>NC_091793.1:136878333-138277500 GCF_041296235.1 Equus asinus | reverse complement strand
CAGTTGGCTGGACATTGGCTGAAAGGCTCCTGGGGAAACGGTCTGAGGAGCTAAGTCTGAAACAGAAGAGTGAGATCTTTTGAAAATGGCTCTGTGTCAGTGTTGAGCCAACCAACAGGTCATGCTGTCAAGGAATGAGACTCCAGTCAGACCTTCCACTTTGTTAGAGACAATTCACACCCCAGGCTCTGTCCACTGGATCAAGCTCTTTCTGGATGAAACTCTATGTAACCCAGTAGAGGAGAGCCTTCTTCGGGTGGGGCTGGAACTTTGATATAAGGAATATCCAAAGGCAGGGGAGTGGACATCTGCCCCAACCCACAGCTACACTCTGAAACCACCACCGCGGCCAACCCATACCCGGCCTGACCTCGGGTACCTTTACGCCACCTGCTGCCTCCCCCCATGCCTGGCCTCACCTTAGATAATACTGCTCTGTTCCTGCCTGCAAAACTGTTCCCAGGACAATTTCTTAGCCACTTTCTTGCCAGTCAGAGAATGGGGAGATGGCAGCAATGTCGACTTTCTTCCCCCTTGAGTAGCTTTCTGCTCTCAAAGCTCAAATGGGGAAGGATGCTCGACTCTGGCTCCCAGAGTTCTAGTCCCAGAAGAAGAAGAAAGGATCAGAGGAGCAGGAATCTCATTTTCACCACTAATGTCCAGAATGGAGCCCAGTCTGTCCTCAGGGCCCCTCTGCCTTCCAGATCTTCTCCCTACACCCTCCAACACAGCCATGTCCTCACCTCTCGACCCTAAATTTACCCCTTCCTTTCTGTTTTCCCAACACTCCCAGATATAGATTGTGGATTCCCATGATGTTTTCTTTAATTCCAGTTAGAATTTAACTATATATTCAGATGACAAGGCTTATTTTCCTACATCTTATACCTTCTGTAATATTTATACTTTTTAATAATAAAGGTTTTAACCAGCTTTAAATGTGATTCATTTTATTTGCTAATATAATACTACA
Organism: Equus asinus; assembly: GCF_041296235.1. Lineage (NCBI taxonomy): Eukaryota > Metazoa > Chordata > Mammalia > Perissodactyla > Equidae > Equus > Equus asinus. Next base: position 138,276,527 of record NC_091793.1, on the reverse strand, counting down.
TTTATATTATTGCTACATTTTCTTAGACTGAAGAAAAGCTTTCATAGGTGTTAGTCCTGTAAGGTCTCTTGACTCTCATTTTTGTAATTTAGATCAATCACTTTAATAGACATTTTAATCAACTTATCAATGGGGGAATAAACTTTGTGATTTCCCAAGAAGAACTCCTGAAAAATAGTGTTTACTTTTTTAGTTTATATGATGAGAGACACTATTTTGGAGCTTTTAAACTATGGGATGAAATTCTAAGAGGAATTTGACAAAGGCTAGACTCTGATACGTCTCTGTCATCCTTGCTCCGCAACACTCTCCATGCCCTAAGCTGGACCCCTTGTCCCTCTCCTAGGTTCTGAGTTCAATCCTGTTTCTGGCCATGGGGCATTTAAGAGGCCTGAAGATCAGCCTTCTGCTGGTTACCTCTGAACACATTCCTTGGTTCTAATCACTGAGTTTTGACCTACTTCCCCGTAAGCTACCTCCCATCTCTTACGCCCACTTCAATAGCTAAATCTCCACATCCACCCCTTATTTTCCATGGAGTTTCTACCTTGATTTTTATTTCAGTTCAAATGAGTTTGACTGTAAGCAAAAGAAATCCCAACCGTGGCTTACCCAAAGTGTTCTCTTTTTAAAAATTTTTAATTATAAGAAGTCTGGAGGAGGGCATCTAGGGCTGGAGCAGTGGCTGGATGGCACCAAAGATGCAGCCTGTTTCTCTCCTCCTGCTCCAGCATCCTTAGCATGTTGCCTTTGATCACTGTATACTCATGAAGCAGGCAATATGCTTGTACTCAAGGTCAGAAAACAAAAAGAAGGAAAGGTTCTTGCCAGTAATGCTTATCCCTAATTATCATGAAAGCAAAATATTTCCCAAAAGCCTGCCTCTTATTCCCAACAGACATCACTTACTATGTCTTCATTAGAATTGAATCCCATGGCCACCCCTGACTGCCGGGGGGGAGGCTGGGGATGCCTTTGTGTGGCGAGAAATGATATCTTTCACAGCTCCCACTCGTTATTCTAGGCCTGGGATCCATCCTGCTCTTGTCCTCCTGGGAACTGCCTCAAACTCCAGACCTATACCTAGGGCAGTGCCTCCCTACTGTTGACCACCCGCTGGAGGGTCTACTCATTGCTTTGACGCAACTGCATGGCCATTCCTCTTAGGAGACTGTCTGACTGAACAGCTTCCCATCACTTCAGCCGTCCTCATCCTCAAAGCACCTGCTCTATGCCAGTCTGAAACTCTGAGCCCCCACCCACATCCCTCAAGCCGAGCTAGTCAGTAGGGCTGAGCTCCCATTCTGACCCTCAGGGACAATTCGAGATTCAGTCCCAGACTGCCTCTGCTCTTCTGTTTCTAGGAGTATGCCGGACACACAGTATGTCCTCAATTAAAGTTTTTCTGAGTGAATGAGTGTCTGGGTCGACCCAGGTAGACATGGATTAGAGTGAAGGAAAGTCAGGCAAAGCCAAAAATCCAGGAGTCATTTGGGATAATTCTTTGTTCTATCTGACACTCTAGAAGTACACATTTCTATGTGATAAAAATTTACACGTAGATGATTTGTTCTGCGGTTGCTGGGCTGCTTAGAGAGTGCTAGAGGAGAAAGAGCCTTCTCTCCCTTCTTAGAGCCTTAAGGACAGAATTGGGCACACACCCTCGCATGACACTGAGAGCTAATAACTTATTTTGTTGGCCTTCCAAGCATACAGTTTTAACGTCCCTGATTCTCCAAACCATGGTAAATAGGCATGGATAATGGGTGGCAGATGTACACATCTCCTCTAGAATAAGTTCAAGGAAAGATGCTCTAACTAAGGAGCAGTTGAAACAAACACTGATATTTCATTAAGGATCATGGTCCCTTTGGATAATACTTAAAAAAGGAAAGAAAGTTTTTTGTTACACAAACAAAAGCATAAAATATAAATAGGAAGGATGGCAAAAGTATTTAAGAAAAAAAATCTTTCACTTAGAGTTTTGACAAATATTTTACACGGCCGGCCCTTCAAATAGAAAAATACATGAGAGGCTCTTGTGGTTTCCCATTATTTGTTGTGGTAACAGCAAAGCAGCTTTGTAGTGTGTATATATTTATATATATAACTCATCCTACATTACCATGACATTCTAATTATAGCTGGTGCTTAGCACTGCTATCACATGCATAAACGTATCCAAAACTGGAGTAGAGGAACAGAGAATACAAAACCTCCAGATAAAGTGGAAACTCCCGTGTTTCCCTTTGTCAACTTGTGGGCTTCTAGGAAAAAGAGAAACAGTAATCACACAGCAAAAGTTATTACAGAGTTGCAAATGTATCACTGAAGAAACTCCTGGTAGTCACTTGCCTGGCTCTTTACCAAATTATTTTAGGGGAAAAAAAATCAAGGAATGAGTTAAACGTAAACATATGTGAGGGGATTTGCTACAAATCACCTCGTGGTCCTTCTGACAATATAATTGTAACTAGCAAATTACATTCCTAGCAATACCCTTTAGGGGAGAATCAGGTTCCCAAAGGATAAAGTCATTACTGACATTTTCTAACTTTATCAATTGATCCGTAGTATAGATGCTCACACTTTAACTTTTACCTACTGGAATTAATCTTGTACTAATAGAAGTGAACTGTGGAAATAATCCCATGCACCCATTTTCCTCATGTCCCTGAACTTTGACTTTTCTTTCTGAATGAGAATTTCTGACTGAATTTGTAGAGGAGGGTAGACATCAAGCAGCTTATTAGGGATCGACCCTTCTGCATTAAGGCTTCAGGCAAAAGATCCTCACTTGGCTCAGCCTGGGCAAGCTGCCTGGGGGCTGCGGGGCACAGAGATGAGGATTTTGAGACTTGTATTTGTGGCTTCCTCTTTCGCATCCTAAATTCAGGAAGGTTGAAGGCCCACACTTCTTTGCCTCGGGGAGTATTAACATGTCCAAAGGAGGAAAGCAGAAGTTGCCTGCAACATACTTCCCTTCTTGGTTTTATTTCCAAATGCCTAATGCCCTCCAGAAGCTTATGCTGCATTCCCCGGAGGGAAAAGAGAACTGGGTTTGCCTTTGAGGGAAAAAAGATGTGCCTTGAGGAGAATGAGAGAGATCTGTGTGCCCTTATCTTTCTCCTGCCCTCTCTTCCCTCGTAGTAGCCTGAAGAAGAGACCGAACATTTCTAACTCTCCAAAGACTCCTGTAGCCACGGGTTAAAGGGCAGCATCAGAGTCCTGGATCTGCAGGACTCTGAGAACTGAGAACGAAGGCAGCGGGCGCCCCGCTCATGGAACCCAGCATGGGCAGATGACGGAAAGGACCGCCCCAGAGCTATGAGGCTACGCAAGGCCTCTGTGCTTCCTTGGCAGGGGGTGGGGACAACAGGTGACGGGGGCCCCAGGAATGACTGAGGTTGAATTTCTGGCCTACCTTGTGAAAGGGAAGACTTCAAGTCAAAATTAAATTAATTCAAGAAAACAAAGAAATGTGATTTTTTGCAGCTTAGAGTTCAAGGATTGAGATTGATAGCCAGAACAACTGAATATGGATGCTAAAAAGCACAGAGTGGAAGATGTCTCCTTCCCCTACTGAAAGAGGGCAGTGGTCCCTTTCACCAACAACTGACAATCCGTGGAAAAAATCCAGTTTTGTTTACTGCAGTGAGCCACATGTCAGAGCTGGCTGTGTTCATTTGAGAATGTGGTCTTGAAGTGCGTATGAAACACTCGGGGCACCAGTCTTACTTCACTGCTCAAACCTCCCCATCCAGGCACGCAGTCATCTCATTCCTCCCAGTCATTCCCTCCCTGGGCACGTTCCCTCTTACGTGCTCCCATACTACTCTTTTGCTTGCCTTTAGCAATCCTCCGTGTCCAGCGTCTGCACTCGTCTGTAAAGTCCAGAAGAGAGGGGGCTTTGAAAGGAATTGTTCTTTCTACAGGACTGGTATCCCCGTTATCTGTTCAAGTTCTAAAATACAGTGGAATGACAAGGACAGCAAGTGAAAATATTAACTACTTTCTAACCATGATGGGCCAGCATCAAGGCTTTTTTCCCCCCAAATTAAGGCCAAAATGGACACTGAGTTATTGCTGAGGTAGAAAAGGAAAAGGGAAATTTGTCACAAGTCCTTTCAGTTACTTATGGAGGACAATAAGGTATTCTCCCTAATATTGGTTCATAATGAGTAAACAAAGACACAAAAAATGTCCATGGCTTCAAATTTAACTTGTTTTCGGTGAGACTCTGGTTATTACAGCAACAGGATTTTCCTGGGTGTTTAAAAGACTGGGGAGACAATTTATTACAGATAGATATTGGCCATACGTAATATTCTTAACAAAAGATAGCAATATAGCTGTTTTACGCTTACATTCTTTTCCCTAATTAAGGACTAATTCAAGTATTTGGAATCACTTTTTTTTTCTTTTTGGAAGACTTGCCCTGAGCTTACATCCATTGCCATTCTTCCTCTTTTATTCACTTGAGGAAGATAAGCCCTGAGCTAACATCTGTGCCAATCTTCCTCTACTTTGTATGTGGGACGCCACCAGAGCACTGCCAACGAGTGGAGTAGGTCTGCACCCAGGATCCAAACCTGTGAACCCAGGCAGCCAAAGAGGAGTGTGAAGAACTTTAACCACTCAGTCTCGGGGCCAGGCCCCTGAAATCACTTTTTAAAAATTAGACAATTTTATAGAGCAGTTTTAGGTTTACAGAAAATTTGAATGGAAAGTACAGAAATCTCATACATTCCCCTTTACGGTTCCTCTACCAAGTTTCCCCTATTATTAACATCTTACATTAGTGTGGTACATATGTTACAATTGATGAGGCAATATTGAGACATTATAGTTAACTGAAGTCCATAGCTTACATTAAGGTTCACTCCGTGTTATACATCCTGTGGGTTTTGACAAATGTGTAATGACCTGTATCCACCATTACAGGAGCCTACAGAATAGTTTCACTGCCCTAAAAATGCCCAGTGCTCCCCCCACTCATCCCTCCCTCCCCTGGAATCACTTTTTAGCCCAGTGATGGCCATTTCAGCGGCATTCTCCCAGTCCTGATGGATATATCTGTATAGAATTGGGCTCTGTTTTGTGCTCAATTATTGGGAGCACAATATGTCACAAAATGTGACAATTGTCGGGACAAGGGTGTCATTGTCCAGGTAGGAAATATTGTCGAGTGTTTTTAAGATATGATTTGGACATAAAATTTACAATTCCTCTTGAGGCAAAAAAGGTAGAAATAATTTCAAAGGCAGAAGTATGGTTACATCTGAACATAGTTATGCTTTCCCTCGGAAGAAAGCAGATGAATAGATTGGGCAAACGTTTTTAACTTATCCCTATGCGTATTTGGAACAAGACATTCTTCTTTCATGGAGAAAACAATAAAAGTATCTGCACACACAGCTGTAATATTTAAACGTCATTAAAAAAAAATTTCCTTCTCTGTACAAGATTAAATTTTATAAAATAGATCCTTACAATTAGTAAGAATTTTTTGTGGTCACTTTATTCAACTTGCCTTTAGGCAAAATCACCCTTAAGCCATTTTCAAAAGATTTTTTTTGTCCAGAACTACCATAGAAATTCATTATACAAAGATCAGAATTCATTTCATTGTTTGACACTCTTATGGTGAAAAACCTATCTAGGCACACCTAAATTTCATTATGTGATTATATGCTTATGCTCCACCTCAACTTTAATTCCTAGGAACATAGAATCCTATCTTCTGTATAGCAAATTTTCATAAATGTTAAGATTTTTGTTAGGTTCACTTCCATTTTTTTTTTTTCTTCTCATGGCTAAATGATTCTGGCTTCCTCATCTTTTCCCATGAGGTCTTACTTCCCATTCTTAAATTATCTTTGTGGAAACAATGAGAAAACATGCAACATAAGGAGGACCACTTAGTATCATGAAACCGTCTTCCAATGCACCAGGCCATTTCTAACATAAATATTCACAACGGCCACTGTGTTCTCTTCCAAGGAGGACTACACCTTAACACTTCTGAGCTTTTGCTGAACATGAACAGCTAGCTCTATGAGCACAATTTGTAAAACATGGTACGGTTCTTGTCCTTGTGGGGGTTATCACTTATTTGGAGTGACCCCAAACCATAAAAAGTTGACTTAGGTGTTGAATACAAACAGCACACCTTGCATATTATAGACATTCAGAGAAGGGAGCCTTCCCTGGCTGCCTTGAGGGGTATTTCATAGGGAGTCCTAGAGGTGGCTGGGAAAGTTGGACAAGATTTGGAAGGGCAGGGGCGGGAGGTGAAGACAGTCCAGGCAAGCAGAACAAGAGCAAAGTTACAAAAGCAAATGCCAGAAAGTGAGAAAGGAAAGAGGAGAAGGGCAGTCCGAGTGACGCAGTGTTGAGAAGTTGGGGGAGAGGAGGAGAGGGTTGAGAACAACATCCACGCCAGTCAGAGGAGCTAATTTAGACAGTAGCAGGCAACGGGGAATCGCTGCGGGCTTAAAAACATTCCTAACTGTTTTAACCCGACCCTTGCTGCGAATGATAGCAACAGCCATTTTGGGCAGAAAGAGGTATTGGTTTATATACAAAACCTGGGGAAGGAGAGGACTATAACTAGCTGGTCCTCAGGCAACCCCCATCAAGGATGAAAACACTGCTAGGAATCTCCCTCTCTGTTTTCATCTCTGCTTCACTCTCAGGTTTTCTATGACATGAGAACCACAGTCACTGACATTTTCCAATTTGTCTTCTCCTGAGTGCCTCATCAGAGAAAACTGACTTTTTCTCCTGATTCCAATTAAAGAAAGAAAGAAATGCTGGGAATGCTGCCAGTTAGCCCAGTGTGGATCACATGCTCTCACCTGTAACCAAGATGAAGAGATAGCACGATTGACAGCAGCCCTTAGAGCCACATGGCAGAGTTGGAGGCTGGGTTAGAGTAGCAGTTCCAAAAGAAACATACCATCTCCAGAAGAAAGAAGAGGACAGGGTGGAGGAAATAGCAAACATCCTCTAGAGTGACATTTACTAGTTGTCATCATTCTCTGTGAATAAAAAAGTAATGCAAGACCATTTCAAAAACTGGGACTATTATTGATCAAACACAAAGAAGTAAAAACTAAAATCACCTGAAGTTCTTAATCCAGAGATAATCAACCTGTTAATATTTTGGCATATTTCCTTTTAGTTTTTCATGCATATTTGTGGTTATCTATGATGGGTGTGGTAGAATAATACCCCTCCCCCAAAAATATATACATGTCCTAATTCCTGGAACCTGTGAATACGTTACTTTACATGGCGAAAGGGATTTTGTAGATGTAATTAAGTTAAGAATTTTGAGAAGGAAAGATTATTCTGAATTATCTGGGTGGGCCCAATATAATCACAAAGGTGCTTATAAGAGGGAGGCAGAAGGGTCAGAATCAGACAGAGATTGAAAGCTGCTACACTGCCAGCTTTGAAGAAGGAGAATGAGGCCATGAGCCAAGGAATGCAGGCAGCCTCTAGAAGCTAGAAAAGACTAAGAAACAGATTCTCCCCAGGGCCTCCAGAAGGAATGCAGCTCTGTTGACACCTTGATTTTAGCCAGCTGAGACTGATTTTGGACTTCTGACCTCCAGAACTGTAAGATAATAACTTAGTGTTGTTTTAAGCAACTGAGTTTATGGTAATTTGTTACAGCAGCAATAGGAAACCAATACAATGGATATACATATGTGCATATACATATATATATAGTGTGTGGGTTTGAGTTTTGTTTTCAACAAAATCAGAATCATACTGTACGTGATGTTTTGTGGAGAGCGTTTTTTTCAAAATAAAAACATTGTAATTTGGGGGTTTTTTTAATTGCAGTAATATTGGATTATAATATTATACAACTTTCAGATGTACATCATAATATATTTAGAATTCTGTGTAGATTACATCACGTTCATTACCCAAAGACTAATTAAAATCCATCACCACACACATGTGGCTAATCACCGCTTTTGTCCTCCCCCCCTTCCTCTCTGGTAACCACCAATACGATCTCTGTTTCTCTGTGTTTGTTTGTTGTTGTTTTTATCTTCTACTTATGAGTGAGATCATATGGTATTTGACTTTCTCCCTCTGACTTATCTCACTTAGCATAATACCCTCAAGAACCATCCATGTTGTCACAAATGGCTGGATTTCATCATTTCTTATGGCTGAGTAATATTCCATTGTGTATATACACAACATCTTCTTTATCCATTCATCCCTTGATGGACACCTAGGTTGCCTCCAAGTCTTGGCTATTGTGAATAAGGCTGTGATGAACATAGGGGTGGATGTATCTTTACGCATTTGTGTTTTCAAGTTCTTTGGATAAATACCCAGCAGTAGAATAGCTGGATCATACGGTAGATCTATTCTTAATTTTCTGAGGATACTTATACTGCTTTCCATAGTGGCTGCACCAGTTTGCACTCCCACCAGCAATGTGTTCCCTTCTCTCCACATCCTCTCCAACATTTGTTGTTTCCTGTCTTGTTAAGTATAGCCATTCTGACCAGAGTGAGGTGATATCTTACTGTAGTTTTGATTTGCATTTCCCTGATAGCTAAGGATGTTGAACATCTTTTCATGTGCCTGTTGGCCATCTGAATATCTTCTTTGGAGAAATCTCTGTTCAGATCTTTTGCTCACTTTTTAATTGGGTTGTTGTTTTTGTGGTTTGTTTTTAATAGAAAACTGATACAGTGACAGTGGTGCTGGTGGCACCAGAGATTGGTTAGGAGTATTACACAGGGTGTTTCAAAGGAGGCAGAGAGAGGCTAGTGGGAGACAAGCCCACAGACTTTTGCAAAGCCCTAGTTTGAGATGATGAAGCTCTTGAGAGGGGTGGTAGCAGAGAGAAGAGTGAAGAAGGGACAATTAGGGACATTTGAAAAGCATGACTGATGGGACTTACTGACACGTTCTTTGGCATAGCCTTGCCTCAAAGCACATAACTAAACAAAAGTTCTAGTGATCAGCTATTCATCTGTTTACTTTGTTTGTTTTTCCATGACATATTTTTCAAATGACTTTTCCCAAGCTGTTCGAAGAATCATTCAAATATGACCATGAGGCAGCAAAGGGAGAGTCATTTCTTAACTCACTCATCAATCTCTTAGATGAATTATCAAAGAAAAAAGTGTTAAATGATAAATTTATAATAGGACGAGAATCTAAAATTGTTTTTGGTAAAATAACAGGACTTCCAATTGAAACTTCTAATTATTCCCCCAAAATACATTTTGCCTGTACATTGCGCATACACATTTTGACCGTAAAGTCTGGAAACCTAGATATATTTTATTTTTTTAAAGATTGAACACCCTTGATTACCTCTTCTGGGGTATGCTAAAGATGCACATTTTTTTCACTGAAAATCTGAGTCAAATCATCTGAAGCAAAGAATCACAGATGGATGTGCAGGAGCTGATGGAAAGATTGCATTAATGTACCATGTTCATTGCAATTTCGCACAGTGGATTGAATTATACATTGATAATGAGGAACAACACATTAAACATACCATGCAATGCCATTAAACACATCGTGTATTGTAATATCAATAAACCATTTATTACATATATATAAAATATATGTGTGTATGTGTGTGTGTGTATCTCCAGTCTTTATGGCCACTAGGTATGTGTGTGTGTATTTACCTCTTGAGCCTTGGTTTCTCCCCTTGGATGCAGTCCCTTCAATTCAACAAGTGTTTATTGGGGAGCTGTTATGGACTGAATTGTGTGCCCCTCCTGCCCAAATTCATACATCAGAGCCCTAACCATCCCTCCACCTGGAATGCTTTTCCTTCTTCACAGTGGCAACTCCAGACCTAGCAACATCCATGCTAAAGGAGTACCTGATGGAAGTTTATGTTCCACCCTGTTCTTTCCCATTGCAGACATTTTTGAGATGGGCATAACCTTTTTAGTTGATTATTAGGCACTAAACACAAGTCATTCACTCTTTCAATTAGTATATGTAGCTAACACTACCAGTAGTAGTTGAGTTATTGAGTTGGAAACCTGGCTTAAAAATAGCATCCTGTAACACGTGTAAGGCGGGTACTGCTGAGTTCCGATTGGTAGAACTCACTTGTGGTCTGATTGTGGACGTCAGAACACTCGAAGGGTACAGGCTGTGATAACTGCTCTTGCATAATAGTTGGTGTTTGTTCTAAGTTAATATCTGTAAATGTCCAGTTCTACAGATTTTGCAGATAAAATGCCCCCAAAAGGGCTACTTGCAAAAAAATATAACTTAGAAAAACATATATTACAAAGGTTATGTGATACTTTATTTACTACACATTTATATTACATAGGGCATGTAAATCCCACTTGTGTGAAAGAAGCAGAAATACCCTTACAAGCAGAGACCAAGTATTCTGCAGTTGTTAGAGTTGGACTGGGAGGGGTGAGATGAGGCCCTGGCCTCACCTTGTTACTGCCCCAGCCTCTGTTTCTGCCCTTGGCATTCAGATACCAAGTGCCAGCTAAGTCTCACTTCTTCCATGAAGTCATCTCAACCTGCTGCATCCCCAGTCAATTTCTCTCTTCTCTTAACGCCTATCGTACTTACAGTCTGTATCAGAGCTGAGTACATATCTAGTTGCTTTCTGGTGATTTCATGTGTTCTTGTCTCATCAACAGTTTCTTGAATGCAGAGATCCCTTTTTAAATTAAAATTAACTATTTTTATTAAATAATAGATGCTTTGTGTATTTTCCTTAACATTAGAGATTTATCTTCATAAATATTGATTTAGTTCATTCATTTTAATTGCCAATTAAAGAATACAAGTTCATCATTAAAAGATAAAGAAATAAAAGTACCGTAAGCGTACCACTCTGCAATAAACATTTTGTGTTTTTGTTAAATTTCCTTCTAGATTTTTCCTATATACTTTTTTTATGAGTTCATATTATACATAATGTTTGTAGTTTTTTGATTAGCATATTCTGAACATCTTTTCATATCAAAAACTATTCTTTTATAAATCATTGTTTTCTTAATCTCATTGCTGGATAGTTAGGGGATTTCCAATTATTTGCCATCATCTCACAATGTCCTAGCTAATGTTTTATTTATTCTTACTCTTTGGAATAAATTCATAGAAGAGAAATTGCGCATCAAAGAGATGCATATTTTAATGTCTATCACTAAACTGCCCTCCAGAAATAGGTTGTAACAATTTGTTCCCACTGCAGAATATGAGCGTGCATTTCTTTCCAGCCTTGCCAACAATGGGTGGGGTCATTTTTTTTTTTTTTTTTTGAGGAAGATTAGCCCTGAGAAAACTGCTGCCAATCCTCCTTTTTTTTTTTTTTTTTTTTTTTTGCTGAGGAATACTGGCCCTGAGCTAACATCCGTGCCCATCTTCCTCTACTTTATATGTGGGACGCCTACTACAGCATGGCTTTTGCCAAGCAGTGCCATGTCCAAACCCTGGATCCGAACCGGAGAACCCCAGGCCACCAAAGCGGAATGTGTGCACTTAACTGCTGCGCCACCAGGTCCCAAGGGTGGGGTCATTTTTAAAAATCAGAGACTATTTCTTGTATTTCTCTACTACTGCTTAAAGTGATTTGACAGAGCTGGGGACATAGTAGATATTAAAGAAACAGTTTTGATAAATTGATTAATAAGTAGTGTTCTTTCCACTACTTATGACTACTGATTTATTTAAGCAAAGAATTATTCATTCACTGACATATTTATACTACATGTAATGGTTTTTGGTCTGCCTACTAGAAATGAATACAGCATTTAGAAATGAAAAAATGCTTTATGAATTACTGAATCATAAATTAAGACAATGATAACTAGTTTCAAAGGTAATGTGTAGAGAAGCTACTCTTAAAATGAAAGCTGTCCCAGAGTTCTAAGAAGTCTCTTGGGAACAAACAATTTGTCTCGTTCTTCTAAGAATAGGAAGTCCTAAAACTTCTCCTCTGGGGAATAGGACTGTGAATTTAGGATATGAAAACCTTCCCATCCATTAGCTATTAGAGTCTCCAGAATCAGTGGAATGGTGCCAGAGAGGAAGTCAAAACCTGGTGTGGATTTTCACAGTCTCAAGAACGTTTTAAAACCCATCCTTTCTTCAATATGAAGGGGGAAAAATCAACACTAAAATTTCTGGGGAAGAGTTTTATGTTTCTATTCATTCCTGAAAGTTTGTTTTTCTGAAAGTTCCTGAAAGTTGTGGCAACTGGATGGATGCCCTATTTAGTTAGGTGATTTAATTTTACAAGGTTCCTGCTCAGTTATCAGAAGGATCATCCTAGGATAATAACTGGTCCCACTTTTCCAAGGTACAAATCTTTTCACCGTATAAAAAATAGTAATCATTAAAAATTAGCATAGCCTTAAAAATTACTGATTTGAAACCTCACTTAAAAGGATATATCTCATAACTATTTTATAATATTTTTCTCCCCATGATTGGCTGAAGGTGCCAGAATGAGTTTGAGCTCACAAAGCATCATGTAGTGGAAAGAGCATGTGAGTGCAGTCAGAAGATATAGATTCGAGTCCAGTATCTTCCAGTGAGAGGTGTTTAACCTCAGGCAAGTCACTTCATCTCCCGGGGCTGTAGTTTCTCTACTATAAACCAAAAATCCGGCTTTGGTCAGCATTTCCCAAAGTGCGTTCTGTGGAACACACCTCTTGTGAGACGTTCCATTGGAAAAAGCATTTCACCGTCGAATACATTTGGGAAATGCTGTACATAATATCTACTTCTTAGAAATTCACAGCTCATATTAACATATTAAAACTGCTGAAAACCCTTCCAGTTTAGAAACCCATTGAACACTGTTTAACCTAGCATTTCTCACTTAATTTGATTAAAAGTTTTGTTTTTGGAATCACACTGACTAAAATCCTACGGAACTAGAGTTCCAAAGAACACCCTTTGGGGATGATGGACTAAGATCCTTTGAGATGCCTAGATTTACGGTATTACTCTTTCTCATGCAGGTATTCAGCCAGTCCTCTAAAACCAGCTTCTCCTTCTGGGGTCTCTGTCTCAGAGAAGGTCACCACGGCCCAGTCCATGTCCCACATCTGAATCCTGAGGGTCATCCTAGCCATCTCTCTCTCACCACCTCCCTCATAGCCAAGCATACACCGAATCCTGCAGATTCCACCTCCTTAACATTTCTCCCATCCAATGCCTGCCTCTGCTTTCATGAAGACCTGCAGCATGTCTCACCAGGGTTGTTGCAACCATCTCCTAATTTACTCCTGCCCCAGGCCAGTCTCCCTGGTCTCCAGAACACAAACTCAGTTGTCCTGGGGCTTTACATACTCCCAAGATTTGATTATTCATTACATTCCCCAGAGTAATAGGTTTAAACTCCTGAGTTTAGCACAGGAGGCACTTCTACTTTCACCCCACCTCCTTGACCCTTCTCTGCGCTTGTCCTGACAAAATGGAACAGCTTGCAGGGTCTCCAAGGCATCGTGCTGTTTGGTGCCTGCACACCTGCCTTTGTCTAGAACCCGCCCCTCCTCCAGGGTTAGCTCCTCCCTGTCGCTGAACGTGCAGTGCAAGAATCCCTCCAGTGGGAGGCTTTCCTGACCTGGGAATGGACTCCGTGTTCTAAGAGTGACTTCTTCGCCTCCTTTATCCACTAGACCATGTACATTTTTTTTTTCTTTTCTTTCTCTTTCTTTTGTGAGGAAGACTGTTGCTGAGCTGACATCTGTGCCCGTCTTCCTCTGCTTTATGTGGGATGCTGCCACAGCATGGCCTGATGAGCGGTGTGTAGGTCTGCACCTGGGATCCGAACCCACGAGCCTTGGGCAGCCCAAAGCAGCAGAGCTCATGAACTTAACTGCAACACCACTGGGCCAGCCCCCAATGGTCTATTTTTTTAAAGGCGCTTTCGATGAAATGAGTGTCTTCCTTGTACAGGACCACACAGCCTAGTAAGACCATTTGGTGACAATAAGGAGTTATGGCACTCAGGTGTGTCTAATCTCAACAAACCTAGTCACGGAGAAATGGGGCAAGAGGCTATAGGGAGATTTGTATGAATTATCACTTATCAAAATGCTTAAAGCACTTATTGATTTTAAAACATTTATTGTGCAAGGTACTATGCTAGATATAATGGAAGATATAAGAATGGATAAACTAGGGCTGGCCCTGTGGCTGAGTGGTTAAGTTTGCACACTCTGCTTAGGTGGCTGGGGTTTGCAGGTTCAGATTCAGGGCATGGACCTAGCACCGCTCCTCAAGCCATGCTGTGGCGGCCTCCCACATAAAACAAAGGAAGATTGGCACAGATGTTAGTTCAGCGACAATCTTCCTCCAGCAAAAAGAGGAGGACTGGCAAGAGATGTTAGCTCAGGGCCAACTGTCCTCACACACACACAAAAAGAATGAATAATGTGTTGTAGTGCATTTGGTAGAGAAGATCATAACTTAACTAAAATAATTACAATTAGAGGTAATGAATGATGAATTCCACAAGAAAGGAAAGGAAGGCAACAGGAACTGGTCAGCAGCACCATCTTCACTTATAAGAGAGAACATTCATTGTGCTACAGCAGAGCATTAAAGCACCTACTAAACTTACACAAAAGTGCAGTTGTTTCTCAAGTACAGATGTCTCAGGAGTGAAATGCAGCTGGTAATTGCACTGTATGGGTCTAAACACCAGTTTGCAACAGACTGTGTACCAGTTTGGAACAGATTGTGCAAAAAAGACTGAAACCACTTCAAAGTCCTCAAGAATATCTGAAAAAAGGAACGTAATTAACCAAACCAGGATTTGGCCCCAGGACAGACAAACGAACACTCTGGTTCTTAGAAAGGGAGCCAGGATCTCCAAAATGTACAGTCAATTCTTTATCTGCGAAAATTCAAGATCCAGAGACTCTTACTTAGCAAGCAGATGGGAAGACACGAAAATGGAGTGTTCATGGCCACGAATTCCGGGTCACACTCCCATGTGTCAGTGGTTCTAACGCTGTCAACAATCTTGCTTTGCATGTAGCCAGACAAAAATGATTTGATTCAATGTTTTCCCTTCCTTTGATCAACTTACGAAAAGGTCAAAATAAAGTCATACGTTAAAATCTAAAAGTGTGTCACGACTGTAAAATCTGAGCAATTTACAACTTGGTGATAAGGCAAAACACCTTACTGCTAAACAATTTCGGTAAGGGGGTGACGAAATTAACGCAAGATAAGCAAATTTCCGAATTAAGAATTAGAATTGAAATGTCCAATTTCTAAAGCTTCTCTATACAGTGCATGAAAGAGCAGAGGGTGGTTGGCCAAAATGGGAATTCCTAGAGGAAGGCCGCACAGATTGCCACCACACTGGTCCCTGGGGCCGGGTCGTCGCAGCATCCCGCGCGCCGCCCGCCCTCCGCCGCCCCGCCGCCCCGCCGCCCGGCCGGGCCCGCTGCAGGCCGGGGGAGCGGCGGCGGGCGCGCGGGGATTTTCCTCCGCGCTCATTCATTCCCTGATTCACTGGTTCCGGGAGGCTCTCCCCGGCGCGGGGGAGGAGGGCCGCGGGGCGGCGGGCTGGGTGCGGCTGGGACCGGGGAGCGGGCGGACGGGGGGCGGCGGCCGCGCCGGAAGTGAGCGGGCGGCGGGCGGGGGAGCGAGCGGCCGGCGCGAGTCGGGCGGCCGGGTGGCCGCGGCCCTCAGCCCCGCCTTCTGCGTCTCGGCCGGACGCGGCCGCGCTCGGAGCCGCCGCCGCTGGGCGCTGCGGGCGCCCCGCCCGCTGGCCGTTCGGGCCGTCAGTCAGTGAGTCAGTCAGTCAGTCAGTCAGCGAGGCGGGCGGGCAGTCACGGAGCGCGCGGCGCGGGCTGCGGGCGCTCGGCGTCTCCCGGGGCGGAGCGCCGCGCCCGGGGCGGAGGCGGCGGCTGCCCAGCGCGGGCCGTGCGCCGGCCGCGGCCGCCGGAGGACGAGGCGCCGCCGCGGTGAGTGCTCAGCTTCCCCGCGGGGCCGCCGGAGGGGGCGGCGGGCGCGGGCGGTGAGGCGCCGCCGCGCTCCCGCCTCCATTTTCCCGGCGGCGGCCCCGCCATCCCGCGCGTGCGGCGGCGGGCGGCCGGGCGGGGCCGGGGCCGGCGGGAGACAATGCGGCGGGGCGGCTGGCAGGGCGCGGCTGCGCCCCGGGCGGCGCGGGAGCGGGACGGGCGGCGGACGAGCGCGTGCAGGGCTCCGGGAGGCGGCGGCGCTGTGGGGCTCGGGCGCGGCGACTGCGGCGGCCTCGGAGCCCCGCGCTTGTCCGTGTCGGCGCGTTCCCGCCGGAAACCCGAGCGGCCGTTCCCGGGGCGGGCGCGGCGGGAGCCGGTTTCGGGGCGGTCGGGAGATGCGGGCTTCCCGTCCCGACGGGGTCTGGGGGCGCCCGCGTGGTGGGAGCTGGAGCGCGCCCGCCCTCAGTGCTCCCGAGCGCGCCGACGTGGCTCGGTGTGGAACGGGAGCCTTCTGGAAGGTGCACGCGTGACGGCGGCCGCCTGTCTCCTGTTCTGCGGGGAGAGCGGGGGCGGAGAGGTCGGGGTCTCCTCGCCGGGCCACCGGGTGGCGAGGTCGCTGCTGTCGGCAGCCTGCCTCCTGAAGAGGCCGGAGGGGCGGAGGGGGGCGGCGGCGGGAAGGGCGCCTTCCGCAGGTGTTCCCGGGCTACCTGCCGGCGGCGCGGCGCGGGGAGCCCCGGTCCGGAGCCCTGGGGGCGGCTCGCTGGGTGACGTGGGACCAGCTGTTGAACTCAGCACTGGGCTCTGTCGGTAAGGTGGGGGGACCACCACCTGCTTACCTCGCGGATGGCTGTCACACAGATTGCGGGAGATGATGGCTGCAGGCCCCCTGCGGGGCGCTGGGGTGTTGGACCAGCGTTCATTCCTCGGCTCCCGCGCCTGCTGCTCCGGGGATTTTCCTGGGCTGGGGGGGCTGGGGGGGCTGGGGGGGGCGGGGGTAGAAGAAGTGGAGGTAGGTGATCGTAATGTAATGCATTACATAAGAAAATGTTGGAGTAGAGGTGGAAATAGGGGAGCCGGGAGGGGAGAGGTGAATTCTAGATTGGGAGCGCTGGGGGGAAATTCATGGAAGCTGCGGCATGTGAGGATGGGTGGGATGTCACCGGGTGGAGATGGGGACGGGGAGGGGGAGGACATTCCAAGTCGAGGTGGTGCTCTCCTCTGAGAGCTGAGTTGAGGAGGAAGACCAGTGGGGGAAGGGCAAAGTAGAGACGCTCCAGAGCTTTTTAGCTCTTGAGCCTGACCTTCAAAGATTGTCTCTCTTATTTTGCTTTTTGTGTCCATGAGTTTCCCAGAAACCAGATCTAGTCTATTCAAGTTAGTACGAAAATGTCTACAAAGCTTAACACATGAGTTTTAGATTAGACATTTTGTGTTATTTGGACTGCTGCTCTCTTCTGTTTGAATTTAATAAGGAACTATTTGTAGATTTTCCTTCTGATGAATATTAGCTCTGTTTGGTAGAAAAAGCAGCTGATTCTTCAGCTTCAGAGGTCTCCCTAAGATTATATAGTAAGTGAGTGGCTGAAAGGAGTGAGGTAGTGTGCACATACTGGGTGTGTCTCAAACTCTTGATCAATAGTATTTGTTTTCACAAGTATTTTAGCACTTTATTTTCAGAAGGGGTGTTTTTAACCATTGTGTGAAGATAATAAAAATGGCGCTTTTTTTTTGCCATTTAAAATGCTATCTTTTGGTTCCGACTCCATGCATAGTTATTTATTAGATTAGCGTGGTGGACGACTGTCACACTATTCATAGATTTTGGACATACGTTATAGAATCTCATGGCTTTGCCTTGGTTTTGAAGTAGTTGAATGTCAACATTAGTGTTGTTAAACCAAACTCTTATTTAAGGACGATTAATATTAGCCAAACAAGAGATGTGACCTCAGGCAAATCACTTATCTTGGCCTCTCAATTCCTTTACCTGTAAAATGAGAAATTTGCATTAGATCACTGGTTTTCAGTCTGTTTTACCGAGCTCTAGAATTTTGAGGAGGACCTTCAGAGGTTCTGCAGATGTTTGACCTAAGTCTCATTAAAAATGTATTTTAAACCTGTAATAATGAAAAGTGACTGCTATGTGACATGCACAGTTTCAAATGCTTTACATGTATTTATTTAATCCTTGCCATAATCCTATAAAGTAGGTTCTGTTAATGTCTGAGAAAACAGGCACGGACTACAGAGCTATAAAGGGGCAGAGCTGGGTTTGAAACCAGGCAGCATAATTCTTAGCCTTGTGTTCTTAAGCACATTCCTGTACTGCCGCCATAATAAAATAAGTAACACACGCAGGTTTTTGTATTGTGGTAAAATGTACGACATGAAATTTACCCTTTTACCCATTTTTAAGCGTACAGTTCAGTAGTATTAAGTACATTGGCATAGTTGTACAACCATCATTATTATCCATCTCCAGAACTTTTTCATCATTCCAAACTGAAACTCTGTGCGTTGAACAATAGCTCCCCGCCCCCTCTTCCTCTAGCCCCCAGTAGCCACTTTTCTACTTTGTCTCTAAGATTTCCACTACTCTAGGTACTTGATATAAGTGGAATCATGCTGTAATTGTTTTTTTTACATCGGGCTTATTCACTTAGCATAATGTCTTCAAGTTTGATCCATGTTGTAGCATGAGCCAGAATTTCATTCCCTTTTAAGGCTGAATGATATTCCGTTGAATGGATGGCCCACATTTTGTTTTTTCCTATGTAGATGGACATTTAGTTGTTTCCACCTTTTGGCTATTGTGGATAATGCTGCTCTCACCATTGGCATACACATGTCTGTTCGAGTCCCTGCTCTCAGTAGTTCTTTTGGGTGTATACTCAGAAGTGGAATTGCTGGATTATATGGTAATTCTATGTTTGATTTTTTTTTTTTAAAGATTGGCACCTGGGCTAACAACTGTTGCCAATCTTTTTTTTTGTTTTCCTCTGCTTTATCTTCCCAAACCCCACCTGTACACAGCTGTATATCTTAGTTGCAGGTCCTTCTAGTTGTGAGATGTGGGACACCGCCTCAACGTGGCCTGGCGAATGGTGCCATGTCCGCGCCCGGGGTCGGAACCCTGGGCCGCCACAGCCGAGCGCCTGAACTTAACTACTCGGCCACAAAGCCGGCCCCTATGTTTGATTTTTGAGGAAGTGCCATACTGTTTTCCATAGTGGCTATACCGGTTTACGTTTTCACCAGCAATGCATAAGGGTTCCAATTTCACCAACGTTTAGTATTTTGTTTTTTGATAGTAGTCATCCTAATAGTGAAATGATATCTCATTGTGGTTTTCATTTGCATTTTTTTAATGATTAGTGATGTTGAGCGTCTCTTCATGTACTTATTGACTGTGTATCTTGTAGAAATGTCTATCCGAGTTCTTTGCCCATTTTTAAAATTGGTTTGTTTTGTGGTTGTTGAGTTGTAGGAATTCTTAACATATTCTGGATATTAATCTCATATCAGATCCATGATTTACAAATGTTTTCTCCCATTCTGTGGGTTGGCTTTTCACTCTGTTGGTAGTGTCCATTGATGTACAAAAATTTTTTATTTTAATGAAGTCCTCTTTATCTATTTTTTCTTTTGTTGCCTATGCTTTTGGTGTCATGTCCAAGAAATCATTGCCAAATCCAATGTCTTGATGCTCTTCTCCTATGTTTTCTCCTAAGAGTTTTATAGTTTTAGTTCTTTGATTCATTTTGAGTTAATATTTGTATATGGTGTTAGGTAAGGGTCCAAATTTGTCCTTTTGCTTATGGATATCCTGTTTTCCCAGCACTGTTTGTTGAAAGGACTATCCTTTCCCCTTGGCACCCTCTTATACATACATATAAAATTTTAACACATTGAAAACCATAGTGCTACATGATTATAAAAGTAATTGGCAGGGGACAACTATTCCTTCGTATAAAGTTTCTCTTACTAGCTCTGTGCTTATTTGTGAATTTTAAACAGATTATTGACAAGAAAAGTTGTAGTTTGCAGTAGATTTTTAAAAAATTCAGTCTTGTGCCTATCTGTTCCTGTAGAGTTGTCTAAACAATACCTTACTATGGCACATGCACTGTGTTCAGTTAAAGGACAGGTGGGACCCAAGCCCCTTTCTTTGTGGATGTACTTGTCCTGTGTAAGTCATTTGTTTAGTAACAAATGAACATGTGACACTTAAGTCCTGATACCATGTTATAGATGTTTTTATAGCTCATTGCAAGTTTTGAGTTTTTCTTGTTTGCCTTGGAAGCAGTTGTTAGATATTGTTACTCATTTGGAAAGAAAAAATTCTTATTTTAAAATTATTTTTTCATCAGTTTAATTGAAGTATATCCTGGGACTGCGAAGTGAACCATTAAAAACTGCTATCAAAACAATAGCGGCTACCTCCTTGCAGCTACTTACCTGAGTGAAATCAAAACAAAATTTTACAGAAATAAATGGATGCTTAGCTGCTCATAAGACTGTAACTAACATCTCTAACCCTAACTTGTCTCTTTATTTGAGTTTGTGATAAATTAATGTAATGTATTTGAACATAAAATAGTATTAGCAATGCTTTTGCCAGTCTTGTATACTTGGGATACTGTATAAGATTTCATCTGGAAAAGTTTTATTATGAAATATTAGAAAACTCCCAGATTATATGACCTCTAAAGCTTCATCCCATTCTCTTAGCACTATTGTTTTAAGACACAATATTTACCACACTTTGGGGCAGATGTCTTAAATGTATCACTCATGATTTATAAATTGGCTTTTTAAAAAGTATATATTTTGCTATTAATAAAATACATATTGTTTCTCTGCTTTACGCAGAGCTGGGCATAATGGAGAAATATCAAAGAGATAGGTATTCTCCCCTCCAAAATAGAGAAGATGCCAGTTTAAGTGGTGGATACAAAGAATCAGTAGAAAATTGAGGGAGCAGTGTCCGAAAAGAAGCAGAAGGGACTGGGATCTGAAAGCGAGTGAAGAGGTTAGGTTTGGAAAAGAAGAAACAAGTCATCCCTTTAAATGAGAAGAAAGGCAAGATTGGTAGGCTCATAATTGATGGCTTGTCATTATGTAACACTTAAAAATTAATCCCCCGGTGAAGAATGGTGAAATCTGGAAAAAATTAGAATTGGAGACATATTAAATAAGCCCAGATATTGTATAATTGTAATAAATCAGTTTTGTAACCATACTTGAAAATTGGATGCTTTTTTGGAAATTACTTTTAGAGGGATCTTACTAAATTTGATATATGAAGAAAAGTGTTACCTAAGTCTGTACAGCAAAGCAACTAATAACGTGACTTGAAAAATACAATATATTCTTTATGTATCCCAGGTTGTACATTCCTCTATCCATGGCTCCCAAGCATGGTTTACTTTCCCTTATTTTTCTAGTCAGAATCCCATTCGTCCTTTGAGACCCAGCTTCACTGCCACGCACCTTTGTGAAACTATTTGACACCAAGGCAGAGTGAATTGCTTTCTTCTTGATTCCTCTAGACCTTACTTGATTTGCCTTATGTTGTAGATAATTGTGTACTGTCTTAAGTCCCCCTGAGTTCTGGAGTATTGGAACTAAGGTTTTACTTACCTGAAATGCCTGTCAGTCCCTTAAATATAATAGAAATTCAATAAAAAGATTTTAATAAAAGTCATTTGAAGAATTCTTTACAGTTGGTGTTAATCTCCTGAAAGGATCCACAAAAATCTAGCATTATTTATTTTATTTATAAAGAATAATTCTTTGTTGCCTTATTTGGTTTATTTGATATTGTAACAGATGACTTTAGAGACTGAACAGAATCAGTGATCCCTCTTATCTGTCAGTAGAGTGCTTTATCAATGTTAATAATGGCTCAAAAACCTTTTTGTTTATCCTAAGTTTTAAAAATAAAAATATATTTTTGAAAGCAAAAGTAATGAATATGCTGCATTATATTTGAAATATCTTGGTTTTACTTCTTGGTAATACAGAATTCCAAAGTCTGGATCTTAAATCTGTTTGTTTTGGTACCTGGTCTTATTGCTTGTCTTGGCTAAAAGGCAGCGCCTGTAGGCACATAGACCCAACAAGAGCAGCACGGCTTTCACTGTGTTTCCTAAATGGCGATGCTCACTGTTTAATTTCTATCCCTCAGTTATGCAGATTTGGCTAGCAAAGTTTGCTCTTCCTAATCAAATGAATGTGAGGATTTGCGTTTGTTTATTTTTAATAAATGTGTTCAAAATCTTCAGAAATTCTATGTTTGGAAGGCATTTAAAGAGTTAGAAAATGGTTTCTCTGGTTTTAGAGTGTGCAGGTATGAGTATTTCAAGATGGCACACATTGTTTTCTTTTGGAATGCAGTTATTTTCTCACTAAGGTTTAAAATGCTTCATTTACCTTTAAGGTACAGATAGAGGAACCATGTTTTTGCTTTTAAAAGCAATGACTAGGTAGCATAATGCTAATAGTCACTTATCACAGAAAGTCAGCAAATTTAGATTCTTTTTTTTGTAAAAGATAAGTGCTTAACTCATCTTTAAATCTGACAGCTCTTTTTAAATACTTTGCCATGAGACAACCAGTAAGCCTGTTTGGTACAAAATACTTATGGTCACTCCTCAGCCACATCAGTAACGTCCTGTAACACTGGCGCTCTTCTCGCTTCAACTTCTCTTTGCTGCAGTAGTTGCTTTTGAAATTAAACCTTATTTCTCCTGCCCCTAACTTTCTTTTGTTGAGGTCAAAGCAGCTGCTTCATGAAGGATTATATAATACATTTTTTCCATAAAATATTGTTTCTATTAAGGAAGTTATTTACTGTTGAGTGTATCTTCTCTGGAACGCTGATCACTTGTAGCAGCTTACGAAAAGGTAGGTTCTTTCTTTCATTATTGAAAAAGAATCTGGCAGATGCTATCACTCTCCCCTTAGAATATTTGGATTACTTCATGTGATGTGTGACTGTCTGACAGGTGGCCATAATGAAGATGCCACTGCCATTTTGTATATTGAGGATACATATATATTATATTATATGACATTATATTATGCCTAAAAGACATGTGTATTAAGATAAAGATTAAATATAGGTAGAACCCCTAATATCTTATTGTACCCCAGTGGATCATCACTCATAGCTCCCGAGGTACAGTCGCCTCTGTTTTGGAAACCGCTCTACAATATTACTGAATTACTGTTGTGGATAATGAGCATTTCATATAAGTTCCATTTCATAGTGTGTAATGTTTTCGTGTGAAGCCATCTTAAAAATAAAGCACTTGGGACAAGACATTCTGATTCTCTTATTAATTGGAAAGTAATGTTTGTGGAAGAAGAGTAGATCAGTTTCAGCAAAGTGAGATCTTAATAAAATTTATTCATCACCACAATTGAAATTATTAGCTTATTTCAGAATCTTAAATTTGGATTTTGCATTATGCTTTCAGGAATTATTCAAGGTGAATTAAAAGTACCCATTTAACGTTAATTTAGTAAATCAGTGGTGTCAATAGACCTAGAATTTCTCCATGTCCATAGTGAGTATTTCTTTTCTTGACATCCCCTAGCAAGATAGAAAACATTTTCCATGACTCTACCCTTTCCCTTTGCTGCCCTCTCTACTTCTCCTCCCCGTACTTGAAGCTAAGGTAAGTTTTGCTCTTCTATAACTTTGTATTAGTTGAATCATACATACCTACTCCTTTGTCTTGACTTCTTGCACTCAGCATGATGTTTTTAGATTCATCCATGTTACTGCATGTATCAGTAGTTTGTTTCTTTTGATTGTGGAGTAATGTTCAGTTGTACAAATATGTGGATACGCCGTAAGATTGTTTATCCAGTTTCCTGTTGATGGGCATCTGGGCTGTCTCCCGTTTGGGACTATTACGAAGAAAACTGCTATGAATATTTTTGTGCAAGTCATTTTGTGGACAGATGTTTCGTTTCTCTTGGATAAAGGAGTAGAATTGGTAGGTAATAGGTAGATGCTCTCCCTTTTAAAAACTCGTATTAAAGAACAAAATACATTCAGAAAGAGTGCACGTAAGTGTACACTTTTACAACCTGAATACTCCTGTATAACCAGTACATAGATGAAAGAAAAGAATGCTAGAAACCGCCTCACATTTGCTTCTCTATCCTTCTGTCCCCTCATGAGTAGCCACTACTTTGACTCCTAACCCTAATTCTGCTATAAAGTTTTTTGGTTTCCTCGTTTCTCTAAAAAATTTTTTCTACTTTATTGAGGTATATTTCCGTATAATAAACTGCACATGTTAAAGTATACGATTTGCTAAGTTTTCATGCACCTGGAAAGCCATCACTGCAGTCAAGATAGGAAACATTTCCATCATCTCCCAAAGTTTCCTCCTACCCCATTGCAAATCATCCTGCCCCTCACCTGTCTCCGGGCAGCCTGTCACTGTAGAGTAGTTTGCATTCTCTAAAGGTTTATACATGGGATCATACAGTGTTCTCTCTCTTGTCTGTCTTATTTTCGTGCAGAATGATGATTTAAGTTGTTCCGTATTGTGGGATTTTTATTCCTTTTTATTGCTGAGTGGTATTCCAGTATGTGTATATACCACATTTTGTTTATCCATTCATCTATGGATAGATAGTAAGGCTGCTTTGATTTCTGGCTTTTACAAATAAAGCCGTTGTGACGTTTGTGTACAAATCTCTTCATGGATATATGTTTTCATTTCTCTTGGATAAATACTTATGAGGACATGCTGGGTTATATAGGGTAGGTGTATTTTTAATTTTTTAAGAAACTGGCAAACTTTTCCAAAGTTATCGTTTTATATATCCAGCAGCATTATATGACAGTTCTAATTGCTTTACATCCTAACACTTGGGATTGTCAGTCTTTTTCATTCTAGCCTCTGTAGTGGATATGTAGTGGTATCTCATTCTAGTTTTAATTTGCATTTCCCTGATTACTAATAGTATTTCATGTTCTTATTAGCCATTGGGAAGTGACTATGCAAGTCTTCTGCCCGTTTTAAAAATAGATTTGTTTATCTTTTTTTATTTAGTTGTAGCAGTTCTTTATATATTCTATATACAAGTCCTTTATCAGATATATATGTGAATATTTTCTCTTAACTGTGGCTCGACTGCTTTTTAATAGTGTCTTTCAAATAGCAGTTTTTATATTGGACTTCATCAAAATGATCAATGTTTCCTTTTATGGTTAGTGTTTTCTGTGTCCTAATAAATTTTGGCCTACACTAAAGTTGCATATATCTCCATATAAATTCTCCTAGGAGCTTTATAATTTTAGCTTTTACATTTCAGTCTATGATCCATTTTGAATTAATTTTTGTTTATGGTGTGATGTAGAGGTCAAAGCTTCCCCCTGCTTCATATTTATATTTGTTCCAAATGCTTTCCATTTTTGTCAATTGTATCCTAATAAAACTAGGAAAAATCCTTTCCTTTCTTCCTTACCTGACATTCTTGTTGAAAATCATTTGACAATATAAGTGTGGGTTTATTTCTGGACTCTCCATTCTCTTACATTGACATAATTCTCTATTCTTTTGCTAGCACTGCAGTGTCTTGATTACTTAGTCTTATAGTGAGCCTTGAAGTCAGAATAAATCCCCCAAGTTCTTGTTCCAGATTGTTTTGGCTGTTCTGAGTCTCGTGCTTTTCCATGTAAATTTTAGAATCAAATATTGGGATATTGGTTGTAATTACCTTGAATACCAAGTTCAATATGAGAAGAATTGACATGTAACAGTATTACATTTTCCAATCTATTAACATGGCATATCTTTCCATTTATTTAGGTCTCTAATTTCTCTCAGCATTATTTTATATTTTTCAGTTGGTATAGACTATGTTATATAAACACTGCACACTGTCCTATTTGTATCATTCCTTACAGCCAAATTGTTATTTACACATGCTTATTTTTATGATATATTAAATGAAGATTTGGTGTGGAGATGTTCCATAAGATACCCTTATCTAATGCCTCGATGAAGCAACCATCTATTCTGATGTGACGATGCTAGAAATAGAGGAGACTAAAACAGTTATCTTTAGAAATATTAAAGCAGAAGTTTACAGCTGGGTATTATTGGTGTATTTCTTTTGGCTTGTATGGTTGTGGATATTAATATTTAAAGAGGCTTATATTTATTAACGTAGTCTGATATTTTTAGAAGCAGAAGTTAAAACAGAATCTTGTCAGTTTAATTGGGGCATAAAGTTTTACTAGAGGATTTTGAGTTTGCATTTTGTAGTTTACCTTCTTTTTTTCTCCCTCTCATTAATAATATTAGTAGGAATATACAATCCTTAGAAATATATAAAGAAGAAAATAAAACATAATCCTACACCCAGAAATAACTACAGTTAAAATTTTGGGTATGTTTTCTCTCATGTATCTGTGCGTATGTGTTTATATAGCTCACTGTATGCACAATTTAGTTCTTTTTTTATTTAAACTTATATTTCTAGTGTTTTCCCATGCATTAAATACTTTATGAATAATTTACAACATCTGCATTATAATCTGGGGGGGGATATAAAACACACTCGAATTTACGCCATTTTTCTTTTCTT
The DNA here is from genome assembly GCF_041296235.1 of Equus asinus. Lineage (NCBI taxonomy): Eukaryota > Metazoa > Chordata > Mammalia > Perissodactyla > Equidae > Equus > Equus asinus. Next base: position 138,249,936 of record NC_091793.1, on the reverse strand, counting down.
GTAGGATATTTAGTTGCCCTCTCCCTCCCCATTTATTTAAAAATATTTCTCTTTTATACTTGTTCATAATCTTTGTCCATATTTTGAATTTTTTAAATAAAACTTTTAAAATTTTGAAACATTTTAAACCAAAGTATAAAACATAATGAACTCTCCATACTCATCACCAGTAGTAGTGAATTGTTTATATTTTGCTTCAAATAATTTGTTTAAGGAGAAGTAACAGATACAACAAAAATCCTCCCCCAGGTAACAGTTTGTGTTGTTCCAATGCCTGTTTTAGTGCATTTAAAACATTTGTATCCATAAAATTTTGCTTATTGGTGTCTGTGCTTTTGAATTTTATATAAATGACAAACTATATTTATCTTCTTTTAAAATTTGCATTTTTCACTCAACCATATGGTTTGACATTACTTATACTGGTTCTTGTAGATCTGATTCTTTTTATCAGGATAAGCCAGTTTTTCATTCCCATTTTGAGGGATAGTTAGATAGTTAGGATGCCACAGTGAGCATCCTTTTACGTTCCTCCTGGTGCCTGCCTCCTGAGTGCTTGGACACTTAGACGTTGTATTGTGGGATAGGAGGCTGTGTAGTCTCCCAGTGCTCTCCACACTGCTGAGGAGTGTGTGTCCTTACCAGCAGTTTCCCGTTGCTCCACACCCTCCCCAACCCCTGGTTTTATCAGACTTACTAGTTTTTCCAATTTAATGGGTATAAAATGGATATTATTTTATTTTTAATACGTTTCTAGAGATATAGTTATTAGAATAAGGAATGTGAGGTTCTGTAGCATATTCAGTGAAACTTTTATCCATGGAAATTGTATTCTTTCAAATGTCCATTAACAAATTTCCAGTCACGTATTAAAGCTTTTAAAGAGTTTTGAATAAAATAATTGTTTTTTATGTTGATTCACAGTGGGATATAAGTGTTTCCTCTAAAGAAATATTCTGTCCTGGCTGTAAGACTGTTTGATGTAGGAGAATTTCCCAAACTGCATTGTCTTTTGTTTGTTTGTTTTTTGACTTTTCTTTTTTTTATTGTGGTAACAGTGGGTTATAACATATAAATTTCAGGTGTATATCGTTATATATTTCGATTTCTGGATATTCATTAACTCTTATGTTGTGACATCTATGTGGATAATTTAGATGATTGTTTAACTAATAGAATCCATGACTGATTTTACTTCCTGTGACCTTCTTGGGGGAACTATTTAATTTTTTGTAATCGTGTATAGTCAAGTAAAAATATAATATCCAGTTATATATATTTTTTCATTTCAACAGCTATTTGACGAGTGTAGAAATGATTTACTCTGGAATGCTGAATATCATTCTTAGAAAATTTGTCTTCCTTAACCTCCTCCTGTGTGTGTGTGTGTAATGAAAAACATTTCAGATTTAAAGTATTGTAACATGGGCACATTAATTTTAAAAGGAAAGACTATAAAAGGTATAAAAGCTCTATTCTGTTGTTAGAAATTTTAATAAAACTACCTGAGAGCAGTGACCTTGTCTACCCTTTCAAAAGCTGTTCCCTCTGCTTATCGGTACAGTGCAACTTTTTTTTTTAGTGCAAATAAGCGTAGAGTTAATTCTGCTTGAACCTAGAATTCTGTCAGTATTTATTCTTAATAGTAATATTTAAGCTTTGGTCCTTCTGATCTTGTGAGAGAGATGCATGCAGGTAACAGCAATACTAAACTCCGGATCTTTCTTTCTTTCTGTCTGTCTTTTTCTTCCTTCCTCCCTCCCTCTCTCCCTCTGTGTCTCTCTCTGTCTCTCTCTCTCCCTCTCTCTCTCCCCCCCTCTCCCCTCCCCCTCTCCCCCTCAGATTGGCCCTGAGCGAATATCTGTTGTCAATCTTCCTCTTCTTGCTTGAGGAAGATTGTGCTGAGTTAACGTCTGTGCCAGTCTTCCTTCACTTTCTCTGTGGGACACCACCATAGCATGGCTTGATGAGCAGTGTGTAGGGTTCACACCTGGGATCCAAACCCATGAACCCCAGATCACCAAAGTGAAGCGCACAAACTCAACATCTATGCCATCGGCCAGCCCCTGGATCTGTTTTTAACCAAAAAGAAAAGCTAATTTTTTAACCTAAGAATTCACTTGGAGCCTCTGTACGATGTAGGTGTATTTAGCCTCTAGGTGTCAGTTCCCTCACCATGATTTCCAACTTGACTTCCTTGTGGTCCCATCTCTCTCTGCTCCTGTCCATTGAGGGCACCAAGCTCTTTTCTTTACGATCCAAAGGTCTGGTAAATTTATTGACTTTGTTGACAATTTGGGAGTTTACTAGGGAGAAGTCACGTGATGCAGAGCCTTATAGTCTGCACATCAGCCATGGCTGCTTTCCTCAGCCACTGCTTCAGACCTGCTATCGTTTTTGTCCTAGAGCTTTCTCAGAACTTCAGTCTAGGCCCCCATCTCAATATATTTTTCACAAAGAGTAGCACTGTGTTGCATTATCTATTGCTGTGTAATGGATCACCCTAGAACTTACTGGTTGAAGACAGCAGCAGTCATTTCATTATGGTCTTGAGTGGTTCTGGGGTTGGCCAGGCTTAGATGTTTCTCACTTGGGAGTGTCCCATGCAGCTGCAGTCAGAGGCACCTGGAGCTGGAGCATCTCGAGGATTCCTCACTTACCTGTCTGGTGGTTGATGGTGGTTGTGGGCTGGAACCTCACTGGGGCTGTGGGCTGGTTTCTGTACTTGGCCTCCTTGGGTGGCTTGGGTTTCCTCACAGCATAATGTTTGAGTTCCAACAGCAGCTTTCCAAGAGAAGCAGGTGGAGGCCGTTAGCACCTTTCATTGACCTAGCCTGAAGTCACTCAGCATCACTTCCACCTTAGTTACAGGTCCACCCAAATTCCAAGGAAGGGAATAGACTCTCCCTCTCAACAGGAAAAGTGTTAAGGCAGAAGCTCTTGCTTCTTGTAAGGAGAACATGTGAGACTGGGGATATTGTTGCAGTCATCTTGAACATACCATCCATCTTACCGTATCAGGTAGTTTTATTGATCCCCAGCTAAAATTCTGGTGAACAAAATTTTATCTTTCTTCTTTTATCTGAAAAAGTTTCATTACAGATGGTGAGGAAGTCACTGATAACTCAAATGCCACCATCTTTAAGAAGGAAGGTTAAAAAGTAGTGTTTAATCCTGCTCTCACTTTCTTTGGAGCTTTTAAAATACACAAATATGCAGACTCCATCTGATTCTCCCACTAATCAAAATGTACTGGATGGACCTCAGGCATATATTTAAAAAGATTCATGGCAAGTGTTGAAGAGGTTTCAAGCCTTCTCCCTATACTTCACATGCATTAACCACTGCCCGCCCCGCGGCATTGAGTCACTAATGTTTTGAAACTTCCCTCCACTCTTTGTATTCAAAATATATAATATCAGTAGTAAACAATGATAGTCTATACAGGAGTGGTAAATAGTGCTATATTACAGTAAAGAAAAAACATTTAAAACAACATTGCTGAAGTTATCAGGGTAGTTTCACGGTGAAAGTGGAACTAAAATTGGATCTTGAGTATGTTTTGTATTGCTGAGAAACTCTTCTACTCAACTGGTTGTGAACATTATCTGTAATCATTTAAATAGATATCTTGGAGATGTTCAAGATGATCATTTTGCTCTAAAATGTAGAGGTTAAATACAAAGGATCTTTTTTCATATAGATGTTTCTATTTTGCTTATCTGTTTCAGACATAGTTTAACAAAGCCAAAGGCGTTTCTCGTTGTGACAGTCTCTGAAAGAATACTGTAGAAGTATAGCATTTATTTATATGCCGAAACTATTAAATCTGATTTTAAATAACTCTGCTAATGGTGTTTAAACCATTTTTAATGTTTTCATCAACCACTCACTCAAATAGAGAAGCAGAGAAAATATTCATTGATAGGAGCTGGGCCACAATGAAAATAGGAAGCCCTCAATAGATGTTACCTGTGCGCCAGACACTGGGCTGAGTCGTTTACGTAGTTGTTTCCTTTCCACTTCACCATAATGGTGTGAGGTGAATTTACAAATGAGGAAGCAGGTTTAGAGGATTTAAAAGGGCTAGTACAAGTTCATGGAGCTATTCAGTGTTTGAGTCAGGTAGTCTAATAAGTGGAGAGGCCCAGCCCTTAACCAAGTGAAGAAGTTCATTCTCTTCAGCTGGGAATGCGTATGAAAACAGTGATGGAAGAAAGGACACCACTTCAGCGGTATCTGCCAGTTTAGCCATCTGTGGAATGATGAACTGCAACCAGAATGTCGCCTTTTTTGTATATTGTGTATATGAGGCCAGTTATGTGGACCTTTTAGGTATTATCAAAAACAGGGCACCAAACTTAACCCTGCCTGACCCTTATTAGTGCTGGCCAATGTGATGAAATGAAAATCACTGATCTTTTGAAAGCCCCCTTCTTTTTTTATCCATCATACTGTATAACCAAAACTTATAATGGTCAGGCATTGTTAGTGGTTTATTTAAAGTTATAGGAAGATTAGTGAAATTATTGGGTTTTATTTTTAATTTTCAAGTTTTTTAATTTTTAATTAAACTTTAGTTTAACTTTAATTTTCCCTTTACATTTTATTGCGAGTTAATAAAAAATAGGTTGCCCATAAAATATTTTTAATTTTTTCTCTTTCTGGGACTTGCTTTGAACTTGTTTCCTCATTATAATAAGATGGAAGTGATACCACTGCATTCCTGCTTTTTCAGACTAGAGCAGTGTGCCTACCCAGCCCCAGGGTGTGTCTGTGGAAAAGCCACTCCCTAAGCCTGTCCTCAGGACCTTATGCAGTGTGCCTGAAGGGTAGCTGGCAGCAGGTACTTTTCCTCTGGAATGAAGGTTGGAGAGACAAGACTGATAAATTGGAAAGGATTTAGAGTGAAGTCAGTAATTAAATAATAGAATTTAAGAAAAGAATGCGTTGGGAAGGGTAGAGAGACCTTTGGATTCAACTAGTCCATCTTATTTTTTTGGACAATTAAGAAAATGAGGCCTAAGGATTTAATGATATAGCCCAAAGTTCTAGCTACTTAGTGGCAAAATAAAAACTTCCTCACCTGACTCCTTTAGTTCCACGTGGCTTCTTCTAGGGAGATCTTGCAGACTTTCCTTAATTGGATCCTTTCAGTGGTATAAGATAATGGAGGTTCTGTTCTCACTAATTCAAACTTATTTCATGAAAATGAAAGATTTACTTGCTTGAGTTTTCTTATTAACCAGAATATGTGTTAAAATGTTAAGCATCTATTGTTTAAACACCCAACAAACTCATTCCAAAAATTTCAGTAACTTTATAGACCCTATCCTTTTCACCCAAAGCTATTCTTAGCCATTCAGTATTATCTATTTCCATTTGTATCTGGTTAGTATCAGGAATAATGAGCCATCTCTGGTTGGTTTTCTGACTCCTGCCAGAATAAAATAGTAAGATACGCAAAGATGGAGGAAGAACTACTATATGTGGGATTTACTAGTAAAGTCGTTTCTCCCCAACCTTGAGTTTCTATCCAGAATTCTGGTTAATTCTAAAAGTCTTTTTTAGTAACTGTGTGAATTGTGGATTTTCATATGTAGGAATTGAGAGTAGCTCTTTTGAGGGATACTGAGAGAGAGAGTTGATGGGACAGAATAAGGAGAGAGAATCTAAAGAGATGGAGATGTAAATAAAGCAGGTTGAATAGATTCTTTGCTGAAGACTAGTCTGAATTACATTTTTGTCATGTGCAGGAACCCTTACTCATACTCACTTGTTAATTTTTACAAGAGTCATGTTATAACACAGCTATTGACTCTATCACAGATAAACTTATAGAAATACTTAAAAATATTCTGTGGAATCTAAAATGAATTGTAGGATTTTCTTTGTTTTTTCTACATGTTTCTTCTATTGATAGGAAAAATAATTTTAAATGTGTTGGTTCCTTTAAATTAGTACTTATTGAGAACCAGATAAATTAGCCACTGGTTTGTTTATTATTATTATTTAAGAAATGCACCTTTAGCTTTGAGTCATCTTAAATTGGAAATATTTAGCAGAAAAAACTTGAAATTCAGGTGAAGAAATAGTATGATTCTTTGGTAGTTGATCTGGGGTGAAAAATGAGAATCACGTGGTCTCTCCAGAAGCCTGCAACCTAGTTGGGTGTGGAGGGTGATAAGGCAAGTGTGCAAACAACCGCCATGTAATACAGAGCTGATTAGCTGTAACTGCCACAGAGAGGTACAGAGTTCATGGACCTCTCACAGGAAGTATTCTCTCACTCGTGTTTGTTTTTTTTTCAGTTTTTTAAAAATTGAGATATAATATACATATATAACATTCAATCTTTTAAAGTGTAAAATTCAGGAGGTTTTAACATATTCACAAGGTTGTGCAACTTTACCACTATCTAATTCCAAAATAAACTTTTAAGAAAATTCATATGTTTTTAGCTGAGGTATGCCCTCTCGTTCTCAGGCCCCACCACTCCCTATTGGGTTTACATCTTGCTACTGCTGGTATTTATATTGGCCACCTGACATCTGAAGGCGTTTAAGTTTGCTATCTACCAGGCTTGAGAGAGTTGTTTTTTCTAGTTTCCTTAACCTTGGAAGCAAATGGCAAAATTACCTTGGGGGTGCCAGTGTGGGGAATTCTGGCTGCTGTCCTGCTAAGCATCCTTTTTCCTACCTCTGTCCCTTTTCCCACTCTACCCTCTGACTCCTTCAGGAATGGTCCCCACCTCTCCTGCAGCCTTCGTGAGGGATGACTTATTGCCCTTCCTTATTCTAAGGAGAGGGCTTCCTTCGAATAAAATACAAACTCCTTTTCTTGGTTTACAACTCCTTGCATGATCTGGCCCTCTCTGCCCATCAGACTGATCTTTGTTTCTGTCCCCTGACACACCACATTTATACCCTCTACCTGGAATGCTCTTCTCTCTCATTGTTGCATGTCTGATTCCTTCTTGTCAACTGTATCTCAGTTTAAGTATCACTACTCAGGCCTTCCCTGTCCATCGAATCTGAAGCAGCTACTCAGCCACTTTCCACACAACCCTAATTTAATTATCACCACACTTGTCATGCGTCTGATTTTTTTTGTTTTTGTTGTTGTTTAGTATTTCTCTCCCTTGACTAGAATGTAAGTTTAGTGGTAGCAAATTCCTTGTCACATTTATAGCTGTATCCTGAGCTTCCAGAACAGTGTTTGGCACATAGCGTATGCTTAAGTACATATTTGTTGCATGAGTGTTGAGGAAAAATGCTTGTTTGAGCTGTGTCTCCTGCTCTGGTTCATTGGCCTGTATGATTTTACCTGCCTCTGTCTTCCAGAAATTTGCCAAAGTCTCTGATCTTTTGATGCCTTCACCATCTCCAACTTTCAGTGCCTTTAAAAGAGTTTATTCCCTTTTGTAATTGTTTACTGTCACTTCATTGGGATTTTAGAGATGGAAAGAAATGTATTCCGTCACTCTTTTGACAGGTTGAGATGTTGCAGTCAGGTCAAAAATATGAACTAAGGCCAAGTTAAGAAAGCATGACTTGTTTTTTGAGAATGCTAAGGAGTTTAGATTGATTGAGGGTAGAAAATAAGGTTGAAAGTTTAGGTTGAGGCCGCATCAAAGAGGGTCTGAAAGCACCTGATGAAGAGTTTGTACTTAATTCAGAATGTCGTGGGGAGCCCTTGTGGGTATTTGAGCAGAATCATGACATGAAATGAGTCTTTAAGGAAGATTAGTCTGACAGTGATGGATTAAAGAAGAGAGGTCAGTTAGGAAGTTGCTAGAATAATCTTAGGGCGATATAGTGTGGATCTGAACCAAGATGGTGGTTATCAAAATGAAAAGGAGGGCAAGAAGTCAGAAAAATAGTTGAGCCTCCTGGTGCTGACACTTGATGAATTCCTCTGTGATAGTTACAGTTTAGTGAAAGGACTTTTATTTAAGATGGACTGGTTGATTGTATAGGACACTGTGTTGAATGTATCTTCTATCAGTAATGTATTGTAAATGTCTTTCCTAGGATTTTTACGTTTTTGAGATAGATGAAACAGAAAGCAGGTATCTCAGTGTCGTTGGGTGAGGGATATTTGGTCAACTCTGGCACTTCCTACCTCTGGATCTTGGCAGAAGATCAGGGAATATGTTAATGAATAATGCAGAGTACAAGTGTTTTACTGTTTAACTCCCTTTGTTCGCATATTTAGTAACAAAATTTTTTTAAAGTGTCTTTAAAAAAAATCTTGAAGTTGATTTAGCTTAAGCTTTATCATTTGGTTAAATACTAGTCTTTGATTTAGAACTGAATTCTGATTTCTTCCTGACCAACTACTTGACGGTAGCCAACTTTTTTTCCTTAGTTACTTGATTTTTTTCTTCTGAAGGTTAGAAATGATTATCTTTTGCCTCTGTGATAGAATTATCTGATGTGTAATTATTTTTCTAAGATGTTAAGCTTTGAGTAGCATTAAGTAAATCTAATTTTATGACGACCAAAATAAGCTAAGAGTTAACTGAGTAAGCCAGGCAAATGCAGTTGAAGAAAGATAACATATGCATATGTAGCGAAAACCACGTGTAGAGAAATGCGCAATTATTTTTCAGTGTCCTTAGGTTAAACTGCATATTTTTGTTTGGTAAAAATATTTTTCAGTCTATACGTTTCTTCTTTTTCATAAGTTTATTTTAAATGATCAATTTGTTGACACGCTCTGTTTTCCTAACTAAACTACAACTTCCTGAGGGCAGAGACTATTCTTTCTTTGTCTCCCCTCCCTCCTTTCCTCTCTTTCTTCCTTAATTTATTTCGATAAAATTTCATACTTATGGAAAGTTGTAAAAAGAGTGTAAACAATTTCCATATTCCCTTTACCTAGATTCACCTGTAAAGAGAACTATTATAATGGCCAATACAAAGAGATAGAAGAAAATAACAGAAAAGGAAGAACAAGAGGTCTCTTCCAGAAGAGTTAAGAAATAAAGGGAAATTTAAATTAGATTTGGAATGCTGAACGACCCACAGGGAAGCACACTGTCTGATGGGGAGAAAATAAAGGCAAGGTGTAAACAGTATCCCGAGGATTTACACAGAAGAGACATGATGTAATCTATACAGAAGTCAAAATACAATGATGTATGCAGGAAATTTTTGTGATGTTATAAACCAGCGTTACCTCAATGAAAAAAAAAGAGACACGAGGATGACAGATGCCTTTAAAGAGGATTCCTATCAGGAACCCGTAATTTTAGAAAGTGAAGTGAAAGCTATCCCTGAAAGCACTGCGAAGAGATAAGTCACCAGGGGTAGATGGGATATTGATAGAATTATTTAAAGCCACAGAGGCAGAATCTGTCAAAATCCTAATAAGAATATGCCAACAAGTAGGAAAACAAAACTGGCCTACAGACTGGAAATGCTCAACATATATCCCAATCTCCAAAAAAGGAGATGCCAACGAGTGCAGTAAGTATAGATCATTGCTCTAATTTCCTATACAGGTAAAGTGATGCTCAGGGTGCTGCAGTGAAGACTTTTACTTTATAGGGAGCAACAAATGCCTGATGTCCAAACCGAATTTCGAAAGGAGAGGCACATGAGATCTAATTGCAGTTATTTGTTGACTACTGGAGTGCTCCAAAGAATTTTAGAAGAAGGTTAGTACAGTAAAGGCTTTGTGTAGATCATGAAAAGCAGTATGGGCTGCCTTGAAAGAATCAGATGTGCCTCAGCCCTTGTTTCTCCTGATGCTGTAACCTGTACGGTGCACAAGATGCCACTGTCAGGACAGAATATGGAGAGACAGAATGGTTTCCTACAGGCAAAGGTGTCAGACGAGGGTGCGTTTTAACTCCCTGTATATTCTGTACCTAGAACATATAGAAAAACTGGGGTACACTCAGATGAAAGAGGAGTGAAAATTGGTGGAAGAAATAACAATCTAAGATCTGCAGATGACACCATCTTAACTGGCAGAAAGGAGCAATGACTGGAAGCAACTTCTCATTGAAAGTGAAAGAATAAAATATCAAATCAGGACTGCATTTGAACATCAAGAAGACAAAAATCATGACTAACAGAACTACATAACTTTAACGTAGACAATGAAGACACTGAAATAGCTAAAAGATTTTGTTTACCTTGGTTCTGTCATCAATTTGAATAGAGACTGCAGCCAAGAAATCAAGAGAAGCCAGACTTGGAAGGGCAGCAATGGAAGAATTAGGAAAGATGATCATGTGTAAGGAAGTGTCATTAGAGACCAAGGCTAAGATTCTCCACACCGTTGTACTCCCAGTTACTATGTACGGGTGGAGAAGCTGGACAGTGAAGAAGGCAGAGAGGAAAAATGGACTCATTTGAAACATGGTGTTGGAGGACAGCTCTGCAGATACCCTGGACTGCCAGAAAGTTGAACAAGTGGGTCCTAGAGCAAATTAAGCCTGAACTATTGCTGGAGGCAAACATGATAAAACAGGCTGCCCTACTTTGGGCACATGGTGAGAAGGCAGGATTCTTTGGAAAAGACAATAATGCTGGAAAAGTAGAAGGCAGCTGGAAAAGAGGAAAACCAAATATGAGATGGACTGACTCAATAAGGGAAGCCGTAGGCATGAGTCTACAGGAGCTGAGGAGGGCTGCTGAGGACAGGACATTGTGCATGTCACTCCCTCACAGGGTCACCAGGAGTCAACTTGATGGCATGTAACACACAGATTCACCTATTGTTTACATTTTTCCTAATTATCGTTCCTCTCTCCCTATATACGTATTTACACACACACACTCCCACATACATACACAAGTTTTTTTGAGCCATTTGAGAATATGCTGCAGACATTGTGTCCCTTTATAACTAAATTCTTTAGTTTATTATTTCCTAAGATCAAAGGTATTCTCTTACATAACTGCAGTACTATTATCAAAATCAGAAAATGTTTCACTGAAATAATACTGTGATCTAATCCACAAGCCATAGTCAAATTTTGTCGGTTATCCTAATATTGTCCTTTATAGCTTTGTTTATATATTTATCTGTTTTCTCTGGGTCCAGGATCAAGCATTGCATTTAGTTGTCATGTCTCTTTAGATTTCCTTTAATCTGGAACATATCCTCAACCTTTCTTTGTGTTCTTGACCTGCACATTTTTGAAAACTATAGACCAATTATTTTGTAAAATGTCTCCTAGGATTTGATTCAGGTAATGCATTTTTGTCAGGAATACCACAAAATGATGTGTCTTCTCAGTGCATTGTTACAGGAGGCGTATTGTGTTGCTTTGCCCCAGTATTGGTGATGTTAACTTTGATCACTTGATTAAGACAGTGTCCTCCCCCCACCCCAGTAATTTGCGGGAAAATACTTTGAGACTATGTAAATAGTCTCAACAAATTTTTACCCACTAGTTTAGCATCTATTGATTCTCGCCTGAATCAAATGTTGCTACAATGGTTGCAAAATGATGATCCTCTGTCATTTCATCTACATTAATTAGTTGACATTGTACTATAAGGAAGAGATTTCTTCCTCATGTATTTATGTATATCAGTTTGGATTCATGGATTCTTATTCAATGAGTTATGGTTCTGTCATCATTTATTTTGATGCTTAAATTGTCCCAGATTAGGCCCCTGGGACTCCCTTCAGGCTGGCCTTTGTTGTCCTAATGACATGTCCTCATCTTTGTTGAGCACTTTTCTGGCACAAGAAGTTGTTCTGGGGACTCATCTTATTTTTTTCCCAGCCTCAGTCCTAGAATCATTACTCCAAGGATCTTTGGTTACTTTTTTGGGTAGAATATTATTTAGAAACCAAAAACTGAGCACTAGGTATGCTAATTGCTACTGGGGTGTCATTGCTGCTAGGCCCTTTCAGTGGACATATCTATGAACACACATGCACATATATCTATCTTTATTACTACCCCTCCCTTTACTTCTCTCTCTTTGAAACCTTGAGTTTATACTGATGACTACAAATCCGATCCAAATGCCTCTAAGCCACAGGCTGCAGCATGAGGTACTCTCCCTTTCCCCCTGAAAAGCATGCACTGCCCTGAGGGGCTGGATTTCCTCTCAGGCACTTGGCTGTTGGGTAGGGGCATAGGCAAAAGTGGAGGAAAACAGTAGTCACCTGCCTCTCTAATGAGGCTTTCAAGAATTTCAAGACAGTTTCTCCTACCCAAGAGTAAAGTCCTAGCCTCTACTTCCACTTGAACCTGGAGAGTGCATACACAGCATCAGCTGTGCCCGGAGATGTCTCCAAACATACCTATGTAGTATAGCAGAAAAAGTCCCAGGTGTGGAGCAGAGTGAGCAAGATGAACATCTCTGGAAGCAGTCCTGGAAGCCCCATTTCTACAGATACATGTAGAGTGGCTGTATTAGTTCCTTGGGCTGCTGTAACAAATCACTACACACTGGGTCGCTTAAAACAACAAATTTATTCTCTCACAGTTCTTGAAATAAACTTGAAAAGCTGGAATATAAACAAAAGAATATTACACTTATTATTCTTTGGGTTTTGTTTGTTTTAACTTTTGTTTTTTCCGTTGCTCTCTGATTTCAGATTATGGGTTATGGTGTACTGTGTAATCAGTAATTATAAGATTGATCTTTAGAGCTGCTTGTTTATAGGAATGTTAGGAGTTTCTTGGTAGAGCATTGAACTAAGATTGCTTTTTTTCATTTTAGATAAGGAGTTCCTGTTTGGGGTTTGGTAGATTAAGAATATCCAATATTATGAAAGTCCAGTGTAAATAAAGAAATAAATATAGTTCATCATCCTGTAAAAGGAATTCCTTTACTAGGGGGTACATTTAAGTGCTTCATAAATAAAGCATTAAATTAACAAAATTGCCTTTGATTTGGCTTATAGCTCTTAGGCATTATAACCTCTATCACCTGTTAAAATAGTTCTTGTTTTTATGCTTCCTTATATGATCTTTAGTTACCTCACAGTTAATGAACATGATAATGCAGAGGATGTGTTAGTTACATCCTGGGTTGTCAGAAACAGAGACAATAAATGAAAGGAAGGCATAAGGATGTGAATCACCTCCCTAGTATTTCTCTTTCCTCTGGGTAAGGAGGGTTTCACCATGGCTGGCCCAAGAGTAGTACACTTCTTTTATTTATTAGGGAAGTTCAGTTCCATGTGGAAACTACAAAACTTAGTTCCAGGTGTCAGCTCACTCCCAGAGCACCAGGCCATGCAAGTGTCCTGCTGGCCAGTTTACTCAGCTTGTTCCTGCAAAGCCTTTGAATTCCTAGTACATTGTTTCTTTCTTAGTCCCTTTCAACACTTAGGAGACCACAGCTACCTTTAAATTTGCTTCATACACAGGCCTACAAAAGGAACTTTGTTCTTAGAGAATTTGTTAAGATACCTCTATGTTTACCATCTTTTCCAAGGTTAGGATTAATGTTCCTTGAAGTCACAGAATGTATTTTTTGCTTTCTTTCTATCTTGCATAGTACTTAGCACAATGCTGTTTGTAGGCAAAGTATTTTGAAGTGTTGGACTCTAGGTAGAACTTGGGCCTTTTCTCTTGAGGGCCACTAACCTATGGAGAAAACTTGAGTGATGGCTATACAAAAAGCAACTTTTGACTTCTTTTTTTTTTCCCCAAACTCATCTGCTTTATAAATTAATAACAGAAGCTTTAGACTGTTTATTTAAAAATAATCACACAGTGGAAAAGGATCCTCAGAAAAAGAAACTGTTGTTATATACGTAGAACATAAATAAAATAAATAAAAGAAACATACCGAGTATGGAATATTTTAAATTTTGGGAAAAATCAGTGTAGGTTCTCACTCTCATATTATGTGCCAAACTAAGTTACCTATGTAAATGTAATAACTATATAAAAGAAGAAATAATAAAATTAAAAATATGCATAAACTTTTATCTGATTTTTAGGTAGAGAAGAATTTACTGAACAAAACTGTGCAGGAAGTTACTAGCAAAATAATTTGTACATTTGATAACTTAAAAAAGTGTTTAGCAGTGTCTTAAAAAAAGACCGTCCAACAAAATTAAAAGGTAAAACCTGAGGAAAATGTTGCTCTACACACAACATGCTTAATATCTTGATTCTGTAAAGAGCTCATGTAAATTCAGTGGGTTTATTAAATTCCCAGTTACCATTGGGCAGTTTACAAATGATACCATTTAGTTCACAGCAGAACTAAAGATCCTGTGTTAGTTGTACATCAAGAGACATACCTCTCGGTGCCCTGTTCAGAGGAGTAGTTAAAGGCCCTCCATCCCCCGCAATTCTCACTTCAGTTTATATTACGTCGTATCCTATTTCTCTCCTTTTCCTTCTCTGCTCTGACTTCCTCCCTCTTCCTTTTGATGGGTCCTCTTCCTCTTTTTGTGCCTTACTAAATTTAACAGATTTTTTTTCTTATCGTTTCTTTTGTCTGATTTAGGTTTCCTTCCTCTTGCTTTTATTTTGCAAGAGTTGTATCTCGCACAGTTGGGGGTACTCCTTGAACCTGGAAGTCTTCATAGCCCCCCTTCTCTAGAGCCTGTTTTTCTTTAGAATTATTTATCAGATTACAGCCAGTATAGGAGGTGTTTCAAAAACCATTTTTATGAGAGCTACTGAAACATAACGGGGCATAAATTTCTAAATGAATAACTGAGAAGAAGCATAAGACTGTGATAATGGAGGAGGAGTAATTGGGATGTGTTGATTAGGGGATCCTGAGGCTGGCTAATTTCATTATGGTCTTCAGGAGTACTCATTCTAGGTTCTGCCTTTAACCAAATTATGGTTATGCAAAATGGCATGGCTTTGTGTGGCAAGTCCTCCCAGTAATTATAACACAACATACTACAGCAGTTGTCAGACTTTAGTGGCTTTAGTGGGGGACTTATTAAAAATGTCCCACTTCCTGGAAATTAGTATTTAGTAGATCTTGGGCAGGCCGTTTTAAAACTGACTTTAAAAGAAGCACCCCAGGTCACTTTGATGCAGGTCATCAGCTGACCATTGGAAAAACATTACTGTACAGCATCAAGTCCAAACTCTTTGGTATGGCTTATAATTTTGTCCTTACCCCCTCTCCAGTCCCATTTTCCGTGGGTCTACACCGCACATCCTATGCTTCAGAAATGTTAAGCCACTTAGAGTTCTCAACATGTCTTACTTCCTCACACCTTTATACCCTTGCACATGCTGATCCCTGTGTCTAAAACACGCTTCCCCTTCTTAACTGAAGCATCACCACTTTCCTCTCTCCTCAAACCGAGTTAAAACTGCACTCACATGACATTCCTGGTGTTCTAGCCCTGAGCACAGGGTTTCGTCATTGTTGGTTTTCATGTCTGTCCCCTCCCATGTCATATTTTCCTTAAGGACAAAGGCTATCATGTACATCTCTGCTCCTCCGTGTCTGGCATACAGTAGATATACAGTAAATATTAAATAAAGTCTGAGCGTCTCTTGCCTCTGCAACAGTGAGCCTGCTAAACCTAGGCAGCTCCACACTCCTGCGTCCTGAAGGTTCTCACGTGGGTTGAGTATAGAGTACTCATTTTTACAAAAAGCAGTTCTTTTTAAGTTATTGTAAAGGCACAAAAGGAGTTCAGTAGTAAACAAGGCAACCTGGCTATGTACCATGTATTTTTCTTGCCTCTCTCTGAGTGTGTGACTTGTGTAAATTGTATCTCCTTTCAGGACTTCAGTTTCCATGTCTATGATTATCTCTACCTAATATCTACAGTAGCTTTCTAATGGTCTTTCCCTTCTCTAATAATCCTTACACAGGCAGCGTGTCCTCTGTGTAATACTGTTTCTCCCCCTCCCCCTTCACATCTATGTTTAAGAATCCAGTTGCCTCCTGGAAAAAAAAAACAGGCTTGGCTTCCAAGATCCTATATGACCGGGTCCTGCCTTAGTCCTTGACTTTTGAGTCGCACTCTTCTCTCTTGTTTTATTTGAGTCCATCTCATGACAGCTCACAAACACAGACTTTCTCCTTTGCTCTTTGTAATTTGCCCTACCTGGAATACATTTATTCAAATTCTTAAGCCCTTATCTAAACCCAGCCTTCTTGATAAAGATCACCATTTCATCTCACAGTGAGGAAATTGAATAGTAAAACAAAATATCTCCCAAGAGGAAAGTTAATAGGGAAAATATGGTTGAATAGTTAACTTCATGGAAAATTTAGTGGGAATAATATTGTTTCATACTAAATGAATAGTTTCGTTATGTGTAGTGGAGCTTACTTATATATATTACAAGTTTTAACCTGTAATAATTGAAGCACAGTTATTCACTGTTATCTGTGAAATGAAACCCACCAGCATATAAGCAATGGTAGATCATTCCCCCATTATTTCTTTTTTTACTTCATTAATAAAATAAATTAGTTTAAAATATTAGTTAAATCATAATTAGCTGTAATCTATGATTATTCTGTAATAAGCACGTAATTTTGAAACAATATTCAGGCTGACGAGACCTCCTCATTAGCTGAGTCAACTTTTCCTCATTTTTTTCCAGTTGGATGTTTGCTGGCATTTCTCAGTCTATCTTCAAAACAGATTCCACACCCTCCAGGCCCCCAACCTGCTCCAAGGAACAGCAGGCAGGACCGTGTCACTGGAGGGGAGGGTAAGAGAGGCCAGAGAGGGCCCTGCAGGCCAGGATCACTCAAGGCCTCTCCAGCTGGATTTTATTCTATATTCAATAAGTCTGCACTTTGAGGAGTAACCTTTTCCTTATGGCAGTGTACATTTATTCTTTCAGGACATAGTGTCCCTCAGATGTAGTGGAGCAGGGAATTTAAGTGAAACTTTAATATATTCCCCCCAACCTAATCTCATAGTCACAGAATAATTTCATAGTATTTGTTCTCGTATGTATTATAGTTTCCTTGGGCCTATTTCCACGTAATTAAGGAGAAACATTGCAGTAGAAACAATCCATTTAAATCCGAATTATTTTAAAAACAAGATTTACAAGTTCTATTTTCTTTTCCTTAATTTTACTTTCCTTTGATTGGAGAGTCAATTGACTGACTATTGGATTATTTTATTTGCATTTTATGCTGTCATCATTTCTAGTAGGGGCATTGATATATAACAAAGAGTGAAATTCCTTACTAGATTTGCTGACTTTAGACAGTGCAGAGACTATAAGAAAAGGGGGCTGCTCACTTGGTGTCAGTAGTGAACAAGTGATGCCCTATTGGGGGTAGAGAATAAGGATTGACATCAGCTTCTCGAGAATGGAGAGTGCTGTTTTAGAGTGTAGATACTTTAAGAAATGTTATAGGACCTAAATTTTTATTGGAAAAGTATCTGAAGAAGTGTTTTAATTTTTATAAAATAATCCATGTGGTGACAGAAATTCAAGAAAGGACAGAATTGGCAAAAGTTACATAAATGGTAAATGTCAAATAGTTACTACAAAATTTCCATTTATTTTTTGACTCTCTCTCATTGTTCCCTAGCCATATTTACCTCTACTTGAGTCTGTAGTTGTCTAGATAAAAACAGGACTATTAATGAAAATATTTAAAGGGATTTTTAAAATCTGAATAATGATTGGGTTTGAATAATAGGAAAAAGCTCACAAAACACATCAGACTTTGATGTGGAGTCTATAGTTCTAGTTGGCTTTGTGAACATTTAAAATACTCCTTCATTTTGAACCATTTTGTGTTTGCTCTGTAAAATTATATTCCTATTGTTTCATTTTTCCAGTTTGTCCTTTTTCTTATGGGCATTTACAGTATGTGCTCAGAAGGGACGTGTAGACATAAGTATCATTATCTCACAGTAAAATTCCTCCTAGAATATTTCAGCTTCTGGATTATTCCAGTGTGTTCAGTTTTGAAGATTAGGGAGGAAGAGGAAGTTGACTGTTATGTTCCTGTTTCTTTTTCTTGTTGACCCTCATTATGAAGACTGGGTATTACTACTTCCAGATGTTCTCAAACTACCAACAGTTATTTGAGTCGTTGTCACCTGGTCAGGTGAAGTTTTTATTTGCACTAACATTTTATGTTTTTCATGGGTAGATAACTTAATGAAGTATATCAGGTTTCTATTGAGATTGATCTGTAAATAATTCAATAATGAATAAAAATCTTAGAAATAGTATTAACACAAGTGAATTATAAAAGCCAAATCTTTTTAAGAGTCAGATTTATGAATTGGAGAATTAGTTGATCCATTTTTCATTTGTCAAGGTAGAATGCCCTTATTTATACATCCTTAAAGTAGTAAAATTAAGAAATGGGAATTATCAGTTTCTGTTAGAGATATTGATAATCTGTGATCCTTTATAGTAGTAAACTTAAGAAAATTATTTCCCTTAAGTGCTTAAAATGGGATATGATCTGATTTTCAGCATCATTAAAACTTAACTTCAGGGACCAACCCTGCGGTATAATGGTTAAGTTCGCGAGCTCCGCTTTGGTGGCCTGGGATTTGCAGGTTTGGATCCTGGATGCGGACCTAGCACCACTCATCAAGCCATGCTGTGATGGCGTCTCACATAAAATGGAGGGAGATTGGCACAGATGTTAGCTCAGCAAGGACCTTCCTTGAACACACATGCACAAAAAAACTAAGTTCAGTTTGATTTTGCAACGTTATTTACCCTTTCTGCAAAATTTTATATAGTAAAATAAGGCTTAAAATTTAACTTCATGACACTTCATCAGATAAGTAGATTCCTTACATATCTCATAATCACATTTAAAGATCACAGAGGTAATTTTGTTGTAAGATGTGTACAAATTCTTATTCGAGATTAAGGATATCTCTTTAATCTCTGAGGAATTGTTTAAGCCAACTGAAAGGATGTATTCCAAATATTGCCTAGATCACTGGAACAAAATTTGTATTTCAGAAATGTAAGTCAAGAGTATGGAATGTACAGTGGTGATATTCATTGTGTCCTTGGGAAAGTTAGGTATTACTCCAAGTTGAGGGAAAAGGATTCGTGGTCAAATAAATTTGAAATATGTTGGTTTAAGCAAGTCTAAGTTTTACTGAAGATTCCTCAGAGCTTTTAGTATTGAAATATTTTATATTACTCAGATTAATCTTACTTTAAGAACTTTAAGTATCTGGTCAGTCATTTATCTTACTTTGTTTTGTATAATCTTTTCCTCTCTTCACAACATAATATGCAAGTTTCATGTCCCATATCACATTATTTTATTAATTGGGAAGTAGGAAAATATTTTTTCTTTTAAGGGACTTATACTTGAGAAGTCACCACTATGGGAAATTTTGTATATGAATTTAAAGTTTTGAGTTTTGGTTCTAGTTCCTTGGATTTCGTAGGAAGTGATGGGGAAGTAAGATAAAAGACAGATGGGGTAGAAAGTGAAAACACTATAGAAGGAGGAACTAATTCAACAGACTAACCTAAATTAGAAATTTTGTTGTCTTTTCTCTGAAATGCTTGTTGGACTAAGGTTTTGCAAGATACGTACTTATTTGTATCTAAGCAGGTTTTCACAGAATAAATATAATAGCTTGCTGCATCAAAGTCTTCTGAAATGGTTTCTCTGTGGTGTTTGGGGTGTTACAGGATCTATCAGTGGAGAGAAGTAGAGTGTGCTACTGTAATATCCTCTGATTCATGGGAGTGCTCTGCAATTTTAAAATTGTTACTTTCTGGTCACAATCTGATACAGTTTGTTCTTCTTTCACAATTTCCTAAAAATTTGAGATTTAATTGCTCATTTCTACTCACTTGTCAACCCTGTCTCCATTAATGATTTCTAATTTCCTTTTATAATATAGTCTCTAGTTTTGAAAATTTGACTCTGGAGAGTTGCTATATACATCAGAACATACACTGCATAATTTTTCAAGTTCAACTTGTAACCGTTCTACACAAATGTCTGTGTTTCAGATGGAGCAGCTATCAGATGAAGAAATTGACCATGGAGCTGAAGAAGACAGTGACAAGGAAGATCAGGACCTGGACAAAATGTTTGGAGCCTGGCTGGGGGAGCTGGACAAGCTCACTCAGGTTAGAAGTAGTGCTTGAAAAACTGCTTGAGGATTTGAAGTCATTACTGTGTGCTGAAAGTTTACTGTGTAGACATAAGGATATGGATGTAGGTTACATTTTAAAGTACTGCTAGAAAGGGAAAATGTCCAAAACATTAACAGGTAAATGACTAGTAACTCTAGAACACAAGACATTATCTTCTGTAGCTGTTTTAAGGAGTTTTTTAAAAAAAGCTTGTGACAGAATTTCACTTCATCTAGAGGAATTACTTAAAATCAGTTTCATAAATTGAAATTGCTGGCTAAAAAGTTTTGAAGCCTAGAATTTAACAGTCTAAATTTTAGCAAATCCTATTCCATAACTTAGTAAATATGAATACATTTTATAACATAGATAATACCTTTCCATGCAAGTATTTTCTATTACATGAGTCCAGAATACTGACAAAGTTTTATTCCCTGCTGCATTTTAAAACAATGGCAAAGCTTTTTCATTTTGTTTTATTGGATCTTGGGTTTAAAAAATAAATAAAAAGAATGCCCCTATCCTCGAAACCAGAACACTTCTTAGAATAAAAGGGTAAACTATTACTACCCAGTTAATACATTATATTCAGTATATGAAGATGGTTATGTTTATTAAAGCAATTTTAACTTTATGCCAATGAGAATATTAGAACAGAACTTATTTTCATTCATCCTTTAATAATATCTCTGGGAAGAACTTTTGTGTAAAATTGCTTAACTAGTGGAAAAGTAGGTGTAAGGTGGGAACTTAAAGTACTAGTTTGTTCCTCTCTCTCTTTCTGTGGCAGCCTGGAATTGACATGATAAACTCCTCCTGTTATTCTTGTAGATCCTTTTGAAAAGCAGACATGTTTGACTATAATCGTTAATGCTGAATTTTGAGGAAAATGCGTTCAATCCTTCTAGAATTTTGTAAGAATCATTTCTTTCATCTTCATTCAGGAGAAATAACATTTGTTGTGAGAAAGGTCTTTTCTTATATCTGTAGTTGCCAATGCCAGACCATTTCAGTTTAATTCTTAAATTTTTTAAAAAGGTGATTTTGGCATAGAGATGGTGCTGAGGCTCTGCAGTTCGATGCTGAGAAGAAAAAGGAAAGAAGCAGCAAAATAGAGGAAATAGAAATGATAATGCACGGAGGGAAGTATGTGAGGGCCAGCTGGCAAGGAGGGTTTCCGCGACTGTGTGGTTTTATTGTCCATACTTGGGCACGGGGCCAGAAAGAGAAAAGACAAGTGGGTATCAATCCAGCTGCTCCAGGTTGAGGAGTGACTCTGTGCTGCTCTGCTGCAGGTGCCATTTCTGCTAGTTTGGCACCTGTATTCGTCTCTATATTTTTAAATTCCCTGACATATAAATGTGAAGAGCCACTCACCAAAAAAGTTGGCTTCTAAACTAATGCTGTGACTGTTCTTTTTATTATATAAATCTGCCTTGAGAGAGAAAGCAGATTAAAACTCTTGTGTAACACGGCTCACTGCTAACAAGTTGCTTTTTAACACTTCAGAAATTTTCAAAAAATATTTTACTTACTAAGTTAGTGGCTGAATCCTCAAGTTTCTTGTTTATTTCATTATGTTAGTTTACTACAAAGTATCATTAGTGCACCTATATCACACATACAATGTTAATGAGATTTTCAACTTTACATCAGTTTTAAGTGGTTGGTGAATCTTCTGAAAGCGTTTGTAAAACGCTTGTTGTGTGTATTTGCATTTTTCTGGAAGAAAGCTAATAGCCTTTGTTAAATTCTCAATGACGCTACCCCCTTGCCCCAAAAAAGTTAAAAACCACCCTACTAGATTAGCAGTTTCTTGGCATCGAGGAGTATTTCTTACTATTTCCCTTGTTGCCCCAATGCCATGGACACAGCAGATAATTATAATAAGTATTTGTTTATTTGAACTGGTAAATAGACTGACTTTTAACATGTCCTCAGTTATATTCCTTATTTTACAGAAAACATTATCTACCTATTATTCTTCATTTCCACTGAGAGAAGGAGCATTAGGGCTTAAATTACAACAGAAGAATTCAGTTTGAGGTTAAAGAAGAATTTCCTAGCTGTTTTGTGAAACTTTGAAATAAGGCCCTGAATGGTGGTGGATCTCCTTCGTATGATAGCCTTAACAATTCGATGGATACTGTCTGAATGGATTCATTTTATCTTGAGACAAGTGAATAAAGAAGATAGCATTCTACTCTAATTCCAAGATTCTACAAATAAGCTATCCAGCATTCTTTTTTATGTGAAATCTATTTGATTATTATAAATAGAAATTAAAGTTTCGAGAGACTAATCCTAGTATTTGGAAATTTATTTAAATAGACACTGAATAACTATTGACCCTTTTCCTGAATTTCTCTGTTTGAAACATCTTATTTTCCCTATTGTAGAAAGGTTAGAGAGAAAAAAGCCTCATTTAAAAAGGTGGTGAGATAACTTACAAGACAAGACAGTGCACCCTGAAGTGCAGTATAATTCTAGACTTATCTCAGGCAGTATAGCTGGGGTCCAGTTTGCCTCATCTTGATAGGACTTGGAAAGAACAAGGATATTCCGTCACTGTTTGAAGTTGTAGCCGCCCTCTGTTAAGATCTTGGGTCTCACTCATTTTGAGTCCAGAATTGTGCCTTATCTTCAGGGTACTTCATGCCATGAATGAGGCTTTGCTGGACCAAAAACAAATCCCTTTGAGGAAAGAGATAACAGACTTCTCTGCATTGTTCCTTTCTATTTCTTGTCTTACCATGCCTATATTCATATACCTAGCTTACTTTGTAGTGAATTTATGTAAAATGAGCTCAGTCACTATACTTGATGTATTTGGAAAGATATTTACTCCAAATTATGACAGTGCCTTAAGTAAGCATATACCTACAAATTGAAAAAACTGTCAACAAAATAATATGAAAACCAATTATACTTTTCCTTAAGGCTATTAGTTAGAAAAACTTTGGTTTATTAACTATTATATGACAGTAATTCACTTAATCATAAAACAAACTTTATTCATCTTTTTATATAACTGAAGCCTGAATTTAGTATGACTTATTAAACTTCCTTTTTTAAAGAGTTTGGATTCTGACAAGCCCATGGAACCAGTAAAAAGATCTCCTCTTCGCCAGGAAACAAACATGGCCAATTTTTCTTATCGCTTCTCCATATACAACTTGAATGGTAAGATGAAATTGGAAATAAAATGTAAAATAGTATCCTAAGTTATATAATGTGGAAGCAATGCAACACAATTCCAAACAGCTCAGTATAAAAACTATATGCATAACTTGACTGAGTTCTTATACTTATTGTTTTGTGCATTTTATTACTAATTCAAATGATCACAGAAAAATACAAACTGGAACATAACTAAAATAGTTTTCTAGTTGAGTTATTAATAATTAAGAGAGTATGTACTCAGATGGAACCACACAACAAACTTAATTGCATTGTTGTATTTGTACTGGAATAAAAAGTCCAGTGAAATCACTTGTTGGTAATTTTAAAATCATCCCCTCTGGCCTTTATTTAATGTACTCTACATAGTCAACTTTATAGTATTTGGAATTGACATTCTAATCTGTAATTTTTTATGCCATCAGCTCTTTAGGTATAATGTCTCTACCAGGGCACTGATCATGTTAACACCTTAGAGCCTCTGCTAAAAAGTTACATGAGCAATATGATTAAAACCATGGAACAGTATACAATTTTTGCATTATTTTTATCTTTTAACTCAGAATTTTATTCTCCTCTGATTACTACAAATCTTAAAAGACTATTTGTTCCTAAAAATTTCTCTTGGAATTTAAAACAAACAAAAAGCTGTTTGAAATACTATAATTTGATAGGATTTTAGGCCCAATACAATGAATTTTTTTGCTTCTTCCCTTGCATTCATTAGCTGACTTAGAATGAGTAAATTCTGATTCATTGTGTCCTGGAAACATCATGTATGTTGTTCATTGCAGAAGCTCTGAATCAGGGAGAAACTGTGGATCTGGATGCCCTGATGGCTGATCTTTGCTCAATAGAGCAGGAGCTCAGCAGTATCGGCGCAGGAAATAGTAAGCGTCAAATCACAGAAACAAAAGCCACTCAGAAGTTACCTCCTAGCCGACATACATCAAAACATGGCACCTTGAAAGGACTGTCTTCTTCGTCTAATAGGATAACTAAACCATCGCATGCCAACTACTCCCTGGATGACATCACTGCACAGCTAGAACAGGCCTCCTTAAGCATGGATGAGGCTGCCCAGCAATCTGTACTAGAAGATGCTAAACCCTTAGTAACCAATCAGCACAGACGAACAGCATCTGCAGGCACAGTGAGTGATGCTGAAGCACGCTCTGTTAGTAACTCCTCTCGTTCCAGCATCACTTCTGCAGCCTCCAGCATGGACTCTTTGGATATCGATAAAGTAGCGCGCCCTCAAGAGCTGGATTTGACACATCAGGGACAGCCAATTACTGAAGTAAGTAGATGGAACTTTTTTCCCTGATATTTTAGTATTAAAATAAGGAGGAAGTATTTTTTAAAATGTAGTTTTAATTAACTTTCTCATTTTTTCCTACATTTCAAATTTGTCAAGGATACCTCTGAGCTAAGTTTTAAAATCAGACTACTGAAGGAAATATTACCAGACATGGCAGTGTCACAAAGATGATTAAGAAGAGATTTATCATTTCTTTATTTTTATTCTTGTGACTATTTGAAATCCTTGAATTAATATCAGTTGTTTCACATGATTAAAAAGCGTGAAATGTGGTTTATATTTGATGACATTTTGCAAAGTTATTAAGCTGATAATTACTTTTTAATGTATGCTTGTTATAAAATAATGACTTAAGAAAAAGACTCATATCCACATTGTAGTCCTCCAAGATTCTAGTTTTTAGAGTTTACTCCATTTTATTATCGAAGAGCCAGTGTGCTATAGTGGAAAGAGCCACTGGGCTTGGAATCAGAAAACTTGGTTCCAAGTGTTTTCTTTGCCACTTGCTACCCATAGGACCTTAAATGAGTTAGTCAACCTCTGCGAACAATTTCTCTTAAGTAAATTGGGGTTAATAGTGCTTGGTCTACCTTACTCATGTGATGGTTCAGAGGGTTAAAAGTGATATAATATACATGAACAGATTTTTACAAGACGAAGCTTTTCTGGATGTGATAGGGTTAGGGTAAGGAATGTATCTGTAGTAAAATAAGTCTAGCAAAAGCTGAGTTTGGTGAAGGTGAATTCTTCATTGAGTTTTTTTCATCAAGGAGAAGGCAATTTTGTTTTAGGGTAGCAGCAAGAAAGAAGAAAATCAATGGGGGCAAAATAAAGCCAGACTTTCATTCAGTTTGCTTCCAGTGGTCTCTGATACAGGGTAAAATAATCTATTTATGAATAATCAGTACTAAGGCAAAATCTTGTAAAACCATTGTTTAAGGAATTGCAGAGAAATTTAAAATTTATACCTACTATTAGACATTATTGATTTCCCCCACTGATTTAATTCATTAGATTAATTTCCATCAGTCAGTAACTCCTGGTACCTTCCCATGTACCTAGCTTTGTTCTAGATGCTGTGGAGCATAAAAGAAGCGTGAATCATGGTGGTTTGGAGATGAACTTGAGTTTTATTGATTGTAAAGAAAGTTACCAAATTATATCAACTAAGGAATAAACTTTCATTTATTTAAAGTGAAACTTACCTAATGGTATGTATTCTATAGAGAACATGAAAATGGATTTCTACCTTATGATACCTGGGGATTATATTTTAGCAGCAGGTACTTAGTATGCATCATTTATGTCTTTTAGATTTACCCACTGGACTGAGCAATATTTTATTAGGGATGTGCTTTCCTGGTTGTTCTGTTTTTTGTATATTGGTATTCCTCCTTTCCAACCAGATTATTTTGAGTTGGGTCAAGATGCATGAGGACAGGTTATGAACTAATGATTAAGGATCTTCGTCTGTATGTGTGTGTTTCTATTTGTAAAATACACTCATTATAAAAGTTCAAACAACAGAAGAGCAAATAAAGTGGAAAGTGAGAACTGCTGTCCCAGCAAACGCTTCAGCTGGTGTCTAGTGGTATCCATGGGCAAGGATACCAGTGTTCCCTGGTGTAATGTTTAACGTAAGACTTTAGTATAAGGTTTGGTGAGTAAGCCAGGATTAAAGCATTGAAAGCAGTTAAGGTCTTCTCTGTCTAGCCTGTTCCTTTGCCTTGCCCAGATGGGTAAAAAAGTGGTTTAGCAAACCTGGAACTTGCCTCAGTATACTTTTTTCTGGATCTAGTCTGTTCTAATTTAAATCAAGAAAACTGAAGAGGCTTACTAGATCCCAAAGCCATGTATCAAATTGTCCCTACACTCAAATACAATTTAAAAAAAATAGTTTAATTAGTTTTGCATACATGGAGTTTAAAGAGTTGATTAGGGGGCCTGCCCCATGGCCAAGTGGTTTAGTTCGTGCGCTCTGCTTCGACAGCCCAGGGTCTCGCTGGTTCCGATCCTGGTCGCAGACATAGCACCACACATCAGGTCATGTTGAGGTGGCGTCCCACATAGCACAACCAGAGGCACTCACAACTAGAATATACAACTATGTGCTGGGGGACTTTGGGGAGAAGAAGAAAAAAAAGATTGGCAACAGATGTTAGCACAGGTGCCAATCTTTAAAAAAAAAGGAGTCAAATAGTTCTATGAGACTTGTTACAGAAAAGTCTGCTGCACTGTCTGTCTGTCTCTCCCTTTTTCCCACCCCCCTTTTCCTCCCTCTTTCTCTCTGTCTCTCTCTCTCCTGCTCCCAGAGATAAGTACTTTCTACTCTTAGCTGATTCTTAGGGTTTTAACCTCCATGTCATTAAATCTCTACTTGTATTGCTATTTCTTGATTTTTGTCAGTTGTATGTATTATTTACTGATTTCTCACTCTGGAAGATTAGGATATAATGCTCTTTAGACAGCTCCGTTCTCTTCTCCCCTCCTATACCCCCACCTCACAGTCTTTTTGGTTGGGTTACTATTCAGTGTTTATGTTATCATGACTACCTACATGCAATTTTCTGCTAAACTCTGTATACTTTTATCACATTTCCTTTTTGGAAGATTGTATTTTGTTTTTCCTGGAATTAATAATTGTCTTTAGATTTAAAAATATATAGTTTTTTTGTTATATTTATCTCTGTTTCAACTCTGAACTTTCCCCCAGTTGATTAAATCTCTTACTTGGTTCAAACAAAATTAGTGTTCTATTAATTTCATCTTCTTAAAATTCTTTTCTATCTTTTGTGGTCTACGCTAGGATTCATCTTAGATCTTTTCTCTCAGATGGGTGAGCTTCTCCAGAGAAGGTTCTTCCAGTCACCTGCGTGGAGCGCATATCTTCGGCTTATAGTACTTTAGCAGCCCATTTGGGAAAGATGGCTTGGAATATGTGGTGATCCTCAGTGTTCAGTATGTGATCTTCCATTTAATCTTTCTAGGTCAGATCTCAACCATCAGCACTTCCGACATTTTGGGACAGAGAATTTTTTGTTGTGGAGAGCTATCCTGTGCATTGTAGGATGTTTAGCAGCATCCCTGGCATCTACCCACTAGGTGCTGGTAGTACACAGGCAACCTCCAGTTGTGATAACTGGAAATGTCTCCAAACATTGCTGCATGTTTCCTGGAAGGCAAAGTTGCCTCCATGTGAGAATTACTGCTTTAAGAAGAAGAGTTAATAGAAAGTCTGAGCCCTTTTTTGCGTGGAACATGACGTGGAGTTTTCCTTTTCCTGACATTCTTTTAGTAGGAACTTGATTAATAAATATAGAGTGTTTCCAGGTAATATTGTTTATTGTAAATTGACCTCTGATTGATGAGTGCTTATGGACCAGGAAGACTGGGTGAACTATAGAAGCCTATGAAAAGACTCAGACCTTGACTTCCTGGTGTGCAGTGTGTAACTCTTGTAAGTGAGCATGAACACATCCCTTGAGGGGCACTGGAACTCAGTGGCTCTTATAGTGCACAGCTGATTCTTATGGAGCATGAAGTTTCCCTAAGCCAAGGTGATTTCTGTACTTACCCACATGATCTCTTTCTCTTACAATGGTGAGTCCAAAAAAGACCCCTGGTGGGTTGTATAGCTCCCTTTTGAAGATAGCATGTCTCATGCTACATGCTGTCTTTGTCTTTCTGCAGAACTAAGTGCACTTGGTGCCAAGCTATGGCCTATTGGGTGCTGTGAGTGAATAGCAGTCTGAACCTGAGACCACTGCTGGTGGGCAAGTAAAGGAAGAAATCTGGGAATTAAATGCTTTCTTAAATATGCTTTCAACCAATCCTCCTGCTTTTAGTCCCAGCTTCATTTCTGCTGCTTCTGGAGACTTTTGAGGTTACATAATGTAAATTGGGGTGCTCTTCTGCTTTTCTCCAGCGCTGGCGTAGCATTCGGCTTTTCTTGGGCCTGCTGAGTTGGTTACCACTCAGCCATATGCTTTCTAGCTTCCAAAATTTTGTCATGTCTTCTTGTGAGTTTGTCTTTAAACACACCCACCCACACCCCCCAAAATCCTTTATCTTATTTTAGTGGGATTTGTGGGGGGAGTGGAGCTACCTCATTTGTCATTCACAGTCTTCTCAGGTTTACAGTCTCTTTACCTTGGAGTGTCCCAAGGTACGGTCCTCAGACTACCTTTCTATCTCTAGCCACTCCTTTTGTGATCTTATGCACTGCCAACTCCCAAATTTTAATACCCTATTTCATTTATTTAAAACACTTTTCCCCCCACAGTTAATCCCTCTAAAGCAATGGTTCTCAACTGGGAGTTGTTTTGTCTCCCAGGGCATATTCAGTAATATCCGGAGACGTTTTTCATTGTCAGTGATAGAAGGGTGCTACTGGCATCTAGTGGGTAGGGGCGAGCGGTGCTGCTAAAATCCTATAATGCACAAGACAGCCCCAACAACAAAGAACTGTCTGACCCAAAATAGTGCCAAGGTTGAGAAACCATGTTCTAAAATCAGGTGGCACCTGTCAGCGAGGTGGCAATTATACTATGTTATGTGAAGCCTTCTCTTGACAGTTTCTGATAAAGATTAAGAAAGTACCAGCATTAAATCATCTTAGGTTCAAGGAAATAGATACAGGTATCTTTAGCCAGCATCTCTCCCCTGAACTCCAGGCTCATCCATCCTCTCTGTAATCCACACCTCTATTTGGGTGTCTAATAGGTAGCTTAAATGTAACTGGTCTCAGCTGAAGCCCTGGTCTTTTCTCCCAGGCTTGCTCCTCCCACAGTCTTCTCCATCTCGGTTAATGGCTGTTGCGTCCTTCCAGTTCATCAAGCAAAATCCTTGGAGTCTTGACTTCTCTTTTCCTTTCCTCTCCCCTTCCAATTCAACAGCAAACCCTGTTGTCTTTACTTTTAGAATATATCAGAATTTAAGCACTTCTCAGCACCTTCACTGCCACCAAGCCAACATCATCTTGATGTAGATTTTTGCAGTAGCCTCCCAACTTGTCTTCTTGTGTTCACCTTCCCCTTAACAGTCTATCCATCTGGCAGCCAGAGTGGTCCCATTAAAAGGTAAGTCAGATCTTGCCCTTCCTCTTTCCAAACCCAGAGACTTTTGTATCTTACTCAGTATAAAACCAAAATCCCTAGAAGGGCCTGCAGGGCCTTACCGGATCTGCTTTCCCATTGCCTCTGCCTCTGTTTTCCTTCCTTCCCTCCCTCCCTTACTCTGCCAGTCATGCTGCCTCCTAGTTGTTCATTGACAGCAACCCGAGCCTCCACCTCAGGGCCTTTCACTTGTCCCCCTGCCTGAACACCCTTCCCCATGATAGACCTCTTATACCCTTAGGGATTTGCCCAGATGTCACTTTCTCATCGAGGGCTTCTTTGATCACTCTATTTTAAAATCGAACCCCTCTTCCTCTGCCCTGTGATTACTTTTTTATTTCCCTTTTCTGCTTTATATTTTTCTTTGTCATCATTTAACATGCTATGTATTTTATTCTTTCATTTTGCTCATCTGTCTCCCCCCACTTGAATATAAGCTCCAAGAGGAGAGGGATTTTTTTAAAAAAATTTATTTGATTCCTGATGTATCCTTAGCACCTAGAACATTATGTAGCTCATAAGAAGCACACATCTATTTGAATGAACAAATATATGCATGTATCCAATCCATCTTTGTCTAGAAGTCTGCACCCTAAAATAATGAGCAACTATTTTCTTTCAAGGTCGGGGATGGAGGGCCACAAGTGAAGCAGCGTGTGAAAACTCAGATAGTGAGACTTTGTTTTCAAATGGGTTCCTTAGAGGCAGCGGTTATACCTAACTGTTTTCAGAGAAACCCAGGGCAGAGTAGTTACTTTCAGCTGAATTTTAGTGACTCAAATACCAGTTAGAAAAATCAACTTGAGATTGGTGCTATTTCATCTTAGGGATGTGGGTAGTCAAACTGCCCATCTAAAAACAAAATA
Organism: Equus asinus; assembly: GCF_041296235.1. Lineage (NCBI taxonomy): Eukaryota > Metazoa > Chordata > Mammalia > Perissodactyla > Equidae > Equus > Equus asinus. The sequence goes on along the minus strand of NC_091793.1, from coordinate 138,219,423 downwards.
GTACTGTGGCTTATCCTACTTGCTCTCTGAAAGCCAGCAGGGATAGGCACAGTACAGTTTCACATCAGGAGGAGTCCGTCTTTTTTCCCTGCCTTTCTCTTTTTTGACTTTTGTTGAAATATTGTGCTTCCAGGCACTTCCCATCCGTTATCTCATTTAAGCCTCTCTGTATCCCTTTGATGTAGGGGCATCATTCCAAAGAAGAGATTAAGTAGGTCAAATAATTGAGAAGTCTGTATATGAATTCCAAAACTACATTTGCCATCCAATTTTTATCAATATCTTAAAAGTGAAGCTGATTGTTAAAAATGATTACTTCCTGAATGTTAAAGGATGGTTTAGCATAAAGATATTTTCCATGGATAAACGTAAAAGTGAATTATAGAATAATTTCAGTCAATATTCTTATGAAATGTGTCAGTAATGTTCATTTGCTAAATTTTAAAATTAGAATTCGTTGTAGTTGAAATAAATTCTAATAAAGGCTCGTGATATCTTAACCAGTGTGGAATAAATGTTGCAGCTGATTTACCAGCATCGTTGTGGTACTGTTATTCATACTAGTTGATAAAACAATACTTTCCAATAAGAGAACAGTTCGCATATTCAAATAGTAATTGCATGTTATAAATTTTATAGAAAATAGGGTTTACTGATAAAAGGTTAATGCTGAAATATACCTTTATATTCTGGTGGGATTTAAACTTCAATGATTCCTCTGAATTTGGGATTTTATAAATGAAAATGTATTTTTAAAATAAATACTTTTAAAAGCTATTACTGTAGTTTATGGTAGATTGGAAAGGTTTTGCTGAATCTTAAGAATACTTGATGATTGTATTATAAATATTATGATGGAAAAAACTCCTAAGTATCTGAGCTACTAAAACTTTTGAATGTTATGCTTGTTTCCTCTTATGTATAGGGCTTTTTTAAATGAAATCTTTCATGGATACAACATTATACCTTGTGGTATGCAGCACAACCTATCATAGCTTCAGGGCAATTCCTTTACTTCCTTCACCTTCCAGAACTGTTTTAAGAGTTAATGTGTGCAGGAATTTTGAGGTATTGGAGAGAAAACAGCAGTTGTGTTTATTGTAGCATTGGGGGGAATTTCCCCTTTGGCATTGGAGCCCTGAATTATCCTCAGCAAACCACCTTTGTTCTGCAGTATTAACTGGGCAGGAGCACAGGGCTTCTGAAACTTTCAGAGGCTACATATCTAAAAGATTGGGGTTATTAACTCATTTCTCTTAAAATTCTAGTGGCTTTGATGCTACATCTCGCTGAAATTTATTCACATGTACCAACTGGGTGTTTAATTCCAGATGTCACTGACATAGTGAGGTTAATAGCAGAAGGAATAGTGTCAGGTGAAAGAAGATCAAAAGATTCGGTGAAAGCCAGGGAAGTCTAGTTCTGACTCACGAACCCTTTTCAAACACCACCGCCCCCCCCCAATCAACCCTGGCACATATGCCCCATTGTCGTGTGTATTTCTTAGAAATCTGTGCAGTTTTTCCTCTGAAGAAGTGAAAAAGCATCTTTATTTGGTTTTAGATCTGCTTTGTTTTTCTTTTCTGTTTTATGTTGTGGAGGCCTGGTAAAGGACCTTTTTTTGAACAAGAATAGAAATAGATTCATCTGTTTTTAAAATTAATAGGGACTATAAAATATAAAAGAAATAGTTTTAAAAGCCTTCAAATGTTTACTGGCTGTATAATGGCCAGTAAAAGCAGAGGAATAAAGAGAAGAGGGGGAAAAGTAGAAAATAACAGCAGCTGCTGTATTCAGTGCTTACTGTGTGTTGGGCACTGTGCTTTACATGTCTAAACACAGAGTCTGCACGGGATCTGTGGGATAGGCACCGTTACCTCTCTTTTACAATGGAGGGAACTGAGGCAGAGAGTGACTCAACAACGTTCCTAAGGATTTAAACCCAGGCAGTCTGGTTTTAGAACTCATAGCACAACACCTGCCCCTTCGTCATGGAATTGAAGGGGAATCAAGACAAGGCTAGACCAGCCAGTGTGCTCAGATCCAGACCTAGAGACAGAACTTCATGGGTGGCAGAAAACGGCAAAGAGATTTCTGCAGTAACATCCCCATCTTGTGGTGTTTTAGTTTATTCCTGAGTACACTGTTAAAATTTAACAACTCTTTCTAGCTCTAATTGAAATGAATTGAGGCTTAAATAAAATTAAGATGAGAGCTAGTGGTTTCCTACTCTTATAATGGTAGTAATGTTATTATCACTCGTTTAATTCTTATAGCAGCCTTTGGAGATAAATGCTATTACCCCATTTTACACGTGAGGAAACAGGTTAAATAAGCCCCAAGTCGCATTGTCAGTAAATGGCTAAGCTGGGGCTGGAACCCAGGCGCTTGACCCCAGGGTCTGCATTCTTACATCATCCTATGCTTAGTTTTAATATTTATGAGAGCACATACACGTGTCAGTAAAAGATGAATGTAAATCTGGTTTATTGAAATGCTAATGTGAGTTCACAAACCTCCATTTCCTTTTTCCAGTTGTAATTTAAGGTGTTGGCCATCAAAAGAAAGTGTTTTATTTTGTAACCACAACTTTGGTATCAGGCCATTTCTTGATTATGGTTTGGTTCCCATGTTCACATCAGTGCTTTTCTATACTCGCCCCCCACTCCCCCCACGCAAAGATTCTGGCTCCTAAATGGTACTTCATTTTAACATGTTACACATTCAATTCAAGAAAGTAGTGATCAGGGCCGGCCTGGTGGCATAGTAGTTAAGTTCCCACACTATGCTTCAGCAGCCCAGGGTTCGCAGGTTTGGATCCTGGGCATGGACCTAGCACTGCTCATCAAGCCATGCTGAGGTGGCATCCCACATAAAATAGAGGAAGATTGGCACAGATGTTAGCTCAGTGACAGTCTTCCTCAAGCAAAAAGAGGAGGACTGGCAACAGGCCCTGTTAGCTCAGGGCCAATATTCCTCAAAAAAAAAACGTAGTGATCCATAACTTACTTTGTGGAGATTTTGTGGAGAGTTTTTGAGAGATTGATGAAAAATTTGATAGCTTTATAACAAATGAAAGTTTTTGGAACTGAGAATGTTTAGAGCAAATTTATTTGGAGAATTGACCCTCAAATTCATTTTCTTTTACATATTTTGAACATGGCTTTTAGATTTATGAAAGTACTAATGAAGAGTAGGTAAAAATTAGATTTGAGGGAGATAATTTTTTGTAGGAAAGTATTTAAATATTTTGTGGAAATGGAACCTAATTAACATTAAATGAACTATTGGTATCATTCCATGATCCCTTTTCATCTTTATTAATGTAACAGCATTTAATCTTTGTCTGCATATGTAGTATTTTCTATTGTTTTTGTCACTTCACATATGTATTTTCATTTTTGGTAAGGATGTGTTGAATTTTAATAACTATAATGTTCCATCATACTCTTTAACATGGTACATAGGCCAGTCATCTCTTGTTGAACCCTTTACATTTAGATTTTTTTAAAAAAATTAACCAATAAATATTTGAAAATATGATGGGAGCTTGTATGAGATTGAGTCTAGAGAGCATAGATTTTTAAAAACTTTATTTTGAAATAATATCAAACTTACAAAAACTTGAAAGAATAGTACCAAGAACTCATGAAACACGTTACTCAGATTCACTGATTTTTAACATTTTGCCATTTGCAATGATTTATCATTCTTTTCATATATACATTTTTTCCCTGAACTATTTGTGAGTTGGTTGCATTTATCATGCTCCCTTATCCCTTAACACTTCAGACTTTATTTCTAGGAATGAGTGTATTGGCAATATAGATTTGATTGGCCTCACATTGATGTATGATTGATGTAATGATTGACACAGTGCTGTAGAATACGTTTAATGAGAAAATGTAGAGAGGGGAATGCAAACATAGGCTTGATCTGGCCCAGCATGTGGCGTGAAGGCCAAGAAGAAACAGTTATTCATACATTCCATAAATATTTGAGCACCTAGGCACTGAGCTGGGATGTCAGGGATAAAACCGTGAACATAATACCAGTGTCCTTATGAGGTTATAACTTACTGTATGAGGAGACGGGTGTCAGTACAGACAGCCAAACCAGCAATTTCAGTACATGAGGTGAGTACTATGACAGGAAAGACAGAAAACCTTCTTGGTTAAAGGTCCTTGATGACTTTGAGAATGAATTACAGAATTCATTACAAGTCGAAGGATGAAGGCTTTGGAGAAGAAAGATAGATGCTGGTTTGCAAGGAATTAAGGGATAAGTGGGGGAGGTATGCTATTGCTGAATTTAGGAAATTTGGCGCTGAAAAGGAGAAAAAAATAGTTTAACAAGAGGAGGGTACCCAGGAGAATTAAATATTTTTCTGTCCTTCCCACTCTCAATAAGCTGGACTAGCTGAAGGTGAGAGACTGAGATATTAGAGGGAGAATGAGTGAGATCTAGGACATGCTTAGTTTTGGAGGAGAAAAAAGCATATTTATTCAGATAGAACTAGAGAGAAGGATGAGAATCTTGGTGTGGTTATAGAATACATTTTAGTGATGAAGATCCTCCTGATGGATGTGATTATCTTAGTGATGGAAGGAAGTGAGGTCATATGAACTTGGAAACTATTTAGAACAAGCTATGAGGGAATGAGTTAGGCAATGAGGAGAAAAGATTAACAGTACTGCCAAATAACAGTCAAGACCCAGTTGAGGTTCGGAAGCATGCAGTGTTTCTGCATAGTTCTCCCACAGAGCTCTACTCTCCAGAACTAGAGTGAGTTTATCCTTAAATTGTCAAGGGTTAGGATCATCTGGTTCTTACCTTTATTATTTTTGCATAGTATAGTGAAAGATGCATGCAACTTTTCATTACTGTTTTGTTTCAACAATTCATTTCAGTGATCTTTTTCTCTTCCTGCATGATAATGAGAACTGCCCTTTTCCACCTCCTTTACCTATCATTTTCTTCCTTCCTGCATTTTCACAGCATGCTATTTCTCTGAGATGTCCCAGCAAGCAGGCCAAGCGTCATATTGACTTCACAGAAGAACAGGCTGAGCTGACACCTGTAAGTTTGTAAACATGTCCGTGGGACTACTTAAGTATCAATGAAGAGGAATGCATTCTTTAGAACTCTTAATGATGAAACCTTGTCGTATACCTCAGTTTTTCGAATAAAAATTAAACCAAGCTTAAAAATAAGTGAGCAAAACCAGATGAGCAGCTGTATGATACAGTACCATTGAATGCTAATACTCATGGTAAGATTATATAGGGGGAAGCATATCTGACATACAGGAATACTGTATTGGAACTTGAAACCACATGCTTTCTTTTTTATTCTGAAGCTAAGAAATTTTGTAAATTTCTTAAGAAGGAATTTAGCTGTTCTTCAGAATGGAGATATCAAGTAGAATGACTCTCCTGCACTGATGCTTGACTGAAAACCTAATTTTGTTCTTCAGAAATTATGTTGGTTGACAAATATGGATGTTTTCAGAGCTGTGTTGTTCCATACGGTAGCCATTAGCCACACATGTCTAGGAGGCACTTGAAATATGGTTAATCCAAATTGAGATGTGCTATAAAGATAAAATAGACACTGGATTTCAAAGACTTAGTATGAAAAAAAGAATGCAAAATATCTCATATTTTTTGTATTGATTACTTGTTGAAATTATAATATTTTGGATATTTTCAGTTAAAGATAGTAATATTGGTTTATTTCACCATTTTCTTTTTACTTTTTTTAAATTACATTTCCATTGGACAGTGCTGCTTCGGAGTCATCTGTGAAGCATACGAAAAAACACCCCAAATCCCTGACCGCCACTCACCTGACTCAGATTCCCTCTGATCTTCCCTCCTTCCTTTTCCCTTCCTCCCTCCCTCCCTTCCTCTCTATCCTTTAAAAATATAGGCAGTAACACAGTGGATTGATTGACGACCAACTCATGGATTATATCCTGCATAGTGAAAAGCACTTCTCCACCCTCACCTCGAGCCCTCCCCACACTCATAAGCATTAGCCACACTTACTATAATACTTGCCTTGTCATCTTCTTGTTTCTTCTGCCCAAGCAGCAGTTCTCAATCCTTTCAGTCCCAATACCCCCATTTAATAACAAATAATTTATAACACTATATCTTTAGTATCCCGAATGAAATTCATAGATAATGTAACTTACCTTCATACCTATGTTTTTAATGAATTTAATGCCCTAACACCTAGTATGAAGGAGAAATAGCCTAAAAGTAATTTATAATATAATAATACCTATTTCACTTTTTAAGTGCTTGGCCACCACTATATTGAAAGACGCAATGAAATGGTCAGATTCTATACCTACTTATAATTAAGAACTTTGGATTTAAGAGAAGTGAGAAGATCAGAAGTCATTTTTTTTTACAAGTAGTACAGGAAAAAGAAATCAGAAATATGGGCGGACCCAGAATTAAAATGTGTTATGATAAATAATAGCAGACAAAACATACCTGAATACCGTAATAGAAAAAGGGAAATAACCTTAACTGAAGTAGGGATAATGTACTGAGACAATTTATAGACTGTCAAAGGAAAGAAAATGGGAAAGGACAAAATTCTTGCAAATGAGATGAATTTTATTGATAATTATAGTGACAGAATCATTCCCTGCCTTATAATGTGGGATGAAACAGAGATAAAATGATTTTAATATTGGATTTTTACAATATAGATTTCTTATTGTGCTATAAATATTTTAAATAAGACAGTAATGTGAAATATTTTTTAAATAATCTTTATTAATGAAGTTCAGTGAAATTCCTGCATTTCATGTCTTTTCACTAATTTAATAGTATTTAGTTCTTCATTTTGTTAAAAGGAATTTCACATGTCTTCTGTCATTTATTTGCATGCCACAGAGTGCACACTGATCCTGCCAGTTTGGGTATTGGCAACTCTTACTTCAGGCCAGGTTTCCATTGGTGAAATGACTGTCCAACATAGTGAATAACTCTTGGTAAATTCTGAACAAGACACAGTGCAGGCTTCCCTTCATTTATTGGACATGGTAAATAGCATTCTGAAAGAGACATCGAGTATTAAAGTTACATAAATATCTTTGCGTTTATGTGTAAAATAGTTAGGTTCTAAGCTCAGATTGTTATAAACAGGGTTCCCCATCTGTATGACTTTCCATTTGAGGACATTAGAAATTCACATGTGATGTGGGACTTTTGTTATTATGTGACATCACTGCATGACTGCCGGGCGTCTAGGACTTCTGACTTACCCTCCCAGTAAATACCAGTAACACCCGCCTCCTCTTCATTGTCACAGCCCGAAGTCTCCCCAGGGTTTTCTGAAATGCCTCCTGGAGGGCAGGGAGCACCACTCCCTTTGAGAACTGCTGCTCTCTCTCTCTTTGCTCTGTCTCTACCTCCCACTCCCAACTCCCAGCCGCCTCTTACCCTCCAGGACTTTAAGCTTTTGCAGAAATACTTTCCTGAGCGTCTAATTTGGGGTGAGGTACCACACCTCCTCCTTGCTCCCAGACCGCTTCACCCACTGATTTGTAGGCATTCGTTACTTCCCTGTTAGACTTGAGACTGTGCGAGCAAGGAAGGCCGATCTTGGCCACCTTTGCTTCTCAGTGCCTGGCTTGGTTCCAGGCTCAAAGTTGAAAATCAGTAGTTGACTAAATGAAAGAAGGGGAAAAATGGAAGAGAGAAGGAAAACTGGCTTAATAACCTAGTGAAAGGGATTAAAAATAAGCCGCTGACTTTGTGTTGTTAGTGGTGGATGAAAGAAAATCAAGAAGGCCCTATTTGGAAGAAGCTCTGTGCATTTTGTTATCAGCGGCCGGTGCTGAGACTGAAGGCTGAGCTAACGACGTGCCCAAACCACTGTCTTCTACTTTGCCAGTCCTCCAGCTGCAACTGCTCTTCTCACCCCTCTTGCATCTCTCCAGTAGCCAGTTCTCCTGCAACTCCACCCTCTTTCTGAGGAATTCTAGTGCAATGGATGACTGGCGCCAGTGGGGGAAGATAAATAAAGTAAGGCTTTTGTTGAAGGAAGGAGGTTGCTGCTGCTTCTGGTTTCTAGATTTTCGTTTTTTTCTGCTACCAATACCTGTAGCTTAGACGGAGGGAATGTGGAGACCTGGCCTCCCTCTAGTGATTAAGCAGCGAATAGCTACGTGACTCTCCCAAACACAGAGTACTGATGACCATGGTCAGCTGTTGTTTGTGGCCTCGTTGTTTAGATGTGGCATATTTTTTGGGTCACCTACCTAAATGGTTGTTCCCAAGGCCAGCCCCATGGCCGAGTGGTTAAGTTTGCGCGGTCCACTTGGGCGGCCCAGGGTTTCACTGGTTCAAATCCTGGGCGCGAACGTGGCACTGCTTGTCAGGCCATGCTGAGGCAGTGTCCCACATGCCACAACTAGAAGGACCCACAACTAAAAATACACAACTGTGTACTGGGGGGCTTTGGGAAGAAAAAGGAAAAATAAAATCTTTAAAAAAAAATCTTTAAATGGTTGTCCCCTTTTTATTTTAAGCTATTTAAACCTTTTAATATTTTTAAATTAATAACTTCTAAGTCTTTAAACAAATAGATATCATTGTTTCTTACTGATCAGATTACAGGTGATTTTGGTGATTTGAAGTCTTGAAGTGATTTGAGTTTGAGGACTGAATGAGTAAACCTTATAAGATTTCTTTGAAGTTTAAACTTGAATTTAATATCTGAAATTATATTTACCAACTAATAGTTTGTTTTGATGGCCTGAAGCAGATTTATTTTTAAAAATTCAAAATATAATTGTCTGAATACAGATATTCTCATTTGGGGGATCTTTTTCTGAGAAAGTAACTTTTATGGGTAGGATAAAGTAAATAGGGGTAGGTTTTCAGGAAATTATTTTCTATATGTTTTACACAGTGGTGTAGGAATACATTTTTTCCCATTACGTGTGAACAGCAAAAACTGAATGAGAGTAAGAACAATGAAAGTTAGAGTTGCTCTTTTTAATTGTCCTTCCAAATTGTCTCCCTGGTCTTAGCTGCTTGTTAACCTCAAATTAAATTGAATTTTTGGAAATTTCTGCTTACCTAGTGTCATTATAGATGAGCCAACTAATCTTTACCTTTAGGAGAATTACACCATTTATGTAAATGAGGCCCTAGGTATAATTGTCTCTGTTCTTGTTATTGTTTGACCTTGTTAGTACTAGTCTTGATGAATATGTCCAATTTTTTTTTTTAACCTTAGATTTCTGTCTTTGTTGTTGTTGTTTTCCAGGAGTGAGTGGAAGGGGAAAATATGCTTGTAAGGTTCATCTTGAATTAAAGCAGGCAATGAAGTATCATATAGCAAACCCATCTCCAGATAGTGTTGTAGATATGAGCAATGTTTACATTAATATCATTTTCTGTAGTACTGTTTCTAATCTTGAAGTGTGTTTGATTATCTGTGACAACTTTAAGAATGGTCTAGTATTTGTTTACATATTCCAAAAATTTGTTTCTCAAGAATAACTTGATATATAGGTAGATTTATAAAATATAGAATATTTTCTGTAACTCCACTCAGCTGTGCCATGCATTGTTTTAAATGGTGGTTAGTACCTCAATAGCATTAAAAAATAAATACTAACTTAGAATTATTTAGGGACAGGCAAGTATGAATTACATATATATCAAAACAGTTAGAATTTATACCATGTGAATTTAAATACGATTGCAGAACTTACCTCACAACATGGTACTAAAAGTTATTAAAGGAGACAAGGATAGTTAGGGACTATGTTATTCAAAAATTATTTTTATGAAAATATATTAATTGCTTGAATTAATTTAACCGATTTAAGGTAACAACATTTCTTAATATTTTGTTCATATTACTTATTTGCTGTTCAGGTCCTTTACTGTGCAACACAATCCTATTAGTATTCTGATATAACGAGTGAATTCATAAAATTTTACTGAAGAGTGATATCCGTTAGGCAAAATGTTTATGGACATTTTTCCTCTTGGTGTGGCTGTCATTGAACTAGTCAGAAATGCTTGCAGAAGTTTTAAAAATGATGTAGTCTTATTCTATTTTCATAAGAATAGACTGTTTAAAGCTATATAGTTCTTGTATAGGCTTTAACAAGAGGAAGGAATCTGGTCATTGATCTTCGACACCTGATATTTGTGCTGTGTGCACGGTGCTCACCAGCGCTGCCCTAGCAGACAGACTGGCTCTGTGCTTTCTGCGGAGTATGATCCATTTTCCCAGAGGGAGGGCAGCAGGAGCAACTCGGACATGCCTGCTGGCGTAGGTGGTGTCTTTGCCTCCCTCTTCCTTTTTTCCCCCTTGATTTTCTTTTGGACACCATTCACTGAGTTTAGGAAAAAGATGGATTAATGATAAAGAATCATTTTTGTCTACTTTATATTTTAAACACATTAAACCTCCACTGACTTCTTTTGCCTTTTTTGTTTTTCTCTCTCTTTTCTGCACAAGCATTCCTATCTGGACAGGGAAACCTCCCTTCTTCTGAGAAACATTGCAGGAAAACCTGCCCATTTGCTGACCAAGGTGACACTTCTTCTTTCCACCTGCATGTAAATATTTATGCTTTATGGGTCAAATATAATTTCTGGTTTTGATTGTGCTCTCAGATTTCTCAGATTGTGCTTTCTTATTTCAGCACCTTTGTCCTTCATAGAGGTGTTTTTTCTCTTACTGAAGGTAATTATTTACTGATCTTAATGACTGTCAGAAAATATTGAGAATAGAAAATATTTTCAGTAATTTTTTACTTGTTTTTAACTTTTGTAGATACCTGACAGTCTTCCCAAGTACGTTGCACTTTTTCAAGTTTAACATTGTATTGCTCTTTAAAGTCTAAAAATCATTGTTTTAATTTTAACTTTTACTACTAATGGTTATCCATCTGTGAGTTTCCTTAGCAAACTTTGTTTTCTAATTTTGTTTATGTTATCAACTCTTTGTTTAATTAAAACATTTATTTATATAAGCAGAATCTTACTTTACGTTAATTAGCTTAATCAAATTGGAAGAGAAGGCTGCAATTTTCTCAGTTCTCTGCCCTCAGAATGGTTTGAATTGGTTCAGCTGGATTTCCACTGGGCTGGTATCTTACATCAATTTAAAATCTTTCCACTGTTGTCATCATTAACTGAGGAATAGCAGAATAGGGAAGCTGAGTAGCTTCCTACCTCTTTTTAAGTTGTTTTTATTTCATTTTCTTATTTAAATAATGTTAAATTAAAAAATGTCAGTCTTGGTTATAGGAAGTTTCTGAAAAATATACATAGTAATATGGGTAATGTTTCTTAGTTGTTATTATTGTATCTAAGAGTTTTTTAAAAACTCATTTCTTCTTAACTTTATACAGTTGTAAAAGAAGATGATAAAGCTAAAATTAAAATCTTCCTGAGAAGCAGCTCAAAGAGAAGACCCAAGCGTCAGCAATGAAACCCTTTCTCTTGCTTGAGTTCCTCTCTTTAAGATAGATCTAGGAAAGGGGTAGAAGCCACTTACAGATCAGGGAAGTGTAGATGTCCAAGCAGATAGCCCTGTACTTAAAACCATAGCAGATTCTTCCCTTTTCCTTCTCTCTGGACTCTCTTTCCCTGGAATCCACAGCCCTGGCTTCAACAGGGATCTCTGGTCGAGGTCAGATCTCCCTCCCTGAGAGCAGCACATTTCCAGATGGCTGTCAGGCACTTCCCGGAAGCTTACCTGCATTTTACCAGCACCTCCAACACCCAGGTCTTTAGCTTCCTTACCCACTCTCTCCCTGGGGCCTCACAATTTATATCCATCGTCTTTTCACATTTCTATTTCTATTCAGAATGCTGCCATTCTCCCTCTTACCCAGGTTTGAGCCCTCTACCATGTTTGGCACCTTTCTTCTTCTCACTTAGTATCTCAGTGCTCAAATGAAGCTTGTCATGAAGCTGCGCTCAGATTAAATGTAACATTTCACCACTTTTGTTGCTTATTTATTCAACTAGTACTTGTTGAGCGTGCACAGTGCTGGGTGCTGAGCTGTAACATTGTATAAAATGGACAGAGTGCCCACCATCAGGAGCTCACAGTCGACTTAGGAAGATAGATAAAAAACATTGACAAGCAAGCATGTAGACAAATTCTAAATCATGGTAAGGGCTACAAAGGAAACAAGGTAAAGCAATAGAGAATACCAGAGAGAGGACTGGGCCTGATTCCCTTTGGATGGTAAGATCAGAGAAGGCCTTTCTAAGGGGGTGACATTGAATCTAAAGCTTGAAGGATGAAAAGAAGCCAGCTTGAGGGTGAAGGGAAGTGTTCTATGTAGATAGGCACCGCGGACAAAAGAGCTTGGCGTGTTTGAAAAGCTAACAAAAGACTGTTTCTGGAGCCACGATAGTTGAATGAAGATGTAGTGTCTTGATTTGAATTTTGAGATAGGCAGAAATGAGATCATGCAAGGCATGCTAAGGGGTTTGTGTTTTTTCTAAATGCACTGGGAAAGTATTGAAGAGAATAACTTCATCCATTCAACAAATATTTACTGCATACCTACTCTGTACCAGACAATGTTACAACCCTGGGGATATGGCGGTGAATAAAACAAAGTTCCTGCCACGGGGAGAGTTGTTCTGCAAGTGTTGGATAAGTGCAGCAGTAACTTCTCATCTCCCTCTGCCCAAGCGACTGATACCAACTGCAGTGCCAGAGCATCATTGCTCAGATCATATCTTCTCCTGTTATCCAAAAGTTGTGGCAATCCTGGTGTATGTAGCCAACATCTGGCTCTAGCTGCCTCCTATATACCGTCCTATTTATGTACAACAAGAAGTTTGAGCAGGAATGTGATTCAGTAGCATGGAATCTAAACGCTCAGGTGGAGTGGGGGATGGAGTCAAGGATGAAGTGGCAGAAATTCCTGGGTGACCCGAGCCATGGGCCATTCGATGTCAGTGCTGGCTGTTTTGAAGCTAAAATGGGTTTATACCTGTTGCACACTACCTGTGCAGCAGAGTGGTTCCTCTTACCCAGAGAACATGGTGCCCCAGTCACTAACCCACCTCCTGTCTGCACTTTGCAAACTAGGACATTGTGACACGTGGAAGTTAGTACACAGTAGAATGAAGACAGGAGCACTGTGCTTAGGCCAGGGCAGCAAAGGGAACGTTTGGTTTTTCATCACCAATCCAGTTGTCACTACACCACTGTTCATGAAATAACTATCCCACATATAGTTCTGAGCTGGGAGTTTCTGCAAAAACAGTGCCAACCAGTTTCTTCTAGGAGCGGCATTAGTGCCAGCACAGGACTACTTTGCCATAAGTGGGAGCAGTAGGCAAAGACGTCGCTGATCTGATACCTGTAAATCTCTGGGTGCCGTTTCCAAGGTCTCCTCTGACCTCCTGATCTAATAATGCATTTTTGTCACCATTTTCTCCCTTACCCTGCTTTATTTGTTTCCCATAGGACTTATCACTGACAACTTAGCACACATCTCCTCCTTTACTGTCTTGTCTCTTTAAATGTAAGCTCGCTGAGAGCAGGGACTCTGTACCCACTGCATGCAAACCTCAGCCTGCATAGTCTCAGCAAACATGTCACATAAAGGAACGGTCCTTTAGTGACTGTCGAGGTTTCAAGGTCTGCTGTAATGCTAACCACCATTTTCTTTGCCTCAGAGAACCTATGAAAAAGCTCTTATGTTACTGAAAGTCCTTTAGTTTATTTATTTATGTATTTATTTGTGAGGAAGATTGGCCCTGAGCTCACATCTGTTGCCAATCTTCCTCTTTTTGCTTGAAGATTGGCCATGAGGTAACATCTGTGCCAGTCTTCCTCTATTTTGTATGTAGGATGCTGCCACAGCATGGCTTGATAAGCAGTTTGTAGGTCCATGCCTCAGATCCAAACCTGCAAACCCTGGGCCGCCAAAGTGGAGCATGCAAGCTTAAGCACTACGCCACCGGGCTGGCCCCTGAATGTCTTATTTTTGACAGGCAGTTTTTATCTACTGCAATCCCAAAAGTTTGTACTATTACTCTTAAGGACAAAAAAGACTGTGCAGTTATAGTGGAAAGAGCAAGTAGTTAGTCACTTGGTAACTGCCTGTCTGCTCTTAGAAAGATTCATCTTTCTGGGCCTTAGTTAATCAGTACAGTGGATGTAATAATGGTATTGGCCTTGCGTTACTGAGAATTAAGTGAGAGACTGGGTGTAACACGCCTCCGAGTATGTGGCAAGTTTTAGGTGCTCAGTTAATGTTATTTCTCTTCTCAGTGAGTCCGTCAGTTTTAGGATTTCTTCAGGGGAAGTAAACTAATTGTTACTATTATTATTTTGGCTCTCAGCAGTTTTATAGAATAGAGCATTTCATGGGCATTAATCTTATCACTCCAAGTTTTCTTTGAATCATTTTAATTTACATAACTTTTTTATCGTTGTAAACTGTGAAGTAAACTAGATCCCAAAGAAACTGCTAACTGCTCTTTAGCCCCTTAATTTCAGTTGGGTTTGTTCTGAACCCACAAAGCTTTAATAATTTCTTAGTTGAAGGAATTCACTAGCCTTCTCTTAGCAACTGTAACTCTTTCTGTAAGTGTGCTAATTTTTACAGTGAAGAGAATACTCCAACACTTTGTAACCACAGCGTTGGCTTTCATTTAATCATAAGATCTTCACAGAGTTTTTGTCCTTTATGTAAATTTGAGGAGGCTTGGCATTTGATTGTTATTGATAGCCACACAGGATTTTTTCAGGTAGAAAATGGGTTGTCTCTTGCTGTTTTAAGAGAAGGGGTAGAAGAGAAAGTTAAGTTGTTATATGTGTGAGGTATCTTTTACTTATGTTTAGGATGGTTGTGGGACAAACAGTGATAGAAGTTAAGGGGCAGAAGACTGAAGACCTGAGTTTGTCAGCTTTAACCACAAGAAGGGAACAAGAGATGAATAAAGCTTTGTTCTTTGTATTAAACTTGGGCTGCAGACATTGAACATAGATTTGCATTGCCTTTATAAATAAACTATTAGATGTCTTCTAAGTATCTAATCTAAACACATCAACAAAGATTTATTGATCTTTCCTGTTTTGCACAATGCTCTGTGAGCTTGAAACAATTTCTTCCTTTCCTAGGTTGTTATGGTTAAAAGATATGATGATAGCTTAAATGTAGTAGATAAAAATTAAACTTTCTAAGGAAGAGCTTATTATCCACAGGAAACATAAACTACTATGAGTCTTGCAGTTTTATATAACTATTTTTATCTCCAGTTTTACTCCAGTGATGATATTCAGCCTCTAAAAAAAGTTATAGGTATCTTGATCAATAGTTTCTTCAAAAAGCTTCTAGCAAGGATTATCCTTGTTAATAAACTAAAGAATAAATGAAGATTTGCCTAGGTTGAAATTAAGCACATAGCTCTTAAATTTGAATTTGACACAATTTTAACACAGAAAAATGTATGTAGTTATTATTAAAGTGTAGTATTTTCAGCAAATGGAAGAATAGCTGAATTTGGATGTTGAAATAGCCCTAGCTAGCTGTACATAAAAATGGTTTCTTATTGATGGCTAAGAAATCTAATTGGTTTAATGTATGTTAATTTGTTGCACTTCTCTCTTTGTTTCTTTAATCCTTTCTTCTACTGTGTCAGCTTTTTTTCCAGGTAGCATGTGGAACAGAAACTGAATTGGGAGTCTAATGTTATAATTGAATCACTTTTTATGTCAGTGCTTCAAAAGATAGCACTGGTTGTATTCTGTTGTATTTGGCAAATAATATTATGCTAAAATGGGAGTATGAAAATACTGTTTTCATATTTATAACCAGTATCAAAATATAATATTTAAATTCTTATATTCTTTTTTTGAATAAGCTTTATTTTTTAGAGCAGTTTTAGGTTCACAGTAAAATTGAGAGGAAGGTACAGAGATTTCCCATATATCCCATGCATAGCCTCCGCATTATCAACATCCCCCACCAGTGTGGGACATTTCTTACAACTGATAAACCTACACTGACGCATCATTATCGCTCAGAGTCCAGAGTTTACATTAGGGTTCACTCTTGGTGTTGTATATTCTGTGAGTTTGGACAAATGGATGATGACGTATACCTGCCCTGATAGTATCATATAGAATAGTTTCGCTCTCCCAAAAATCCTGTGTGCTCCACCTATTCATCCCTCCTTCTTCCCAAGCCCTGGCAACCACTAATCTCTTTACAGCCTCCATAGTTTTGCCTTTTTCAGAATGTCATGTAGTTAGACTCATACAGTATGTAGCCTTTTCAGATTGGCTTCTTTCACTTAGCAATATGCTTTTAAGTTTCCTCCATGACTTTTCACGGCTTGATAGCTCATTTCTTTTTAGCAGTGAATAATATTCCGTTGTCTGGATGTGGTACAGTTTATCTGTTCACCTGCTGAAGGCTATCTTGGTTGCTTCCAAGTTTTGGCAATTATAAGTAGTTGCTGTATATGTCTATGTGCAGGTTCTTTTGGTGGAGATAAGTTTTCCACTCATTTGTGTAGATGTTAAGGAGCGTGATTGCTGGAGTGTATTGTAAGAGCATGTTTAGTTTTATAAGAAACCACCAAATTGTCTTCCAAAGTTGCTGTATCATTTTGCATTCCCATCAGCAATGAATAAGAGTTTTTGTTGCTCCAGAACCTCATGAGCATTTGGTGTTTCAGTGTTTTAGATTTTGGCCATTCTAATAGGTGTGAGTGGTATCTCATTGTTGTTTTAATTTGCAATTCCCTAATGACATATGCTATTAAGCATCTTTTTATAGGGTTGTTTGCCATCAGTATATCTTCTTTGGTGAGTTGTCTGTTCAGGTCTTTTGCCCATTTTGTAATTAGATTGTTCATTTTCTTGTTGTTTTAAGAGTTCTGTAGGGGCTGGCCCGGTGGCGCAGTGGTTAAGTGCGCATGTTCCACTTCACCAGCCTGGGGTTGGCTGATTTGGATCCCAGGTGCAGACATGGCACCGTGTGGCAAGCCATGCTGTGGTAGGCGTCCCACATATAAAGTAGAGGAGGATGGGCACGGATGTTAGCTCAGGGCCAACCTTCCTCAGCAAAAAGAGGAGGATTGGCAGCAGTTAGCTCAGGGCTAATCTTCCTCAAAAGAAAAAAAGAGTTTTTTGTATAGTTTGGATAGTGGTCCTTTATCAGATATTTCTGATAAATATTTTGCAAATATTTTTTCCTAGTCTATGGCTTATCTTCTCATTCTCATGAATATTCTCTTTTGCTTAAAAATGCTTTTTGGCTTTGAGAACATATTCTAAACTTTTGTTTGTTTTTACTTCTGCAGATTAGTTATAATATCATTAAAGAATTTGGTCTTTTAGAAGTTCATGTTTATATTTCAAATACACAAAGCATTAGTTCTATGTAGCAGGTTTTTTTCATCAGACTTTGAGATTTAAATTTGCTTTTCAGGAACATGAAGTGAATTGTTAAAATATACCTTGGCAAAATTTTCTTCTCCATAACAGCCATTCATACCATAAGGATGTGGCAAATGAGCCATGAGGAACATAAAGTTGTTATTCCATTGAGAAAACACTCATGAAACTTCTGCTTTCCTCTTTCTCTTCCAAAAAAACTGCCAAATAACTGATTTCATAAAAACCACGGGAAAATGCTAGTACATTTAAAATTCCTTTATAGAGTAGTACTCTACTCATCAGAATCACATATAATTGGTATTTTGACTAATAATGCTTTTGTTTCTCTAAGATACAGAATTCTAGAAACTGAAAATTTTAATGACAGTAGTTTTCTCATTTTATAGCCTGGTTTAAAAAGAAAAAAGTTTTATCTTATGTTAAAATATACAGTCAACATATTTTATAATTCTCTTCTTTATTTGCATAAAGGGGAGATGGGATGATTTAGTCTTTTAATCAAAGGAATATATCTATGATAGTCTAAGAATCAAGTCTTATCTTACCCCTCTCCATTGTTAAAATAAAGTTCTTTGTTCTCTAATTGGGTTTACAGATAGTATTTCCAGACCTTGGTTATTATGTTAATTCACGGGCTCCCTTCATTGACTAGGATCAGATTTCTCGCAAACAAGCCCACTGTCTTCCTACTTGTTTTCTTCTCTGTTCCACAGAGTAGTAAATACTAAGCTTGAAATGAGGGGAGACAGCCTAGAGTATGAAATGGAAAGAGAAGCAGTTCAGAAATAAGAAAGCCAACAGAATTTAGGAGAACAAGGAATAAATCTATTAAATGAATTGAGTTTTGTTTTTGCTTTTTGCTCTGGAAGCTTTAGCTTTTTAATGAAAAATAGCAAACACATGGCTTATTTGATCACAATCCAGAGCAAATTTAAAGTTTGGCTGATATAATTGGGTTTTTCTTTTGCTTTGTTTTTTTTAAGTCTTAAATAAAGGAATATATAAGATGGCATTTTATATTTTCCTGAGATATTTTCTAGAGTAATCAAAAGCTTAGAATTAGAAAGTAATCCTTTATAAGCAAAGGTTTACTTACATGAGTTTTTTCAACTGGAGAGTAATGCTACAGTGTACCATGGCCTATTGCTGGAAAGTACAAGTAAGTACCTGTATTAGAGTACTGTATGTTATTTTAGGAAAAAATAGATAAATAGTTTAAGTATCTTTTAGTTCTTGATAATTTTACTGCTACTTATAATCAAAATTTTCTAAAGTAGAAGTTACTAGAAATTAAATATTTGGAAATTTTGGCATTTAAAAAATTTTATCAATGAATTAATAGAAACAAATTTGAGTTTACTGACATGAGATATTGATTAAATTGTGTGATTTTCCAAAGTAGAGTAAAACCTAGAATATAATGCAGCCTCCTCTTTTTGTGTTGGTACACTAATGAGAACATACCTACCGTTTTTATTAAGGATTTTTATATGGTTGCAAAGAAATAAACTGATAACTGTTTTTTGCTATTTCTATAATGGATGATACATTTTCAGTGTAACAGAACAAAACGTTAGTATGCAAAAAATTGCCCATACTTTGGAGGGGGTATAAATTCAGAGTCGAGGGATTGTGAGTGTGTGACAAACTGGCAGGCCCACAGACAGCCCATTAGACATTCATGTATCCCCAACCCCAGAAGCTGAAATTCAGCTGCTTCAGATTGACGGATCACGCTCCTTAATTTCCTGTAGCACAGATTTCTTTTTGTCTAGAATATGGAACCTAGTCTTATTATAAGAGATCTTCAAGTCTGCATCTTAAAAATGCTCTTGCTTTATGAACAGGGTTATTTTTAAAATGTGGTCTATGTAAGCGGGTGAAGTTATATTCTTACTAAAATTCAATCCTAGCAACATCCTTAAGGATAAAAAGACTTCTAAAAAATTCTCATTATTTTAGCATTGGTTTATCTGAAGTGCTTTGTGTTCACAGGAAGAACAGGCTGCAAAATTGAAAGCTGAGAAGATCAGAGTTGCCCTAGAGAAGATTAAAGAGGCACAAGTGAAAAAGGTGATATTTGGGCTTTTTCCTGGTTTGGGATTTTTATCAGTTTTACGGATTTATGAAAAGTGGCCTTGTTTGTATAACATACCTCTAAGATACATGGAGAGGTAGAGGAGTATTTCTTCTTAATATATTTTTTGCATGTATTTTTTGTAGGTAAAATGCATTATAAAAGAAATAACTTTCTGGTTTAAAATTCTCCTAAAAGAGCAAAACAAAATAGTCTTCTTATTATAATCTTACCTCTTATTCTAATTTTAAAATGCTTTAAATTTTTGGGGGTACGTTATTTGATACCTAATTTTAGAATATCTTTCTTGCATAATAAAGCCATTATTTGTGTTTTAATTAATATTTAACTAAGGACATTACTCGATATTGGAAGAAATTTCTAGAATGCCTGTTTTTTGATTTGTATTTAATTGCCTTTCTCCCTGTTACAGCTGGTGATTAGAGTCCACATGTCTGACGATAGTTCTAAGACAATGATGGTGGATGAGAGGCAGACAGTGAGACAAGTGCTGGATAACCTGATGGACAAATCCCACTGCGGGTATAGTTCAGACTGGTCGCTGGTGGAAACCATCTCTGAGTTACAAATGGGTTAGTAATATCCTTGCTTTAATTATGTTTTAATTTCTATATAATTCCAACAGTTTTCATGTTGATAAAAGCACCTTGAGACTTCTTTATATGTTTTTTCCCTATAATATAACCTTGGCTTTTTTACTTTATTTTTTTTCAATTATTTTGAGATTTCTTTGAATACAAGATCATTTCCAGTTCACTTCAGATTTTCTTATGGCTAGAACAAAGTTGTATTTTTTTTTAAGTGACAAAATACGTTTTGCCTTCAAATAAGAACTACATAGATCAAGACATTTACTAAAGACTCATATTTATTCACACTTGTACTGAAGTCTTTACACCAGTGTTTGATTTCAGGGGAAACAGAAAGCACATCTTTCTTGTTTTTAACTAGATGTGCTAAGTCTTCTTTTGTGATTCGTGGTTTGGTATGCTATTTTCTAATTTTAAAAATTCCTCATTCTTTGTACCATTATTGACTCCTTTTTTTTTTTTTTTTTAAAGATTAGCACCTGAGCTAACAACTTGCCAGTCTTTTTTTTTTTTTTTTTCTTTTTCTCCCCAAATCCCCCCCAGAAGATAGTTGTATACTTTTAGTTGTGGGTCCTTCTAGTTGTGGCATGTGGGATGCCGCCTCAACATGGCCTGATGAGCGTTGCCATGTCCATGCCTAGGATCTGAACCTGCAAAACCCTGGGCCGCTGAAGCGGAGCCCACAAACTTAACCACTCGGCCACAGGGCCGACTCCTATTGACTCCTTTAAAATGTTTTCTTTTTGTAATATTAGGTGATTACGGAAACCTTGCAATAATTATTTTATTAGGCTTTATGGAGTTAGTAATCAATTTTAACTTGCAATTTTATTTAAAAAATGTATTTGCATTACTCTTGCTACCTATTATATCTTAAAGTATTTCATAGCAGTTTCCAGAGAAATAAAGGTTTACTAACCCCTTTCTCTTAGAACACACATATACAACCCCCAAAAGTAAACCATAAGTTATTAGAAGTTTACTAACATGTACAAAAATGTTTTCTTACAATACTCATTTATAACTATTCTTAGAGAATTAGGAAGGTTTGAGTTCATAGATATAGCATCATAATACACAGAAGATGTTTGGATGTGAGTTTTTGGAATATTTCCATGGCCATTGGTTAAAGACCCATATGTGTACTATTTCTCCATGACCTTTTATATAACTCACTGTAGTGTGTTAAGTAACTATTATTTAATCATACATGGCAGAGTGCTTCAAAGATAATATGTGGTCATTCAGTACTTGTTGAATGAATAAAAGAAAAGAAGGGACTAAGAACCCAAAACAAGATGGTGGAAGTACGTTATGATAAATGTAAATTATTCACGTAGACAGCAAAGACTGTTAGAAAGGATGAATAAACAAAATTCAGCCATTTGCTAATAACAAAAGACCCATTACCTAAAGACACAGAGAGGTTGAAAGTAAAGGAATGTAAAGAGACACTAATCAAAAGAAAGATAACTTTGGGGCTGGCCCCGTGGCCGAGTGGTTAAGTTTGCGCGCTCCGCTGCAGGCGGCCCAGTGTTTCGTTGGTTCGAATCCTGGGAGCGGACATGGTACTGCTCATCGGACCACGCTGAGGCGGCGTCCCACATGCCACAGCTAGAAGAACCCACAACGAAGAATACACAACTATGTACCGGGGGGGCTTTGGGGAGAAAAAGGAAAAAATAAAATCTTTAAAAAAAAAAAAAAAAAGATAACTTTGTTAGTACCAGACAAAATAGATTTTAAGCAGAATGCATTACTAGAGATAAAGAGAACCAACATCTTCACCAGGAAGATATAATCATTCTAAATTTTATTTAATAATAGCATTAAAATGTATAAAGTAAAGTTGACAGAACTACCAGGAGAAATTCACAAGTCAACCTTCAGAGTAGAACCTTTTCACCTAAGAACCTTCTCAGTGATCAATATAATCAAGCAGACAAAAAGGATACAGGAGATTTGAAAAATAATTTGTTTGATCTAATAGATGTATTTAGAACACTAATAATGGGAAAATATACATTCTTTTCAGGCAGAAATGAATATTTCCAAAAAGTGATTCAATTGTGAGGCTATAAGCAACTCTTATGAAATTTCAAAAAATCGTTATCTAGACTATGTTCTTTGAACATATGTTCAGTATATAGGATATGTTCTTTGATTCCTAATTTGGAAATTAGAAAATATATCTATGTTTATAATTAGACAAAACTCATGAATCAAAGAAGAAATCATCTTGGAAATTTTAAAAATTACGAGAGTTGAATACTACTGGAAATACTTTAATATCAGAATTTATGAAATGCAACTAACATGTTGGGTTTTTTAAGGGTGGGATGGGAAAAGGGTGAAGGCTGAAGAAGACCTATAAATCAGAAGATCTACATTGTAGTCCTAGTTCTTCCGTGCAGCAGCTGTGTGACCTTGCTGAAGTCACTTAACACCACTAGGGCATGTTTCCTTGTTTGAAAATCGAGGGAAGACCAGATAGTCTCTAAGGGTCAAGGACTGCACTGTTGGTTAAGATTCTGTGGTTCTGCTGTGAATTACTTGACAAGGTTTCGTGTCTTGGATGTAGTTCTGATGTATACTGATGAGATGTTGATATTTTATTTTGAGACAGAGAGAATTTTTGAAGACCATGAAAACTTGGTTGAAAATCTTCTTAATTGGACGAGAGATAGCCAAAACAAGCTTATATTTATGGAGCGTATAGAAAAATATGCACTTTTCAAAAACCCACAGGTGAGACTGAATAACTTATAGAGGTCAGGATTTTTAAATGTTCATCTTAACATTATTCTAATACTGCTAAGTGAATAGAGTTAAAAAACTGGCAACCACCTGGTTGGAGCATTGTGACTGCAAAACCCCATGGGAACATTCACTACTGCTGAGGTAGAAAGTCTGCTGGGACCAAGGTGTCAGGCCTCCAAGAGGTCACCAGTCCCACAGAGCCAGCTGGGGTGAGCCCTTGGGGAAGCAGAAGTGACTCCAGGGAGTCACCAGGGTTCTGCTCCCTGTGATCCAGAGCTCTGTTGAACCTAGCTATTTATTTGGTGAGTTTCTCATCCATGGGAAAAGTACTTACATATTTAAGTTTCTCTACTTCAGCCATTCATCCAGTTAACCCTTATTTTTATTTCTTTTTTAAATTATTTTTTGAAAAAATCTCAGTAACCTTGATTATAAATGGTTTCACATTCTAATATATGTTACTTGATTTATTTGGCATCTTTGCTTATTCCAAAATAATGTTTCAGTTGATACTTCCTAATACCCAAATATTTTATAAAAATTAGTAGGTGAGAGGAATCAACCCCACTATAAAAAGTAGTAATGAGAAAAAACAGTAGCAGTATTAAAGTTGTTGAATAGTTATCCTTCAGACAGCTTAATCATAACACATCTTTACTGGATATTTTTAGTGAAGAATGCACTTACCAACAGATCTTTTAATGGGTGATTGTGGAAAAATTTTTCATAAGGCTAATAATTAGAAATAAGATTTTAGTTGAATCAAGCAAATGAAATCATTATAGTCTCAGAGAATTTTGGATTTCTTCTTTAAAAGCCAGAATGTAGACAGAATTTTCTGCATCTGGATCAGGTAAGCTTAGCATATTTTAAGGAAATTTGCCTTACTCATCGTTAATAATTTGTAAACCTTTCAAGTCCTGTAAGTGTAGCTTCCATTAGGTATACCACAACCTGCTTGCCAGCTGTTGTATGTGCTGCCACCTCAGGATTTGGAGGAGGGCAGTTTTTGGAATAATTCAAGGTTAACGGATGAGTGAGGGAGGTGGCCGGTGTTAGGCTTCTTAGTGAGATGCCCATGCACAGATTGCTTTTCAAAGGAGGGCTCCTCTCTCTCTACACAGGCAGAAATTGACACAGAGTTGCTGTGCCTCTAGAAGAAATTGTTTATGTACTTGTGCCAAGGGAATTATAGAGTGAATCTATCTTTCAACTTTCATTCATTTTTCCAGAATTATCTTCTCGGGAAAAAGGAAACAGCTGAGATGGCAGATAGAAACAAAGAAGTGCTTTTGGAGGTATGACTCTTCACTCCCTCCTCCCCCTTTTTTGCTGCACATTATAATATTAAATATGAAGTCAAATATGTTAATGCTGTATATTTATAATACCAGTTGTAAATAGAGAAGCCTATATTCTTCCATAACCTGATGAGAGTTCAGCTGTGTGAACATTAGGCCACTGAAGAACCTTTTAAAAACTACTATTTTGCCAACCAATACACTAGTGGAGTCACGAGCTTTTAGGGGCTGACTAGTGGGAGAAAAGGCTGCTCAATGAAGGATGGGACTGCTGTTTTATCTGCTTGCTCCGAGAGAAATTTGAGTATAGTTAGCTGTTTACCAAATATTTCAAGCCTTAGTCTTAAATAATTCAAATAATTTAAAAGTCATAATGACTATTTTTAAAAAATATGTACGCCTTCTTATTTTGAAGAGTAATAAAACGATTCAAACGTGATTGAATTTTTGGCTTTTTGGCTTTTGCTGATTTTAGAAAACTAAGATCAAAGAAGTTAGTATGTTTGAAAACCTAAATAAACTCTTATTTGCTAAGTAAGAGTTGAGTATTGACATTCAATACTCAAATTGAATGTTGTTTTTCTAAAATCTGTATTTCAAATATAAGTAATTTTCATGCTTATTTTATTTGAAACTCCAACACTACAATTTCTTATTCCTGTGATTTTCAAAGTAAATCGGGTTCATTGAAACCTACTCCAAGATTATCCCAAGGGCTAATGCTATAGGAGTGTATACTGAGTAAGTTCATATATATTCAGATATATATACTAAGAGATTTATATAGTGTTTCAATATGTTCATGGCAGAGACTTATATAGATTTATATAGTGTTTCAACGTGTTCATGAAAATGAAGATCAGCATTCAATTTTTCATAAGTGATACTAGCTACAATTAAGAAAAATCCTCTTTATGAGTCCTAATTTATCTGTACTTTGGGGAGAGAGAAATTAATTTAGGCTCAAAATGTCCTATGGTAATGTTTAGTGAGGATTTCTATTTTTCTTTTTCCAAATGCGTGATTGATTTTTTAAATTAAATTTTACCTAAGTATAGACTAGAATTCAAAATTTTGAATTTGCTTACATTTTTTTAGCCTAGTATTAAATATTTAAAAAATAAATGTCCTCTTTCTTTTAGAATCATATAAATTGATAGTTTTTAAATTGTGAAAGTTTAATCATTCACTTAACATGTTGCTTTCTTTTACAGTATATTTCTGTTCAGCTTGACACCTAATCTAAATGTGGTGTTAATTTGGAGAAAAATCAAGTCTACTGCTTATGTTAGCTTTGAGACTTTTACTAAACTTAGTATAACTGTGCTGTTTACAAGTGCATTTAGGTACCGTCATATGCAACTCAGCTGACATTTCACCTTAGTTTCTTCAAAACAGTGTTAGGCAAAAATTCGTAGGGATTGCCAGAGTAGTTCTGAAATAAATCCATATTATGTTTAGAATAGAAAGTTCTAATTGTGGTGAAATTAGCAGCATGGTTTTACTACAGAGCCATTTGGGCTTAATTACAGCGTCATGCATTTCACAGGGGTAAACACAACTTTGTTCTGAGAATCCAAGAACTGTATGTCTTTCCAAATCATCTTCTTACTTTAGGAATGTTTCTGTGGAAGTTCTGTAACTGTACCAGAAATCGAAGGCGTCCTGTGGTTGAAGGATGATGGCAAGAAGTCCTGGAAGAAGCGCTATTTTCTCCTGCGAGCGTCTGGGATCTACTATGTCCCAAAAGGGAAAGCAAAGGTGTGTCCCTCCTGCTGGTGTCTGGGCTTCCTCGTTGTGCTTATTGATTTCAGTTCGTTGTGAGTGTGCTGACAGGGTCAATCCAGGTTTCAGCTTGGGTGGGACACGCAGAATATTGCTCTGTTTATTGATCCATTATAATGAAGAGGAAACCTGAAAATGTCCGCTCTCTCGTCATTGGGGGGCCATCTTGATTCTCTTGCTAAATTTGAAATCATACTTTTACTTAATATGTTTGGAACTTCTGCCAGAGCAGTTTTGACTTCTTGTTGTTTGGGGAGAATAGGTTTCTGGGCTTGTAGGTGTTTCAGCCTTGTTGAATACTGTGTTTCTGCTGAGAGCCCCTTGGTAGCTGTCACTTCTCTGCTTACTGGGGCCAGCACTGTTGTAAGCTCTTTACAGTATCATCTCATCCTGTCTTTACCACCATCCTGAGAGGTATGGATTGTTGCCCCTGTTTAACTGGTGAGGAAGCCCTGACCTGAGAATCACTGTACTTGAGGTATGCATTGCAGGCCCTGAACTCGGACACTTTCTGGTTCCTTCCAGAGAGCTCTCTTATACTATGTTTTCTTTAATATACTATACTATATTTAAAGTCCCTTTAAAATGCCACCCTCTCCATCAAGTCACTATTCATTGTGAAAGGCAAGACAGTAAGTGAAATGGACTGCCTTTTTTGTTGCATCATGAATTAAAGAAGAAACATTTGTAGAGAATGTCACTGTCTTGTCTTCTACAAAATAGCAGTAATTTCTACTTGGTAAAGTTTTGATTCTCATCTAGAAACTGTTACCAGGGATGATATTTGCTTGTTTGTGCCCGACTGTTAATTGAGCCTTTTGGGTGCTTTTCTCTTAGGTGTCTCGGGATCTGGTGTGCTTTCTCCAGCTGGACCATGTCAATGTTTACTATGGACAAGACTATCGGAACAAGTACAAAGCTCCTACAGACTATTGCCTAGTGCTGAAGGTAAACTTTTCTCTTTCTTAGGAATGTTAATTGATGTTAGGCATAGAGCAGGTTATTGGACATTTTAGAATAGTCTCGCTCTCCATCGAGTATATGATTTTTGCTCTTTTCTGTGGGCTTTTAAAGGAATACTGAGAATGGTAAGGAAAAGAAGCTTGTGTTCTACCACAACTGACCTTAGCTCAGTGGCTTTCATTAGATTGATGCTACTAAGATACAGATACTGGATTGTAAGCTTTGTGTCATAGTTAATAAAATAGATTAGATTATAAATTTGAGACTTTCATTTAATAGCAGGCTTATTTTAGGAAAATTTAGTTCAGAGCCAAAAATGAGACATAGGTATTCTGTGTGTTTCTATACTTACTCAGCAGAACCATCAGAGGGCACTGTGCCCAAGTTCAAAGTGGACTGGCTCTCATCTGGTCCAGAAATAATTTTTGTCTCTCTTTTGCCCCCAAACTGTAGCCCTGATAGCCCACTTGTGTATTATGACCTGTCTGAGCTATTTTTAGTGAGTTTTTTCCTCCTTTATCCAAACTTTTGAGCTTTTCACACTGATTATGTCTGTACTTTTGAGAACTGATATTTTTTAGTGAATTTTTAGTAATCATCCATAATTACCCTGAATTTTTTAATGTTGTCTTTATCAAGACACACTTTATCAAGACAGCATTAAAAAATTCAGGGTAATTATGGATGATTAAGTTTTTTTCATTGGCTCCTTCTTAGTAACCCCTTCGTAACTACTTAGGTCTTAATAATCATCATTTAATTTTGCTTTTCTCTGAGAAGTGTCAGTTGGGTTGGGGGGTGGTGGTGGTTTAGCGTTTTGGGGAAGAGTTTTGATTGCTTTGATAAAATTAGGTGTATTGTAATGGTAACCCTTTATTAAATAACCCTTTCTTGAAGAATACCTCTGTATCATTTAGGTTACAGCAGCAAATAATTTTTTTAAAAGTTGATACAAAGTAGCTTAATCCAGCAGTTTTCAAAATGAGGTCCAAGGTTCCCTGTGAGTCCCTGAGACCTTGTCAAGGGGTCTGTGATGTCAGAAGTACTCTTCTAATAATGCTAAGATGTTATTTGCCTTTTACACTCTCATTTCCTCACCAATGTATAATGGAGTTTCCTAAGAGGTTACATGACATGTGATGATATCTTTGCTCTCTTGAGTAGTGGAAGTTTTTTCTTAGTTTTCATTTCTTATAAGGTAAATATCAATAGACATAACTCATATAAATGAAGGTTATTTGGGGGTTTCATAACGTGAAGACAATAAGAGTTAGTTATTTCAATGCCACAAGGTTGTTGGTGAGAACCCAAATTCTTTCCCTCTTTCTCTCTTCCATCTGCTGCATATCAGCTCAGAGAATGTTCAGGCCGGCTCACCTCACAGTCACAGATGGCCACTGCAGCTCTAGGATCACATGGACACCCAGCAGAATCTAGCAGAAGACAGACTATTTCTCCCTTCGTTTGTCTTTTTTAAGAGGAAGGAAATATTTCTCAGGAGCTACCCACAGCCCTCCCCTGAGGGTCACTGGCCGCAGTACATGCCGGCTCTTAACCCAGTCACGGCAAAGAACAAAGCCATGGTTTGGGGCTTCGACTAGCCAGAATTCACACTCTGAGCTGAGGAGTGGCCTTCCAAACAAAAGTGGGGTTCTGTCATAAAAGAGGGGAGAAGGAGGCTCTAGCTGTGGGGAAGGCATCCAAGCGTGCCTGCTACAGCTAAAATTAATTATGATCACTGACAGTTATTTTAATCCCTTTTGAAACTCACAGAATTCCTAGATTAAGAATATTTTTGTTCTCAGGCCGGCCCAGTAGTGCAGCGGTTAAGTGCCCATGTTACGCTTCGGTGGCCTGGGGTTCGCTGGTTCGGATCCCGGGTGCGGACATGACACCGCTTGGCAAGCCATGCTGTGTTAGGCGTCCCACATATAAAGTAGAAGAAGATGGGCACAGATCTTAGCTAAGGGCCAGTCTTCCTCAGCAAAAAGAGGAGGATTGACAGTAGATGTTAGCTCAGGGCTAATCTTCCTCGAAAAAAAAAAAATTTTTTTGTTCTGAGGGGTTTTTTGTTTGTTTTATAATAATGATTTGTGTACTTTGTTTTTAGTTTAATAGGTTAAGCTAAATTCATATGTTTATATTGCTGATCTATTTATATCCTGAAATATTCAATATATTGAAATTTTAAAAATCCCCACCATACCACTAGGTGCAAATAACAGTAAAAATAACAGTCACCATTGATTAAAGAACCAAGGGTGGCAGGTGCTGCACTGGGAGTTCTGTACCCATCAATCTCACAGTCTGTTTTAGGTCCATGTTTTCCAGATATGGAAACCGAGGTTTAGAGAGATCAGTTTGCCCAAGACCACTCAACTATTAGTATTTAAGACATATCTTTTTTCTTGTAAAGTCTTACTAGATTTTGCCTATTTAAGTATCTTTATTTTTGAGTATATGTGTTCTGACAAACAAGTGAAACCGAAAAATACTGCCACACAGGATCTACACAAATGCAAATGTAAACATTTATAGGGTCTGATCCCTTTTGTTATCTTCAGGCTGTAATGACTGAGTCTGAGTCCTTACAGTGAAATGCAGGATACAGGAAATAGATACACACTTGTAGGAAGTAATAAAAACACATCATTTAGTAGTTAGTTTTTTTAAAAGGTAATAATAAAAATAATGATGGGAAGAGCTTATTCATGAAATTTGACAGTATAGGAATAAATAGGGCATTTGTTGATATATTATCTGAAAGAGGTACACGCTTATTGGGACACACGTATGCATGTATAATTAAGTTTCTTAAAGGAAACCTGTGTTTTTAAAAAATATATACCACAATAATTGTTGGAAGAGAGCTCAGCTTACCCAGATCTAAATTTTCATTCCTAAAGAAGTGAGGCGAAGTAATTTATTTCAGTTTGTTAGGTAAGAAGGAAAAAGTGGTTAGGGTTTAGGGGTGGAATATTTACATGAACTTGTCAAAAACTGCTATTAATAGAGAGGTGTCCTGTATGATAATGAGGAAGTGATAGGGGTGTTATATAGTCTTATTTTTTACCATCTTACATGTCAGTTGGGAGGATTAATTTTAAGCCCATATTTGTCTCTAAAGTAATAAATGGGTAGTTTACATTCAGTGATTTCCCTTTGGCACTTGGACTGGGATGTTAGAGCATCACTTGTAGTTACAGAGTTTTAGAAATACCTGTCTCTATCCAATTTTTGGCATAAACAGAAAAATCATCTGATCGCACAAGAGTAATCTAGAGTTTCTTATTCTTAGATGTTTTTATCTAATTCTCAGCTCTTTCCCCTTTTATCAGAGAATGCAAACCTTCCACATCAACAGCATTTTAAAAGTGAAATGATGACCTTTCTTTCTTAATAGCTGTTCATTTGTTCAATATGTGTTCTCTGGAGTCTTTAAGAATCTAAATGTTGAGCTTCTGGTTTTTGGCAACAGCTGTCTCCTCTACACTTGCGCTCAGCTCTTGTGGGACTTTAAAAGTGGTGGAATAACACTGGGGGGAAAGAGGAGAGAGGCAGCAAATTTGGAACAAGGCAGCAGTGTGACAGAGTAGTTAAGAGCCTGGCCCTGGGATGAGAGCCCCTGGCTTCAGATCCCAGTTCTTCCCTGACTGGCGAGCAGCCTTGAGTGCTGTCTTCACCCCCTGTGCCTCCAGTTCTTCTCGGATGGTGGAGATGATACTATGGAACTTGTAGGGTTTTCGTGAGTGTGGAATGAGCTAATATCCCTGAAATATTGAGCATAATGCCCGGTACATAACAAGTGCGCAGTAAGTGCTACCTTTAATAAAATAACTATTATGGGAACAGGCAGCCTCCTGAGGTGTCGTTGCCTGGATGACCATCATGAAGGCTACAGAAGTAATGTCTTAAGTGGGAGGGGGCAAAGGAATTTTTGAGGTCCTAAAATGAATTTTAAACTAGCAAGTAATCTGCAGATACTCAACTGATTGTATCGTAGTACTCTTCAGGGTATTATTTGGGTTCCAAGCTCAGAGAGATGAGGAGAAAAGGACAGAGGATTGTTTCCTTTTGGTTTTCTCTGACGTTGTGTTGATAAAAACACTTCCTTTGTGTGGAGAATGAATAGAACACACACTCACTGTCAGGCAGGACCACTGCTGCGGTGGAATACCCAGGTGTGGTAGCTCTGCTCTGGGGAAATGGAAGGAGTCAGTCAAGAATGGTTTATAAATCCCCACAGAGGGAGGGCATGGTGATGATGGCTGAGTGCCAGCCTGTCACCCCTTGTTCAGGAGTCTGAACCTGCTCTGTAGGCAGGGCCTCAGTGAAGCAGGAGATGGAGAACAGCTCTTCAAGCCCGAGCTGGCAACACTGAGAAAGCTGTTCAGTCAGCCCATTTTGTCTTCTGCATGAACTGTGGCCTCTTGCTCACATTGTATCCCAGCACCTACTGGAAGCATCTGGCAAACAGTTCTTGCTCAATAAATATTTGTTAAGTGAATGAATGAGATAGAATTCTTCCTTTTATAGAAAAATACATCCTCCACCTGTCCTCCTTTGTTCTTTCAAGATTGCAGTGGCGGTTTATTATAATGTGACTTAATAAGCACAAGGGAACGTATCCCAAGAGAAGGCTGTGGAGCCTGTCTTGTCAGGAGAGAGAACTCTTAGGTATTGTTTTGCTAACCTCTTATTCTTGAGGGTTTAATGTTTAAAACTTTGACTATCACCTTCAATAATTAAATTGGGATTGGTATTAAATGCTTTATCATAGGAGCTTTGTAAGCAGAGAATAGAATAGAATAGAATAAATGGATTTGCATTTCTCTCACTGTAGCCCAGAGCCTTTAACAATGCAGAGGCATAACTTGCACTGGTGGCTGTCTATTTCTGCTGCATGGAGGACTTATTCAGATTTCTTATTTAATTGATCTCATGGGTTTCCACAACAAACCAATGTGGTTAGAGAATTTTCAAAGCCTCTTTCTTATCATTGAACATAAACCTAAATATTTCTCCAAGTAAAATATTGTTATTTGTTTATTTTTCAGAATAACTGAAAAGAGAAGTAGTAATTAACAATCATTAAGTCCAGAACCAAGTGTGATTTCGAGTTTTTCTTCCCAGGGACCTAGTGGTTGTGGCCCAGTGGAATTAAAATACCTTAAGTCTGTTCTAGCACTTGCATTTTGAGCCAATGTCAAGTCAGTCACCTCCCATCCAAGCCTCAACTGAAGAGTAAACTGGTTTGTAAAAACTCAGTTTGAGGATGCGGTTGAAAAGCTGCTCTTTCCCTGGAGGGCACCTGCTGTGGTGGAGGGGCCTGCAGGGCGGTCTCCACCCACAACAGGGAGCCCCACTATGCAGTGTGGGCGCCCCACGTGTCCCAGGTGCTGGGCCTACTTCGTCCACCCCACCACTGTTCACCTAGAGAAGCACTGGGAGCTTGACCAGAGACGGGCATTTGGAGTCCTCTGAACCCGTGATTTCAGTGGATCTGAAGTAAAATCAGACATTCTCTGCCCTTTTCATAGTCTTATAGATAAAGAATTTTGCTGACTTTGCTTAACCTTGATGGACTTTTGTTTCTTTGAAATGTAGAAGATGTATTTGGGAATTTCCCATGATGTGAAGGATTTTTTTTAACTTGGACATCTTGACCTAAAATTTAACACAAATTTCTTTTTAGTTTATTTTGTAAAAATACTTATGGGTCATTTTATTTGGGCTTACGGCCATGTAAGAGGTTTAAATTATTTGGTCATTACTCTGATGGCCTGTAACTCCTCAGGATATGTTGAAGCTTTCATAGAGTTGTCTATTTCCCTTAGTTCTCCAGAGGACTTAGTTGGATTTTGCTTTAATGTTGCAGCACCCACAGATCCAGAAGAAGTCTCAGTACATCAAATACCTTTGTTGTGATGATGTGAGGACCCTGCACCAGTGGGTCAATGGCATCCGCATTGCAAAGGTGGGTTTTCTTTTGGTTTGATGATGGGATAATGACGTGTTTATGATATGGCTTTGATTGTCGTGACAGTTATTCTGATTGTTTCATATTAATGATTTGCCAATGTCTAGTTTTCTCAGGTCTAAGTTTCATCTTTTAAATGTCTTTTTTCCTTGGTAAAGGGGATAAACTTTTAACAGTTCATATCCAAGGAGTAATACCACTGGTAAAGCTTGTATAGCATCAGAGTGATTTATTTTGGCTTTGGAGAACTCATTATATGATTCTTATATAGGAGAGTTAAGCCTAAACAAAAGTAATTTTTAAAAAATTACAGTTGCCTTGGGATGAGGGAAGGGATGAATAGGTGGAGCACAGAGGATTTGTAAGGCAGTGAAAACATTCATAGTCTGCATGCTGCTACAGTGGTGGATATATGTCATTATACATTTGTCCCAACCCATAGAATGTGCAGCAAGAGTGAACCTAAGGTGACTGTGGACTTTGAGTGATGATGTTGTGTCAGTGTAGGCTCATCGATTGTAACACATGTACCACTTTAGTGGAGGATGTTGATAATGGGGAGGCTGTGCATGTTTAGGGGCTGGGAGTATAGGAGAAATCTCTGTACCTTCCTCTCAGTTTTGCTGTGAACCTAAAACTGCTCTAAAAAAAAGTCTTAAAAAAATTGTTTTAAGGACATCTTAAAGATGATTATATATAATGCTTGAAGGAATATTTATGCCTATTAAGTAATGGAAAATAAAATTTATTAGAGCCATAAAATCAAAGTTGCTTTAGGAATAACTGAAAAAAAATCTTTATATTGATAATGAACATAATTAGAATCAAGTGTTAACTTCTTGCTGCCTTTCTAAAAATGAGGAAAAATATGAGCAGATTATAACTTAACTCGTGTTAAAAGAAATTTTGAAGTATTATAGGTATGAATTTTAATACAAATTATGAATCAGTATACAGAGCCGTGTCCCCTGTTCCTCCCCCATCTCTCTCTGTTACACCCAGTAAAGTTCAGATGTCATCCTTTCCTGCCTTCTGTTTAGTACGGGAAGCAGCTCTACATGAACTATCAGGAGGCCGTGAAGAGGACAGAGTCAGCTTATGATTGGACTTCCTTATCCAGCTCCAGCATCAAATCAGGATCCAGTTCCTCCAGCATCCCAGGTAGTTTGAAATGCCCAAGCACTATTTACTACCCACGTGAATGGCTTTCGAGAGAGAAACTGATAGTAGACCTGGTTATCTCAGCATGATTTTTAAAAACCAGAGCCATACCTAATTTCTAAATTATAATCAATAGGTATATGTGCTTTTATTGTTGTTGTTAGAGGGGATAATATCATGGGCTAGTTCACAAATGTATTTGAAATAGAAAACCATTTTATAGAGTTGTAAAGCCAAGAGTTTCATTATATATTTATAAAGTTTATTTAAAACTCAATCATACTACTGAAAAGCAACTGTTGCTGCATAATTGGGGATAGAAAGTTGCTTAAGTTTCTCTGTACTCAGAATCCATGATGAAACTGCCCACCTTCCCCACATGTTTCCTGACATTTCAGTAGAGTGGAAATATCTAGAATTAGTTCAATATCAGTTAAGGAAGCTGTTTGTGTCATCAAACTTTCTAAACTTTTCGTAGGAAATCAGTCATACTCAAAAGGTGCTTATTTTCAGATTCCATATCCTAACAAGTATGCTGTGATCACATTTTAAGATAAATGCTTCTTTCCCTTCAAAATGTTCCATATATGATATCTACATCATCTAAAAGGAGAATTTTTCTTTGTTCTGACATCGTATGTTATGAAAGGAATAATTGCTTTAAGAAGTATTTGATTAAAAAGCTGTATGATGTGATTTCATCCCTAAATAAGTAAGAAAAACAAATTTAGAATGTGTTTCATGGGTTAGCATACATACATATATTTCCTAGTTCTGTGCACTGAGAGGGGCTAGGAGCAGTGACCCCAGGAGCAGTAAGACTGAGTGCCTGCATCTTGGTTTCTAACACCATTTTCCGGAAAAAAAAAAAAGGAACCAGGGTTCTTGGGGAAATGGCTGAGTCTATGGCTGTGGCAGAGAATCTGGAAGATCAGCCTGGAGTATCTTGTAATGCCAGAAATGAAGGAAATGCTCCAAAAAACACAAGGATGAGAGTATGGAAAAAGGACACAGCAGCCAAGCTGAGAGTTTCCAGTGACCAAAGCTGGAACAGTTTGAGCAACAAAATAATATAAGATTATAACCCAAATTATAAAATACATAGCCATCAGTCCATACTGATAAAAATAAATTATTGAATAAATAAATGGGGAGGAAGAGACAAGTTTTGCATACAGATTTCTCAGTGATCTGTGCAGACACCCTGCCCTCAGGAGGTGGAGCTTAACTCTCGCTTTAGTGTAAGCTCTGCAGAGTGGCTGGCTTCCAAACAGCAAGGTCAAGGGGGTGGGGGGACGGGGACCTTGACAGTGAGACCCCTGACAGATAAGACCAGCCGAGTGGTCAAGGTCAGGATCATCGTAATAAGTTACACTGATAGCGTGTACCCTTGATACAATGTGATGAGACTGGCATTTTCCCTCTCTTGATCTTCCTCCCCAAATCCCATAACCTCAGTCTAACCAGGAGAAAAATATCAGACAAATCAAAAACAAGGAAGTCTGAGAAACTGTCACAGGAGACATGAAAACCAGCTGTGCTGTGGGATCCTGGATCAGAAAATGGATGTTATGGAAAACTAGTGAAATCCAAACAAAGTTTGGAGTATAGTTAATAATACCGTATCGATGTCGGTTCCTTAGTTGTGACAAATGTACCAATGTAACATGCTAATAATGAGGTCAACTGGGTGCTCGGTGTGCAGGAACTCTGTGCTAACTTTGCAACTTTTCTGTGAATTTTAAACTATTCTAAAATAAAACATTTATTAAAATGGGAAGAAACTTTTGAGACAATAGATTAGGAAAGGCAAGGTAACCATGTTGCAAGTAGGATTTTAGAAAAAGAAATTAAGGGAAAGATTGAGAAAAAAGACGCATGATATTTTTTAAAATGTGTATAGCACTTAACAATTCAAGTGCTCCCACGAATTATTTTATGATGTGGTACAATGCCTTTTCCTACTCCAGCATCATCTGTCTGTATACAGTGTGTAAAGTATTAGGCAGACGTTAGTCATATTCATTCATGCTGAAGAGAATTCAAGGATTTGTGTGTTCCAGCCTCCTATCTTATAAGCTATTGTCCTAGATAGTAATTCAATAGGGATGAAGTTGTAACTTTTAAATACCATTCAGCTACTGGATGATCAAAAAAGAAGAAAACAGGCTAGGTTTTATCCTATGTTGCTTATATTTTGCCCTGAGGATATTGTCTTATCTTTATCCACCTATTATCCATAATAGTTTATGGCTATTATCTCTGCACTGCTCTGGCTAACTTGGCTGGACTTGCTAAATATTGCAGTCTAGTAATCCCAGAGTGATTGGATGCGACTGGCTTTAATATTTGCATCTCCACCAGATGCCAGGCATTGAGCTAGGTGCTTGCACATGGTTCTCTCATCAGACTTGGAGTCTAGTGAAATAATCTTCCCAGTTCCTTCACCCTGGATGTCAGTCAAAGATGCACTATATCCTCAGCCATTCCCAGCTCCCTTGAAGATGCTTCCGTGCCTTGCGAGGGGGCCAGGCTACAGTGGGCTGCTGCCTTGCAGAGCCAATACCTGAATCCCTAGGAAAAACAATTCTCACGTGAGAGTCAAATTCTGCGTACTGTTTATTGCTGGGGAAAAGGAAGTAATCATCATGTATAGACCTGAATTCATAAGTAAGAGCTCCCTGGGATGGCCTGGAGCCAGGGGTATATAAGAAGATGGGTTCTCAATGTAATGAAAACAAGGTTGAAAAAAAATTCACTCATTTGTTGATGGTTCATTCATTCTCGTATTTGCTAGGAACTGATTTCTTGCAAGATGGGTTGTCACGATACCAGTATGAACCTTTTATTCTAATTATCAGTCTGTCATGGTGAACTGTTTAAAAAGAATTGAGGTTTCCTATTAGCCTTAAGATAAAAATGAGTAAAATTAACTTTTTGCTGTTTCTACATAGCATCTGGTTTTGTTGTAAAAGATCTATCTAAACGTACATACTCACACTGTCAGAAGACTGACTTATTTAATCCTGTTTTTGAAAATCTATTTTAAACAGAGTCTCAGTCGAACCACTCGAATCAGTCTGATAGTGGTGTGTCTGACACGCAGCCGGCAGGCCACGCCCGCTCCCAGAGCATCGTGAGCTCCGCCTTCTCTGAGGCCTGGAAGCGAGGCACACAGTTGGAAGAGTCCAGCAAGGTAACACACCTGTGTGAATTCGTATGGGAAGTCTGTGCTGTCCCTTGGGTTTAGTGTGTTGCTCTTTGATTCCTTTCTCAGGAATCTTTCTTGGCCCTCTTTCAGTATTCTTTCCTTGACTTCCCTCAGAATTGGCTCTAATGACGTAAGATCTCAAAAAAACTGGCAGTTTAACTGACTTTATGAGTGGCTCAGATAAAAATTTCCTCCTTTCCACCCTTAATCAATTTGGATGGAGCAACACCATTTAGTGCTGGTGCCCAATTTTGTTCCAGAGAACCTGCTAATGGTTGATTATTTCTTTGTTATTAATTTCACTTATTCAGACTCATTCCTTTCTTTTTATGCTTTTTGGCATTTCTCTGCACTTTGATGAATTTTCTCAAATTACGGTTTATTTGGAAGACTAAATTCAAATTAATCTCCTTAAAATTTTGGATCCCTGAGCCTTGCATAGTAGATTGTTCAGTGATACTGAAGGACGAGTATAATTATTGCCGAACTGTTTAGAAAAATAGAGAGGTTTCTTTAGTGTGGTTGAAGGGCACCATAGCAAATTAACCTCTGAAGTTCTGTGGGCAAGGCTGCGTCTTCGACAGTTCACCCTCAGCCACCACTGAGGGACCAGTGGCACACCTGGCCTGACCATTTCATTAATGATCATTTTGATTTTTTCTGTTCTTTTGGTCTGCATCACTTATGCAAGTACACTCAGCAGGAGAATTCAATGGCCATTTCCCTCTGGTTATTCCTTTATTTGCATATGCGGCTGGTTAACTGGCCCTGGGGGGGGGGGGCGGGTGGAGGAGGCATTAGCAGCCCACTGTAGGGATGGAACACTTTTTTTTAGAAATAAGTATTTGAGAATTGGTTCTAATGACCTAAATTCCCAAGACACGACAGTTTGTTTAACTCCCTTCAGAAGCTCAGACTTCTGAGACATCTCCCTCCCTTTCCCCACTTAATCCACTTGGACAGAGCAGCACCCCCGGTGCCAGTCCTCTGGATGTCATGGAGAAGCAGGTTTCCACAGTTCAGACATCTAAAGCAGAGTCCTTTGCCTTACTGAATTTCTAATGGTGTTATCCGTGTGAATTTTAAGTTAGGGAACTACCCGGTCGTTAGGAGGGCAGCTAAGGTCCAGATGCTCTGGGATTGAGCAGCCGAGTCCGTCCTTTCCCACAGTTTCAGAAAGCGCACGGGCCCCCCACGCAGCAGGGACGATGTGTTGGAGTCTTGATCCTCCTGTGTGTTTCTTCTCCTGTTACCTGTCTCAGGTGCCAGATGAGAAGGCCAGCACAGCTAAGGTCCACTCCCCTGCAGCAGCCAAGACAGGGGCAAGTTAAGGTCAGGGGCTGTTCTTTGGAAGCACATTAACCTGGGTGACTCCTGTAACCAGATCTTGCAGACTAATGCTTTGACTTTGATGTGGAATTTCTAAAGAAACATGTGACTGTCCTGATGGGCATTAGAATTCAGCCCTGTAATGAGCCATCTAGTCTACTAACCTAAGCATTCTCCATGCTAATTAGATGTCATTCATAGTTGGAAACAAATGGTTTATCTTGGATCCTTACAGTTTGTTCAAAGAGCCAAAAAGATGTACCCAAAGTTACTAAAACCAAGGGTCCTTCCTTTGCTCTTTCAAAAGTACTTGAGCCACATTCATGCATGAACAGCTCCATGAAATAAATGACCAGATGTGGTAATTTGGGCGATGCCAAGCAGTGCCCACATAGGCTGGTCAGCAGGGGTGGACAAACTCTAGCTCCTGTTCCTTGATACATTTTCTTTAGTCTTCCCAAGTTTCCTCTCATTTTCTTCTGACATTTTCTGTGTGATACTTTTATGATCTTTTGCTGTAATGTTTATGAAGCATCTCTTTATGTATTTTCCAGTAAAACAAGTATAAAGAATGCCCCCTTTACCTGCATTGCTGGACTTCTGTGCATGTTGGATGCAAGTGTGTGTGTCAAGCTCATTCATTCCTGTGTGACTGTGCATGCCTGCTCACGTGTCAGCTTACTAGTGTCAAAGCCACCCTTGTTCCTGCGAGGCCCTCCCACAGCACTCCTGCGCCAGGGTGGCTCTGCTTGCTGTGGGAGCCGCTGGGGACTGAAGGGTGCACTGGAGCCCTCACATCTCCCTCCTGGGCCGGCGGGTGTCCAGGGCCCAGAAGCCCTCCCACTTGGGCAGGTGTGGGACACCAGAGGTCAGAAATCAGACCAGGAGTCACCATTCAAGCAGCTTTTGCAACGCTTTTTCAAACCTAGGCTATCCGGCAGTCTGGCTATCTGAGAATATTGTGGGTAGATGCATGGGCTCCATGCCCCTGTTGCCCCCGGGTCAGATTGTAGCCCTCCTGACATTGTCAGTCTTGATTATCACAGCTGCTGCATCCCTTCACCCTGTCGCTGAGACTTGCTTTCTAGCTTTACAGTTAGAGCGCCTCTCTAACTGTCTGTTGTTCTCTCTCTCCCACCCCTTCTGTGCTCCTTTTAGGCCAGAATGGAGTCCATGAATAGGCCCTACACTTCACTGATGCCCCCTTTGTCCCCACAGCCTAAGCTGGTCACCCCCTACACTGCTTCCCAGCCTTCGCCGCCTCTCCCGCCCCCGCCCCCTCCACCGCCCCCACCCCCACCCCCGCCTCCCCCACCGCCCCCGCCGCTGCCCAGCCAGTCGGCACCGTCGGCCAGCTCAGCGGCTCCGGTGTTTGTCAAGTACAGCACGATAACCAGGCTGCAGAACGCGGCTCAGCATCCGGGGCCCCTGTTTAAGCCGCCCCCGGCCTCCACCGCACAGTCGGGAAAGCCTCAGATCCTGGTGCCCCCCAGCGGCGTGGTGCCCCCGCCCCCACCCCCGCCCCCGCCCCCCACGCCTGGCTCGGCCATGGCCCAGCTGAGACCCGCGCCCTGCGCCCCCGCCCCGCCCCTGAAGATTCATCACCTTCAGCACGGTACTCCAGCGGCTCCTCCGACACCCCCGCCACCACCTCCCATTCCTGCACCCCTCCCTCCCCAGGCTCCCCCCAAACCCCTTGTGACCGTGCCCCCACCAACCAGCACCAAGCCTGTGCCACCCTCTGCGACACAAGCTGTGCCACCCACACCTACTCCTCCAGTGCCCCCAGCAAAAAAGCAGCCCGTTTTTCCTGTTTCCCACGTGCCGCCCTCTCCCCCCGCCCCTCCTAGTCCAGTCCCCCCACCCACGCTGCCCAAGCAGCAGAGCTTCTGTGCAAAACCGCCTCCCTCCCCGCTGTCCCCGGGGCCCTCGGTCGTGAAGCAGATCGCCAGCCACTTCCCGCCCCCTCCCACCCCGCCTCCGGGGGAGCCGCAGGCCCCGAAGCCCACCTCCGCCAGTGCAGCCCCGCAGTCCCCTCCTGCTGTGAAAGCCAAACCCAAGTGGCAGCCCGGCGCGGTGCCTGTCCCGTCCCCGGACTTCCCGCCCCCGCCTCCCGAGAGCAGCCTGGTGTTCCCTCCCCCTCCTCCCCCGGCCCCGGCCCCGCCCCCGCCGCCGCCCGCAGCTTCGCCCGCCCCGGACAAGGACAAGAGCGGGTCCCCAGGTAGAAAGCCCGGCAAGACGGGCAGCCCGGGGGCCAAGAAGCCGCCCCCGACGCCGCAGCGCAACTCCAGCATCAAGTCGAGCGGCTGCGCGGAGCAGCCCGAGCCCAGGAGGCCCTCGGTGGACAGTCTGGTCAGCAGGTTCGCGCCGCCTGCAGAGCCCTCGGGGTCTCCCGGCAGAGAGCCCCCGCCGCCCCCTGCCGCGCCCCCCAAGCCGGGGAAGCTCCACCTGCCCGGCGGCCCTCTGCCCGGGACCCTCCCGCAGGGGCCGGCGGCGGCGGCGCCCCTGCCGAGCGGGCGCGGGCGGGACCCCGGGGTGGAGTTCCCCTCCCCGCCCCCCGAGGCCGACTTCCCGCCGCCGCCGCCCGAGGGGGAGCTGCCCCCGCCCCCCGCCGACGTGCCGGCCGCGTTCCCGGGCAGCGCCTCGCCCAGGGTGGCGGTCGTCCCGCCGCAGCCGCAGCCGCAGCCGCAGCCGTGGGCCAAGGCGGCCGCGAGGAAGGCGCCCCCGCCCACGCGGCCCAAGCGCAACGACAGCACCCGCCTCACGCGCGCCGAGCCCGCCGCGCGCGCCGAGCCCGGCTCGCCCAAGGCCGGCCTCGGCGTGCGGCCCGCCTTCCTGGCCGACCTCAGCCGGACCCTGCAGCGCAAGTCCGTCACGCGGCACGGCTCCCTGTCCTCCGCGCGCGCCGCCAGGCCCGAGCCCACGGCCACCATGGACGACATGGCGCTGCCGCCGCCGCCCCCGGAGCTGCTGTCCGAGCCGCAGAAGGCTGCCTACGGCGGCGGCCACCTAGCGGGCTACGCCACGCTGCGGAGAGGGCCGCCGCCCGCGCCGCCCAAGAGAGACCAGAGCACCAAGCTCTCCAGGGACTGGTAGCCGCCTGGCGGCCGCTGCCAGGCTCTCTCTGAGTCCCGGTCGGCTCACCCGATCGATCGGCGCTCAGCTCCCGTGTTCACAGCCTCCTGGGATGATGCTGTCGTTCAGGAAGTGTCCGGCGGTGTGTGCGTGCGTGTGCACACCGCTATACATAGGTAGATAGTGTGTGTATATCTGTATACATATATGGATGTGTATATGTATATATAGCTGAGAGTGATTCTATTTATTCCTTTTCGCTCCTAATCTGAAAATGGGTCTCGTATATTTTGGGTGGAAGAGGCATGGAAGGAGGTGTGTGTCCCGTCCCTTATGATTTCTATTATCGGTCATGTGGATTGGACCAAAAACTTTTAATGACTTATTTAGAAGGTATTTTATAAGTGTCCATGTGCGGCCTATCTGTGCATGTTGTGTATTATATATTAAGGAATAGATGTATAATGTGCTGTTTCTCAGTTTGAGAAGACAACCAGAATGGTGTATCTGTGGGGTTTCTGTTGGTTTTCTCTCCCGTTAGCTGAAGTTAGAACTGCTTAACTAACACTTGGTGACTGTTCATAAAGGGCACTTTAAATCAGGCGAGTCTCAGCTTCGTAGAACGGGTAAATGATGCGGGGCGGGGGGCGCCCGCAGGCACTCTGTGCGGGCTGTCACAGAAAGTGACTCCATGGGGTAACTAACGACACCGCCCGGATCTGGGAGGCGCTCCGTCACGGGTGAGGTCTGCCCACCATGCGTGGCTCCCTGAGTGCTGGGATCCTGAACAGCGCTTTTATCCTTTCCGAGAGCTTCGTGAAGCTTCATCAAGCGTGGTGTCACAGTCCTGGAGTTGCTTTATTGTAAGAATATCCGACAGGATGCCCCGGGATGCTCTAGTCCCGGTGTGTCTTTGGCTCACCAGTTTCCCTCTTACAGAGTGTGCTCTGGGTAGATGTTTTTAGGTATCTGCAGACAACTGCTCTCTCAAATAGACACAGCCTGTGTCCGACACGGTGCATCATTACGGAAAACAAAATCCCCTTCTCGAATGCATCTTCTTTGTGTATTGCTCTCCAGAAGGGTGGGTGATGAGAAAAGAGAACAGAACTGGCACCCGTACAGGTGTCGTTAATCAGGTTGGATGTGGACTGTAATGTGTAATACAGAGAGTTTATTTAAGTATGGGACTCTCATGGAGGAGGAAGAACAAAGGAGGTTTGGGACGGTTTCATCCGTAGCTGCTGGAGCACACGAGGACCCTTGCTTGTTGCAGCCTGTCGTGGAGGTCTGTCCAGGTGAGCAGCTGTTCTCATGGAGTAGTCTAGTCCAAGCACAGCGAGTGACATAACATGCACGTGCAAGTTGGTACAACATGGAATCATGCTCTAATGACACTGTAATTCGGTATGCTTCACATTGTCCTCCTATGTGGTTTTTTTTCCTGTGAATTTTCCTTGGTATATGAGAGACATGTGTATGTCTCATCAATTTATGATGATAAACTGACCATTAGGAATAAAATGCAATGTCAGAGCTGCTGTTTGAGACCTAGCCATCCCAGCAATGGTAAATGAGGACGTCTTGTAAGGAAGTCTGTGCCTGTTGTGAACAAGGAACAAGTGACGGCAGTACGGTGAGGCAGATAGTCACTCACTCAAGACTACGTGGCAGCTGTACTGTGTACACAGCCACCCCTGCAGCCCACTCTCTAGGAAGGTCAGCCTCAGAGCGGACAGTGCACCCCTCCCCGCCACGTCTCCAGGACGTCGTTCAGTTATTCATGTGCTTATGGAGCAATAAGAATATATACCATTGTGCATTTTTTAAAGCCCTGCTTCTTTAAAAAATACTTTTTGGATCTTTCAATTGTTCACAAAGTTTTCTGTGCTTGATATTCTTAAGCTTATGAAGTGACCTTTAACACCTCTGTATTGTTTAGGCCTGCACAGCAGTGTGGGTAACGTTTGAGTCACGTTTGGGTCCAGACGGCCAGCTCCACTGTGGCTCAGGAGTGAAGGACTTCCCCGTAGTCCTCTGCCTGCAGCTTTATATTCTAAGGAGCGCCCTCACTTGTGGGGTGAAGAATTATTAAGACTGTGAATCCAGTGAGATAAATATACATCACTAGGG
Source organism: Equus asinus (assembly GCF_041296235.1). Lineage (NCBI taxonomy): Eukaryota > Metazoa > Chordata > Mammalia > Perissodactyla > Equidae > Equus > Equus asinus. The sequence goes on along the minus strand of NC_091793.1, from coordinate 138,175,601 downwards.
TTTTCTGTTGTGGTGGCAGTGGTCTTTTTCTGTACGAAGGTGGACAACTTCAGCTCTCCTTGAGGGAAAGGAACTGTGCGCCCTCCATCCTCCTGCGCCCGTCACTTGAGCCCTGAGTTACAGCCTCTGGGTTTTCAGCGTGGGATTTCCCGGGACTTCTTGCTTTGGTCAGTCCTGACGATAGCCATCCTGCACCGACGCTTCGAGAGTCTCATTCTCCTGAAAGAGCAGCCGTCCTTCAGAACTAGGCACCCCGAGAAGAGAGCAGGGCCGGAGGAGGACCCGCGTCACGGTCACCCCCGTCTGGCAGCTGGCCTGACGACAGGCTGTTTCCCTTTCCATTTCTCCAAAGACGGAAAAGACTATTAGTTTTTTTCCTTTATGTCTGAAACAAGTGAATCAAAACTCCAAAATGATATTTTAGATTTTACTTCTAGTGTTCTACTCCCTAGTGGGGTTTTTTTAAATTAGAATTTGTGTTGGGCTGTGGTTTTGTGGGGCTTTTGAGGCTGCTGTTAGTTGTGTAGCTGTTCTCTTCCTCTAGTGTTCATGGAAACACCTGCTGCCACATGACACTAGGACTGTGCCTTCTGTCACTGCCTTCTGCTCAGCAGCTCACCCAACACAGCTGCTTCAGGTCAAAGGGGAAGAGCCACAGCTGATGTGTCTGGACCGAAAGGCAAATGCAGGATGGACGCGTCCTTAAGGCCGTGCATACACGTGCCTGCCTGAGCGCCTGACACCCTCAACTGTAATAATTAACTTGGATGATTTCAAAATCGGCCACCCTATGCTGAAAGCTTTGGCACCAACTCCGAAGGGCAGCAGAGCCTATTCTGTTAATAAACAACTGACAGCAGGCTCACTGGTGGTGATGGAAACGTCAACAGCTTGCCTTGACTACTCAAATACATCGTTTTCTTTAGCTGCTGTAATGCTGACTTGGAAAAAGTATTCTTAAGGTTTTTACAGATACCCACTTAACTGTAAATTGGTTTTTTTTTTAATTTCTGGAACTTTTTAAAATGAGAAAGATAGCTAACTCCTAAGAAAAGTTACGGGAAACGATTTTCATCAGAAAATTTCAAACCAAGTAGTGTAGACACAATGGTGTCCTCCAGCCCCCAACAAGGTGCTCCGGCCACGCTGCCCAGCCTGCCACTGCTCTAACCATCTTGGAAGTCCCTTCCTGGTGTAATTAAGTTGACTTGCCACTGAAGCCAGTGCCGAGTTTATTAAGAACGTTCATCTAAACAGCACTGAAGGATGGTGAATCATCATTAGATCGGAGTGACAACTCTGACATCCAGTTAGTTTCAGGAGCAGCTATTCGGGAAGAACACAACTGCTACGAAGCGTGTGTGAAGGCGGCCAGGTTATAAAGTAGCCTGAAAAACCTTCAGGTAATGGTGCGGACTGATTTAGCTATCAGGTCCCCAGCCAAACCTCTGTCACCTTTATTCCTCAGCTGAAAGCAACTTTATTACAAACACGAGGTGATTTTTAAAAAGCAAGAAACTCTTTCCTAGTTTTATAGATTATATCAAACTTTCACATACCTTGAGAGCTAACAAATTATAACTGATGTAATTTCACCGATTTTATTCAAGTTTAGACCAATTAAACCTGTATGAGCCTGTATGATTACAGGTATAATGACGTGCTTTAAATAAAATAGGTATAATAATTTGGTTTTAAACACTGATGAGAGGATGTCTATTTCTAAAAATCACTTTAGGTTTCGAGTACCTTTTGGCAATTTGAGTTTTGTTTTATACACTTCACGTATCATTTGCCTAAAGCCGCTGATCCCTGACCTTGTAGGAACGTGAGCACAGAGATGCAAGTGGAACAGAACTAAAGATCCCACTAGCTTTTAAGATTTTCCTTTAAAAACCCAATAGAAGAACATTTCTATACCTTTACCAGTCTGTCTCTCAAACTAAAAAAGTGCTCAGTTCTTAACTGTACCCTCGGAAGGTCTATATGTAAAAGGAAATCTGAAACTTAGCTGTAGGATAAACTTGCTGAATAAAAATAAGCAAAACAATATCCTTGATAAATACTTGAAGGGAAAAAATCTCCAATTGGTTTGCTCTTTGCTTGTTGAAGTCATAAACCCTTTAGAGAAAACAGTGTCTGCTCTAATCCCCAGTGCCTTGAACTCTTTTGGAGGAACAGCATAAAACAAATCCAACCACCAAAATTTGAGGTGCTAACGCAAGAAGGTGGTATTTCTGTTTGTGCAGAAACAGGACGTAGGACTGTCCCACGCGAGATGGCTTCATCTGCCTACACGGGGTCTGGCCGTTTTCTACCAAAGACATTTCAAGAAGCGAGTCGGGGTGATGGCGACGGCTGTGTGTTTAGAAGATGGCTAAGTTCACCAGTGAGCGTGCGAACACCAAGCTCGTCACTGGAAGCCTCACCCTCTTCCTAGGCGGAACATGTGAGCAGCACTTAGAGAAGCTTAGCATTTGGGAGCTGTCCATTGTTTCAGTTTATTGTAACCTAATACCAAAAACTGCCATTTTCCATGATTCCCACCTCCTATATTTTTTGTCTCTACCTGTAAATAATTCCTCCTAGAAAATAAGCATTAACTGGAATGTTTCACACGATTTTGCTTAATTTTATTCTCAGCCACTAGTGAACTCCTTTTATAGAAATGTACATTTAAAATATCATTAGCTTGTGCTAAATGTAAAAACATTGTTTTCTGTTTTAAAGAAAAATTGCATATTATATTGAACTGAGATTGCTCCCTTTCTTCCCTTTAAAAAATGGAGTCAAGGCTCACACTGACATCTAGGCTGTGGGAGCTTTGCCCTAAATAGACACAATGTAGGAATATACTTTTTAAAGCATGAAAAAGGCGGCAAAAGGAAGTGCGTGATAAAATACCCAGTGGAGGACACTGTCCAAATGATTATGCACAGCTCGCTCGGGAAAGATGAAGTGCCCATGTTTCTGTCCGTGCGCTCTGTTCTGTTCTTCGGCTTCAGTGTGTGCTCTCATTTCATGACGTGCCTTGCTCCCTGATTGTGCAAACCTATCTAAATAGAGATATATACGAGAGAGATATATTCAGTACTACTGACGAGGTTTTTGTTTTACTGCTGGATTAAGTTATTTTCCGAGTTACTCTTGCCAGTTCCTGTCAGTGAACTATTGTAATGGCTTAGGACAGTAGTCACACAAGTCAGTGTAAACTTGTTTTTCCGTTACGATTTTCATTATGTCAGCTTACCCAATCCTTAATAAAAAGAATACATGCATTTCACTTAAGCCTGGGGACTGGACTCGCTGTTGTGGGTCGGCACCACTGAGGACCTGGCTTTTCTGTTGACATTGGGGGACCCAAAACGGGCTGTGCAGTAAGAACACACTGTGAAGGTAAAAACGCTACAGGGGGATGTGTTCGGTGGTTCAACTTTCCGTCATGAACAGTTCATACCAACAGACTAGCGAGCTTTGGTTATTAAATACATTAGCAATTAAGAAGTGATAGTAACTTTTAAGATTTTTTTCTTTAAACAAAGTACAACTACCTACCAACTAGTACCAGCAGGGATCTGTGCTGGACTGCCATGCCACGGGGGTCTTCACGAACTGCGCCAGCACTTACCAAACTGAAGCACAGGACAGCAGCTCTCCTTTTACATATCAGAATGTATTTCAGAGGAAGTGATCAGAAAACCTCAGGTTCATTTACAGCAAATAGAAGGGTAGAAAATAATTATTTAGAGCAGTTGTCTTGAGGAAAAAACCTCACAGAAATGTGACCTTGCTGAGACTCGACTCATCAAAGCAGCTCCTGGGAGGGGCCGTGGGGAGGGGCTGAGGAGAGAGGTGACTCGCATGACTCGCATGAACACGTTCACGGGACACTCGGGTGTGCTCTGCAGGGTTTTATTTAGGTCAGGTTCTTAGTACACAGCAACAATTAATTCCAAATACAATTTCAAAATTAAAAAGTGAATGTCCCCGCTCATCTGGAGGTGGTTTCATGGCACATGAGACGTTACTGGCAACAGACTGCTCCCCCCGAGGCTTCCTGCGTGGTTTTCACTCAGCTAGCACACCTCCCTCTGGGAGCTCAGAGTACAACTGGCCAGATCACAAACTGTTTACATTCCTTTTTGTAAACCATTTTGTTGAGAAAAAAGATGCATGGACACAAAATATGATAAAAACTGCTTTTCCATAGAATTCTGAAGTTGCAAAAAGACATTTCCATTTTAATGTGAAAATAAGCTTTTTGTTTTTTTGTTTTTTTTTTTACAAAATCCTTAAGATATTTAGCAAGGATCATCTATACACAGCTAGGCCCTGTCGTTTCATTTGTCAATTTTTTAAAGAATTATGAGATTCTCAGTAAGAAACAGGAATGAAGGTCAGCGTGAAGGAAACGTAAGGAGTGCGCACGACCCTGGGCTGAGGATCCGGGACGAGGCTGTCTGTGTGCGGGCTCCGCCAGCGCTGAGATGACACACCCACAGAGAGACTGTTTCTAGCGAGTGTGGCTGCTGAGGGGCTCAGGGGAGACGTTCACTAACACAGGTGGCGCTCAGCACATGCCTTTAAGAGCAGTCTGAGTGCTCGGGGCTCCTCAAGGATCTTCCTGAAGACATCAAGTAGAACTCTATAAACTCTTCGAGACACGTACAGCACATTCAATAAAGACCGCTGCGGCCAGAGTGCCGGGCGTTAAGCCAGGAACTCAACGTTATTAACCAGCTGTTCCCTGAAACGAAACATCTAACCTCATCAGCAAAATGAGACTGAACTGACATTTCTAAAATCTAAAACCTAGCTCGGAAATTCCGTGTGGAAATCCCGGGAGGGGAATCACCACCTTAACACCAGTCAGGAGCTCCCGGCCAACGAGGCCCAGGAGTGAACGGGTGCGAAGCGGCTCAGATCCCCATTCTTTTCGAAGACTTTGCAGTCCCCCGTCAGCTCCTCCATCGAACCCTTCTAAAGGGAAAAGCAGCCTTCAGACATGCCATGCTCTCTCCACAAAGGAGAAACGGTAACAAAGAGAACACTTCCTACTGCAGAAAGGTCCCTGGCTACCAGAAAAGGAGCACTAAAGGATAAAAGCAAACCGCCATCATTTTGATGCCTCTCCAACAGGAAAGTCTTCAGTAATCATCTGTAATCAACGTGAGGCTGCTAAGGAGCACAGCGACATTACAGACATCACGGTGAGGGTGCATAAGACATCCTCTAGCTGGGTAATAAACAGCAGCAGGAGGGGGAAGAAAACGCCTCCCCAGTGACTAGGGACCCGGCCAAAGCAGCAGGCCCTCACCCCCCAGGATGGGAACAGCGGGGTGCCCCTGAGGGAGAGAGAAAGCAAGGAGCCAAAAGATGGAAAATACTGGACAAGACATCTGAAAAGATTCATCCTTATTCTAAACACAGCAGGCTGAATCACTCAGGTCTAGATTTTGACACATTAACACTATTTTGGTTTTCAATTTACTGCAGTGGCCTTATGACCATAAGGTCGACGACAACAAGAAAGTGTATTTTCATTCTTACCCCCAAGGCCTTTCAAAGAGTAACACCAAAAAAAGGGAACAATTCTTAAGTCACTCCTTTTTCCTTAGAAAAAGGGGATGGGCACACAAGTCAAAAAGAAACACATGAGGGGAAAAAAATCCCCTCTTCCACCAGATTCCCTCTCTCCTGATAAAATGGCTGCTTACTGGTCAGCAGATTTCAGACTTGGATCACCTCTGCCATAATATTATGCAGCACGGAAGACTTACATGCATCAGTGGAATTCCTCCTACCAACCATCTTGCAGTTTGTAAAAAGAGAAATGAGGAAAACTTACGATAAAAGAAGAAATACTACCCTCAGACTATTACTAGCATGCAATCTATGAAGTATTACATCCGTTCAAAGTCTCCAATGACCGTGGGCCTGGCCCGTCATCACTACACAGCATCCTTCCAAGACAATATACAGAATTCAGAACTGTACAAAAATTTAAAATATGCAGAAAACTCAACAGGTGGTGTTTTTAAAACAAAAACTCACACACACATTAGTATTAAATAATAGAGAAAAAGCCAGCTGACTCCTGGATCCCCCGCTGCAGGTCTTCGGGACGGGCTTTGCCGGGGCCTTCCGCACTCCCCAGTCCAGCAGGGCTCCAGGAGGCGAGCAGAACACCACCGACGCTTTGCACAGTCATCTTCTCTGCTGCTGTAGGTGTGAGCTGCGGGAACTATGTGTTGCATTTCAGAAGACCCTCTGCCTTACTAATCCACTAAGCTTTCTCAGCAAAAAGCTTTTTAAATAAATAATTGGAACATCTAATTTCAAAACAGTTTTCCTAGTTATACAGCAACACTAGGAAGAGCTTACTCCATCTGGCTAAGTCTAGGTTGGCTGCTAGAATATAATGAAGCTAAAGGTGCAGAGGGCCATTACTTTGAAGGAAAACAGGGAATACAGGATGTTGAGACGACCTAACAAAAGCATGAACTGGAATGTGTACTGGAGGCAAGGTAATGAAATCCAAATTCAAAATGTTGGAGAAATCTAAAAGCACAATAGCTAACTTGCAATGTGTCGGGGAAAAACCCCGCAACTGAAAAAAAATTCTTAAGAAGGGAACTCTGTATCTAGGTCGCAGTTAAACGGTGATGGTTTTTGCTCACAGAACAGACTCGCCAGTGGACAATGACTGCCGCCTCCACCATCTGAACCCCTCACGCACTACCACACTAATGCGGCCACCTTTCAGCCGCGTCCCTCTGTCTGCACCATCCATCACACTGCAGGCCCCCGTGTGACATACTTGCATGCAGCTCGGGCCAGGCACTGGCCATGCTCTCTTCGGGCCACGCGCCTGGGCCTGACTGGCGGAACAGCAAGCCCTCCTGGGTCTTTCAGCGTTTCATACGCTGATGGCAGCGAGGATCAAGGCCTCCGCCTTACAGCCACCACAGAATTTGAAGGTGTAATTGTGCAGATGAAAAAAAATAGTTCATTTCTCTCAGTTACACTAATTTTTATCTTTCTGACTGAATAAGTATTTAGCCTGATGCCACTTACCCCACAATTCTCAGTCTGAGATAGAACATTCAAATTCCTACCAAAAGCAGCTACTTCAAACGCCCATCACACACCATCAGGAGAGCATTTACCTTCTCTAAAACCTAGTAAGTAAACAACTCGGCAGCAGCTCACACCGGCCATTAGGGGCATTCAGAGAGACAGCAGCAAGTCTTTTATTTCAATGACTGTTGAGAGACTTGAAAATAACTATTTTCCAAAAAACAATAATCTTTTTCTAAATACTGAAAGAAGTAAAGAAATAATTGGTCTGACCTCCAAAATCTTATTCCTCAAAACCGCGCCTAAGCAAGGGTCTAGGATGCCTACTGGGCGGTGGCTCTGCTCACGAGGGCCAAGTTCTCAGACCTCAGGCACCTTCACAGCGGGCTCTGCGGCCACGTCCACCTGGGAACCAGGACGACACGCACGTCTGCGCGCGCTGGGCGTCGGCGGCAGTACAGCCTCACGCGGCAGCAGCAGCAGCACACTGAGCTGGAGCTGCGGCCATTCACCACCCTCCGAATGTGTGGAGACTCATTCACATCCTCATCAGCTACAGACTGAGAGACGGGAAGGGATGCAAGTCACGTCAGCCTTAGCTCCTTGGCGCACTCTAGTGCTGGGAGAACGCAGAATGTACAGTGTTAAAGAGGAAATAAGCCAGCTGAAACAATTATAAAAATGGTTACATGTGGTATGTAAATACTGGTTCCCTCCTCCTCACACAGGGGAAGAAGTGTGGACGGCGCACAGGGCCACGGGGCTGCCGTCGGCACAGGCACCGAAGAACAGCCCGGCCGCGGGGCGCAGGAGGAGGGGCCCCAAGGGCACACAGTATTCCTGAGAGACATCCCAGATGTTTTCTGAATCAGTCTTAACCTGATTTGTTTCACATCGTTACGCTGTTATACCTCTGACGTATTTAGAAATGGTCACTTTATTTCAATCCAAACAGCTCAACACAGTACAAGTGATGGCAGAAAGATCCATTTGTTCAGACTCAGCTCGCTTTTTTGTTTGAATACTGGGGGATAAACCAAAAAAATGTAAGCAGTTTTTGTCATTTGTATCATTCCTTCATTTCACTGGAGGGGACTCCCCAGGGCCTTCTGATAATCTGGGCAGCCTGCCAGCTCCTGGGAGGGCCCCAGCCCTGCTGAGCTCTACTCAGAATAATGCATGATGGACTCCACGTAATTCCCAGGAAAGAGCCCGGTCACTCCGTTCATAACTCCCTCATACCAACCATCGTCATTCTTCTTGATGACATAAATAATGGCTCCTTCCTGAAAGGACAGCTCATCTTCCTTGTCTTTTGTATAATCATAAATTGCCACAACTAGAGGGAAAAAAAATAGGATATGAAAGAGAAGAGTAACATTTCTAGAAAGATAGAACCAAATAAATGAACATCCATCCTCTCCCAGCGCCTGAGCACTTCAGATGTGGTGACTTTCTAAACACAGATCAGAACAGTTTACAGTGGAATCTCACCTTGGGGAGGTTGGGTTCAAAACAGTGTACATGGCAAAAAATCACATTTCGTCAAACTTACCCTTCACCAGCCTATGGGAAAGTGCCTCACTGGAGAGAGAGACAATCCCAAACTGGCAAAGATGGCTATTTCTCTAGTGGCACTTGTGCTGACGTGCCATGTTGCGTAACACACATCTTTAAGCACGAGAATTCCAGCGGTGCCGTGAGAGGCAGCCTGAGAGGAGGCAAGTGAGAGAGACGGACGGAAGAACAGTTGATGCCTTCTTTCCAACACCTTCCAGAGCCTGCACCCTGCAGTGAGTAGCGCAGTGGTCGCACTCCCACAAGTTACATGTGTGAACAATAGGAATCTGCTAGAGATACTCTTTTAAAACACACGCTGCCTTATGCCACTGATTTAACATATCCACACTAACAGACCACGAGTGCTAGAAATCCCATTAAGAGATCCATGAGCTCTCCTGTGAGTTTTGCTGTTTAAATCATTTGGTAACTGGGGCCTTTCGACGACAGCGGGACAGTCTCTGGTCCCTAAGTATTACATCTCCCTCAACAGTTTCGTTAAACTGGGATACTCCAACTTGCTCAAACCCACTTGAAGACTGACCTCGTTTATCAAAGCCCCCCCCCCCGCCCCTTTACCTCTCCACTCAGAACCTCATGAGCGAAGCTCCATCTGCCCATCATCTGAGAAGCATATACTGACCGTTAGCTTCTCATGCAACCTTAATCCTCACGTTAAATAAATAAGAAAAAGAAACTAAAAGAGGCACTGTTGATGTGGTGCAACTTGCCCCAGTTACTTTGTGTTTCTGGCCTGCTTTAGTAAAAATTAAATGGCTTTCTTAAACGCTGACTGTTTGCCATTACAGCAATCTGTTAAGGATGCCAGGAAATACTTGAGACGCCTAGAAGAGTTTAGTGTGTACTTCTCAAGATGTAACCAAACACCTAAACGCAAATATAATTAAATGACATACAAGTTTAACTCGAAATCTAAGAGAATACAAGACTTGTATTTAGTATTTCTAGTCAACCTAATATTTTTTACTTTCTTTTTGAGTTAATTTTTTTTTTTTAAAAGACTGGCACCTCAGCTAGCAACTGTTGCCAATCTTTTTTTTCTGCTTTTTCTCCCCAAATCCCCCCAGTACATAGTTGTGTATATGTTTAGCTGTGAGTCCTTCTACTTGTGGCATGTGGGATGCCACCTCAGCATGGCCTGATGAGCAGTACCATGTCCGTGCCCAGGATCCGAACTGGTGAAACCCTGGGCCGCCCAAGCAGAGCACACGAACTCAACCACTGGGCCACGGGGCCAGCCCCTTGAGTTAATACTCTTGATGCTTACAGAAATGCAAACTCATTGAAAAGTAATTCTGAGGAGAATATCCGCAAGTCCTGCTAATTCTACCTCCTAAATTGCTCAAATCCAAACCCTTCTCCATCGCACAGTCACCGTGCCAGCCAGTGCGGCAGTCTGTAAGCAGAACACACATCCCTGGGGCACACTGCTGGCAGTGTGAGTGACAGGCATCCTGCAGACGCCCTGTCCCGATTCTCCGCTTTGAGAAATACTGCTTCCTAAAGCTGAGCAGCCCGAGCCAACGCCGCCCGTGTGAGGAGTTTCAGTCCCGCTCCCCTCCTCCTCCAGAGGAGCACAGAGCGGCACCATCTCCAAGTGCCAACGCCTCCGGGGGCCAAAGGGACAAGTCAAACACGGGCTGCTGCTGAGAGTCACTCCACTGACGATCCCACAACTTTCTGCAAGTTACGTGGCCCCCATTACGCTGCTTTTAACAAAATTTAAGAAAGACTTTAACAGAGTTGTCAGCTGACACATCATAAAACATTATTTTTAAAGACAGAACATTGATATCTGGCAAATAACTCTGAAGGAGTTAAAAGAATGGAGTGACAGCGCCACAGGACAAACACTTCTGCTTGCCTCTGCTTGTCTGTCGGAACCAGGCTTCCGCCCCACCGCCCCAGCTGCCATCCCTGCCTCTCGCTTAGGGCTCCAACCTGGTCCTTCCAGCTCTGCTTTTCCTCCCTCTCTAATGCACTCTGCACCACCATCAGGGCTCTTACAAAAAGGTAAAACATCAGCATGTGGGAACTCATCACTAACCTGCTTAAAACCTTCCACACTTTCCCTCTACCACCAGATTTAAAGAAAAAATTCCAACGCCTCAGAGCCTGGCAGTCAAAGCCTCCCGCCACTAGTTACGACTCACTTCCCCGCCTCAGTCTCCCCTGCACCCCGAGGATGCCCTCCGCCTCACGGCCCTTCCCATCCCCTCCTCTGCCTGGGAAACGCCTACTCGTCCTTCACGGCAAACCACAAGCGCCATGTCCTCCGAGCAGCTTTCTGGAAGCCCCAGAGAGAACCAGTGGCACCATCTGTTTCCCGACAATCACTAATGGAGCATCCATGCTGATTTTCAGAGACGCCAGATGAACAAGGGACGGTCACAGTCTTGCGAGAACAGAACCTTATCTGATAAGTTACCTACCCTGTTTACGCTTCTCCACAAAGTTATCTCATCGAGCTGGAAGACGACGGGAACAGATGGCTTGATGGAAGGAAGGGGCATAAAATGGGCACTGACAAAGAAGTCCAAGTTTGCCAGGGAGAGTGTAACCCAAGCGAACAGTACAGCCAGGACTCATCCCAGGTCCGCCAGAGCGCAGGCTCAGGACAAGGGCAGAGGGTGCGGGTTCTGGAGCCACACGCCGTGCTCAATCCCACCCTCCCACTTACCGCTTACAGGACATGCGGACCTTGCCTCTGCTGCTTTTTACTCAACTGTGGAACAGGAACCATAGAAGCGCCAACACCTCAAAGCACCGTTATATTCAATGAGGCAAAGCCCATACGCTATACGGTCCCGGGACTTCTACAGGTAGACATTCTATATAAATGGCAGCTGGTTTTATTATCATTAGTAACTATTATGATATCTTCTATTAAATTCTGTAGCATTATAAATTCTTTCTGAACCTCAATTTCCTAGTTTGCAAAACTGGGGAGACTGCCTTACACCTGTAATAGAAGTCTTGCATTATGCCAGGCACGCAAAAATACCTGAAAACATCTGCTCTCTACCAAAGCGAATCAGGACGCATACATATAGCCGTGGTCCCCACTGGGCCAGTACAAGCAGTTCTCAAGGGGTAAGATAAACCTTCTGCTAGAGCCGTGGTTCTCAACCTCGGAATTATCTGAGGAACTGTTAAAAAATGCTGATGCCTGGGTCCCACGGGTACAGATTCTGATCTAAAGGTCTGGAGGTGTGGACATATTAAACTAGGTGACTCTAACATGCAGGCAGGGTGGAGAACTGGGTCCTAAGGTCTGAGCAAAATGAGTCATTAGGCAACAGCCCTAACATTCATGCACAGTCAAACAAAAAAGCAATCGGAAGCTGAAGAGAGTTGGTTATTTTTTTGTTTTTGCCGGAAACAGTAAGGAAGAGCTTGGCCTGAAAACAAACTTCCTTTCCTCTCTTACATCTCTCCAGACTTTTGCAACATGTTCACAGAAGAGAGTCTTAGAAAGTGAAACTTTTCATTGTGCTTTTCTCTTAAGGAATAACTGAGCTGGTTTGCCAGAGCTGAAAACTGCCATCACTTTGCCTAGCAGTGTTACAACCAGCTGGGGAGTTTCTAAAGCATGTCAATGCCACAGCCACTCCCTAGTGTAGTACTTTGGGTTTGCTTTTTTTCCCCCTTAAAAACAGCTTTATTAAGGTGTAAGTTAGACATACAACAATCACTGAAGTGTAGCGTTCAATGACAAATGTATCACCACACCACAGTCTCACAGCACATGCCCATCCTCCCAAGTCTCCTTACGCCCTATGTAAATTCCCTCCCCCGCCAGTCTGGTCCCTGGAAACCACTGATCCAGATTTCATTGAGATGGGATCATAAATCTGGGTCTTTTGTGTCTGGATTCTTTTATTACTATAACACTTGAAATCCATCCACATTGTTGCTTTTCTCAGTACTTTGTCCCTTTTCATTGCTGAACTGCATTCCATTGAAAATGGACGGATATCCCACAAGTAGTTTATCCATACACCAGTTGAAAGACATCTGGGTTCTTTCAGGTTTGGGCTATTATGAATAAAGCAGCTATAAACACTCAAGTTCAAGTCTGTGTGTGAACACACATCTTCATTCCTCTGCGAGATAAGCTGGTACGTAAGTCTAACTTCATAAGAAACTGCCAACTGGTTGCTAACAGGGCTGCAACATGTTGCCTTCTTAGCAGCAACGTGTGAGAGCTCCGGTGCGACCACACCGTCTCCAGCACTTGGCGCTGACAGTGTTTGAACTGTAGCCGTCCCAGAGGGGCTGTGTGGTATTTAGTTGGGTTCACTGTGGCTTTACTTTGCATTTCCCTAAGGACCAATAACACTGAGCATCTTTTCATGTGCTTAGTCGCAGTTCACATAGCTGTTTGGTGAAGCATGTTCAAACTTCTTCCTACAAGTCGTCTGTCTCCTGACTGAGTCACTTTGCAAACACCCTTCCCAGTCTAGGGTTGGCCTTGTTATTCTCTTAACAGCGTCTCTGAAGAAGAAAGTTTAATGAAATTCAATTTATCAATTTTTTCTTTTAAGCTTCATGTTTTTTCCCTAACCCCAGAACACAAAGAGTTCCTCCTCTGTGCTCCTGCAGACGTTTGACACGTTAGGCCGTACATTCCAGTCTGAAACAGATCAGGAGGGGGTTTCTGCGTCCGGTGAAGTGAGGGTGCAAGTTCGTGTTCTGCACACAGCTATGCCCACGCTCCAGCACTACCCGTCGAAAACTGCGTCCTCCCCGCTCAGCTGCCCTGGGCCCTGGGCCCAGCAGTCATCCTCTGGGTTCCACATTCTACTCCACCGATTTATATTCCTACGCTTACCCCAGCATCACAGTGGCCTGAATGCTGCAGCCTTCCACTAGAACTCTGAAATCAGGGAGTTCCAGTCCTCCATCATTGGGCTTCTTTGGTTTTGAAGTTGTTTTCACTCTACTAGGTCTTTTGTGTTTCCATATAACTTTTAGAATGCCCTTGTCGATTTCCCTAAGAATGACTGCTGGAATTTTTATTGAGACTGCATTCAATTTATAGATTAATTTGGGGCAAATTGGTCTCAACAGTAATGATCAAGGAACATATTTTATATCTCAATTTATCTAAGGCCTTTACTAATTTCTTTTTTTTAATTTTTACTGAGTTAATGATAGGTTACAATCTTGTGAAATTTCAGTTGTACATTAATGTTTGTCAGTCATGTTGTAGGTGCACCACTTCACCCTTTGTGCCCACCCCCACCCCACCTTTCCCCTGGTAGCCACTAATCTGTTCTCTTTGTCCACATTTTTAAATTCCTCATATGAGTGGAGTCATACAGATTTTATCCTTCTCTAACTGGCTTATTTCACTTAACATAATTCCCTCAAGGTCCATCCATGTTATTGCAAATGGAATGATTTTGTTCTGTTTTGCAGCTGAGTAGTATTCCATTGTATATATGTACCACATCTTCTTTATCCATTCGTCTGTTGATGGGCACTTAGGTTGCTTCCACGTCTTGGCTATTGTAAATAATGCCGCAATAAACATTGGGGTGCACAGGACTTTTGGGATTGCTGACTTCAAGCTCTTTGGGTAGATACCCAGTAGTGGGATGGCTGGATCATATGGTAATTCTATGTTTAATTTTTTGAGGAATCTCCATACTGTTTGCCATAGTGGCTGCACCAGTTTGCATTCCTACCAGCAGTGTATGAGGGTTCCTTTTTCTCCACAATGTCTCCAATGTTTGTTACTATTAGTTTTTGATATTTTTGTCATTCTAATGAGTGTAAGGTGATATCTTAGTGTAGTTTTGATTTGCATTTCCCTGATGATCAGCGATGATGAACATCTTTTCATGTACCTATTGGCCATGCGTATATCTTCTTTGGAGAAATGTCTGTTCATGTCTTCAGCCCATTTTTTGATCGGGTTGTTTGATTTTTTGTTGTTGAGTTGTGTGAGTTCTTTATATATTATGGATATTAAGCCTTTGTCAGATGTATGACTTCCAAATATTTTTTCCCAGTTAGTGGGTTTTTTTGTTTCAATCCTGTTTTCATTTGCCTTAAAGAAGCTCTTTAGCCTGATGAAGTCCCATTTGTTTATTCTTTCTATTGTTTCCCTTCTCTGAGAAGACACGGCATCCAAAAAGATCCTTTTACTACTGATGTGAAAGAGTGTACTGCCTACATTTTCTTCTAGAAGCCTTATGGTTTCAGGTCTCACCTTTAGGTCTTTGATCCATTTTGAGTTTATTCTGGTGAATGGTGAGAAAGAATGGTCAATTTTCATTCTTTTACACGTGGCTTTCCAGTTTTCCCAGCACCATTTGTTGAAGAGACTTTCTTTTCTCCATTGTAGGCCCTCAGCTCCTTTGCTGAAATAAGCTGTCCATAGATGTGTGGTTTTATTTCTGGGCTTTCAATTCTGTGCACCTGTTTTTGTACCAGTACCATGCTGTTTTGATTACTGTAGCTTTGTAGTATGTTTTGAAGTCAGGCATCGTGATGCCTCCGGCTGTGTTCTTTTTTCTCAGGATTGCTTTAGCAATTCGGGCTCTTTTGTTGCCCCATATGAATTTTAGGATTCTTTGTTCTAATTCTGTAAAGAATGTCATTGGGATTCTGATTGGGATAGCGTTGAATCTGTAGATTGCTTTAGGTAGAATGGACATTTTAACTATGTTTATTCTTCCAATCCATGTACATGGAATTTCTTTCCATCTCCTTATGTCGTCATCCATTTCTTTCAGAAAGGCCTTGTAATTTTCATTGTATAGGTCTTTCACTTCCTTAGTGAAATTCACTCCGAGGTATTTTATTCTTTTTGTTGCGATTGTGAATGGTATTGTGTTCTTGAGTTCTTTTTCTGTTAGTTTGTTATTAGAATATAGAAATGCTGATTTATGCAAATTGATTTTATACCCTGCAACTTTGCTGTAGTTGTTGATTACTTCTAACAGTTTTCCAATGGATTCTTTGGGGTTTTCCATATATAAGATCATGTCGTCTGCAAACAGCGAGAGTTTCACTTCTTCCCTCCCTATTTGGATTCCTTTTATTCCTTTTTCTTGCCTGATTGCTCTGGCCAGGACCTCCAGTACTATGTTAAATAAGAGTGGTGACAGAGGCATCCTTATCTCGTTCCTGTTTTCAGGGGGATGGTGCTCAGTTTTTGCCCATTGAGTATGATGTTGGCTGTGGGTTTGTCATATATGGCCTTTATTATGTTGAGGTAGTTCCCTTCTATGCCCATTTTGTTCAGAGTTTTTATCATAAATGGCTGTTGGATCTTGTCAAATGCTTTCTCTGCATCTATTGAAATGATCATGTGGTTTTTATTCCTCAGTTTGTTGATGTGGTGTATCACGTTGAGTGATTTGCGATGTTGAACCATCCCTGTGTCCCTGGTATGAATCCCACTTGATCATGATGTATGATCCTTTTGATGAATTGCTGAATTCTGGTTGCCAAAATTTTGTTTAGAATTTCTGCATCTATGTTCATCAGCAATATTGGCCTGTAGTTCTCTTTTTTCGTGGTGTCCTTGTCAGGCTTTGGTATCAGCGTGATGTTGGCCTCATAGAATGTGTTAGGAAGTGTTCCATCCTCCCTAATTTTTCGGAATAGCTTGAAAAGGATAGGTATTAAATCCTCTCGGAAAGTTTGGTAGAATTCCCCAGGAAAGCCATCTGGTCCTGGGGTTTTATTCTTTGGGATGTTTTTGATTGCTGTTTCAATCTCTTTCCTTGTTATTGGTCTGTTCAAGTTGTCTGCTTCTTCTTGAGTGAGCTTTGGGAGATTGTAGGAGTCCAAGAATTTATCCATTTCCTCTAGGATATCCATTTTGTTGGCATGTAGTTTTTCATAGTATTCTCTTATAATCCATTGTACTTCTGCGGAGTCTGTTGTTATTTCTCCTCTTTCATTTCTGATTCTGTTTATTTGAGCTTTCTCCCTTTTTTTCTTTGTAAGTCTGGCTAGGGGTCTGTCAATTTTATTTATCTTCTCAAAGAACCAGCTCTTTGTTTCACTGATCCTTTCTACTGCCTTTTTCATTTCAATAGCATTTATTTCTGCTCTGATTTTTATTATTTCTCTCCTTCTGCTGACTTTGGGCTTTGTTTGTTCTTCTTTCTCTAATTCAGTTAGGTGTAGTTTAAGATAGTTTATTCGGGATTTTTCTTATTTGTTAAGATGTGTCTGTATTGCAATGAATTTTCCTCTTAATACAGCTTTTGCTGTAGAGTTGGTATGGCATGTTATCATTTTCATTTGTCTCCAGGTATTTTTTTATTTCTTCTTTAATTTCTTCAATGATCCATTGCTTGTTCAATAACGTATTGTTTAGTCTCCACATCCTTGTGCCTTTCTCAGTTTTCTTGTAATTAATTTATAGCCTTACAGCATTATGATTGGAGAAGATGCTTGTTAGTATTTCAATTTTTTTAAATTTGTAGAGGCTTGTTTCCCAACATATGGTCTATCCTTGAGAATGTTCCATGTGCACTTAAGAAGAATGTGTATTCTGCTGTTTTTGGATGAAGTGTTCTATATATGTCTATTAAGTCCAATTGTTTTAGCTTTTCATTTAGCTCCACTATGTCCTTGTTGATTTTCTGCCTGGATGATCTGTCCATTGATGTGAGTGGGGTGTTGAGGTCCCCAACTATTATTGTGTTGTTTTTACCTTTTCCTTTAAATCTGTTAATAGTTGCTTTATGAACTTGGGTGCTCCTGTGTTGGGTGCATAGATATTTATAAGCATTATTTCTTCTTAATGAAATGTCCCTTTGATCATTATATATTGTCCCTCTGTGTCTCTCTTTACCTGCCTTATTTTGAAATCCGTTTTGTCTGATTTAAGTATTGTGACACCTGCTGTCTTTTGTTTGCTATTAGCTTGAAGTATTGTCTTCCACCCCTTCACTCCAAGCCTGTGTTTGTCCTTGGGGCTGAGGCGTGTTTCCTGGAGGCAACAAATTGTTGGATCTTGTTCTTTAATCCATTTTGCCACTCTGTGTCTTTTTATTGGAGAGTTCAGTCCATTTACATTGAGGGTGAGTATTGATGCATGAGGGCTTAATGCTGTCATTCTGTTGCTTGTTTTCCGGTTTTCCTGTGTTTCCTTTGTTTCTCGTCCTGTGTGTTTTATAGCCTACCCATTGACTTTTGCAATTTCTTATGCTGGGTTTCTTAAATTTTTCCTTATTTATGTTTTGTGTCTCTGTTCTGTTTTTTAGTTTAGTGGCTACCCTGAAGTTTGTATTTAGAATCTCGTGTATAATATAGTCCATTTTCCGGTGGTCTCTTACTTCCTTGGCCTAGACTGATTTAGTCCCTTTCCTCTTCCCCTCCTAAATTATTATATTCATCTCTTATTCCAACTCGTATTATGAGTTTGTGGTTAGAGTGATAAGATCATCTTTGCTTTGGTGGTTTCCTTCCCTTTATCCTAATGCCATAGTTGAATATTTGCTATCCTATTCTGGTTCTATCTATGTGTCTCCCTACTCTGTGGTTTGTGACCACTTTCTCCCTTTTTTTCTTTTTTCAGGTATGAGAGCCTTCTTGAGGATTTCTTGTAGTGGAGGGCTTTTGGTTACAAATTCCCTTAACTTTTGTTTGGAAAAGATTTAATTTCTCCCTCATATCTGAAGGATATTTTTGCTGGATAGAGTATTCTTGGCTGAAGACTTTTATCTTTTAAAGTTTTGAAAATGTCATTCCATTCTCTCCTAGATTGTAAGGTTTCTGTAGAGAAATCCGCTGAAAGTCTGATAGGAGTTCCTTTGTAGGTTATTTTCTTCTGTCTTGCTGCCCTGAGTATTCTTTCTTTGTCATTCATTTTTGCCATTTTTACTACTATATGCCTTGCAGTAGGTCTTTTTACATTGACAAATCTAGGAGATCTGAAAGCTTCCTCCACACACATTTCTCCCTCAATCCCTAGAATTGGGAAGTTCTCTTCTATAATTTCGTTAAGCACACTTTCTGCTCCATTTTCCTTTTCCACGCCCTCCGGGATTCTGATAATTCTTAAATTGGATTTCCTCAATGAGTCAGCTATTTCTCGGAGATTATTTTCATTTTTTTAAATTCTTAGTTCTCTTTCTTCCTCTGTCTGGAGCCATTCAGCCTGTCTATCTTCGATTACGCTAATTTTCTCCTCTATGGTGTCTACACGTGCATTCAGGGAATCCGTATTCTGTTTTATCTGATCCATTGTATTTTTCATCTCCAGTATTTCTGATTGATTCTTCTTTATAGTTTCAATCTCTTTTGTGAAGTTACTCCAGAACTCATTGATTTGTTTCTCTACATTTCCCTTTACCTCATTGAGTTTTTTGATGATAGCTACTCTGAACTCATTTTCACTTAGTTTACCTATTTCCAAGTCCTCAGGACTTAATTCTGTGTTTTTATGGTTTTCCTTCTGGTCTGGAGCTTTTATAAATTGCTGGATGGTAGAGGAGTGGTTTTTGCGCATGATGCTGTTATTTGGTTGCAGTTACAGCCTGTCGCCACAAGATGGGGGTCGAGAGGCATGCATTCTGAGCCCTCTGCCCTCAGCCGCCATGGTGGCCCGCAACGCGGGTTGAGGGAGGAGGGGTACTTTCTCTCACACGCCGACCTGGAGTCTGTTCAACACTTGCTCTCTGGTCTCCCGGGGTGCTGGCTTGATGGGGTCCCTGCACAGAAGCTTTCCCCCGTTAGCGGGTTTCTGCTGCACTGGCGGTGGGAGTCCTGGACAATCCCCGGACGCTTGGCCCCTCCCCCGCTCCTTCCCTCACCTGCAGCAGCGATTCCCGTCTCTAGGGGAGAGAGCGAAGTTCTCTCTTACCCCGTTCCAGCTCCTCCAAAGGGGGGCTCCAGCCTCTCCGCCCTCCGTCGTTTTGCTGCCGTGGGTCTCTGATGATCTCTGTATTATTAGAGTTATTGGTTGAAATTCAGTTCTTCTGGGTTTTGGTTGTAGTTTGGAAGGGAGAGAGTCCCGGGTCAGCTCACACCGCCATTTTGCTGACGTCACTCCTTTACTAATTTCTCTTTATGTTTCACAGTTTTCATCATTCAGGTTGCATATATTTTATTAAATTTATCCCTAAGTATTTCATGGTTTCGACATTATTACAAAAGGTACTGTTTTGTAAAGGTCAATCTCCAATTGTTTGTTGCTACTATATGATAACACAATTAATTCTGCACATCAACTTTGCAGCCTACAATCTTGCTAAGCTTTGTAGATTCCTTAGGATTTCCTACATACAAGATCATATATTCTGCAAATGAAGATTATTTGATATTGTCCCACATTACCTGTTGCTCTGGTTTTGGTTTTTGTTTTTCCTCTGTGCCTCATTTTGAACAGTTGCTATTGTCATACCATCAAGATTGCTGGTCTTGGGCCGGCCCACTGGTGCGCACGTTCCACTTCGGCGGCCCAGGGTTCACCAGTTTGGATCCCAGGTGTGGACATGGCACCACTTGGCAAGCCATGCTGTGGCAGGCGTCCCACATATAAAGTAGAGGAGGATGGACACCGATGTTAGCTCAGGGCCAGTCTTCCTCAGCAAAAAGAGGATTGGCAGCAGATGTTAGCTCAGGGCTAATCTTCCTCAAAAAAAAAAAAAAAGATTGCTCGTCTTTTCTTCTGAAGTGTGACTTCAGATATTGCATTTTTCATCTCCAGAAATTCTATGTGGGCTTCCCTTTCTCTCTTTTCAAAAACTATCTTCTACTTCCCTCTCACATCCATGTTTCCCTTTACCTTCTTGGACATCTGTGGCATTTCTAACAGCTGTATAACACCCCTGTCTGGCAATTCCATCATCTTGGTCACTTCTGGGTCTGTTTCTATCGACTCTTTTTTTTTAGTTATGAGTTATATTTTCCCACCTTTTACATGCCTTGTATTTACTGATTGGACACTGGACACTAGACACGAGTCTTCCTTTGTGGTACACTGGATTCTGCCACCTCCTCTGAACAATGCTGGACTTTGTCCCCCTGCTCAGGGAAGCTACTTGAGATGAGTTGGATGCTTTCAAGGTTTCCATTTGAGGGTCCGTTAGGCAGTCCAGCGCAAACTGCAGTCTCTAGGGGCTAACTTGGCCCCACTACTAAGAGGACACACTTGTGAGGCCTCTTCTCAATGCCTCGTGCTTTACAAGGCCTTTCGACTCCAGCTGGTGTGGGAACATGAACTATTCCCAGGCCTGTCATTTCCAAGAACTTTTCTGGGGTTTTTTTTCTTTTTTTTTTTTTCAGGAAGATTAGCCCTGAGCTAACTACTGCCAATCCTCCTCTTTTTGCTGAGGAAGACTGGCCATGAGCTAACATCCATGCCCATCTTCCTCTACTTTATATGTGGGATGCCTACACTACAGCATGGCTTTTGCCAAGCCGTGCCATGTCCACACCTGGGATCCAAATTGGCGAACCCCAGGCCGCCAAAAAGCCGAATGTGAGAACTTAACCGCTGCACCGCCAGGCCGGCCCCCTGCCTGCTCCTTTCTGGTTCTTATTTCTCAGTCTCAGGTAGTTTCTTCACACACATGTCAAGTCAGCACTCAGTCAAGGACGCGAGGGGACCCTCCTGGAGATCTCAGAGCTCTGGCCTCTGTCTTTATGTCACTACCTCTTCTCTGTGGCCTCCCAAAACTCTGCTCTCGATCTTCTCTAGGCAGGGAGACCTCCAGCTTCAGTCTAGGTTCCACCTCCTTGCACTGTGGCCTGGAAACTCCTTCAGGCAGCAAGTTTGCACAGTCAAGGCTCACAGCGTTTGAGTTCCTTCCCTTTGGGGTCAGAGTCCATCACTGCCTGTTGTTCAATGTCTGAAAGCCATTATTTTTTATATTTTTTTCTGGATTCATTCCCAACTGTTTTATGTGGGAGGGTAAACCTGATTACTGTTGCTCCACCTTGGCCAGAAGGTGATTCCTTCTTTGTTTAAAAAAAAGAAAAGCTCCCAGGTGATTCCTACATGTGCTCTGGTTTGAAATCCAGTGAGGTAATAGCTTTTACTTCTGTAACAAAAACGTCCTTCGAGGCAGCACACATTCTTTCTGAGCTGATAGGGCCTGATGAGATTTGGAGGGCTGCATTCCGAAAGTGCCGTCACAGTTAGCTCAGATATTAAGAGGAACTTTTCACTAAAAGAAAGGCCCAATACTACTTTGCAAAGAAACTGAGAAACCATTATTCTTTGGAAGAAAGTTATGTGGAGATACTTAAACTGAAATATCTGATATGAGATGCCACAAAAGATGCTTTAAAGCATGCAGGTAGGAATAACTAATAATCTGGAAAAATCCTCCTCTTTTTGAGGCATTCCAGAAAAACCCTATCTTTTAAATTTTTGTCTTAGAGAAACATTCATTAAAACATACAGGTTATACAACGAAAACTTTACTAGTTAGTAAAAAATAAATGAGACTCTCTTTAGTACCAGTAAATTTCATTCTATGCAGAGGTTTCTTCCCACCCCTCCAGATCTCTCTCTGAACTTACCCTTTTCCAAGTAAGACCGTGGAGCCCACGGCGGGTCCTCTTCGGCGTAAGGATCGCTATACTCCACCACGGCTGCTTCCTCCTCTTCGTAATCTTCTGGGGGGGGAGGGGGTGGGGGGGACTCATCAAAGACTGGTTCTTCCACAGGTGGTGGTGGAGGTGGCGTATCTGAAACTAAGAATGTATCAAGCTGATAACAAAACTACACATTATGCAAAGGTCAATACTTCCTATCTGAGCTTCCATGTTCATGGACTATGAACCTAGACTTGAAAATAATAATCTTTCAAAAAACGAGTGGGCAAGAGCAGTCTCCTCACCAGCTGTACTGATGCTGATCTCCAAGCATGACTTTCTCCTCCCCTTGGGTTAGTGCTGATGGATGCTGAAAGGGGTCTAGCCAAAATAATAATTATCAACTGAGCCTCAGAACCTGTTTATGCTAACACATGATCCTTTTTTTCAAAGAGATCAGTACAATGTAGCTTTACATTATATCCAAGGAGGAGTGCTTATCAGAAATATTAATAATTTGGAATTTATAACCATATTTAATAGTGAATAGTTAAATTTTAGTAATCAGCTACATTCCTCAATGATTTTTTTTTTTAAATACCATTTTACCAAATTAGCAGGGTGAGATGGGTGAGATGTTTGTGTGTGTTTTTTTAATATATACAGAATTTCAACTAATTCAGACTAATCTATGATCCAGAATTTCTTCAGGCTAAATATCCAAGGTGATTTAAAATATTTAAAATGTCTCCTTATAGAGATCTGCTTCCATAGCTCAGTGACGAGCATATAGTAATAACTAAAACATTATCTCCAAACTCAAGGGAACTCAAGGCCTTCAAAATGCTTGGTACATACTTGAGCACAGCTCAACAGAGCCCAATTTTAATGAGTAGCATTAATTCTTATATTTCCGTGAAATTCTCTGAGCAATCCTGTTTATCTTCTATTTAGTATCTAAGCCTACTGATTGAATCAAGTGGATTTTAGAAGATTCTGGCGCCTGGTGAGGACCAGCCATATCTCCATCAGACTCTCTGCTCTCCCAGGATTCTTCTCCTCTGCTGTGCCACTGTGTACTTACCAACTCAGCTACTACATGAACTTCAAAACTTCATTCAAAATAATTTTTAGTCCTAATGGGTTTTTTAAATATACAAAAGATACAGATATGTGATTCCAGCATATACTTTATGACAAATTACATATGGTTGGGGTAAGAATCCACAATGCATCCTGTTTCCATTTATAAGGTAAAGAGACTGACTTTAAAGAATCGCACAAAAGCAAACTGTCTTCCAAAACAATCACCTTGAGAAATTACACTTCAAAATTACTCAAAGATGTTGCCAACGTTCATTTTTACCTTTTCTTATAACTGCCTCAGAGTCAATTTAATAAGACTAACATAAACTACCATTTTTCTAACTTTTTTTCTATTGAGGTCATACTGGCTTTTAACACTGTGTAAATTTCAGGTGTACGTTAGTATATTTCCATTTCTGTACAGACTGCGTCATGTTCACCACCAAGTCTAGTTTTTGTCTGTCACCACACACATGTGCCCCTTGGCCCTTTCGCGCCCCCCCACCCCCTTCCCTTCTGGTAACCACTAATCTGTTCTCCTCACCCATGTGTTTATCTTCCACACACAAGCGAAATCATATGCTGTTTGTCGTTCTCTGTCTGACTTATTTTGATAAGCTACCATTTTTTACTTAAAATGTTCCAGTTACTCAGCTGGCACTTCTACAATACGTTACTTCGTTTCATCTTTATCTTGGGGGGTTGGTGTTTTTAATCCTCACTTTATGGATGTGGAAACTGGCTTTCCAAGATTAAGTAGTCCTACAGTAAGGAAGTGGAAGAGCAGGAATTTGAACTCCAATGCCTATTATCTTAAAGCTACCCTAATATGGGATGAGATCAATTCAATAACTTTAAAGTCAAGTTTCATTATTATTCATTCGACAAACATCAACTGAAAGCCTATGATGGCTAGCTACTATGCTCAGCGCTGGGAACAGAGCAGTGGGCACAAGTCATGGAGACATGCACAACCAAACTTTCATTTATAATTAAGTGCAGTAAGTGCTTTAAGCCATTATGGAGAACAGAGCAGCAGAGGAAACCTCTTACGTGGGTCAGGAAAGGCCTCCTGAAATCTGAAGGATGAGGAAGAGTTAACGGCCAGGGATGGGATAGGGCAGGGGTGATATATCATAACAGCTGTAAAGAAAAAAATAAATACAAAGGTAGGGAAGCAGGACGCCTTCAAAGAACTGAGCAGAGTCCAGCAGAAAGAGGCATGAGGAAGCTGGAGAGGACTCAGCAGGGAGGCCCTGTGACACCCGGACTCTCTCCAGAGGGGTCGAAGAAGAAGAGCAGGGTCACGGCCACACTAGGGAGCCCAGTGCAGCAGGATCCAGCTCATTCCAGACTTCTCCAAACATAAAACATAACGCAGAGCACAGATCTGCAACCACAGCGTATGTGTCTTCAAAATCATGTACGCAAGAGCTAGGAAGATAATTCCATAAGATAAGTATACGTCTTTCCAAGGTGGATGTTTCAGAGGACAACATTCATCTGAATGTGTAAGTCCTGCTGTGTCTGTAAAATCAGCCATAGCTCACCTCATATACAAAGTTTCTTATTTTTATGCATTTTGTAGGTGAGAAGTATAAATGACTATGGGAAGAAATGAGAAAAGAACACCTCAAAAGGCAACCACACTGTGGTAAACACAAGAGGTGCTCATGGGGTACCTTCCAATAAACAGAAGTAAAATCAACTATTTTCAGAAATTAGCAAGTCAAGATGCAAAGGCATCTGGAAGAGACACTGAGCCGTCAGGCCAGAAAGACTGGAGTATAACCAGTAAAATACAAGACAGAAATGCGTCAATAAAGAGGGGGCATTCCGTCAGCTATGGAAGCAAAAATAAGGAGGAACTAAAGCGTCCGCTACGTGCCAGAGGCTTTCTGAGTGCTGAGGAAACAGCCCGAGAGCAACACATGCAAAAGGCCCTGCTCTCACAGAGCTCACACTGTAGTGCCGGCAATGCCACCTCCAAAGGGGCAGGCATCCTAAGAACAGACTGCAAACACTTCTGTCCCAGTGGCCCTGCTATGAGATGCATACACTGGGTACTACAGCCTGATGACATCAAATCTGTCACTAAGGTGATGCCTGAGTTCAGATTCCATGCCCATCATGCAACCTTATAATTGTGATGTGGGTCCTCATGTAGACTGCTGACAAGAAGCGAATTCATCTACCATAAAGACAATGTTCACTGGCCTCTGGAACAGCAATTCCTCACTGAAGGTTGATCAGGCCTCCTGCTTTGAGGACATCAGTCTCCTGAGCTTCCTTATTAATGCTTCCCTAGGAGAAGACTCAATGTGTCAAAAAAATCAGTTATCTGATCCTACATAGCTCAACCCCAGACCACAGGCCAATATAAATTCATTGCCAATCTATGAGGTCTCCTGGGAGACAGACTAGCAATTTGGTGCCCTGGGACCTACCATGGCATGTCCATTTTCCCACCTGGAATCACAGGACTGGAGAAAGATTGTCAGGTCAGCAACAAAACCCTAAAACTCCAGTGATAAGAAACTAAACTACTGCTTGTCTAAGCAACCCAGTGAAAAAGATGGCCCATCTGGTGATTAGAGCATCCCCTCAGTTAGATGTGATCTTCCTTCTTATGTGTGGCTTATTTTGTATTTGTCTTATCTTCACTGCCAGATTTTAAGTTGTCTGAAAGTAGAGAACTTCATCTTGATTATTTTATCATCCACACTAGCTGCTCGTGCAGTGACTTGTTCATAATATTCAAATTTCTGAAGTATTAGTGAATGAATTACTATTCAGCCAATCATATATAATGACATTTTATGCCTATAATCTGATCTACAGCATAAAGAAGACATAAACTTACTATTTTCTTGGACTCTGGCCACAAATCCCATTAAAGGTAACT
The DNA here is from genome assembly GCF_041296235.1 of Equus asinus. Taxonomy (NCBI): domain Eukaryota; kingdom Metazoa; phylum Chordata; class Mammalia; order Perissodactyla; family Equidae; genus Equus; species Equus asinus. The sequence continues at coordinate 138,149,431 of NC_091793.1, read as the reverse complement.
GAGGAGTTACCTGTAGGATGGAGGGAGGAGGAGGAGCAAGAGATACTGCAAAAACAAAAAAGGTGTGGAGGATAAGGGGTAAGGGCGAGTTACATTAAAAGGAAGGGATATACAATAAAACGAACATATAAGGAGGGAAACCACTGTGCACAAACATTTTATAAGCTATCTTAAGGATCCTCTTTTGAAGGATAATGCATTAACACACAAAGCAAAGTATCAGGGGAGTTTTAAGGAAGTTTTAAAAAATTACAACAGGAAGCATTTATCACATACACAAATCTAACACATAATGGCAAATTGATCTTTTCATTTCAATAACAATATGTCTTCTCAAATAAAGAATTTCTTCAGATTACCAGGAATAATTTGGTTTTCTGGACTTTACCTTGAAGGTTACAAGTTTAAGTGTTCGGCAATACAAGAGAAAAAACCATTACATCCCAACATCCTAAATTTATACTTTTCATTACTTCATTAACAGGCAAATTAATTGGTGCTTCATTCATTAACTAAACAAACATTTACTGACTTCCTACTAAGTGGCAAGCACTCTGCTAGGAGACCAATATCAGAACCCTCTCAGAGTCTGGGCTGTGTCATTACAATTTTTCATAATCCCAACTCATCCCACCTGCTCCAGCCAGGCACCTTTTCTCCCTGAGCCTACAGAACAACGTGAGCCTCATTCAGACCCTCCTCCTCTCCTCCCAAGGCATCGTTCCCTCCGCCTCAAACACCTGGTGCACTGCCTAGCATTGGGAAACCTTCAACAGATGTTTAACGTATGTAAACACATCAACAAGCCAGGTCCGTGCTGAACAACTGCCCAGGATTAACATCAGTTACAGTGCCCTTCAGAAGGAGTGTCAAGTTTGGTATGCATTTCTCATGAGGAAAGATCACCTTTACTAGCTCCAAATGACAGTTAGGACTAGTAAAACTAAAAAGAGTCACTGCCCTCAAAGAGATCACATTCTAGTTGGGAAGAAAAGACAAAATAATAACCTTAACCCAACAATACTTGCAGCAGTTCCCTGGAGGAGGCAGTGGTGGTGTCATGTGATGGGGGTGGGGATGGTGCTGAGGGAGGCTACAAAGAAACGACCGCTGAGCAGCTACTTGAAGAAAATCAGCTCAACAAGCAGACAAGGGTTGAGAATGACAAGCTGAGAAGCACGTGAGGGGCAATAGCTTCAAGGTGAAAATGGTATGACAGTCACAGGACAGGAACTGCTTCCACATGGCTCGCCTAAGATACGCCAGAGAGAAAGCGCAAGACCTGGGGAGGTGAGGGGGGTGTGGCCTAGGAAGGACCTACATGGCAGGTGAAAGAGACTGGACTTCAAAGTCACCCAGAGTCAAAGCCTGACTCACCGTCTCCTTGCCGTTGGAACAGCAAGTTAATTGACTTCTCTGAGCTTAATCCATAAATGTGTTATGAAAAAGAGATAATGTAATGCAACCTACCTTACAGAATGGTTGCAAAGTTAAAAACAAAAATAACGTATGGGGAAAGCCTAATCCAGAGCCTAGCACAAAAACAATCAAGGCAGTTGAAACAGACAGAAGAGGAGAGAACTCAGGAACAGTGTGGAAAGAGGGCCTGGTAACTACGGGTCCAGCGGGCAGAGGGGAGAGCAACAGCTGAAGATGATTCTTCAGTTTTTACCTTCCTAGCTGGGGAGGAGGAATGCCATTAACCACATCAACTCTAGCACGTAGTACAGGGAAAGAAACGGACTGGTGAGTAGGCCGGTCAGGGGGCGGTAATGATCTGATAAATGAGATGTTACAAAGGTGACTTAAGCATAAACATGGGAGGCAACTGGAAAGTGTCGACTGAGTTTGTGAGAAAAATCGAGAGGAACAGGTCAGTCGTTGTCAGCGGAGAGAGAACAGCTAAGCTGTGGGTGAGTGCAGGGAGAACACGTGGAATGTGTGGACGAATTAAGCAGACCACCCTGAAGAACACTGAGGTTTAAGGCACAGAGTAGTACACAAATTGGTACCTTGTTTAAAAAGATACCTTTTGGGTAGGTTTTTCCCTGAAGTCATGCTTCTTGGTAGTAAATCCTTAAGTTGTGTGTCCATCTCCCACTCTCAGAGGCTCGGAACAATTGTTGATATGTTCAAAATACCCTGTTTTTCCAAACTTGGGGTAAGGAGGCACAATGAACAGAGAAGGTAGCAGAAACAAAGCAGCTAAAACTGAGCTACAGCAGCGGACAGCAACTGGCACTAGAAAAGCGGAGATCAAACTACGTTCCTATCAAAAAGATGAAACGCCCCTCTTCCATTAGCACCTTTCCTCACCGCCTCTGTAACAGAAAAGTAGGAGATTTCCTACTTCAGTCACTGTTTCTCACCCAAGTAAAAAATGACCTAGTCCTCAGCTGAAAAAGAATGATCAGGGGCTTAACTCAAAACAGCCTTTTTGTAGGGAGGTTGACCTTATAATTATTTTTAAGATGAATATGTTTTATTTCTTCTCTGGTTCTGAAAGTGAAAATCTGAAACCAGAGTGGTTTTAAGAAGTCCACCCACAGCAGCCCAGGCAAAACCAATCCCAGATCCTCCTTAAACAGAATCACTTAATAACAAAACAAGTTAGATGTTTTTCAGACCAGTCTAGGGCATGTTTAAAAACTCAGTTCCAAATAGAGCTTATTTTGCCCAGGGCAAAAATTTTATGTGACGGTCCAAATTAATCCAGACACCACAGCATTTTCCTTCTGGACCATGTAAGATTTCACCTGGCCAGAACTCTTGTGAACCAGAACACCCTACTTTAGACTAGATTTAGCTTCTTTAGAGTTGAGCTGAAAATGAACTATTCTTGGAGAACTTCAGCAGGATTTTGATGCAAAGAATGGTTTGCAACATTCAGTTTTAGTCCTACACATCTTGTGACTAGAAAAGAGCAGGAAGCAGCTATAAACTTGTTTTCACTCCTTCAGCTGAGATGATTCCTCACAGAACAAGACTCGTTTGACCACCGAAAGGTCTCCAAACTTTGCTTCAGCGGTATCACGTTCACAATCCACAAAAGGAAGTTCACGTGAAGAGACGGGCTCACCAAGTGACTGGCGTTTACAGAGATCCTAAGTAGAACGAACAGAACTACAGCTGACGTGCACACAGCAGCACGCAGACGCCTCAACAGGGAACGGCTCTGCAAGCAAACCCAGCTTAAGAGGATGCGTCCGTGCCGAAGAAACACGGAGCCTTCCCAGGCATGGCCTTCCCGGTTATTTACAAAGTCCTTTGCAGTATAATCTTTGAAGCCTGGTGTTTTAAAATGTCCAAGTCAAAGAGTTTTAGGGGAAAAAAATAGGCTTTTATTTTTTTACATTTTTTTTAGAGCTTTATAAACAGAAAATCAGATAAATATTCTAAATATTACTTCTCAAGCCATTAGAGAATATCACCATTAGAGGCCATATATATGTGATAGCCCATTCAGATTTAGTGCTTATATTTTACATTCCAGGGAGGGAAATAATCTGAGCAAGTTACTTTAGGAGAGAAATATTTTCTAAACATAGAGAGCAACTTAGAACGAGGACTATTTAAAAGTGAACTTAATCATGCTCAGTTAAGGAGAGCTTTTGAGCTTTTTGATGGAAAAGAGTATGGTTACCAAATAATTATCAGTCCTGTAGTCTCAGAAGGGTTAAAAGAATTGGATTATTTGTTATTCCTTTTCAAGTAAAAAAATCACAATATGACGTTATGCCTAGAAAAAGTAGTAAATTAACACTACGGTTTCAGGGGCCAGCCCGGTGGCACAGCGGTTAAGTGCGCACGTTCCACTTCTCTTCGGCCCGGGATTCACTGGTTCAGATTCTGGGTGCGGACACGGCACCGCTTGTCAAGCCATGCTGTGGCAGGCGTCCCACATATAAAGTAGAGGAAGATGGGCACGGCTGTCAGCTCAGGGCCAGTCTTCCTCAGCAAAAAGAGGCAGATTGGCAGTAGTTAGCTCAGGGCTAATCTTCCTCAAAAAAAAAGAAAAAAAAAGACTACAGTTTCAAAACATAACATGTTTAATAATCAGTGTAAAGGGTCTATTTGGTTTAAGTGGTCACTTGAGAATCTACTTAACACTTTTCCATTGTTTCCTTGCCTTTTTGTTCTCCCTAGAGTAAACATCCTCTAAGAAACCCTCAAGATTGCCTGAAACAAGGATGTGAATGCAGCTTCTTGTTCCTGCTCTGTGTTACACTTTGCTAAAGCACGCCCCCTGCACTCTTCCGGAGATTCACAGCACTGCTTCTCTTCTGCAATATCACCAACCAAACACTGTTTTTTCACTGTTCCTTTTTAGCTGTTTTTAAAAACATTCAGGGCTTAAAGCCTGACATTTCCCCTGTGTAAAACACCATACTTACTCAGAAATTCCTCTACTTCATATAACTATATACAGCCACATTTCTTGGAACAAACATTTCACTGTATGAATTAGAGGTTTTTTTTTAAGTCTTCATTGCAAGAAAATATGAGCAATAAAATGTAGAGTATCTTCTACTAAAGGCCTTGGCACTTAAATACCACATTATTCCTCACTGCTATGGAATGAATGTTGATGTCCCCCAAAATTCCTATGCTGCCACTGTAAACCCCAATGTAATGGCATCAGGAGGCAGGCCTTAGGGAGATGAGCAGGCCATGAGGGTACAGCCTCACGAATGGAGTTAGTGTCCTTATGAAAAAGGCCCTAGAGAGCTCGCTCTCTTTTTCTGCCAGGTGAGGATACAAGACAGCAGTCTGCAACCCAGAAGGGCTCTTGCCAGAACTCGAGAATGTCGGCTCCCTGACCTCTGACGTCCAGCATCCAGAACTGTGAGACATCAATTTCTGTTGTTTTATAAGCTGCTCGGTCCGCGGTGCTCTATTACAGCAGCCTGAGCAAAGACACTTCCCAAGCTAGGCCTGTGTATGTAAACGCACATGTACAAACACACATATGCAGAGAGAGAGATTCCCTGCCCTCGAGGTGCTTCGTACTTACATTTAAAGTCAGCACTGTTCACTTGTGATCAGCCCTATTTGTTTCAACGACCCTCCTTGCTGCTGACAAGAGGAATGATTAATTGGAATTCCTATTTCTTTGGCTGGATTAGATTAAGAAATAATAAGAACCATAAAGGTTTCAGTTGTGCCCTGATCAAAGTGTTCTTTTAAGTGACTTTTTCTGAAATAATCTCATTAGGAAACAATTCTTGTGCTCCTAGGACATGGCGCTAGACACCTGGTGTGCCATATTTTAATTGCTATGTTATAATGCCCTTTCAAACTCAAACCAAATACAGTAACAGTGCTGCTGGAGTTACACCTCACAGAGAATGCCACTGACTCCACATCTGCACACATCCCAGCCTGTCAGCACACTTCTTCAAAAGCACATATCCATGTCAAGCCTCCAGCTGTAAAACATCGGTGCATAAAACACACTTTTGCAATCATTTTGCTAAGTCAGAGAATCAGCTGCTTGAGAAAGCACAACAAATTTTCTCATTTTAAATATGAAAAAACAGGGGCCACTGTAAGACCAGGAGGAGTAAAACAAGAAACATAATATTGTAAAGCAAACAAAATGAAGGCGTATCTAATAGCCATAGCACACTGGTTTGCAAAGTGTTAAGTCTTGCAAAAAGAGCTTTTCAAAGAACATGATATATTAAAAAAAATTTTGTTTAGAAAAAGCACTCTCATTAATCAACCAACAAAGTTAGTCACCCTCTTTAAAGTTACCCAATCCCCGGAGAAGAAAGGCAGAACTTAACAGAGAGGAGCACAGAGGAAAAACCAACAACTAAACTGCCTGGCATGCTACGTTCCAGGCTCGACAATCGTCATTGCTTCACTTCTGTGAGCGTGAAAAAGACTCTCATTAAATCACTACATAGAGTACGGTCTTCTTTCTACTTTAACAGATACTTTCAAGTATGTTAAAATCAGATTTACAAAGAAAGAAGTACTGAAATACGTATTTAAAACACATTTAAATGTGTGCTTAAACAGCCTTCAAACAAATTCCACCAACAAGGTTCCCATAAGACCCATATTTTGGTATGTACACGTACACAGCATGAAATACCCTTGTATATGCTTTGTGCACATCATGTACAGTTGGTCTCAAGCTGTAGCAGTGAACCATCTCTCAGCTCATATGGAACCCACCCATTTTGGGCTGAAACCATTCTTTTAAAACTCTCCGTACAGATAAGGAAGGGCGTAAGGACCATAAAATATAATTGCCTAGACCTCCAAGAGGGCAAGAGAGAGCTTATCTTCAGCAGAACTACGAAACAGGCCACATCTAACAAATTAAAATTTAAAAATAAAAAATGCATTTAGGTACAAAATAGCACCTGTACAAATATGGGTTTGGGACACATGATTTAAAAGCAGATTGCATGAAAAGGACAGGCAGATTTGTGAAAATTAAGCTCAAAATGAGTTAAAAAGAAAGGGAAAGGCCAAATCACTAGGTGTGATCAAAAACGGCAGTAAGAGAAGTATCTTTCAACTAAGGCAAGTGGTAACCCCACTACAGTGTGCACTGGTGAGACTATAAATACGGCATTTACTTGACAAAAGGGACCCAGAACAGTGACTCGGTTTGAGTCACGGAACAAGGGCTTCACTCGACATTCAACAAACAGGTCCTGAGTGCTATTCCAGGATCTAACTGGATACAAGACAGACCAGGTCTCAGGCTCTCAGGCACCCTACGTTACTCTGTGGGCACCATCCTCCCCGACAAAAGAGAAGACTTGGGAGGTTAAGAGGTTAAATCTGAAGGGAGGGAGGATAGCACGAGAGAAAGAACATCAGACAACCTAAGTTCAAACCCTAACGTGACCATCACCTCAGCCTCAGTTTCCTCACCTGTAAAATACAGATGAAAATGATCCCATGATTCTAAGACTCAAACGAGGTAATAAATATAAAAGCAACCTTTAAATTTGTTTTTTTGTGTAGAAGGAGGATTTGTGTAGAAGGAGGATAAAATTTGTTCTGCAAGACTCCAAAGGATATAACAAGGTTTCACCAAAAGGCAGTAGCCGCAGCACTGATTTCAGCTCCATAGAATTCAGGGTTTTTCAGAGATGGAAAGGACTGGCCCCTCATATCAGAGGTGATCACACACAGGTTTACCGGCCTCTTGGCAAAAACCCAGAAAAATACAGTAAGCTGACACAGCACATCCACATTAGTCAGTCTAATATTTGCTCTTAACCTCTCTGGGTAAGAAGTAAAAATGATGATTATGGATAGTAGTAAATAAGTGCCAGATTAATTTTTCCATATGCATGATGCACGTGAAAGATGAGTGTTCTATCTGGATATAACAGTTTTCCCATCACATGTTTGGTATGAGAACTAAATACGATAGATTTTAACTGCCCAGCACAAAGAGCTTCAAAAATGCGATTTCCCTTTTCCATTGCCACTTATAAACTCTGTTCATGCACACTCAATTTTCATTATTTGCTATTCATAGAGCAAAGATATCTAATTAAATAAGAAGAAAATACTGTTCACCACAATATTATTTTAAAAAGCAAATAATCACTAGCATACAAAAAAAGATTCTGTTCAGAAAAATTAAGCTCTTAAGTTTGCATGGAAACTATGTACTGATTTTTTTTTTAAAAAAACATGAACGGGAAGATACAGTCTTAGCAACCTTGTATTCATTCTTCCATTAATTCGACAATAGTACTAACCACCTATTATGTGCTAAAGATTTGTAATTAAAGGGTTTTTTTTCTCTGTAACTGAAGATTTTTAATTAGGGATGTTCTACGGAATGCAAAAGAAAATCTAACCTGGATTCTGGCTATAAAAAGGTCCTCCGTTCATCTGATTCTGAAGGCTTGTTTGTGACGTTATGGAAGGAGGGCGTCTATAGGGCAGTGAGCCCCCGATAGTGGGGGGGGTATGGCGAGAGGCAGGTCTATTCATGCTGTAGAACTGAACGGGATGACCTGGAAAAGGGACAGAACATAAACTTGTCATTGAAAGAAAATCATCTCAATGAAATACACTTTAGGTCCAATGCCTGAATCTCAGTAAGATTATTAGAAATAACAATGTTTAGCTAATTTAATTGCCATCTGACAAACAGAATGCAAGGTGACAGTTACTGCTCAGCTGACATCAGATCAAAGTGCAAAAGCAGAACAGCACATAAATAAAATTCTGAGTAGGTTTGGAAAAGCTGTATCTACATAGATTACTAATTAATATTATGATTTTAATAAATTAATAATCTGATAGGGTTTCAAAATCATCACAATTAAAATTTATGGCTCACTTCCTCCCCAAAAAACCAGGCACTAAACATTGAAAACTAAACTCAACAAGATAAGAATAACATTTATGAAAGCAAAAGAAAAAATGTTTGATACACAGTCTTATTCCAAAATGATAATAATAGTAAATTTAAGGTAGTGAAGCAATTTGCTTAAAGGAAAACATAAAGTATTTTAGCAAAAGGTCACGTGACATAATTCCAAATCAAACATGTTTGTTCAATTGACAACATCCATCTCTAAAGCTAGATTATTGTGTCTTACAATTAGAGTTTAGGAAATTTACAATTATGAAAAAAAGCTAAGATACAAAAAGTGAATCAAAATACATTCTATTTTTAATATGATCCCTGAAACGGAACATATTTATCAGCAATTTCACTATATATTGCTCACTGAGAGTATTTCAACAGCTAATGCCAACTGAAGACACTCATTCCTAATCCATCCAATTTCTTAATGCAATCCAGTTCCTAAATTTTATCCAGACGCCACCCCTACTTAAAATCATTCAGCCAAGGGCCTACTGTTATAGACCGACAGACCAACCAAGCACTGGAGGCACCCAGGAGAGACCACAGCAGGGAAGGGGGGGAGCAGAGAGGCCAAGGGGAAGGAGGTCGACTAAGGGAAAGGGCAAGGGAAGAAGGGAGGGAGGGGGAGAGGCAAAAAGAAAGAAAAAACCGACAACTTGTCCTCTTACCCATACTTTACAATGGTGTTACATGACTAAAATTGGTCTTCAGGAACTCCATAAATTTAGCAAACATAGACTTCACACGGACTCATATAAAAAACATTACAAAAGCCCTCAAGGGCTGCTAGACCATTTAATCTTCTTATATATGACAGTACCAAAGCCTAAAAAGTCAATTCTGTTGATGAAAAATCTTGAGTATTCAAGATTACACATAACCTACTGCCAAGTCTCTATAACCATGATAAAAATGTAAAAACATATAAACTAATAAAGGCACATCTTAACATTCAAATCATCAGATACACACACATTACTGGCATTTTAGTAACAAACTAGTACAAACTTAGGATTATCAAGTTAAAGACATCTGATAAGATCATGATGAATTTTATATAGTCAGATCCAGTCTAAAATTTCACCTAAGTCCTCAGTGATTCAAAGACACTACATAAAGAGACTCTATTCATATCATTAATAAGGCATTTATTTTTGAGTTGAAAAACAAAACTACAGTTTTTAATTACCATAGACCTAACTATAAAACCTAAAACTAAAATCTTATAGAAGAAAACAGGACAAAATCTTTATGACCTTGTGTAAGGTAAAGAGTTTATAAATATGACATCAAAAGCACAATCCATAAAAGAAAAAAAAAATTAACTGGACTTGATCAAAATGAAAAACTTCTGCTCTTTAAAAGATATCATTAAGAGAATGAAAAGATAAGCCACAAAATGGAAAAAAAAATCTGCAAATCATATAATTGATAAAAGATATATTCAGAATATAAAAGAACTCAATAAAAAAATAAACCTATTAAAAAAGTGTGTGGGAGATGCAAAACATTTGAACAGATATTTTACCAAAGAAACTAAACAAATGGCAAATAAGCAGGTGAAAAGATGTTCTGCATCACTAGTCATCAGGGAAATGCCAATCAAAATCACACGAGAAACCATTATAGACCTGAGAGAATGGCTACATTAAAAAGAACCATAATGACAATACCAAGTGCTGACAAGTATGCAGAGCAACTGGGGGTGCAAAACTGCACAGCCACTTTGGAAAACAATCCGGCAGTTTCTTAAAAAGTTAAACATTCATTTACCATACAACCCAGCAATCCTACTTCCTAGGTATTTACTCAAATGATAAAAATACCCGTGCTCAAAGTCTGTGAGTGTTATAGCAGTTTTATTCATAATCACCAAAAATTGTAAATAATCCAAATATCCCTCAACTGGGAGAGGGATAAACAAATTGTGGTACATCCATGTAACAGAACACTACTCAGTAATAAAAAGGAACAAAAGAACGAAACATGCAATGACATGGCTACATCTCAAATGCATTGTGCCACAAAGCCAGAGAGCACACGCTTCCACTCACATGAGACTCTTGTGACAGATCAAGAGGTTGCCAGCGGCTATGATGGAAGCACTGACTACAAAGGGGGCATGGAGGAAAGTCTGGGGGTGATGGCACTGTTGTACACCTTGATTGTAGTTGTGCTTACATCACTGCACATTTTTGTCATAACTCACAGAAATACACACTAAAAAGGGGGAATTTTACTGCACATAAATTACACCTTAACAAAAAGAAAAAAAGTACTTGGTGATTCAAAGAAACTGTATAAAAGGTTATATTGATATAAATTGTTAATAAGGCATTTACCTTGCTTTTTGTTAAAAAAAAAAAAGCTACGATTATTCACTCACACGACAAATGTTTATTCAGTGCAGACTATGAACCAGCACCTGTTATTAAATTATAATTTAATTACTAAAATGTTGACTCTCAGGTGGGGGTGCTTTGTCCTTTCTGGGCCTACAAGAGATTCCAAGATGTATCCTTTACTCCACTGAGGCAGGAGCATGACAGGACTCCTGCATTTACTCACTCAACTGTCCTAACCGTTGTATGCAGATCAGAGAACAATTCGTGTTCACATTTGCCCAGTGTAGAAAGCTTCTCTTAAAAAGAGGTATAATAGAAGCTATCCCATAGAACACTATCCAAAATCCACTTAAAAATGGACTTTTTAAATGTCTTTTAAAACATTGAAACATCTGGTTAAAGCAGCAAAGCTGAATATACATTCTATGAAGTACTTTATTGACAAGCTAAGGTGATGTGTGCCCAAATATACATTTTTATAATAGACAAAAACTTGTTTACTAACCAGCATCAATGTCAATTGTGCAAATACATTTTGTAGCAATTGAGCCTTTTTCTCCTTCCCCATCAAAACAGATTTTAGGTTGCCATTTTAAAACACTAAAACACCAGTCAACCTTAAGTAAGAAGTAAACCTGAAATTCTTAAGTCCATTGTCTATGTGCTTCCAATGCTGCTATAATAGGTGACAGATTCTGTTATAAGAGACCTACAAACTGTTATATCAAATATTTTCTACAAAATATACCTCAGAATTATTGTCACAGACTTTTTGTTAATGAGCTAACCTGTAACAAAAAATATTTCTAATGACAATTTCTGGAAACTGTATCAAAGATGGCTCCACAGTAAATTCACAAATCTCTAGTAAATGAAATTCAAGCAATAAAAAAAATGTATCTTTGTGCTACTCTATTAGAAAAATGTATGGGAAACTTTACCCTGATTTCCTCAAGAAATTCTACTCTTTGGTCATGTGCCATTTTCTACTTAGTACATTATTCTTTAGGTGTTTTTTTAATGTAAAGCACAAATAAACAAAAATCCTAAAGCCAGAGTTTCAGGTTAGAGAAGAGTCAGATGACTGGATCTGCCTGCCAAGGAATAAGCAATACTCACCTGTCGGGGGAGCGGAGGAAACAACAGGGGGAGTTGGAGAAGTGAAGCCATCGGCCAGGGCCTGGGCACCCCCAGCGGCAGCCTCTGGGGCAGTGGAGGAAGGGGCAGTGGCAGGAGCAGGAGGGGCGGGGGCAGGTGCAGCAGTAGCAGGAAGGGGAGGAGCACCAGCAGAGCCAGCAGGGGCTGGGGGAGGAGGGAGAGGAGCATTACTGAGGCAGTCCCACCAGGCAGGATCAGAAAGGCATCAGAGAACCTAAGGTTAGACACACAGTGCTTCTCACTAACCAAAGAATAGAAGAGTGTTAAAAAAAGAGAAGAAGAAGAAAGCTTAGGTTAAAGGATTATTAGGTTTCCAGCAAATAATTCAAGATGCTCACGGTAATGTACAGATGTTTAAATTCATTAAAAGCATTCCTTTTTACTTGATAGCCACTAAGAAAACAACAGTATTCCATTTTGAATTACATAAATCAGAAAATAAAAATATATTCCAGACACATATATCTTATCAGGTATAAAATAATTTAGAGAAACACAAATCTCTCTTTTTCACGATTTTTAAAAAGGTATTATCTATTTGTTACTATGATAAGTAAATTAAATATTCTATCCTTATGTCTTTTGTGTCATGCTTTTAAAACTAAATTTTAACTTCATGTGTCTTAAACACATTTTTCTGTTTCTGAGGAAAAAGGGTAGCATTTCAGAGAGTATTAAGTTCCAACAGTCCACTAAATTTAACTGTTAACACTATTTTTCTATTTGTCCAAGCCTTTGTTACCAACATGATTCTCACACTGAGTCCGCACCGCACCTCTGGGCACCATGCACTGTCATAACACCAGCTGGAAGTCAACATATGACTCACACCAAGACGGTGCCCGAAACCTCAAAGCACCAAGTGAGCCACAGCAACAAAGACGTGAGACCAAATCACAGAGAAGTGTGTGACCATAAACTCACAGATCACTTGGTTAAAAGTAACAAATGCACAAAGATTTCCTGACATTTACAGGGCCCTAAAGGGGAAAAAATAATCCTAATTATGAAGAAAGCCCACTGTAATTACATCGGAAATTCAAATGCAGAAAGGACAAGTGAAGACGAGGCACCATTCGCCCCCGCTTTACCTGGCAGGACGCTGGGGGGAGAGGGTGTGGGCACGGCGATGGGCACGCCCACACTGCCACTCCCGCTGTTCTCCCTGCTGCTGCTCCGGCTGCTCGGGTGGCTCCCGCCACTGCTCCCACTGCTGCTAAAGACAGAAAGGCCACCCAGACATGAGTGCTGCACACAGTGAGAGGACACCGACATTTCCCAAAATGCTCTGAAATGAGTATAGCTACGAAAAGATCATTCAAAAGATCTCACGTCAAATACGAATTTCTTAATAAAGTAGGGGAAAAAGCTGAGTTCAAGAAACTTGTTTTGACCACATTTTAACAAGCATGTATTAAAGAAATTAAGAAGAAAAAATTCTCCAGAAATTTAAGCGACAAATGATGGGGCTCAACACATAATGATATTACTTTCTTTTACTCCAGTTTAATTGCTTGTCTGAAGAAACACCTTTTATAATAAAAACATAGTTTTCCTAAACAGATTATTTAATTTTATTTATAATGATATCTTGATATACTATCCCATATTAATGTTTTATTGTATATAGTTTTTCATCTGTAAAGTTCCACCAAAAAACAACTTGAAATTTCCCACATCTGGTCCATAATTTGTTTTCAGGTCAACTGTAACTACTGATCTTGTGGAGAAGTTTGCACTTTGAGATGTCTGTTCTTCAACTTTCTGACTGCACAAAGTTGCATCAGAGCATGAGGAGAGAGAGGTGGCATCAGATGAGGTTTGGGAGAGCGGAGTGAGGAAAAGAACTCAGTGCTTGGAAAATGAGAGAAATTGAACTAAAGTTATCTGAACAAGTTATGGTACTATGACCATCACATTTTGTGCTGAGGTAGAGAAAATACCTGTAAGTTCGATTTCTTTGATTCACAGAAGCTGTCCTCACAGGGCTCTGCTGCGAGGGAGCCATATTACGGGTTGGGCTAGGTACGTAATCATTTGGTACCACTGGAGGACGCACTGGCTCCAGTGTGCGATAGGGGGAGTGCCGCCTACAAAAAGAAGAGCGTATGTATCGTGTGATTAGCAAGTTCGGGCACAATAAATTCAGAGTTGCCAGTAGTGAAATACAGTTTGTACTCAGAGATAGGAAAATGTGTTTTAACATAACCCAGCTACCAATTTCAATCTTTCCTTAAGTATCACTTCTCCACCATTAGGGTTTTGAGGAGTATTATTTTTTAGTTTCCAGCCTCATTTCCCTGTGCTAATGCAATTCTGCTCATTCATTCTGAGAGCACGAAGATTCTCCCACCAGCTAAGCCAATGTTCCCCAGACTCTCTTCTTAGATGAGTTCAAATTATTTCAGTAGCATGTCAAAGTCGTCAAGCTGCACTGCATGAATGCACTCATCATCTTCCTCACCCCTCTCTCCCTAACCAAGGATCTTCCAAGATAGGGTAAATAAATCCAGAATTTGGCTCCACAACCCCCACTTTGATGAGTAATAGCAACCATAACAATTCTTCTCCCTCTCTATATATTAAATACATAGAAATTAAACTATATCCAATACACAGAAATCCACAATTTAATCTCATCTCCTTCCATTCTCACCTCACATTCTCCTCCAAGTTTCACCTCGATCTCTCTTACCTTTTACCCTCCTCAGAGTTCAACATTTAAAAGGGAGAGGAAGAAAAAAAGACCACCGAGGTCTACCTTATGTACTTTGAACTGTCAAGTACAAAACAGACTGGATTTATTAACATATTTCCCTATTTTTCTCAAAATTTCCTTTTAAAGGAAGAAAATGAGAAGAGTAAGAAAGGAACTATGACAGGAAGTAGGATGCACACTAGAACATTAGTGATTATTAAATTATTCTCATCTCTAAGTTTCCAAATTCTTTATGACAACGATAAATACTCAACTGACGTGAAACTAACATTTTGTAGATGAGATTCTGGTCTTCAAAAAAATAAAAATTGGGATCTCAAGATGTGAAAATTAAACAGCTTTCTTTCCTGAAATGATGTTGCTCCCTTGACTTATGTATTTCTTAGTAATTCCCTTCCCAAAAAGCTCCCACGGATCCTTCAAACATTGCTCTCCTGGACTACTCAAGTTTTGGCTCATTGATTTTGGATGGCATCACTTTGCAATGACCCAGTCCATTCTACCACCCTCAAAATCTCCCTGCATAAATACATATATACATTAATAATTAAAAATAAATAAGGGGCACTAGACAAGGTATTGGGTCAAAGGAAGAAAAAGGAATGTAGAACCTTGGACATAAAATACCAAAAAGAAGTTCAGGCATCTCTGAAATTACAATGGAACTATAAAATAACCTAAGACAGGAAACTGATTAATTTCTAAATATCTGACTTCCAGACAATAAAAATGGTCTGCTTCATCCAAGAAAAAACCCTTTGCTGATTGAGAACTCTACAATGAAAGCAGTGATAAAGACAAGGTAAAAAACAAGGGGCAGAGGAACAAAACATGTTGGCTAGGCAAAGACATGTGAAAAGGCCAGGCTGTGACCATCAACCAACTTGTGGTGCGCGGTGACTCTGGTCGCCAAGAATCCTGCAGAACCCTTGCTAACGCACAAGAAAAACAAATGCCAGTATATGAGTAAATCTTCAAAATTTGAGACTAACAGAAAATTTTATTTTATAAGACTACAGTGGGTACTCTTACCCCTGCACAGCTACACCCTACCATGTCATCTACATTCTACCCTGAAGTTTAACTCCTATTTTCTACTAGATTCTTTCCTCTCTAATCTAAGCAGACTGTTTTTTGCCCACCTGAAATAAAATCATCTTATTCCTGGCTGGAACTGATTTTTATTCTTTGGTTTCCAACTGTCCTAACTGTAATTCCTCTTCCTACATTATCCTCCTTTATATCCCAACTGGTCTTTGTCCTGTCCTGATCCCCAGGCTTGATTAGGTTTTTTTGTTGTTGTTTTTGGTGAGGGGGCCAAAAACCAGATTGTCAATTAAAAACTTTTAAGCATGTATCATAAAGCCAATGGTTGTCACAGCATTTTGTCTATGTCTTGTACATTTTTTAAAACTCCAATTTGTTGTACAGTGACTCTGAAAATATTACCCCCTTTTACAGATGAAAAAACTGAAACGCTAAGAGGCTGAGTATGCAAGAGCACAGAGCTGGAGCAGAGCTGAGGCAGAGTTTCAGCCATCCAGCTTCGGGGCTGCATTGTGCCCACTGACCGCCAACCTGAATCACAGTACACCAAGTGTTTAAATTATGATGCTTTAGGAGGAAAAAAGTCAAGCCTTTCCATTAATTGACCATTTCTGCCAAAAGTCAAAGCTGGAGCCCAATTCTGTAGACTGAATGAAAGCTCAATGTTCTCATAACAACACAAGATAAACAGAACTTTATAATCTACACAGTGTTCTTCAGAAGAATAGCCTGAACGAGAACAGTCAACTGTAATATGAAAGACTCTGGAAGTTTTCTGAAAATGGAAATTAGAGTGCAACTTAAAATAAATCATGAACTTGGGCTAGAATTTTACCTAAAATTTAAAACTCTTTAGAAAAATAATTTCTGCACAAAATCTTTTTAAAGTCTAAAGATGTTTCCCAGGAAAAGGAAAAATGACACACACAAAAAAATAATCCTAGAAAGAAAATCTTCTCTTTTCAAACATTAAAAATTAGTTTAAATCCATGTAGCGTTTATTTTTCACGCAGCACCACCCGAAATGGTTCCAACCCTCGCTCAGTTCCACACTCACCCAAGTGCCCCTTTCCCCGACAGGGGAGGGCTGGGGGGCTTCTGGGCCGGAGGTGTGGTACGCGGCAGCCCGCCCATCTTCATGTTCTGGGTACTCACCTAAAAAATTGTGAGGAAAACTTAACTTGCATGCAGTGAAACAAAGTGGCACTTTTGGGAAATAATACTATGCTATTTAACAAAGGAGGGGAAGGTTTAAATAGGAAAAACAATCAGAGGCCATGCATTTCATATGCAATTTCTAGTCTACTATTATTCTACAGTTGTACTCAAAGGACTCTTCCTAACATGAGATTTTCAAATGATCATAAACTTGTATGCAAAGACTTTATTTGCCATTAGGCCATCACACCAACAGATCACTGGTTAGACTGCTTAAAACTACAATCAATTGAAATTAAATAGGATAACCATAAAAAGCTTAGTTTTAATAAAGAGTAACTCAATCAGAAACAATAACGCCTTTAAGCAATTCCTTGTTTTTTAGATAGCAAATATATCATAAAAAACAAAATACACGTTTCCCAAATAAAATATACAACTATAGTTCTGATCCATTTTAACCAGAGAATATTAAATAAAGTTAAATTGTATGATATACAGAGAAAAATTTAGGTTTTTAAATGATGGATTGGCCATACAATTCAGACTTCTTTAATGTTCTCTTACGAAGGAATCACCTACCTGAAAACTGCCAGAAGTTGAGGCATGTGCCTAAACATCTGAAGCAGAAAGTTAGGGCTGAGGTATCCCATTCAGCTGGGAGCAGCACAGGGGCCACTAGCAATGTCCTAGTTCCAGTGGGAGTGAGACCCATTTAGGCCCAACATGGAGATTATTCAGGCATGGGAAAGATGTAAAATAGTCAGTTCTAAGGCCTCAGAGCTCCACCGTGACTCCTCACTACTCTATCCCCAACTGAAAATGCAAGTGTGGGAAAGTTGGGTAAACTGGGAACAATGGATGCTACCAAAGGAGCATGTTAGAACTTATACAGAAAGCCCTAGAAATCTGGATATCTCAAGGAGCTAAGGGAAGTCATTCACAAACATAGTTCAAATGCAATCTCAAGTTGCTTGAGATTACCAATGAGTTAGAGTTAATGCTCACCATAGCATATCTGACCCTATTTTTTAAGCCCCTAATATTTTGGATTGCCAAACACTTCAAAAAAGAATCAACTTTTCTAATAAGAAAAGTTCTAGAGTATCTAAATTATACTTGTAAAATGAAACTGCAAGACATTACACCACTGACATCAGAATATATTTATAACTGTAACTGCAAAATATAAATTTTAAGTAAACAAATCATAAATGTATAGCAAGTACTGAGGCTGTTACAATTAAATCTGACAAACAGAATTTTTAAAAATTCTAAAATATTACTAGTTATCTGAATAGGCAA
Organism: Equus asinus; assembly: GCF_041296235.1. Lineage (NCBI taxonomy): Eukaryota > Metazoa > Chordata > Mammalia > Perissodactyla > Equidae > Equus > Equus asinus. The sequence continues at coordinate 138,131,337 of NC_091793.1, read as the reverse complement.
GAAATAATATATCAAGAAACAAACTCTTCAAATGAATAGCCCAGTGAACAAGTTGTGTGTGATGTTAAAACAATCTTTAATGACAAATGATACCTTTGAAATGTCAGTATTTTTAAAGTGAAGCATTTATCTGTAATCCTTTTGCTGTTGCTTTTAAACAATAAAAACAAAACAAACTGGCTATCAAGTAAGAATAAAGATTAACTCGTCCTTGCTCTCCCCCTCATTAATAAACAGAGGGTATGCTAATCATAACTAAAAATGGAAATGCCATAAGTTTTAAAAAAATTAATCCACATTTGGGGAAAATTTTAGGAGTCATATGACAAATAACCAATAGTTTTTAAAACTGTAAATCTTAATTTACAATACCAGATTTTTTTAAAGTAGTAACCAAAGTCCTTTAAGCTCAACCTTAAACAACATAAAACCCAAAGTTACTTTGAGTGACGAGGAGGAAGTGGGTGAAGCAAACACTAAACTACATCCACCTGCTAGAAACAGGACGGAGAAGGAGCAGAGACAGAACAAGAGTAAAAGAGAAGTTTATTCTATGCATGGAAGAGCTAAAATACTTGAAAATAGCTTTCCAACTTTGATTTGTTTAAGGTTTTGATATGTAAGGTGTTTTTGTTTAAATTGCAGTATCATCTATAAGCCTTCTAATCTACCCCCAAAATAATACAAAATAAACAATCTATAAACTAAAATCTGGTGGGTTCTTCTATATGTAACACTTGAGACATTTTATGATCTGTAGAGTCATCAAAAAATTGTATTTGGTTAGTGGGATTTGGATGAGTAAATTAAACCACTTGAAAAACCAGAGTTCCTGTAGAATGTCCAAATAATGTATAATTTTATACTTCACTGATACTGTATTCAGTGATACTGTATTCACTGGTACTTTATATTAAGCTAAAAGAGTTTTCAATATGTCTTTAATGTAGCTTTCCTTTATGGGAAAAAAAGGCTTCTATGCTAAGTAAAACTGAATATGCTACATAGAGTGTAAAAACTGCCATGAAATTTGAGGGAAAGGCAAGAGAACAGGAGCAACTGCCAAACAAAACTTAATTTCTTTACCATAGGTGGAAAGTGTACTGTAATTAAAGTTAAAAAAAAACTCTATGTCAAATCTAAAATAATTTGGGAAAAAAATACTTACTGGACAGCCATCATAGTTCTAAAAACTTTTTTGAGGTAAGTTTATGAGGGAAACAACATTTCCTGACAGTAGCAAACACGTGACTAAACTGTGTGTGGTGACGGGGAACTTAGCTAGAGAGAGAGTGCGTGTGTGTGAGAGTGCGTGTGTGTGCAGCACAAACTCAGGACAAAGAAAACGAAGCAACACTGCACCCACTTCATAACAGCACTTCCGACGAAACTTCTTAAAAAGCTTGCAAACAAGCAGAACTATCATCTGCACATAAACATGCAGTCAATGGTCCCGAATGATGAGTGGGAATGTTCATCACGCTTCTCAAAGTTTTACTTGGGAACTGGAATGAAATTTTGGTGGCTGACTGCAACAATAATTCAATTACATGGGTATGTTTTGATTCCATAAAGGGGAAAGTCATCACTGAAAGCTAAGTGAAGGAGGTATTAGGCACAAGGAAGAACAGTAGGAAAGGTCCCTTCCTTTCCCCTACCAGAGAGAAATCCTCAAAACAGAAGAAATATTTCATTTAGGTGATGAAGCTTAATTTATGGCCACAGCACAAATATTTTCCCAATGGTCTGTGACCAAGGAACACAGATAATACTGGAGGTAGGAGTAGTTCCTTTATGATCAAAGAGTGGCTTCGGAGATGTCTACAACCAGCACCAACCATCAGGCCAGTCGTCACACCTTAACATTGTTTCTACTGTGACCCTACCTTCCCTGCCCTGTCCCTGCTCTATCCTTTGTGGAACTTCAGTATCTCCTTGAACCTTGATATATAATATGACGTTCATTACAAATTTCAGTGTTTTCCAGGACTCTGTGAACCTCAGTATTTTTTATACAGCTGGCCAGCCAGGTACCTCTAGTTCGTAGAGCACATCATTTCTGCTATGAAGAGACTTCCCACTGACGGATGCCCTGCTGCAACGCGACAGTGGCAGACACACCCTAAAATAATACCTGTGGTATAGCCCTCATTTATCAACCACCTACCACCTGCCAAACTACTAGGTACAAGGGTAAAGGAATGTGAAAGATAACGGGGACACTGGGGACGCAAAGGTCTATAAAATGATTTCTCTGTTTTTAAGGAACTTATAATATTTTGGAATAAATAAGACTCACATGTTTAAAACAAAAAGGAATGTCTACAAATTATATAGAAAGTCCCCAAAAAGAAATATCAGTGTTAAAAGGAATAGCTAGGTTTCACAGAGAAAACTCTGCGCTAGAGTGTTAACAAATTTAAAAAGAACAGGATTAAAACATCCCAAGAAGACGAGCAGCATGTATAGGTCGCATCTGGGTGTGGAGTAGTGAGGACGTGCAGAAGCTCCGGTCAAGCACCTCCAGGCCTTCCTTTCATGTCCACTAGTGTCCCCGTTAGTCCTCCCCAGTATAGGATTCTTTGGCTTCCTAGAGATCTCTATGCCTCTCCTACTTCAATTCTGGGGGCTAGCAGGCAAAGGACCAGGAGATCCTCTGAGGAAGCAGAGCTGAAATCAGGAATTTGAGTACGAATTCAGGAGAGAAGAAAAATTTTAGTAAGAGAGTTAGAAAGACAAAAAGCTTAAGGTGCCCAAGAGTCCTAAAATACAGTAATCTAATTCAGAGATATGGAGTAAGAGATCAGGAGTAGCAGGGGAGAGAAACAGATAAAGAAAGGAGAAGAAAAGAAGAATAAAGATGGACGAACTTGATTGATGCAAGAATCTGCTTGATTCTGCAAATAGTTTCTGACAAGTGGCTTTTGCCAAAATCGAATTGGTGGCTCAAGATCGGAACTAGTAGGCAAAAACAAATGGACCTCCCAAGGGTTGCTGTTTATGGAGTTTTTCTTCCAAGTGTTGTGTCAAATAAACGCCTCAGAGTGACCCCTCAACTGCATCTGAAGCTAGAAATGTGAGGGGAAACTGAGCACCCAAGTGTAGGGAATGGCAAACACTTGTTAAAGACTGCACTCAAATGAAAAAGCTAGCCCGTTTTTTCACATACAGTTCAGTTACAGATCTTCAAGATCCCAAGCAAAATTGTCCAAAGTGTTATACTCTTACTGTTTTAGCTGTAAAATAACCCCTAACTCCTCCTCATTAATTATTTAGAATCTGCTTGCACACTGTTCAACTGAAATAAGTACTACTTTAACAGAAGTCTTTACTATTTTTGATTAAACTAACATACTTATTTAAAAAGTACTTAAGCTTAGCTTCCTTAGTGACAATTTTACTACTTTCAACAGAAAAATCCATTTCAAATATATACATCAGTAACATGGTCTTAAAACTATTTTTATTATTAAAATAAAGAGTGGAGAAAGCATACCACAGTTTAAGGTACATTCCACTTTCACATGGCCTCAGGCACATATTAAAAACACTTCTGATATGGCATTCTATCCATTAGCTTTTTATGCCTTTTACTGTAAAAATATCACCACATTGTTTTCAAAGGTCTTTTGAATTAAAATCTACAACTTGTTCTCCTCAGTCAAATGAATGAAAAACAACTAACCCAAATTTCAGATGAAAAGAACCATTAAACACCGGCAGAACATGCTGTATAAAATGTTAAAATTTCAACTCTTAAGCATGGAGGTCTCTTCTGAGTCCAAGCCCATGTGTCTGGTCTCAAAGTATGATCTTAGTTTACAGTCTGTCTGAAAGGCATCAAAAGTCTGACAGCAACGGAAGCAAAGACAGAGCCTCATGAAGAGGTGAGAAGGAAATCAAAGAGGAGATAAGCCTATCAAACATCTGGAGACCTCTAGGGCACTTGATACAATCCATAGGTCTCCAAGAAGCTCAGGCAGAAAACCACTGGACTAGTTTATTATCTGCAGTCCCCTCCAACTGTAACATTGTTTTCTTTAACTCTATATTTTCTACCTTTATATAATCAATTATTCCATTAATCACTCTTCTAAAACCACTCATCTTTTTTTCACCAGCATAAAAAGAGTAATGATTTACTATATACTGAATATTTTTTTCTACTCTGTTTTGGTTCACCCAAAATTATTAACTATGTGCCACAAGTTTTTAGAGAAGACAGGCATACAAAGGATAGGAAGAAAGACAAGACAGAGCACTGGCACACTGTGGCTTCAACGATGAGCTCAGGGTACTCTTCTCACCCTGTCAACTCCACTCCGATATAAAACAAACACCTACACGGAGCCATCTTACTCAGGAGCGGAGCTCGGTGGTGCAAAAAGTGAAGACGTAAAGGAATGCTTATCCAAGTGTGATTTCCCTGTCAGATCTGTCTAGGAGTCTCTCATTTCCCACTCATTTTGGCCTATCTCCCACATGGAAAAGATCCTGAACCCAGGAAGGTCAAGAAGGAATCACAGTAATGTTTGGAGGAAATGAGCATGGGATAGGAGCTTAGCCAAGCTGGTCTAAACTTTAAGGGAAAAGAACTGGTCCATTTCTGGGGTTTTCCCTCAGCTAATCTTTGTGTGCACTTCTATCACTTTGGAGGTTAACACAGCAATAGCCAAAATCTGAACACACACTTTAGGGGTAAAGAGCCAGGGGAGCCACACAGACTGCTTTCAATCTAGTTGTACCTACTTTATGCGACAGGAATCCCCTCAATTCCACATGCTCACTCATGGAGATCGAGGGCTTGGGGCCAACACTCCAATCAAGAAAACAAAAAATACATTAGCCTGGGCTCCACTAGTCACATTGCTCCACTAGTCACATTTCTCTACTAGGATCTGCTGAGATCTCGGGGGCCTAGGTTAGCAGCTAGTCAATGATTCAGGTCTCAGTCATCTTCTCTTCATGTTATCACTCACTACACTGAGGACAAGGCAAACAGGGTATTAGATGGAAAGAATATGTATTTGAAAAGAAATTACAAAATTCAGCTAAGAAAAAAAGAACAAGAAAGAAATGCATGCTCAGTTTGGTGAAAATAATTTTAGTAACATTCCATTTGACAGGCTCCTTGAATACACTTGAATGTCTTTTACCAGTAATCTTCCAAAACACTAAAATGTTACTGCAACAAATAACAAAAGGAAATATTATCTCTAATTCTTAACTTGTATTCTGTTAAACACTATCATGAGCTTTTGATGTTTTGCATATAATTAATACTCAGCTTGAAAGACTTAAAGTGAGTTTATACTGAAATACATATTTTATATAGAAATTTGAAAAATACAACTAATTGTTTTTTCCAAAATACATGATACTGCAACTTAAAAAAAACCCATAACATTATATATTTTCTGCTTCTCAGTTTCTTTATAGTGATTAAGAGTCAAGAGATAATGACATACTGGCCACAAGGTGTTTAACAAAGCACACCATTTATAGAATAAAAAGTCTATTACACAGGGGGAGGGTTAAATAAAGCACATCAGTCGGCCCTCCAATCCATAACAAAATTTCTACATTTAGAAAGATCCAGCTAATGGTATTTCATAATGACATTTTTATGATAGACTAACTTACATTTCAGTTTCACAAAATATATTAACAATGCTAAATAACCATTTACTCAGCAAATATTTACCAAACACCTAATGTGTGTCAGGCACTGTTCTAGGCACACAGCACAGGGTAGTGAACAAAACAGACAAAAATATTTGCCCTTATGGAACATGAACACCACAAAGCTGCATGACAAAAATAAAATAAAAAAGAGTAATTATTGGTTGGTTTTAAAAGGCCAAATGCCGAATATCTCTTCACTCCCCATATGTAATATTCTATGTAAGAACAAAGAATGGAAATCCAGCCCTGGAATCTCTTACCTTAAATCTAAGCAACCACTTAATGCATAAATGGAGCAAATAAAAGAAGTAAGAAAAAAGCATTGAAAGGTTAGTTGGAACTTCAGGATGTGAAGAGAAAGGAAAAAAACAAAGAAAAAACAAGTTAAGCATTCAGCATTAAAAAATAATGTTTCAGTAGATCATAGAAAGAGTGGTTAAAGCAGAATGTGTCATGAACAGGAGTTTTTTGTTTTTGATGAAATTATATAAGACATTGCTTTAGTCAAAAACTTAAGTTTCAATTAGTGACCCCTGAACACTGAAAGTCCAAACAATGAAAAGGACTACAGAGTCCTAAAAGAGTAACATTTTACTTGAGGATTAAATAAGAATTGGGGTGGGGGGAAATCACCTTTTATTACATAATCGGGCAAGCACAAATACGATGTTTTATATTCTAAATGCTTTTTGTCGTTAGATTCTGGCAGTACCCTAAAATTTTCTATTAGCACTTGTTAGCCTTGAATAAACTTCAAAAGATTTTCCCAGGTTAGAATAAATTTCAGTTATTACTTATCCATCCAATTACACATCCTATTTTACATGCTCTAATTAGTCCAGTAATCTAAATGCATGTAGGTGTCAATTATAAAATTAAATATCAAATTTCAGATAATAGTGCTTATACCAAAATTGTGAGGAAGAAAAGGATTTTTTAAAAAAATTTACACTGTACATTTTCTTTTACATAGATCTATACTAAATTTAGATTTAACTGACTTCTAGGCATACTAGTGTGGGGTATATTTTTTTATTTAAATTTATATTTAAATATATTACACATAAATCAGCTTCTATTAAATATAAATCAACTGCATGAACTATACAGTTTCTCTTAGAAGCAGATATATATTCAAAGTCACATTTGATAAGTCATTTGTCTTTCAAATCACTGATGAGATGCAAACTTTAAATAACTTAATATTTAGCTGAAGCCCTGAACAGCTTAAGTTTATGCACCAATTTAAATGAAACTTACAGACTCCTCAGTTTTGATTATGATACTTTACATAAATAGCAGGCACTCAAATACATTTTAAAAGATAGCCAAAATATATAATGGCTATATACTCAAAAGCAGTGGAAGGATTAATTCACATATTACTATTATCTACACTATTCTCACCCAAAATGTCAAGATACAGTCATTTTAGAAAAATTCAAAGTACATGCTTGTTTATATATGTTCTTTCTGAAAACTAATGCCAAAAGTTTGCTGATAAATTTTTTGAGATAAGGTAAATAATAACATACTGAATAATTTTAATATCATATTAAATCATTAAAAGATTAAAAAGATTACACACACTTATTTACCAGATATATATGAGGTATTATCATAACTGAATAAGTAAATCCAATTCATTCAAAGATGATTGTTCACAACTTGAGAACACAGTGCTAAGAAGAAGCAAGAAGGATAAAAGTTATAGCAGTAAGGAATCTTCAGAACCACAACTGGGCCAAGATTTGGTTCTCTAGGAAAGGAAACATAAAAGTTTAATTTTCTAGAGTTAGTTTCATTATGGGCTATTGTTTTAAAAAGCTTGACAAAAATTATACTTACCTTTACTCCATGTCCAATATCATCTAGAATAGTATAGTCAATAGGTTTTCTAATGTAACGAACTGGTCGTTCAAGGTTAGCTGGAGCAATAATCTTATGTGTCCTTGAAGTGTTTTTATTGGTAGTCAAAATACCAATTTCTCTTCTTGCAACTTTCTCTTTATGAATATCAACAGTCTGCAAAATATAAACACAACACAAAAATATACAGCTCTAATATCTAGAAAAATCAAAATATAAATGCTCAGAGACTTAACATCATTTTTCATATTCTTAATCATAACTGATAAATTTTCTCCTTTTTGGACTAATACTGACTTTCTCCATTTTTAGGCTAAAGCAAGGGTTGGCAAACCATGACTGGTAGACCAAATCTGGCCCACCATCTGTTTTCTACAGCCCAAAAGTTTTGAGTGGTGTTTACATTTTTTAGTGGTTAAAAACCTCAAAGAAAAACAATGTCATGACGTGAAAATTGTACAGAATTCAAATTTCAGTTTCCATAAATAAAGTTTTATTGGAAAACAGCCATTCTACTTGCTTACATATTTTCACACTACCACAGCAGAGACGGGTAGTTGTAATGGAGACCTCATGGCCTGCAAAGTCTAAAATATTTACTAGACGGCCCTTTACAGAAAAAGTTTGCCAACCCCTGGGTTAAAACAAACTAATTTTTCCCCTCTCCACTAAGATTTGGCCTAATATAATGATTAAAAAAGCCCCCGTGATTAATCTGGCTACATTTAAAAATAGCCTAGGGCCCAGTCCATGGCTGAGCGGTTAAGTTTGTGCGCTCCAATTTGGCGGCTCAGGGTTTCACCAGTTTGGATCCTGTGCACGGACATGGGACCGATCATCAGGCCACGCTGAGGCAGGGTCCCACATGGCACAACCCTAGAATAGACAACTACGTACTGGGGGGCTTTAGGGAGAAGAAGAAGGAAAAAAAGAGAAAAGAAATAAAGATTGGCAACAGATGATAGCTCAGGCGCCAACCTGCGCCAAAAAAAAAGGATATTTAAAAAAATAAAAATAGCCTATTAGTATAATTTCTATTAGTGTTGAAATCGCTTTTTGTAAAAAAAAAAAAAAAAAGGGAAAGGCCTGGGGCTGGCCCCGTGGCCGAGTGGTTAAGTTCGGGTGCTCCCCTGCAGGCGGCCCAGTGCTTCGTAGGTTCGAATCCTGGGCGTGGACATGGCACTGCTCATCAGACCACGCTGGGGCGGCATCCCACATGCCACAACTAGAAGGACCCACAACGAAGAATATACAACTATGTACCGGGGGGCTTTGGGGAGAAAAAGGAAAAAAAATAAAATCTTTAAAAAAAAAAAAAAAAGGGAAAGGCCTAAAATATAAATACAATGTTAAAAATAAAAGTCTTTTTTTTACAGAAAAACTTAAGTTTACTCAGGCTAAGCTGCTTATATTTTACCATGACACAATTCTTGTAAAATATTTCATCAATATATTTTATTTATTAAATGCTCACAATAGGATATAATTTTAGTACAGAACGACAATGTGTTTTTACTCAGTTTTTTATTTGCTAATAGAGGGTGAATTTCTCCACAAACACAGGTAATTAACACACTAAGACAGCATTTTTTTTTTTTTAAGATTTTATTTTTTCCTTTTTCTCCCCAAAGCCCCCCAGTACATAGTTGTATATTTCTCGTTGTGGGTTCTTCTAGTTGTGGTATGTGGGACGCCGCCTCAGCGTGATCTGACGAGCAGTGCCATGTCTGCGCCCAGGATTCGAACCAACGAAACACTGGGACGCCTGCAGCGGAGCACGTGAACTTAACCACTCGGCCACAGGGCCAGCCCCACTAAGACAGCATTTTTCAAACTGCAGATTGCAATGTAGTGGGATGTGAGCAGCAATTATTTTAAATGAAATAGAACAGAAATATCAGGCTGCATGTTTACCTGTAAGGTAAGAATTGTTTCTTGAAACATTTGTTATGTATATAAATACATACACGAATTGTGTACTGGACGCAATGTACAATGTATTTTTTACTGTGAGTTGCAGTCAAGAGTCAGAAAAGTACTTCACTAAAATTGTTCACATCTCTTACCATCGTTCCTGCCTCAGCAGCAATTAATAGACAATTTTGCTAATTCCTCCCCAGACCCACTTCAATTTCCCCTTTCTAAAAGAACCAGTTAATAATACAGAAATGGAGAGAAAAGATAACCATCATGACACTATTAAACATCACTTTACGAAATCTGAAAGCTGATTATTTATCCTTCTAAACTACCTGAAGTATGAAGAGAACTTGAAATAAATTCAAAGCCTCCTATTTCAACCAAGAGATCTTAAAAGCAACAGAATCTGTAAGTTCTGAACTAATAAATGTGTAAAGTAAGCATCAAATAAAAGACTGGCCATGGTAGTAACCTTATCATTTTAAGTATTTCTTTTTAAGATGAAAATTGTCTTTGAACTTTTTCTGTGCATGTTAGGTAAATTACAACATCTTTCCTTTTCAGCTGGTTGGGGGAGCTATAACAGAAAAAAGAAGTTTGCATATTAGTGAAGCTATTGGAATTTACCTATTTTTAACTTCAGAGAAATGAAAATCAATCATGTTTTGAATAATTTTTAATGGGTCCTCCTGAACCATTAAAAATATGGGCTAGAAAGATTTCGTACTCATGGCATATGCTTCAAAATAAAAAACAAACAAAATATGGCACTTATTTTTTATATACCTGTTGTTTGTCATATCAATAAAAGAAAATTTATTAGAGAATGTAATCCTCTTGAGACACTTTTTACTCCAGTCAGTTTTTAGAAATGTAATTATCTTACCTAGAAATGAAACCTAAGAATGCAAACCCAACCAAGCATAATAGAATTCTAAGCATATGGCAAATTGAACTTCAATTTCAAATTTTCCTACTAGAAATACTAATAAATCTCTGGAGAATGAAAAGGGAAGAGCAACTTTCACTTATTATTTGCACTAATATACAGTTGTATTTTATAACAAGCACATATTTTTAAATTGCTCGAAAATTGAGACTTTTTTTTAAAAAAGCATTAAAACATTTGATCATACCTGGGGACAGGAAGCACTTACATATTACCTATATGTTCTCTTTACAGACACACACACACACATAGCCCAAACCCATAGACCATTCTGCTAAGGATAAAAGGAAGACCAATACAGCAAAGGAAAAGATCACAGAACTGTAAATAAGCCTAAATAAGAGAGAGTTGCTATAATGAGGCACAATATTGGGCTCTTAGCTTCCGGAGAGAGAAGGCAAAGCAGAAATAATGAGTTACAAGGAAATATACCCCTTCATCAGGGAAGTGACAATTTTCCCAGCACTAAACTCTAAAAGGAATTGGTTGAAGTAATTATGAGAAAAATGCTCTTTGTTGCCTCTCGTACTAATTCTCATTAAAAACTGAAGGCTATTTTAAAATATAATTCTTAACAGCATATGTCTATGGAAAGTAAAAATAATTTAGTTTGGCTATATGATGTTTCTAGTTGTCTACTCCAAACGAATGCCTACATCTTAGAAAAACCAGAACAGGGTTTCTCAACAGCAACATTCCTGACATCGGGGCCAGAGAACTCTTTGTTGAGGGGGAGCTGGCCTGAGCACTGCAGGATGTGGAGGAGCGTTCCAGCAATACCTGGAGCTCTCCTCGACCTCAAGTGGCGACAACCAAAGATGTCTGACACTGCCGAATGTCCCCTTGGGAGTAAAACTGCCCTGGCTGAGAAACCAGTGATCTAGAGAAAGGACTAATTCATTTGTCTCTTACATTATTCACTCTCAAATATCAATTGTTTTCAAACTTTTTCTAAGAACTGACTCAAGATTAATGCCTCTAGTGACTGCATAAGTATAGATATTTGGTGCCATTAACTTTTTTTAAACATTTACAGTAATAAAAGTAATATATGGTTAAGAAAAATAAAGAGTATAATCCGTATTCTTGCCATCCCACTACCACACTGGGTTGAACTGTAGGAATTCCTGTGGACAGAATCAAACACACATTTGGAGAAGAGCTACAGTTTTATTTAGAGTCTGAATAACAATTTAGTGGAGAATAATAAATCTATTCCACAAATAAAGAGCAGAAAGTTTGGTCCAGAAGATTCTGAAGCTTTCAGCAATCACCTATTTCCAATTTTTCAAAGCTTTCTCTTGTGGAAAATATAATCAGTCAAATTAGACAGAGTAATATAATGAACACCCCCCACAGAACTAACATCCAGCTTCAACATTCATCAACTCACAGCCAATTGCCAGTTTTAAAAGAACTTCTGTAAAGCTCCTATGACATATTTTTAAATAAAAAGATATGGCAACTATGTTACTATGTTTTTCCTAAATCAAATTCAGAGTTTTCAGTAATCACCACTGCCTTTGCCTTCATAATATTCTTTGACATTACAATGCTAAAATGTATTAAGTTAAATTTTGAAAGGACAAGTTCAACACTGATATTTAGGAAGAATGTTAATAGTAAGACAAGTATTTCAAATTTATCCTAGATTTCTAAAGTTTTTAGTTATATGAGAATTAACTTGCTCTTATTTAGAAAAGGCCTCAATAACAGCACTCACCTGTAACTAGGTAGCAAAGACGACCAAAACTAATGCAAGTACGCAGCCATTAATATTATTATTGTTTGCTACCTGTTAACCAAAAACACACCAAGTAACTGTCACCGCAACTGTGCAGGACTTAAACATCTGTTCTCGCAGTTCCTTAACTTGTTTCTTCATCCTTCTTACTGCTATTGCTAAGCTGGTCTCGCATGCTGCGGGCTGCCCCCACCAGACTTCAGCCACACAGTGCCAGGCTCTCCAGGATACCTCTTAGCGCCTTGAGATAATCACACCGACTCCCAGCTCCCTTGCAAGCCTGCGCCCCGCTCTCACATCTCCATCACAGACCCAAGCACGCACTCAGGCCACAGCAGATGGACAGGAAGGTCCTGTACAAAGAATTTATTTTAGGGTTACCCACGCATTGTTGTTTCCCATTACCACAGATAATCAAGGGCTGACTGCACTGAACAGCACTACCTCGGTTAGCTGCCCAGCAGTGTGGGAAAACATCTGCAATCAAACAATTACAGTGGGTTAACTCAACTAAGTTGAGTGCTTTTAAATATGAGTCTTGAATGTTTTATTAGTAAGTTAACATTTCAAGTAAGCATTTAATTATCTAAATTACAAATATGCTTTAAATTATTCATCTTTCATAAAACAAATTAGTAACAAGCTGAATGGTTCATTTTCAGTTATTCATTTTTTTATACAACGATATAAACTATACATACGAAATTAATTAGGAACTGCATAAAAAAATTACCTACAGTGAGTTCCTCAGGGTTTAGACCTTCCATTGCCTTTGAGGACCTAATCCTTAAGAAGAATTATTTCCATCCTTCTATTTTTTCACAATCATTCCTTTCTCCCTCCTTTACTTGCTACCTGCTACCTACACTACTTCAACACTTGGCCCAGTAAGCCCTGGTCAGCTCTTGGGAGGGTGGGAGGAACACTACTTTTTAAGTTCTTCATGTTGCCTTTTGACCTCTCTTGATCTTCTAAGCCATGATGAACTGAATATAGCCAGCACTGACTGTTTTTAGTAGTTAAGAGAAGAATTTTAGTTTAGAAGTTTCTAAGAATCTTAGTTTGAATAATGTTGTATAAACCTTTTTTTTGGTTTTTACTTACCAGAAATGGACACAGTATAAACAGCATTCATCTTTCTACATAGTGCTATTCTGACTTAAAAGTACCTATGTGTGCTTATATAAGTATTCAGTAAAATTAAAAGTTTTCTCTGATAACTAAATATTCTTGAAAAATATTCAATGTTAATTTAAATTCTACTCTCAGTTTGAAGATTAAAAATTTCAATTAGTTTTTCAAATAATATGCTTCCAAAGAATTGATAGGATAATAGGAACAAAGCTAGAAATGGAATTTCTTTAAAATTTACCATCCTTAAAATAGCTAAGGTAATCCACATAAAGATAGCCTAATACTACCTTATGGATATGGTGAGTGTGGTGTAAATTAGTACACTACTTAATACTATATTGTTTTTTAGTACAAAAATGTGTCTGATACTAAATATTTGTAATCAACTGTCTTGTTTCTCAAAACACTTGACATTCAGAGAACGAGTTATTACTCTGTTTTGTTGAAGTACTTCTTCCTGATACATAGTTGGTCGAGTCCATGGAATTACTACCCTCAGATTCAAATTCAGAGTAATCTGGAGGGGGGTGGCCTGGTGGCGCAGTGGTTAAGTGCACATGTTCCGCTTCTCGGTGGCCCAGTGTTCACCAGTTTGGATCCCGGGTGTGGATGTGGCACCACTTGGCAAAAGCCATGCTGTGGTAGGCGTCCCACGTATAAAGTAGAGGAAGATGGGCGTGGATGTTAGCTCAGGGCCAGTCTTCCTCAGCAAAAAGGGGAGGATTGGTAGTAGTTAGCTCAGGGCTAATCTTCCTCAAAAAAATAAAGAGTAATTTGGGAAATAGTTCAGTTCCATCAGAGTGACAGAGGGTTGAGGTCAGCGGGGCACAGAATAAGCGAACAGCAGACCCAGCAGAAGAGAAAGAGAAAAAGGCAATCACAAGTTCATTTGTGAGAATCTCAGAAGAATAAAGAATTTCAGATGGAAGACAGTTCAGAAAACATAAAATCAGTTCTATCATTTTACAGATAAGAAAATCTAAGTTCAAAGAAGCCAAATGTCAGACAAGTCAGCAGAAGAGCCAGAGTAAAACCTAGAGCCCCCACCCTCAGCCCTCCCAATCCTACTCAGCCTTCATTTCCATGAAAATGGAGAAAAGAGCTGGAGCACCAGAAGGCTGAAAAGTGATCCAGTTCTTACCCAGGAAACAAGAAAAAGATAGTGATGAGGACAGAAATCGAAGACCTCAGATATCTAGCATCTACTGGCCCCAAACCACGCTACCAAATAGCCCGTCAATCACACTGACATCAATCACCATTGCAACAGACAAGTGCCCGTCTCCGACCTGACAACCCCTGCCCTCTTTGCTTCTGCAATCCCATCTCCTCTCCAATTCTCCAAACCTAGTATTTTTGCCTAAATTGCAAAACACTCTGGTCTCAAGATATCTTAAGAACCTTCTGACCCTCTCTACAAACAATAATCTTCTTAACTAAGCATAATAATAATAAAATTTAAGTACCAAACATTTGAAAAACCAGTATTTTAGAGCAAGGGCTTACAAACTATGGCCTACATGCCAAATCTGGCCCAAAGCCTGTTTTTATATGGCCCATTTCATATGGCCACATTTTCTCTTACATTACAGAGTAACTTTTCAGTCTAAGGAGCAAACAGTTTTGATATTCAGTTGACTTTTAAAATAAAGACTCTACCTGTACATTAAACGTAAGTGAAAAAATTTTCTATCATTAAGGCAAATGATAAAAAATATATAAAATTTTTAAAATTTACTCTTATTTTTCTTAGATATAGCCTCCATCAACCCATTTCTCCTACTCAACCCCTCATCCAACATGCTAAGACACACTCGGTGTAAACTTAACAGCAGCTGTAGAGCAGCAGAACCCTCCCTCCCCAGCTACTGCTCTCCAGACTTAGCTTAACTCCAAATGAAGAAGGTTCAACATATTCTTGACAGCTCTCACTCAAGCCCCTGTTATTTCTGACCTACTAATCTCTATCCATTCATCACTTCCATTTCTTACTTATTCCATTAGAATAGCTTAAAAGACAGTATTAGACGATGTTAATATAAATTTGTGATACTCGAAAATGTTCTCATTAACTGAATTAATACATGTCCGTATTAGCTAGAGTAGATTTATTCACTTTCCTCCTTAAGGGTGCTACCCTTCCTATCAAAGACCTACAAAATCCTAATCAGGAAATAGATGACTCTCATTCATTGTCATTTACTTGTTGTTATCATCTACCCACACGATCTTTCCTACCCTTCCTATCAAAGACCTACAAAATCCTAATCAGGAAATAGATGACTCTCATTCATTGTCATTTACTTGTTGTTATCATCTACCCACACGATCTTTCCTACCCTTCCTATCAAAGACCTACAAAATCCTAATCAGGAAATAGATGACTCTCATTCATTGTCATTTACTTGTTGTTATCATCTACCCACACGATCTTTCCTACTTTCTCTTGAAAACTAATAAAAAAGCTGTCCCTCCTTTTTAGGAACTCTAATATATTAATTTCTCTTCTGGACTTGCACTTTTCTTCCTACATTCTTTTTTGGGTCCTCTGACACAACTTCAAATATGCAGAAATTTTAAGACTCTCAAGTATAAACCTCAAAATTCTCTATCAGATTAGCAACAGTCAACATCCCTTCTTCTTAGAAAACCAAGTTTAATCTATTTCATCATTTAAAATTCCACTGATAATTTCCTCTAAGAGATCTTTTCAGAAGAAAATTTACCTCTCACTCATTAAAACTCACCAATTCTTTGCTTTTCTTTTCAGTTTAAGAGAAACAGCAATACAACAAGCAATAAATTATACCATGTCTACAGAAGTTAATATGGGATGTGAATAAACTCTAATAGTGGCAAATTCAGAGTTAAGATGAAATAATATTAAATAACAAGAAATATCTCTGAATGGTCTGATGAATTTTCAAGTAACAGAAATATAAGGTAGACCTCCCATATTGATTTATCTGGACCATATTTTATTTAATTATACAAATTAAATTTCAAACTTCAAAAAATGTTGAATTAATCAATTTCAAAAGAGTCCTGAACTCTTAAGATATATACAATAAAAGATAATATGCAATTTTAAATTTCATTTTATTCCAGAGGGGTTATAATCATTTACATCTAAAAAGAGTGTTGAATACTACCAAGCTACTCAAATGACAAGCATGCTAAAATAAAAAAGCTCCAAGGATCTCATCAAAAAGAAGCAGGCAGATCAAAACCTCTACCTTTTTAATGTTTTAAAATGCATTTTGCATTTACAAATTGGTTTTTCATTGCACTATTATTTTAAATGGCCCGAAAATAAGGAAGGGTTATAAAAGCTATAACATATGCACGCAACATTATGCAACCACTGAAATCATTTATAAAGAACTTAAAACATCATGGGATGTTTTATACATAATATAATCACAGCTAAATTTTAAAAATTATTTATAAGAAAAAAGTATTAGATGGAGATATACCAAAATATTAATAGCGAAACGCGCAAGTAGTGGGGAGAGGGCTAGTTTTTCCATTTTGTCTCTTTTTCTGTATATTCATGAGCATGACTTTTATAATGGAAAAAGTATAACATTAATTTTTTTTTAAGTTCTATATAAAGATAATTTTATAAGGTCACTTAGATTAATCTTTCCATAATTGAGGTATGGTGCCATCCTGGTAAACAAAAATCCTACCAACAGAAACAAAATTTACACAAGTCATCAAGCTACCACATTTATATTTTCAAAAAGATAACTAATTTGGTAAAAGTTGGAAGAAATCCAATAAATTTTCACCTCAAGGCTGATTATTTTAACATGACAACTGACTTTTAATAGAAATCATTCAAGTTTACTTCCTTATCAAAATCACAGAGAAGATAATCACTCCACAAAAAGACAGAATCAAAAAAAAACCTAATATTGAGTTTGTATTTTCCAAATCAAACGTGGGTTAACTCACATAATAAAGGCTGCCAGCATTACAGAGTGTCTGTTTATTAAGTGTTCCTCATAGGCAAGATAGGAAAATAGTGTGGTCTCACTTGGGAAATATGATTGATTGAAGATTCCATCCTTCGCAGCTGGGACGCCTGGATATCCAGCATCTGCAGGACATTGTTGGCCAAGGTATTTATCAGATAGGCAACACTTGCTAAGGACTGGGTGGTGTAGGCTTTGGTTTCTTCTAGGGCTCTCTGCTTATCTGCGGACTAGGAAAAAGAAAATCATCAATTCAAAGAATTAATTCAGAGATAACCCATTCCATCAATCTAATATACAAAAATACTCATCAAAACCATTCTGTTGCTGAATCTACACACATTAAAAAATGTTCTAAAAACTAATTATCTGTATCATTAAACCCAACAACTAAACTGTTCGCTAATATTTTCATGTTGAATAGATACATCTATGTACAGATGCAAATAAAATACTGAAGCCATTATTTAAAAAATGAGCGCCAAAACAAAAGACCCTGAATTGCTAAAGCAATCCTGAGAAAGAAGAACAAAGCTGGAGGCATTACAATCCCTGACTTCAAAACATACTACAAAGCCACAGTAATCAAAACAGCATGGTACTGGTACAAAAACAGATGCACAGATCAATGGAACAGAATTAAAAGCCCAGAATTAAAACCACACATCTATGGACAGCTAATCTTTGACAAAGGAGCTGAGGGCCTATAATGGAGGAAAGAAAGTCTCTTCAACAAATGGTGCTGGGAAAACTGGACAGCCACATGTAAAAGAATAAAAATCAACCATTCTTTTTCACCATTTACTAAAATAAACTCAAAATGGATCAAAGACCTAAAGATTAGGCCTGAAACAATAAGTCTGCCAGAAGAGAATAGAGCCAGCACGCTCTTTGACATCAGCTTCAAAAGAATTTTTTCGGACACCATAACCCCTCACATGAGGGAAACAATAGAAAGAATAAACAAATGGGACTTCATCAGGCTAAAGAGCTTCTTCAAGGCAAGGGAAAACAGGATTGAAACAAAAAAACAGCCCACTAATTGGAAAAAAATATTCACAAGTTATTTATGTGACAAAGGGTTAATCTCCATAATATACAAAGAACTCACATAAGTCAACAATAAAAAATCAAATAACCCAATTACAAAATGGGCAGGGGACATGAACAGACATTTCTCCAAAGAAGATATACGGATGGCCAACAGACACATGAAAAGGTGCTCATCATCACTAATCATCAGGGAAATGCAAATCAAAACTACACTAAGATATCACCTTACACCTGTTAGAATGGCAAAAATATCCAAAACCAAGAGTGACAAATGTTGGAGAGGCTGTGAGAAAAGAGAACCCTCATACACTGTTGGTGGGAATGCAAACTGGTGCAGCCACTATGGAAAACAGTATGGAGATTCCTCAAAAAGTTAAGAATAGAAATACCTTATGACCCAGCCATCCCACTACTGGGTATATATCCTAAGAAACTGAAATCAGCAATTTCAGAAGCTCTATGCACCCCTATCTTCATTGCAGCATTATTCACAATAGCCAAGTTATGGAACCAACCTAAGTGCCCAGCAACTGATGATTGGATAAAGAAGTTGTGGTATATATATATATATATATATATATATATATATATACACACACACACATATATATACATATAAATATATATATATACATACATACACACAATGGAATACTACTCAGCCATAAAAAAGGACAAAGTTGTCCCATTCACAACAACATGGACAGACCTTGAGAGTATTATGTTGAGTGAAATAAGCCAGACAGAGAAAGACGAACTCGGTATGACTCCACTTATAGGTGGTAGTTAACGTATGTACAAAGAGAACTGATCGGTGGTTGCCAGGGGAAAGGGGGGTGGGGGGAGGGCACTAGGGGTGAAGTGGTGTAACTACAACATGACTAATAATAATGTACAACTGTAATTTCACAAGGATGTTAACTTTTATAACCTTAATAAAAAAAATAAAATAAAAAATAAATTAAAAAAACAATGAGCGCCAATGGATATTTTGAGCAATGGCCGCAAGTATATAGCTGCTTAAGATCACTGTTTGGAAAGACAGCATTGATTTGAATGTATAAATTCTGTAAATTCTGGCACACTTTTTTCCTACTTTCCTGAATTCTTCCTCTTGTTCCACTCTAATTTGTGAAATATGGGTATACCCTAATGTCTGATTAAAGTAATAATGACAAATAAAAAGGATAAAGTAAACAAAAATAGTACTAATGCTAAATTATAAATTAAAATTAAAATAATGAAAGGTAATAAATTAAAAAGTAAAATAAAAATTATGAAATAATAATGCTTTCTTCCTAAGCATTTTAAGTGTTATAACACTCTGGGATATCAATTGCCAAGTATTATAAACCCTACTCGAAAAATAGAGAGTACACAGTAAAAATGGTTAACTGCTTATTTCCAAGGTCACAAAGCAAAGCAACAGTAAAGTTACATATTCTACGCTACTAACCGCCAAACAACATCCTCTCGCCCCAGTTCTAGAGAAAGACTCCGTGGTGCAGCGGAGAGTACAAAAGCCTCTGAACCAGAAACCTTTCACTTTAATGTCAGCTCTACTGCTACAACATGTCAATTTGGACAAGAGTCACAGTTTCTCAGTTACAAAGCAGAAGAGCCTAAATGCCTGTATCAACCATTTTGAGCATCAAATAACATAATGAATGTAAAACCACTTTCTAAAACTGTAATTATCTAACAACTGTCATTATCTCTGAGTAATCACTAACTGTTCAAAGTCCACTATGCCCCACTCTCCTCTCTCCCACACAGCATAGGAGTCAGAATCAACAATCCTAGATATTAAGTCTTTCCAGGGGAAACAAATTTCTTTTGAAGAAGCAGCAGTTAAAATAATCAAATAATGTTTTAACTTGAAAAGAGTTAAGAATCACTGTATTACTTTTTTTTTCTCGTTCTAATCTAATCCTCAGTAATCTCAGTTTTATCAACACTTGAATTAACAAGAGAATTGCAACTAAATTTGGTTAAAAAATAAGTACTTTTAAAAAACACTGTACAGACTTCCAGATTATGGCTGCGTATCTAAGGAGCCTGGAAGTCGCCACACTCCATCCTCACAAGTAAAAGGCTAAACAGACTGAAAAAATCAAAAACTTTTCTTGAATTCACAGTAGAAAACAGTAAGTTGATAACACTTTTCAGACATTATTCTACATCAGAGTATTTATTATAGAGAATAATCCAAAACATAAAAATTTAGATAATCTGTTAGTATGCTTCAAAGGTTTATGGGATGGATATTTGGACAGGTATAATTATTTTCAATGTATCCTTTTCTATATAGACAGTATTTGAGATTTTTTGAAAAGCAAATATTATTAATGTAATTCAACTCTCAAATGACATCATGCTATGCCTTTATTCCTAATGTGTATGTGAAATCATGTGGCTGATTGTTGCTGCATCAAAGATATGAGAGGTCTTTCTGTAACAGGTGGACTTCATGTGTATCTACTCTTCCATGGAAGATTAACCACACGGTAATGTAAAATGTATGAAGAAGATTTAAATGGAGATGGTGTTCATGGTTGACATAACATTGATGTAAGTCACCATGAAGTAGGTGTTCAGGGCAACATTCTTCTGTATTAAAGTAAGACAAAGAACGAATTTTATAAGTAAACTTATACTAATTGCTCTTTAAGGGAAGAAAGCTGGCAGTGCATCAAAATCCTGATGTATCTTCATAACAGCAATAGTTAGAAGTCAGGAATATTGGTTGCTATGGTTGAAATAAAGAAATTCTAATAGAGATCAGAGAAAACTATAGCTAACTCTTCCCCAAAAAGGCATAAGTTTGTTGTACATCCATGTTTACTAAATAATTAGCCTCAGTCTTGAAAATCATAGAAAGTACAACTCTGATAGCGTTACAGCAGAAGAATAAGAATGTTTCTTGGGGGCCGGCCCCATGGCAGAGTGGTTAAGTTCGCACGCTCCGCTTAGGCAGCCCAGGGTTCACTGGTTCAGATTCTAGGCATGGAACTTCGCACCATCATCAAGCCATGCTGTGGTGGCCTCCCACATAGAAGAACTAGAATGACTTGCAACTAGGATATACAACTACGTACTGAGGCTTTGGGGAGAAAAAAAGAGGAAGACTGGCAACAGATGTTAGCTCAGACCTAATCTTCCTAAAAAGAAAAAAGAATGCTTTTTGATTGCTTGTAATCTATATTTTGATCAGAGAAGAAATAGTGAATTTTGAAATACTTTTAGAATATGTGTGAACTTAACATATTCTAATTAATAAAACTAAATGGGTTATAATGTGTAAAAGAAAATCTCTTCTTGGATCTCTAACACAGGGGAAGACACAAGGGAGGTTCACGGATGACAAGATAATCTATGTGGAAAATCCAAAAGAACTGACGATAAACTCCTGGAACTAATATGAGATTATATTATAGCAAGGTTGCAGGATACAACGATAATATACAAAAGACAACTGCTTTCCTATACAGCAGCACTAAACAAGTGGAATTTGACATTAAAAACACAACACCATTTACATTAACACTTGAAAAAATATTTAGGTATAAAAATCTAACAAAATACATACAAGATCCATATGAGGAAAACTATAAAACTCTGACAAACAAAATCAAACAATTAAATAAATGGAGAGATAGTCCATGCTCATGGATAGGAAGACAATATTGTCAAGCTGTCAGTTCTTCCCAACTTAAAATATGAATTCAATGCAATCCCAACCACAATCCCCCTAAGTTGTTTTGTGGATATTAACAAACCAGTTCTAAAGTTTATAAGGAGAGGCAAAAGACCCAGAATAGCCAACACAATGTTGAAGAACAACAAAAAAGTTGGAAGACTAACACCACTAAACTTCAAGACTCACTACAAGACTCCAATAGTCAAGACAGTGTGGTACTGGTGAAAGAATAGACAAAAAGATCAATGGAACAGAACAGATGGCCCAGAAACAGACCCACATAAATACAGTCAACTGATCTTTGACAAAGGAGCAAAGGCAACACAACAGAGCAAACACAGTTGTCTTAACAAATGGTGCCAGAACAACTGGACATTCACATGCAAAAAAATTAACCTAAATACAGACCTTACACTCTTCACAAAAGTTAACTCAAAATGGATCACAGACCTAAAAGTAAATTGCAAAACTATAAAACTCCTAGAAAATAACATAAGAGAAACCTAGATGACTTGGATTTGATGATGACTTTTTAGATACAACACTACAGGCATGATCAAGGAAAGAAATAGTTGATAAGCTGGAGTTCGTTAAAATTAAAAACTTCTGCTCTGTGAAAGACAATGTCAAGAGAAATGAAAAGATAAGCCACAGACTGGGAGATAATATTTGCAAAAGACACATCTGATAAAGGACTATTAGCCAAAATACATAAAGAACTCTTAAAAGTCAACAATAAGAAACAACTTGACTAAATCATGGGCCAAAGACTTTCACAGACACCTCATCAAAAAAGATATACAGATGGCAAATAAGCATATGAAAAGATGCTCCACATCACATGGCATGAAGAAAATGTAAATTAAAACAACAAAATAACCACTACACACCTATTAGAATGGTCAAAATCTGAAGCACTGACAACAACAAATGCTGATGAGGATGTACAACAACAGGAACTTTCATTCATTGCTGGTGGGAATGCAAAATGGTACAACCACTCTGGAATACAGTTTGGCGGTTTCCTACAAAACTAAACATACTCTTACCATATGACTCAGCAATCACAGTCCTTGGAATTTATCCAAAGGAGGTGAAAACTTATGTCCACACAAAAACCTACACACAGATGTTTATAGTAGCTTTATTCATAATTGCCAAAACTTAAAAGAAAGAGTTTCACCTTTCAGTAGGTGAAAGGATAAACTGTGGTAATCACACAATGCAATACTATTCAGCATTAAAAAGAAACGCACTACCAAGCCATGAAAAGATATGGAGGAAATTTAAATGCATACTGCTAAGTGAATGAAGCCAATCTGAAAAGGCTACATACTGTATGATTCCAACTACATGACGTCTGGAAAAGGCAAGACTAGGGAGACAGTAAAAGGATCAGTGGTTGCCGGGTTTGGGGAGGGGATGACTAGGTGGAGCACAAGGGATTTTTAGGGCAGTGAAAACACTCTGTATGATACCATATGGTGCATAAAGGTCATTACGCATTTGTCCAACCCACAGAATGTACAACACAAGTGAACCCTAAAATAAACTACTGACTTTGGGTAATAACGATGTGTCAAGATAGGTTCATCAATTGTAACACATGTACCACTCTGGCGGGGGGTGCGGAAATCTCTGTACCTTCCTCCAGATTTTGCTGTAAATCTAAAACTGTCTTTTAAAAAATTAAGTCTTAAAAAAAAAATACATTCTAGGATTCCATAATAGCTACTTTCAAGACAGGCATATCCATTTTAAATTTCACAGCTGCTAATACAAACGAAAGATTTTAAAAATTATACCACCATTAAAATCATACATTTATATAAAACAGAATTATGCTTATAAACTATACGATAAATTGAAAAAAGTTTTTTAAGAATTTAACATGGATATCCTATAGTTGAAGGTAACAAAATCTCAATTCTTCTATTCTAGCTGACATTTGCCAGAATATTTCACACTGAGATAGCCTAAGCAGATTATTCAAAGGACAGCCATGGATTTTAGGATTTTTAATGTATCAGATGGCATCTATTTAAGAACAACTATGAGTGACGCTAGATCCCTGGTTCCCAAATGGAAGTTTATGCATAGTCTCCAAGAATCAACAGTTCTTTTTAATAATTTATTTTTGTATTTATTTCCACAGTAATCAATTTACATAACTGAAAAATTTACATATTAACATTACATAACAAGGATCCTCTGAAATTACCAAATAACAAAAAAGGCAAACTCAGCATTGCTTTGGGGTTCAACTGTGTTAGGCCCACGTCATGCTGTTTTAATCATAGAGCAAATTAATGATATAAAAGAGGCAAACAATATATAAATAATGCATTTACACCAAATGATAACCAAATATACATTACATTGTACTGAACAAATGAAAGTTTTTAAAAGGAGTTTGCAAATCTTTAAATAGCTTAACCATCCCAGGGCGCCCCCACAGTACAGGTCCATAGCGCACTCTGTAATACAGCTCAAAAGAATCCGTAAACCCACCACCATATTCAAATTTCAAGGACAACTGAGTTTTGGCATAATATCATCCATGAAGTTACTGTTTCTGATTTAAATTTTATTAATTTAGTAGTTTTGTTATATTTATACATTTATTTTGAATTTATAGTTGTTACATGAGTTTTAATTCTAAATGGTCTATATCTAATTTTATATTTGAACATTAAATAACATTTTTAAAAAATAAATTAAGTCAACACAGGCAGTCAGATTTCTATTCCATTTAAAAGGATTCTGTTCATTAGCCAAGTCTTGGAATTACTATGATAGTTTATACCTAAACATGAAAAAAAGGAATATGAAAACAGAGGAATATGCAAATACAGTCCTGTAAACATTAAGATAACAGCCCCAGAAAACATACAGACTGAGGGAGATAAACATATTTTCTGATCTTGGTCCCAAAGAATAAGACTTCATTTAATGAACTAGAAATAATTCATTAATTTATGATACCCATTCTTGTACAAAATTCATAAACAGCTTAACAATTATTTTATTAATAAAAGAGGCAAGAATCTGGTCCTCACTCTATAAAATGAAAATGATAGACAAGGAAATTCTCAGGATGAATGTTACAATGAAAGAGAGCTGTGTGGTCACTGTTACAAAAAAAAAATGTTGAGCTTTTATTCACAGTAACATATGAGGATCCACCATATACACAAGATATTGTGCTCAAAGCTGAGGAAATTTAAAACACTGATCTATGAGAGAAGATTCACATAAATTACTAAAGTGAATTAAACAAGGTAAATAATAACAAAGAAGTACAGTGAAATAAGGATAACAGGATGGGCAATATGAAGAAAAAGACAGGGTGAAAACAATGTCAATGATGTCAAATGCCTAGACAGATTTTTAACCAAGAAAAAAAGCTAAATTAACAGACTATACAGAGCTGATTCAGAAAATGAAAGTAATTCCCACAGATTATCTGCATTGTATATATCTTTCTAATCAGATAAACCATTTCATGACAAGCATTAAGTAAATGTGTAAAATCTGAATCATACCCTCTATCAATCTTCAACTAAAAGTGGCAGGAAATTTCCACATCATTATTACTTTGCATTGGTAACCAAAATAGGTCCACTCTGAGGACATGAGTAATTCTCTTCATAAGATAAATACTCTATATTATAAACAATCTAACTAAACAACCATATATATAAATTTGATTGATTTATAAAAAGCTTATTCTGACTTGGCTTCTAAGTCATGAGGTATAACAGTGGAATCAGAACTTATTTATAAATCTAAATACTTTTTTCTTAACCATCAATTTTACCCCCAACCTATTACATCGAAGGGCATCTTTGGGAGAGAAGCCATCCTCACCATCTTCTCTAGCAGATCCTCTGCTGTTCAAACACAGTGTTAAGAAAATACATTTTCAAATTTATAGCTGTCTCTAAAATCCTTCAATAAAGCAATTCTGGAACCACTTTAGTATGTGATTAACAAACACTATTTTGATACATCTGAGTCTGATGCTATGAAACGCATATTCTCTGGCTTTATCAGGCCAAAGCTTACCCTAAAAAAATACCCCCATGCCAAGGGCTTCAATATTTTAGTCTGAGTTGTGTAAGTTTCACTACATTTATAGCTCTAAATTTACCTTAGAAAAATAATTAAACAAGAAAAAGGCACAAACATGGATGTTCACTGACCAAGTTAACAGCAAAAAAGAAAAAAAAACAAGACTGATTACACAATACATTCATACAGTAAATAGCATTGCTGTGTATTACTGATATGGAAAGATATCTACAAAATAACTAAGTAAAAAAGAGCTCGTTACAAAGCATCTTTAACACAATCACCCCAATGCCGTGAATGCCTGTGTGTAAATATGAGCACAAGAAAAAAGTCAGAAAAAATAAGCCCCAAAATTAAACATAAGTTTTCTCAGAATGTTGGGAATATAATTATTTGGGTCTTTAATGATTTTTAATACAGTCTACTTTTTTTTTTACCTTGGGCATGTATTACTTGCATTATCAGAGAGAGTACAGCCATATTATTTTTTAATAACTATTAACACATACGTTAATACAAAAGAACAGAAACTGAAGCATTCTGTCCTAATCAACTAAAGAAATATTTGTAAGACATAAAAGCACCAAAAGAATTTTTTAAAACTTTCTGAAATGTATTTTACATTTGCATGCTTACTGAAACAGTTATTTTGGGCTCAAGGGTTTTTTCTTGGTATTTCTAAGTTCAAAGTGAAGTTTCAAAGGGCTGAGGTTGCTGCACATCTGCCGCCCTATGCATAAGTCAATTCACGTACATTTGTTAACGTTTTCTAGGAACCTAATATTACAAGAGCTGATATGCTAAGCTAGAGATTTCTGTGCTCACTATAGCAGCACAGATACTAACCTTGAGATTTTTTTCCTTTAAAGCTGTTTAAATGTTCAATAAAATGTTGTTTTGTAGTTCCTAAGCAGCAACGTCTGATAACTAAATATCTGTTACTGTCTTCTTACCTTTGCTATAACTGTATTTAATTATCAACTGTATCACTGGACAGTTCATGCATCAAAGGCAATATGACACTTCAACCAGTTATCTAATATTTCTACTTAAATGGGATTAAGTTACTGGAAAAAAGAGAAAATTATTTAGATAAGGAAAAAAATTATCATAGCCTTATAAAGGAACATCATAATGTATGCTCTGGTAAATACATATAGTCCTATGAGAAAAGATTCTTACCTAGAATAAAGTGACCTCCACGGCAGGTCCATACTATGCAATGATTAATTCTCTCTACCTTGTTATTTCTTTAGTCTCCCTTATGATACTGATTCCTTATCTCTAGATGGAGATGTTCCCAAAGACTCTGTCTTCAAACTACTTCTCTTCTTGCTGCACTTTAACGCCTTAGAAAAAAATCTCATTCCTTGCTTAGCTATCACCTCCAAGCACAGAATTTTGAAATCTATTTACATCTTACCTTACATCTCTCCTGAACCCATACTTCAGTTTACATGGCATCTGACCTTATATATTGTGCCAGATCACTATATTTGTAACTCACCATCTTCCCCAAAACAACGTCCTCCTACTTCTGTCAATAGCAGTACCCGATCATCTCAGATACTTTTCAGGTCTATATATCCTACACCTAATCAGTTGCCAAGATACATACCTTCTATCTGTGCCTTATATCCTTTCATTTCTCTCAATTCCTACTGCCTACATTCTACTTCAGGCGGTCATTATCTCTTGCCAGTACTACTATACTAGTTTCCAGGTCAGGTTGTAGTATTTTCCACATGGTCCTGCAGATTCATCCTTCTAAATCAGCTCTGAAGCCCCCATAGGTTCCTCCTACCTACTTAAATATAAACTCCTTTACTTACCATTTACAGCCTTCCTTAATATGGCCTAGAATTTCCCTCCCATTCAATCCAACTTGGACCTTAGGTAACAGCTTAACTAGACTTACAGTTCTCAAAACACAGACCATGGTTTCTTACCTTTGTGTCTTGGCCTATTTTATTCACCTGTTACCAACAGTAACCCATCAACTTCCCCAACAACCCATCCCCACCTCTTCAAGGAAATCATCCCTGATTGTGATACTCATCATTTCTTACTGAGAATTTCCACAGCATTTTGTTATTAGATTTACAGAACATACTTTATAATATGTGCATGTTTCACTGACACAAACTCCCCAGCCCCTTAGGGGTAAGTGCTACACTTCCTGTATCTTCACATCACATCACACACAGGAATCACATACCATCTCTTACCATACGGTTCCAGAGAATCACAGAGGCTTCTGCCACCCCATGTGGGCTGGTGTGGGGGAAAGACGTGATATAAGGGAGACTTTTTGGATCTCCAGAAGCTTTGCCACCATCAGGCTACTCATGCCTTACCATGCACCCCTAAGAAAAACATTTTAACTTGCTTCTCAATTTGATGTTCTAGCACTGATATTGGGAACTAAGAAGAATAGGAACCTTACACCCTCTAGAGCAGCTCAAAATTGTAGTATCATTACCACTAGGTTACTACCATTATTTTTTTCTCCTTTTCATTTCTACTAAATAGGACCACAGATTCGGTAGGGATATATGTGTACAGATAATGGGGAGGGGGCAGGAAGAAAATGATAATATTTAGGGAGCACGAGCAGAGACATGCAGGAGAGAATTCTCCTCTACAGATCACACCTTTGAGATCTACTGTCTGTTTCTTTCTCTTCTCCAGTACTAAATCTCTCGCCCAGACCAGTCCAGTCCACTACATTACCTAGAAAATAGGCAATTATTGTTTCCCTGTGTATAAACTATAATCAGATTTGGTAAAGTACAGGTATTCAGTTCTTGTTCAGTTAGCCCATCTAAACTACAAAACAATTTCTTCTAGACCCTCCAAGATTTGAATTCAGTTTCATCAATTCATTTCAACAAACCCTTATTCACTGAATGCATGCTACATGACAAACACTGTACTATTTACTATGCTATCAAAATGAATACATGTTCTCTGCACTCAGTAAGTTTTCAGTCCAATACAGAGAAAGGCAAATAAACAGAAAATGTCAGTGCAAAATGGTCACAGATATGAATGGAATCCAAATAGGAACACTATCTTAGATGGCCATCCAGATGAAGTTTCACAGAATTTTAGTACAGCCAAGCAGGAGTGACAAAAGTTATTCCAGGAAGAGCGCACAGCCTAATAAAGACATAAAGGCATGAAAAAGATTCCTGGGTCCAGAAAACATGTAAGTTCAGGATTATTAACATATCATTAATTCACTATTGCCCCTACATTAAGACTGAGACATTGCCGGAATTTAAGAGTTGGATAGTAACCATCTTCTTTCTCACAAAATTGCTAAGAAGTTAAAATATTACACATGTAATTAACCTAGTAAGGTCATGGCAGAGTCACAGCGCCTCACTCAACAATGGGGCTTAGGGGAGAGAAGGATTCTTAGATTACCTATTAAATGAGTTTTCAATTCTGCATTCCAATCAATCTCAACTAAACCAAATTGGAAAGAAAGGCTCCATTACGAAATCTCACTGAAACTAAAATAATAGTTTCTAGAATACATGCCAATCATTATACACAGAAAACTGTAGCAAAAAGATCATGAAAAACATTTGAAATATACTTATGCTTTCAGAATTGTTTAAATATTAATTCCTATGATGTCTAAGAAAGAATATATTCATGCTTTCCTTCCAGACTCCTGGATGGAGAACACAGTCTACAAAAAAAAGACAGTATGGCATTCAAATTAGAATAAGTCACACAAGTCACAGGGAAAAATAACAAAGCATAATTAGATAAACATGGACACTTCACAAGGAAAGAACACAAGACAGAAATGAACATGGGAAAACATTCAGCTACACAAATGATGGAGAAAAAAATGACAAAAACAAAGCACCCTTTTCACCAAATAACTAACAAGAAAAATTATTTTAAAGAAGACATCTGCATTGTTTTAAATTTGCTTTGTGGTTATCTTGCTTTGGCAGATGAAGAAAGAGAAGCACATGCCAAGAATGCCAAATACTCTTAAGAAAGCAAAGTAATACTGAACTTGTAAGGATATACTTAGGTTAAAAATGTGCTAGATTCTGATGCTGTTATACTCTCCTAAGTTAAGAATAGGGGACTACCAAAAAATAAGCCCCTAGTTAGCAACCACAACAAAAAAACACAAAATGACCTACATATGCAAAAATGAATTAATAAGCAAACCTACTATGCAGTCATTAAAAATGTTAACAAGATCTTGTTAAATTATATTGTCATATGTATTTCACTGTCATATAATACTTCATTATATTTTCATTATTCATGGAAAAATCTATAATTGACTATAAATAACAAAACGTACAGTAGCACTTAATTATGTAAAAATATGCATAGGACAATAACAGGGAAAAGGGAAAATTTTACATCAGTTAAAATGCTAGGGTAATGAAACAGTAACTTTTAAAAAATTTTTAAATGTGATTATAATATTATATGTACACTCAGCAAACATAAATCTAAAAGGGTGATAGATGATATTAAAAGCACAGACAACAAAAGAAAAAGTAGATAAAATGGACTTCATTAAAAACTTTTGTGCAAAATATCCTATCAAGACAGTGAAAAGACAACTCACAGAACAGGAGAAAACATGTGCACATCATGTATCTGATAAGGGATAAACACCCAGAATACATAAAGAACTCCTAGATCTCAACAGCAACAACATAAACCAAGCAATCCAATTAAAAAATGGGTAAAGGACTTGAACAGACATTTCTCCAAAGAAGATATACAAACGGCCAACAAGCACATGAAAAGATGCTCAACATCCTATCATTAAAAAAATGCAAATCAGGGCCAGGCCCCATGGCCTAGTGGTTAAAGTTTGGCATGCTCCACTTAGGCAGCCTGGGTTCACGGGTTCGATTCCAGGCATGGACCTACTCCACTCGCTAGCCAGGCTGTGGAGGTGTCGCACATACAAAAAGATGGAGGGGGATTGGCACAGATGTTAGCCCAGGGCTAATCTTCCTCAAGCAAAAAAAAGAAAGAGGACTGGCAGCAGATGTCAGCTAAGAGCAAATCTTCCTCAGCAAAAAATAATAATAATAAATATTTTAAAATGCAAATCAAAACCACAAGATACCATTTCATACATATTATAATGGCTATTATTAAAAAAAAAACCAGAAAATACCAAATGTTGGCAAGGATGTGGAGAAATTGGAACTCTTGTGCACTGCTGATGGGAGTGTAAAATGCCGCAGCCACTGGAAAACAATTTGGCAGCTCCTCAAAAAGTTACACATAGAATTGCCATAGGATCCAGTGATTCCCAAAAGATTTGAAAATAGAGACTCAAAAAGATACTTGTACACCAGTGTTCATAGCAGTACTATTCACAATATTGAAAAGGTGGGAAACAACCTAAATATCTATCAACAGGTGAAGGGATAAACAAAACGTGGTACATCCATACAATGGAATATAATTCTACCTTAAAAAGAAAGGAAATTCAGATACACGTGACAATATGAACACTGAGAACACCATGCTAAGCGCAATGAGGGAGATACAAAGGGCCAATGTTGTGACTCCATTATATAAGCACCTAGAACAGACGTATCCATAGAGACAGAAACTGCACTGGCGGTGTCCACGAGCCAAGAAGAGAGGGCAATGGGAACTAACTGTCTAATGGGTGCAGAGTTTCCGTCTGAGAGGATGAGAAAGTTCTGGAAACGGATAGGTGATGGCTGCACAACACTGTGAATGTACTTGATGCCACTGACTTGTACATTTAAAAATTGTTAAAATGGTAATTTTATGTTATGTATATTTTATCACAATAAAAACCACTAGACAAAAAAAAGATGATAGAATGATAATCTCTTAAGGGTACAATATATGTATTTTTTAACCATATATCCTTCAGGTTACGATAATGAGATCAACTGACAAAGAACTTCATGAATTCATGGTATATCATTTGTTTATATCAATTTTTTAAATCTGCAAAATTGGATCTTTCCAAGGCATTTTCAGACCACTGGATCAATGCCACCAGAATGTACAAGCTATGATGGTCCAGCTCTAAAACCAAACCAAGAATGTTAAGTTATTCTGAGACTATGCTTAAGAGAGAATTTTTCACATACAAAATACAGCCATTCCTAAGGTCATTCACTAGCTACAAGGAAAGAGTGTTTAGTAACACTGAACTCACCAGCACAAACACAGCTTCCATATTAACAAGCGACTGATTTCTCGTATTTCTGATAATAAAATCAACATAAACTATTTACTTACCAGTAAAGCTTTAACATTATGATGTCAGCACTGTACTTAGCCACAATGTATCCGGGAAGTACTGAACGAGATACAGAGGGCTTACTACAAAACAGAACTCAACCCAAAATTGACAAAGAAGCCTTTGCTATCTCAAGAGCTAAGAATCTCACAATTAGATGTAAGATCACACCTTCATAACTATTTATCACTAGCCCTCTTTTCTAAAGATTTAAAACTAAAACCTGACGTCTATTCCCACTTAGGAATCACTAGCATCATGCTGTATTTGAGTTGCGTATAAGAAAGTCAGATGGAGATGAGAACCTATTGGGGACAGATGTCTGGACTCAAGAAATTTAGAAGTAAATGGGAATATACAATATTTAAAACCATGGAAATGCAGGGCACTGCCGTCCCCAACACTGCCTAGAAAACAGCATGCAGTACAAAGTAGGTGCTCAAAAATAACTGAACAATGTGAACAAATGAATGAAGTGTTGAGTATAGAGAGAAGAGACGACGGCTGGGAAGTGTCCTTCAGAACCCAACATTTAGAGATTGGGATAATGAGAAAGTAAAGAATCTGTAAAGGAGTAATGAGGCAGGAGGACACCCAAGAGAATGCAATGTCATAGAAACTTTCAAGAAGGAAGAGATGGTCAGTGCTATTGAGAAGACAGGAAAGATGAGGTCAGAAAAGTACCCAGTGAACAGCTATGGCAACGTGAAATTGATGAATCTGAAAAAAGCATTTTTGGTTGAGCAGTAGTGTAAAAATCAGATTAGAATGAACTTTAAGAAGGAAACAAAGAACATATAGATAATTCTTTGAAAAATGTTTGGCCATCTCTAAATCAAAGAAATAGGACCAAAGCTAGAAAAGAACAGTGTTAAAAAAAAAAAAAGGTTTATTTTAAGACGGGAAATATCAGAGCATGTTTACCTGCTGACATAAATGATCCAATGGGACAGGAAAGGTTGAAGAAGTAAGAGAGCTCAGGCAAAGGAACAAAATATTTGACAAGAAGAGAGGTCAAGTGGAGTAACTGGTCTTTGACATGAGGAGGAGAGTTCTTTTGATAGAAAAAGGAAAAAGGAGAGGGGCTGGCCCCGTGGTGTAGTGGTTAAGTTCACATGTTCCACTTTGGCGGCCCAGAGTTCGCTGGTTTGGATCCCGGGCAGGGACTATACACTGCTCATCAAGCCATGCTATGGTGGCATCCCACATACAAAATATAGGAAGACTGGCACAGATGTTAGCTCAGTGGCCATCCTCCTCTGGCAAAAAGAGGAAGATTGGCAACAGATGTTAGCTCAGGGCCAATCTTCCTCACCAAAAAAAAAAAGAGAGAAAAAAGGAGAAAGTTGCCACAGATATAAGGTTTACAGATTTTAAGGCGGAAAGATGAAGGAGATTTAATCTAGTGGCTTTTATCTCTGAAGTAACAGGACACAGTAATCATATGAGAATGAAAAGGGCAGAGAGGTTTGGGGATGTAAGAAGAGAGGATGAAGATATGACACAGTTATCTCAAGAGAGTGAAAAACATGGAAGATTAAGTAAGATCACGTATGCCAAAAATGTAGCACAAAACTCGACCTAATGAAAGAGTTCAATAAATGATAATAGCACCTTTTATGTTATCTGATGTCTACATGAAGAAAGCCTTCTAAACATAAAGCCATGGTCAAGAACAATTATACTCTCCAAAAGTGGTAGAAAATTTTTAAAATTATAGTATTAAGCTTCAAAATGTAAACAAACAAACCAAAAAACTTTACTCTCAATAGAGTAAAAGACATAAATTTAAGGCAAAAAATTTAAAACTTCGACTCTAAACGGCAATTACATTGAAAAGATAAGCTACAAACTGGGAGAAAATATTTACAAAACACATATTTGACAAAGTACTGGCATCCAAAATATACAAAGAACTCAAATTCAGCAATAAGAAAACAAGCAAATTTAAAACTGGGCAAAAGATCTGAACAGATATGTGACCAAAGAAGATATACAGATGGCAACTAAGCATATGAAAAGATTCAACATCATATGTTGTGAGGGAAATGCAAATTAAAACAGTGAGATACCACTACACACCTATTAAAGTATCAAATACCAACACCAAATGCTGGAGAGGATGTGGAACGAGAACTCTCACTCACGGATGGTGGGAATGCACAGTGGTACAGACACCCTTGGAAGACAGTTTGGAGGTTTTTTACAAAACGAAATATACTCTTACCACATGATGTGGTAACCGTGCTCTCTCATTTTTACTCAAATGAGTTGAAAACTTATGATTATACAAAAACCTGCACAGGGATAGTTAAAGTAGCTGTATTCATAATTGCCAAAACTTAGAAGCAACAAAAATGTCCTTCAATAGGTAAATGGATAAACAAATTGTGATACACTCAGATAACGGGATATTATTCAGCAATAAAAAGAAGTCAGCTATTAAACCATGAAGAGACATGGAGGAAACTTGAATGCACATTGCTAAGTGAAAGAAGCCCATCTGAAGAGGCTACATACTGTATGAGTCTAACTACATGACATTCTGGAAAAGACAAAATTGCTGAGACAGTAAAAATATCTGGTTGCTAGGTGCTTGTGAAGAGAGAGGGATAAACAGGCAGAGCACAGGAGATTTTCAGAGCAGTGAAACTATTCTGTATGATACTGTAATGGTAATGGTGAAAACATGGCATTATACATTTGTCAAAACCCATAGAATGTGTAACACCAAGAGTGAACCCTAATGTAAACTATGGACTTTAGTTAATAATAATTATTACGTGTGATGAGCTAATACCAATAATGTACCACACTAATGCAAGACGTTAATAAAAGTGGCAACAGTTGAGGAGGGGACAGGTATTAGAGGTATGGGAACTCGCTGTATCTTCAGTTTTCTGTAAACCTAAAACTGGTCTAAAAAATAAAGTCTATTTTAAAAAAAATATCCTACAATCAATAGAGTTGAAGACATATAAATCCATAAGAAAAACACAAAGGTGGAGCAAGGAAATTCACAAAAGCAAATTAAAGTAAGTAATACACAAGAAAAACCATGTAACCTTACTAGCACAGCACAATTTCATGCTTAAAGCCTGGAGTCAAATATAAATGGGGTGTGCCACTTACTAGCTGTGTCACCATGAGCAAAGTTTTAAATCTGACTGAGCATTTGTTTCTCAAAGTGTAGTCTATTGACCAGCGTCATCAGCATCATCCGGAAGCTGCTCGACTGAAACGCAGAACTCTGGGCCCAATCCTAGAACTACTGATTTTATTTTTTTTTGAGGTAACACTGGTTTATAACATTATATAGATTTCAGGTATACATCATTATAATTTGACTTCTGTATACTTTACATCATGTTCACCACCAAAAGTCTAGTTTCCATCCGTTGTCATATAAATCACCTCCCTTAACCATTTAGCCTCCCCCCAACCCCCTTTTCCTCTGGTAACTACCAATCTCTTCTCTGTATCTATGTGTGTGTGTTTTTTATCTTCCACATGAAAGAAATCATACAGTATTTTTCTTTCTCTGTCTGACTTACTTCACTTAGCATAATACTCTCAGGGTCCACCATATTGTCACCAATGGTAAGATTTAATCTTTTTATGGCTGAGTAGTATTCCATCATCTTACTTATGTTTATACACACACCCCCCCCCCCACATCTTCTTTATCTATTCATTCGTTGATGGGCACTTAGGTTGTCTCCATGTCTTGGGTTTTATAAATAATGCTGCAATTAACATAGGGGTCCATATATCTTTTCCAATTAGTGTTTCCACATCCTTTGGATAAATACCCAGAAGGGGAATAGCCGGATCATACGATGGTTCTATTCTTAATTTTTTGAGGACTCTCCACATTGTTTTCCATAGTGACTGCATGAATTTACATTCCCACCAGCAGTGTACAAGGGGGGGGTTCCCTTTTCTCCACATCCTCTCCAACATTTGTTATTTCTTGTCTGTTTAATAGCCATTCTAACAGGCATGAGGTGATATTCTCATTGTGGTTTTGATTTGCATTTCCCTAATCATAGTGATATCGAACATTTTTTCATGTGCCTGTTAGCCATCTGTGTATCTTCTTTGGAAAAATGTCTGTTTAAATCCTCTGCCCCATTTTTTAATCAGGTTTTTGTTGTTGTTGTTGAGTTGCATGAGTTCTTTATATATTTCAGATATTAACCCCTTATCAGATATATGATTTTAAAATATCTTCTTCCCACTCAAAAGGTTGTCTTTCATTTTGTTGGTTTCCTTTACTGTGTATAGAATTACTGATTTAGAATCTGCATGTTAACAAGACACCTACATGATTTATATGCACATTAAAGTCTGGGAAGTCTACTCTAAGTCTCAGTTTCCTTACCTCTAAAATGAAGATGAGATTAGTATTTATCTCAAAACATTGTTAACATTAAATAAGGTAAAACATATAAATACTGAGCAACCACTAAAAACTTGATAAATATTTTCTGTTACTAGTATAGCAATAATTGAAGTAAAGTAAATTAAAAGATATAAATTTTTGCAGGTTAAATCAGCAAAGATTTTTTAAAATAACAATCAAACCTGGTGAAGGTAAAATGAGACAGACAACCATCCAAAACTGGTCGACATGTATTTGAGGTACAATTTTTCTGGAAAGCAATTTGGCAATACGTACCAAATGTCTTTAAAACGTTCATACTCTTTGACCCACTTCTAGGAAACTATGGTAAAAAATTAGAGAGACACGTGGACAAAAACTTTTGTTCAGAGATGTTCTCTGCACAGTTATTTATAAAAGCAGGTATAATAAAATGTACTCCACAGGGTACAGATGTAAATTAAATCTTTCCTCCACCCCATCCTATGTTGGGGGGGGGTCTTCTTTTCCTGCTCCAGCATTATGTCACCAGCAGATTTTGTAGCTTTTCTAATAATTTTCAGGTATTAAAATAGTTTCATTTTCAAATACTAAAAAGTTCAGTTCAACCTAAATCAGAACTTCAATTTTCGTCTGATTCCCCAGCTCAGGTCTAATCTGACAACTGCACAAACCAGAAGGAGAGAGTAAGATATGTTTCCATTATTAGTCTACCTTGCTCTTCCACTCTCCCTCCCCACTTCACTATGCTGCTCTAAAGCTCATTCCTCCAAGATCAGAAGAGCATGGCAGAAGAAAGTAACAACAGCAATCAGATAAAAGGTGGAAGGCCTTACAGGACTATATTGCAGCAACCTGGTGTCGACGCTCTATGCTAACGCCAAATTTTGACCCTCCTTCTTGTGAAACACTTCATGGGTTCCTCAGAGACCCTCCTTAAAGTGGGTGATGCATTCTCCAGCTAACATTGCATACTTCCATCTTAGCTTAGAAGGCACAAACCACACAGCCTCTTTCTGATAGGGACACCTCCCACAGCAGGCAGTTTTCTTGGGCAAGATTCTTATAAGACAGCTCTATACCACCTACCTTCTGCTCTGTCTACCTAGTAGGCCCATGTGGGAAAACGTCAGCATTTTTGCCCCTCCAAATTCTAGAAGTAGTAGGTCCTCCCCGTACAGCCTCCTCTCCTTGCTCTACTCCAGAAGAATTTAACCTTCAGATCTATCTCAGGGAAAAATCAGGGAACAATTTTCATGTCCACTCCCATGCCCTACTCAATTCAGACTAGGGTGCTGACCTATCCAGAACTCTCTCCCTATACTTCACAGCTTAAGCATTTCCACAGATTAGCAAATCTCAATCTGGGAATGAAATCTCCCTCCTCCTTTTAGCAGGCAGCTCCAGTTTCTATCACTGATTTTCATAAAACTTCCTGACTTGCTTGCAGATTAGGGAGAAGCACAGCACTTCTACAACCCTCTTAGAAGAAATCTTCATTCATTTACATACATAAATGTAAAAAAATGGATACACGTCCATATGTATGTATATTCATGGATGTACAGAGAATAAGGGGTTAAAAACCAGTATTACCTTACTGAAATATAACAACATACACCTGAAATTTACACAATGTTATAAGCCAATATGACCTCAAAAAAATAATTCTTAAAAGAAGCTGTATCATCTTGCAGCAAATCCTACATGAAAATCTAACACCTTTTATTAAAGTATGGAGATAACTGATGAATATTGTCCTCAGCTTTGAAGCCTGAACCATAACTCCAACAAAATAGGAAAAGTCTCATTTAATGTCTTGTTACACAAATAACTGGAAACCATCTAAACTTCCCACAACAGGGAAAGAGTTAAAAAAATTAGCACAATTATATCGCAAACTACTTAATATTAAAAACTACTTATGAACAATCTATACTCTAAAATGTAAAGAAGAATGCAAAACTACTTAGAACATAGTAAAACCCTAAAAAATTCCACCCCGATAACATGACTTTGAATATAATGCAAGTAGGTACAGAATCTTCAAGGAACATGGCCTTGTAGTGTATGAAATTTATATTTTTAAACTTCATGTAATTTTTAAACTTTTAAACTTGATTTTAAACTTCATATTATTATGGCAGGGTTCTACTGTATCTAACTATGTAAAATGACATGCATATAATGTTACAGTATGTATATATAAAATTATGTATTACTTATTCCTAGGAGTTAGAAGGAAATATAGCAATATGTATTATATATTAGTAGTTATAAGCAGCAAATGTAGTTTTACCAGTAATGAGACTACAGATCATTTTTATTTTATACTTTTCCATTTTCTGTTATGTATTCCTCTTACAATTAAAAACACTTTTTCAATGTCAACTTCCATGCTTAGATGAAAACAAGACAACAATAGCACATTCTGGATGCCACATTATCTATATCTTCACATGTATCTTAAGTTTTTTTTTTTGAGGAAGATTAGCCCTGAGCTAACATCTGTGCCCATCTTCCTCTACTTTATATGTGGGACGCCTGCAACAGCATGGCTTGATAAGCGGTCTATAGGTTCGTGCCTGGGATCCGAACTGGTGGACTCCAGGCCACCAAAGCAAAGTGCATGAACTTAACTGCTACACCATCAGGCCAGGCCCCTTTCACATGTATCTTTCTTGTGTGAGGAAGACTGGCCTTGAGCTAATATCTGCTGCCAATCTTCCTCTTTTTGCTTGAGGAAGACTGTCACTAAGCTAACATCTGTGCCAGTCTTCCTCTATTTTATGTGGGATGCTGCCACAATGTGGCCTGACGAGTGGTGCCAGGTCCACACCAGGGATCCGAACCCGTGAACCCCCAACTGCGAAGCAGAGTACACGAACTTAACCACTGCACCACCAGGCCAACCCCCACATGTACCTTTTAACACAAAAGTTAGTCTCTGCCACAACTATGGAACTGGACTAGTTCCATAATCAAGCGCCACCAAAATCAAGTTCACAGGAACTATGTCATTCAGGGTCGGGCATACAAATAAACTAGAAATGTATTACCATGTTAATCAACTGCGCGGCTCTTTTCTTTCCAAATTAATCTGACAACAGCAGAATCCATGAGAAACATTTTCTCTAACCAACAAAAAATTATTTTTAGCTACACCTCCTGAGGATTCATGAAGAACCACAAAGGAAGCAATCATTCTTCACTGGCTTCCTGCGTAATATAGCACAATCACTTAAAATTTCTATACCTACTAACTTAGCACAGACACAGCTTTGTACAAGGTACTCCCTCGCTTAGTAAATGATGCTGGCTGTAAGACACAGGACACAATTTAACTGAGGTGAAGGGAAGGAGAGTGTCTATGTTAATGGCTCTCAAATTCCTGCATTTGCACGTAGAAGTGATTTTTTTAAAGTAGTAATAAAGGACTGTCTGGTTGAAATTAGGTTCATTCATTGTCTGTTTTTATTGTCATGCAACACAGCAGGCTCTGCCTCTCTTTGCTTTACGGTTTTCACTCAGCTTTATGTTTCAGCTTCTGTCTTCTACTGTCTCCTGCCAAAAAAACTCAGTGCAGCAAAGCAGTATTACAGAGAATATTATTTGTTTCTTGTTCAGCATCCATTACTATTCTTCTGGCAACAATTCTGCACTCGAGTGGGTTGACTCCCACTCTTCCTCCACCTTATGCATGCCACGGGTGTGGACACACGCCTAGGACCCAGGCCTACCAGAAGTACACCAATTCTTTGGACAGCGACTAATTCAGAGAAAGGTGCTGATTCAAGGCAAGCCAATGAGAGTCTTCTCTGGAATATTCTAAAAGATTGGAAAATATTATTTGGCAAGGGTTGCTGTGGTGGCCATACACGCATGTTCTGACGTCCCTTCAAGAGACTATGCTTCAGGGAACACAGTGACTAGTGGCAAAAAGCTGCATCTTTAGATATGGTGCTAATACTGAGACCACACTTCTCCTAAGAAATGCATCACCTCCTGAATAATAAAATATAGTTCATATGTGAAGGTAGTTACCTTGATTTTGGTCCTTCCTGGTTTCATAAAGGATATTAGCAAGAGGTTAAGAGCAAAAAGAGACTAACAAGTGTCCTATTTAACCCCTGTGCCGAGTCAACGTTCTCAACTCAGAAGTTTCCTGCTCCTGGAAAGTCAGGTCCTTAAATAATGGTCCAATCTCCAGTTTGCCGAGCAAACTTCCTTTTCTGCATGCTGGGATCATCATCTGTTGCTTCCTGCCTAGTCCTAATAATTCTACTAACATCTAAAAAACTTTACTTGTTACTTGGGTTTTTTAAGCCTCAATCTACTGAGATATATCAGAAAATTCTGCCTGTAATTTTTCTCATTTGTAGAATCTACAAACATCCCTAATTCATACTTTGCTGCAACTGAAAGAATTATATAAAGTACACATATATACATATATATATATATAAAGTACATATACTAGTACATATAAAGATAAGTATTTATAAACTGAAGCAATTTATATCTAAGGCACTTGGAAGTTTGCAGTGGAATCTCTTTATCTTGTGTTAGGATCCTAAGAACAGTTAAATCATTTCAAAGTGATTGGTTTTGCCACGTGAGGTCATGGATGACAAAGCTTCTAATTGGTGAGAAGATAAGAAATGCTTTAAACACGAGGTGAAGTGCTGGGTGGAGAGGATTATTTGGCTTTAACTTTTAAGAGGGTGGAAAAGGGAATGTTTCCTTCCACCTGGATTTAAAGAGAAAACAGAGTCACATCATCAGCATTACGGCAGTGAGCTCTTCCCTTAGACTCTCCCTCATAAAAGTACAACTAAAAGGACATTCATAAACGAACAGAGGACATTCACATAATACAAAACACGTCTGTGAGACCCACACCACCACGCATCTGAAGGTGGAGGTACTGGAACCCCCAGGGAGGAAGTGGAAGGAGGTAAGGGCATCTCCTCTCCCTCCATGGCAGTGATCAAGGGCACAAGACCACAAGTGGCTCTCAGAAAAGAGGGAGAAGGAGGCGGCTCTCCACAAGAACACCTTCTCTCTCCAAGTTCCCTCACAACACGTGGGGAAACTAAAGACAGAGGAGGCTAAGCTATTGCGGGAGTGTCTTCACCAAACCCACACCCCAGGAGAGCAGACAGCAGCGGGAGAGTGAAAACATCCATGGGATCCTGCATGCCAAAGAAAGCGCCCCTCCCCGCTACCAGGTGCTCCAGCTCAGCCCGTCAGCCACAGCATCGGCACATACACTGGCAAAGCAGCAGCTGTGAGCAAACAAGCCAGCAATTACAGACAGGGCCTATCCAAGGGACAGGCACAGATGACAGGGGTGACTACAGGCTCAGAATACACAGCTCCTGACCACCCTCTAGCGGCAGCAGGCAGAATCTGCAACCAGATACTACCACTATGTCACAGCACAAATCTACTCCATCGAATACTATGACGAGGTATATTAATGCTCCAGACCAGAAGGAAAATGACAAGGATGCAGAAATCAATCCTGAAGGCACAGAAATTTATAATCTAAATGACAGAGAATTCAAAACAGCTATCATAAAAAAACTTAACAAATTACAAGAAATTTCAGATAGTTCAATGAAATCAGGAACAAAATTACAAACAGAAAATTCTTCACAAAAGAGAGTAAGACTAAGAGGAAAAAAACAATCATAAATGTTGGAGATGACGAACACAATGGGTGAGGTAAGGAAAAGTCAGGGATCCCTGAATAACGGAGCTGATATTATGAGGACAGAATTAGCAACATGGAAGACAGAAACTTAGAACTCCTTCAGATGGTGGAGGAGAGAGAAGTAAGACTAAAAAGAAACGAAAAAATTATCCAAGAACTATCTGACTCAAACAGGAAATGCAACATAAGGATTACAGGTATTCCAGAGGGAGGAAAGAGGAAGAAGGGGGCAGAGAACTTGTTCAAAGAAATAATAGCTGAGAACTTCCCAAAGATCCTGGGAAAGTAGCTGGAAATACAAGTAAAGAAGCCAAGAGAACTCCTCCTTACATCAATATAAAAGACCTTCTCCAACACACATACTAGTAAAACTTGGAAAGCCAAAAACAAAGAAAAAGTATTAAGGGCAGCATGGCAGAAGAAAATAAGTTACAAAGGAACCCTTATCAGGCTTTCAACACATTTCTCAGCAGAAACCTTAAAGGCTAGGAGAGAGTGGAATGATATATTCAAAATCCTGAAAGAAAATATTTTCAGCCAAGAATACTCTATCAAGCAAAAATATCCATCAGATATGACAGAAACAAAAACCATCCCAGATAAACAAAACATAAGGGAGTTCATCGCCCCAAGACCCCTCTACAAGAAATGATCAAGACGGCCTTGATACCTAAAAAGAAAAGGGGCTTACAAAGCCATGAGAAAGGAGACAAACAGGCACACAAAATCAGAAAATTGCAGCTATCAGAACACATAAGCAAACTCTTGATTATAACATTAAAGATAAAGAGAAGGAAAATATTAGAAATACCTATCGTCTTGCCATGTGAACCACAAACTCACAACACAAGACAGAATAAGTTGTGACGACAATAACTTACAAGAGGAAGAGGGCAGGGAAGGAATCAGCTAAGACTAAGGAAATAGGCTATCAGAAAACGGACTATCTCACCTATGAGATTTCTTATACAAACCTCATGGTAACCATTAAACAAATAATCAGAACAGAGACACAAATGACAAAGAGAAAAATGAGAAAATCATCATACAGAAGTACCAAACTGAACTGGTAGTCTGAAATACAGGGGACGAGAAATAAGTGAAATTGAAATGAAAAGACAGTAGAAAGGATCAGTGAAACTAAGAGATGGTTCTTCGTGAAGATAAAATTGACAAGTCCCTAGCCAGACTCATTAAGAAAAAAAAAGGTTCAAATACAAAAATTAGAAATAAAAGAGAAGAAATTACAATGGATACCACAGAAATACAAAGGATTATAAGAGAATAGTATGAAAAACTATATGCCAACAATTCGACAATCTAGAAGAAATGGATAAATTCTTAGATTCACGCAACCTCTTGAAACTAAACCAAGAAGAAATAGCAAATATTAACGGACCAATCAAAAGTAAAGAGATTCAAACAGTAATGAAAAACTTACCCAAAAGTAAAAGTCCAGGACCAGAGGGCCTCACTGGAAAATTCTGCCACACATTCAAAGAAGATTTAATACCTATCCTTCTCAAACTATTCCAAAAAGCTGAAGAAGATGGAACACTTCCTAACACATTCTACAAGGTTAACATCACCCTGATCCCAAAGCCAGACAAGGATGACACACAAAGAAGGAAAATTACAGGCCAATATCACTGATGAACGTAGATGCAAAAATCCTCAACAAATATTGGCAAACCAAATACAGCAATACATTTAGAGGATCATACACCATGATCAAGTGGGATTTATACCAGGGACAGAGGGACAGTTCAACAACCACAAAACAATGTGATACACCACATGAACAAAATGAGGAATAAAAACCACATGATCATCTCAATAAACGCAGAGAAAGCTTTTGACAAGATCGGAAATCTATCTGTGATAAAAACTCTCAATAAGATGGGTATAGAAGGAAAGTACCTCAACATAATAAAGGCCATAGATGACACACTCACAGCCAACATCATACTCAATGGGAAAAAACTGAAAGCCATCCCTCTGAGAACAGGAACAAGACAAGGGTGCCCAC
This sequence comes from Equus asinus, assembly GCF_041296235.1. Taxonomy (NCBI): domain Eukaryota; kingdom Metazoa; phylum Chordata; class Mammalia; order Perissodactyla; family Equidae; genus Equus; species Equus asinus. The sequence continues at coordinate 138,086,805 of NC_091793.1, read as the reverse complement.
TCTCACCACTCCTATTCAACACAGTACTGGAGGTTTTGGCCAGTGTAATTAGACAAGAGAAAGAAATAAAAGGTATCCAAATAGGCAATGAAGAAGTGATACTCTCATTATTTGCAGATGCCATGATTTTACATATGAAAAACCCTAAAGAATCCACCAGAAAACTATGAGAAATAATCAACAACTACAGCCAAGTTGCAGGGTACAAAATCAACTCACAAAAATCACTTGCATTTCTATACCCTAATAACAAACTAACAGAAAGAGAACTCAAGAACACAATCCCATTCACAATCACAACAAAAAGAACAAAATATCTCAGAACAAATTTAACCAAGGAGGTGAAAAAAACGATACAATGAAAACTATAGGACATTATTCAAAGAAATAGACGATAACATAAAGAAATGGAATAACGAAATAAGAGAGATATTCCATGCACATAGATGGGAAGAATAAATATAGTTACAATGTCCATATTGTGTAAAGCAATCTACTGATTCAACGCAAACCCAATCAGAAACCCAATGACATTCTTCATGGAAATAGAACAAAGAATCCTAAAATTCATACAGGACAACAAAAGACCCCGAATAGCTAAAGCAATCCTGGGAAAAAAGAACAAAGCTGGAGGCATCACAATCCCTGACTCCAAAACAGACTACAAAGCTACAGTAATCAAAACAACATGGTACTGGTACAAAAACAGACACAGATCAATGGAACAGAACTGAAAGCCCAGAAATAAAACCACACACCTACTGAGAGCTAATCTTCAACAAAGACGCTAAGAACATACAATGGAGAAAGGGAAAGTCTTTTCAATTCATGGTACTGGGAAAATTGGACAGCCACACGAAAAGAATGAAAGTAGATCATTATCTTTCACCCATACACAAAAATTAACTCAAAACAGATCAAAGACTTGAAGGTAAGACTTGAAACCACAAAACTCCTAGAAGGAAATACAAGTAGTACACTCTTTGACATCGGTCTTAGAAGGATCTTTTCGAATACCATGTACACGCGGACAAGGGAAACAAAATATAAACAAGTGCGACTTCATCAGACTAAACAGCTTCTGCAAGGCAAAGGAAACCAGGAACAAAACAAAAAGACAACCCCCCAAGTGGGACAAAATATTTATAAATCATATATCCAACAAAGGGTTAATCTCCAAGATATATAAAGAACTCACACAACTGAAAAACAAAAGAACAACCCAATCAAAAAATGGGCAGATATGAACAGGATATGAACAGACATTTTTCCAAGGACGATATACAGATAGCCAATGGGCACACGAAAAGATATTCCACATCACTAATGTTCAGGGAAATGCAAATCAAAACTACACTGAGATATCAACTTACACCCGTAAGAATGGCTATAATCACAGAGACAAAAAACAACAAATGTTGGAGAGGATGTGTAGAAAAGGGAACCCTCATACACTGCTGGTGGGAATGCAAACTGGTGCAGCCACTATGGAAAACAGTATGGAGATTTCTCAAAAAATTAAAAAGAGAAATATCATTTGATGCAGCTATCCCACTACTGTGTTGTCATCCAAAGAACTTGAAATCAACAACCCAAAGAGAACTATGCACCCCTTTGTAAACTGCAGCATTATTCACTATGGCTATTTTTCACCTGGGTGGAAGCAATCCAAGTGCCCATCGACTGATGACTGGATAAAGAAGATGTGGCATATATACAATGGAATAGTACTGAGCCATAAAAAAAGACAAAATCATCCCATTGGCAAGAACATGGATGGACCTTGAGGGTATTATGTTAAATGAAATAAGCCAGACAGAGAAAAACACACACTGTATGATTTCACTCATACGTGGAAGATAAACTAACACAAGGACAAAGAGAACAGATTAGTGGTTACCAGAATGGAAGCGGGTGGTGGGGGGGACGTAAGGGATAATGGGGTACACTTATATGGTGACTGACAAATGACAATGTACAACTGAAATTTCACAATGTTATGAACTATTATGACCTCAATAAAATTTTTTTTAAAAAGGAAAAGAAACTCCACCTTCCCACCCCATCCCCAGGGTCTGACCTACACTAGGCCAATTCCAATACTTTTGCTCACTCCAGGCCACAAGGATTTTGTTCAAGAGAGAGGACCACAATATAGATCCTTTCCTGGATTTTTCAAACTAGTTCCAGAAAAGAGAACTTCCTTTTCCTCTTATCTCAGAGATAGATGAGATGTGAAACACATGTAAGGATTTCTCACAGTGCATGCAGTATGCCCATCTGAAAGGATGAAGCCAAAATGCAGAAAGCAGCAGCAATGACAGATGGAGTTCTAAGCTTGTTTGAGACCTTGATTGCACTCATTCTTGCTTTTTCACATGGTTTAGTTAGCAACTAATAAATTTACATTTTTTTAATTTAAGTTTTTTCAAATTGAGTTTCTGTCACTTGAAGCCAAGGAATCCTAAAATACTTTAAAGTGTTCCTTTTAATAGTTTAACATCTACTGCATTCCGTTCTCAATAACATGGCACCTTTAAAAGAGTTAGGTCATCTGCCTAGACAACCTATGTATAGACTAAGCGGAAACAACTGAGGCAGATAAAGTTGATATTCACCTCCACACCCTGAAGTGTGAGAGGAGAGCTCGAGAAAAAGAAGGTTACTTCACAAATAAGACAAGTGATCACAGACTAATCTTTCTGAGATTCAGAAAATAAAGCTATTTGCTGAGAATGTGTTGACTATTTTGGGACAACCTATTACTAAAGCCAAAGTGAGGTTTCTAGAACACAAGGAGGCTAACAGAAAGGATGGGGGATTTGGGTTCTTATTCTAGCTCTGCTACTATCTCACCTGGTCGTGAGTAAGTCACTTACACTCTCAAGGACTCAGTGACTACACGGTACATCGAAAAGACTAGATTATGTCATTTTTCAGCTCTAAAACACCATGGTCCTTGTTTGGAATATATTTGGAAGTAGGTCATTTTAGATTGAACTTTAGATTTGTCTGAAGTGACAAATCACAAGTTTAATAATAGTATATATTCTAGATTAGGGAAAAAAAGTCTGCTTAGTAAATCTGACATGAAACTTGCTTTTTAAAAATAGACAGAAGTGTTAAAAACACTTCACTCATTATTTAAAGATGCTCTCCTTTACTAATTAACCTCTTTAAAAACATTCCATGTGCCTCCCCCTCCCCAACCAAAAAACAGAGGCAGAATGTAAAGAATATTCTGTAACAAATGTAAGCATAAAAACTCTTCTACTCCTTCTAGTAGTATCCTACTACCTGACAAAGATTTTATAAGATCAAAATGTTCTTAAATAACTGTATTTAAAAGTATGCTATAGAACATGGCAGATTAATCACATTTGTGCTTCGGTTAACCTCCTAAACCCCATTAAAATGACAATAAAGACATTTCAAAAGGAAACAAAACCAGAAAAAGGAAAAAAACCTTGAGAGAATCAATCCAAAAGGTCCAAATCTGACTAATAAAAACATAAGAAAGAGAAAACAGAGCAGAAACAACCATCAAAATCATACAATTTTTCCAGAACTAAAAAGATGTCTCCACTAAACATTCTCATCAAATGCTTTCTCCAATTAATCAAGAAAGATCTAAAGCAAAGAACATCATCATGAAGAATAAAGAATTCTACAAGATTGCAGACAGGGAGAGAAAAAGAAACCAAATACGAAGAATCAGGAATCAAAATGGCGCTTGACTTCTCAAAAGCAACACCAAAAGCTAGTAGAAAATGAACAAACCAGAATGCCTTCACAATCTGAGGGAAAATTATTTCCAAGCTATAATTCTATACCTAGTCAAACCATCAATCTAGTGGAAGTTAAATAAGATTGTCAGCACACAAGTGTCAATTTTTTAAAATTTTTCCACATACTCTTTCTCAGGAAGCACTGGAGAATGTGCATCCTCAAAACAGAAAGCCAAAAAAGAAGGAAGCATCAAACCTAGAAAACAGGATATACATCAAAGGGGCAAAGAGAAATAAAAGATTGATGGCAAAGGAAATTTCTGGGACAACGGCTGTGCAGTAGGACATTTTAAAATGCCAATAATCCAGACAATCCAGATTGGAGAAGAATGACAAAGGGCTCCAAGAAATATGTCTCCTTGAGGGAGAAATGAAAGCGATACTGGAAGACAATTCTCCATGGGTCTTTTGCGTTTCTGTACATGGTGTGAGCAGTGTCACTGATTGTCTTTGTTCCAGACTATCTTTTCAAGAATGTTTGTACAGAAAACAGTCATAGCAGACAGTGTCTCTCCCTCTGGAGCAAAGGGCAGGCATGCTCACTGTCCAATATAAAAGATTCAGTTCCCCTAAATTCAGCATTCCTCCCAAAAATGCAACCCACTGCAAATGCAGGTATCACCTGGCTCTCTTCATATCACACTGAGAAGTGGGGTTTGAGGAACCAGCACAGTGCAAGAAAATGCTGATACTCTGGCTAATGCTATTGCTCTGAGTAACAAAGTCCTATGTCCCTGACCCTGGAGTCTCCTATCTTCTGCCACAGCACCCATAAAACCATGGATGGCTAACCTGATAATCCCAGATAAGGCTAAATTTTGGACTCTTCACAATTGCTGACAACTGATAGATTACTAATACATTTTAGTATGTTGAAATAAGCTTTATACATCCAAGAGAGAGTTTAGAGATGAACTAGACATAGATACATAATTAAGCCAGCCAAAAGATGAGGTAACTATTAGCTCTAAGGTAAAGAAAAAAATTTGCTTAAGAAAAGAAATATAATCATAGTCCACTGTATGATTCAGCAGTGACTATTTACACAGAATGGACACACTGAATAAATCCATAGCTCTTAAATTTTATGTTGAGAAGATGAGAAAAAGTAAAAGAAAGCAAAGTCGCCATTTCTCATAGCAGAAATGTCTAAAATTTTAAAAATAGCAGCATGAGCATAGGCATATAGAGATAAACATCAGAAGAAAGAGCTAGGAATTGAATGTGCCTCTGGACAGAGGGAAATCAGAGGTAAAGGGGATACTCTTGATTTTTTTGTTTTTTTAATTGGACATTCAATAGAACTGCAATGCTGGAAATAATCAAATCTGTGCTATTCAATATAGGAGTCACGAAGCACATGTGACTACAGAGCACTTGAAAGGTAGCTAGTGGAAATGTAAAAGTGAATTTTAAATTTAATTTTAATTAATTTAAATTTAACTATATAAGATCAATATACAAAATCAATTTTCTTATACAACACCAATAAACAATCTAAAAAAAGAAATCAACTTAGAATAGGATCAAGAAGAATAAAATACTTAGCAATAATTTTTAAAATAAACAAAAAATTTTAAATTTACTGAATTAAAAACTTAGACACTGGAAACTACAAAGCATCATTAAAATATGTTAAAGAAGATCTAATTAAACAGAAAGACACCCCATGTTCATGGCCCCAGAAGATTTAATACCATTAAGATGGCTCCCCAAGTCTATCCACAGATTCAACACAACCCCTACCAAAATCGCAGCAGCCTTTTTCGCAGAAATTAACAAGTGATCCTAAAGCTCATATGAAAATTAAAGGGATGCAAAGTAGCCAAAATAATCTTGGAAAAGAACAAAGTTGAAGGACACATACATCACAATTTCAAAACTACAAAAGTACAGTAATCGAGACTCTGTAGTACTGGCATAAGGATAAGCACATGGATCAATGGAATAGACGTGAGAGTCCAGAAATAAAACCATACATTAATGAGTGAGTAATTTTTGACAAAGGTGCCAAGACAATTCAAGAGGGAAAGAAAAGTATTTTCAGCAAAGGATGCTGAAACAACTCTATATCCACATGCAAAGGAATAAATACAGACCCTTACCTCACAACATAGACAAAAATTAACCAAAAATGGATCAAAGACATAAATCTAAGTGTTAAAACTATAAAACTCCTAGGAGAAAATATAGGAGTAAATCTTTGTGACCACAGACTAGGCAAGAGTTTCTTACATATAAGATCTAAGGCAAATAAAAAAGAAAAAATAGCTATGTTGGGCTTCATTAAAATAAAAAACTTGCACATCAAAGAATACTATCAAGAAAATTAAAAGAAACCCACAGAATGGGAGATAATATGTAAAAATCATACATCTGGTAAGGGACTTGTACCCAAAATATATGAAGAACTTTTGCAATTAAAAAACTAAAAGACAATCCAATTTTTAAATGTGCAAAGGATTTGAAGAGATTTCTCCAAAGAAACATACCAATGGTATATTGAAATATACCATTTCAATGGTATAAGAAACATACCAATGGTCAATAAGCATGTGAAAAGATGCTTAACATCATTAGTCATTAGGGAAATGCAAAATAAAACTACGAAAAGGCCACATCACATCCACTAAGATGGCTATGTTCTGAGAAATGCATTGTTAGGCAATTTTGTCGTTGTGTGAACATCACAGAGTGCACTTACACAAATCTAGATGTTATAGCCTACTATACACCTAAGCTATACAGTACTAATCTGAGGGGACCACCAGCATATATGTGATCCATCACTGATATTATGGCATCACTATGTGGACCATGACAATAATAAAAAAGACAGTCAGGGGCCAGCCCAGTGGCGTAGTGGTTAAGTTCACACACTCCAGCAGCCCAAGGTTCAAGGGTTCGGATCCTGGGCGTGGACCTACACACCACTCATCAAGGCAAGCTGTGGCAGTGCCCCACATACAAAATAGAGGAAGACTGGCACAGATGTTAGCTCAGGGACAGTCTTCCTCAAGCAAAAAAGGAAAAATAGGCAACAGACGTAAGGTCAGGGACAAACTTCCTCACCAAAAAAAACATGGTCAGTAACGAGCGTTGGTGAATATGTAGAGAAACTGAAACTTTCATATGATGCTAGTGAGACTATAAAATGGTACAACCACCTTGGAAAACAGTCTGGCAATTCCACAAATGGTTAAACACAGAGTTACCATATGACCCAAGATTCCACTCTCAGGTATATACTCAAGAGAAAGGAAAACATACGCCCAAAGAAAAACTTATACATGAATGCAATAACGTTACATGGTATATATCTTGTGGCAGCATTAGTCATAATGGCCAACACATTGCAACAACCCAAAATGCCATCAACTGATGAGATGAATGGATAAATAAAACAGTACAGTCATGTGCCACATAACGACATTTCAGTCAACAGACGGGTCACATATATGAGGGTGGTCCCATAAGACTAGTACCATATAGCTTAGGTGTATAGCAGGCTATACCACCTAGGTTTGTGTAAGTATACTCTATGATGGTCACACAACAATAAACCCCCCAACGACACATTTCTCAGAACGTATCCCTGGCATTAGGTGACATGTGACTGTATATCTATTTAGCCCTAAATAAGAATGAAGCACTGACACATAATACAAGATGGATGAACCCTGAAAACATGCTAAGTGAAAACAGCTAGATCTAAAAGGCCACGTAGTATATGATTCCATTTATATGAAATGTCCAGAATAGGAAAACAGAAAACAAAAAGTGTATCAGTGGGTGCTTGGACCTTAGATAGCTGGAGGGAGAAGAAGTGAGAACTAATGGGTACAGGGTTTCTTCTCAAGGTAACAAAAATGTCCTAAAATTAACCGCAGTTACAGTTGCATACATCTGTGAGGATACTTAAAAACCCCTGAACTGTACACTTTAAATGGGTAATTGTATGGTATGTTAATTATATCTCTACAAAGCTGTTATTTAAAAATAAAGATGGGGCCAGTCCTGTGGTGTAGTGGTTAAGTTCAGTGCACTCCACTTCAGCAGCCCAGGTTCGGATCTGGCACATGGACCTACACTGCTCGTCAGCCATGCTGTGGTGGTGACCCACATATAAAGTGGAAGAAGACTGGCACAGATGTTAGCTCAGGGCTAATCTTCCTCAAGCAAAACAGAGAGGAAGACTGGCAACAGAGGTTAGCTCAGGGCTAATCTTCCTCAGCAAAAACAAAAACAAATCTAGCAGGACAGATATTCCACAACTAAGGTGCAGCCACTATGGAAAACACTATGGAGGTTCGCCAAAAAATTTAAACTTCTATACGATCCAACAATTACACTTCTGGGTACTCACCTGAAGAAAATGAAAATACTAATTCAAAAAGATATATGCACCCCAACGTTCAGCGCAACATTATTTACAATAGCCAAGATATGGAAACTACCTAAGTGTCCAGTGACAGATGAATGGATAAAGAAGATGCAGTAGATATATACAACGGAATATTACTCAGCCATAAAAATGAAATCTTGCTATTTGCAACAAGATGGATGGCCTGAGAGGGTATTATGCTAAGTGAAATAAGTCAGACAGAAAAAGACAAACACCATATGATTTCATTTATATGTGCAATCTAAAAAACAAACCAAACTAAACAGAAACAAACTCATAAATACAAAGAACAAACTGGTGTTCAGAGAAGAAAGGAATAGGGGGATGGATTAAATATGCAAAGGGAATTAAGAGGTATAAACATCATTACAAAATAAGTCACAGTAATTTAACATACAGCATAGGGAACACAGTCAATAATATAATAACTTTGTACGGTAACAGACGGTTACTAGACTTGTTGAGTCAATCATTTTATAATATATATAAATATTGAATCACTATGTTGTACACCTGAAACTAACATAATGTTGTATGTCAACTGTACTCCAAAAAAAAAAAGGTGGAATGATGTACTGACATACAACATGGTGAACCCTGAAAATGTTACATGAAAAAACCTAGACACAAAAGGTCACCTATTGTATGATTCCATTTATATGACATGTTCAGAACAGGCAAATCCATAGAGAAAGATTAGTGGCTGCCAGGGAATAGAGGGAGAGGGGAATGGAGCAGTGATTGATAAAGGGTACAGGCTTTCTTTTTGGAATGATGAACAGAACAGTGTTCTGGAATCAGACTGTGGTGATGGTTGCACCATCTTGTGATACATTATAACCCATGAGACTGTACACTTTCAAATGGGTGAATTTTATGGTATGTGAAATATCTCTCAATTCAAAAACTTTAAATAGCCACAAATGGCCAGTGGCTACTACACTGGACAGCACAGCCAGAGAGGGGGCCTAAATTCAGAGCAGCTTTCTCTGAGCAAGAAGTAAGACTTTTATTTTAAGCCATTTGGGAGGTAAGGCTTGGGAAGAAAGGGGAAGCAGACAAATTTAAGAGTGGCAAAGAAGTGTGAACCATTTAGACTGTAATTGCTTAAAACTTTTGAATACAAATTTAGATCAAAGTCCAAAATCTATGGCCCAGGGATAGATGACTTCAAAAGAATGTCTAAACTCTACGGGCATAAGCTGCTGCTTCTAAGGTTTATAAAAAGAAGACAATGAACTACAACAGCATTTCCCAGTCTATGCTGCGGTATTATTCATAGCTGTCAGGCATCCAGAAATGACTTGGAGGACTAATATGTTTTGTGAAACACTGCACGTTAAGCTAAACAGGTTTCTTTAACACAAGAATTCTCAGAACATTTAAAATGATATTGTGCTTTGTAGGTTCAAAAAGGGGTACATTATGCAGTATCCACTTTATAACACAAATATTTTTACATAGTATGCAACGCTAGTTTGGGAAATACTGGACTACATGATTACAATGGTTCTGTGAGCTTTTGACAGATAATCAAAGTTATATGATTCTTAGAAACTCTTCTGCTCAATTTTTTCTCCTTTAATTTGGTTTGGCATAAGGATAAATAAGTAATTTATAAGAAAAAAACACAATGCTACCCCTATATAAACACTGATGTATTTCTGTAGGTTCTTAATGTTCTAGTCCTAAAGTTATAGAGGTATAAAGCAAATGTCAACTACAATAGTCAAAAAAGATCAAGAAGTAATCCACATTATGGAATACAGTTCCATATGGAACTACATATAGTTCCATACATATTTATAATTATTTGCATATATGTAACTATATGGAACATAGTTAAGCCTCAGTACATACAAATATTACATAGGCATAACCTCTGTGACACTGTGATGTTAACTACTGATCCCTTCTACTCAGGACAGCATGAATGGTGGCTGGAAGAGTGTCTGTCCTAGGCAAGAGTCTCTTCCTTCTATTTTACTGCACTGACTTTGAAATTTTTCCCTAAATTATAGTCCATTTTGGTATCTCACGAGCATCTAAAACAAGTCACCTCTCCGCGAAGTGCATTAGCACTGCAAAGAATTCAGTCGAGAGATTGTTTTTCTTCCTTAAACACTTATTTCATTTTTATTGGCAGTGACAAACCGTACAGCAGGTTTGGGGTGTTCGAATCCTGAACATTCCAAAGAAAGGACCGGCCATGGTCAGACCCTGGGAGAAAATCTTAAGTCTTTGGAGGATCTTGCCTGATGAGAGTATCTCTGTACACCTGGGACCTAGGGCCCCATCAGATAGTTAGGCTAACAATGTGATTTACGGTGAACACCTATTTGTTCACCAGGGCCCTGGGACACGCTGGATCAGTTTGATCTCTCAGGGTGGGGGCCGGGGGCCCAGAGTTAATAAGGTTAGTCACAAAGGCACTTCAAGCCTATATGACTGAGCCCCAATAAAAACTGCACACACCAGGATTTGGGTGAGGTTCCCTGGTTGGCAATACTTCATGTGTGTTGTCACACGTCATTGCCGGGAGAGTTATGCACTGTCACAACTGCACTGGGAAAGGAAAACTGGAAGTTCGTACTTGGTTTCTCCTGGACTCCACCCTATGTGCCTTTTTCCTTTGCAAACTTTAATCTGTATACTTTTGCTGTCATAAACCATAACTGTAAATATAACAGCTTTTCTGGGTTCTATGAGTCCTTCCAGAAAACTGTCAAACCTGAAGAGTGGTCTTGGGGAACCCTGACAAACCAATTTACTATGGCTTGACTGCAGACATTTCCCAGCTGTAAGAACTTTCAGAGTATACAAAATTCTAGTAACTATGGAAAGTAATTTTTATAGACAACCACCTGCTGCAGTGAGGCCGCTGGTTTCACGCTAGCCAATTTAAGGAATTCGCACATCTCTGAAACAAGCAATACTTTAAGCAAAGATTTTGTCTCTCTATTTGAAACACTGAAGAACAAAAGAGATATGATATCAAAGAAAGATGTCTTCATCCCAAATAAAAGACAATGTAAGGGGCCATATCTAGGACAATTTGAGCATCAAAATAAGTAATGATAAAAATGAATCACAAAAGATGAAATCTTGCCATTTGCGACAACATGGATGAACCTCGAGGGTAATACGCTAAGTGAAATAAGTCAATGATGGACAAATACCAGGGTCTGGGTCTAGCCTGGTAGCATAGCGGTTAAGTTCGTGCAATCCACTTCAGTAGCCCAGGGTTCACTGGTTCAGATCCCGCACATGGACCTAGCACTGCTTATCAAGCCATGCTGTGGCAGGCAACCCCATATAAAATAGAAAAAGATGGGCACAGATGTTAGCTCAGGGACAATCTTCCTCAGCAAAAAAGAGGAGGATTGGTGGCAGATGTTAGATCACGGCTAATCTTCCTCAAAAAAAAAAAAAAAAATGTGAGGCCAACCCTGTGGCCAAGTGGTTGGGATTGTGCACTACGCCTCAGCAACCCAGGGTTTCGCCGGTTCAGATCCTGGGCGCAGAAATGGTGCCACCCATCGAGCTATGCTGATGCAGTATCCCATGTGCCACAGCTAGAAGGACCCACAACTGAAAATGTACAACTATGTACCACAGGGCTTTGGGGAGAAAAAGGAAAAATAAAATCTTCTTTTAAAAAAAAGTGTTTAAAAAAGACAAATGCCATATGATTTCACTCATACATAGAATATTAAAAAAAAAAAAAAACAGTAACAAACACACAGATACAGAGAACAAAATGGTGGTTACCAGAGGGAAAGGAAGGCTGGGGAAGGGCAAAAGGGGTAAAGGGGGACATTTGGACAGTGATGAATGGAAACTAGACTTTTACTAGTGAACATGATGTTGTCTATACAGAAGTCAAAATATAATGATATGCACCTAAAATTTATAGAATGTTATAAACCAATGTTACCTCAATAAAAAAAGAAGTTATTACCTTTTGCAAGTTATTACCTTCTGCTGTTACAAAGAGCAAAAAAACAAAATTAATTACAACCCAGTGAATAACATGGGCTGACTGTTTAATGAAGACAGGGACATACGTATAGTATCAAAGTATCTTCCCACAAGGTATTTATTAATTACAAAGAGAAATACTTCAAGAATAACTTTACCAGTGGAGAAACCTGTGCGGCAAAACTGTGATGAAGTGATCAAAACGAGTATCTAAATCATCAGTAACAGGACAAAGTGAAGTCAAGACCAACCTGATAGGAAGCAAGAAAATAAGAGCAACATTTCTGTGACATTCCTACCAAAAATAGATAACTTGAATCTAGTATAAGGAAACATGAAACATTAAAGGACATTATAAAAAAACAAACTACCTATAATCTTCAGAAGTGTTATCGCCATGAAAACCAAAGAAAGATAAGGAAATAAGAACTGTTCCAGACTACAGACTAAGAGTCATGACAACTAAATGCAACATATTTCTGAACTGGATTCTTATTAAATAAAAGGCACTAAATAGGATAGCTCATAAAACCTGAATGGGAATATGAGGATTTGATAGAGAAGACATGTCAGTATTAGTTCCTGATTGTAATGGCTGTTCTATGATTAAGGAGGACAACGTTCCTGTTTGTAGGAAAAACAGACTAAAGTGTTTACCAGTGATGGGACATCAGGTCAGCAACTTACAGTTCAGAAAACAAAAAAGTTAATTTTTTTAATCAAAACTAAAAGAAATTCCTAACTTCACCCAGATGGGGTGATATTAAATTTTTGATGAGTTTTAAAAATTGAGAAAAAGTTTCCAGTGACTTCAGGTTTCACCATCATTCAATTCTGGCTCATAAATTTACTAACAAACTTTTAATTATCCTGTCAACACATAACTTACAATTAAGCATCTCAAAAAAAATTTTCCATAGTCACTTCATCATATAAAAAAAGACTTGTACATAGGGCCAGCCCCGCAGCGCAGTGGTTAAGTGCGCACATTCCACTTTGGCGGCCCGGAGTTTGCCGCTTTTGATCCCAGGTGCAGACATGGCACCGCTTGTCAAGCCATGCTGTGGTAGGCATCCTACATATAAAGTAGAGGAAGATGGGCACGGATGTTAGCTGAGGGCCAGTCTTCCTCAGCAAAAAGAGGAGGACTGGCAGCAGATGTTAGCTCAGGGCTCATCTTCCTCAAAATAAATAAATAAATAATTTTTCTTAAAAGATGTACATAAATTATGCATTTTTTTTAGTATTACTTCTTAAGCTAATTACCACCTGCATGTTTCCTACCAATTAAAATAATGATCAAGTTTTAAAGAACTCTTCATGTTTAATGTGGACACTGTTACCACACCAGGTTTGTTTTTGCCCACCACCCGGAAAGCCAAACACCAAGACAAGATTGCCGCAGAGAGTGGGTTAAATCACAAGGCAGCCATGTGAGAAAGCAAGAAGATGAGTCTCAAATCTGCTTCCCCAAAAATAGGGACTCAGGGATATTCATGGGGTAAGGAGGGAAGGTGGTCTGAAATGTGGAGAGGTGATCGGAGGCAAGGAGAGGTGAGGGAATTGATGATGTGCACAAGCAGAGTCAGACTTCATGCCTCTTCACAGGACGTATGTTCACAAAATGGCAACGTTAGCATGATCTGAGGGTGGAGTTTTTAGTCTCTTGACGTCAAAAGGTCACCTATCAGATATCTGCGCAGGCCCCGTTGATGAGCTGGTGGTCTCAACCAGCCTGGAGTGGATGAATGGGTTCTAATTCCTGAAGAACAGCTCAAACACCTATTACCATGGTGATCCAGGCTCCAGGAAGATGTTGTCTATATGCGCCTAGTGGGAGTCAGATAGTGTACTGCCTAAACAGCATAGTTAACAATGAGCGGGTTAAACAGCTAAAAGCTATAATCAGGAATTGTAGAAAGGAAAACGAAACTTTAGTTCCTAGCTCCTGAGTCATCAATGGCTAACTGTTTTCCAGTTTCAATTCCCTCTATTCTTTGGTCATTCCTCATTCTTGATGGATTTGGAGTGGATGACCAATCTAGCTACTTTCTGCTCAATTAGGGTGTAGATCTGGGTTAGAGGAATGAAACTGTTTAGCATGCATTTGGAAATATTCTCTTGTTCCTGGCTCCAGGCTGACATTTTGCATTATTAGAATTTCATACCTTGCTCAACAGCTTTGGAACAACCTCTAAGGGCACATTTTATAATCAAGTATCCAACCAGAAGGATAAGAAGTACAGACAACCCAAATTTTAACAGTCCCTGAAAAAGAGACCTAATCCCAGTGGGACCTCCATCTGATCTGCAGGTGGGGCAGACATCTGATCTTAGTTCCTGACAATCTTTTGTTTTACTGGATATGCATCAGAGACCGGAGCAATGCCCTAAACCCTGATCTTTCAGTTGTCACTGATGATAGCTATCTGCATAGACTCTCTGTCTAGGGGTCATCACATTGCTAAGGAACTCAAAAGAACAAAGTTATCAACTTATAGGAGCTGGGAGGGGCCATAAAATCTAAAGAACATGTCTGGGTTAGTTAATCAGAGGCCATTCAAAGTTACAATATAGTTTTGTTTCTACAATATGGCTTCCCTTACGTCAACCTTGTGCTGAGCCATTATCAAAGCTATTACTACTAGGAATGAGTAAACCTGAAAGTACTAGAGTAAACCTTCATTACATTTACTTTTACTAGTCCCTTACTAAAATGCAGTTACCACACATTTTCTCTTTCATGTTAATATATGATCACCTGGTTAATGACCCAATTCGAAGTATTAGAAAGCATCCAAGTTACAAAATTCTGAAAACATTACAAAAAAGATAACTCCTACATGTGAATGTTCTGACACAACTTTCAGGCCTTAGACAAACTGCCAAACCAAAAATTCATTACCAAGTTGCACGTAACTAAACAAGCAACTACAATTTCCCAGTTTGAAACCTAAGAGTCATCATAGTTGTGTTATTTTATATAATACACAGTGTGTTCAGAATAAACCGTAAGTATTTCAAAAGTATCATCTCAATTTTTATGTAATTTCTACTCCAAGCTCTCTAAAACAGGGCTTCTTGTCTTATTTACGTCTGCTCTCTCAGCTGACCAGAAAGGCTAGCATGTGGTGGAGGTCAATAAACACCTGCTGAATTGAACTATCTTCTGACTTCCCCCTGCTCTTTTTCCTTGGGAAGTAATTTCATCATGCCACTTAGGAATGCTATTCCTTAGGAATTCTACTTCCATTATGGGATTATAGGGTTAGAGGCATTTTGAGAACAGGAATCAGAGCTTATTGATTTCTTTTTAATTCCCTATGCCACCAGTATCTCACACAAAAGAATAAATATTAGTTCTGAACCAGTGCACCTTTGATCTATGAACAAAACCTGAATAAAATAAGAGTCAGGATATCATCCTTCCCATTTTCAGAGGAAAAAGGAAAAACTTGAAAATGAAAAAAAAAAAAAAGAATTACTAAATGTAGAACTGTAGAACTGAAGTTTGGATCACATGATTTTATAGTAAAAAAGCTTTCCAGTCAACTGTCTTCTATGGTTCGGCCACAAACCAAACCCATCAGTTTTTTGCCTTCTGAGTGATGACTCATTACTCTGAGGGGCACACAATGCCTCTAAACAAACTAACAATGACAATAAAAGTACCTGATGCACAGCTTGGTGCAACCACTACAGTTTAATTATGATTTAAGGAGCAAAACTCCATTTGACACTCAAGTGAGAAAAAAATACTACCGGAATAAAGGAAAACTACACAAAATTAAGACCAATTCAAGTTTAGTAAATAATAAATGAATGCCTGGACAAATGTAAAAATCCACTACAGCATAAGAAGCAGGGTAGTAAAACCAAGGGCTCTAAGTGTAGGGTCTACTGAGGCAATTTTAAAAGCTAATACTTGGAGCCAGCCCCACAGCTGAGTGGTTAAGTTCGCACACTCCACTTCAGTGGCCCAGGGTTTCGCCAGCCCAGATCCTGGGTGTGGACCTAGCACAGCTCATCAGGCCATGCTAAGGCACTGTCCCACACAGCAGAGCCAGAAGGACCTCCAACTAGAATATACAACTACGTACTGCGGGGCATTGGGGAGAAGAAAAAAAAAGAAGACTGGCAACAGATGTTAGCTCAGGCGCCAATCTTAAAATAAACAAACAAATAAATAAAAGCTAATACCGCAAGAGTAGAAGATGAAAATGTGAAGAAATGATCCATCACAATACACGCCCTCCTTCCTTGCGTGAGGTTTGCTAATTTATCCCCGCTCTCCCCAGAGTAAACTGGCTCATCTTTTCCTGCTTTACAGGTCAATGTTACGTGCCTCAAAGGCAAGATGTTAACCGAAAAAGATAACAGACAGAAGAGATGAGAAGGAAAAGAGACAAGTTTACATGCCCTCAAGCTAAAAGCAGGGGGAAGAAAAAGAAACTAACTTACCCAAAGACAATAAAAAGGAGACAGAGGAGTCGAAGACTGCAGGAATTATGAAAAGGAGAAATGTGCTCTATTTATGATTATACAGCTCCAGTAACGAATAAATCCAAAATACAGCAGATTATCATTTCTCAGTTTCTCACTTTCTTTCTCATAGTTGATGTGTTCATTCAGCCAGCAACATGGTATCATACACACTGGTGACAGATATGTTTACTAGGCCCTTATTTCCTCAAGCAGAAATATTTTCCTCAAAGATACAACCAAGTAATCTTTTTCGTTAACACAAACCTGAAAAGATGCTAACCTTAAAAATAGCATTTGGTAGACTTCTCTGGTGTGTACATGTCTGTAACACTAAGTTTCTCAAAGATTTAAGTAATTGGGAAAGAACTTAATATTCTGAAATCTTATTTGGAAAAGTTAATATTAGAGTTACATTACAAGCAAATTTTTATCACAAACAACCCCATCGTATTAAAAAATAAATATATTTATTTACAAAAATTACATTTTTCTTTAGTTTTTCATTAGAATACACTTTTACTATGTAAAAGCAATTATTGACACAGTGGGAAATTTTTAATTATTATTAAAGATTAAGTTCCCTTTCTATGAACAATAATATTCCTGACAGTCTTTACTCGCAACTGTGAGATGCTAACTTCATGCTGCTAGGTAAGACTCTTTCTAAACAAAGCTTAAGACAAAGCTTTACCATGGATGTAAGGAACATCTGGAAAAGTATAAATCAACAGTAATATCTGGCATTTTAAGTCACAGTAAATTAGAAATACCTCTAAGTTATTAATTGCCTTTATTTATACCTGGATTGACAAAATTCTGAAAATATCAAACACTGAAATCTAACAAAATAAGGCCATTTGAGAACCTATGTATTTTCTCCACAGTTCTGAAATAATTTTAACTACAATTACAACACTGGACCAATTATAGATTGATTTCCTTTCTCATATTTATATTTTCTATCTACAAAAAAAAAAAGTATCCATGAGGACAGACACAGGGTAGATCTACAGAGATAATAGATCTTAAAAGTTCTCATCATAAGAAAAAAATTCTGTATCTCTATATGGCGATGGATGTTAACTGGACCTCTTGTTGTCATCATTTTGCAATATATACAAATATCAAATCATTATGTTGTATACATGAAACTAATATAATGTTGGATGTCAATTATACCTCAATATTAAAAAAATAATAGTAAGCAGTAGCAGAGAACAAATTTAAATGCATCACAGTTTCTCTCCCTTCCCAAAAACCACTAACAAATGTCTTAACAGTAACATACCAAGTATTACAATGTTTGCAGGGCCAAGAAAAAAATGAAAACCACAATGACAATTAAATTAAATGGCGAGTACTATGCTAAATAATCCTTTTGGGGACCAGAAGTGTATCAGTCAGAATTCAGTTATAAGAAATAGTGCCACATTTTTCAAAGAAATAGAAAAAACAATCCTAAAATTCATATAGAATCACAGACAACCCCAAATAGCCAAAGCAATCCTGAAAAAGAAGAACAAAGCTGGAGGCATCACATTTCCTCATTTCAAACTATTTACAAAACTAGAGTAATCCAAACAATATGGTACTGGCATAAAAATAGACACAATGATGGAAGAGAATCGAGAGCCCAGAAAGAAATCCTCACGTATAGAGTCAACTAACATTCGACAAAGGAGCCAAGAATACTCAACGGAGAAGGCACAGTCTCTTGAATAAATGGTGCTGGGAAAACTGGAGAGCCACATAGAGAAGCATGAAATTGGACCCCTACATACACTGCCCACAAAAATTCACTCAAAACAGATTAAAGACTTACACATAAGACCTGAAACTGTAAAACTAGAAGAAAACACAGGGAAAAAGCTTCTTGACATTGGTCTTGGCAACTATGTTTTGGATATGACACCAAAAGGACAAGCAACAAAAGCAAAAACGAACAAGTGAGACTATAACCAAATAAAAAGCTTCTACACAGCAAAGGAAACCAACAACAAAATGAAAGGGGAACCTACAGAATGGGAGAAAACATGTGCAAATCATATAGCTGATAAGGGGTTAATATCCAAAATATATAAGGAACTCATACAACTCAAGAGCAAAAAAACGCAATTAAAAAATGGGCAGTGGAACTGAATACAGAGTTTTCTAAAGACATACAGATGGCCAACAGGTACATGAAAAGGTGCTCAACATCACTACTCATCATGGAAATGAAAAGCAAAACCACAATGAGATATCACCTCAGGCTATCATCAAAAAGTAAAAGAGCTAAGTGTTGGTGAGGATGTGGAGAAAAAGGAAACTTCGGGCACTGTTGGTGGGAATGCAAATTGGTATATTCACTATTAAAAAAAAAAAGAATGGAGGTTCCTTAAAAAATTTAAAATAGAACTACCATATGATCCAGCTATTCCACTTCTGGGTATTTATCCAAAGAACACGAAAACACTAATTCAAAAAGATACATGCACCCCCATGTCACTGCAGCATTATTTACAACAGACATGGACACCACCTACGTGCCCATTGACAGATGAATGGATAAAGAAGATATGGTGTATATATAGACAATGGAATAGTACTCAGCCATTAAAAAATAGATGAAATCCTGCCATTTGCAACAACATGCATGGACCTTGAGGGTACTATGCTAAGTGAAATAAGTCAGACAGAGAAAGACAAATACCATACGATTTCATTCATATGTGGAATAAATAAATAAATGCACAAACAAAACAAAAACAAAAACACAAACACAAAAACAGTCTGACAGTTACCAAAGATCAGTGGTAACCAGAGGGGAAGCAGGGTTGGGGGAGGATGAAATGGGTAGGTGCAGTCAACTGTATGGCGATGGATGGAAACTAGATTTTGGTAGTGACCACACTTTAGTGTATAGAGAAGTTGAATTACAATGCTGCACACATGAAACTTACATAATGTTACAAGCCAATGCTAGCTCGATTAAAAAAATTTTTTTTAAATAATTCATGAAAATTTTCCAAATTGGAAGAAGGCTCTACATTCACAGATCAAAGAAGTGCAATGAACCTTGAACATAAGCAGAAAGAAAACTATACCAATGCATATCAAACTCAACTTGCTAAAAAACAGTGAGAAAGAGAAAATCTTCTAAGCAGCCAGAGAAAATAAGACATTACCCTACAAATGAACAAAGATAAGCATGAAAGCAAATTTTTTATTTGAAACAATGTAAGGCAGAAAATAGCGCAGCACCACCTTTAAAACACTGAAAGTAAAGTACTTTCCACACAGAATTCTATACCCAACAAAACTACCTTTCAAAAACGAAGGTAAAGGAAAGATGTTTTCAAAAACACAAGAGTAAAACAATTCATCACCAAGAGATCTACACAGGAATTGATAAAGAAGTCCTATAGGCAGAAGGAAAATACCACCACATAGAAATATAGATCTACACAAAGGAATGAAAAGTACCAGAAATGTTAATCACATGGATAAACACACAATTTTTTAAACTTATTCAAATTTTTTAAAAGATAACTGACTAAACAAAAATTAAGAAGAATGTATTTCAGGTTTTATAACAAATGTATACATAAAATGGGATGATGAAAATGTTCTGGAATTAGAATTCATGATGGCCACACAACTATGTAAATATGTTAAAAACCACTGAATTTTTTTTTTTTAAAGATTTTTTATTTTTTCATTTTTCTCCCCAAAGCCCCCCGGTACGTAGTTGTATATTCTTCGTTGTGGGTCCTTCTAGTTGTGGCACGTGGGACGCCGCCTCAGCGTGGTTTGATGAGCAGTGCCATGTCCGCGCCCAGGATTCGAACCAACGAAACACTGGGTCGCCTGCAGCGGAGCACGCGGACTTAACCACTCGGCCACGGGGCCAGCCCCAAAACCACTGAATTTTTTACTTTAAAATGGTTAAAACGGTGAGTTCCATGTTAATGTGAATGGTATCTCAATTAAAAGTAAAAAAAGAAAAAAACAATGAAATAGGGTTTTATCAAAGTGACAACAATTGCTACCTTTGGGAAGGAAAGGAAGACACCAGGATTAGAGCAGTGGCCAAAGAGGACTTGACCTAATTTACGTATTTTGTGTCAAAAGAGCCTACGTACAAATAACATCAAATAATATTAAATCAATCTAAATTAACCAGATTTTAATCTACTTAAAAAAAAACGCATGTTAATAACTCTAGAGATCCAATCTTCAATCATTTGCTTCAAAAGAAGAAAAAGCTGGGGCATGATGCCTTGTCATCACATGCACATAACACATTTACACCACAAACTAAATTGCTGGCATTAAATTTATTATGTGTAGATTTTATTACCTACACATGAATAAATTTCATAATTATACATAATACATTATAAACAAACTATGGATGAGAAGAACCTAGAAACAATATAAATTTAATGTCAATAAATTTAAATTTCTTCTTATCTCAAAGAGAGTACAATATATTAAGCTAAGCAATTCAAAACCATTTTGTGAACCTTGCTTGCTCGTCTAGATTTAGGATAAAAGGATTTGGGGGGAAGAGAAGGAATCATTATTCCAGCACCATCTCCTGGCAGGAGGCCTGTGGCACCACACACTGGAAAAGGCTGGCATCCCTAGTTGGCTCCCCATGCAGTCTTGCTTGGTAGGCTCTGGATGTTCCTAACAATGCATCTTCTTGCCTCTATTCAAAGTCTTCAACAGATAAGTGGATAAAACCAAATAATGGTCAGCAAGAACAAGAAAAGAAAAACAGTACCATGTTATATTTAGTTCAAACCCCACTAATTCAGAATTTCAGACAGAGGCTCTTCATAGAAATCAAACTGGTAACAGAGCTAGACTGTTAGCTCCATGAGTTACCTACACTGATCTTCCAGCATGGACACATGTTCAATAAATATTTTTTGAATGAACAATAAGAAAAAAATATATAATAAAAAATTTTAAATGGTGTGAGTCGTAGGCGCAATCATTTTACTCAACATGGGGATACAGGCAAAAAAAAAATGAACACACTTCCTCTCTTCACAGAATTTTAGTTAGCAGAGTCAGAAGTAAGCCTGAGTTTACTTATCTGACGCTTAAAAACAGGAATATTCCCCTGCTTACTTCCCAAGAAGAGGGAGATCAGCTCAGACTCGATGAGCATCCCTTACAGAACAAGTCCTGCACTAAGTGAAAGTAACTGAAGCGCTGAATTAACTGCAGCACCAGCCATGTGTGACACAGCACTGTCAATTCTGTCAGTCACAACCACACTAAATATGCTGGAAAAACAGAAAGCACCAACTTCATTCACCTGTACATAAATCTACAAACTCTTCAAATTTGGAACACTAATTTATTTCACTGCTCTCAGAAAGATATTTTTTACTGCTTGCTACAAAAGACCTAATTTTGTCATTTAAAAAATATTTACTGAATGCCTATTTTCTCCAGGCAGTGTTTCAGGTGCTGATACTGAAAAAAAGACAAAACTCCTGGCTTCATGGGCGCCCATGCCAGGGGATGGAGACAGACAAAGAGACAAATAAGATACATTGTATGTTAAATGACAAGTAGTATGAAGAAAAATAAAGCACGGAAAGAAAAGTACAAGCAGAAAAGAGTGTGAACAAAGGGCAGGAGTGTGTTATAATTTTACATGGCTCAGAAAGAGTCATCAAGCAGGTGACATTTGAGCAAAAGCCTGGAGGAGGTAAAAGATCCAGTCATACAATGATCCGGGGGATGAGTACTCCTGGCAGAGGGCATAACAAATGCAAAGGGAAAAAGGTCCTGAGGCAGAAGTACGCCACATACGTTCAACACAAAGAGGCCCAAGTGGCTGGTGTTGAGAGAAGAAAGGAGAGGAGCAGAAGACGTGACTCAGGATTAGAAGCTAGAACATTTGTGGCTCGCAGGCGATTTTAAGGACTCCAGTTTCTCCACCGAGTGAGACGGAAAGTCTCTGAGTGTTTTGAACAGAAGAGTGACATGATCTGACTTAGATTTTTAAAAGACTGCTCTGGCTGCTGTTCTAAGACTAGCTAAAGGCTTTTGCTATAATCTAAGTGAGCGATGATGGTGGCTTGGACCAGGGTGGGAGCAGGGGAGGTGGTGAGCAGTAGTCAGATGCAGACATGTGAAGATAGAGCCACCTGTTAGCCAATGCACAGGAGAACAGTCAAGAACGGTACCCAGGCTTTTGGCTTAAGTATCAAGGAGATCAGAGTTGCCATTTACTGGCACAGGAGGGACTATGGGAAAAGCTACATCCAAATACTGTGGTAGGCTGAACAGTGGCCCCCAAAGATGACTACATCCTAATACCTGGAACCTGTGAAATGTTACCTTACATGGCAAAAGGGACTCTGCAGGTGAGGCGAAATCTTGAGATGGGGAGATTATCCGAGCAGGCCCAATATAATCACGAGGGTCTTTACAAGAGGGAAGCAGAGGATCAGAGTCCGAGAAGGCAATGTGATGACAGAAGCAAAGGAGAGAAGGGGATGCGATGCTGGAAACAGGGACAGAAAGATGTGAAAACAAAGGCAGAGGTCAGTGATGCCACTGCTGGCTTGGAAGCTTAAAAAGGCTCATGAGCTAAGGAATGCGGGCAGCCTCTAGAAGCTGGAAAAGGGAAGAAAACCGACTCTCCCTTGGAGCCTCCAGAAACGACACAGTTCTGTGGCCCAATTCAGATGTGTGATCTTCAGAACTATAAAATAATAAGTCCATGCTGTTTAAAGTAGCTAAATTTGTGGTAATTTGTTACAAGAGCAACAGGAATTAATAGAGATAGTGTGAATATTTATAAATTAATAATTATGTGTAGTATCTCAATTTTTGTTATTATAACAAAACCTCCTTCAGAATTTGAAAATCATATGAGTAGGACTATTAGGTTGTATACTCAAAAGGTAGTGTACCAAGTTAAATGTCTTAGCATTTTAAATACATTTCCTCATACATCTAGTTCAAGAGAGGAGCTATGATAGTCATAAACTAAATGATAACGTGGTCACATATGATCTCAACACTCACCTCCGAATTTCGCAGAATTTGTCACCTGATAGACACAAACTCTAGAAGGCCCACCCCACGCAAATCCCTCCATTCCAGCAAATGGCTGGAAAGGCTGAAAGTCATAGCGGTCACGCCACAGGTCACATAAAACCACAAAATGGACTAAGAGAAGGTGGGGAGGTTGGTTTTTATATTTATCGAAAGAGAGCATGAGGGGTAAAAGGTTAAGAAATCACTCTAAAGCAATTAAATTTGGGGACAAAGCCCTTGAACCCAGGACAGCCATAGCTAATATGTCACTATTTCTAGAAAATGAAAATACAATTATTTGTGTGTCTATGAATGTGAACTACAACTTTACATAATACATTTTAGTCATAAAAGCTGTGAAATTGTTTAACTAGAAAAATTCAACTGGGGGCTGGTCCAATGGCACAGTGCTTGAGTTTGGCATGCTCCGCTTCAGCAATAGATGGGGGAAAAAAAGCACATAACAGGGGCCAACCCCATGCCCAAGTGGTTAAGGTTGCGCCCTCTGTTTCGGTGGCCCAGGGTTTCACCAGTCCGGATCCTGGGCGCGTCTAGACACGGCACTGCTCATCAGGCCATGCTGACGTGGCGTCCCACATAGCACAACCAGAGGCACTCACAGCTAGAATATACAACTATGTACTGGGGGGCTTTAGGGAGAAGATGAGCGGGATAAAAAGAAAAAAAGATTGGCAACAGATGTTAGCTCAGGTGCCAATCTTTAAAAACGAAAAAGCATATAATAAAATATAATATCCGTTCATGGTTAAAAGAAAATCGTCTTGGGGCCAGCCCAGTGGCATAATGGTTAAGTTTGTGTGCTGGGCGCAGATCTACACACCACTCACTCATCAAGACATGTTATGGAGACATCCCACATACAAAATAGAGGATAACTGGCACAGATGTTAGCTCAGGGCAATCTTCCTCAAGCAAAAAAAAAAAAAGAATCTCAGCAAACTAAGAATAAGTGCATCCCATTAATAAACCTAATAAAGTGCATCCACAAAAACCTATAGCTGATAGCACACTTAGTGGTGAAAGACCAGCTGCTTTCCCTCTAAGACTGAGAAGTCAAGGACAAAGGCTCTCACCACTCCTATTCAACATGCTTGAGGTCCTGGCCAGTGTCACAAGGCAAGCAAAAGAAATAAAAGGAAAAACGATTGGAAAGGAAGATATAAAACTGTCTTTATTTGCTGATGACATAATTGTCTACATAAAAAAAAAAAAGAATCTTCCCTCAAAAAAGATACTATGTTTAATACATAAGTTTAGCAAGCTCACAGGATAGAAGGTCACTATGCACAATTCAATCCTATTTCCGTACACTAGCAGTGAACAACTCAAAACTGAAATTTTTAAAAACAGTACTATTTACCATAGCGCCAAAAACATGAAATATTTAGGGACAAATATAACAAAATGTGCAAAATTTGTATTCTAAGGACTACAATGACAAGAGAAATCAAAGACGACCTAAACAAGTAGAGAAAAACACCAAGTCCATATATAGTTTAGAAGATTCAATACTGTCAAAACATCATTTTGCCCCAAAATGATCTACAGATTCAGGGAAATTCCATGAAAAATCCCAGTAGGTTTGCAGAAAACACACACAGAAAAAGCAAAGAACCTAGAATAGCAAAACAATTCTAACAAAGTAGAAGATTCACACACTTGATTTCAAGACTTACTATAAAGCTACAATGTGATATGAGCATATGATGCATACACAGACCACAGAACAATACAGTCCAAAACAGACCACACACGCAGTCAACTGATTTTCAGCCAAGGTGCCAAGAGAGCTCAACGGAGTCTTTTCCACAAACGGTTCTTGAACAATTAGATAGCCATTGGCAAAAAAACAATTCCTCACCCATACCTCACACCACATAGAAAAATTAATTCTAAATGGATCACAGACTTAACCTTAAAACCTAAAACTAAAAAACACCTAGAAGAAAAAACAGAAGAAAACCTTTGTGACTTTGGTTAGGCAAAGATTTCTTAGTTATAGCACCAAAAACATGAAACAAAAAGAAAAAACTGATGTATTGGACTTCATCAAAATTAAAAATGTCTGTTCTGTGAGAGACATTATTTATTTATTTATTTATTTATTTATTTATTTATTTATTTTTATTTTTGAGGAAGATTAGACCTGAGCTAACTGCTGCCAATCTTCCTCTTTCTGCTGAAGAAGACGGGCCCTGAGCTAACATCCACGCCCATCTTCCTCTACTTTATATATGGGTGCCTACCACAGCATGGCTTTTGCCAAGTGGTGCCATGTCCACACCCGGGATCTGAACCAGTGAACCCCGGGCTGCTGAGAATTGGAACATGCGAACTTAACCTCTGTACCATCGTGCCGGCCCCTGTGAGAGACATTATTAAAATGAAAGGTTAAGTCACATACCTGGAGAGAATATTTGCAAAATACATATCTAGTAAATATTTGTATCCAGAATATATAAAGAACTCTTGAAACTCAACAATAAAAAAGCAAACAAAAAGACAGACAAAAGATTTGAACATACTTCACCAAAGATGATATACAGATGGTAAATGAGCACCTGACAAAATGCTTAACATCATTAGTTATGGGGAAAATGCAAAATAAAACCAGTCAGATATCACTAACACCTATCAGAACAGCTAAAATTTAAAAACCTGACAAAATCAAGTGCTGACAAGGATAAAGAATGACCGGAACTTTGCTGGTGGGAATGCAAAATGGTATCATCATTTTGGAAAAGAATTCAGCACTTTCTATAAAGTTATACCTACGTTTACCATATAACCCGGTAATCCTGCTGTTAAATATTTACTGTCAAGGCAAAGGGAAGGCAAGACCTGACAGATTCGCTCAAGCCCTAACAAGCTCTCGTGAGAGTCAGAAAGTCTACTACTTATCTAGAGAGCAAAAGGAAGCATAGCAAAAGCTGAGGCCCTTATGCAGAGCAAAGCCCAAAGCACAGGGGCCGAAGGACTGAGGAGCCAGCGCCAGACTGCAGCTGAAGGTTTACAGCCTGCAGCGCTATCCTCAACAGGGCGATGGAAGGCTTCATCGACGCCACGGAGAACCAAGAGGTGATGAGAAACGGGATCAGGACAGTCTCTGGTAAACAGGGAAATGCGTGAGAAAAGGCCTCGCAGCAGCTCCTCTTGAGCCACCCACAACCTCACATTCCAGGAGAATCACAAGCCAAGACTCAGATGACCTGCGGTTCAAACCTGGCCTCTGTGGACACACGTAATGTCATCATGGAGCAAATTCCTTAAATTTACCCAACTGAGATAAAGACCTATGTCCCAACAACATCTGTCTGCAAATGTTTAGAGCTGTATTTATCACCGACTAAAACCAGAAAATGTTACCTTGTGGGCGTTACACAACTGTGCAAACTCGCCAGACCTCACAGGCCTGTGCACCCACAAAGGGTGAATTATATTCTGTGTGTGTCACACCTCAACAAGCCTGATTTTAAAATCAAATGAAAAAAATCCATGCTGGAAAAGACTCAAGGAAAAGCATTCTGTGGTCCAAAATTTCTACATCAAGGTCTATTACTTGTATAAGAAAGAAAAAGTCAGGGCCGGCCCGGTGGCGCAGTGGTTCAGTTCACACATTCCACTTGGGCGGCCCGGTTCGGATCCCAGGTGTGGACATGGCAGCACTTGGCAAGCCATGCTGTGGCAGGCGTCCCACATATAGAGGAAGACGGGCACGGATGTTAGCTCAGGGCCAGTCTTCCTCAGCAAAAAGAGGATCGGTAGCAGATGCTAGCTCAGTGCTAATCTTCCTCAAAAAAAAAGAAAGAAAGAAAAAAGTAAAACTCTGTTCCTTGCAAGGTAATGACTACAAAGCCACACGGTAAGTAATGCTTAGAGAATATGAATGTCACTTATAATATCTAATAGAAAAAAACTACAGGACAAATGTAGAGGTAGTTACACTCAGTGTATAAAATAATTCAGTGCACAGTCTCTGGTACAGGCAAGTAGGTACTTCTGGCGTTTAGTGACTGTCTAACTAGTGTCTAATATATGTACAACATCCTATGCCTTATGGAAGGACATAAAAAATAACTAAGATATGACTCTATCCTCTAGCAGCTTTATATGTGGGACACAAAGCAAACGAAAAATTCAAAGTAGACAGTGTTGTTCCACATGCTACTCTATGAAACCAATCTATTAATAAGTCCCATAAAAATTCAACCATAAGCTATCACAAGTCTACAAATAGTCTAATATAATTTTCAGGGTATTTCCATAGATCTAACAAAAGACTAAGTTAAATTTTCAGGATGTTTCCATTCATCCACCAAAAGATTACATTTATACATACACACTTATATGCTACTGCGTACTATTAAAATTCCCTGCAATTTAGAAGGAAGGTGACACCAAAAGGATCTCATGCTCAAAAATATCTCCACTATATATCCTCCACATCAGTAAATCAGTGTGCTTATAAACTCTTCTCTGGGAGAGGAGAGAAGACTCCGAAGGAAGCACATCTATCCCACGGTCACACATTAATCACAGCAAGCTAAGATGGCAGAGTGAAGGGAGAGCTCAGGGACGGCTGAGGAAAGCGCAGGAGGTTCTCCAGGGCAGCGCAAGATTCGATGCAGCTGGAGCCCCCACATCAATAAAGGGAAGGAAGAGGCCAATTAAGTACCCTGGAAAAGAAGGGGCAGAAAGCGCACAATGACAAAACTATTTAAAAATGTTATTTTAAAAATTAAATTAAAAATTAATTAAAATTTACGGGGCCGGCCCCCTGGCCAAGTGGTTAAGTTCGCCGCTCCGCTTCGGCGGCCCAGGGTTTCGCCGGTTCAGATCCTGGGCACAGACAGGGCACCGCTCGTCAGGCCATGCTGAGGCAGCATCCCACACGCCACAACCAGAAGGACCTACAACTAAAATATACAACTACGTATTGGGGGGATTGGGGGAGAAAAAGGAAAAGTAAAATCTTTTAAAAACTGAAATAAAATCTTTAAAAAAAATTAACATTTAAAATTTTCTTAATTATAAAAAGAGTAAGGGGCACAGAATATAATTTAGCCTGTGTTTGCAATGTTGTCAAAGGTCTTGATAAAGACTGTTTTGTCACTAAAAATCCAATCACCAAATGTCTCTGCTGGGAAGTCAGGACCAGTTTCTTTGAGGATGATAAACCTTGATCAAATCCCGATGAGTTAAGTCACCTCAATCTAGGGAAATTCAGTCTCCCTAATTCAGCCTGATGTCCACCTACGTGGTTCACTTCTCTCTGTGGAGGTAAAAGACAAAAGCCACCGGGAAGGATGTAAATATCAGTCCCCAAATTTCTACTCTCAAATGACCTTCTCTTTCTGCTTCTTCATTCTACTTGCTCTAAAGATTCCTCTATTTGTGACAGCAAAGAGAACTCACACACACAAACACAAACCTCCTTTCTGTATACTCTATGACGTCCATAAAACAGTCAAGCCTAGCTCCATTAAAAGTTCCGTTTTAAAGTCCGGCACAGAGGTAATATAGAACATGAAGCCATTTTTATAAAACACGTGGTATATAGTTGTGTATCTCAAAAAGATTTAACAGTATAAATACCAGATATGTGTTCAAAATGATCAAGCAATTTTAAGTTTCTTCCTTAATACCTACTTGTATTTTCCAATAATTTTTCAACAATGAGCATGTGTTCCAATGGTTTTTATTAAATAAGAATTTTAAATCTTTATATCGTTTTAGTAATTACTTGTTTATGAAACTGGTAACAAGCCATGATTCTGCGATCTCCTTATAAATCTTTCAGGCAATTTTTAATAAACTCGGGGAGGATCCTGGCTAAATAAAGAGAAAAAAAGGAAAGCTACTAATGATCTCTCTCCTTACTAGTCAAAAGAAATACTTCAGATAGAATTTTAAGGTAATTTCTTAACTTCCATTCTTCTGAGCAAATCCATGTTATTAGATGATTTTGCTCTTAATCCAAACAAAGGACAATGAGATTTTACTATGTATCTATGTGAATTATCACTCACAAAAAGGAGTAACTTTCCTTAATGAAAGGAAAAATGCAAATACAAACAAGTCGGTTTTTCAGATTTACTTTAGGAAAGTAACACCTATAGACTTATTTCATCTACCAGAACGTTAAAGCAACTCATTATTATAAAATGCTCCAATTTGTAAAAATGTAGATTCCAAGTTAATCAAAACATTTTAAAAAAATTTCTGGACACTTCCTAGACTAGGCATCAATGTTTATATTAATAAATGAAGAAAAGAAACCCAAGTCTTAGATGTATCTCAAAAAAAAAACAATCCTTAACAATTACTAAGTCCTTTTTTACAGGCAAGAAATAAAGAAAATCAATCGGGTAAGTATCAGCAAATTGTAATTACAGCTTTTTATCATCACATTTTAGGAAAAATATTTTTACTATCACTTCTTCTAGAGGTGAAAATAAACAAAATCATCTGAATTTTTACTAAAGGTGATTGTTAAATTTCTAATGTTAACTGCATTTATAACCTGGAAAACTACTACTTGCAACCCTGCTCTCCCTGTAGATTTTGTTTTAACACAGGTAACATCTGATCACTCCCAATGCCAACAGTATATCTGAAGAATATCTTTATAAGATAGAAACAGTTTAAACACAGTACAGTTGTTTTCAGAAGAAGAGAGCAATCACTTTCCTTTCTTTGCTCAATTTTCACACTAAATATAATCCACATTTAGAATATTCTTCTTTACCTTAATTTTTGGCTATTCCTATGCATAAAATCAGCTATTTAAGAACACTGAGCAAAGAACCTTACCATTTGTTACATATGATCCACAGATTTGTCTTTTTTCTGCTTTACAGGCAAAAATTACATTTCCACAAAGTAAAATGAGCATTGGGTTAGTCAACTTGAGCTAGTGGTTAGGGCACGATGCTATAATAAGGCTAAACTGACCACTTGATCACTGATCTCACCAATTAACTTTCCTCTACTGCAGGGTCACAGGCAGCATCCAAGCCCTGCCGGTCAGCTCTCTGGTCACAAGGAGAGCCAGCCAAATGTGCAGCTGGGTCAGCACAAATCCATTATCCCCAGGTTCTATTTATCAACTTTACTACAAACAAATCATGTAAGAGCCGTTAGCTGGGGAGAGAACACCAATAATATACCCACTGGATCCTAAAAGAGATGATAATCTAAGAGGTAAATGTGTAAAACCTCTTTTAGATGCTAAATTGAAGAAATATTTGTAAATCCATTCCATTTCTACTAATCAAATTTGTACTTTTTAAAATGCCACCACACTAAAATTTTGAGCCCCACTGCTATGACAGACAACGATGGCAGTAACATTCCTCTCTTCTCAACTGGAAGAAATGTATAAAATACATAAAAAGATGACAATCACTGATCCTTTTAACCGCTCAGCATTATTAATCCACGTACTTTTTACCTTTATGTACAACTATAATCTAAAAGGAAGAATACCTTCAAATTACAATAAAAACTCTCTTCCAAAGACAGAGAAATCTGTTTCTTTTTTGGTAATAACTGCAACCCCATCACCCTTCCACCCTCGGTTTTTCTTCTGACCTGTCACTCTTTCCCATGCCATGCTACGAGGCAATGGAAGGACCACTTCAGTCCTATAGCTGTGCATCCCCTAGAGACTGAACTCCCTGAGGACAGCACAGCTGCCACCAGGCCTTCTGCTCACCTGCAGTCCGTCAGAGCATAAAGTCACACACTCTATGTATTTGTGTGCGCACAGATCAGACTCCCCTACTAACTACACTACGAGATTCTGGAGACACTACGTGTGTCTCATCAACCTCTGACAGTGCCTGGCCACAGAAGACTTCAGGAGACATTTAGTGGAAAATTGAGCAACCGAACCTTTGAATCTTTCCTACCTCACTCACTATCAGCAAAGCACCCCACAAATGTGGACAACTGTACTTTTTGTAATAATCTTTGACCCAAGACACATTCTTTCTTTTCCTACTAGCCATACTTTCATCTGCCTCTCTGAAGGGAAAAGCCTTGTATTATGTCTGGTTCATCCTCCAAGACAAATATTTCCTACAAGATAATACAGAGTTCAGTATATGTTTAATCCAGTAAAATCTCACAAGATCATCTTTGATTAACCACGTGGTCCTTACACGATTTATAAACCTATGAAAAATTTTCACACTTTTTTTTTAAGTTTACACTGAGACTTCAGAATGCTTCCCAATATAGCTGATGTTAAAACAGATGCCTGGAAAGACGGAGGTGGGAGCAACAAAAAAGACCACAGGGAAGAAACAATTTCACATACTTCCATTTCCACCTTTATCGCAAGAGAATTTAAATGGGAAGGGGGAAAAAAATGGAGGTAGAACCTGTGATTCAGAATAAGCCATGAATAAAACAAAAGATGCTGAATTTGCAAATTGTGCGTTTAAACCTATGCTTTCAAATAATTTTTTAAAGCAGAATTTTTTTAATCCACATAATCTTCTGCTTCATCCAGGCGCAGCTGGATCTCTCACCCAACATCCCTCGCCCACATATACATACACACACACACACACACACACACACACACAGCGAGCGCTCCCACCATCAGTCCCCGTGCCTAATAGCCATCACGGGGAAAATTACACCACAAGGATCATTTCCTAATTCTCTCCGAAAAATAGTGACAATTCTTTCTCCCCACAGGAAAATTACCTATTCTAACGGGATGGGGGGGGGGGACCCAGCTCATTATCATGCAGGTTCTCATTCTCCATAGGAAAAAAAATGGCAATAACTCCCACCAGGAGACAACTGCTCTCCCACTGTATCCCGGGTTAAAACCTAAAACACAAGCAAAGACCGGGTCTCTGGAGGTATTCACACGAGCAGGAACCGGAGGCGCCGTACTTGGCAGCAACGCAGCCCTCGCACACCCTCCGGGGCCGGGGGCCGTCCGTCCGCGCAGCCCGCCGCCCGGGGAGCAGGGCTCCGGCCGCAGGAAGGCCGACCCCGAGGCCGCCAGCCCGCACGCCGCCGGGAGCCGGGAGCCGGGGCCGAGCGCGGGGGCGGCGGGGGCGGCGGCGAGGAGGCGGGGACGCGGCGCGCCGCCCGCGGACCGGCTCACGGCTTCTCAGGACGCTCGGAGCCCACAATGTCCCCCACCCGGGGGACCCTCGCCGCGCCGCGGCCTCGCCCCGCGCCCCCCAGCCCGGCCTCCGCGCGCCGGCCGGGCGGCGTCGCACCTGGATGTAATTGTTCTCGCAGTAATCGGCCACCCGCTCCAGATTCGTGTAGCTGTCGAAGAGGGCCCGGCGGCCCCCCGGGATCTCCTCCTCCAGCAGCATCTGCAGCTCCGCCATCTTCACATCCTCCTCCTCCTCAGGCAGCCCGCAGAGGCAGCGGCGGCGCCAGGGAAGCCCCGGGCTGCGAGAGGAGGCGCGGCGGCGGCGGCGGCGGCGCGGAAGGAGCGAGGAGCACCCCCGCGCGCCGCAGGGGAGGGGGCGCAGGGGCGGGGGCGGGGCGCGAGCCGGCGGACTGCGAGGACGGTCACCGCGGCGACGGCCGGCCGGGCGCGCGCACGCGCGCTCCTCCCGCCGCCCCCGGCGCCCGAAAAAGATTCCCACCCGCGCCGCCGCCCCTCCCCCACTTCCGGCGTCTCCTAGCGACGGCGGAGCGGGGCCGCGGTGCGCGCCGTGCGCCGTGAGCCCGGCGGCCCCGCCGGTTGCGTGGCTGCGGAGGCCCCGCGGCTTTGTTCGCCAGGCGGGAGCGCGCGGCCGGCCCGGCCTCTTCTCGCCCGCGCCCGCCTCTGCCTGGTGGTCCTCGGCCTGACGGGGCCGCTCAGCCCGCAGAGCTTCCCTGCGGCTTTCCGTGCCGCCTCACTTCCCGTTTCACGCTTCATCTTTGCCCTCCTCCATCCCCTTTGGGTGCAGATAATCCCAAGTTTCCTGCACCCCGGCTTTTTTTTTTTTTTTTTGCGTTTATTTGCCGGCTGAAGCCTCGGTCCTGCTCCCGTCCGCCCGCGCCCGGCCCTCTGCTTTTTGTGCTCGCCCACCCCGCAGCCTTCCTCCCTGACGACCTTCGCTGTCTTTCCTCTGCTTCTGACAACTTGGCTCTTTTTTCTTCGCGGATTCAGTATTTAAAGTTTCGAAAACGGTCTTGCTGGTGCTAATTTCCTTCTTCGCAGGGCTGTTACGTGGGTACAATAAAAGTTTATGTGAAAGCACCTTGAAAAACGTTAAATGCTACGGAAATTGGAGCTAGATCATTTCGATCTTGCAGAGTTGTTATTCTGTTCCTACTCTCCAGATGCTGTATCTTTTCTGCCTTGATCTGACCACTCACACAATGTAATCTTAAAAAACTAGAATTCCTGACAACTGCTGAGATAAAGTCCGTGACCTTTATTGTACGGCTGAAAATCAAGGTTAACTACATCTGTAGCTTAGAACAGGATCCATTGTTTCAACTCTCATTCTAGCTTTTGTGATCTCTTGGCCCTCCTAGTGTGATTTTCCCCCCTCATTTTTTCCAGATGATGAGGAAACTATGTTATACTTTCTCAAAAAAACCATTTTAGTGCCATGCTATTACAAATTTCTGAAGTAATCTCTTATGTTATTATATCGGCTTTATGATATACACATTGGCAAATTGTTTTTTGAGTTTTCACTATGAAACCCAAATTAAAGGATATTGGACATTTTGGTCCAGTCCAACTAGTTTTATTCTTAACCAAACATCATCTGTATCAGTGGTTCTCAAGCTTAAGTGTGAGAAGCTTGTTAAAAATGAAAGCCGCGGAGTCCCACTCGAGATTCGTGAGAGCGCGGTAGTGATGGAACAGGTAGTTACTTAAACGGCACATAAACTCGCTTCAGGGAATAAGACACGTATGAAAGTCAAGCGAATAAAACATATTGGATCAAAGTTTTCTCTCGGTTTAAACTTTAATGGATCAAAAGGCTACTGTTGATTTGTAAGAAACCCACCAGGTGCGCTAAAGGGCAGACAGACTCTTTCCCCCTTACACTTATTCCCCGGTAGCATTCTTTCAAATACTGCTTAGCAATTCCCAAGAAACAAATCTCCCTGAGAGATCATTGGTCATTTAGGAATCACTGCGTAAGGCTTCTAGTACTTTCTCAAGTTAATTTGCGACAATCTCACTGGATCTTAGCTTCCTTATCTGAAAAATCAAAGGGTTAAACCCAGGTCAGTTGTTCCCAGACTTCAGTGTGGATTGGAGTCACCCGGAGGGCTTGTTAAAACTCGGGATTGCTAGGCCCCACCCCCAGGGTTTCTGATTCCGTTGGTCTGGCCGGATTTAGAGTTCTAACAAGTTCCCAGGTGAGGCGGTGAAATGGCCCTCAGGCTCTGAAGGTCTGTAATTCCGGGTTCTGGCAGCTAGGAATCTCCACCAAGAGAGGAGTTTTAACACTCAGCAGAATCTGAGGCTCCATGGACATAAATAGGCACTTGTGCGGCCTCAAGACCATTTAAGCAAAAAGGAAAACAATTATAAGATCTGTAAAAATACGTGTATCGTGTGTGTATATTATATATAATCTGAGTGCTGGGATTGTAGGGGGTTTTGGTTTTATCTTAATTTTGCTAAAATGAACATGGATGGAATGGATTATTTTTCTAAGAGTCTAGTGAGACCACTATCTCCCAAAATCAGAGAGAATACTTTTATTAATGCAACCCAAGATGACTTTTTTAGCAATTTTATCATCAGCTTGATTCAAAGTAAGCATTAAAAACTCCTATTTTACATATTAACCCAGCCTTGCCAAGTACAGTTGAATTTTTTTTAAATCTAATTGCAGTTCTTTATATTTATTTCCAATAAATTATACCTTGGCTTTGTCCCAAATTTAAATCCTCATTACCATCTCTTAAAATAAATAATCTTGCTTCACATGATCCACAGATTTGATAAGCAAAACTGGGGTTCATCATAGCCTTTAGCAAGAATGCTGAATAGGGCCGGCCTGAGGCCAAGTGGTTAAGTTCGTGCACTCCACTTCGGCAGCCCAGGGTTTTGCCTGTTTGGATCCTGGGTGCGGACAGGGCACCGCTCATCAGGCCACACTGAGGTGGCGTCCCACATGGCACAACCAGAGGAACTCTCAACTAGAATATGCAACTATGTATTGGGGGGCTTTGGGGAGAAGAAGAAAAAAAAGGAAAAGAAAAAAGATTGGCAACAGTTGTTAGCTCAGGTGCCAATCTTTAAAAAAATTTCTCATCACAAGAAAAAAAAGAATTCTGAACAAACGAAGGCCAAGAAGAGCGCCTGATGGCTTGCCCTAAATGCCTGGCTTAGTCATTCAGAGCCAGTATCAATATACCTTAAATTCAGCCAGCTGAGAGTGTACCTGAACAAACTCACACTTATCCAACATTTCATCACCGTAGTCACAAGACTGATGAGAAAGTGTCCAATTCTTCTGGTGAAATAAAGATGCACTATGTCTGGAATTCCCCTGATGTGTATCATCCTCGTAACTCTATCCTTAAACGAGGAAATTTACAAGATAAAGACCATAATACAATGCCTGATAGCACGGGATCTAAAAAAACGTTTTGCTTAACTGTTTACATTGCTCATCTTACAACATCCAGAAGACATACCCATTCACTTCAGACCTTCCCCTCAGATTTTTCCTGCACACCATTGACGAGCCAATTAATCGTATCGTTTTCATCATTAACTCTTTGCCCCCAAATTTTCAGTCTCTCTTTTTCTTTTATTTGTTTTTTTGAGGAAGATTAGCCCTGAGCTAACATCTGCTGCCAATCCTCCTCTTTTTACTGAGGAAGACCAGCCCCGAGCTAACATCCGTGCCCATCTTCCTCTACTTATACATGGGGCACCTGCCACAGCATGGCTTGATAGGCGGTGGGTAGGTCCGCACCCAGGATCTGAACTGGCAAACCCCGGGGCCGCGGAAGCGAAATGTGCAAACTTAACCGCTGCACCCCCAGGCCAACCCCTCAGTCTCTCTTTTAAATGACATCAACCTGTCAGCTTTGGTATCCTTAACCTTATTAACAGTGTCAATTAGTATTTAATATTACTGCATTTTCTCATATTTTTAATTTGTCAGAGAACAAATAGCATCTATGGCACCTAAAGAATGACTCCAGCTGTTTCATATCCACACATATTTATCCCTTTTCCTGGTTTTACATTAAATGGTTGGAAACTATTAAATATCTTTCTTCTTAATGAAGATACTTTGAACTGTTTTCCTTTTTTACTTTGAGAATTTCAAAACCAGCTTTCTGGCTGCTATTAGGCAACACGAAATTGGATATATACATATATATTTCAATGGATGAATGTATATCTTTCAACCAAATTTAGAAGAATTCCTTTTTGTACAAATAAGTAGAGATATTACACAGTACTCAGGAGAAATGCAAGCAGTTTTTATTCAAACAATGACATGGTTAACTGAGCTCCCATTCTCACCCCAAACAAGAGAAACAATTATGGGTGGTTAATATTTTCATAGCCAGCCCTGATGGTCTAGTGGTTAACATTCAGAGCTCGCCTCGGCTCAGGTTCATATCCCAGTTAGGGAACCACACCACCTATCTTGGCTGTCATACTGTGGTGGCTGCATGTTGCTGTGATGCTGAAAGCTCTGCCACAGGTATGTCAGGGTGACCAAAGCGTCACTCATGATGGACAGGTTTCAGCGGAGCTTCCAGACTAAGACACGGTCACCCATGGTGGACAGGTTTCAGCGGAGCTTCCAGACTAAGACACGGTCACCCATGGTGGACAGGTTTCAGCGGAGCTTCCAGACACACTAGGAAGAAGGACCCGGCCACTCACTTCTGAAAAAACTGGCCATGAAAACCCTTTGCCTAGCAGCAGAGTACTGGCTGATATAGGGCCAGAAGGAGAGAGGATGGCACAAAAAGACGGGGCAGGGTTCTGCTCTGCTGTCCACAGGTCTCCAGGAGTCGGAATCGACTCAACACCACTAACAGTATTTTCACAGTATTTGTACACATGTCTGAGTTTTAATCAGATTTAAGACTATCGGGAAATTTTCATACCAAGTGCATATATTTGAACGTATTAAGTCTTTGAAACAAACTTTCTGTATGTGATTGAAAGACAAATGGCTGGAATCTAAGCTTTATATTTTTACGCAAGTGTTATCATCTGAAACAGTTTCAGTTTTAACGATACAAACTTTGGTCTCAGTTTTAGGGATATGTATTTAATGATTAAAAATTATCAAACTACCTGGGGAAAAAAAAGCCTTACTGTGCAAGAGAGCATTCCATGCTTTACAGCTGTATGAATAAACATTTTAAGAAAGAAGTTAAAAATTATTGGAAAGAATACACATTCATCAAAATTAGTTCATAAAACAAAAAACCTCTCATTTGCAGAAAGCAGCTATATAGCCCACAAATCTCGTACATTTTTTTCATTTTTATTGAAAGTCATAATTTTTTCTCTTCATTATAGAAATTGCAAACATACAATATAGAGAATGGCATGATGAATACACAAATACCTATAATTAGATGTAACAGCTTCTATTTCACCTTATCTTCTCATATTACTCTTATGCTAAAGAATTTTAAAGAAAATTACAGTAATGATGACATTTAACTCCTAAATACTTTAGTATATATCTCTAAAAGATAAGAACATTTTGCTACATAACCACAATATTGTTAGCATATTCAACAAAATCAACAATAATCTCCTTATACTAGGCTATACCCAATAAAAAGCATTTTTCAAGAAGAAATTACACTTATAAAGAGAGGAATACCATATACCCAAGATACAACCTGGAGGGATTAAATTTAAATACTCAGTAATCTATAATAGTTTCCTGTGGGAGACAAGAAAACAGCTGCCTTCCTCACGAACGATAAGAGAAAAGATTTTTCCCATTAAACCATGAGAGTAGACAATACAAACCCGGAGTTATTCACGATAATGTCTCTCTGTGTATGGGTATAGCAATGGGGTAGACAATTTAGCTTGAAAAGCACATGTTTTTGAAGAATAAAAATTCTTCGATTCTGTAGTTCCTTCTAAAATTGGCTTTACACATCCCTCCTCTCCCAAAAACAGTGAACTTCAGAGCTAAAGCATAAAACATAATAGTTTCTTCACAGCACACAGACCACCCATCACAAAAATTGGACTTCTCAAATTAGGTACTTTTGTTTTAAAGTATGTTAAAGATTTTATAAAACTTCAAAACTTAAAATATATGAACTAGGTTTTTATTACTGAAAACTATACTGACCTTTGTTTAATAGCAGGAATTGCTAAGAGTTTGAAATGTACCAGTTTTCTGATTACATATGAATGCCGTCAGAACCTGTATGCTCAATATCAACTGACCTATGGCACGTAGGATTTCCAGAGACGCCAACTTTTTTTATAACAATCTGTTTCTTGTCAGTTTCAGTAATACAGCAAAGATGTTAGACTTTAACAAAACTGCTACTAAACATTCTGTTGTGCGGTAGTAAGTCTTACTTGGGTAGTAAGTAGAAGGTTGATAAGAATAAGGACATTCTTGACCACTGATCGCTATGCTCGTGAAACAGAATGCAGAAGACGTTAACAGCAAAAAAATGATTCATGATTTTCTGTGTCTAAGTAATTTTATGTAGCCTCTTGGAGAGAAAGGAGCAAAACAGAATAATTTTGATAATTTAAAATGGCAGGGAACATTGAATTTAACTACACCTAAAATACATCAGTAGGACTTCTTCCTCCCTCCTCCACAGGAATTAATGTATTTCTCACAGATTTCTGTTAGCTACTTCTATTATCTAAATGTCTACCCATATGAATAAGTGAATGACTCATATCACTGAAATATTTCATAGGATTTTATGATGATATTTCAGGGAAAAATCCAGTTTAGCTTCTAGCAGAAAAATCTTTGGGAACTGTGATTAAAATACAGGAAAGTAAGAGTTCCATGAGTGAAAAGGGGTTTAAGAAAAGAGATTTTTAGCGTACCAGAACACTTTTGCAACTTGAATAAATATGTTATGAAATTGCCTTTTTTTTTTTTTGAGAAAGATTAGCCCTGAGCTAACATCTGCCAGCAATTCTCCTCTTTTTGCTGAGGAAGACCGGCCCTGAGCTAACATCTGTACCCATCTCCCTCTACTTTATATGTGGGACGCCTACCACAGCATGGCTTGACAAGTGGTGCATAGGTCCACACCCGGGATCCGAACCGGGGAAGCCCCGGCCTTCAAAGTGGAATGTGTGCACTTAACCGCTGCGCCACTGGGCCGGCCCCAAAATTGCTTTTCTTTTTTTGAAGTTTGGCATCTATTAATTGCCTATTTTGTAAATAATTTTAAGACATCCTAGAGAGGTTTACACTACTTAATGATAAATCATAAATGCGACATTTATGGGTATTTGCTAAGACAACTAGCATACAACCAGGAAGTAGAGCCCCCACAAACCACTGCCTCACAGCACCATGCCACGTAAGGTGAGATGGCTTCACGGGCTGTGACCAGTGCAGTTCCACAGAACCCTGCTGCTCAGAAGAGCCCTGTGGTTGGGGTTTAATGCTTTAAGGGCACTCTAGTGAAATTCTTAAAAATTTTATGTTTGAATTTGTGTTTTGTGAGTGAAGTCCAACGGGACCACGGAGCATGCACTGGAGGCTTAAAGCCCACCTCTCTGCCTCCCTGGACAGGTTCTCAGCGACTAGAGCTCCCTGCTCCCTGGTGCCCTGGGCCCCACCTGGCCTCCCTCTCCCCACCCCTGCCCACGACCGCTGCTGCCCTCTGCACAGGGCAATAGGACTGTATTAGCAGGGGAGTCAGTAGGGGAGGCCCACTTTCTGACAGGGTTACCCTTCAGTGGAGGCCTGGATGCAGGCATGGGGAGGGCCGGGGTCCTGCAAGCGGTTTGCTCTGCAGCATCTGAGGCCTGGCAAGGAAGCACTCATCCCTGCCTGGGCTGGCCACTCCACAGCACGTTTGCCAGGTGACTGAGCGGGGCTCTCCTGTCTACCCCTGCGGCAGGTAAGTAACCCGAGAGTGGAGATTTCCATTCCCTCGGGGTCGCTCATCCACTGGAGGTTAAAAGAGCAGACCCATGGGAAGGGAGACTGACTTTGTCCCCAAGCAAAGCCCCACATGTTCATTTTGCACTGGGCCCCACAAATTATGTAGTCAGCCCTGATTGTGCCTCTTACAATAAAAATAAACCCCAAAGACCTTTATAAACATCATAGCATGGACTGTGGGATATCCCTTTTCAAGGGTTTTGTTTGTTTTTAGGAGACTATTATCCTATTTCTCTCAGTTATCAATAGCATAACATACTAATTTAGCCAGTTCTTTTTGTTTAGGGGGCCTTTTCTTTGTTTTAAATTCTTCCTTTAGAGAATAAGATGAAACCAAAAGAAAATCACACTCTGAACAAGTAAAAAAAAAAAAAAAAATTGTATCAGCCTGGGCAAATTGCCTTATAAAATAACCTCTCTCAGCTTTAATTTCCCCCTTATATGAGGTGACTGGATTAGAAAATATGCATGGATTCTCTTAAATGTAACACAGTTTTCCAAAGTCTATTGTGACTAAAGTAAATCAAAGCTAATAAATTAACAGATATTTCCGACCTCCACTTAGTTAACTGTCTCCAGGGGGTCCTTAAATTACTACAAAATGTTAATTTTTTAAAACTGCACCACAAAGGAACTAAAATATAAAACACAAACACAGCTCTTAGAGCAAGCATCTCTAAGATGCTTAAGAGTTAAGAGTTCTTAAGTACAAGTCATAGTTACTGTTACTAAAAGGTGCCAGTGACTACCCCCTTATTGACTGCTTAATAGATTCTTATTTCCAGAATTGAGGGTGAGAATTCCTTCCTCCGAAACTTTGGGTCTCCAATATCCTGTAGTCTTCGCCTGGCCCCTGACACGCAAAACAGAGTTTGATAGACAAGGGTATCTCAAGCGGGGTAAAAGGAAGTGAAGAGGTCTGATAATGGTATGTCTCCAGCATTGCTGGATTGGAGTTCAGGCCAGAAGGACCCTCTGGAGTGCCTCTGTGCACACTGTAGAGAAGACTCTTGTGGTTCTGAGTCAACCTGTGACATTAACAATGCATTAGATTTAGATGATCCCAGGGAGGATGGTTCAGTTTTGAGGCTAATCAAGAGATTTGGTCCAGAATTTCCCAAACTTCTGAGGACCCTCCTAAATATCTTCTAAATAAGAAAAATCAGAAACTCAGAACAAACTCACAGTTGTACTTCAATCCAAAATTTCATCTTGGGTTTGAAACCAGATGAATCTCTGATCATGGAGAGAACAAGATGACATTTATCTCAGTGGGATCACCATGCTACAGAATTGCCCTATTGTTCGATCTGCATTTTCCAAAATTATATAATTCCCACAGGGCACCACTCAGATAGAAATATGCCAGTGCCCAATTCTTGTGATTAAATCCTGTATTGGGAAAGATGAAAAACTCAAAGAAACAGACATAAATTTTATACACACGTTAAGAAAGGTTGT
Source organism: Equus asinus (assembly GCF_041296235.1). Classification (NCBI taxonomy): domain Eukaryota; kingdom Metazoa; phylum Chordata; class Mammalia; order Perissodactyla; family Equidae; genus Equus; species Equus asinus. Next base: position 138,044,506 of record NC_091793.1, on the reverse strand, counting down.
CATGGCAACTTTGCTTGAAGATATGTATTTTTAAATCTAAGTAAATTTAACATTCGAAACACATTTGCATCTGCCTCAAAGGTTCTCTATCAAGAATTTTTTTTAATTTTCCAATTGCTTCTGAATCTATATCTCCTTGAAAGCTTAACAAAATCCTATGACTATAATGGCAGCATAGACTTAAGCACATATTTTCAGAAGGCTATGAGAAAAATCCAAAGAGAAAGCCCAATAATGTTAGTCTACTAGGCCCAGGAGCCCTAGGCTGCTCCCTCTACATTTTTAAATTGTGAGCAGGCCATGCCATATAATCTCTACATGGTCCTTTTAAGCTCTAAAAATCAATTATCTATTAGCTAATGACCTTGCAACACAAGCAACAAATCATGAAAGTTGAACACACCTAGTGCTGAGGTATAATTAAACCACAATTCATACAAATGACTGTAATAAATATTGCTCTTTAACCAGGTCCCACTAATTCTTAGCTTTGTTCCTCACTCTGAAAGTTCTCCAGTATTCCTACTCAGCATCAGTGTTGACAGTTTTCCTTGATAAGATACCTAGTTTAATTCTCTCGCTCACCCACTAAAAATAACAAAAATAATGGTTTAACTCCCAAGAGTTCCTTGTGCTTCTTCCCCCACTACAGACTACAGCTGAAGCCTTCTGTGTTCTTTGTCACGTAGTCATCTACAAGAGCCTTCCTATGTTCCTTTCAGCCACTAACCTAATAGGTCCTTGATCTGCTTCCAAACCCAGGACCTTGAGAGCTCTAAGTGCTAGAAGGTTCAGCTTTGGGATGTAAGACTTTGGGGTTCTCCCTCCTGGGGTGAAGCACAGAAGGGAGAGAACACAGTAACGATGTCATGTCTGTTTCACTGCTAGACCCCCAATGCCTAGCCTAAGATCTGGTACACATTAAGTGCTCAGTAAAAAACTGTTGCCTGACTAAATAGGTCCCATTTCTTTGGATAGGAATGCAAGTGAGGGAGAGGTATAGGAGACAGTCAGTAGAGCAAGAGGGCTGTGCTCTGACAGAGGAAGAGAGGTAAGGGAGTGAGAGAATATGAACTCAGGTGGTTTGGTTCTAAGGCTATGGTCATTCCTAGTCTGGAGAATCTCTGGACCATGCATAGTTTGAGGAACTAGCTAAGACAGATGTTCCCTGAGACTCCTATTTGTCTCTAGATCATGTCAGAGAAAGTGGGCTCTGTTCTATAGAACCATACTTCCATGAATCACTGGTTTTACAGGATAATAGGTGTAACTAGAAAAACGGGTACCTTCATCAAATATATTTGGAACATTCAGTGTTAAATCAAGTTAAAATAGGTTTCCATAAATTAGAACTTCTCAACACTTCCAATATATTAATATGTAAGTATCTGAGAAAGAATATAGTACGGAGAATCTGAGAATGAACATGATCAAGGAACCTTTTTCTCATAGTATCTCACAGGCTAGTGCTCCATGAGACACACTTGGGAAATCATGCTCTCACTAACCTAACAAAAAACTGTGATCCTTAAACATTTAAGGTTTAATGATTATCTAGTGATAAGATATAGAAGGAACAAAGGACTACTTGCTTACCAACTATTTTGGTTGATATTTTGTATAACTGCAGCCTATTATAAATCTATGTTCACACCTAAGAGAGGCATCTCTGAAAAATGTCCACACCTCTTAAATACTTTCAGTAATGGGGTACTTAGCATATCACAAAGTACTATTAGCATTAGAAGCAGTTTGGCTATCTGGAAATGTTTTTCAACTATTAAGTGTCTTCAAGAGTTTACTTTATTCTGCATACACAGAAAACTTCAATGAAGATTTCATTTATTTCTTCAAAAATATTGATTGATTGCCTTTTTGGAGACAGGCACTTTACAACTTTATCTATGATATAGTTACAATAGTGAAGTAACAGTTTCACTCTCTACCATCGTGTCTTAATTAAAACAAGAACTGGCAAGTATTTTAGCTATAAATAAATACGTTTGTTTAAATTACCAAACAGGGAATTTGTGACTTATTTGCTCATGGCATTTTATCCATGCTATAACAGGATCCAGTCCCAATCTGTAGAAAGACAGCCACCAAACTGCAAACCAATTAAAAGGGGCGTGGCACTGGAAGAAGGAATGTCATTTCCTGTCTTTTCTTTATTGCCTGGATGTTTTACAAAATGGCTCCCAGTTCAAATTTTACAATTATCCATTCACTCAGTGTCATAAAATTCTGAAAATCAAACACTAAATGGGTTTCTACTTAAAAGTCTTTCCCCCCCAAAAAAGTCTATTCCCTGAAGCCCTTACAAAAATGAAGTAACAAAGGAAAATGTTTAAAATTCTTTAAGAGAAAAGTAGACCATATGGTTATGATTGCAACTGGTAAAAAATATAAAAATACACGTATGTGTTGGGCCAGCCCAGTGGTGTAGTGGTTAAGTTCGTGTGCTCTGCTTCAGCAGCCCAGGGTTCAAGGGTTCAGATCCTGGGTGCGGACCTACACACCACTCATCAAGCCATGCTGTGGCGGTGTCCCACATCCAAAATAGAGGAAGACTGGCACAGATGTTAGCTCAGGGCCAATCTTCCTCAAGCGAAAAGAGGAAGACTGGCAACAGATGTTAGCTCAGGGCCAATCTTCCTGACCAAAAAAAATATATATGTGTGTGTGTGTGTAAACAGAAAAAATTTACACAGTTGTACAAATGTGGTGAGTTGGCAATATTAGTTTTCTTTTTTAAGACGTTTTTAATACCACTGTTACATTACTCTTTTAAGTATTTTCTTTAGCTATTATGCAGTACCTCATTTGAAATTATTGCTTGATTCCCTCTTAAATAGAACAAAATACACCAATAAATCCCACTGAAGAGTCTACGATAATCTGAAGTTTAGATCTTTTACTTACTGTTTCTTAGCCAGTATTTGCCTATCTTCATTTATAGTATTTCTTCTAGCAGGAATGAAAAACTATTTTAGTTTGTCACTGGACCTACTGTTAATGCTGTAACGACTGAACGAGATAGGTCCGTACAGTATTTGGTTTCTAACAAAGCCCCAGGCCCGTGTCCTGCTTTCAGCTAACGGCTACTGGCAGCTCCGTCTCCCCCTTTATCAGCGCAGGGCCCTGGCGAGGGCTCGAGGCCACACTGTGCTGCGCGCTCTGGCTGCGCTGGTTCCTCCGACTTCTGTAGTAACAGTAACTGCTTTGTTGTCATACCCCCCCCAACTCCTCCCCTTCTACCTTAATCACTGGTCTTAGTAACTTAGGAAACAGGCATAGGACTGGCTAAGAAGAAAAATAAGGTCACTAGTATCAATTTGCTGACATTATTAAATCTGCCCTTGAAAACAGTGTCCACTTCTCTCACAGCTACTAAACTACTCCTTGATGTCACTGTGTGTCCTCAGTTTTACACGCTCAGTAGAATTCTGTTTGTTTAAGCAGTTTTCAACATGTCAACATAACCACACGTGAAAAAAGCAGACTTTATAGGTTAACAGTGCTTTATATGGGTCTGGAGAGAAACAAAGATGTCTGCAGGGATGAATCTTCATCTGTTTTCTCCAGAGTCCAAACATAACAACAAAGATGCTTAAGATCTCCTCCTAAAAGTTGAAACCCCATCTCAACTTGAACTTAACTATACCAAAGATTCTTCTTAGGATAGAGAAGTAACTTCATTTCTTAAATGCTGACTTTAACACCCAGATTGTTCTATGACTTTAGCAACTTAGATGCTAAATATACACCAAATACATAACTGTTTTGATAAAATGAATGGAGAAGTGAGATCATTTTTAAAGTTGAAAAGAATAACAGGAATATATGAGAAGGGAAAGAGAGAAAAAGTAAGAATGACAAAAATCTGTGCTTACATTCTGAGTAAGAAAAGTACTAAATTTCCAGTTGTAGAAAACACTATTGGTTCCTAATAAATTAAATGAAGAAAACATTATGTATAATACATCTGTAAAAATTATATGTGGATAAAAAAAGAGAGTAGAAGGCTCTACCTCAGGAGCTTAACATCAGCTAATTTCAAGTAGTGGGACTAAAGGGGACTGAGTTTGCCATTTTTGTGTTTCCGTATTTCCTAGATTTTTCAACAATAAGCCTATATAATTTTCATAATAAAAATAGGACATTTTGTTTTTAAGGTGCAAACTGTTTTAAGATAAAGAAAACAAATTTTGACACAGAGTCTATAAAACAAAGAGAATCTATTTATATAAAGAAATGGCACTGCACATTTGTGCGCCAGATGAACAGCATGTGAGCTCTTCATTTTTCCCAAACACACGCACAGAATTAACTTGCCTTCAATTTTATTAGCACGAAGTGTGGAAGAGCCTTTTCATTCCATAAAAAATGTGTTGTGCTGATGTTTTTAACAATAAACTTCTGAGCTATCAAAAAGAATGCAGATCAAAACCAGTGAAGAAAGTTTTAAGAAAACCAAAAAGCTGTAAAACTCCTGCTCGAGTCCTGCTTCAAACCGTCAGTGACACTGAGGCTACTAAACTTCCAGTTGCTGGACTGACAAAGGGGCACTAAGAACAACAGGGAACAAACGGATAACTTAGTTTACACATGATAACAGTACTTTTGTTTTTTAAAAATTCTCTAGAAGATGATTTATTTTTAATGTTTAAGTTGGTCATGTAACTATGGATAAAACGTTCTTATTTAGCTGATTCTTCCATCCCGTTTTCCTTGATTCCAATCATTACTGACAATTATACACTGCCTCATTTATTGGCAATACGCCCCCTCCCCCACTCTGCCTCAGCTGCTGTTTCTCCTTGGTCATTGCTGATCAGGGCTCACTTGCTTTAAAATCCCACTTATCTCATCTGATTTTACTGACACTTGGTTTACACATCAATTGCTCACTCTAACCTTCCACTGCCAGTTTCCAAACCAATTAAGGTACCTGGATAACAAAGGAAGATGCTCTATAAACACAAACCATAAAAAATGACAGGTGAGAGGGGATACATTTAACAACGTGCCTTTTTAGAAACAACAACAAGATGCTAGGAACTAAAGAATCCATTTCACTTAAAGTTTAAGGACTTAAATTATTCCATAAATTAAACATTTTTGTCAGAAGTAAAGGCTGCATCTAATTATTTAAATTCTATGTTAACCACTCGCAACTAGGTCCAAAACGTCAGCTGTCTGACCACAAACAGCATAAATTAACTCAATTAATAACTAGGGTACATTCACAAAACTAAAATGACAGGTGAAATTCAGCAGCGTCAGAAATAAGCCCACTTGCAAAACATGCGTCATTCTCCTTCCTCGTCTCTGTAGCTGCACTTGGCACACTTCCTTCAAGTGTCTTTAAAAACACAATTCTTCAACAAGAGCGTAACTGAAAAAGGTGGACTAAGCTACAATGCTATCAATAAAAAGAGTATTAAATATAAACCTTATCAGTACTCAAGTGTAAATCTTGAAAGATATTTAAAATATTTTTGAAATAGCCCCAGTATTTCTTTGCTTACTAGCAAGATTCACCTTTTTCTAAGTTTATTAGCTATTTTCTCCTGTAAAGGCTGTTTACTCATGTCTTTTGTCCATTTATCTACTGTATGTTTTTTTACCAATTTGCAGGAGTTCTTTAAATATAATATGGATATTATCCCTTTCTGTCATATATTTTGCAAATATTTTCACCCATCTTTGTTTTCTTTTTGTTTTTTTAATTTGGTTTTGGTTTTTGATTAGGGCGCTCTCATTTTTTTAATAAGTTCATTATGTTTAGTATATGACAATAATAAATAATACATTTAGGAATTCTGTTTCCTCCACAAATGATCATTAGTAGAGTAATATAGTGCTGCTAAGATTTCCAGCAAACAGGACCGACAAGCCTCAATCTTAGTTTGTCACTTAGGAGGGGTACTTCAAAACACATTAAAAAACAACTGTATTATTTTCCAAATGATTCAGAGCTGTTCAAAATGATGAGTCTTGTATAAGCCATGAAATGAACACTATTGTCTGGAAAGGCATAAAAATAGCAAACACAAGGCAGGTTACCCAATAAAGTACTCAAATCTAATAACAATGACTAAACAAAGTAATTTACAGTGAGAAAAATTAAAATATTAATCCAAGAAACAAAATTATGGGAAGTCCTTTTGTTTCCCTTTAAGGTGATTTATTGGAAATAGGTAAAGGAGTTAGAACTATGTTTCTCTTTTATGAATATTCTGAAAACGTGATTCACCAAATTCTGCAAAATAACTTCTCTCTTCAAGAATATTAATTTTAGAAATCAAACTAAGAAAAAGAATACAAAGACAAAGGCATAGAAAGTGATAAAACAAAAACTAAAAGTAGAAAGTGTCCCATTAAAATAATCACTATATTGATGTAATAAGTATAAATGTATATCACACATTAAGAAAATCTAATATACAAAAATCCAAATTTACATAATTAAGTACTAACAGGTGTTCATATTACACAATGATACTTGGTTTATAAAAGGAGTAAACACAGATTTTCTAAATGGTCATGTTCTTCAACAAAGCTAAGCACATAAGATTTTAACATCTCTTTGAGACAGTGATCCAAGCTTCTTCCTTGGAGGACGTTACCAGTTCATACTTAGTTTCAATAACTTGGCCCTCCACAGAAAGCAGGTGCAGTCTCCTCACCAATACACTCAGAAGTACTGTGGTCACCATATACGCACACCTAGTGAGGAAGAAAGTTGACTGGTTACTAAAGATTAGCAATTATACTTTAATTATATGGATGGCTCATTCTCATCAACAGTGATCATCAAAATTGTAAGTCCAAAGTCTGGCATCTTTCCTTTCACTTCTCTTTCCCCATCATCTCACCTCAACTCCGGGCACTCCTGTGTGCCTGAGAATCCAAGCAAGGAGAAAGTTTTCACGACCGATTCATCATCAAACCGCTCTGGATCAAACCTAAAAAGAAGATTTGGGGCCAATCACAACAGAGCTCCACTGGCATTTTACATATTTCCACTATAGGAACACAGGCATATAATAAACTTTAAAAACTACTGACAACAGAAACTGCTGTCACATTATATTCGAATTTCACCTATTTTCATTCTATTATTATGTTCCCAAATTACTGAACATATCGTCTCTTTCTGCTTATTTTATTATTTCTAAACAATTTATGCAAAATACATTTCTCTGGAATCAGCAAGGAATGAAACCATAACACAGTTTTACATCTTTTTGTGAGATATAAGGATAAATCATATAAAATCACATAATGAATACTTAAATTTAAGTGTTCAAAATATCTGTTACATGAGGTCATCTGACCAATGTGAGGCATTTTACATTGTCTCTTCAATTAAAATTTGTTTCTTAAAATTGAAGATACTAGACTCAAAATTATATTCATCAATTACATTACACCCAGACTTATTAACGAGCCAGGGTAACGAAGAGGCTAAGAAGGGTTTTTTATTGTGCAGAGTTCCACACTGTAAAAAGTCACTGTGGAAACGGATATTTTACACAAAACAACCCACTCACCATGGAGCATAAAAATTCCTCTCAAAAACAAATGTTTTTAAAAGATCTAAACTCTATCATGAAGGAAAAAAAAAAGGAAGAATTCTGCTTTCATTTTCTTTAAAAAAAGTGTAAACTACCTTTCAACTTTTGGAATATACTATATTTATATAAAGAGTCCATAGAAAAATGTTATCAAATGTAATCACCTTTTCCTTTCATAAACTATCTTGAAAATTGAGACTCTTGAAGATATCTTGTATTTTCACATTAAAAGAGAGTCAAAATTGATTTTTCCAATTTTTATAAAATACCTTACAATTTTAAGGGTTAAAAATAAAATAAAAACCAAAATAAAAGACAGATCATTTAATCTCAAATATTGAGGCATTTTTTTCTTTCTTTTTATTTTTCAGCTTTCTTTAAGTATAACTGACAAATAAAACTAACATATTTAAAATGTACAATATGATGATTTGATATACATACACCTTATGAAAGGATTTCCACCCTCAAGTTAACACATCCATCACATTACATAGTTACCATTTTTTTGGTGAGAACACTTAATTTCTACTCTCTCAGCAAATTTCTATTATACAATATAGTATTACCAACCATAGTCACCACGTTATACATTAGATCCTCAAACCTTATCCACCTTATAAGTGAAAGTTTGTACCCTTTTACAGCCCCGTTTCCCCCACCACCGACCCTCCCAGCACCTGACAATGACGATTCTACTCTGTTGCTGTGTTTGATTTTTTTTTTTTAATGTTACACATATAAATGATACCCTGCAACATTTGTCTTTCTCTGGCAGGCTCATTTCACTTAGCATAATGCCCTCCAGGTTCATTTGTGTTGTGCAAATGGCAGGATTTCCTTCTTTTTAGGGGATGAATAATATTCCATCATATATATATACATGTCTTCTTTATCCATTCATCTGCTGACAGACACTTAGGTTGTTTCCATACTTGTAAATAATACTGCAATAAACATGGGAGTACAGAAGTCTCTTTGAGACAATGATTTCGTTTCCTTTGGATATATATATACACTCAGAAGTGGCATTGATGGATCATACACTAGTTCTATTTCTAAGTTTTTGAGGAACCTCTATACTATTTTCCACAGTGGCTGTACCATTTACATTCACACCAACAGTGTATGAGGGTTCCCTTTTACCCACATCCTTACCAGCTCTTGTTATCTCTTCGTCTTTCTTGATAACAGACATCCTAACAGGTGTGAGGTGATCTCTCACTGCAGTTTTGAACTGCATTTCTCTGATCAGTGATGTTGAGCACCTTTTCATCTACCTGTTGGCCATTTGTCTATCTTCTTTGGAAAAATGTCCTTTGCTCATTTTTTAATTGGGTTATTTCTTTTTTGCTATATTGAGTTATCTGAGTTCCTTATATATTTTGGGTATTAACCTTGTATCAGGTTGGTGGTTTGCACACATTTTCTCCCATTCCATAGGTTGCCTTTTCATTTTGCGGACAGTTTCCTTTGCTGCACAGAAGCTTTTTAGTTTGACGTAGTCCCACTTGTTTATTTTGACTCTTGTTGCCTTTGCTTTTGATGTCAAATCCAAAAAATCATTGCAAGACCTCTATGAAGGATCTTACCCCATAGGTTTTCTTCTAGGAGCTTTAGGGTTTCAGGTCTTACATTCACATCTTATTCCATTTTGAGTTGATTTTTGTACATGGTATGTAAGATAGAGGTCCAGCTTCACTCTTTCCCATGTGAATATCCAGTTTTCCGAGCACCATTTATGGAAGAGACTATCCTTCCCCATTGCATATTCTTGCCTCCTTTGTTGAAAATTAACTGACCACATATGCATGGATTTATCTCTCAGCTCTTCATTCTATGTGTCTATGTGTCTCTGATCTATTTGTGTGTTTCTATGCCAGTACCATACTGTTTTGATTATTCTAGCTTTGTAATATAGTTTGAAATCAGGAAGTGTGATGCTTCCACCTTTGTTCTTCTTTCTCAAGACTGCTTTGCTATTCTGCGTCTTTTGTGATTGCATATGGATTTAAGGATTATTTCTGTGAAAAGTGATACTGAGATCTTGATAAGGATTGTATTGAACCTGTAAATCGCTTTGGCCAGGAAGAACATTTTAACAATATTAACTCTTCTAATCCATGAACATAGATTATATTTCCATTTACATAAGTCACGTTTAATATTTTCATCAATATTGTATAGTTTTCAGTGTAGAGATCTTTCACCTCCTTGGCTGTAGTTATTCCTAAGTATTTTATTCTTTTTGATGCTATTGTAAACAGGATGGTTGTGTTAATTTTCCTGATACTTTGTTGTTAGTGTATAGAAATGCAACTGATTTTTGTATTATTGATTCTGTATCATGCAACTTTACTGAATTCATTTATTAGTACCAACAGGTTTTGGTGGAATCTTTAGGGTTCTATATGTAATACATGTCATCTGCAAATAGAGACAATTTTACTTCTTCCTTTCTGATTTAGATGCCTTTTATTTCTTTTTCTTGCCTAACTGCTCTGGCTAAGACAGCCAATACTATGTTGAATGAGAGTGGTGAGACCGGATATCTGTCCTGTTCCTGATGCTAAAGGAAAAGCTTTCAGCATTTCACCATTGAGTATGATGTTAGCTGTATGCTTGTCATATATGGCCTTTATTATGCTGAGGCATGTTCCTTCTATATTTAGCATGAAAGGATGTTTAATTTTGTCAAACACTTTTTCTGCACTTACTGAGATGATCATAGGACTTTTATTCTTCCTTTTGTTGATGTGGTATATCACATTTATTGATTTGCATATGTTGAACCATCCTAGGATTTATCCCAGGAGTAAATTCCACCAGATCCTGGTGTATGATCCTTTTAATGTACCATTGAATTTGGTTTGTCAATATTTTGTTGAGGATTTTTGCATCTATGTTCATTAGGGATATTGGCCTGTAGTTTTATTTTCTTGTAGTATCCTTGTCTGGCTTTAGTATAGGGTAATGCTGGCCTCATAAATGAGTTTGGAAATGTTCTCTCCTCTTCTATTTTTGGAAGTTTAAGAAGTTTAAGAAGGATTGGTATTAATTCTGCTGTAAATGTTTGGTAGAATTCACCAGGGAAGCTATCTGGTCTCGAATTTTCCTTTGTTGGGACGTTTCTGATTACTGATTTGATCTCCTTACTAGTAACTGGTCTGTTGAGATTTTCTATCTCTTCATGATTCAATCTTGGTAGGTTTTGTTTCTAGTAATTTATCCATTTCTAGGTTATATAATTTGTTGGCTAATAATTTTTCATAGTAATTTTTTATGATCCTTAGTATTTATATGTTATCAGTTATAATGTTTCTTTTTTCATTTTATAACTTTGAGCCTTCATTATTTTTTTTCTTAGTCTAGCTAAAGGTTTGTCAATTTTGCTTATCTTTTCAAAAAACCAGTTCTTAGTTTCACTGATCTATTCTATTGTCTTTCTAGTCTCTATTTCATTTATTTCCACTCTGATCTTTGTCATTGTCTTCCTTTTACTGACTTTTTGGCTCTGTTCTTCCTTTTCTAATTCATTGCTTTTGCAAGAACTGCTTTTGCTACATCTTGTAAGTTTTGGTATGTTGTGCTCTCATTTTCACTTGTCTTGAGATATTTTTTGATTTCTCTTTTGATTTCTTCTTGGACCCACTGGTTCTTCACTAGCAAGTTGTTTAATCTCCCAATATCTGTGAATTTTCCAGTTTTCCTTTTTTGAAGAAGAAGACGACTAGCCCTGAGCTAACTGCTGCCAATCCTCCTCTTTTCACTGAGGAAGACTGGCCCTGAGTTAACATCCATGCCCATCTTCCTCTACTTTATATGTGGGACGCCTGCCACAGCACAGCGTGCTAAGCAGTGCCATGTCCGCAGCCAGGATCCGAACCAGCGAACCCCAGGCTGCCGAAGCGGAACGTGCACACTTAACGACTGCACCACCGGGCCGGCCCCTCCAGTTTTCTTCTTGTAATTGACTTCCCATTTCATACTGGATTTTTTTTTTTACTCAATAAAAAAAAACAATTTTTTCCCCAAGATTTTTAAACATGTAATCAAAAAAAGAATTTGGCATTTTAAAAGTTAGGTTTACAAACTTGACACACTCTTAATAGTAGTAATTATCTATTTATACATTGTCTAAGAAAATAAGGTCTATGAAGACATCAACAAAATATTTAAGAGTTCATTATAAGCTACAGCATTTTGCGATAGGTATCCAGTTTGAATGGAACAAACCACTGTGAGCAAATATATAAAAATATTAAATACAATTCTCTGGAAATATACATGATACCTACAGCTGTTTGTTCAGTGAGATTCTTCCTCGGTTTTTTTTCCTCCTTGTGGTCAGAAAGATAGTTGATATTATTTCAATCTTCTTAAAGTTATTAAGACTTGTTCTGTGGCCTAACATGACACATCCTGTAGAACGTTCCATGTACCCGTGAGAAGAATGTGTATTGTGCTGCTGCTGGACAGGATGTTCTGCCTGTGTCTGTTAGTTCCATCTGATCTAACGTGTGGTTAAAATACAATGTTCCCTTATTGACTTTCTGTCTGGATGCTCTACCCATTGTCGAAAGCGGGGTATCGAAACCCCTTACTATTACTGTATTGTTATCTATTTCTCCCTTCAGATCTATTAATATATGCTCTATTAATTTAGGCATTCCAATGTTAGGTGCATAAATATGTACAAGTGTTATATCCTCTTGATGAACTGACCTCTTTATCACTATCTTTATCACTATCACTGTCACTAAGGATCTTCTTTATATCATTACAGCTTTTGGCTTGACATCTATTTTGTCTCATGTAAGTATACCTACCCCTACTTTATTCTGGTTTCCATTTGTGTGGAACGGCTTTTTCCATCCCTTCACTCTCAGCCTGTGTGTGTCCTTATAGCTGAAGTCTCTTGGAGACAGCATATAGTAAGGTCTTGTTATACTATCCATTCAGCCCCTCTGTGTCTTTGATTAGAGAATTTAGTCCATATACACTTAAAGAAATTATTGATAGGTATGGATGTACTAATGCCATTTTGTTTCTAGCAATGTATAGTTCCTTTATTCCTTTCTTCCTCTTTTGCTCTCTTCTTCTGTGATTTCATGATCTTATGTAGTGAGACGCTGTGATTCCTTCCTCTTTATATTTTGTGTTATTTACTATAGATTTTTCCTTTGTGGTTACCAGGAGGATTACATAAAACATATTATAGTTATAACTGTTTATTTAAAGCTGATAATTTAAGTTCAAACACATACAAAAGCTCTACGTTCTCATATTCTCTCCTGATATTCTATGTTTCTGACGTCACATTTTATATCTTTTTATATTGTGTACTATTAATAAATTATTATAGTTTTAGTTATTTTTAATAGTTTTGTCTTTTAACCTTTATACTACAGTTAAAAGTGATTTACCCATGACCACTACAATATTATTCATGTTAACTATATATTTACCTTTACCAATGAACTTTATGCTTTCATATGTTTTCATGTTACTAAGTAGCATCCTTTTGTTTCAGCTTGAAGAACTCCCTTTAACATTTCAGCTTTTCTTTGTCTAGAAAATTCTCTCTCTCCTTCAGTTCTAAAGGACAATTCTGCCAAGTAGAGTATTTTTGCATGGCAATTTTTTTTGTTTCAGCCCTTTGAATATATCATCCCACTCCCTTCTGGCCTGCAAAGTTTACCCTGAAAAATCTGCTGATTGTGTCATGGGGGTTCCCTGGTATATAACATGTTGCTTTTCTCTTGTTGCTTTTAAGATTCTCTCTTTGTCTTTAACTTCTGACAACCTAATTATAATGTGTCTCGGTGTGGGTCTCTCTAATTCACCTTTTTTGGTACTCTTCAGGCTTCTTGAATCTGCATGTCTGTTTCTTCTCCCAGGTAGGGAAGTTTTCAGCCATTATTTCTTTGAGTAAGCTTTCTCTACCCCTTTCTCTCTCTCTTCTCCTTCTCAGACAAGCGTAATGTGTATATTGGTCTGCATCATGGTGCCCCTTAGTCCCTTAAGTTATCTTCACTCTTTTTCATTTTTTTCTTTTTGCTCCTCTGATTGGATGAACTCCACTGCCCTGTCTTCAAGTTTACTGATCCTTTCTTCTGCTTCATCTAGTCTGCTTTGAACCTCTCTACTGAATTCTTCAGTTCAGTTAATGTATCCTTCAGCTCTGTGATTTCTGTTTGGTACTTTTTTATATTTTCTATCCCTTTATTGAAATTCTCACTTTGTTCATACACTGCACTCTTGACCTCTGTGAGCATCTTTATGATTGTTACGTTGAATTTTCCATTGGGTAAATCACTTATCTCCATTTCATTACTATCAGTTTCTGGAGAGTTACCTTGCTTTATTGTTTGGAACATATTCCCTCATTTCTTAATTTTTTGTGACTCCTTGTGTTGGTTTCTTCATATTAGATACAACAGTCACCTCTTCTAGTCTTGAGAGCAGTCTTGTGTAGATGAATCTTATTAATTAGCCTAGCCCAGGCTCCTGGTTGCCTCTCAAACCTTTGTGATTGTCCAAGCTGCTGTCTTTGTTCACAGAGGCTTCCAGTAGTTGAAGGTATGCCAAGATGTGTTGCTGTCCAAAGGGAGAGGACCACAGTCAGCACTTAGAGGCAGGTTGATTAGAAGACGGACTATCAAGGCAGAAGCTGAGAAAGTATGTAGTTAAATTCCTTCCAAGGACAAACTGGGAGACAAGTGTTCTCGTCTGTTCCCTCTGTGCGGAGCCCAGGTGTACAGCCACAGGGGGTGCTCCTGCACTCATTTCAAAACTGTTTCTTTGTTTGCTATATAGTCTTGTGGGCTCATAAATGCAAGTCCTGCGGGCTGTCACAGCTAGGGGAGGGGGCCCATCCCTCAGTGGTAGCCATAAAAACTGAACTGCTAGATGTATGGACAAGCTCCTTCCTGAGAGGTATAGGCAAGTTGGCTTTATTAACGGCGCAAGTTGGAAGGAGAAGGTAGGAGAAGTGTCCACCAGCTATTTCAGGCTCCAGGGAAAATCACAGCCAGCACCTGGTGTGTGGTAATTAGATGCCAGACCCTCAGCCAGCAGCTTGTGAGGTATGCAGTCAAACCCCTTCCAGAGAAAGACTAGAAGATGGGCATTTCTGCCTGCTCCCTCTGTACTGAACTTTGGGGGCTAGCCACAGGAAGTACCTGCTTGCTCGTTAACAATAGCTTCTTTGTTTGCTCTAGTTCTGTGGAACTTATGAATGCAAGACCCTCTGGCTATCAGAGCTAGGTGATTTGGGACACATCCCTCAGATGGCAGCCATAAAAGTTGGGGCACTACATGTGTGCACAAGGGAGATGTCAAAATCAAGCTGACAACTTGATTTTATTGTTGGAGTCAAGGGAGGAGATGGGGGACGTGCCCACTGGTTCCCCCAGCTCCAGGGGCATCACAGCCAGTAACTAGATTGAGCGCTAATTAGAGGCTGGACCCTCAGGCAGCAGCTCATAAAGTATGCAGTCAACCTCCTTCCAGGGAAAGACTGGGAGTTGGGTGTTTTTCTGCACTGAGCCACTGTAGAAAAGCCACAGGGAGCACTCACGCTCCCACAATGCTCCCATTAAGAGCTGCTTCTTTGTTTGCTACAATGCTGTAGGACTCATGAACGCAAGCCCCATGGCTTTCAGAGCTAAGTGTTTTGGAAGCCCATCACTCAGGTGTGAGTCCTCAAAGCTGGGGCAATAAATGTGCAGTCCTAACCCTCTGGTCCTCAGGGAGAAGCTGGGAGTAGGGGGTTCCCTCCCAATTGCATGGCACTGTGCTGGGGGTGGGGTTTATGTCAAGATTCTCAGCCTTTCCTACCCTTTCAATATATTTCCTCATTTGTCCAATGTGTAGGAGTCACTCAGCCAGTTTCTAGATTTCTCTCAGAGGGAAATGTTCCACGTGTAGCTAAAGATTCAGTGTGTCCGTGGGAGGAGGGAAATTCAGCAGCCTGCTACGTCACCATCTTGGTCCCAGTCCATATTGAGGTTTTTGACGTTTGCCTTCATCCTTTTCTGTTGAGAATATTATTTTAATCTGGTTTTTAAAGTTGATAATATTTCACCATCTGGTATAGAGTAATTTTTATATTATCACCCGTTTAAATCATAGAACTTGACCCTGGGTTTCGTGCTCTGAAACACTGCTAATCTGTTAACAGTAATAATGCAAATACATTTGTTTTTGTAAATAAATCGTATCTAGACATTTTTCTAGGGGGAGAATAAGTTAATGTCAGTTACTCACTCAAAAAGAAAACTTATGACCACCACAATGAAATATCACCACATACCTATTAGAACTAAAATTAAAAATAGTGATTATAGTTAATGCTACTGAGGCTGCAGAGACGCTCAATCTCTCAAATACTGCTGGTGAGGATCTCAGAAAAATAGCCTGGCAGTTTCTTGCAAAATTAAACAGGCACTAACCATATGACTCAGAAATCGCACTCTTGGGCATTTATCCCAAAGAAATGAAACCCTACGTTCACACAAAAACCTGCACCCAAATATTCACAGCAGCTTCACTCATAATAGCAAAACACTAAAAACAACCCAAATGTCCTTCAGTGAGTGAAAAGTTGAACCAATTCTGGTACATCCAGACAACAAAATACTATTCAGCCATAAAAAGATACGAAACATCCCAAGGCCGGCCAGTGGCAGCAGTTAAGTTCTGGTGCTTTGGTGGCCCAGGGTTTGCTGCTTTGGATCCTGGGTGTGGACCTATGCACCGCTTATCAAGCCATGCTGACAGCATCCCACATATAAAGTAGAGGAAGATGGGCACAGATGTTAACTTAGGGCCAACCTTCCTCAGCAAAAAGGAGGATTGGAGGTGGATGTTAGCTCAGGGCTAATCTTCCTCAAAAAAATAAATTAAAAAAAGATATGCAACATCCTACCTTGACCTCAAGGGCATTAAGTGTAGTGGAAAAAGTCAATCTCTTCATCTCTGTGTGACAACTGTATTTAAGCTGCAATTAATCAACTGTCTTTACAGGGTCTATCTCAGACCTATGTACATTTTTGTTCCTGTGAACTCTCTCTCAAGGATCATCTCAAGGTGCTGACAAAAATGAATCTCTGGATGTTTCACAAGGAATGGGTAAGGAGGTGCCCAAGTTCAGAAAGCTTTTCCTTGGCATACAACATTATTACTAACATTTCCTAAATTTGATTACATTTGAGTCCTAAAAATTATTTCCACATTTTTAGCATATATTCTTTTCAGTATCTTCAATTTATAACCTAGATTCTCTGAGTGTTTTGAGGATAGAAATAGTGTCAAAAGTTCCAGCAAAGTGCTTATATTTTTCATATTACCCTTACATTTTATCAAAAACTTGGCATTTTCCCACATGAGAATTTTTTTAAAGATTTTAAAATTTGAAATTTTAGGTTTTTATAATTCTAAGTACACATTTTTCCACCAACGTATATCTATTTCATTTATTAACAGACTTTCTTTAATATCATTATAATATTAAAAACTAAATTGACAGGAACACTCAATAAGCCCCAACCTTATACTCCAGAAGTAGGTTTCCTAATAGTTCAACCATGCCAGCCTTGCCCCCTGCACTTCCCACAGCTGTCTTACCCTAATCAACTCAATACATAACCTTCTTCCGAGGCAGTAAATCTTAACCCATTTCTTTAAGGAAGATTTCACTAGATGCCTATGTAGGAGGCAAACAGTAGTAGCTTTGTTCTTCATCTTTCCCCTCCCTTGCCATTCTCACACACAACACATACACACACAACATCTATTTTCTGAATTCGACTAAAAGCTTAGTAATTGAGACCAACAGCAGGAAAACACAGAAATTACATAAGCAATACCTACTTACCAACAAAAGAATCCCAAAATACCATTGAAATTAAAGGACAACTGTAGAGATCAGGTAACGAGACAGAGCTTAGGACAGAAGTGGTAACAGGGGACACAAAGAACAGCAGACGGCCTATTCATGAAGAAAAGTAGTGAGCAGAAGACAAAAGGAAGGCAATGGCTTTCTTTTGTTGTAACATTGTCACATATTGAATTTTCTCCTCAAAACTTGGAAAAGGATGCAAAACATGCAAATACATAAGAATCAATCATCACAAACACAATGACAGATATTTCATACTTGTGTGGTGACGGCCAAGTACGGGGATCCTGAAGTACCACCCCAAGGGCATAAAGGACAAGGGTCTGTGAAAAAAAAGTTACTCTAGTTAATCAAGGCCGAAAGAGACAACATGACTCCCAGAAAGCCAACTCATCCTAAATGCTCTTATATTATAGATAACGAATACAAAATAAAAATATAAAATAATAGAAGAAAAGACAGGCCATTACTCTGGTGACCTTAGGGTGGGGAAGGCCTCCCCTAAGCATGTCACGAAGTCTGGAAGCCATAAAGGAGTAACAGATTTAACTAAATAAAAATTTAAAACCTGCATCCAGTAAAAACAAAACAAAATACACTATAAGCATCAGTGAAAGATAAAAATAAACTGGAAGAAAATATTTGCCATAAAACTGGAAGCGTTAGTACATATAATATACAAAAAGACATAAGCTCACTAGAAAAAGAGTGAGTTCCAAGCAGATAATTCACAAAAGAAGAAATACAAACTGTTAATATATGTATGAAAAGCTGCTCAATCTCTACAACGATCAAGGAAAAGCAAATTAAAATAATGAGAGAATTTTTCATATAAGATTTGCAAAATATCTGCAAAAGGTTCATAAATCTAGAGGTGGTAAGGATATGGAGAAAAAAGCATTCTCATACATTGTTGCTAAAAATATAAATTGCCTTTTAGAGGGCAATTTAAATTTAACATACATATGCACTTTGACCCAAAAAAACTCCATCTCCAAGGCTCTACCCAATACCTGTACAAGCATATAATTTGTAATAAGAAAAAAATTAATGTCAATCTAAATTTCCATCAGTGGGGACTACTTCAATAAATCACGGTACAGTCATACAGTGGAATATTATGCATCATTAAAATAATGAGTTGAATCTGTTTTAAGTGCCAGTTGTATTCATAGCCATCATGCACTCAATAAAAGAAGAAAATTAAAGAACAATACATGAAGAGAAACTTTTCACGTATAAATTCAGTTTTAAAAGACATACACATGTATGTGTATACATACAGACACACAGAGTAATATACATACACAGAAAAAGACCTACAAAAATACACACTAAACTATTAACAGTAGTACTCATGGGGAAAGGAGCCTTTCTTTTATATTGTTTGAACTTTAAAATAAGCATATAGTACTTTCCCATTTAAAACAATTATGTCTTTGATTTAATAATAGGTAGCATTTATTGGACACTTTAAACAATAAAATTTAAAAATGCACACTAAAAGAGTTGAAAAGAGTAAGCGAATGAGTTAAGCATACCAAATGTTCCCTACCTCTCTAGGAATAATAAATTTGTCAACCTTTCCTTCAACATCTTGAAGCCGAGCAGAAACTGGGGTCAGCCTGGCAGCCCGAACAGTTTCACAAAGCACTTGCCGACAATATCTGTTAAAAAAAATTTTTTTGAAGAGCTTTACTTTGGAAGAGGCAGTCTGAAATGTACATACATTTTAAAATGTCTTTCAACAACTTTCATAACCTTCCTAATTTGAAATAGTCACATCATAATTCTTATTTGCTTGAATAAAAATATGTTATAGATTAGAGATATATAAAGTCCAGGTGGGTAAAAATTCAAACAAATAAAAACAGAAGAAAACTCAAAACAATATTTTTATAATTCTACTCAAAAATTATAAAAATATTGACAAAATGCCAGAAACCATAAAGAAAAACACAAATAATCTGACTACAGAAATTTTTTTAAATATTTGCAATCATCATAAATAAAATTAAAAGACAACTAGGAAAAATATTCACAGTAAATATATCCTTAATGTATAAAAGCTCTTTAAAAATCCATACTTAAAATAATCAAACATCCCAATAGAAATATGGACAGAGAATATAAAAAAGCAGTTCACAAAAAAATACAAATGGCCTGGAAATATATGAAATGATACTCAACCTCATTAACAATGGAAAGACTGCCAATCAAAGCAGTCTTTTTTTTTTTTTTTACTTGCCAGAACAGCAAAGATGAAAAAGAGTGACAATAGACAATATTAACAAAAAAGGAAAAAAACACACTCATATCCAGTTGGTGGAAGTATAAATTGGTACAACCTTTCTGAAGGGTAACTTGGCAATAAATATAAAATATTAATGTGCATCACAATGAGAAGAATAAAAGCTAAACGTTCTGAAATCTTGCCACAAGCCAGCTCTGTGAAATACTTTCTATGGAGTATCTCATTTAATCCTTGTAAGAACCTCATGGATGCTACTATTATTCTAATTTTACAGATTTAAAAAATGAGGCAATTGTTTAAGATCATAGAGCAAGTAAGTGGTGTTGACAGGATTCAAACCCATGTCCGTCTTACCTCATAGCCACTAATCATAAACACTAAACTAGTGCATATATCCTTAAATAATAATTTCATTTCTAGGCCCTTACTAGAAACAATTGGAAATATTAGTAAAGATGTAAGCATAGGAATGTTGATTGTTTACAATATCTAAAAACAAAAACAAAAGAGGAAACATCCTTTCCTCTTTGAACAAATATTTATTGGGTACCTACTACGTTAGATACTGAGCTACAACAGTGAACAAGACAGATACTCTCAAAGGAATTCAAAGTCTAGTTGGCAAGGGAAGGGAGAGAGGAAGGGACATTAAGGATGAACAATTTAGGGGCCGGTCCTTGTGGCCGAGTGGTTAAGTCCATGTGCCCCGCTTCGGAGGCCCAGGGTTTCACTGGTTCGAATCCTGGGTACAGACATGGCACTGCTCATCAAGCTATGCTGAGGTGGCATCCCACAGGCCACAGCTGGAAGGACCTACAACTAAAAATATACAACTATGTACCAGGGGGCTTTGGGGAGAAAAAGGAAAAATAAAACCTTTAAAAAAAAAAAAAGACTTTCTAAAAAAAAAAGAACAATTTAAAAAGCTGCAAAGTAAGTGCGAGGATCCAGGAAGTGGAGGGCGCTGGGGACGCAGGCCAGGAGCACATCATCAGAGAAAGGACTTGGCGCAAAATAAACACTTAGGCTGAGACCTGCAAAAACCTGCAGGTAGCTGGAGGAGAGACGAAAAGAGAATCTATGCAAAGAAGGGGCTGCAAAATCAGGGAGATGAGAAAGAGTGCTGCGCCTTTGAAGAAACAAGCATTTCAGTGCAGGTGAATCGCAGGGTATGAAGCGGCCGCGTAGTAAGAGGTGAGGCGGGAGAGGAATGCAAGGCCTAGCTCTTGAAGAGCCTCATGGGCTAGGCTAGCAAGTTTAAATTTTACCCTAATGGCAACCGGAAATCACTGGAGGATTTTAACCTGGGGAGTCACCTGACCAGATGTGACTCCTCAGATCCAGAAAGGTCACTAGCACAGTGATTCTCAACTCAGCTACACATTAGAATCACCTGAGAAGGTTCTGACACCTTCTCACGCCCAGAGATTGTTGGTTTGGGACTGGTCCCAGGTTATCTGTATTTAAAGCACCCAAAGTGACTACGGTGTGCACTCACAGGCTCCAGGAGCCATCTGGAGAAAGGACTGGAGCAGGGCAAGATCCAAGGGTGCTGAAATACCCCAGACAAGTTGACGGTGGTGTGGACAGAGTGGGGGCCATGGAAAGAGCTAAAACTAAACTTCCAGCTGGAAGTTGTATGGAGATTAGGATCAACAGAACTTGATCACTGATTGAATGTGGTGAAGTTGCTACATGTAAGACTACTGTCCACAACATATTTAGAGAAAAAATGGAACTTAAGACATGTTTTGTACTTTAAAATGTTTTTAAATTTTTTGTTTTAAATACATATGTATAGCATAGAGAAAATCTGGAAAAATAGTAAAGATAGTTAATAATTGTTATCTCTTAACGCGACATTTACAAAAGACCTTCGCCACCTACTTCATACACTTCTGTATTACAAAAACTTCAAAAGAAAAGTATGTATTACTTTTAAAATTAAAAATAGTTGTATTAAATTTAAATAAAACTTCCAGGGCAGGCCCCATGGCGTAGTGGTTAAGTTCACCATCCTCAACTTCATCGACCCAGGTTTGCAGGTTCAGATCCTGGGCGTGGACCTACACTACTCGTCAGCCATGCTGTGGCAGCACACACATAAAGTGGAGGAAGACTGGCACAGAGCTAATCTTCCTCAGCAAAAAAATAATTAAATAAATAATCAAATAAATAAAACTTCCAACATTTTGAAGAACCTGTAACAGAAGTGTCCTTGTGAAACCCATGGCTTTAAGTTCTTTCCAATGGCTGTGTCCCTATCTTCTTTTCTATACTAGTTGAAAGATGCTCCAAGGTAGGGTTGCTTGCTACCCAGTCTCAGACTCCGACCCCTTAAGCAATCATAGCTGCTGTTTTTTAAAATCTTTTTAACTAAGGTATTACTTACACATAAAAAAATCACTTATTTTACCTGTGAATTTTAGTAATTGCATACAATTGTGTAACCACAACCACAAACAAGATATAGAACAGTTCTCTCACCCTAAAAACTTTCCTCACACCCCTTTGTAATGTGATCCCCTCCCATTCCGGGCCCCACACAACCAGTGATCTGCTTTCTATCACAACAGATTTGCTTTGTCTAGAATTTCACCTAAATGAAATCACACTGTAGGCAGTCTTTGTGTTTGACTTCTTTCACTTAAAATAATGAGATTTATCCATGTTATTGTATGTATTGATACTGTGTTACTTTTTATTACTTGATAATATTCCACAGTACAGATATAACATGATTTATCTATTCTCCAGATGATGAACATCTGGACTGCTCCCAGTTTTTTGCTGTTATGAATAATATTGCTATGAATGTTTGCAAACAAGTCCCTGTGTGGACACATGTGTTCATTTCTCTTGGGTAAATGCCTTGGAGTAGAATTGCTGGGTCATATGGTAAGCGTGTGTTTAACTTTATAAAATTCTGCCACATGGTTTCCCAACAGGATGTACCATTTTGCATTCCCACCAAGCAGTTATGAGGGTTCCACTTACTTGACATCACTGATACTATTTTATATAAGCTAATGCAAAGGTTTCCCACTACTTTATGATTTTAAAAAGCAAATTAAATTACCCATTAAAATCTGTATGTAAATATTTTAAGTACTACTAAAATATTTAGCTTTCCTAGATATTAGCATTAGGTTTAAATTAGATAGTTAAACCAGTTTTTAATGAGCTCCTCTTCCTTTTATTGTATTCTTACCTGAGCTGCTCAATTTTCTCTGGAGTAATAGGACCCTTCCCAAAAACTTGGTCTATCTCTTCATATAATTTTTTCTGAACTTCTTCAGAGGTGGTTAAAAAACAGATTGCCCAGGTGCACACTAAGTGAAAATTCATATTAATAACAATGGAAATAGCTAATTCATAGTTTGAGTACAGAATAAGAAAAATCTTACTTTTTTTTTGCTATTTTCCTTTTTTTCTGACAGAAGATACATAAATGCTACTAAAAAATAAAACATGATTGTTCACAGGATTTGTAATGCATTAAATAGAACATGAATATAGAATACTCCCAAAAAAGAGTGCAATGTAGACAATTTCTTTCTTAAAACTGGCAAGTAACTGAAGCGACTTAATGCCTTTTACCTCAGGTAGAAGAGTAATGACGATAAAGACACTTCACACCTGGGGAGTGTTAAAATGTTGCCTTTTACCTCAGGTAGAAGAGTAATGACGATAAAGACACTTCACACCTGGGGGAGTGTTAAAATGTTGCCTTTTACCTCAGGTAGAAGAGTAATGACGATAAAGACACTTCACACCTGGGGAGTGTTAAAATGTTGCCTTTTACCTCAGGTAGAAGAGGAATGACGATAAAGACACTTCACACCTGGGGGAGTGTTAAAATGTTGCCTTTTACCTCAGGTAGAAGAGGAATGACGATAAAGACACTTCACACCTGGGGGAGTGTTAAAATGTTGCCTTTTACCTCAGGTAGAAGAGGAATGACGATAAAGACACTTCACACCTGGGGGAGTGTTAAAATGTTGCCTTTTACCTTAGGTAGAAGAGGAATGACGATAAAGACACTTCACACCTGGGGGAGTGTTAAAATGTTGCCTTTTACCTTAGGTAAAAGAGTAATGACGATAAAGACACTTCACACCTGGGGGAGTGTTAAAATGTTGCTGACTGTGATGGATTGTCTGGTTCACTCAACACTATAAAATCAAAAACTTTATTTATCAGTGCACTCAGAAGCCCTAATGAAATGACTCATACAAATCAAAGGAGCAGGAGATTTACCTATAAATCAATACTCTAAATTTTTTCTTGTAAGGGTAGACATACCATTACAAGAACTGGGAGTGGTTATTCCTTAGGACAGTGGTTCTCAAAAATCACCTGGGAGCTGGTTGATGGCATGATCCCACACCCACAGATTCTGATTCATTAGGTTTAGGGTGGGGCTCAGGTGTCTGTACTTCTAACAAATACCAGAATTATTTTAATGAACACCAAAATTGGAAAATCACTAGCTTATGGCTTACTTTTACTTAAAATGGCTTATGGATTATATTCACTGAGGAAATGAAAAGGTAAGAAAATTACATGATGAACATAAAACAGAGGAAACAGAGTAGTTATGTTTCCTTTAGGAATCCACTGGTATTACAACTATAAAAGAATGGAACCACCCAGATACAGAGTGCCTCTCTCCCTAGATAATGCTTGAGATGACTCTATCTACAGCTCTACATTTTCTACGTCAAGTACATTTTAAAATGTTTAGTAATTTCCATCTCTATTTATCAATTACCCTTTTCCTGAGCTAAGTGCTGACTTAAATTTGTCTCAAAGTTAATTTTTTTCTAATGTTTGCCTAAGTCACATATTATCCAATTCCTGTGCCTGGAAAAGACATAATTCACTTTCTACACCAAATAGTATCATCAATAAAATCAATAGCTATCTGGTACTCAATTATTTTGATAATTTACTCACATCCAGAGTTCATAAAGAGCACATGAGTAGCTCCTTGTCTGTAACATTTTCCTGCATACGCTTCTTTATTATGGCTTTCGAGTGAACTGCCGAATTTCTATTTCACCAGTGATGTGAAAACTTGTGCAGTGTGCCATACGTATATGTATGCAATTTTACAACAATATACAGTAATACACAATATTGAAAGATTTAGCACAAGGATTTGCATACAGTAGGCATTCATATACCCTATTTGACTATATTATCACTTAAAATTAATATAACTGTATAAGCATAATAATCTCCAACACTGGTTCTTTTGTAGAACTCTATTAAAAAGTACGACTAGGATAGCTTAAAAATGTGATTTTAAGCCACTAAACTTTCTTTAATTACAATACTGAACCAAGACACAATTTTATAGTTGAAAGATACATTGGGGAGGTCGTCCAGAACTGAACTCGTATTGGAGAAAAGGAGAAAACACAGAGGCAGTATCTTGCTCAAGGCTAATAAGTAGCAGGGGGGACTTTAATTAAGGTTTCCCGCTGTCTGCCACTCAGAAACTTCAGAGATGCCTTAAAAAACAACCAACCCATATGCAAAGAAATAGCCATACTCTGAAAATTCCCCCCAAAACTGCAAATAAGATTAAAATATGAATTCGACCTTGGAATGATCACTTTTTATGGCATCCAGAGCACGAGTCAGACTTTTCGAAGGTCTCTCGCAAAGATATATTTTAATGTAATAAATTTTTAAACAAGTTGTTTCTTTAAAAGGTTCAATACATTATTTTTGTATTATTTCTATTGTATTGTATTGTATTGTATTATTTTGACTTACCTAAACTCCATTTAATTGATAACATCTCAACATCTCTAGATAGCAAAAATTTTACAAAGAAGAAAAATTTATGGGAAGTTTACATTTGTACTCACTGTTTTTAAGAAAATTTCCTTAATTAGCATTTGAAATGAAATGCTTCAAGTAAACATAAATTTTTTTGGATTTTAAACTCATGTTTCAACACTTCTTTCAGCTTTTTATATTAGTGTATTTTTACGGATATACACAAATTTTTATTAACACTGTATGAAAGAATGGTACTCTGCTAAACTAAAAACCAGTAAGGAAACTTAGAAACATGTCACACCTTTTAGAATTTTAAATAAAAATCACCTTCATTTCTACCAAAAGAGGAATTCTTTTAAATCATGCTTTCTGTGGCCTATATCCTCTGTTGGTAGACCTTAACAATAGGAGACCGGGTTGGAGTCAAAGAGAAAAGCCGCAGCAGGAAATTGAAAAGCTCACTGCTCCGGTTGGAAAGGTGTCAATAGCAGTTCATTTTAAAGCCACTAACTAGAATTCACAATCCATAAACTGTGTCAAGAAATTTATGGCAATGTTCAGAGGTGGCACAGAGCACCTGGGGTAAAAAAAAAAAAAAAAAAAAGGTACCTGTGTACAAGAGCGTTTCAAACAAGAGTAAAAAGAAGAGGGAAGGGAAGTTATAAAGAGGTCTTGCAAAGAGTGTTACCTTTATTTTAGAATAGCTTTACCCTTGTATATTTTATAATCTATCTCAAAAAGAAATCAATTTATACTTACATTTTGCAGTTATTATGCAACTGGCCAAAGAAAATATCATACTGTCTTCTAGGATCTAGGAAACAAAACTAAGTTTAGAAAGGGTGAAACGTAAGGTGTCCCGTATTATGCCTTACGCTAAAAAAATCTAGAGTATAGAATTATGGTCAAGGAAAGGAAAAAAGTGTATTATTTCTTTATGATGTTTTTCACTTAAAAAACATCTATATAATGTAAATAACCAAGTAAGATTGGCAACAGATGTTAGCTCAGAGCTACTCTTCCTCAGAAAAAAATTTTAAAATAATGTAAATAACCAACCTAAATATTGCATTGCCTCCTCGATGCAGTAAACACTTATCGGTAATATTATTGGCTCATGACACATTTTTGCAAACAAACTGGCTCAGCTCTATCCTTCTGGCTTGGCCTGGGACAGCAACAAAGCCACAGGACAGAGGAGAGTCTGCCAGTGCCCTCAGCCTGATTCGATTTCTGCACCCACATACACCTGGAAACCAATTCTGTCTATGAAGACTTGCACATGTCGAGTGGGACAGAAGATTCCTACAATGAACAGGTGAGGCAATAATGGCTATAGTCCTGTCCTTTGCCTGACAACGCCACACAGCAGTGTGCTAGGGGTGACAGACATACACTGGGAAGAAGCCAGGCTGCCATGCCTGGCCACACAGGTAGAGCAGCTTAGGCGATAAAGGTTTATACTTGTCCTCCTCTGTTATGATCAGAGAATTGTGGTCCAATATTTGCTTACCCAAATATTAAATAATATACAGCTGCTTCAAAGAGCTAAAAAAATAGGAACTAAATTCTTGTACTATTTATGGATGATGTACAATAAAAGAGAAGCCACTGAATTCTAGGAGGGCATCTGGATTAAACTGAATAAAAAGCACACTCTATACATGTGTGATTATATTTTATTTGATAAACATTTAACAATTACATCACCTGTTGGTCATTAAGGTTCCCCTGTACTAAGGAGTCAATGAAAATATGTTGATTGAAGTTCATTCCTCTTCGTTCTTTTATGATTTTCTTTAAAATAGATTCCAGTTGCATAAGGGCTTAAAGAAGAAAAACAAAGAAGATTTGAGAATATAAGCCCTTGTGAAGACTGAACATTTTTAATTTTTTTTTTTTTTTTTTGGGAGAGAAAGGACTTTTTATTACAGCTTGCTAGCAAGGGGACGGATAGCTGACTAATGTCCAAAAGAACCATCTTAAGGGGAACACAGAATCTTGAAACAGTTAAATATGCCAGTGGGTTATAGGCAAGAGGGTAGGAAATGTTGAACCCCTTGGTGTTGCAGACTGGGAGTTGCCACATCAGATCTTTCAGCTGTCATGAATATCAGCATAGGATCTTGTCTAGAGGCCATCACATTCTCTCAGCCAGGCTCTGTACTCTGATCTGCTCACTTGGTGCTTATGGCGATACTTTACCTGGTGGGCTCTGGGAGCACCTTGGTGAGAGGAGAGACCTCTCTGGAAACTGAGACATTGGTGGGGGCCATTGTTCTGACCTGGTCCAGCTGTGCTGACCTAATATTTCTGTACAATGTTACTATGTGCAGAATAAAACTTCCAAAAGTAAAAGAGTAGTAATTAACAATTTTAAAAAAGCTAATTTACATTTAAAACATCTATTTTCTTTTTGCTAAATTTAACATACACACAAAAAAAGTACATAAAACATATATGCACAATTTAAGGAATCATCATAAAGCAGATATCCACAACATCGCCACCCAGGCTGAGAAGCAGAACAATGCCAGCACCTTAGAGGCCTCCACCCACACAGCCGTCTTCCCTGGTATCATCCACCTTCCTTCTAAATTCTGTCCTCAACTCCACTCTTCTCCCAAGTCACGCATCACTCATTTGGGGTCAGAAACAGATGTGAAATCATCAAAAAAGCAAATTTCTGAAATCTAAAAGATACAGAATAACTGATATCCAACAGTCAATAAAATTATCCAAAGAGCACTTCTCAGTTCCCATGTTGATCGCTTACGCTCCAGGAAACACTTTCACATTTGGCTCCCAGGATTCCACACTTTCCTCCCACTTACTGCCTGCTCATCCTCAGGTTCCTTTGTTGATTCCTTCTCATCTCTCAAATTTCTTAACAATGGTATGTCCAAGGTCTGTAGGCTCAGTTTCTGGACCTCTTCTCTTTTCCTATTTACATTCATTACCTTGGTGATCACCAGTGTTAAACTTTCAATACAATCTACGTACTGAACACTCCCAAATTTATATTTCCAGTCAGGACATCTTTCTCCTGAACTCTAGACTCATACATCTAACAACCAACTCAGCATCTCCACTTGGAGGTCTGAAGCATACTAAACACAACATAAACAGGGGGCCGGCCCCATGGCCAAGTGGTTAAGTTCGCACGCTCTCCTTCGGCAGCCCAGGGTTTCGCCAGTTCGGATCCCAGGCGTGGACATGGCACCACTCATCAAGCCATGCTGAGACAGCGTTCCCCATGCCACAACCAGAAGGACCCACAACTAACAAATATACAACTATGTACTGGGGGGATTTTGGGAGAAGGGAAAAAAAGATTGGCAACAGTTGTTAGCTCAGGTGCCAACCTTTAAAGAAATAAATAAATAACACATCCAAAACTGAACTCTTGATATTTCCCCCCAAAACTGGATTCTCCCACAGTATGCCCCATCTTATTTCCTAATAACTTTATTTTCCAATGACCTTGGTGACTCCTTCACTCTTACAACCCACATCTATCAGCCAATGTTGGTGGTTTTGTCTTCAAAATACAGAATTATTCTCCCTTACTCTTTTTTTCATTCTATATTTCCTGCTGCCTGCCACATAGTCCTAGCCCATAACAGCTCCCTAATTACTCTCTCTGCTTCTGCTCTGGGCTCCTATAATCTATCACAGCAGCCAGAGTGATCCTTTAAAAACATAACTCAGATCATAACTCTGCTCAAAACCTCCCAGTGGTTTCCTATCTCATAGTAACAACCTAGTCATACAATGATCTACAAGCTGGACAAAATCTGTCCCTCCCCCAATCTTTCTGGCCTCATCTCATTCTGTTCCTTTTCTGACTACTTCACTCCAGCCACACAGCTCCTGGTTGTACCTCCCGGTGAGGAAGAATCTCATCTCAAGGATTTTGCAATTGCTTTTCCTCAATGTGGAATACACTTCCTTTGGCTATGCGGATATGCACATGATCTGCACTGACAGGCTTCCTTATCTTTCGCAAGTGTTTGCTCAAGTCACCTAATCTTCATGAGGCCTTTCCTAAAAACCTTATTTAAAATCACAACCTCCCCACCCCGAACACTCCCCATTCCCCTTCCTGATTTAATTTCTCCATAGCACTTGTCATCTTTTAACACACTATTCAGTTTACTTATTTAGATTATCGCCTGCCTCTTCACACTAGAATGTAGTGCCACAAGGACAGGAATTTTTGTTTGTTTTGTTCACTGACATCTCCTCAGCACCAAAAACATACCAGGATATTATAGATCTTCACTAAATATTTATAGAATTGAATAAATATAACACATTAGTGATTAAAATGAGAAACTATTAATACTGTAATACAGGGGTTCCCAAACTTTGCTACACAGAATCACCTAGAAACCTTTTTTAAAAAAACTGTAAAACATAAGAAATATAAGTCACACCTCATACCAATTAAATCGGAACGTTTAGGAGTAGAAGCCAGGCTTCAATGTTTTTTAAAAGATCCAATGTGTAGTAAAATTTGGGAACTACTGTGGTACATTCTCAACCCTACAAGCACATCAGAATAGTGTGGAGAGCTTTTATAAAAATATCTGATGCCCAGGGCACCTCTATCCCAGATTCTGAATAAACTGGTCTAGGATAGAGCCTGATCTCCAGTTTTTTCGTTTTAAGTTCCCAAAGTGATTCTAATGTATAGACCAGGTTGAGAATTACTCACCTAAACAAAGGAAGCACTGATCCAGCCACAGGATCCCACTCATATAAATACCAAAACATAGTCATTTTCAATGACAGCTCAAATCTGATCTATGCCCATGTGACAGTGCAACGAACATATTATGCTAGATAATCTACTTTTATTTAGAATCAAAGAATACAAATTAATTTTCATTTTATATCAATTGAACCAATATTTGTGAAACACATTTTTTTTTAAGGGGAATTAATCCAAACGCATGCATCAAGACGATCAGAATGATGATGAAAACAAGATACCAGAAAACGTGTCAAGTAAATTGGTTTTTCTGGACTTATGTTGGGACATCAAGGGACTCACTAGAATGGGAAGCCCCATGAGGACAGGATTTTTGTCTCCTGTACATAGAATATTGCCTAGCACACACAGGCCCCAATAAACACTCGTTCAAAGAATAAAGGAAGAGAATCCCAGGAAGTAATACTATTATATATGGAAAATAATCCATTATTCCAATGCAGCCTATGTATTTTAATTTACCCAGCCTACTTCCAAAAAAGAAAGTGAAGCAGCTCAGAATAAACATATTAAAGCATTACAATCATTAAATTACTGGCAGAAAATACAGAACAAAAAGAAAAGAGGGAGAAAAATTTAGGGGAGACATCTTAAACTAAATTCGCTATTTTTCTGTGTAGATTTTCAATGTTGTAACCAATGCCAAATTTACTCAAAATGGCAAGAATTTTTTATGTTGCTACATTTTTTACAAATATCTATAGAATATTTAATCATGTTGATACTATTTCCTTATTTCCTAATTCCTATATTGTTGGACAATTTGATTATTTCTGGTTTTCTACTTGTAGAAATAGCACTATAAAAAATACTCATGAGGGGCCAGCCCAGTGGTACAGCGGTTAAGTTCGCACATTCTGCTTTGGCAGCCAGGGGTTTGCCGGTTGGGATCCTGGGTGCGGACATGGCACTGCTTGTCAAGCCATGCTGTGGTAGGCATCCCACACATAAAGCAGAGGAAGATGGGCACAGATGTTAGCTCAGGGCTAGTCTTCCTCAGCAAAAGAGAGGAGGATTGGCAGCAGATGTTAGCTCAGGGCTACTTCCTCAAAAAAAAAAAATACTCATGAATATTTTCTTCTTTTAGATAATCTAATCCATTATTTTATGACTCTCATATATATCATCAAATCGCTTTTCCAGGATTTACCCTGACTTTCATCAAGGCTGTAGGCTGTACCAGTTCCACAGCACCTTCATTCTGCAGCAAGTGCTAGAGTTTTGTTTACTAACTCACTGCTTTGTCCTCTTTTTTGTTTAAGAAAAACTTTCATGGGGCCAGCCCTGGTGGCCTAGTGGTTAAGTTCAGTGCGCTCTGCTTCGGTGGCCTGGGTTCAGTTCCTGGGCATGGACTTACACCACTCTGTTAGCAGCCATGCTGTGCTGGCAGCCCATACACTATAAAACAGAGGAAGACTGGCATGGATGTTAGCTCAGGGAGAATCTTCCTTAGCAAAAAAGAAAAGAAAAACTTTCGTTATAGGAAATGTAGGAGAAAAACATAGACAAAACACACATGACCTATAATCTCATGATTCAGAGATAACCCTGCTAAAATTGGGGCATACTTTCTTTTGTCTTTATTAAAAATTAAGAGTGGCAAAACTTACCATCTTCATATTGTTTTTTCCGATTTGCACTTTTATCAAGTGATCCATCTAGAAAGCCTTTTCCAATCTCAGCCCAAACCTGAAAATAGGAAAACATACCTATTATCTGATAAGTAGGCTCTCTAGATAATACCGAGCAGTTTAAGCTAATAAATGAGGCACTCCTGTCTCACCTAGGGATCTGAGAAGCTCTACCTTTTAAGTGGGCTGCATAAGCATTTACTACGTAGTCTCTGAGGACAGGGCACAACTATATTTTAATAATTTCAGTGAAGGCACTTGCAAATTAGTTATAATTGGAAAGTCAAAAGTTCCTTTTCTTATTAGGAGTAGGAATGGGGAGGAAAAGAACATGGCAATAGAGCCAATTCTCTATTTTTTATTATAATTGCACCAGTGGATAAATAAAATTCATAGGGAATTCCATATTTTTACTTCACCTGTGATATTGGTGAGCACTGGCTGAGATCCAGAAAAAAGTTAAAAATTAGTCAAAGGTTTGGAGATAGTAAACAATGGAATAGGCTTCCAATTATTTCAAAATTGGGTAATTAGCTCCTGAAAAAACTTTAACTTGTTTATTATTCAAAAGTTCTAAAAGAACTTGAGGAAAGAACATAACACTTATTAATCAATGCTAAATATTTGAAAAATTATTATTACAGTTAAGAGTCCTCAACTCTTACCTAACAAAGATAAACTTTCAGATTACTTAAATGTAAAACATTAAAGTATAAAAAGTACTGTAGGGGCCAGCCCCATGGCCGGGAGGTTAGAGTTCCGAGCACCCTGCTTCAGCAGCCAGGGTTCACCAGTGTGGATCCCAGGTGCAAACCTACTCCACTCATCAGCCATGCTGTGGTGGTGACCCATATAGAAAAAGTAGAGGAAGAGTGGCACAGATGTTAGCTCAGGGCTAATCTTCCTCAAGCAAAAAAAAGAAGAAGACTGGCAATGGATGTTAGCTCAGGGCAAATCTTCCTCAGAAAAAAAAAGTACTGCAAAAATGTGCAGTAAATGTTTATATTAGTAATTTATATTGGTAATTTATATTAATTATATAATAATTATATTTCATATAATTTATAATATATATTATATATAATTTATATTAATTAGTAATTTATATTAGTAATTATTATATTATACTCAAAGCGAGAAAGGAATTTCTAAGCATGACACAGCACAGGGAAAAAATTCATAATGAAAAAGCTGAATGCATTTAGCTACTCCATTGCAACAACGAAAACCTGAACAGACTGAAAAAATCAACAACTCTTCTTGGACCCCTAACACATGGGTGGAACCGGGGCAAACTGAGGCCCCCAAGATTGGAGAGACAGGAGAAAACAGGGAGTCCCATCTTACTGGAACAGACTCACAAGTGGAAACCAGCTTAGGAACCGGCGCTGGGGCAGGAACACCCAAACCATACTAACAAACTGCTGGAGGTTCAGTGCACACAACTCTGAGAGTTAAAAACTCCAGGGGGACTGAGTTATAGGGGGGCTCCCCAAAATATTGTGAGATTTACCTGCCGGAGCTTGACCAGGTTCCCACAGCAAATATGGAAGGAAAATCCCCTCAGGCTTCCAGTAGGGGGAGGCCAAGCACTGTGTTCTCAACAAGGCCCGCCCTCAGGGGAAACTAGTCAACAGAGCCGGACCTGCTGGGGTCTTATCAGAGCCTAACTGACCTGGGGCAGGGAAATACCCAACTCCAGGCAGCTCTAGCCTTCCACGTGGGGGAGGGGAATTACCCAACTCCAGACCACTCTAGCCATCCTGTCCCACCTCACAGGGCAGAAAACACTGAGAAGCACTCGTGGGGCCCACAGTCCAGAGGCGCAGGCTCACTCAGAGACTGAGACGGACTCGCAGGACTGTGGAACACCTCCCCTTCCCCACCCCTCACCGCCACATCGCTAAAGCCTACCTACACCAGTTACTTCTACCCAGTCCATCATGTCAAGCTGTCAAGAAGAAGGTACAAGGCACACCAAAAGGCAAAAAACGCAGTTCGAAGAAACAGAGCAAGCATCAGAACCAGACCAGGCAGGGACGTTGGAAATACCAGACCAGGAAAGTAAAGCAACTATGATTAATATGGTTAAATTAAAATTTCAAACTAGTACGATTAATATTAATAAGGGCTCTAAAGTATCCTTAGGTAAAGGATAAAGCAGACAGCATGCAAGAACAAACAGGCAACCTAAGCAAAGAGATGGAAATCCTAAGAAAGAACCAAAAAGAAACACTAGAGATCAAAAACACTATAACAGAAAAGAAGAATGCCTCTGATAGGCTTATTCATACACTGGTCACAGCTGAGGAAAGAATCTCTGAGCTAGAGGACACATCAGTAGAATCCTCAAAAGCAGCTTCGTACAAAACTAAACATTCTCTTACCATATGATCCAGCAATCATGCTCTTTGGTATTTAACCAAAGGAGTTGCAAACTTACGTCCACACAAAAACCTGCACACAGATGTTTACAGTAGCTTGATGCATAATTATCAAAACTTGAAAGCAACCAAGATGTTCTTTAGTAGGTGAATGGATAAGCTGTCATATCCAGACAATGGAGTACGATCCAGCACTAAATGAAACGAGCTATTGGGGCTGGCCCAGTGGTGTAGTGGTTAAGTTCGCACACTCCGCTTCAGTGGCCCAGGGTTCACGGGTTCAGATCCCGGGTGCGGATCTACACACTGCTCATCAAGCCACACTGTGGCAATGTCCTATATACAAAATAGAGGAAGACTAGCACAGATGTCAGCTCAGGGACCATCTTCCTTAAACAAAAAGAAGACTGGCAAGAGATGTTAGCTCAGCGATAATCTTCCTCGCCAAAAAAACCCAGAAATGAGCTATTAAACCATGAAAGACATAGAGGAACCCTAAATGCATATTACTAAGTGAAAGAAGCCAATCTGAGAAAGCTACGTACTGTATGATTCCAACTACATGACATTCTTGAAAAGGCCAAACGATGGATACAATAAAAACATCAGTGGTGGCCAGGAGCCGGGGGATGGAGAAAAGATGAATAGGCAGAGTACAGAGGATTTTCAGGGCAGTGAAAATACTCTGTACGATATTACAATGATGGATACATGTCATTATACATTTGTCCAAACCCAATGAATGTACAACACAAAGTGTGAACTCTTAGGTAAACTATGGATTTGCATGATGACAATTTGTCAATGTAGGTTCATCCTTGGCAAAAAATGTACCATTCTGGTGAGTGATGTTGATAACGGGGAGGCTGTGCATGTGTAGATGCATGGGGTATATAAGTCTCTGTACCTTCCTCTTAATTTTATTGTAAACCTAAAATTGTTTTAAAAAAATATTTCTTTAAAAAGCACTATAAATAAAAATGAAAGCAAATGAAAACTAGAGATAAAAATTAAGAGCTCTTGCAGATCAGTAAGAAAAAGAAACACAACAATAGAAGTATTGGTGAAGGACGTGAGAAAGCAGCCCACAAATGAGGAAATACAAGAGATCCACAAAAATATTAAATGAAGTTTAACCTCACAAACAGTAAAAAAATAACTTTAATCATGAAATATCATTTTCCACTTATTAGGTAGGCAAATATTTGAAGGATCAATAATTCTACACGTCAAAGCACAAGGAAAGAGCACACTAATGCTGGGGGAAGATAACTGAGACAATGATTTGGGAGGGCAGTTCTGAAGCGGTACGCAACTCAACGTGGCATGTACATTTCCTCACAGTCCAACACCTGCGAGATGGGCGTGCACCTTACACTGATGCCACCTCCCCACTGCTGTCAGCCAAGCGGCAGTGACGGGGCAGAAGTCACTGTCCCTGCAGTCACAACTGGTTATTACTCCTGCGGCCTGACTGGACAACAGCAACCCCTTGGTGTTTCAGACATCAAAAGATCATTTGAGGAAAGACTTTAAGTTATGCTTATGGTCTGAAAACTTTCCTTTAACAACTTCTGGTAGCATTAAGAAAATACCAGATTCCTTCCAAAAATACATCATCTGAATCTACTCAAACCCAAATTGATGGACATTTCAAAAAATACTTGGCCGGTACTTTTAAAAATGTCAAGGTCACAAAACAAAGAAAAGCTGAGGAAATGTTCCACATCAAAGAGGTCTGACCACCAAAATCTGAATATGGGCTCTAGGTAATACTAGTGTATGAATGTTAAATTTCCCAAGTTTGAAAACTATGTTGTCTATATAAGAGAACATCTTTGTTTTTAGGAAATACAGACTGAAGAATTTAGGGGAAAAGAGGCAAAATCTGCACTTTACTGTCACAGGGTTCAGGTAATAGGGGAAGGAATGAATAGAGAGATGGGCAGACGGATGGATGAATAGACAGAAAGACAGATAATGAATGACAAAAGCAAATGAGGCAAAATGTAAACAACTGCCGACCCTGGGTACAGGCAGTGGGGGTTCCTTGTAGTAGGTGCAACTTTTCTGTAAGTTGGAAATTATTTCTATTTTGAGCTACAAAGAAAGAAAGAAAAAGGAAGAGAAAGAAAATGCCAGTATAAAATAGGTACAGGTAACAGCAGCTTAGAAGAAAATCTTGGGAATGATAGCGGAGGTCTTCCTTTAAAAAATGCTGTCTCACCAACATGAAAAAACATCACCTCTCAACTGAGTCAAAAATTGATTCTCCATTAAAATTTGAAAACATTTTAGGAATTCCCTAACCAATTTATTTCGCCTGGGTACAAAGAACAGTTTACTCTAGGAAGTAGAATTTAGAGTGATTTTTCCACTTTTATTTTTATGCTCCTGAATATGTGAATGTTCTAGAAGAAACGTCTATTTTTTAATCATCAAACACAACTAATAAAACCATTTTAATGGGAAAAAGTATAATATTAAACAGTGACAGGGTGTTAAGCCACAGTTCCTAGTGATTTTTTTAAACACATTATCTTGATTATTTACTTGTTTCTATAGATTTGAATAAAATAAGCAATAAACTTCTCAGAGAGCCAAAATGCGGTAAATGACCTAAGTATGATTTGAACCAAATAAATTAATGTTGACATTGATAAAAATAGAAAATAATAAATAAATTCCATATGTGAATCTACGAAAGGCACACAGTAAATGAATTTCAAACTGAATTGGGCTTTCTTCAAATCACATGCATTTTATTAGCATTTTAATGTTCCACTGACTTTAACTTCTTTTTATATAGGACATAGTCTAGTCTATTAAATACAGTTTTTTCTCTTTATTATAGAATTCAGTATTATAACATATTTGCTAAATATTAAAAGAAAATTTCTTTAGTCATCTCCACTTTTTAAATTTCAAAAAGTAAGAGCTTAAAAAAGTAATTTTTAAAAAGACAATTATCATTGCTTGCACTGTTGCTTTTAGCCCAAAACAAGGAAACTATACTACAGAATCTTAAACTTTCATCTTGAGAGGCAAAGTCTGCATTATTCAACTATCCAATGTGATGAAAGAATAATTTTAATTTGGCCCTAGACTTACTGTGCCATGATTCTTCTGGAAGCGAACGACTTCCTGGCCATCTTCAAACGTACTACCCATTACCATCTGTGTAACAGATTTCACAGCAAAACCAAGCATATGCTGGGAGAGGGGTACATGCTGGGACTCTGGGTAGGAGAGCCATTTATCTAATAATTCTTCTGAAAGCTGAAAGAGAACAGAAAACCACAACGATTTATTTCCCCTTGCTAAATCTTAGAAAAACTCAGCAAGTAGGTTCATTTCAGAGCACAGAGTTCAACTCCGATCAAAGTAAGCATTCAGGTGTTTACCTAGCCTGTCAGGCTAACACTGGCTCCACCTAGAATTACGTCCTCAATAGTTCAGGTTCAGAGTCTGTCACAGGGCTGATTTGCAAAACAAAAGCAACAACCTCGACAATAAAAACAGAAAATAGAAATTAAAAGTTCTTGACCCTAATGGAAACTAAGCGACAAAAGTCTGAGTATCTACAAAGAATAGCAAAGGCTCAGGGCAGAGTGCCTGCGACACAGTGAACAGTCAACAAACACAGGAGTAGATACAAAACCTAGACACGCTTCAGCGACAGAAAGCTCTCAGGGTCTCTGCCATTGCTTCGTTCGACAAATATTTATTAAATCCCTTGCGTAATGAAAACAATGTGTAGTCAGAAGCTCAAAAGCTTTGGAGTCAGGAAAACCTTGGCTTTACTTCTGGCCCTGTCACTTAGGAGTAACGTGACTTTGAGCAATTTGCTTAACTATTCCAAGGTTCAGGGGTCTCAACAGTGACACAGAGAGGACATCTCCTACTTGCATGGCCGCAGTGACAGGGATGATTACACCACGCCACATAGCAGGGTCAGGGTTTTGTGAGGGGATAGACGTAAAGCCCCTTTCACGTTAGGAACTCAAATTCAAGCTCCTTTCCCACATCAAGTCCATGAAAGTTTTGTCACAGTATAAAAGGTTAAAATTAAATTTTGTGAGAAACAGAATAAATATTCAAAAAGAAAAGATTAGCACCACAATAGTTTACACCTACTTAAAGTGAAGTATATGGACTATAACACTTTTTTTTGGAGAAAGGAAAGGAAGCCTTAATGATTCCATAGGATCAAGATTAATGAATAGTTAATATACTTTAAAGAACTCTGAGACTCAGGTGAAGTTAAGAAAACAAGAAAATAATGATTAAAATGGAACATAAGTACATAATTAAAAAATTACTTGCATGCTACTAACAAAATAATTCCAGGTACTTTAAAGAAGTTAGCATTCTACAGTTATTAATGAAGTCATCTAGCTTCCTTTATACTAAAAGATTTTAAAAAACAGTTTTGGGGGTTGGCCCCGTGGCCGAGTGGTTAAGTTCGCGCGCTCCGCTGCAGGTGGCCCAGTGTTTCGTTGGTTCGAATCCTGGGTGCAGACATGGCACTGCTCATCAAACCACGCTGAGGCAGCATCCCACATGCCACAACTAGAAGGACCCACAACAAAGAATATACAACTATGTACTGGGGGGCTTTGGGGAGAAAAAGGAAAAAAATAAAATCTTTAAAAAAAAAAAACCGTTTTGGAAACAAACCATTAAAGCGAGGCTATCTCCAGGTAAAAATAAGAGCCAACATAAATTCTACCTATAGGTAACGACAGTTCTAAACGCAAAGGTAAAATAAACACTGGGGAAAAAAGCCTTCTTGTAGAAAAAAATAAAATATATTAAAAGATATAAGATAAACCCATAAGATTTCCTTTCTCTAAATATTTGCTTCAGAAAACATACTTTTTCTTAATAAGCATGGGATTTTTGCCTCAAAACAACTCTAAGAAAAGTACTTAACTCGCAACCATCTCAGCTTCATGCCCAGAAATGGGAGGCCGAGCTGAGCAGCGGTATCGCCCACTTAGACGCTGAGCTGCCAGGCCTCACCTTCCCCACCACTCCATCTGCCGCTGAACGTTGATCCTACATAGGGGCCATTGTAAGCAGACAGCCCCAATGCCATGCAACAAAGCCACACCCTCATCATTTACAGCCTTAGTGTTGAGCCATGTGTCCGAATTTACTCCACGTACCACATGTGAATGCTGACACTTTACCTTGATCTTTATGCTGAAAGTAGCATTTTTAAAGTGTGCATTCCATTGATTTATTTGTTCATTTAATTTTCATAAATGGTTACATTGTTCTCTCATCATTAAGTACAAGTCTTTTTCCCACAGATTTAAAATGCCATCCATTATACACTGAATTCCCATGTGACTTTGGGATTATTTCTGAACATTGTCTATTTCGTTGATATATAGATATACCATTATCATAGTTTTGAAAATTTATTTTGTCTTTATAATGCTTCCCATTACTATTCTCTTTCAAAATGTTCCAGAAGAGAGACTGACTTCCAGAATCATGGAGAGGGGACCTTGCTGATTTTGCTCTCCCTCTAAAACTATGAAAATATGTGCTAAACAACTAAACAACTAAAATCAATCATTTCAGCACTTTGCAACTAACCAAAATTCAGTACCCACTGAGAAGCGTCAATCCAACAGAAACAACTGAACTTCGGTAAGATGCTCGAGTTGCGATGTTTTACCTTAAGTTATTTCCATCTCCCTTCTCTCCCCAGCTCAGTAGCATGGTAGCCAAAGGCCAGCAGCACTGCAGACAACAGAGAGACCTGACATCTCTGTGGCACTGTTACAAGCACCATCACCACTGGTCACCAAAATGGTCACTGAAACAGAGGAGTAAGGAATCCCAAGACTCTGTTCCTCCTCCAAAACAAGTAATGAGCCGGCGAAAACTGTCAGAACCAACTTTTGCAAAACTCTGGAACACAGTCCACAAACTTCTAACAACCAGGGGCAGGTCTGGGGAAGAAAGAAGCTGCTGCTCTGTGTGAGAGAGCACTGCGGGATTTTAAACAACCGGTCTACCACCTCCACGCCCCAGACAGGCAGCAGCTATGAGAACAGTGGTCTGTACTCCGGGTGCTAATTGCTAGGAAGGAATACAGACATCATCCTCAAAGAATTGTGACTGGAGCCTCACCTGTGTGGCAGCTCCCATGAAGGACTGGTGCAAAGGCTTCCCTTTGTTTTGCCCAACTCTGAGCACGCCCAGAGCCAGGATGCGTGCCTGGGTGGCTTCTGCTGAAAACATTTAAAGGCACAGGTAGTGGCTACAACAGGTGGGACGAGAAACAACACTTGGGACAAGCAATAAACAGCCTAAGAGGCTGGGGAACTAAGAGGTTGGGAGAAGAGATCAATGTGGGAACAAAAGCTTTTAAAAGCTTCTGCATATACCAGAGAATTAAGAAAGCCAAGCAAATGCCCAAGGGCAGGACACAAGCTCAGAAAAGGCTAAGAGAAGACTCAGAGAAGACTCTGAAGAAGAAGAAGAAAAGGCTCAGAGAAGACTAAGCTTCCACATCTGGCAGGTCTTCTGGCTCCAAACACGCAGGACGTGAAAGCTAAAGTAGAGCTGTAAGAAGCCTGGATAAGTGTTAAAGGAGGACCCCAACGCAAAGCCAACCCGCAAAGACTGGAAGAATAACTTTCATTTTTTTCTTTTTCTTTTTCTTCCTTTTCTTTTTGTCAGCTACAAGTGTTTGAGGTAAATCTGTCAAAACACCAGCTAACTCATTAAGCTAACACACAGATGCTTCAGTGGCCACACATAACAAAGAATACAGACTTCACAAAAACAGTTTAGAAAAGACACTAAACCAGCAAACCACTACCACCCACAAGAGGCAGCAAGAACAAACTCTGAGGAAGGGAAGATTCTGACGTGGAGAGTTGCCATCCACAGCTGCGCCCCCTCCAACAGAGCCTGGATCTCAGCCCTGGAGGCACATGCTCTTCCTCAGGCCCTCTGCCTTGCCCCAGGCCTGGAGTTGGTGACTGCTCCTTATACCTGCTATTCCTATATTCTTGAGAGTTCTCTTTACTTCTAACTAGCCAATCTCTCATTACTCCAATCCCCTGTTACAGTTGTTAATTCTTTATATTAAACTTTCCCTATTTAAATAATTGTGTGATTTCTCTCTCCTGATTGGATCCACACTGAAAAGACCTTCAGAAATGTTAATCAAGAAAAAGAGAGAGAAGGTACTGCAGAGCCTAAAGACATTAGAAATATAACAGAATATTTGGCAATAAAGCAAGAAAAGAAAGAAAAGGTATTAGGATTGGAAAAGAAATAAAACTGTCATTAATCTCA
Source organism: Equus asinus (assembly GCF_041296235.1). Taxonomy (NCBI): domain Eukaryota; kingdom Metazoa; phylum Chordata; class Mammalia; order Perissodactyla; family Equidae; genus Equus; species Equus asinus. Next base: position 138,002,851 of record NC_091793.1, on the reverse strand, counting down.
GACACCATGATAAACTATCAGAGTTAATAAGGGAATTTGGCAAGGCTAATGACTACAAGATCAATATGCAAAAATCAACTGCATATATCAGCAACAAACAAAAAATGAAATTTAAAAACAGTACAATTTATGATAGCATCAAAAAACTCACTACATACCTACGAGTAAATTTAATAAAAGTTGTACAAGATCTCTACACTGAAAAGTAAAAAAAACAATTGAGAAGAACTAAAGACAAAAATAAGTGGAAGGGTCCTCTTTCATGTTCCTGGGTTGGAAGACTCCGTAACAGGTAAAGATAACTTTACACAAATCAAGTGACCTACACAGTCACATGGTTTATGATAAAGGTAACATTACAGTACAATGGAGAAAGGATGATCTTTTCAATAAGTTATGCTGGGTCAACTGCATAACCCGTATGTAAAAAAACGAATGTTAACCCTGTTCCTCATTCTCTACACAATTATAAAGACCAAATGCATTATAGATCCAAGTGTGAAGGGTAAACAGTAAAACTTTCAGAACAAAACACAGACGAATATCTTCACGACATTATGGTAAATAAAGATTTCTTACATAGGACACAAAATGTAGTAACCATAAAGACAAAAAAGTATTAAGTTGGACTACACTAAAATCAGTATCTATTTATTAAAAGACGAGCTAAGAGCATATAGAACAAGCCACAGTAGAAGACACTTCCTATATATATACATGTATGTATATGTATGTATAGCCAACAAAATTCTTTAATTCAGAATTTTTAAAAACCTCTTAAAAATTAACGAGAGAAAAATCCAAAACAAATAGGCAAAAGACCTAAAACAGCACTACACGAAAGTGAATCTGCAACTGGCCAATAAACACATGGAAAGATGCTTAATTTTATTAGCCATCAGAAAAATGCAAATTAAAGTCACAATGAGATACCCTATACGTCTACAAATACGAAGGAATGGTGAGGATGCAGAAAAATCAGAACTCTCATCCACTGCCACGGGACTGTAAATGGTAAAACCACCGTGGAAAACTCTTTGAAAGCACCTACTAAGGTATCGATTCATTAATCCTCAATACTATGAGACAAGTAATTGTTATTATCCCCATTTTACAAATGAGGACATGTGTCACAGAAAACAGTAACGTGCCCACTACACAACAAAAACCACAGAGCTCCTGTTCCAAGCCAGGCAGCCCCATGCAGAGCCCAAGCTCTCAACCACTCTGCCTCTGTCTATATAAACAAGGAAGACAGGAAAAACTACATTCATGTCAGGCAAGAAGGAAACGAAAACCAGAAGACTGATGAACTTCAAAAATAGAAGGTGTTCTGAGATGAAGGGTCAGGATGTGGGCCAAGCGAAGAGTTAAGAGGAGGAGAAATACAAAGTAGCAAAAAGTTTGCTATCAGAAACTCGGAGTCTGAAACTGGTTCCAACATTAAACAGAATGAATGCTTTTAATGAGCATCACTGTAATACTTGGTTAAAGACCAGTATTTGACAACCATTAGATATAAACCTTCTTAAGGACAGCTTTTTGTATTGGTAGTTCTAGTACCTAGCAGTGTCCAGCAAATCCTGGGTGCTCAACAAATATTTAGTGAATTTACCAATGCCCTTTTTCAAAATGACTGTCCTGTCTCTGCTTCAAAGAATAAGTTACATTTCTGACAGAGAGTAAGAACTCTCTCAAAAGTTATTATTAGATACTTCTTTAAATATTCAATTCTGTCTTACTAGTAATGTATGTCATAACTCTCTATGTAAAGTCATTGAACATTAGACCTTTCACTTTACAAAATTTGGCTTTTTACAAAGAACAGTTTTTGGCTTTCTAAAATGGAAAAAAATCTGATAATAAATACTGAACAACGCAATAACAACAGCAGGGTACATAATCCTCCCCAAACCAACTCCTGCATATTAGCAGCTTCTGTAAGAATTAAAAAACCCAAATACATAGTCCTAAAAAGTCCATGAATAAAAGACTTTGTTCTTAGAGAAAACTCAATAAATTACTGAATTTTGGTTTTAATTATTCAATGAATTATTAAGCTTTGTTCCTAACGAAAATTCAATGAATACTGAGACTATCACTGATAGTTGAATAGGTCATTGTCCTTTCGAATTGTACAGTAATACAGGTTAATTAATGAGAAAGAAAATTAAATAATATAAAAGCATATAGAAATTAATTTCAATTAAATTCAACCCAGATAGAGATAACAACTGTTAACATTTTTGTATGTAGCTTTTCATGTTTTTCTATAGTTACGTGTTTCCATGTATATGTGTGCATATGTGTGTATATAGATATATTCTGGAAAATACAGTAATACTATACAAACTGTTCTGTACACTGGTTTTCTCACTTGCCATCTATTATGGATTGAATCGTGTCCCCCAAGAAGATCTTGAAGCCCTAACCCCCAGTACGTACGAAGGTGCCTTATTTGGAAATAGGGTCTCTGCAGATGATAGAGTTAAGAGTGCATCAGGGCGGGCCTTAATCCAATTGTGACTGTGTCCTCATAAAAGGGGGAGATTTGTACACTGAGACACACACACATACACGGCAAGATCTCCTCATAAACATGAAGACAGATATTGGGGTGATAAATCTATAAGCCAAGGAAGACTATAGACTGCCAGCAAACCATCAGAAACTGGAAATGCACAGATGCTCCCTCACAGTCCTCAGAAGGAACCAACCCTGCTGACACCCTGATCTTGGACCTCTAGCCTCCAGAAGTGGGAGACCATAAATTTCCGTTGTTTAAGCCAGCAAGTTTGTGGTACTTTGTTATGTCAGCCCTAGCAAACTAACAGACAACCTTAAAATCATCTCCCCATGTCAGTGAATAAACATCTTTGCCATCTTTCTTAATGTTTTCATTCTAATCCATTTAAATAATCCTCTACTATTGGATATTTAAGTATTTTCCAACTTCCGCTACAATAATCAATGCTTCAACAGTCATCATGGTACATACATCTATTTTGCTGACTTAAGAATTAGTCATTTAATCTTTTGATACATATTGCTGTGCTGTCCTGCACAAAGCAGGTATCAACTTACACTCTGAGCAGCAATACCAAAGTGCCCATTCCCCATACCTTTGACAGAATTGTCAATCTAACAGGTAAAAAATATCTTGACATTGCTTTAGTTGCCTTCTTTTGTTGTTAAATTATTGGTAGAGTTTAGACAAATTTCAAATTTTTTTAAGACATGCCTTTTTTTTTTTTTTGGTGAGGAAGATCGGCCCTGTGCTAACATCTGTTGCCAATATTCCTTTTATTTTTTCCCTCCTCCTCAAAGCCATAGTACATAGCTGTATATTCCAGTTGTAAGTGCTTCTAGTTCTTCTATATGGGATGCCGTCACAGCATGGCTTGACAAGCAGTGTGTAGGTCCATGCCCAGGATCTGAACCAGCAAACCCTGGGCCACTGAAGCAAAGCATGTGAACTTAACCACTACACCACCAGACTAGCCTCAGTTTCACATATTTAATTGCCATTTACACGTTTTCACCAGCGTACTGTATGTTCACTTCCTCACCCATTTTTCTATTGGGGCTTGTATCTTTTTCTTAATAATGCGTAAGAGCTTTCTGTACGTAGCTGGCTTTTAAATGAAATCCATAGTACATCTTTCCCTAGTTCTGAGTGATAGGTAGTCAAACAGTTCTACGGTGACTTTTCCTTTGTAAGACAATAGATATTAAAAATTTAAAAAAGCTATAAATGGTATTCCCAAACACCAAATTTAGGACCCAAAAGGTTTCCTAAAAACCTGTTAGGACAGTACGTTACTTATCAGAGGTTTTAATTGTGAGTATCTCCCTACAGTATCAGATCACTGCTGATTATGCAACTAACAGATTAAATGCTTTCACCCTACTCTGGTAAAGGCCTTTTTTTTTTTTTTAGCCATGACCATAAAAATTTTGTTACCAGTACTGTCACTTGTATCACATAAGTGCATTTTATCTGCTCATGGCTTAATCCACTTGTTTTGCAAAGTACTCTACAAAACAATGCAAATATTACAAATGATTCATGCAGGATTTTTCTCTAGGCACACATATCTAGTAGGTCTGCTAGAGAATTATGTGAATTTCTGTTAGTTTGTGAATCTCAACTGGTTTATACTGACTTGGAATTCTAACAATCTGTTGACGAGCTTCATTGATAGTACAGTGTTACACACTGACTTATTATTGGTAGAAATGTCCAAATCTATGACAAGTGCTTTCATTCCTTACCAATTTTGTCATGCATGATAGATGCACATTTACACGAAAGACAGAACTACCCAGTGGTTGAATAACAGGAATGCGTCTATGCTGACATATTCTTTTACCAGCTATAGTTAAATTACATAAATCACATATTGATATATAAACTGGAAAGGCCCAACAAATGTACACTATTCATCTTATCATGTGCCCTGAATAAATAAGATACAATATAACTTACAGACTTCTTCAGAATGTTCTTATTAAAAGACCATGCTAATTTCAACTAACATAAAATTGGATTACAGAAAAATGAGTCTTGAGATACAATTCTACCTGGAGGCAGAAACAAATAAGATTCTGGAGTACATATCAGTTGTTCAGAAAGAATACAAACTTTCTTTTTGAAAAAAGTCTTTAGGTAATTATTCAGTAACTATTATGAAGTTATTAGAATCGCAGAGAAGCAAATGATTTTTATTCCACCACTAGGTGGAATTAGAATATTATTGTAACTGCAATACTCAAAAAAGACTAAACAAAGGAAGCAGAGAAAAGCTAGCAAGCAAAACTACATTCCAGGGTAGCAGAACCAAGATACAGAGAAGCGACAGGCCCAACCGACTGGGATCAAATCCAGACCTACTATCTACCAGCTGTATGACGCTGGAGAAGCTACCATCTACCTACTGTATGAGCCCGGACAAGCTACCGTCTACCGGCTGTGTGAGCCTGGACAAGCTACCGTCTACTGGCTGTATGACGCTGGACAAGCTACCGTCTACCGGCTATGTGAGCCTGGACAAGCTACTGTGCTTCAGTTTCTTCATCTGTGAACACAGGGAAGTAACAACACCTACCTATAAAGTTTTTGTGAGGATTAAATGAGTTCATACAAGCTATTAAACTAATGAACTCAACAATTTTGGCTATTAATATTATTACTAAGCTGTCAATTAAGAGGATTCTGGACAAAAGTTATAAATTTTAAAATCCAGAAATACTTGTTAAATTAGAATTTAGCCCAAAAGTCACAGGAGGATATGGGTTGAAGCACACAGAAGAGAGAAATCACACTCACAGAATTAGAGTGGAGGTGTACACACTGCCTCGGAGCAGAGATGGTCAGGGCGGGAAGGAGTCAGAATTCACAGGATGAGGTTTGAGAGGATTAGAGAAGAATCAGAACACAGAACTCAGATCTGGACCCAAAACAAGAAAAAAAACGCAAAAGGTTTATTGTGCCAATATGAAGTATACAACTTATTTTGGGGTGATAGCTCCAAACAAAACTAACCAACTGGCTACTACATGCTAAACACCGTTAGGCCCTCTAAAAAGCATGTCCTCAGGGCTGGCCTGGTTGCAAAGTGGTTAGGCTCACGCACTCTGCTTCAGTGGCCCAGGGTTTACAGGTTCAGATCCCAGGTGCAGACCTAGCACCCCCTCGTCAAGCCACGCAGTGGAGGCATCCCACATAAAACAGAGGAAGATGGGCACAGACAGCTCAGTGACAGTCTTCCTCAAGCAAAAAGAGGAAAGCTGGCAGCAGATTTTAGCACAGAGCCAATGTTCCCCACAAAAAAAAAAGCTTGTCCTCGTTGGTATGATGTCTGGAATTTGCTTTAAAACAATCGAGACAGAGGACAGGGGAGGAAAGTAGGGGTACAGATAAAATAAGACTGTTGAATTTGATAACGGTTAAAGTCTGGTGATGAGGACATGGATGGCCATTTTACTACTCTCTATTTATGTTTCTGTAAATTTTCCATGATTTTAAAAATTATTTACTCTACATAATGCGAGAGTAAGTGGGGTTGGGGTGTGTTTGTGCATTTTGAGTGAATGTGGAGTTAACCTCTGCAGAACACAAAGGATCTCTATGTAACCCTCCAAACAAGACAGACACAAGCCACAACTGTAAGAACCCTGCAGGGGGGAGAGAATGCATTGGCCAAGCTGGAAACACTGACCAAGAGGTGCAGTTTCAGAGGAGAGGAGAAGGAAAAATATAAGCAAGGAGAAATGTGAACAGAACAGAACAAGGTGGGAGGAAAAAGCAGCAAACAAATGGCAGGAAAATCTATTTCTCAAGGAAAGGGGAAGGACTGGTATTTCATGAGTGGTTAGTGTGCTCTAAGACCTGCTGTTAGGTATTTACATCCTTATCTCATATAATCCTCACAGCAAATCTGTAATGTGGGTGCTACTATCCTCAATTTAAGACGAGGAAATAAAAGCTCGCAAAGGTCAAGTAACACACAAACCACCGTGCAGATACTAAACGACAGAAGCCAGACTCAAAACCTCTTGCCCAAGCCTAACAGTCCTTGCAGTACACAACAATGCTCTTCCCCAAGCAGCTACCTTAAACATACAGCAAAACAAATAGCTGTGTCTGAAGCACGCGGATTATGAAAAGGGGAAGGAAAACACAATCTAAGAAGGGAGAGAGACAAGAGAACCGACCTGACTTTGTTATGTAGCACATGCAGGTGGTTAGGGCACTTTAGGGAAGCTGCATGGGGAAGAGAGGAAATTAAACTGGAGACTGGAGGAGGCGCTAGCCAGGCAAGGTGCGAACAATATTTTTGGGGAGGAAATAGCAAGAAGAGATCCATAGAGATAAAAGAGGAGACAATGAATTAAGGTCAGTATTCCTTTGCTGATGTAACAAGTATTGACTGAGGCCTATTCTACACCAAGAACCATGCACAGTAATCAAAGAGAATAGATCCTCCCTTCAAGGAGCATACGATTCAGGAGACAGACATCCAAAGAATTATACAAAATGTAATTACACACTGGGAAGTGCTGTGAAGGAAAAGTATAGCATGTTATGATAGCATCTAAAATGGGGACCTCCCTAGGAAGAGCAGGACGATTAGAGAGAGCTTCCCTGGAAAAGCGACCTTTAAACTAAAACCTGAAGATTGAGTGCCATTAACCAGGTGTGTGGATGATCGGGGAGACAACTCAGGCCAAGCGAGTAGCAGATACAGAGACTTTGAGACAGGAGAGAACAAGGTAGAGAACTAAAAGAAAACCAGCGTGGCTAGAGTTTCAACACGAAGGAGAAGGTGGGAAAGGAGGCAGGGAAATCGGCAGGCGATCACACATGGTCTTAAGACAACATTAAAGATTTCAGAGTTTGTCCCAGAAGCAAAGGGAAGCCAGTGAGGGTTTTTGATCAAGGGAGTGATAAAATAAGAACTGCATTTTGAAAGCATCTATTCTCAAGGGTTCTGAACTTTAAGTCCACAGGTACCAAAGGGTCTGTGCATAGAATCCAGGACCCCATGAACTTGGATGATGGGGGAAAATCTTTACTTTTCACAAACCTCTACAGAAGACTTAGCATTTCCTTTCATTGTGACTATAGGCCCCTTAACTTTCTTACCAATAGAGATTTCAAATATGTTCACATCATATTTCAGTTATTGCAAAATCTCAAAATAATGGTGTTATCCCTCATAACGTCATTACTTTAAAATCACAGAAGCTTTTTGAAGCATTGCTAGATCTTGTTATTTAATACATTAATAATGAAGCACATATATTACGATATCACAAGATGTTTAAAATAGTATTTTGATAACATAGTTGGTTTCCTTTGTAGTTGTATACTTAAAAATGTTATTCTCAGGAGTCCAAAGGTTTCACCAAAACTGCCAAGTGGTACATGTCATAAAAAAAGTTTAAGAGTCCCTGCAGAAGGGAGAAAACAGAGGCGGGAGAAGGGCAGAGAGACGGTGGAGAAACAAGCACCCAGGGAAGGTGATGGGAGCTTAAATGAGGACAGCAGCAGGGCTGCCGGGAGAAGGAGATCAACCTGAAAAGTATTCAGCAGGTAAAATTGACATCAGAGACTCTTTTCGAGTGTAACTTTCTTTTTTTTTTTTAACAAAGAGATGCCAATTTTTTTTTTTTTTAAGATTTTATTATTTCCTTTTTCTCCCCAAAGCCCCCCGGTACATAGTTGTATATTCTTCGTTGTGGGTTCTTCTAGTTGTGGCATGTGGGACGCTGCCTCAGCGTGGTCTGATGAGCAGTGCCATGTCCGCGCCCAGGATTCGAACCGACGAAACACTGGGCCGCCTGCAGCGGAGCGCGCGAACTTAACCACTCGTCCACGGGGCCAGCCCCTCGAGTGTAACTTTCAAAGAATACTTAGTGTTATAAAAATGTTTACAATATAATGATAAATCAAAAACGCAGAGTCTAAAACTATTCATACAGTATGATGATTAAAATTCTACCGTGCATAGAAAAGACTGGAATAATAGAAAGTATTTTAAACGCTAAACATGGTTATCACTGAGTAATGAACACTATTAAAAATGTTTATTTTTTCCTTAGGACTCTTCTAAATTTTTCCATATTTTGTAAAATGACTACCAGAAAAAAACAAGCATAATTTTAGTTATTTTGGGGAAAATTTTAATGACATGGGAAAATGTGTATGCTATGTTTTAAAGTGAAAAGTATATAAAATTGTACATATAGTATGATTTGAGACCATATGTATACCTATAGGGAAATTATGGGTGATTTCTATATACTGTCAGATTTTCCATGTTTTCTACAGGAACACAGCACTTTTATAAATTACAGTATTTTTAAAGGGCACAAGTGGATGGATCAGCTTTGGACAGAAGGAAAGACTGTACTATTTAAAATGAGAAGAAAGAACAAAGGACTGAAGTGGACTGAGTTTGCTGGTGGGGAGAGGACACTGGGGAGTCAGACGTGCAGGACCCTACAGACTCAGCAAGGCGGCAGCCAGGACACCCACAGCAAGCCCAGGGGCTGGGAGGCCCGGCAACACGGGAACAAGCGTGCAGGTCTAGGGACAGAGAACTGTCAGGCAGCACACCAGGCTCACCTGAGAGCCTCAGGGAGAAGGAAATGGATGGAGTAGTATTGTTAACCTTTGTAAACCATGTGTGGAGCGTCTCAAAATATCAGGTCCCCTCCCCTGACTGAGTTCGTCCAAGCAGAGGCCCGGGAATCTGCATTTTCAGTGTGAGAGCACTTCAGGCGAGCACAGACCATGCTTTGGGAAACACTGGCTTAGAGTCTGGCCTGAAAACAAAGGACAAATCTATCGATATAGAAATTCTTTTCAGGATCTCTGACTCCCATCATTCCGACTTACACAGGGAGTCTAAATGTTAATACTTTTGCTTTGTTTTTGTTTATTTTGTTTTAGAATTTCAGAAGAATAAAAATCAGCTTAGAAAGACAGGTAAGAAAAGAGTAGCAAAGACAAGACACACCAACAGTCAAAAAATGTACTATTATCTGCATCAGAGAACTCCAGGCCAAACTACTCACCACCTTACCTTGAGCAGGAGAGCAAAATTACTCTGCAGAGAGGCAGTCACACCATTCTCATACAATTTTTTCCTCATGTGGTTTTCACTCACGTTCCCACCAGTAGACTGATACCTTAATAATGACTTCAGCATGGTTTCAAAAGGGTCCGCTGAAACAGACAAATTAACGTTTCTAAATCAAAGCATTAAATCAAAATAAAAACTCTCCAACAAAAGAACAAAGAGACGAGGAGGTATGGGATTGTCGCTGAGAGCACGCAGCTCTTTCCACAATTCCCTTATCTGTCTTTCCCAAATATGATCAGTTCAAGAGGCAATAAAACTTGGCAAGAAGACACGGCTCATCAGGCCACATTGAGGGGGCGCCCCACACAGCACAGCCAGAAGGACCTACAACTAGAAGACACAACTAGGTACTGAGGGAGCTGTGGGGAGAAGAAGAAAAAGAAAAAAAGAGTGGCAACAGATGTTAGCACAGGTGCCAATCTTTAAAAAAAAAAAAACCAACTTGGCCAGAATACAATATCCTGACTGGGAAATCCACTATAAATCATTATTACTTACATAAATTTTCTATCTACATATCAACAATCTTTGATTTTTTTAAAAAAAGCTCATTCCACTGACTTTAAATCAAAATTGATGTTTGTGTATAATCATCAAGCATTACACCTAAAATTATGTAGCTGAGTTCAAAAATTTCCTTTCTTTTCTCCTTCATTCATTTTCAAGTGTTTCTTTAATGACTATACCGTCTTCACACACAAAAAATACACCGTCACTGTAAACCAAACAACACGTTAAAATACAAAGAACAAAATTCACCTAACTCCCACCATACAGAGACACTCACTTTTAGAGATTTATTAACAACTGTTAACATTTTTCATTTTGAGAAAGATTAGCTCTGAGCTAACTACTGCCAATCCTCCTCTTTTTGCTGAGGAAGACTGGCCCTGAGCTAACATCTGTGCCAATCTTCCTCTACTTTATATGTGGGACGCCTGCCACAACGTGGCTTCTGCCAAGCTGTGCCATGTCAGCACCCTGGATCCAAACCAGCGAACCTCGGGCCGCCCAGAAGCAGAACGGGCGCACTTAACCACTGCGCCACCGGGCCGGCCCACGTTAACATTTCTTAACAGAGAGAGACAGACAAAAATCTGTCAGATTTCGCAAAGAACTGCAGCCCTTTCTCTCAGAGCGCTTCCCTCAGTTCACCGGTGTGATCATTGAATACTGTTTGCACGCTTCCCCACTCCCCAACACTAGACCATAAACAGCAAGGGGCAGAGACCACGCCTGGTTTGACTCATCACTGTGTTTCCTGACAGCAGCATCCTTCCACGTTGTGGAAAGCTTAGTGACTAAGAGCAGGAACTCAACCCAGACTGCCTGGCTTCACTCCGGCTCCATCACCAAGCAATGGTGTGACTCTGGGCAAACAACAAGCTCTCTGTACCTCAGCTCTCTCTTCTGCAAAAGGCAGACAATCATAATACCTACTTCACAAGGTTGCTCTGAGGATTAAGTGAGTTAATATTTGTAGAGGGCTTACAATAGTGCTGACATGTAGTAATTGCTATACAACGATTTGATAAACAAAATAAACTGTCTCTATCATTATATTAAGGTCTGAATGTACTCTTTTATTCAGCCATTGATAAATATTTAAGTTTGTTTCAAATTTTTATTATAAATAATACTAATATGTCTTTTCTCATTTATGTGATTACCAATTTATGATAAATTCCTTAAGATATTATTGGTAAGTCAAGGGTCACTGCCAATCTTCTCTCCAGAAAGTCTGTAAAACCTTTACACTCTATGTTTCTCCACTCCCTCATCAACGAGTTTTGCCAACATTTTTCATCTCTTCTAGTCAGAGAGTTAAAAATCTCATTTTTATTTGCATCCCACTGATTAGTGAGGTTGAAATCTTTTCATTTGCTTATTGGTCATTTGTATTTCTTCTTTCTTAATTACCTTTTTTGTCTATTTTTCTACAACTGCATTTTATTTTTATTGAATTGCTAGTTTTTATTTACTTTATATATATGGGTGGTAAACAGTTTCCCCATTTCTCTTTTAAACTTCTTCATGGTGCCTTTTTATTTCACAGAAATCTAGTAATCGTTACTACACATTATGTTAGTAATACGCAGCCAACATTTTCCCATCTCTCTCTTTTACATCCTTTTTTAAGGTGTTTTTTATTGTACTGAAATTTTTCATTTTTATGGAGACAGATTTACTCATCTCGTGCTTGATGGCTTTTAGATCTCACGTCACTCTAAGAAACTCAAAACTTTAATATTTAACCATGTTTTCTTCTACTACTTTTATGACTCCAAATTTTAATCATTTGGAATTTATTTTGATATAAAGAGTAAGACAGGGATTAAGACTTATTTTTTCCAAATAGCTAACCAGTTTCCCCAAAACCATTCATTATCTTTCTCCTTTATCATCAAAGGCTATCTTTATTGTTTCTGCTTGGTGTATGTACCAGACTACCTACTCTGTTCCATCAGTCTGTCTAGTCCTGACACGGTACAAGATTCCTTAAATTAATCTAGCTCTATAATCCACCGTTCTATCTGATGGTGCCAGTCTTCCCCTCACTAATATTCTTTTCTAGATGTTTCTTAGCTGCTCTTGTACCTTTACTCTTCCAGATAAACCCTGCAACTATTTTTTCAGGTTCCCAAAAAAATCTTCTTGGAATTTACATTGGGATTTTATTGTATAGATCTATAAATTGAATGAAAAAATAACCATTTTACTATACTCTGTCTTAAAGAGGTAATAAATACAAAAACTTCAACAGAATGCCTGGCACGTAGCAGAAAGCATTCAATACATGTTAGCTATTCCCATCCAAGAGCAATGCATGGGTCTTCATTTACAGACTTCTATTCTTAAAAGATAAGGATCAGCTAACAAGAAAGAAAAGTAAACTTACACGTCTTATTAGGGTTGATATGCTGCTTCAGGACATCGACAGTGCCCAAACTAACCACAAGGCGCCTGCCGAACCAGAAAGAGACCACAGGCCCATATCGCTCATGCAAATGCACCAGGAACTCATGCAAACTTCCACTGTTCACGATATCAGGAAGATTACCATCTCTGAGAAAAGAGCAACATTTGACAAAATAATCAATTTAACTTGGAAAAACCAGAAAAACAACAGCTGATTCTGAATTAACTATGTCAATAGATGAGACCAAAGGTACATGAAACTCAAATTACTGCAAAATCCAAAACTCAATATATTTGACTTCTTGCTTTCTGTAGTTATATTTAGATACAGATTTGTCTGGTATTTTGACAATTCATAACACTTCAAGCCAAATAAGAAAGCTACACAAGGAACATCTTTGACCTAGACACTGGAAAACTATCCAATTTTTGCAGCACCTCATTCTGAGATAGCAATGTACATCTTTGGCTGATTTAAATCAGATCACCTATGGCAATTTTTTCTTCTTTCCTCTTTTTTTTTTTTGGTGGGGGTGAGGAAGATTGGCCCTGAGCTAACATCTGTGCCAATCTTCCTGTATCGTACATGGGACACCACCACAGCATAGCTTGATGAGTGGTGTGTACGTCCACACCCAGGATACAAACTCAGGGCTGCCAAAGCAGAGTGCATGAACTTAACCACTGCACCACCGGGGCAGCCCCTTCTTTCCTTCTATCTTAATCCTGTTTCTCTAGGCGAAGTGAAAGCAATTAAAGGTTTTGATTTATAACAACCCTCCTTTCTGTTCTTAACAAAGTTTAGATTGTATGCCCAGAGATAAATTTAGAGTAAAAAAGGAATTAAATAAGCTGAGTGATCTAAAAACATGGTTTAGTTTTAATATCAAAAATTATCAAAACTAAAAAAATTAAGAGTTGACTCTACTTGATTCCAAAAAAATAATTACTCACTTTTCTTCCGTTGGTGGAACCCCCGGAATTCCTGCAGCTTGTCTGGACGCCTTAAGAAAAAATTTTAAATTAGTTTAGTGTAACGAATTATCATATATAGCCCATAAGTCAGACGTGTTTTGCCAAGACTTCCGCAGGACCTTAAATGATAGCTTTCCAATTAGGTTAAATCTCAGGAATTATTGCTATATTAAATACAAAACCTGAGTTCTTTGTATTGAAAAGAATTATCTTAATATTCTTCCTCTATGTTAACTAAACTAAGTGTCTGAAGAATTTACTATCCATTCTATATCAATTAATACATAATCAAGAATATTTTTCTTTGTTATGAGTCTATATATGGTCCCATCTGGCTTGGCTCAAAAAAGAAAAAAGCCATGTTTATCATAGTTTCATTCCTAATAAAGTTCACCTCTTTCTACTCAAAGAATTTACCAAAATACAACATGATATTCGTCTTTTGCTTTAACACAATCACTATTCCTCAGGTTCATACAGTCAGTGAGGTATCTGGTTTAAAAATAAATAACAAAATAATTCATAGCAAATTGTTAAAGTAACAACCTCTAAGGAATGAACTGGGGAAAAGTTTGGGGAATTTTAATTTTCACAATTTTGTACTACATTTACGGTTGCTGTGTTTTGGGGTCAGCATTATTTTTTATTTTACAACAGGCATACTACTTTTATAATAAGACTTTTATAAAATAATTTTTAAATTAACTATTTACAGGAAAAATAACCTAAAATATTCAACTCCAGAATCAATTCTGAATTTTGTCAATGATTTTGACTAGCATCTATCACAGTTTATCTACCTAGCATTCTGACCTTTTTTCTACTTAACATTATAGAAATGAATACATATTTATTTATTTATTTGACCATTTAAAGGCTAAACTGAGTTACATCATGTAGTTGGAAGTGCTTATTCATTTTCCTTCTATACTGCTGTAAAATATCTGGGCTATTTCTTTTCTTTCTCTTGTTTTTTCATTATTATAAGTAATGCCACGAAAATCTTTGTACAGTTTACTTTTTTCCTCCTTTGGAATATATATGCCAAAAGATAAATACCAGGGTTTTGCCGGTTTGGATCCTGGGTGCAGACATGGCACTGCTCATCAGGCCATATTGAGGCAGCATCCCACATGCCACAACTAGAAGGACCCACAACTAAAAATACACAACTATGTACCGGGGGGCTTTGGGGAGAAAAAGGGAAAATAAAATCTTAAAAAAAAAAAGAAAAAGATAAAGTCAACGGTATAAAAAAATCCTACCTTTTACTTTCTAGGCTGAAATTATTACTAACTGAAACAAGCTTCCTGATTTCTCTTTAAACATGGTAGATTGATAACATTTATTATCTCTTCCTCCTGAAATTCTGTTAGAATGAAAGTAAAGGGATAAGAAAGGAGGAAACAAGGATAAAGAGAATGGGAGAGGAGACAACAGTGGATGAACAATTCAATCAACTTTTCAAAAGAGTTAGCTGTTGGAGTGATTGACTGACATGGTTCAGAGGCCTGCTCTGTGGGCCTACAGACGAGGATTCCCACAAGAAGCAATCAGATTTGCCCTCAGTAACTCGAAAGGCAGGATAAGACACAAGGCTTTAACAATTAGTAAAATGTCAGTATAGAGATCCCTCAGACACCCTAGGTGTCCTTCTCCATTCCTGTGATTACCTTCCTTTCGGAAAGAGACCTTAAGATTCAAGAACAGGCTGAGGGGTGGCAACCCCTGCAACCCTAAGGGAAAATTATTTCCAACCTAGAATTTTATACTGACCCAAACTATGACTCAAGCGTGAAGCTAGAACAGAAACATTTTCAAATGAGGAAGGTTTCGTTAAGTGTATTTTCCATGCACTTTCTTAGGAAGCTATCGGAAAATGACGCTCTACAGCAAACAAAGGAAGTGAAAGAAAAAAAGAAGAGAATCATGTGGATCCAGGAAACAGGGTACACAACCTGGTGAAGGGCAATAAATACCACAATGAGAGTAAAAGGGCAAGAGCCACGCAGTGAACACGATGGTCACCAGCACTGACTGCGGAAGGATGATGGAGAGCTCCAGAAAGAACAGCTTCACAGGAAAGAAAACGCAACTGAAGTCTTTGAATATTTGAACAACTGCACTGAGCAGCTATGACAGAAATGTTGAAATATTTGGAATACACTGCTGACAAGTAGCAGTGAATAAGCTCTGACAAAGTGCAAAGTCCACCCCTAGCGCTTCGGCAGCTCCCCCAGGCGCAGGAAGAGGGAGCCTTAGGAGTCTGTGCGCTCTGGGGACAACGGCTCCTACACCCACCTCCACACTCCATTAGCAGAAACCAAGAGGGCGCCCCAGAAGCCCAGGTGAAATGTGCTCCTGCCCTTTACTAGATCCACATCTCCCAAATAACCAAAAGGATGAGAGGGATCCCAAGTTGCCATGCACCTGGGAAGACCCCGCAAAACTTCAATCTTCCTGATAATCGTAGCCTTGCCGCTACCATCTGCCTTGAGACTATCCAGAATAATGTTATTATGACCTTTTCTCTAACTTAAATTAGACACCACACGATGCCCAGGACTACCATCCCCAGGTCTTCCATCACCCCCGTGACTTCTATTCCTACAAGTTAATCCTCTTTCCTGAGCCATCTCTCAGCCACTCATCCCCATGGTCGTACACTAGATCTGGACATTGCGAATAACTTCAACATCTCAAGAGTTTTAACATCAAGCACCCAAATCTCCAAGCACCTCCTATCTTTCCTTCTCACTACTTTTAGTATCTTGCCTCTAAAAACTATTTTTACCCCAAAAAGACCTGTAACCCAACCCACTCATATACTCATTTTCCACTTTACCCAGGTTAGATTCCATGGCCAGTCATTATAACCACTCCTTTGCCCTATATCCTTTCGTCATAATCATGTAGCAAAGCACCAATTCTAATTAAATCCAACCTTCTGTCAACCGCCCCTGGACCCACACAGCTCAAGAGAAACAAAGCCAAGCTGACTAGTCTTATTTTAATTTCATGAACTTCAAGTGAGCTGCCTGGAAATCACACTTCCCTAGGCCATCACTCTCCTAATCTTCTAGATAGATGGCTATTTCACTCCTCCTCTCTCTTCAAATCCCTATCCTCACCAGTAACTGACAATCTTGCTTCTATTTCATTGAAAAAATGAAGGCCATCAGGAGCTAATGGCCATACCACAGTGACCTATCTGCCTACATTTTGCCCATATACCCCACCTTCCCTCTCACTAGGGATGAACTGTCTGTGCTCCAAATGAAATGTACCCCCATCCCTCCACGCCTGCACTGGACCCCATCCCCTCCCACCTACTCCAGAAAATTGGTCCAGCAATTCTCTCCTCTGTTCTTACAGCATCAGTTTTCCCCTCCGGACTTGACAGTCCTCATCAGCATATGAACACAATGTCATTTCTCCCACCTTAAAAAATTTCCTTTACCTTGCTTCCCTTTTCAGTTCCCAGTCCCGCTTCCAGCAAAACTCTAAAGAGTTGTCTATACTGGATATCTCTGAACCCACTCCATTTAGGTTTATTACCACCACCATTCCACTGAAACTGCTCTTATTAAGATTATCAGTACTACGAAATTCTCAGGTCTTAACTTGACATACTGCAACATCTGACTTGGCTGATTACTCTCTTCTGCATAAAACACTTGGCTTCCTTCTATTTACCTGGCTGCTCCTTCTCAGTCTCCTTTGCCGGCTCTTCTTCCTCAACTTCTCGACATTGGAGAATCCAGGGCTTGGTCCTTGGGCCTCTTCTCTCCTGTACCGCACTCTCCGGGAGATGGCAACTAGTCTCCCAGCTTTAAATACCATCTATACACTGACAGCACCCAAATTTATATCTCCAGCCTGGACTTTTTTCTTAAACTCAAGACTTATATATCCAGTTCACCATCTCCACCTGGATGTCTAAGAGGCATCTCAAATCTGGCGCATCCAAAACGAAATTCCTAATACCTGCCACCAAAATAAAACTAAACAAAAACAACAGCAAAGCCCTTATGTTCCCTGGAGTCAATTCATCCTTCCAGCTACTAAGGCTAAAAAGTTTGATGTTCTCCTCGATGCCTCTCTTCTCTCACATTTCACATCCAATCCACTGGGAAATCCCACTGGCTTTATCTTCACAATGGACCAGTTCTCAGCATCTCTGCTACCATAACCTTGGTCCAAGCCAACACCATCTGACACAGAAACTGTTACAGCCTCCTAACTACTCTGCCTGTTTCCAGCCCTGCCCCAGGGATGTCTATTCTTTTAACATAGTAGCCAAAATGATTCTTCTAAAATTTAACTAACAAAATTAAATTCCCTTAAACTTAAATGTCACTCTTCTGTTGAAACTCTCCAGTGGCTAACCTCAGAGTCAAAGCCACGTCCACAAGATGGCCTACAACTAAGGTCCGCCCTTCCTCCCCATCATCTGACTTGATCTTTGTGACCGGTCTCTTCCTGGCTCCCTCCACTCCAGCCACACTGGTCCCCTCGTTTTCCTGGAACACACCAGGCATGCTTCCCCCCGAAGATGTGCACTTGCTGTTCTCTTTGCCTGGAATGCCTCCCCAAATATGTGAACGACTTGCTTCTTCACCTCCTTCCCGTCTCTGCTCAAATTTGTCATCTCTTGACCATCCTACTTTAAAATAACAATCCTGCCTACCCCCAGCTCTACTTCGCTCCATAACACTTCACACGAACATTCTACATATGTCATCTGTTTACACTGTTTCCCCTCGCCAGAATATAAATTCCATGAGTCAGGAATCTCGTGTCTGGTTTGTTCGCTGCTGTATTCCCAGCACGCGGAACCGTGTCCGGCACGTAATCGGTTGAAAGAATACAGCGTTGCTTCTATTAGCTAATCAAAGGTCAGTCTCATTTAAAGATGATCAAAGATTCAAGACCTGAGGCCACTAAATGTGTAGTTTCTCAGAAAAACAGACACACTGAAAGCTCCAGACTGCAGGGGCAAGATTCCGGGCTGATGCGCGCACCAGCTCCGAGGGCGCGCTTCAGGAGGAGTTCCGCCGCCACCAGCGACGTGCTTGGAGGTGGTCGGCTACACTCCGACTTTACCAGAAGCACCACCCCGCTTCGCGCGCGACACGTCCAGAGGCGACTCCTCCCGGGTCAGCTCCGCGAGCCCGGAAGCGCCACGCGCCCCACCCCGCCTGAGAGCGCCCCAGGGGTCTGCTGCACCCTCAGGACTCGGGTTCCGGCGGGGACAGCTCGGAAGACGCACGGAAAGGCAGACAGCACAGAAACGCCGGGACAATCCTCGAGAAGGGGGAAGGGAGAGCGGAGCAGGGCGCCCTGGAGCGTCCTCCCATACCCGCTAAGGACCGGAGGTCAGGGTCTGCAGCTACTGCCGAAGAGCTGCCTACCGTCCCTCAGAGCCTCGGGGCCGCGGGGGCGTGGCGACGCTGGACCCGGAGGCCCCGCCCCCAGCCCGCAGCCCCCGCAGCCGCGCAGGCGCCCCGCAGCGGAGCCGTCCGCCCCTCCTCCAAGCGGGCCGTGCGCGCGCCCGGGGCGCGTCACGTGCTGCAGGAGCCGGGCCCGCGCGGGCGGGGGCTGCGGCGGGAGGACCGGGGCTGCGGCGGCGCCGACGCCCTGAGGGCGGAGCGCGTGCTTACCGGGTAGAGGTAGAGCACCGCTCCCACCAGCGCCAGCAAGAAGGTGACGGCGAAGATGGCGAAGTCCAGCATGGCCTCCCGCCCGGAGCCACGGCTCGGATCCCCTCTCGGGCAGCGGCGCCTCAGCCGGGCTGACCCCGGGCAGGGACGGGGGCGGGGCGTCAGGCCCCGCGAGCCAATGGGCCGCTGGGGGCGTGGCCGCGGCGGGGAGAGCAGAGGAGCGCGGAGGAGCGCCCGAGCGGGAGGGGGCTGCGGTGGCCACGACTGCGGACACGTCCCGGGCGCGGGGCCCAGGCTTCGGAAGGACGTTAGGAGCTGTCGTCGCTCTGCGCCGACCAACACTCTTCCAGTGGATTTAGGGTTAAAACTTCTAAACCAGTGGTTGTCAAGTGGACCAGCAGCAGCAGCATCACCCGAGAACGTACTAGAAATGCAGATTGTCCATCCCACCGCAGACCTGCAGAATCAGACGCTCCGGGAGGGAGGGGGACAGCAATCTGCGTTTTAACAAAGCCGGTCCACGCAGTGAGGACCACCGACCTGAGCTAACCCGGCAAGGGTCTGAGTCAAGCACCGTTAGACGGCCCTTGTTTCGCAAAAGAATTTATACTTGAAGCGCTAGTAAATGTGATTCCTTGACCCCTTGTGTGCAGGCAGCGGAGTGCTCAGTGGTTTAAGATTTCCTGGCTCCGCTAGAGATGCAGTAAATCGACTGAATTTTCTAAGCTTCCGTTTCCTCCTATATGAAACAATCGAAATAATACCACACAGAGTTGCCTGTAGGATTAAATTAGATAATTTATGAAAAGTACTTAGCACAGCTCCTGTTAGAATTAGTTTGTTCTGAGCATAAGAATACTCTAGAATCCCTCTTCTGTTTCACATGACTCAGAAGTTTTGACGTGAATAATGTAAGGCAACTTACTGGTGCTTCGTTTAGTGAAAGCGTCCTAATAGTAATTATAGATTTTGTAGCTTTAATAATACAAAGTGTCAAAAAAAAAAGCAACAACTCAGCAAGAGAAATCATTCTAGATTTCATTTTAGAGCTTCTATGATAAATGACATTAGGTAATTATGAAACATATCTCATTGACAATGCCAAATGTTTTGGCATCTACAGCAAATAAAACACTGCTATTTTATCTTTAATTTAGCAGAAATTGTAATTTTAACTCTAGTTCCCTGCGTATAGATGTGTTTCAAAGGTTCATTTTTAAATCTGTTTCGAATTTTAAATACATTTCCCGTCGAAATCATGTTCCAAATAGGGTTTCGATACAGAAAACGTCAGATTTTTAAATGCCTAACGTAGCTGCATAACAGTAACCCTAGGCACCAATCCTCCAGGATAGATACAGGCCTCCCATTTTAGTCCTATAGCTTCAGATCCTCAGAATTTTCAGAGTCTGTGAAAAAGAGACAAAAATTGCAGAGGTTGAGCAGGGCACAGTATTTTAGAGATTAAGTCTCTAAAACTGTACAACTACCTGCTCTTCTTGTGTTCTTCAAACTTTAGCCCAGATACTCCCTAAAAGTATTTTGAAAAGCCATGCATCCATATACTTTCACACTTTTTTTTGTGTTATCTAAAATTTTTATGTTGACCTTAAAGGATTAGATTTCTGGTATATTGTAAATATCACATCTTAAAATTGTTCTCTCTCTCTTTTAAATGTTTATAAAGGAATTTAAATACCATAGTGATATGACGACTGTCATCAAGCTTTTGTTGTTGTTACTGAGGAAGATTAGCCCTGAGCTAACATCTGTGCCAGTCTTCCTCCACTTTATATGTGGGTCACTGCCACAGTGTGGCTGATGAGTGGTGTAGGTCCGCCCCCCACCATCTGAGCCTTCCAACCAGGCCACCAAAGCTGAGCACACCCAACATAACCACTACCCCATGGGGCCGGCCCCAAGCATTTTTTTAAATACATAAACTCTTTGTGAACAGCTGGAAATTTTCCATGGTTTCTTTTTCTGAACTTACTTCCATTTCACTTATCCCACAGAGTTTTATCCTAAAATATTTCTATCCTTGAAAGTCATTTTTTTGTCACCCAACATACTTCTCTTCAACATGTGCGCATGTTGAATTTTAAAATATTTTTCAGTTCTGTGACTCTAAAATTCCTCTTTTAAACCTCCTATGAAATATTTAAATATTTTTAAAAGATTTAAACATTTAAGTAAAATATTTTAAAATTTTAAATATTTGAAGTTTTAAAACAAATATTTCTTCAGGATCAAGATATCATTACAATTTTGTTACACAATTGATCAAAAAATAATTACAGAATTTGGTAAAATAGTAAATATAAGTAAAATTCTATTGGAAATGCATCTCTTCAGAGTGAAGGACACTTTTTTCAATTACTTCATGAATTTATGAATGAATATTATTTACTGCTAAAATTAGCCAGGATTCATTGTCAATTCTATTCCTGTTTTTGGTTTTAATAAATGTAAGCTCCAAAAACTTTTATTCGCATAATCAGAGAGGACATTGTTACAGCAACATCATTTAATTTCTCACAGTCCTTTTGAGATACAGGCCAAAAATCTTTTATATGTATATATATGAAATATGATTTAACTATGATTATATATATATATGATTAACTATGATTATGCTTATATTTAATGATCTGTTACCTCACCTTCTCATCTCAAGTCATCTTTCCATTTTACTGGAAGTAAAGAGTTGGAAATGGAAACATCAGTATTGGTTGTTCTCCATTCTCCCTCAACTGCCCGGGTACCATTATATGGGGTCTTTGCCCTCTATTGTGATCACTGGAGCTGATTCCTACAGGCTCCCCCATAAGCTCATCCTGGTTGGCTTCCACCACTAGGAGGCATCAGGAGGCTAAGCCTAGAAGGAAGCAGTTTCCGAAGCTTCCTGTTGCTCCCTCTCAGCTCTGAGCTGTATTGTCGGGCAGGGGCTGTATCCCTCTACAGCCATAGCTTTGAGGTAGAGGCTCCTCGTGTGATCCTCCAGCCCCCTCTAAGCAACAGTAATGTTTTCTCTCCTTGCCCCTTCAGACTTCGGAGTGATAATGCTTTCCCCTGTTTCTAGTCTCTGGATACTTCACCATCCCTTGTTGGTGCCCTTAGACCTCCCCACACCTCCCTATCCCGTCCCTTCATTAAAGTCTTTTGAAGCTTCTGGGTTAGATACTGTTTCCTGTTAGACCTTGCTGGTTGGCACCAGGCATGCTCCTGGAAACAAGATGGAATTCTGGACCAAGTTAAACACATATTTGATGACCTTGTGAATGACGTCCATCCTTGATAGTCTGTGGCATGCAATGACAACAAAATTATGCAAATTAACACCGATGGTTGCATGGGATGGAATGTCAATCAGGGACAAAACT
Organism: Equus asinus; assembly: GCF_041296235.1. Classification (NCBI taxonomy): domain Eukaryota; kingdom Metazoa; phylum Chordata; class Mammalia; order Perissodactyla; family Equidae; genus Equus; species Equus asinus. Next base: position 137,980,258 of record NC_091793.1, on the reverse strand, counting down.
TTGGGTAGTCAAGTGACTCCTGATGGCAACAATAGGGATTCCAAAAGATTGTGGAGTGCATGGCTATTTCTGACTGCATTACAGATCTTACGAAAGGAAAAAACTATAGCATAAGGCCTTGAATTCTCGATATAAACTACCTCCAAAAGCCAGGAAGCTTGTATGGCGTGTCAGAAGAATCCCTGGTCCTGTGCAGCTGCAGGGCTGATAGGGCTGAGTGTCAGGCTCCAAAACTCTAACTGTGCAGGTTGTAGAGTTATGATGCCAGTGAAAGCACAACCTTGCTCGTTCTCTTATTCAAAAGTTAGGGCCCTGTTTGAAAAGGAATAGACCTCTGAGATCAGGACATTTAGTGACTGAAAGACAGAGCTGAACCCCTCATTCCTCTGAGGCTGCCTCGCTGATGGGAGCAGGTTCTTCCACCCGTCTGCAGAAGCTGGCTTCTCTGACATAAAAGCCTTAAAGAAATTTCTCTGGGGTCAGATACATCACAGCAGAAGGCCTCTTGTCTGGGAGAAGAACTCCCCTTTTTTTCTCACTGTCTCTAGGCCCATAAAGAGAGTTAAACCCCTCAGGGCCCAGGGAGAGAATAGTGAATTCAGTTTCTAGAGGAAATAACCTAACAGTAGCATTCCAGGAAAAAGAAGGCAGGTGATCGAGCGCTCTCAGCAGAGTGGAGTGATTTATCCCTGATGTTGTTTACAAGTGCCAGCACATGGTGATATTGAAAAAGCAGAATATGTTTAGTTGGTTTTATTATTGTTTTAAAATTCTCTACACAAAATGAACCCCCTTATTGCCTGGACCTGGGGAAGCACACTGGCTTATCCATCATCAAAGGACCAATAAGACCTTCTGATCTGTATCAGTGTTGGAGGAGGTCATCAAGCAGACATCAACACCCACTGGCCCTTGAGCTGGACCCAAGCAATCAGAGGCTCCTCTTCTCCCCTGTCCATGGAGTGTAAATTCTGCCAACCGTTCCCACAGTGGGAGCTGTTCCGAGGACACGGCCTTGGGTGAGTAAGGTATTGCTGAGGCCATTTGGACGGTATAAGTGACTGAACCCAGTTAAGGCCTCTGTAATAAACTTTTAAGATTTGGTGGATAAGTGCAGAAATCTACTCCTCTTGTGACCACCAAAGGCAAGTCTTGTAAGTAAGTTCCTTTTCTTGTTAAAACTGCCACTTACCAGTTGGGAGTGGCCTGCCTCTTTCTTTGATCCCTCCTTGCCCTTCGTGTATAGGGGCCAGTTTATAAGGCAACTAAGAGGGAACGTGGGAACCACGTCCTCTATTGGCATGAAGTCTAGGGGTATCTGTTTAAAAAGAATAAAGGCTGGCAAAGGCCAAATTTATTTACACAGTTTCATTCACTCAGGATTTGGGATTTTAATGTTAGGTTGAGCACCTGAGATTCGGTCTGAATGTGATTGCTTAATAAACGGAAGCCTGGGGCCAGCCCGGTGGTGCAGCAGTTAAGTGTGCACATTCCACTTCAGTGGCCTGGGATTCATAGGTTCAGATCCCAGGCGTGGACATGGCACTGCTAGGCAAGACATGCTATGGTAGGCATCCCACATATAAAGTAGAAGAAGTTGGGCATGGACATTAGCTCAGGGCCAGTCTTCTTCAGCAAAAAGAGGAGGATTGGCAGCAGATGTTAGCTCAGGGCTAATCTTCCTTAAAAAAATAATAAAAATAAAAAAATAAACTGAAGCCTAGATTCAATGTTGGCCAATAGTCATTCAAACTGAGATGACAGAAATTACCTGACATACTATTTTGCAGGGGTCAGCAAACAGGATTGCAGGGCCCCATCTGTTTTTGTAAATAAAGTTTTATGGGAAGACAGTGATGCTCACTTATTTATGTATTGTCTATAGCTTCTTTCATGTTACAATGGAGAAGTGAGTAGTTGCAACACAGACCGTATGACCCTCAAAGCCTAAAACATTTATTATCTGGTCCTTCACAGAACTTTGTTAACCTCAGCTGTGGAGGAAGAAGTCCACAGGTTTAGGAAGATGGGAATGTTGGCATGGATTTCATTGGCATGTCAAAATACTTACCTCTCACAAAAGAAGTTAACAAAGTGTTAAGTAAGTGATATTCTATCTTCCTGCCCTAAAAAATCTACCTTCATAATAACAAAATTAAAATATGTTTAAAGCTATTATTTTTATGACTGAAAGTGAACAAAATAATAAAGAAAACTAAGCTTAATTATTGCATATGTCTGGTGTTTTACGAAGGCCTAGTGATGTTTGGAGGAAAAGTAAAATATAGATACACAGGAGCGAGTGACGTCAGCATCGTGGCAGAGTGAGCTCTTCCCTTAGACTCTTCCCAGTAAGATACAGTGAAAAGGACATTCATACACCAACAGAGGACATTCACACAAAAGACATCTGAGAGGCCCATGCAGCCCTACGTCTGAAGGTGGAGGTTCTGGGACCACCCCCCCAACCCAAGGAAATGGAAGGTAGTAAGGGCATCTCCTCTTCCTCCCAACCAGCAGCAACCGCACGACTTCATGCAGCTCTGGGGGGGGGGGGCGGCCCTTCACAGGAATACCTTTGCTCCCCAAGTTACCTCACAGCCTGTGGGAAAGCCCCACACAGACATGGCTAAGCAATTGTGGGTGTGTCTTCATCAAGTTAGCACCCCAGGAGAGCAGATGGTGAGGGCAGAGTGAGAACACCTTTGGGATAGCCCAGGTGGAAGGAAATGCCTCTCCCCACACCTGGCACTCCAGGTCAGCCAGTCAGCCAGAGCACCACACAGATAGAAGAGCAGAAGCTGTGAGTGAGCAAGCCACGGATCATGATGGGCTCAGAATACACAGCTCTTGACCCCCACCCAGTGGCGGCAGTGGGAACATTGCAACCAAATACTATCACTATGTGGAGGCACAACTCCAAGCCGTCAAAGAGTATTAAAAAATATACTAATACTCCAGACCAGAAGGAAAATGACAAGCACCCAGAAATCAATCCTGAAGGCACAGAAATTTATAAATGACTGAGAATTCAAAATAGCTACCCTAAAAAACTCAATGAGTTACAAAAAAAATACAGATAGACAGTTCAATGAAATCATGAACTGCTTCACAAGAGATTGAAACTATAAAGAAAAACTAATCAGAAATGTTGGAGGTGAAAAACACAATCAATGAGATAAAGAAAAATCTGGACACCCTGAATAACAGAGCTGATATTATGAAGGAGAGAATTGAAGCTTGGAGGACAGAAATATAGAGCTGCTTCAGATGGAGGAGGAGAGAGAACTAAGACTAAAAAGAAATGAAGACGTTCTCTGAGAAATATCCAAGTCAATTAGAAAATGCAACATAAGGACTATAGGTATTCAAGAGGGAGCAGAGTAGGAGAATGGAACAGAGAGCTTATTCAAAGAAATAATAGCTGAGAACTTCCCAAACCTGGGAAAGAAGCTGGAAATATAAGTGAAAGAAGCTGTTAGAACCCCTAATTATATCAGTGTAAAAAGACCTTTGCCAAGGTGTATAGTAGTAAAGCTGGCAAAAATCAATGACAGAGAAAAAATATTAAGGTCACCAAGGCAGAAGAAAATAACTTATAAGGGAACCTCTATCAAGCTTTCAGCAGATTTCTCAGCAGAAACCTTACAGCCTAGGAGAGAGTGAAATGATATATCTAAAATTCTAAAAGACAAAAACTTTCAGCCAAGAATATTCTGTCCAGTGAAAGCATCCTTCAGAAATGATGGAGAAATGAAACTTTCTCAGATAAACAAAAGCTAAGGGAATTCATTGCCACAAGACCACCTATACAAGAAGTGCTCAAGAAGACCCTCATACTTGTAAAAAAAAAAAAAAAAAGGAAAGAAAGGTTTTACAAAGCTTTGAGCAAGGAGATAAATAGGTAGACAAAATCAGAAAATTGCAGCTCTCTGTCAGAACAGGTTAGCAAACACTTAGTTATAACAGTAAAGATAAAAGGAAGGAAAACATTCAAAAATAAATATAACCTCATGATTTTAACCAGAAACTCACAACACAAGATGGAATAAGTTGTGACAATAATTATTAGAAGGAGAAGAGGAGAGAGATGGAATTGGCTTAATCTAAGGAAATAAGAGGCTATTAGAAAATGGACTATCTCATCTACAAGATTTTTTATAAAAACCTCATGGTAACCACTAAACAAATAATCAGAACAGAGACACAAATGATAAACAAAGAGAAAAACAAGAAAACCATCATAGAGAACCGCCAAACTGAATTGGCAGTCCAAAACACACTGGATGAGAAACAAGGGAAATGCAGAACAACCAGAAAACAAGTAATAAAATGGCAGCATTAAGCCCTCATATATCAATAATCACTCTAATGTAAATGGATTGAATTTGCCAATCAAAAGTCACAGAGTGGCTGGATGGATTAAAAATCAAGACCCCACAATATACTGCCTCCAGGAAACACATCTCAGCACCAAAGACAAACACAGGCTCAGAGTGAAAGGACGGAAGGTGATACTCCAAGCTAATGGCAAACAAAAGAAAGCATGTGTTGCCATACTTATAGCGGACAGAGTAGATTTCAAGATAAAAAAGGCAGTGAGAGACAAAGAGGGGCAGTATATAATGATAAAAGGGACACTCCACCAAGAAGACATAACGCTTATAAATATCTATGCACCCAAGACAGGAGCAACAAAGGACATAAAGGAACTATTGACAAACCTAAAGGAGGTATTAACAAGAACACAACATTAGCAGGGAACCTTAACACCCCACTTACATCAATGGATAGATAATCCAGTCAGAAAGTCAACAAGGAAATAGTGGATTTAAATGAAAACCTAGATCAGATGGACTTAATAGATATATGCAGAACATTCCATCCAAAAGCAGCAGGATACATATTCTTCTCATGTGCACATGGAACATTCTCAAGGATAGACCATTTTTTGGGAACAAGGCAAGCCTCAATATATTTAAGAAGATTGAAATCATATCAAGCACCTTTTCTGACCATAACACTATGAAGCTAGAAATCAACTACAAGAAAAAAGCTGAGAAAGGGGCAAAGATGTGGGGACTAAATAAGATGTTACTGAACAACTAATGGATCATTGAAGAAATTAAAGGAGAAATAAAAAAATATCAGGAGACAAGTGAAAATGAAAATACGCCTTACCGACTCATATGAGACGCAGCAAAAGCAGTCTTAAGAGGAAATTCATAGCAATACAGGCCCACCTTACTAAGCAAAAAAAGTCTCAAATAAACAATCTTAAACTATACCTAACAGAATTAGAAAAAGAAGAACAAACAAAGCCAAAGTCAGCAGAAGGAGGGAAATAATAAAAATTAGAGAAGAAATAAATGAAATTGAAACAAACAAACAAACAGTGGAAAGGATCAATGAAATGAAGAGCTGATTCTTCAAGAAGATAAACAAAATTGACAAACTCTTAGCCAGATTCACTAAGAAGAAAAGAGAGAAGGCTCAAATAAATAAAATTAGAAATGAAAGAGGAGAAGTTACAATGACTACCACAGAAACGCAAAGGATTATAAGACAATACTACAGGGGCCGGCCAGGTGGTGTATTGGTAAAGTTCACAGACACCATTTTGGCCACCAGGGGTTCGCAGGTTCAGATCCCAAGCATGGACCTACACACCACCCATCAAGCCATATAGTGGCAACATCCCTCATACATAATAGATGAACATTGGCAACAGTTGTTAACTCAGGGCCAATCTTCTTCTTCAAACAAAAGAATACTATGAAAAACTATATTGCAACAAATTGGACAATCTAGAAGAAATGGATAAATTCTTAGACTCATACAACCTCCCAAAACTGAACCAAGAAGAAATGGAGAATCTGAATAGACCAATCACAGGGAAAGAGATTGAAACAGTAACCAAAAACCTCCCCAAAAATAAAAGTCCAGGACCAGATGGCTTCTCTGGAGAATTCTACCAAACATTCAAAGAAGATTTAATACCTATCCTTCTCAAACTATTCCAAAACATTGAGGAAGACAGAGCATTTCCTAACACATTGTATCAGGCCAACATCACCCTGATCCCAAAGCCAGACAAGGACAGCACAAAGAAGGAAAATTACAGGCCAATATTGATGATGAACATAGTTGCAAAACTCCTCAACAAAATATTGGCAAACTGAATACAGGAATACGTTTAAAGGATCATACACTATGATCAAGTGGGATTTATACCAGGGACACAGGGATGGTTCAACATCCACAAAACAATCAATGTGATACACCACATTAACAAAATGAAGAATAAAAACCACTTGATCCTCTCAATACACACAGAGAAAGCCTTTGACAAGATCCAAAATCCAGTTGTGATAAAACCTCTCAATAAGATGGGTATAGAAGGAAAGTACCTCAACACAATAAAGGCCATATATGACAAACCCACAAGTGACATCATACTCAATGGGGGAAAACTGAAGCCATCCCTCTGAGAACAGGAACAAGACAAGGGTGTCCACTCTCACCACTCTTATTCAACATAGTATTGGAGGTTTGGGTCAGAGAAATTAGACAAGAAAAAGAAATAAAAGGAATCCAAATATACAATGAAGGAGTGAAACTCTCACTGTTCGCAGATGACATAATTTTATATATAGAACACCCTAAAGAATCCATCAGAAAACTTTTAGAAATAATCAACAACTACAGCCAAGTTGCAGGGTACAAAATCAACTCACAAAAATGAGTTGCATTTCTATACTTTAATAATGAACTAACAGAAAGGGAACTCAAGAACACAATCTCATTTACAATCACAACAAAAAGAATGAAATATCTAGGAATAAATTTAACCAAGGAAATGAAAGACTTATACAATGAAAACTATAAGACATTACTCAAAGAAATCTATGATGACATAAAGAAATGGAAAGATATTCCATGCACATAGATTGGAAGAATAAATATAGCTAAAATGTCTGTACCACCTAAAGCAATCTACAGATTCAATGCAATCCCAATCAGAATCCCAATAACATTCTTCACAGAAATAGAACAAAGAATCCTAAAATTCATATGGGACAACAAAAGACTCCAAATAGCTAAAGGAATCTGGAGGAAAAAGAACAACACTGGAGGCATCACAATCCCTGACTTCAAAATATACTGCAAAGCTACAGTAATCCAAACAGCATGGTACTGGTACAAAAACAGACACACAGATCAGTGGAACAGGACTGAAAGTCCAGAAATAAAACCACACATCTACGGACAGCTAATCTTTGAAAAAGGAGCTGAGAACATACAATGGAGAAAGGAAAGTCTCTTCAATAGATGCTGGGAAAACTGGACAGCCACATGCAAAAGAATGAAAGTAGACCATTATCTCTTGCCATACACAAAATTAACTCAAAATGGATCAAAGACTTGAAGGTAAGACATGAAACTGTAAAACTCCTAGAAGAAAATGTAGGTAGTACACTCTTTGACATTCGTCTTAGAAAGATCTTTGTGAATACCATGTCTACTCGGACAAGGGAAACAAAAGATAAAGAAGTAGGACTTCATCAGACTAAAGAGCTTCTGCAAGGCAAAGGAAACCAGGAACAAAACAAAAAGACAACCCAGCAACTGGGAGAAAATATTTACAAATCATATATCTGACCAGGGATTAATTACCAAAATATACAAAGAACTCCCACACTGAACAACAGGAAAACAAGCAATTCAATAAAAAAAAATGGGCAGATGATATGAAGAGACATTTTTCCAAAGAAGATATACAGATGGCCAAGAAGCACACAAAAAGATGTTCAGCATCACTAACCATCAGGGAAATGCAAATCAAAACTACACTAGGATATCACCTTACACCCATTAGAATGGCTATAACCACCAAGACAAAAAATAATAAATGTTGTAGAGGATGTGGAGAAAAGGGAACCCTCATACACTGCCAATGGGAAAGCAAACTGACGCAGCCACTATGGAAAACAGTATGGAGATTTCTCAAAAAGTTAAAAGTAGAAATACCATATGACCCAGCCATCTCACTACTGGGTATTTATCCAAAGAACTTGAAACCAACAATTCAGAGACTTACACACCCCCATGCTCACTGCAGCATTATTCACCACAGTCAAGACATGGAAGCAACCCAAGCACCCCTCGATTGATGATTGGATAAAGAAGATGTGGTATACGTATACAATGGGATACTACTCAGCCATAAAAAAGATAACAATCATCCCATTTGCAACAACATGGATGGAGCTTGAGGGTATTATGTTAAGTGAAATAAGCCAGACAGAGAAAGACAAACACTGTATGATTCCACTCATATGTGGAAGACAAACTAACAGACGGCCAAGAGAACAGTTTTGTGGTTACCAGAGGGGAATGGGGTTGGGGGTGGGCACAAGGGACGAAGGGGCACATTTATATTGTGACAAATAATAATGTACAACTGAAATTTCACACTGTTAGAAACTATTATGATCTCAATAAAAATTTTAAAAATATAGACACAATTCATAAATTATTATATATTTATTTCATGAAAATTTTTTTTCTTCCCTTCATTTCTGCAAAATCCCGATTTTTATAATCAAGATTTTCACGTCATTTGTGTTATGTTGACAGTAATGTCAAATTAGCATGTCTTGGGTCATTGTAGTTCTTGAATAGATTTTTAAAGTAATCTTTTCAGGTTTATTGAGGTATAATTTATGCAAAGGATAATCTTTTAATTCACTTTGTGTGTGTGTGTGTGTGTGTGTGTGTGTGAGGAAGACTGGCCCTTAGCTAACATCCATGCCAATCTTCCTCTCCTTTGTATGTGGGACGCCTCCACAGCATGCTGATGAGTGGAGTAGGTCCACACCTGGGATCCAAACCCGGGAACCCCAACCACCAAAGCAGAGCATGTGGGACTTTAACTACTTAGCTATGAGGCTGGCCCCCTAATTCACTTTAAATTGGAGAAATTTTCCTATGTTGAGGCAGTAGCAACTGGAATTATCAATAAAATTTTTGAAGTAATATTAGATTCAGAGTGAACCATGAATTTTACCTATTGTGTTCAACTCTAATGGAGTTACAATGGTAACGTTGTAATTGCAGGGAATATTGTAAAGTAGTTTAAATTTTCACAGTTGTATCACTTAGATTGTGATTTTTTCACCATCTCTTAAAGCAAACTAGGTGTGGACAGTAATATAAAGAACGGGCAGCACAATTTACTCATGCTGTGTCTAGACCTACATATATACTATTTCAAAAGGAAGGGTAATTTAATATAGAAAACTGTTCCTAAGCCACCAATTGCCGCCACTGTGGTCACCACAATAATTTTTAAGTCCTTCCATTCCACTAATTGGAACTCTAAGAGAGGAAGAAAATGATTGCTCAGCACTACCGGCAAATGGTATTTCTATATACAAGAATCTATTGTGTTTATGCTATCTGAGAACAAAGATTTGACGAAGTAATTGATAGATTTTTATCTACCTATTCAAATCCTCCTTCCAGTCTTATATTCTTCTCCAACTTTAGCACTAGCACAACCTACAAATCTTTACAGCATTTAGATGTGGTCACATTTTCATTTGAAGACATAGGACCTGAGATGCGAAGAAGCCTTTCCCCTGGAGCCTGAGCAGTGTTAGCTGTGAGAGCGGATGTTGAAAGTTCACCTCACTGTGCAAACACTGCCACTGAATCCTGATTGACAGGGATGCCCGTGTGTTCTTTAATATTAATTTTTTATGCATTTGTGATCTCTGGGCATCTCTCAAGCATGGGACCCAGGGCAGGGGCCTGTCTCGCCCTGGTCTAAAGGTGGTACTGCCCATATAACAGGACATTCAGTGGGCTCCCTAGCCCTCTGACTTCTGGTTGGGCTTGGCCAATGGGCAATAGTAGCATAAGATGAGAGGGATGAGAGGAAAGTAAAGTGACGATATTTATCCTCCTGGCTCTCATGCTGCGGGCTCACTGTTGGCCCAGCTCCTGTCCTATGGGCTTCCCCATACGGTTACTCTTTCTAGGAACCATAGCTCTTCCTCCTGCCACTTCAGCTGAGGGTTGGTGACAGCTCACCTCTGTGGCTAGTGATGGAGTATTGAAACTTTGTGGTTTCCTTAAACCCTTCCCACAGCTTCATAATGGTTCCTTTATTAAACTCTCTTTAAATTACCCAGTTTCAGTGTTTGTTTCCTGCTGGGACTCTGATCTACGTGATGATTGTTAACTTGCCTGTTTGGTAATTGCAAAAGTTTTTTCAAAATTCTAACGAATAAGGGCAATCAAATATAGTTGGCCTTTATTTAGTAGAGACAGCATTACAGTTTCAGAGTTTTACTCAAGGGCTGTGTCAATTCTCCTCTGTGATGTAAGATATAGTTTCTAACTTGTGTGTTATGGTATTCCGTATTACATCTTCCTACTCCATTATTTTGATGACATCATACTATTGGGACTTGGTGAGCATAAAGTAGAAACGTCCTAGATGCCTGACTTAAATAATACATGCCAGAAGGTTGAAGATAAATCTCACAAAAATTACTTAGGAGTCTGCTGTATTAATAAAGTTTCCTTGGGTCCAATGGTATAGGGTTGTCGCACATTTCATCGGCAGAGTCTGCGGTGGAGTTTAGGATAAGATATTTATTAGGGATCAATATATGTGAAGGAAGGAAGCTGGTTTGGGCAGAGAGAAGTGAAACCGTGACCCAGGCCCAACGAGTGCTTGGCCAATATAGTGGGGAATTATGGAATGAGAATTACCCGTGAAGGTTGGGCTTTGCTGGGCCTTTTTAATGCACCCACCTTGCTCCCTTCTGAGGCAAAACTTAGAAGGCAAAAGTTAGCCTCTGCAGTTTATCTCAGGACCACTATTTATACTCATAATCTTCTTTCTCCTCTATCCATGCTAGATTCCCTTTGCTCAGCTACCAAGTCTTGGGGCTTGCCTGGTGGTTAGTCTTGGAGAATGACTGGATTATCTCAACTGCTTGAGCCTCTGGTAACCACGTCCTTCTCAGGCTGTGGTTTCTCTCTCTGTCCATTTGCAGTCACACTTGGGCACAGGAGTACCAAGTAAATCACCTGAGTTCTACATATATTTCTCCTTGTCTCCCTCATACATCGCAGCCGTACCTCTTCCTGATAATCTGGATCAATTACCCCTGGCAAGATGGTGACTCCTTGCCTGCTTGTCCCTGGACAGAAGGAAACCAGAATATGCAGGCAACAGCTATTTCTTAAAACAATGGGACTCTTGCTGTGTCTTCTGATGTAGGTGTGCCCCTTTGGACACTACGAGCTTTATAACCCTGAAGAGCCCAGATTTGTGCTATGGGAAAGACGTCTCCTAGTGGGTCATTAGGAGTGAAAGTCAGAAGGGTACTCTTGCATGCCCAGACCCATGTATTACCCTCACTGCAGCCATAGCACCATACAAAAGTCTTTGATTCAATGAGAATAGTAAATCATTAAGGATAGCAGCTCATTCTCATAGAATATTGCCTCCAAGCTGATGCTTCAGCAAGCCATTCTGACACTTTACTGGGATGGCAGCTGGTGGGTGACGTAATGAGATATGAACAGTAGATTCCATTGTCATGGGCTCTTTCCAGCATCTATTTACTGTAAAATGGGTCCTTTGGTCTGAGGTGATGTTATGTGGGATCCCTTGCCAGTGAGTCAAATAACTTCAAGGCTTTAAGATAGTGGTGCTGGCTGAGACACTACAGACAGAAAAGGCAAACCTACATAAAATATCTGTCTATTCCTGTGAGAATGAACCTCTAGCCCTTCCAGAATAGAAAGAGCCCCAAATGGCTAACTTGTCAGCCAGTGGCCCCTTGATTTCCTCGAGGAGTTGTGCTGTATTGGGTGGTAAGCATTCATCTTTGTTGCTCGTAAGTTGCGCATTCAGTGGTGGTAGTAGTTAAACCAGCCTTGGTAAGTGGAGAGTTCATGCTCTTGAGCCCATGTATAGCCTCCATTTCTGCCATTTTGGCTACTTATTTCATGTACTCACTGTGCCAGCCCTGGAGCGGCCAATGGGGGGGCTACCTGGTATGAACTGGATTGGTTGTTTTGTTCACTGGATTGTTTAGCGCCTCTTTCATGGTTGGTGCTCCTGGGGTGTTAATATGTGAAAGATTTTCATACTTCTTTCCCACTCCCATATATCTAGCTACATACCTCTATCCCAGACCTTCTTGTCCCCAATCTTAAAATCTTTTTCCATTCATGCCTCTGACCAGCTGGCCAGGCCTTTCATCACTGCTCATGATTCCATATATATTCTAACTTTGGGTTTCTTCTCTTTCCACATAAAGTGAATGACATGGTGCATCACTAAAGATATGCCCATTGAGATGGTTTTCCCCTGCCAGTGTCTTTAAGACCCCCCATAAGTAAGGCTTCAACTCACCTGCTACCCATTTTTGGCTTTACCCACCTACTGGGCCATCCGTTCTATAAATTAAGGTTGGGCTTTCTTGTCCTTCATCTGATCTTACAGGATCACCTATAAAACCAAATGTGTTAGCTGAGGAAGGGGCACTGGTGCAACAGTGGTGGATACGATGGGGATCTGGGCTACTTGCTCGTACAGCTTGCCTCTGAGCTATGGTCCTCAAGACTTGGTGGTCTGACAAGACCTAGCTGATGATGGGCAGTGTTGGGAAACTGAGTCTCTTATGAGAAAGGTTTTAACTACCATTTTGTTCTGGACGTATCTCTTCAAGGATGTTTGTACAGCAAACAACTTTGGAAGGTAGAGATAGTCACCCTTTGGGACAGAAGGCAGGTTTACGTACTCATCAGCATGTCCCTCTCCAGGGCAAAGGTCAGGCAGGTTTGCTTTCAGCCCGTTATAAAAGATCCAACTTTCCTAAACTCAGATTCTTCAGCTGTGACATACGATTTTGAAATGTGTTCTTATGATTTCATCTAGAAGTTTACAGTTATAGCTTTTACATTTAGGTCTATAATTCACTTCAAGTTAATTTGTAAATGTGAGAGATCAATTTTATTCCATATGGATAACAAGTTCCAGCATTATTTGTTGAAAACACTGTTCTTTCCTCACTGAATTATTTTAGCACATTTGTGGACAATCAACTCATCATATATGTATGGATATATCTAACGGACTTCTATTTTCTTCCAGAGATCTACATGTCTATCCTAATTCTGACACCACAGTGTCTGGATTACCATAGCTCTATAGTAAGTCTTGAGATCAGAGAGTGTAAGTCTCCTAACTTTGTTCTTCTTTTCCAAATTGTTTTGGCTATTTTGAGTCCTTCTCATTTCTCTATAAAATTTAGAATCGGCTTCTCAATTTCTTCAAATCCCCATTTATTTAGGTTTTCTTCATTTTTTCCAGCCATATTTTGTAGTTTCAGTGTACATGTCCTGCAAATATTTTATTACATTCACACCTGTTTCATACTTTTCAATGCTATTGTAAATTACATCGTTTTGAATTTCAATTTTTCATTACTAGTATATAGAAATACAATCTATTTTTATATATTGACCTTGTATCCTGTGACTTTGTTAGGCTCATTTATTCCGGTTGTTTTCTATGTGTGTGGATATCTTAGGATTTTCTACATTTACCTCACATTAACTGCAAAGGAGAATTCTTTTACTGTTTCCTTTCCAATATGTATTCGGGTTTTTTTTCCTTCTTCTTGTCTTATTGCACTAGCTAGGACTTCCAATACAATGTTAATTAGGAGTAGTGAGAATAGGTATTCTTACCTTGTTCCTGATCTTAGGAGGAAATAATTTAGTCTTGTGCCATTAAATATGTTAGTTGAAGGCTTTTCATAAATACACTTTATTATATTAAGGAAGTTCCCTTCTATTTTTAGTTTGTTGAGAATTTTTATCTTGAACCAGGTAACTTTTAAAATGTTAACGCAATCTTAAATTCACGGGATGAATCATGCTTGGTCGTGATGCATGATCCTTTTTTTTTTTTTTTTTTAAGATTTATATTTCTTTTAATTCCCAATTTAAAAGAATGTGTAAACCATATTCAGTGATTATTCATGATGCGCTCCACCATCTCTGCCTGGCAGTGGCAAATTCAATGGTCCACGCAGCCTTAGGTCCCAAGCTGTTGCTGTTTTGATACAGTGGGAGAAGACAAATTGGAGAGAGGGTGGATTACAACCTCTGTCCATCTGAATAATTGAACTAGATATGCCAATCTGTATTTACAACAAGTCTGTGGTCTAAGGGTACAGAGGTGAGGCAAGTGGTAAAATTCATACACTGCCTATTGTTTACTGTAAAGTCCTAAGTAATTTCTTTTTAACTTTTTATTAAGATGATAGTTTACAACCTTGCGAAATTTCAGTTGTACATTACTGTTAGTCATGTTGTAGGTGCACCACTTCACCCTTTGTGGCCTCCCCCTACCCCACCTTTCCCCTGGTAGCCACCAATCAATTCTCTTTGTCTCTATGTTTAACTTCCACCTATGAGTGGAGTCATACAGAGTTCGTCTTTCTCTGTCTGGCTTATTTCACTTAACATAATACCTTCAAGGTCCATCCATGTTGTTGTGAATAGGATGATGTTGTCTTTTTTATGGCTGAGTAGTATTCCATTGTATATATATACCATATCTTCTTTATTTAATCAGCAGTTGATGGGCATTTAGGTTGGTTCCACGTCTTGGCTATTGTAAATAATGCTGCAGTGAACATAGGGGTGCATGGGACTTTTGGAATTGTTGATTTCAAGTTCTTTGGATAGATACCCAGTAGTGGGATGGCTGGGTCATAAGGTATTTCTATTTTTAATTTTTTGAGAAATCTGCATGTTTTCCATAGTGGCTGCACCAGTTTGCATTCCCACCAGCAGTGTATGAGGGTTCCTTTTTCTCCACAACCTCTCCAACATTTGTCACTTTTGGTTTTGGTTATTTTTGCCATTCTAACAGGTGTAAGGTGATATCTTAGTGTAATTTTGATTTGTATTTCCCTGATGATTAGTGATTATGAGCACCTTTTCATGTGTCTATTGGCCATCTGTATATCTTCTTTGGAGAAATGTCTGTTCATGTCCCCTGACCATTTTTTGATTGGGTTGTTTGATTTTTTTGTTGTTCAGCTGTGTGAGTTCTTTATATATTATGGAGATTAACCTTTTGTCAGATAAATAACTTGTAAATATTTTTTCCTAATTAGTGGGTTGTTTTTTTGTTTCAATCCTGTTTTCCTTAGCCTTGAAGAAGCTCTTTAGTCTGATTAAGTCCCATTTGTTTATTCTTTTTATTGTTTCCCTCGTCTGAGGAGTTATGGTGTCTGAAAAGATTCTTTTGAAACTGATATCAAAGAGTGTAATGCCCATATTCTCTTCTAGAAGACTTATTGTTTCAGGCCTAATCTTTAGGTCTTTGATCCATTTTGAGTTTATTTTTGTGAATGGTGAAAAAGAATGGTCAATTTTCATTCTTTTACATGTGGCTGTCCAGTTTTCCCAGCACCATTTGTTGAAGAGACTTTCTTTTCTCTATTGTAGGCCCTCAGCTCCTTTATCAAAGATTAGCTGTCCATAGATGTGTGGTTTTATTTCGGGGCTTTCAATTCTATTCCATTGATCTGTGCACCTGTTTTCGTATCAGTACCATGCTGTTTTGATTACTGTGGCTTTGTAGTATGCTTTGAAATCAGGGATTGTGATGACTTCAGCTTTGTTCTTCTTTCTCAGGATTGCTTGACCAATTCGGGGTCTTTCGTTGCCCCATATGAATTTTAGGATTCTTTGTTCAATTTCTGTAAAGAATGTCATTGGGGTTCCGATTGGGATAGCATTGAATCTGTAGATTGCTTTAGGTAGTATGGACATTTTAACTATGTTTATTCTTCCAATCCATGTGCATGGAATGTCTTTCCATCTCTTTATGTCGTCATCAATTTCTTTCAGGAAAGTCTTATCGTTTTCGTTGTATAGATCTTTCACTTCCTTGGTTAAATTTATCCCAAGGTATTTTATTCTTTTTGTTGCGATTGTGAATGGGATTGAGTTCTTGAGTTCTTTTTCTGTTAGTTCATTGTTAGCGTATAGAAATGCTACTGATTTATGTATGTTGATTTTATACCCTACAACTTTGCTGTAGCTGTTTATTATTTCTAATAGTTTTCCTATGGATTCTTTGAGGTTTTCTATATATAAGATCATGTCATCTGCAAACAGTGAGTTTCACTTCTTCATTGTCTATTTGGATTCCTTTTCTTTCTTTTTCCTGCCGAATTGCTCTAGCCAACACCTCCAGTACTATGTTGAATAAGAGTGGTGAGAGTGGGCACCCTTGTCTTGTTCCTGTTCTCAGAGGGATGGCTTTCAGTTTTTGTCCGTTGAGTATGATGTTGGCTGTGGGTTTGTCATATATGGCCTTCATTATGTTGAGGCACTTTCCTTCTATACCCATTTTATTGAGGGTTTTTATCATAAATGGATGTTGGATGCATGATCCTTTTTACACACTGCTAGAATTGATCTAATATTCTCTTAAAGATTTCTGTGTCTTTGTTCATGACAGATAATGGACCATAATTTTTTTTGATTTTTGTTTTGTGGTGGTGGCGGTCAAGAGTAGGATTACATGTCTTTCAATATTTTTGTTTCTCCTTGGCTTGCAGGATCCTAAATCTGAAATTTCCCCCATTCTTTTTTTTAACTCCTTCACCATCCAGTCTTCAGAGGGACTGCAAGTTCACACTTTTCTCAAGAAGCAATGCCCTCTGAGATTGTCACCTCATATCCCTCAACCAAATCCATTTTTTTGATGTACGGTGCTCTGAGCCACTCAAACCCCTTTTCAATATTTTTGCACTTAGGATGGGCTTTCTTTTTAGCTCAGTCTTAGGTCCTCTGTTGTTCACCTACTCTCTCTCAATTTTTCTGGACTCTCCTTGCTCTCCACAGAGGCTTACTCTATAGAAACTTAAGAGAGAGCTCTGCTGGAATTTTTCTTTTATATTTCTATTTTTAGCTAATTTAAAGTTTGTAGTGTTATCTGTCTTCTGGATATCTTGAAACCATGGGGTTTCTGAGGTTGTATTTGTTCTTGTCTATCTGTACTTTCCTTTTGGGGAACATGTGGAGAGATTCAGGTTTGGATAACCATTATTACTTTAGGCACCCTGTAAATCCAGATTCATTCATTTTGGATCTGCTTTATGATTCACCCATTAATTTTCCACCTTGCAAAATTGTATTGCTTGTCTTCTCTATTTTCTTTGTCCTTGTAGGTTTATGCCTTCACTGTTGTTCTGATAGAATTTTAATATGGACCAAAACTAAATACAGTACTCATATTCAATCTATTAGCCTTTATCTAAAGTGTATAGTCTTTTCAAAGTTATGTGCAAACAGAGCCAACTGTGGCAAATGTCAGGTGGTAAGAGCTCCTCTTACTTGATCACTATTTTACTTACTTAAGATTTCAAAAACCTAGAAGTAAAATATTTCATACTTTTAAAATAACCCAACTTAAATCCTACTTTTTGGATATTGATAGAACTCAGATTTTCCTTTAACAAACACCTTTTCATGCTGGTTAATTTAACTGGCTAACTAGGCAAAAGCAAAATGTTTCCTAAATGACACATATTTCCACTTCAAACCTCCATGTAATTTTAGTGCGTAAGATTTGTGAACACTAATTGCAAAGTGAAACTAATTGTATCATTTGTTGGGGGATAATTTGGCTCAGGAAGCAAAAGAGGAAAGAATGCGTTAACAGGCATGTTCTACCGGCTTTTCACATTCGTTACTGTTTTAGGGTGAATAATGGCATCCAGGTATGTTTACATCCTGATCTCTGGCATTTGTGAACGTTACCTTACATGGTAAAGTGAACTTTGCAGAGGTGATTAAGCTGAGGATCTTGAAATGGGGAGATCAAGCTGGATTATCCACGTGGGCCCAATATAGTCACAACAGGACTAACAAGAGGGACACAGGAAGAGGCAGAGGCAGAGAAGATGGCGATGGGAGGATGGAAGCAGAGATGGAAGCAATATGCTTTCAAGATGGAGGAAGTAGCCACAAGCGAAGGCACAGAGGGGACCGCTAGAAGCTGAAAAACACAAGGAAACAGATTTTCCCTGGAGCCTCCGGAGGAAGTCAGCCCTGCCGACACCTTGACCCCAGCCCAGTGAAACTGATTTTGAATGTCTGACCTCCAGAATTGCAGGAGTGAATATATGTTGTTTTAAGCCACTAAATTTCTGCTAATTTGCTAACAGCAGCAACAGGAATGTGACATAATCACCTTTAAATGCAATGATGTACCTTAAATGGAGAAGAGGCAAGTTTATCTAATGTTATGATCAATACCATCTATCAGCTAAATACCTTATAGTAAAGGTAATTAGATTCAGGATATCAGCTATTCACTTCAAAGAAACTTACTTTGCCTCTCTTAAAAGATTACCCCTTGCCAGGGAAGTATAGATTCTTCATTTGTGGAAGATAATCTAAGCACTGAGCTCCTTGAATAAGGCTTGTCCATTTATTTTAAAAACTGTGTTGCCTTAACAATGTGTATTGGATATTCCTTGTTTAATAATTTATAATCTATTATTAACCCTTCAGGGCATTTTTATGAAGGAACTCCATGCTTGTTATCCTCTATGTGAACATCCCTAGCAATGATCTGGGTCCCTACAACCAATGATATGCCGATTATCCTACTTTCACTAGAGTGAAATGAAAATTGTCTATTACAATGGTATATTTCTCACCTCTGATCTTACAACATGATTTCATTTGATCCCTAAGCCATCATTTACGTTGCTATTTTACAGACGAAGTAACTGGAATCAGATAGGTTAGGTGTCTTATTCAGTCATAGAACTAGATGATGTAGAAATGCGACTTGAAGCCAGATCTCTTGTTCCAGGTGCACGCCCTTTCCACCATATCACAGTGTCTCTTAGAGATATTTGGTATCTCAAAATCTTACCCAATACTGTCCACCGTAGATCACAATTTATTATGTTTTCTGTTGTTTCTATGTATTTAAAAAATAGTAGTGACCTTAGTACACAAGTACACATCTGTTGATGGTATATAGGACAATTGTGAAAAATAAAAGACGGAAGGTTGTCTTCGGAAAGAATGAGCACTGGAAATTAATATGCTGCATTATAATTAGTAAATTTGTATTGTAATTTACATATGTCACTCACTTGTGAACTTGTGTTAATTAGCATTCCAAAGCTTCATTATTTTTAGGATACTGATGGGGCCAGATCCTGAACCATGACAAGTTCATCAAAGTAATACCCTCCTGAGAAAGTCTGCACCTGGATAAGTCTCTCTGCATGACTATGGCTCTAATTAATAAGACTCTTAATTAATATAACCACTACTTAATCAATATGGGGAAACCAAAGTATTGCATACAACACAACTGTTCATATTAAAATGATTTGTTTTAATATAAATTTAGGTTGTTTTCTCAAAAGTTCCTTGAACTATAGACTCAAATAAAAGCTACAGATATCCATTTCAGATATAAAATTTGATGAAGATTTTAAAAAATTATTTTGAGGTCATAACTGGTTTATAACATTGTGTAATTTCAGGTGTACATTTTTTTTGAGGAAGATTAGCCCTGAGCTAACATCTGTGCCCATCTTCCTCTACTTTATATGTTGGACACTGCCACAGCAAGGCTTGACAAGCGGTGCATGACCACACCCGGGATCCAAACCAGTGAACCCTGAGACACTGAAGCAGAACGTACGAACTTAACTGCTGTGCCACCAGCCCAGCCCCTCAGGTGTACATTATCATATATCAGTTTCTGTATAGACTGCATCATGCTCAGCCCCAATAGTCTAATTTTTATCCGTCACCATACATATGTACTCCTTTACCCCTTCGATCCAGACTTTTTTTTAAGCTCTCCATGTTGTTTTTCAATCCCTGACACTGTGCTCAAGGTCTCACGTGTCTTCCCATCTGTAAATGTCTCTGTGATGTTCCTTGAAAGCATTCTGACAAAAACTGCTTAAATAGGATTCATAAACTACTGTTGCTCTAGGCTGAAGAATTAAATCCATCTTCACCTTCTCTTTAATTATCATATGCGTATGACTTGGCACAAGATTTTCTTCTGAAAACCCACGATCTGTTAAAGGATTCGGGCTATAAGTTAAAGTTGAATAATGTAAGAAGGCACTTAGTTTCAAAAAGAATTTTTTATCTCTAGAGCATGAATAATGGTAATTCACAATGTTTCTGTAGCCTTTCCCTAATTCTTCAATCTCTGCAAAATGACAACTGAACCACTTTTGAATGGATACAACTTTAGAAAATGCACCAAACACTATGTAGGTAAAGAGTTTCTATCAGAATTGAATAGACTGACTGTCAAAATCATTCTACTAAGTTCACTAGTGAACAAAATAAAAAACTGGCAAAAAAATTCACAATAAAGCTTCAAAAAATTGTTTAATCTCAGATTCTCACCAAATAAACATTATATGGTGAGAAATTATAAGCTTCAGCATATTGTGTAAAACAAATACATTTATTTGATGCTTGATATGGTGTTATGGACTTATTTCACAAAAGCAAAGTGGTCTTTTTTTTCAATTGAGGCAACACTGGTTTATAACATTGTATGAATTCCAGGTGTACATCATTCTATTTCGATTTCTGTATAGACTGGTGCTCACCATCAAAAGTCTGGTTTCCATCCATCATTGTATAAATGACCCATTTACCCCTTTCACCCTCCCCCAATCTAACAATATATTCTATCTATGTGTTTGCTGATTTTGCTCTTCTATCTTCCACATGAGTGAAGTCAGATGGTATTTGGCTTTCTCCAAGGCAGTCTTAATTAAGCCTGTAAGGGCCCTGGCTTTCATTGTCCTGTGACTGACAAATCTCACCAGATGAATGAATGCAGAGGTTTCCAATTCTAGCCAAGTGTCTTCAGTAGAGGTAGAATAGTGCACAAATGGTACCAGACTAGAAAAAGGTTAATGTTCATTTCTGTTGTCTTGCTTTACTGGATCTGGAGACAAAAGTACTACATAGCAAGAATCCAACAGAGCTTGGATTCTGTCTTATCATGGATTAGGTTCTATTAACTTTAACAGAAACAGAAGGATTAGGTCAACATTTAGACATTAATCAAAAATTGATGAATAAAAGATTTTAATTATGAAAGGAAATAAAAGTTTTTTAAAAACCTCAACCTAATGTATTATTTGATAAACTACAAATGAAGATTTCTGGCGTATGATCATTTCCTGGGGAAAAAATGTAGCCATGTTTCTGAGGTGGCTTTAAAACGAAAGGCTTAATATCTGTTGTTACATATGACAAAAATTGGTCAATTAGCATGACGTTTATCTTGTGCACAGAAGGCTACAGAAGCGGCTCTGCTCACTTGAGAAGCAGCAGTAATGCATTAGCTGCTCAGCAAGCACTGCACTCAGGCCCCTGCCCACTCACTCGGCGAAGGCCGAGTTCTCACCAGACGCCGTGAGCTGAGACTCACAAACCAACCGAGGAAAGGAACAGCATTTTTTTAATTTGATTCCAGCCCATTTTCATATACAAAGCTATTTATTATGTACAAAATAAATGCACATTCTTAAAAACTGTTAGAATACAAATTTCCAAAGGACTAAAAAGGGTGCAAAATTTTCAGTTATCATCTTCAATCACGCTATACAGAAACAAAGCAAACAGTAACTCATATACACACACTGAAAAATTTCCAAACAGCTTTCAATGTAACAAAACAAAACATACATCTTATATATTTAATTTTAAAAGGATGAGGAAGGGAAGAATATATTGCACCAAATTAACAGTAACTTCATTATAATGAAAATACTAATCAAAAGTATTTACACATCTTTATTACGTCTAAAACTCTCAACTTTAAAACCTTTTTTTGGCATACAAATATTCAGAGTCACAGTTTGCAGTCAATAATTAGATATAAATAAGGCTTAATAATCTTTTTGTCAATTCCAGTAGAATAAATGAGAAGGAACATTTATGATAACGACACAACTTTTGTGAATTCCTTAGATGTTTAAGTAGCAGCACGATTTGCAAGTTTTTTAACAATTCCGAATTTTCAGAATCCTCCTCTGAATTGACGACGCGCATATATAAGCATTCAAGTCACTGTCACCCTCCATGGTAACACCGAAATGCTCCGATTTAATCTGAGTCCCAGAAAAAGTGACATAAGAGACAAATCATATGCGTTTGATATTTTCCTGTCTTAATGGATTCACTTCTACGTACAGCAAGGCATCTGACAGAAAATGACTGTCTGGCTAGGTCTCTGATTACTTTTTGCTGAATTTGTCATTCTAGTCTACAAAAGAAAACAGCCAGGGCAAGGAAAGCCAGACCTGTTAGGAGTTTCTGAAGAGAACAGACCAGCCATATCGGTCTCTAACAGTTTCCTTATGTAGAGCTAACTACAAAATAAACAGTAAGCAACCACAAAACCTTTTTGGTGACGGTATTTACGAATCACAGAAAGCAGTACAAAGCAGAATAGGAAAAAACCAGTCTAAAATGTGAAAGACCTTTAACAGTAAGATTTACTGTAACATGCCATAATTTTGGAAAAAGTGTGGAAACTACTATAATTACTTTAAAAGTTACCCAAGAAAAATAATCAAAATCCCAAAGGAAGAAATAAAGTTATTTTCTTTAATCCCTATATAAGAAACTAAGAGGTTGAATTTTTTTTTCAGTTAAGTCCGATAACTGATAACTCCTTACCAGAACCACTTTCTAAAGTGTTTATTGATTAATATAATTTTAGTATTCTGAAGAGCAAAATAATATGTCTATCACAGGTAAGTTTTTCCTTTCAAAAAGCAAGAGGAGCATTTGCTGAATTTGAGGGTTGAGCCCACTAAATCTTAAAACACATTGCTCACATAGTGTGGGAAAATGTTTCCAAGAGAAGGAATAGCAAAAATAGCATTTTAACATTAACTAGTTAGTACGCTGGCTACCAGAGAACCTCTAGTTTTAATATATATTGTTGAAATATATTATTTCCAAAATAAAATTTTAAAAGGCCCAATTGTACTAAGACTTCTTGTTTAAAAGAATATATTTTGATCAATAAAATATAATTTTTCCATCCCACCTAAATCCTAACTTGTTTTTTTATTTTCAAATTACAATGCTACATCGGAATAGTGTTACAAATAGCTAATCACTCTGCACATTCAAAAATAGTTATAAATTTTAAATAATGAGACAGCCATCATAAGTGAAAACACCCCCCCCCCCCCCCCCCCCCCGCCCAAAACTCCACTCACAGTCAACTTTGAAAAATGAATGGGTAATTCTTTCAATAACAACATTGTGTTGTTGTTATTATTATTATGGTAATATTTGTAAAATAAGTTTCTAAGGAAACATTCAAAGTATATCATGGAAAAAAAATGTTGAATTAGTAAACTTCTACTTGTTCTTTTCCTCTGAATTTTCAGTTCTTAAGATTATAGGCATTTAGACAAAAGTAAATACAGTTGTATCTTTGTCCTTTTATTTTTCACTAAAACCGTTAGCTTCAAATCCTGCAAGGTGTTTAGAAATTACCCACATCTGACAGATGTCAATGAGGAAATGTAAGAAGACGTGTCTGACGGATTACTACAATCTCCCAGGAAAGTATTTGACAATATAGCCACTTTTACACAAGATTCTTATACTGAAGAAAATCACATTAACTCCTATACTCGAGGATATTTTCAATGTAGAAAATGGAACCATTTCCAATATAGGCCTAAGTATCTTAAACGTTAATGCTTTATTTTCTGTACTACTAGGACTTTTCATTTGAAAACTTAAAGATTATTTAAACTTAATCTTAATTATTTAACTTAAAGATCATTTAATCTTTGATCTCAATTATTTACCATACAGAGGCTGTACCTACAGAAGTCATCAGAAGTCCTTAGGGAATTTGCCCAATCCTTTTTAATTAGGAAAATCTATTGATTACTGGCATCAAGGCTACAAGAGATCTAATTCTATGTTTTAAATCTGGCATTTTGTTACTCATGCTTTTTATTAATACTTTGAAATTTTACCTAATTCAAATATGCAAAATATTCACTGATAATCACTAGGAACTAATAAAAGCAAACGGACACTTTGTTGGAGGCAAATATTAGTTATAATTTTCAAATGTGAAAGGTCTGAAGAGGGCTTGTGATGAGAATACTGCAACTGAAGAGGAAGTCTGACTGTTTCTATGGCACACAAAACAAAGAGAAGAAAGCCATTCCAAGCAAACTTTAGACAAAATGTCTCCAAGGATAATGATTAAACCTATTTTCAAATTAGCCTGTAAATATTAGATCTGATTTATACAAATGAATGGAGATAATCTCTATAGAGGAAAATACTTTAAGATTTAATGTAATAATCCTGAGTCATACTTTTTTTAATATCAAGAATATCAAGTAAAGAGATTCAGAAAGTCCAGAGCAGTACCTGGACTCCTGTGTATTAATACACGTTCGTGGACAAGTCTGACCTGCAACCTCCATTAAGAAACGCCAGCCTAGAAAATGCTAGATTCAATTAAAGAAGTCAAGTTGCAGCCAACATTTTAATAATATTGAAGTGATGACTGATAACGCTACACTGTTGTTGCCTAATGGCATCAGAAAAAGCTCTCCAGAACAATGTTCTCGGTGGGGTCACATTTAAAATAAATCAAACGCTGAGTATATATGACAAGTGAATCAGGCAAGACAAATAGTGAGAATGGCTATTTGTTGAGTGATGCAAATGTTTAAGACTGGTCATTACTGGGAAAAAACAGCTTCAGCTGATGAGGGGAACAGTAATGAGGACGAGACACGAGTCTGGCTGATAAAAGAAAACGACAGATTAGATTTAGAAAAGAAAAGGAATATACTTCACTTCCTATATCAGTCAAAAACTATATCCTAAAGACAAGTAAGAACTTATTTAGGGAAGACAAGTTTAATGATGTATTTGAAGAAATCACCTTCAGGCATGCACGCCCGCACACACACACCCTATGATACTACATATATGATATTATTTTATATTATATATTATATACAATATTTATATTTACTATAATCCATGTACTTGCATCTTTTCATTGGAAAGGTGATAAAGACAATGCTACTCATTTAATAATATTTTATAAATATAAATATATAAAAAAGGAGCTAACCTCTTTAAATTCAAAGATTTCCATTAGTGACTTCTTGAATAACAATAATATAAAATATATGTAAGGCAAGGGCCATGAGTCTATCATCATTAAATAAAAATCTGGTATTCAAGTTAACAGCTTTCTCCGCCTACTCCTATTCAAGCAAACATAAAAACTCTTAGGTTAAGATTCAACTTTCAAATCTAAACTCTAATTAATTATAGGGTCACACATTCCTTTAGAAGCATCAAATTGATCTTCAGTACCAGCTCTTCACGGATAATTTTTACATGCCTTAATAGAGAAAAAGGAAGGCTCACTGATGCTCCTCGACAACGATAAACGAATACTTGGCATTTTCTCTCCTACAGAACGATGTGACCCAAGAAAAGCGCTGTGGCCTGAGGGAGATTAATAAACAGAAGCTGACTCACAGCTCACATAAGCTTCACGGGCCTAAAAGACCTTAAACCAAGTGCCCAGGCTTCATTTTCATACATTTTCCTAATTGTCATGCCCTTATCTATTTTTTCTTCTCTCCTCCAATTTTATCTAAGTAATGACAGAATATTGATTGGGAAGAGTTGAAAAAGTCTTACAAAGCTTGTTTGTTCTCTAAGTGAGCACAGCTATTATTGTTTTAATACTTTGACCTCACTTTCTGAAAGTGAAACCATTATCTCAGGCAACATCTCTCCCCGTCACCAGGATGCTGATGTTTTTATTTCCATCATCACCAGTGCCAAGAAACAAAAGCAGACGAAAAGTTCTGGCTGCAAAGACAATAGACTTTATAATAGCCAAGTTAAGATATATTCGACTGAAATGTCCATCTGTTATTCCATTCTAATGATACTGTTAATTTCTCCTATTATACAAAATGGAAATAATTTCTATGGATAACGTCTAAATACACCAGAATTGCCCAAAGTATATCTTTCCAGTGATTTTATCTAGTGATTTTTAATTCAGTGGGCAAAATTGGTTAAAAGAGGATTATTCAGCTAATGGTTCTACTGTGTTTGCTTATTTAATAGATAAACTTTAAGTTCCATTCTCAAAGATTTTCCTGAAAATTTTACATTTTTGGAAAAAGTAATATAAGAAATAACTGCCTGCTCTGAACATCTACTATCAGTCTAGGTAGGATTTCTATTTTACTGTAAACAAAGCTTCTTCCTATTTCTGTGATAAAATGAATCCTGCCTCTTCAGTTCTTCCATCTTAAAAAGCAGGAAAGTCAAACACCATAAATTTAGGAATTTTCCCCTGATAATCTAAGTTAAACTTTTTCGTAACTTATAAGCATCCAAAATAATCTCCAAAACCAATATTAAGTGGCCTTAAAAATAAAGAAGGCATCCTTATACCAAAATCTCTTAATAAATAAGCAAAAGAAAACATTTCCAAAGTTTTGATTTACAAACAGTTTTAAAAAAATCAATCACGTTGGTTCTGTTGACTTGAAACCTCCTAAAAAAATAAGATAAGTGAAAATAGAATGAAATAAGGTAACAGAAGCAATAATCTCAGTAAATCATAATTATCTCTATTGACTTGTTCTGAGACATCTTCACCACAAACTCATGAAGTCCTCAAAAGGAAACCTTCACATTTACATACATTCTATTTGCAATTGCTGCACCAGTTTATTTCAGTGTTATTTACTCAAAACATAACTGTTTTTCACTGAATAAAACAGAGGATTTTAAATAACTGGGAAGAAAATTCCTCTATAATTTTTTATTAGTCTTGACTCAAACATATGAAGTCTATTCAAACAGCTTCCCTAAACAGAACTCTTTACTTCTTATAAACTTTTTACTCACTCATAAGGTTATAAAGAAAAGGGTATGAGATACTGTGGGCAACAGGAGAGAAGAACTGCAGAAGGAAAATTTCTCAAAGATTCAATTGAGAAGACAACGGGACGTAAGGAAATCTATGATTTGTGTAATGAAAAAATAATATTATTATTTTAAAAACACTATTATTGTAAAAAGCTGTGTTTCTCCCCCCCCCCGCCCCCATCATTGACCCTCTTAAAGACCCACAACCATTCACTCCTGAAAAATGTGCAGGTAACACACAGAACTTCAACACAACCTCAGGAGATTCGGAAATCCCCCAAACTCCATGGAATCTCAGGTTAAGGACACTCTTGGTTGTAAAAGCTCTCTGACCTAACTCAAAAGATGACCTTATAAAAGCACTAGGTTTAACAATCTCTTTGAATTCCAAAACAAACCTATCAGCCTTTTGCTTTAAAATCTTGAATAGTAAAGCATGTAACATTTAGCTACGTATAGTATATTAATTGTAACCCTAAAAGTTATACAGAACATGAAACAGAAATGCATATTTTTAAAAATTACTATATCTAAATGACTAGTTTAAGTTATGCACATCTTTTCAATTGATACATCAATCACATGGAAGTCCTAGGTAAAAATGTAATATATTTGGATATGCTTGTTAACTCTTCTAATTATCGGGGAAAACACAGTATTTGCTTAGTAAAGAAAACCCCCAAGAAATTTTGAGCTTTGCTGATACAAATTGTGCTGCAAATGCTACTTAAATGAGCCAACTGTCAAAATCATAACCAACGTTTTCCCTTAATTATACTAATGCAATACATCTACAAAGTGTATTTCCAGTTTCTCTGATTCCTACTCAATCTTTATTATTTAAGGATAATAATACACTTCAGTAAATTCTCATTAGTAATGTACTTAGTAGTGGAATGAGCCAATGTACCAGTTTCAATAGTCTTATTTTCAACTTATCATGAAATCCTGGAATTTATACTGAGTTTTGAAAATCCAAGCATGCAACAGATACCTTTAAAATATTACGTCCAACGAGGAGTTCCATAAATAAATTGACGTATTTTTAAATATAATGGTCAGTAAGCAGGAGGATGATAGAAGAATATATTAAAAGCCATATCTCTCAACTGCCTCATTATCTGTACTTTTATTAGAAATACCTTAAACTTTGTTGTTCTGAATAATAAGCGAACTGAATCTAACTTCTTCATTTTTAGACTTTTTTGTTTTAAAACATAGTAAGTACCTTTCAGAGTTTGTTTTTAAAAATGGATCTAATGATCTTTAGGAATGGACCACTAAATCTATCAAATGTATTTTCTCAAATCCACCTTAGTGTAGACCAAGAAATACTTAACAAGATCGGATTTAATAATATCAACCAGAAATTTTTAAAGTGGATAATGTCACAACCTACGTCTTTATACACATATCATATGAAATTTTGGTAATTCCTAAATGATTTTCAGGGATAAAAGCCCTGAAACGATTCAGATAGTTGAGAGATGTGGTTAAAGTGACAAAGCAATAAATCAAGTTTCAGTTATCCATGACGGAAGATGGAAAGAACAATCACTTGGGATCTTGAGTATTATATTCAGTTTCTCCAGCTGAAATCTGGCTGAGCCGCTTGCTAGATCCCCACAGTTTTCGAGTGAGCTGACCTGAACGCATCTGTTTAATCCAGAGAAATGGAGAATAGATGTTATTGAGAAAGAAAGAGAGAAAAAGAATACATGAAATTGATATACAAGACACTGATTTTATAAAACACAGAAGAAATAAGTTTTGTTAGGAGAATCATTAACATTTTAATGATTCTTGATTAATAATAATCAAAGAAAGCCTTCACTAATTGATTGTCTTTCAGTTGAGAAACATCTAATGCCAGCCTGTAAATTTTTAAACTAAATGTCTCAGTTATGTCAAAATTACCAGCCTCTCTTACTTTATATATTAACAAAAATATATTTCACTTTATTAAAATAATCTTCTCAAGTTATACTTGATCTAGCTAACAAGACACAGGTTTGGGGATTTTCTTTCTTAAATATTTGCAGTACTATTAACGCCAATCACAAGGATAAGAAAAAAGTAAAATAACATTTTGATGAAAAGAAAGTAATTTTAAAATATTTTTACAGAAGAATTTCAAAAATAATATTTAACAAGAGAATGACAAAAAGTAATTTAGAAACAAGAATAGCGTAAGCTCTCTGAAGGCACGTTTCGTCCACCATTAAATCTGTAGCACCTAGCACACTTCCCAGCAGGTAACAATTACTAATTAAACATTAAGTGAACCAGTGAGTAAATGCCCCTCTGAAAGTGCTTACACTTCTGGGCAGGGCAGAAACTCCAAGTGGGAAACATTTCTCACTCTAACCCCGGGATTTGCTGGAATTCCTTCCCCAAGTGCAAGCACTTTCTAATCGAGACTCATTTGCCGCGTTTCTCAATGGTTACTTCTCCAGGGTACATTTACTGCAGTGATAAAGACAAGCCTCATGTAAAGATACTTTGGCATGCCTGTTTTTGCATTTTCGTTTCCAGGTGTATTTCCATTCCCACATTACCATCTGATTTAAAAATGTGAATTTCATGCTGATAGTATGATACATAAACTGCTACATGATTTAAAAATACACATTAATCAAGATTTTGATCTTTTAGGTAAAAATAGATCTTGAAATAGAAAATCTTTTCATAACTAAATATTGATCTTTTTAATTTCTGCCTTGTCATTTAGAATTATATGTTAATTATGCAAGATTCTAAGTATTCAATTAGATTATTTGCTAAATAAATCCATAATTCAGTTGATACATCCAAGGATGTAAAATAGGTAAAAAATATTTTTATTCAAAATCTACACACAGTTCAGATTCTATGTTTTAGAATATAAATCTTTCAATAAGGACAAAACACTTATTTGGCGTAAATATTACAAAACATTGATTTAGGCCTAAGAAATGAAGCTGCTTAGATGTTTTTTCCAAATCAATTTTTAAAAAGAAAATGTGTGTACATACTAGTCATTTCATTTTTTAAAAATTCAGTAAAATGAGAAACTCAGAAGTCTGAGCAGAGTTCTAAAGTAATCACCACACGAGCGGAGGAGAGGAGGGCAATACTTATTGGGGAAATTTATTAACCAAGAAACTCTATTACTGTTGAATGGAAAAATGCTTAAAATGTTTAAATATAATTGAGATACCAAGATATAGACTTACAAACATTGTTTGGGGGACCTGTTACCTCTGAAAGTAAATGTTGTTGCAGCCACTTTAACTTAAGATCTCTCTTTTGTTAAAATAACATCCTGAAAAAGAGCATAAGGACTAACAAAATCTTAAAATATTTATAAATCAAAAAGGTCCCTATGATTGATGATAGATTTACTATAACCACTGACTGTTATTCAGTAACGTCTTCTCTTGAAATAACCCCTACAGATGTCATATTTTAGATTTCTCAGAAAAGACTGCTGGTATTAATAAATATTTATAATGCTTAATATGACTCTATGTAATAAAGTAAATTTTCTAGAAGAATTGCTAAATTACTTGGAGTATAGACACTAAGCTTGCTTAAGACAGTATTAGATTCATGATATCTGAATATTCAGTAATTGATAAACCATTGGCAAATAAATTTACAGCCACTATAGGGCACACACTGAGAATTAGCATGTTATATGGGGATATTTGTAGTTCCAAGTAAAAAATGATGCTTTTACAAAAGGACAACTGACATACAGTCACGCTGGGTATTTGTTGAAATTAAAGTAAGTAGTTTCATTGTTTGAAGCTATATTTCATTTTTATAAAGGTTTTTTTGTATTAGAAATTCAAGTAGTGGCCTTGAATCTAAATTTGGAAAGACAGAATAAAAGAACTTTCTTATTCACATAGAATGATGGATGGAAACGTCAAATGTGTGCTTTTCATACTATAAACATCACTCTTGAATACCAGCTTTATCCTCTTTTCATTTACTATCCTTTGAAAGATCAAATTTGTTTTTCAATTTGTTTATCCATAATGGAGACTTCTGATTCAACTGGAACGAAGGAGAAACAAAGGAATCCCCAAGAGTACGGGAAATGAAATTCTTGATACTAGGTTTTACCTCAGCTGGCTTGCCAACACCCACTACAATCAACTTGCCGTCTTCTAATCCTACAAGAATATGGCTGTGCTCTTTGGTTACGCAAACACAGTGGATAGGCAATCGCATGGCTAATGGGTTGATGCTGAGATTCAAACTGGAAGAGAAATAAGAAACACATAATTACATGGATATATAATGGATTCACAGAATTTTACACCTGGGAGGTAACTTGATCATCTAGTTCTGCATTCTAATTTCACAGATATGGGAGCTTAAGTTCTGAAAGCTTGAGTGACTTGCACGAGGGTCCACTTTTATAGCGTTACTTAAAACACTTAACAGATGTTTCCTCAATTCTCAACATATATTTCTCTTCTAACCATATGTATGAGCTCTCACTAAACGACTTTCACATAGTTGACTAATAAGAGAAAATTGGATAGAAAGGGCAAAAGCTCAAAAGTTTATCTTTCGGGGGGAGGTAAGCTCAATAAAATTGGTCTATTTGCCTTATCTTAAAAGATACAACATATGCAAAATATTCAAACATAAAGCATAATATTAGAATCCTATGATGTACATACTATTTTCTAGACTAATCTGCTAAAAGATCCCATTGATTTTTCTAATTTTGGATTCTCTTAACAATACCCTGAACTCAGAGTTGTAAAAGAAAATATTGGAAAGATATGATTGGAATGGGGACTCCATGCTCTACTCCAGAAGAAAGAATGACAAAAAGGAGAAAGAAAATACAAAAATAGGGAGAGGATGTTGGTACAGAAGTGATTCTGATATGAATGCAATAAGATAACACCCTGGATCAGGAAATGATCTAAAAGAAAAGGTTTTTAGGAAGGGCCAAGATAGGCTGAGAAGTATAAATAAGCCATAATAAATTTTTTTTGAGGGGTAAGAAAAGAATGTATTTGGGCACACAGGGAAATCAGTGCTTTGTGTATATAAACTAGTAGACAGACACATCCAGCATTCAAACATCCTCTCCTTCACTGGGTTAAATAACAAGACTCCCCACTAATTTAACACACACTCATACACAATCCTGAACAGATATGTTAGCCCTAAAAATAGTTTATTTTAACTATAGTTAGGAAAAAATTTTAAAAATCCCAACTTTACTTGTAAAAACTCAAACTATAATTGGACAGACTTCCAAATCCATAATCCAGGCTTGGCACTATGACAAGTTTTTTTCTGGCTATTATTTATTTATTTTTGGTGAGGAAGATTGCCCTGAGCTAACATCTGCCAATCCTCCTCTTTTCGCCTGAGGAAGATGTTGCTGAGCTAATATCTGTGCCAATCTTCCTCTATTTTGTATGTGGGGTGCCGCCAATGAGCAGTGTGTAGGTCTGCACCTGGGATCTGAACCTGCAAATCCCAGGCTGCTGAAGCAGAATGTGTGAACTTAACCACTACCCCACTGGGCTGGCCCTTTTTCTGGCTATTTTTAAAAAAACTTTTAATTGTGGTAAAATACACACAACATTTTCTACATTTTTAAAATGTACATCTATATATCACTTACTAATCCAAGAATACTTTAGTTTCCCCAATTATTTTCATAGTTATCAAAAAAGACATGTTCATAATAAATGATAAACCAAAAGATCAGAAATCTTACATTGCTGATTTCCACTCCAGGCTGAAAGTACTGCCACCTTTTCTTTTTTTTTAAATTATTTTATGGCGGTCATACTGGCTTATAACACTGTGTAAATTTCAGGTGTACACTACTGTATATCAGTTTCTGCATAGACTGCATTGTGTTCACCCCCAATAGTCTAGTTCTCACCCGTCACCACACATATGTGCCCCTTTACCCCTTTTGTCCTCCTCCCACTCCTTTCCCCTCTGGTAACCGCCAATCTGTTGTTTTTATCTGTGTTTGTTTATCTTCCACATATGAGTGAAATCATACAGTGTTTGTCTTTCTCTGCCTGACATTATTTCACTTAGCATTTATACCCTCTACCACCTTTTCTTAAGTGATACTTCAAGAATTATTATTTACCTGTGGAGATCTCTTATGGACAGGAACCCTTGCAAACTGCCTGTGATAACGTGTTCTCCAATTACACACATATCTGATACTTGTTCCTTCAGGACTTGAGACCGTAGGTACTTGCCATTTACAGAAAACACATGCAGTGCATTCTTATCCTGCAAAGATCAGATGAAGAAAATTTAATGATCTCTAATTAAAACTGTGTTTTACCACAACTAGAATGGACCTGCAACTAAGATATACAACCATGTCCCCGGGGGATTTGGGGAGATAAAGCAGAAAAAAAAAAGATTGGTGAAGTTGTTAGCTCAGGTGCCAATCTTAAGGAAAAAAAAAAAGACTCAATTTAAAAAAAAAACAAAAAAACCTGAGTTTTAATATTATCAGTTAAAACTATGACTACAACAGAATGATAACTGGGTTTAAAATTTTGGAATAAACATACAGTTATATTTAAAGAGAAAGTGTGTAGACAATATTATTAAAGTGATTTCAAATCAGATTGCCAATAAATATTAAACAAGAACTCTCACTCTTCCAAAAGAATTAAAATCTCATCCAGTTCAAAAAAGTCCACATTCTTAAAACAAAACAAAAAGATTCTCTTAATTTTTAAAAAGCTTTATATCTGAAAGGAAAATAAACATATAAAATTCATGGCTTGTTTATTTATAATGTGCCCTGTGCAAAAATAATTTAATTTTATAATTTCCACTTAAGCTTATGAAGTTTCAGATAATCAGAAATTATTTTTGAAGTTGTATATTATATAGACCAATAGAAATTCCTAAAACAAAATACAAACGTGAGGCCAAGACTCTGATAGGGGTCCATCTACTGGTATGGAATGAACAAACTGAATGGTGAAAGGAAAACATCCTATTTAAAGTGTGGTGTTTTTCCCTTCTTCAAAATGCCTCCTATATATAATGGGGAAAGGAAAAGATATGCTCATAGAGAGTCTAGCCCTATGCATGAAGCTGTTATATACCTTGAGGGTGGTCTTTTCTTCAATGCTGGAGTAGATGACAACGTGTCCTTCCCAAGATATAGCCAAACTGGGAACAGTCAGGAGCAGAGAACTCTCACAAGGGGGTCGTAAAGTCCTCATGTACTGACCTTTCTGAATGGTATGTATAATCACAGTGCCATCCTACACACAGGAAATGTAAGAAAGTGAGAAGAACAAAAAAGAAGAAAAGAAAGTGGGTCAGATAAAGAAATGTGAGACCTGACAACATGGTTATTCCACATGTACCTTAGGAAAAATTCCAATCTTGAAATTTCAAATAGTATTTTATTTCATAAAATGCCCTCTTCCCTTAACTAATAAATTAGACCAGTAAAATATCAAAATAGAATGCAGCCTCTAGGTTTTTTCTTTCTGCATTATGTCACTTTTGCAAAGTCCTACACATAGTATAAAATTTCTATATTTTTACCTATCCCCCAAGAAAAAAATTTAAATATAAATACTGCTTCTGAATTTGTAGAAAAAAATTACTATTTCTTAAAGGTGAAATCTTACCCTTGATCCTGACACTGCCATGTCTAGCTCAGTGCTGATGCCAACACTCAACACTTCATCAGTGTGTCCGTACAGAATCTGAAAGGGTTTAGACGCTAAGCCCACAGGAACACCACCCTAACAGGAAAACAGAGAAGCAAAGGTAATTTTCTTGTAGGCTATTTTCTATAAAAGGTTTATACTCTACTTAAACTGTCTAATCATTAACACTGCAACTAGTTTTTACCACTGAGCCTATTTATAATAGTACTCATTCTTGTCTTCCTTCCTGGATTCTCAAATTATTCTCAATTTTTTGAAGCTCAGAAACTCAATCTGAATGGTTTCAAAGGTGATTGTTATGGATTAATTTTAACAGGCATATTATTTGCCCTTTTCATCCACAGATTTATTCTTCCTTCACTTCAAAGAAACTTTTTGTATTATATCTCTGAAAACTTTCTCTTTTCCATTTATTAGAGTCCCTATTTCAGGGACATCAATTGCCTTTATGCTGACTTGTCTTTGATTTCGATAGTTATCATTCTTCTTCTAATTGCTTTAATCCTTTTGTTTTTTCATTTGTGGTCACTTTGATTAACTTTCTTCCATGCTAATAATTTGATTTTCAGCCATATCAAATCTGTACCTTGCTATTTCTGCTTTGGGTTTATTTATTATATTTATAATGGCATTATTTTTAATCTCAGTTTGATTCTTCTTCAATCTCTCTTTTCATCTTATACGCTACTTTATAATTTCACCTTTGAGGTTCTATTTTATTGAACTGATATTCTCATTATGTTCTTCTAATAGCACAATTTCACTGCAAGGGATCTCTCCGCACTTGAGTTGTTTTCTCCTAGAAGAAAGAAGATTCTCTCTTCATCTGTTTTTAGCATGCTTTGCTTGTATATTACTTTCTATGGTATAGAATGTTTGATTAGTTGTATGGTGTTTGTTTTATGGTGATCCTGGATAATTCTTTCCAGATCTTCTATCTGCACTATATAATGTGGATGAATTCCCTTTGACACTATTACCTGGGACATATTTGCCTTCCTCTAAGAGGGTCAGTCTGAGTGCTTAGTGCACTGTATCTAATTTTTTTAAATCAGGAAAATCCTATGCTATTTAGGCAATTCAAGTTACAGAGAAAAGAGATCCCTCTAAAATTAATTTTATAAAGCTTTCATATCTCAATACTAAACATGGAAAACACAGAACAAAAACAGATTTATTTCACTTATGAATAGAGGAATAAAGTACTAGCAAATAAAATCCTGCAGTACAATATAACAATACATCACGAATTATAAAGGTTTATTATAGGAATTCAAGGATGATTCAAACCTAGGACACTTCTCAACACAATATATGAAATTAAGAAAAAAGAAGAGAAAAACCATTAATAAAAAAGGAAAAGAAACTGGAGAAAATGGCTGGAAAGGATGTTATTTGGACTACTGACAAAATTAGAACATGGCCTGCGGATTAGATAATGGTATTACATAAATCTTAAGTGTTCTGATTTTGGTAACTGCACTCGGGTTATGTATAAGAAGGTCTTTTGTTCTAAGAAAACATACATTGAAGTGTTTAGGGGTAAAAGAACATAATGTCTCCAACTTTTAAATTATTCAGGAAAAAGAAAGATGCTGGGAGAGAGAGATGAGGAGGGAATGCTAACAGAAATGGCAAAAATGTACTATTTTTATAACTTTTCTGTAGATCAAAATTTTATTAAAATTAAAAAGTGACCAAAAGACAAAAAAAAAAAAAAAAGGAAATTAACTACTTAAATGTAAAAAAACAACACTAGTGAAACCCATCAGCAAACAGTCTACTAAACGGCACAACAGTGAGGGACTTTCATCAAAATCAGACACAAGACTGGGAGGCTCACCATAACTTTCTTACTCTATTGCATTAGCTAACAATGTAATAGGGTGCGAAAATGAAATAATTAGTATGTTGAAAAAAATAAAAACACTTTTATTTCCAGATCAAGATTGTGTATCTACCTTTGTTCCAGAAAATCCAAGAAATACTAATAATTATGAGAGCTCGATAAGAGGGTTTGGTAAACCAATTAGATACAGGATAACTGTATAGAAAACAATAGCTTTTTTGTATACTAGCAAGAATCAGAAATAAAAATAATTTTTAAAAATCCCACCAAAATAGTAATAAAAATATAATAATTAGAAGTAATACAAAAAAGTACAGGATCCAAACAAAAAAGTTACATTTTATCAAGGGACATAAAAGATCTGAAACAAACATGGAAAGATATTTCTTATGTCTGCATAGGAATAATTATAAAAATGTCAATTCATATCACACTCATATATAAATTGAACATGATTTCATTAAGACTAAAATGGGGTTTTTTGAGGAGGATATGGTTAAAATATTTTTAAAGTTCATATGGAAGAATAAATACTCATATAAGAATAGCTGAGAACAGGGCAAATCTTCCTCAAGCAAAAAGAAGAAGATTGACAACAGATGTTAGCTGAGAGTGAATCTTCCTCAGCAAAAAAAAAAAAAGAAAAGAAAAGTAAAAGGAAAGAAAGAAAGAAAAGAATAGCTGAAAACATTTCTTTTATAGAGGAAACACAGTGAAGGAGAATTTGCCTTAGCAAATATTAAACTTAAAAAAAAAACATTTTGGTGTTGATACAGAAATAGGTAAGTACAAAAGAATGAGGAATCAAGAAAAAGATCCAATTCAGTGGGTATTCATTTATGCCACTCAGAAGTAAACAAAATCATATTTTTTAATACTCTATATTGTTATTGAACATATATTATATATTCTCTCTATATCTACATATTATATACCTAATATTATATATCTATTATAAAAATAATATTTTCTATATACTATATTGTTATACAATATATATTCTATATATACGTTTTATATATCTATTATATATTCTATATTATCAAATATAGAAAAATTAATTATCAATGAATTAAAGATTTAAATCTAAAAAATAAAAAGAAAAGTATTAAAAGAAAACTTTTAGATAATATTTTTTATACATCTGGAGTGGGAGAGAGCCTGTTAAGCAAGGTAGGAAATTCAGAAACCATAAAGGAAGAAGACACTGCCTTGAAGCATTATTATGAGAGCACAATAAGGTTGATGAAAATTATAAATCTATAATTTCCAGTAGTCCCACCTGAAAGTAACATAGGAATATTGTTACGCTAACAAGACAAGAAAAA
The DNA here is from genome assembly GCF_041296235.1 of Equus asinus. Lineage (NCBI taxonomy): Eukaryota > Metazoa > Chordata > Mammalia > Perissodactyla > Equidae > Equus > Equus asinus. The sequence goes on along the minus strand of NC_091793.1, from coordinate 137,942,288 downwards.
TAATTGTTTTCCTAGAAGATGTTAACAAGGAGGAGTTTCTGGAAAATAACAGAGGGTAAGGTCATGAATCAGACAACAAACCTAGGAAAAAAGTGTGGTGATTGGGACAGGACAGAATGGGGGTAAAAGAATGGAAAGGAGCTCAAACAATCATTCAACGCCAGAGAAAAATTCACTACTCTACTAGAGCATCTCAACAGTATTCCCAGGGCGAACCTCTGGTCTGAACCAAGAGTATTTAAATGTGTGACTACCTGCTGTGTTATCTGCCATATCATACACGTCGTATCTCTGGAACCAGAAATCAAATGTATTCCACAGTAATCTGTAGCTAAACAAGTCACAATATCTGTAAGAAGGAATTAAGAAAAATGAGATGGCTTGTTTTTGCTGGAACAGAACTAACAGGGCAATCTTAGTTTATGTTCACACTATTACTAAACCAGTTGTTCTGGCAGGGAGGAAGGCAGGAATGGCATTCGAAAAGCACTGGGAAAGAGCGACACAGGAAAGAAGCAGCATTAAGGGCACGCAGGAGAGCTTTCTCCGGGGCCGCACCCTCCTCTCAGGTGAGGAGTGGGCATGGGCGGGGAATGCCTGTCAGAATCTTGGCGGGAGGTTAGGTGGCTTGAGATGGCCCCCCAGTTAATTCTGATACGCTTCTCTGCTCTCACACCCTCTCCTCCCTGTTCACCTCCTCCCACTGGCAACTGCAATCCTATAGAATATGTGTCCTTGACCAAAACAGTATGGAGCACACTGTAAATTCACAACATAAAATACATTTTGCCCAAACTGTAAAAACTTGATCTCAGTGACATCTTAGGAGTTACTGGTACAGAATTAGTAGCAGACTCTATTTCTCTTTCCCAATAGGTTTATCAAGAAAAAATCTACTCAGTGTTTTATTCTTATATTGAAGACTGAGACAACAAAAAGCAGCAGGTTAAACTACAGTCAACCATTTTATCTCTCTTGCTTTACTATTAAGAAGAAACGGGGCAGTTGATCTTATTCCACTATGACAGATTTTTTTTCCATTTTAGCTTAAAATTCTTATTTCTATCAACCCAATTTTTTGGATTTACCCTAACATCTTTCAGATACTATGAAGCTGTGTTTAATTTATGTAGTGCTTAGTATACCCAAAAATATATTAGATACTCTTAAAGAAAGCATATAATATTCATAACACTGCTCTATCAAAAAGTTCACTCAGCTTCAAAGGTAAAATTTAATGCTCCTATAAGGAGTACGCACACTTTTATAGTTTTCTGGGGAAAAAAAGTTAATGCTTACCCATGTGTCTGATGTTGTGTGAAATAACTTTGCCTTTTGTAAGTGACATCACTTGAATGCTATTATCCCAGTGTCCAGCACTGAAAAGCAACTTCGCATCATGTGATACTATAAATAGCTTAGAAGTGATCTCCAGCCCCGGAGCAAAAGGACCATTCATACTGCGCTGAGTTCTGTAAACATAATGAAATATTAGATTTTTCCTTAAAAAATCACTTAGACCAATATCAACTATTTTTAAAATCTCTTTAAAAGAGAAATTATGGGGCTGGCCCAGTGGTGCAGCGGTTAAGTTTGCACGTTCCACTTCTTGGCAGCCCAGGGTTTGCCGGCTCTGATCCCGGGTGTGGACATGGCACCGCTTGGCATGCCATGCTGTGGCAGGCGTCCCACATATATAAAGTAGAGGAAGATGGGCATGGGTGTTAGCTCAGGGCCAGGCTTCCTCAGCAAAAAAGAGGAGGACTGCCAGTAGTTAGCTCAGGGCTAATCTAGTGGTTTTTCCTCGTAACAAGGTGCTGGCTGTACTTGTTTTATCGTAAATATTAATTTACTTACTTTGGATTTGTCACAGTTGGATCCCTGATGAACGTGAAGTAATTAGAAATGCTTCTGTCATAAGGCAGCCACCCATGGGTTCCGATTACATAATTCATGCTTACTGTTATCTGGAAAAAGAACATATGAAGATGAAAATGAAATGAAAGATTAAAGAAAGTTGTATAGAATAACCAAATGCTAACATGATGTTAGCATTTATCATTCAGGGAAAAATGTGGGACTGTGTACGTAAAACACGAAACTCATCAAGAAAGTCTTAAATAATTTAAATGGAAAAGCTGTGTTTATCTTATTCAAAGAAAAGTTGTCTAATACATCCCTCTTTAGTAAGATTACTTTCCTCGTAATTTCTCAAAGTTTATTAACCTCTGTTAGTTGGCAGTCAGAAGTAATTAAGGGTCAAGCCTTACCATAAAAATATGATATATCATATACCACCTAGAACATAAATCAGAAGTATAACTTATGAACGATTGCTAAGAAGGTCTCCCTTCTTAGTGACAGTCATAGTGAATATTTTCTTTTAAAAATGAAAAGCTTTTCTCCCCCTTTGATTATAATAGATTTCCAAAAATATCAGGTAACTTTAAAGGCAACTTTAAAAATACAGGTATTGAAGGTGAAAGTCACAAGTATCCTACCCCTCAAAAAGTACTATTATTATTTTTGTATCTCTTTCTAGACTCTCTTCTAAGCAAACATACAATATGCATAATTAGAAAAACAGGTCTAGTTCTGGAATCTCTACTGTTCACTGTGCTATACTCCATTTTTATAATTTCCAAGTGATAAAATTAGAGTAAGACAGACTTAGTTTGGTCCATGTGCCAGGGCCCCAAATCCCTTACTTGCCAGCTCTGTGACTTTGAGCAAGTTACTCCTGAGTTTTAATTTCTCATCTCACAGTAGCGCCTACCCTCACAGGATTGTTGGGTGGATTAAACAACAAAACTCCCGGAAAGCACTCATTAACATGCACGTATAGTTAATCAATTCTGTATTATTTCCATTTTCATTATTATTACCGCTTTATGACAAATTTTAATATCTGATAAGATGTTATTTCTATTTTTGTTATACAAAATTTCCTAGTATTTTCACATATTTATTATACAAGATAAATTTTAGAATTACAATAACTACTTAAAATAAAAGCTGTGCAGATAGAAGATACATTTTTTTATACATGGTCAAAATAATTCTATAAAAATTTTCTCTATTATTTTTTCAAAAGGCTTTTAGAATACTGTATTTTCTCAAATTTTTTTGTAAGTTGTCATAGATATAGACACGGCAGTGTGAAAAGGTATAAATCAACTTACCAGTAATTCAGGACTGCCTTGGGACATAAAAGAACGAGATTGATTTTTGGGGACAATGGCCTTTATTAGTGGAATACCATCACTAATTCCCTATAAAATAAAAGACAGAGCTTTAGTGGCTGGTTCTGCTTACAATTTATTGCTTACAATTTATAGGTACAAATTATTGAAAACTTCTATTTCTTTAAACAAGGATGAAGCCTGTGAAATAGCATTTTACTCTATTAAAACATATCATCGGGCCGGCCGGCCTGGTGGCGCAGCGGTTAAGTTCGCACGTTGCGCTTCTCAGCAGCCTGGGGTTCACCGGTTTCGATCCCAGGTGCACACATGGCACCGCTTGGGACACCATGCTGTGGCAGGCGTCCCACTTTTAAAGTAGAGGAAGATGGGCATGGATGTTAGCTCAGGGCCAGTCTTCCTCAGCAAAAGAGAAGAGGACTGGCAGCAGTTAGCTCAGGGCTAATCTTCCTCAAAAAAAAACAAACAACACAACATATCATCATTTAATTTAAAATGTAGGAAAGAAATTATACACCACGTTTGGATGGCATACTTGAAACTTCTGAAACCCATCACCTTCTATTCCACTACTCTGCTATTAAACAGAGATGCAGATTTCAAGGAGCGTCAACCATTTAAAACGGCCAGTGACTTAGGATCCTTCTTTTTCCCTTGCCATACTGACATGAATATAAAGTAGAAAATACAGACCATATAAAAGTGCATTTCTCAAACATGTCAGTGGGAAAACTGGTTATATTTTATAGAAATTTCCTTTCTAAAAACAGATCTGTTCCATTAACGGAGGCACTCCCTGAAAGCCACAACAGGACCAGAAAACATACTCCTCAGAAAACATCCGCCTTTACCTTACTGCAACGTGGAAGAGAACAACGATGTGAACTATGTTTCTTGATGTGACAACAGTTCATAAATTACACCTAACCATCACTAGGTAAATTACAAGCTAAGATTATTGGGTACATACTCTGTGCCAGGTGCTGTTCTAAGACCTTTAAATGAATTAAACAATGAATTATAAACCATATAAAGTCAGTGCTTATCTTTTCTCTTCACACCATGAATTAATCAGGAAAAGAACAACTTCTATTTGAACAAGCATAAATCAAAATGGTGTCTGAGGAAATCCATTTATTAAGCTCTTGCTTTCACTGCCTCCTCCATTTTCTTCACCATTTTACCACCTAGGAAAAGATGACCTACAAAGAGGCCTTCTTTTTTCATACAAATGAGTAAGAACTTCTTCTCATATGATGATGAAAAGGGATTAACAAACTATTGGTACCCAGGGATATCTATTGTGTCCTTTATCCTGCTCCAGACACTGGTCCTGGGAATGGAACTCGGAATGTATTATCCCATAAAAACAATCTCACAAACGATTAGACATGATGAAAATACTTTATCAGCACGACATCATAAACACAGTATTACACATCCATCAGGTTATGGGTTAAATAGGTTTTTATGGGCTGCCTCATGTCCCGTAAAGAGTTAACAGAGCAGGACGGAGATTGCTCTGTTAGAAAGGCCCTCCTGCAAAGTTGGCCCTTGGTTGGCATCTGGGAACTTCGTGGGCAAAGAGTTCTTTACACTGATATAAAACTTGTCCTCAATGATAAGGGGGGCTCAAGGTACCCAGACTATCTGTGCAAACAATAGGGTTTATGCTGAACTCCCGCTCTTCTTCTGGCAGTCTGGAACTCTGGCATGTGCTAGGCACAGGGTACCTATGCGACCAGCCCTCAACAAAAACTGGGTGCTGAGCCTCTAATGAGCTTCCTTGGTAGAGAAAACCAAGTTTTCACATTTCTCTATGGGAAGAATTAAGCCTGTCCTGTGTGGCCCCACTGGGGGCGGACTTGTGGATGCTGGCACCTGGTTTCCTCCGACTTCACCCCCTGGGCCTTCGCCCTTTGCTGATGTCGCTTTGTAACCTTGCGCTGTAAGAGATCTTAGCTGTGAGGACAACTGTATGTTGAATCCTGGGAGTCCTTCTAGCAAATCACCAAACCTGAGGCTGGTCTTGGGTACCCAGAACACATCCTGGGAATTAGTCATCATTTCTAAGCATTGTTTCTGTGAGTTCTGAGTTCCAGGCAACTGACTTAGACGCTTTTTGGAACACAACCAAATCTATAGAGTTTGTATTGTTAAACATTTAATAACTATCTCAATAAACGTGCATCTAGGACAACAGTAATGAAGAATATTTTGAACTGCTTTCACAAATATATGAAAACATATTTACATTAAAATACTGTGGAGCTTACTACAACATTGTTCATTTGAGTAAAATTCAGTAGAAAGCTGTAACTGTCATAAACTTCATAAAAACTTTTTACGGGCCGGCCTGTGGCCTAGTGGTTAAGTTCGGCATGCTTGGCTTCAGTGGTCTGCGTTCAGTTCCTGGGCTCAGACTCACACCACTCGCCAACAGCCATGTTTTAGAGGCATCCCACATACAAAACAGAGGAAGACTGGCACAGATGTTAGCTCAGGGTGAATCTTCCTCCAGCAAAAAGAGGAAGATTGTCCAGAGATGTTAGCTCAGGGTGAATCTTTCTCAGGGAAAAAAAATATTTATACCAAATTATCAAAAAATTCTATATAAAGATTTCCCAAGATATTGAACCTGAGAAGCACATTATGACGATGCCCTAATGCAGGGTTTGACCAACTAGGCCTGTGGGTCAAATCCACCCAACCATCTGTTTTGTAGGCTGTGGGTAAGCTAAGAATGTTTTTTTACTTTATTTACTTATTTGTTTTGGTGAGGAAAACTGGCCCTGAGCTAACATCTGTTGCCAGTCTTCCTTTTTCATTTCCCCAAGGCCCCAGCACTTAGTTGTATATCCTGGTTGTAAGTCATTCTAGTTCTTCTATGTGGGATGCCACCACAGTGTGGCTTGATGAGCGGTGGTAGGTCCATGCCTAGGATCCAATCCGGCGAACCCTGGGCCATCTAAGCAGAGTGCGTGAACTTAACCACTCAGCCATGGGGCCAAGCCCGGTTTCTACATTTTTAAATGGTTATATTTTAAGTAGTTTATATGTACCTATACAATATCCTTGATTTTGCCTGTGGATTACAAAGTCCAAAACGTTTACTATCTGGCCCTTTAAGAAAAGGTTTCCCAACCTCTGCTGTGTTGCATGAGAGTTACTACTTGTTCTATGCACATCTCCAAACTATTCTTAGTAACCTTTTGTCATCATTTTTTGCCAAAAGAGTTAATACTATCTGTCCTAACCAAATCCATAGGTATGACTGCATTTCACATTCACATTCTGAACTATTCAAACTAATTCAATGTGTCTATTTAAACATCTGAGTTTGAAGGTACTCTTTCAATTACAGCATTGACTATCTTGTACTTGACTATTCCTTCTAATATCAGCAATCAACAATCTGATTTACTGGGCCATATTTTATACATGAGCAGCCATTATAATTAAGAATTATTTTAGACTTCCTCTACATATCATCTCAACTGTCACAAAAGGCAACTTAATTCAAATTATTTATTCTTCTTGGTCAAGAAAATGTGACTAGGAGAAAAAAAGCCACAAGAAACAGTTCAGACCAGCACATAGCAGCAAACAAGCTTTTAATAAGATTGCTTTAAAATCTAAGAACAGATTATTGCAGTACTATTTACTATTTTGGATTATATACCACCCCTACATTAAAGAATTAAAGGAACGTTGAGGTGTATAGAATTCAGAGAAAAACTCTGAAATTACCGAGTTGGACATTACCTCTATGAAAAATGACTTGAGTTCAGGAAGGTGTTGAAATAGGTTTAGGCTTGGAGTGTCCATTTTGGTCTGCTTCTGCACGGCTTCTTCTGCTGATAATCTAGGAGGGTGTGGTTCCTTCAAAATAATTTTAAGGAAAAATAATCCCACAATTGTGTTAGAACATCTCTCACTGTTTCCCTCACACATACGGGCTGCACCTACAATGGATTACGTACAGCTCAAGGCTGACAATTCCAGGCCGTTGCTCACACTATTATTCCCTCAGCAGAGGTCCTACCCTCTTCATTTCCAGAGAAACCCTACCTCTACTTCTCTTACTGATATCTCTCCTGAATTTCCAAGTCAGAATTAATTATTCTCTTTTATTATTTTCCTCAGAACATTGTTTTAATTAGTACTTATTTCTTTCTATGTTGGATTACATATAGTTGTTTATGGTCTGTCTTCCCCAACTAGGCAGTAGGTATCTTAAAGTCAAAAAACAAGTCTTATTCAGTTTTGGATTTTCAGCATCTAGTAACCTAAATACAGTAAATGCTTAATAAATGTTTGATAAAATTAAATGCATTATTAAAAAGTCAAAATTTGCAATATGGGTGAATCTTTAACTCCTGAAGTAAGATCAAAATGTCAATATTATCAGAATCAAATTTATAGATATTATTGCATTTCTTTTCAAATAAATTATTCTTCCTTAACTTTAATGTCAGAGATATAGAACAGTATTACTTTTATAAATAAGAAGTGACAAATCAAATTAACATTCCAAAGGCACAGTTAAAATGCAGAAAAGAATTCTACCGAAAGGGGATTCTTCTATCTCCATCATAAACTATTAGATTATAGGAAACAGATGTGACAGCTATAAGTACTTCAATATTTAGCACTCAATTATCCATGTGAATATCATTCACTTTATTTTAAATCAAAGGCTGATTTTGTGTCATTTTTTATGGTGATAAAAAGCTAATTAGCACTACTCTTGTTAAAAAAAAGAAAAAAGAGAGAGAAAGAGGGGCCAGCCTGGTGGCACAGCAGTTAAGTTCACACTTTCCACTTCAGCAGCCCTGTGTTTGCTGGTTCAGATCTCAGGTACGGACCTATACACTGCTTATCAAGCCATGCTGTAGCAGGCATCCCACATATAACGTAGAGGAAGACAGGCATGGATGTTAGCTCAGGGCCAGTCTTCCTCAGCAAAAAAGAGGAGGATTGGCAGCAGATGTTAGCTTAGGGCTAATCTTCCTCAAAAAAAAAGAGAGAGAGAAAGAAAAGTAAAGCAAGTACAAAAATATTATAGAATCTATATGTCAAAGCCCAAAGAAGTGTTCTGTTTTATTCTGTTACTTTTGCCTTCTGACTCTCCTGGCAGGAAAGGGATAATGCACTGATTTCAAACATGACCATTCTGTAAAAACCAATGTTGGAGGCTTCAAATAAACTGTTGCTAAGAAATAGTAACAATTATAAAGCTTAGTCTGACAACCCAACTAACAGAAGTACATTTGTAAGCCAGAGTTTAGATATATTGTTGCTGCAACAGCTATGGAAATTTCAATTCAACAATATTTACTGCACACATACTATATGCAAGAAAGGTACAAAGATGATTAAGAGAAGGTTGCTGCCTTTATAATATAGTGAAGCAAGTGAATAAACAAACAACTAACTAAGGCAGAAAGAGTCATAATTAGGATGTAAATAACAGCCCATAAGAACATGGGAAAGTGGTCTAGTTCTCCAATGGGGCTCACAGCTATGAATTGAGAGGAAACAGGGCTCGGTGGAAAGGCTTTGGAGTCAGATGGCCATGCGTGCAAATCCTGCCCAAGTCACATCCTAGCTGTGTAAACTTGGAAAAAGTATGTGATTTCTCTAAAGTGTTGTAGGCTAGGTATTAATTTCTATGAGGCTTGGCTTCATCAATCACCTGAAAAGGAGAGTAATTGGACATTTACTGAAAGGGTTAGGTGAACCACCTAGCACAGTGCTTGCAAAAGAAAGTGTCAACTTAACAAACGGCGTATTATCGTGTATTCCCCATTTCTAAGCTCATCTACTAACAAAGATCAAGACATCTTTGAAAACTAATTTCTATGAATCCAAAGTTGTATGCAATCAGGAAGACAATAATTTAACTTCATAAACTAGTATGGGGAAAGAAATACAGTAATATTTATAATTTGATTCTATAATTTGATTTTTAGGACTGGATGTGGGTTCTGGATGGTAAGTCTCCTCTTTGGGCAGATGTCAGCTATGAGAAGTCTTATACATAGAATGAGTCCCAATGTAATGACAGTTTTAATGGTATAACCTAACTGCAGTATTCAAGCATTCAGTTAGAGCTCCTTCTCCATTTAAATAAAGGAGCGGCATCTCACTGACAGGGGCCTTCAACCTCAGCTTTTCCTTTCTCAGAAATAACAAAATAAGGTGATTGGCTTTCTGAACAACTATAAATCCTCTGTAATTTAAGAGTAATTGACTGCATATGTGAATTTTGACTGCGATATTTTATTATTTCAAAATGGGAACAATCATTTAAATCTATTTTTTTTAAGTGAGAGCATAACTCTTCTGAAATTCTAGATAATTCTGAAATAAAGTTTTAAATCATTAAAATCCTTGAAAATACTGGCAGTACTATTCTTTAGCAATTAAATTCTAGACTTCTTATGTAATGAATAACTTCTATGATTTACCTTTAACAGTTGACAAGGTGTTTGCCCAAAATTATTAATCATCCCTTCTAAGGCTTTTCTTTCCTTCTCATCTGTTAAGGCATCCAGATCCACAGCTCCTAAAAGCAAGAGAAGCAGTCACCTCACTACAGAGTGAAAACAAACCAGCAAACGCACACAACTGATTAATATATCAGATTGATATATTTTCAACAAAATATTATCCCATTCCTCAATTTATGAGAACATTGTAAAGAGGTGATTTTTGAAAAATCAGTAAAGCTTCAAACATCACATATGTATAAACATAAATTCCATCCAGTATAACTAAAATACTTTAAATAAAAGTTAACTTGCAGTCTATAAAAGTTTCTCTCAGAAAAATACAAACTATACACTTAATTGTTTTCTTCATGATAGTCAAGCTGAAACAAATGTAATAACCACACAAACATACTGCCATAAGTTACTGCCGATCTAACACATGCTGGGAAAGGTGATACTCTGGTTAATTGATTATACCCTGCCATACTTAATATGGATTGTTAAATGGCTCTTAATTGACCAAACTAGGTAAGTCTGATTTCAAAGTCTATGCTCCTAACCACCATCCTATACTACCTCCCAATAAAACTATTATCAAATGAATATGGCAAAAGGTAAAAACATGTCTATTTACCAAAAGTCATATGGGCTCTGCTCAAATTCACCTAACTTCACACTATCCACAATCTTTAGAACTATTAGCTCTACTGAAGGACTGGAAAAGAAAGAACTATTTCTTAAGCCTTTCAAAGCCTTCAGAAAATGTTCTTGATCCTGAGATAAACATTAAAATAATGTCATTTTATCATTTGAAGAATTTTTTATTTGTAATTCTAAAGGTTTTCTTTCAAAGTCTGCTAATAATTTAATACTGAATATTTAATGTAGGACCCGACTCAACAGGAGAAATACGACCAGAGATCAAAAACTTCTATGCCACCAATAATTGACATTTATATTTAGATTTGCATACACACTCTTAAATACTATTTTTTTTAAAAAGCATGAGTCAGTCTTTCAAATAGAAAAGATTACTAGGGGCTGGCCCACGGCGGAGTGGTTAAGTTTGTGTGCTCTGCTTCAGTGGCCCAGGGTTTTGCCAGTTCAAATCCTGGGCGCGGACATGGCCATGCTGAGGCGGTGTCCCGCATGCCACATCTAGAAGGACTCACATCTAAAAATACACAACTGGGGCCAGCCCGGTGGCGCAGCAGTTAAGTGCGCATGTTCCACTTTGGCAGCCTGGGGGTCACCTGTTTGGATCCCGGGTGCGGACATGGCACTGCTTGGCAAGCCATGCTGTGGTAGGCGTCCCACATATAAAGTGGACGAAGATGGGCATAGATGTTAGCTCAGGGCCAGTCTTCCTCAGCAAAAAGAGGAGGATTGGCAGCAGTTAGCTCAGGGCTAATCTTCCTCAAAAAAAAAAATAAATAAAAATACAGAACTATGTACCAGGGAGCTTTGGGAAGAAAAAGGAAAAATAAAATCTTTAAAGAATAATAAAATAAAAAAAAGAAAAGATCACTAAAACTATTTTTTAAATGTAGTCTTTCTCATATTAGTTATGTCCAAAATACCATGCATAAACACATATTTAATAATATTGTCTATCAATATAATGCAAGAGAAAAAGCACATCGGCTTATACCTTCATAACTACAGTAATAGAAAACATTGAGTGCCTCTACTGCAGCCGGCCCCCTCTGTTTATAGCCAAAAATCAGATCTATCCATTCATGAAGATGAGCAGAAACATATTCAGACTCCTGGAAAAAGAACAAACTTAATAATTAACATAGAGATACTTTACAACTACAATGTAAATATGTATACTTTAAACGAGTAAGAGCAAATTAAGCATTTCTACACACAAATCTTACTGCTATAAATAAATAATCTCAAAATCATGTTAAACTTTTTTCAATATCTACTACATATATTGCCTATAATCTATCTAGTATAATGTAGACATCATATTTATTAATATTTACTACATATGCATCTCCTAACTAATGGGTGAAGAAAATAACAAATATTCTAATAGCGCAAACATGAACAACAAAAAAACTGATGACAGCTGTGGAATGCATCTTTGTTGTGAAATCTCCATTGAAATAGTTGTGTAGAAATCCAATTCAAGGACACAGTGAAACCACACTGCAGCTGATGAAAGACGGCTGCAAATCACTCCACCCACCCCACCTACCCCACTAAGAGGTGACTGGGTGGAAGGCAGAGGAGCCTATTAGTGATGTCTTGAAACACAGTAAGAAAATCATTACTGGAGACGGGAGAAAAAGGGACGCATATTTTAGTTACAGGAAAGATATAGAAAGGGTACCAATGGGCTTGTGAATCTGGGGATGGAGATTTTCAGGCAAAATGTTTTTAAGTGCTAATTGGCTTCTTTTAGCTGCCTGTGATAAAGTGTGGGAGGAGTAACATGAGTTAAAACATGAACTCTTGGGGTTTTAAGCATAATTTAAAAAAAATATATAGGAGCCAGGTCTTGCTGGGTTTGAAATAAAGTTATTTCTAATTTTCAGGATCACTAGAGAGCAAAGACTCTCAAAGTGAAAAACGGCCTAAGTCAATGATCAAATCAGAATCTTACCAGTAAAATACGGCCTCAGGCAAAAGTTTAGTTTAAGAGTATGGGTATAAAACAATCTGTTGAGACCTCAAAGATTTAGGTTGTGCCTCATAGACCCACTCAACTAGAAAACAGAGCATCTTAGGAATCTTAAGGGCATTTTCCCAGAGGAGCCTCCCACTCGGTCCAAAGGAGATAAGGGACTATAATGTAAAGTAATGCAAAAATGGTTTTTGTCCAACAGAGTTCACATATGAGAAACCCATAAAATTTTAAAAGAAACTGTAATAGTTCATGAAGCTGAGAACAAATGAGTTAAAATCTTCCCTAGGTTAGAAGAAGGAAAAAAAAATTGAGGTAAGCTTGGCTAACTGCAGCTGTGCATACTCAGCACAGTCAACTGTTGTTAAAACTAACCAGATATTCCTGTCCCTCCTTGGTATATGAGTGAGTTGTTTTTCCCTGGAAGTCAAGGTCCAGACCGTCCAGAAGGAAGGAGACTCAGTCTCACAAGGCCAAACGAGGCTGAAGGCGCCAGCCAGCAAGGCCACGTGCTTCCCCTCCTCTGATTAGAGTTTCAGAGAAAAACCCTCTAGCTTCTTCCCTATGAGGAGGTGGATTTGAGTTTTAGCTCCCATCTCTTCGTCTGGCTGCCTTTCAATAATAAACCTCTTTCTTTCCCATAAGCCTGACATTTTGGTGATTGGCTTACGCGGCGCGTCAGGTAAATGAAACTAAGTTTGTGTTTGGTTTCATTCAGACTGAGACAGAAACTGTTCAAAAATGAAGAGAGACCTTTGGCTCCAACTTACTATGGTAGGAAAGAGGCTGGCAAAGATACTCATGTAAACAATGTTTTTATTTATTTTTTAATGGAAAAGAAAGAATGACTCAGAGCAGGGAGCCAAGAGCCCAAGGAAAACCACTCTCAGGGAACAGCAGAAGGCCCAATAAAGGAACCGAGAGCACAGCCCTGCTGGAATTCAGAGTTGTTATAAACCAGTTTCTGCTGGGTGCCTCGTTTTTCTCTCCCTTTTGAATGGGAGTGTCTATCTATTACTGTTCTCCTGTCCTTGTCACACGACTGTTACGTGGAGGCAGATAACTTGTTTCTACTTCACAGTCTTCAGCGTAGTTTCATGCACACATGGATTTGATTTAGATCACTAACAAGATTCTGGACTTCAGGCCTCACGCCACAATGCAGGGATCAGCAAACTACTGTCTGTGGGCTGCCAGATTTGCAGATTAGTAGAACACAACCACACCCATTATCTTTTGTAGTACAATGGCACAATTTCGACACATACCATAGAACCAAGGAAAATATTTCCTATCTGGTCCTTTACAGAAAAAGTCTGCAGATCCCTGCCTTAATGAGATGAGACTTCAGGAGGGTCCTCAGAGGAAGTATGTCGTTTTCCATGTAGGAGGAATGTAAATAATTTGTGGCCAGAAGGCAGACTTTGTGTGGTGGAGTAAAGATGGCTGCACTTTCTCTCTCACTCCCACTATTGAGAGAAGAGTTGACTTTCCCTCCTCCTGAATCTGCGCTGACCCTGTTACCCAGTGGCACACATGATGCTGTGACAACGAGCAGCCTCAGGCCTTAAGAAAATCTGGACGCTTCCACTTTTGCACTCTTGGGGAGCCCTGAGCTGTCATGTAAGAGGTCTGGCTACTCTGCTAGAGAGACCACATGAAGAAGAGAGATCCTTGAGATACACGGAGAGGATGAAAGGTCCAGGATCCCAGTATCTCAATGCAGCCTCCAGAAGACTCCAACCTCAGCAGCCACAGGACCGACAGGGCAGGAGAATCTCAAGCAAGACCAGGAGAACTGCCCAATTGAGGCCTGTCATCTCAGAGTCACTGAGAGACAACAAAATGGCTATAGTTTAAGTCACTACAGCTTGGGATAATTTGTCCCACAGCAATACATAACTGAAACACAAACTTCTAACATCTTATAAATGAGGAGCATATCTTCCTAAAATCCTGGACCCCTACTTCATGTCACAGATACTACAGAGGAAAGCATCTGAGAAGTTCCTGGCTAGCTGATAAGTAACAGATTATTTTTTCAGAGCTGTTTTATTTTTTCCCCAATTTCTTATTCATGCATAAGGTTAATGTTTATAAATATCATAATCTAATCCAGAATTTTGTAAATTTGACAAACTGTGTACTAATGAGAAGGAATGTTTCCAAGTATTGGCCTAACTAGTTTCAGAGTCTGCAACATTTTGGTTTAGACAGAGAACTAAGTGGGCTACTGTGGGGAAAAAACCCACATCATCTGCAAGATAACAACACAATATCCTGTTAAAGTAATTCTCACCCGTCCTTCAATTCCAAATTGGAAACTTAGCCAAAAACTAGTTATATTTTTTTAAAGTGGCATTTAGGACTTAGTTGTCTTATTAAAAACTTACTGAAACCCTTCAGAGAAAACAAAAATGTACTTATCCTGTTAGGTTTGAAACAAATGTGGGAACTACAAAACATCAAACCACATCAGGATGATGCTTGGAGGGCAGGTGTGAGTCGCTCAACAAAGGGACACATTCTGAGAAACGCATCCTTAGGTGATTTTGCCATTGTGTGAACATTGTAGAGGGTACTCACACAAATTACTCACAAACCCAGAGGGTATAGCCTACGCCCTACTACCACCTAGGCTATATAGGACTGATCTTATGGGGACGCTGCCATATCCGCGGCCCGTCCTTGACTGAAACACTGTTATGCGCCGCATGACTGTAGTTTCATGTATTAACAGGCAGATATCTTATAGAACTGACATTTGCTTTGCTATATATCCTTTGACTGTCCTATATTCTCACTGTATCAGAAGATCCAGAACCTCAAAATAAATTACTATGTTATACTTTCAAGAACAGCATATACAATAGATTACAAATTAATCTAGAAAAATCATTAATAGTCAGGTATAGTTTACTCCATCCTCTGGAAAACACATACATCTTTATCTTATTACTCTGTCTCATAACTAAACACAAAAATCTTACCAGAGCTTTTCTATGTTTATAGATGAAATCTTCAGCTGACTTAGCCCATTTGGGGAGGATGACATCATTCACTAGTTCTTTGGAAACTTGTAGACGACCCAAGTTAAACTCTAAGACATAAAAGATAAATGCATCAAATCATTTAGATTTAAATAAATCAAGTAAAACAAATATGAGGGCACATTCCTTAGCAATACTGAAGTCTTTTTTTTCTTCTTTAAGAGTGAAAGATGAGAATCAAGTTTCCTTCTTGATCTAAAATCACTGAGTAGGTAAAAATAATTCTTATCTATGGGGGCTGGCCCGGTGCGGTAGTGGTTAAGTTCCTGTGGTCCACTTCGGTGGCCTGGGTTCATGGGTTCAGATCCAGAGTGTGAACCTACAACACTCATCAAGCCATGCTGTGGCAGTGACCCACATACAAAATAGAGGAAGACTGGCACAGACGTTAGCTCAGGGACAATCTCCCTTAAGCAAAAGAAGGGACACTGGCACCAGATGT
Source organism: Equus asinus (assembly GCF_041296235.1). Lineage (NCBI taxonomy): Eukaryota > Metazoa > Chordata > Mammalia > Perissodactyla > Equidae > Equus > Equus asinus. Next base: position 137,926,458 of record NC_091793.1, on the reverse strand, counting down.
TAGCTCAGGGCTAATCATCCCCATCAAAACAAAAAACACAAAAAATTATCTATTGGAATGCCTTTTATCAGTTGATTAAAAAGATAAAATGAAAGTAAAATTAGTTATTACATGGTAAATCAGATTAATAATTGATTTTCTGTTGAGAAAAGTGGGGGAAACTACAGCTATGACCAAAACCTTAATCTGAACAAAAATGCAACATTAAGTATTCTTCTTATATTAAAAATAATTAGCACAGTTCCTCTAATGGTTAATTTACAAAATACAGCTCCTGAGAGCTTGCTGGTGCAACTTACACCTTAACCTCACTCAGTGGAAGAGTTATATTTGTCTTATGGAAGAACAATATACTTATATACCACTATTCTAAGTAGATACTGACATCACAAAGATTTGCTCATATAGTTAGAACAACACAGTATTTTGACAAAATTGTCCCAAAGGTGAGGTTTTCTTGTTCATGCAGTGTGCGGAGGGAAAAGTGTTAACACAAAACACCTTCATGAAAGAAGCTGCCTTAGGATATCAGTGTGTCCCAAAGGCGGAGAGGTTGAAATGTCACAGAAGGATAGGTGCGCAGGGTCTCTGCCTTCGTTAACCCAACTCCTGTACAGTAGATACTGTTGGCCACCTGAGAGCCACTCCTCCTTATTTGGCAGCAGAAACTGGATTTTATTCAAGAGTCCATCCCTGCCCTCCATTTCATGCCTGCTGCAGGTGACTGGTGTAGGGGTTGGTATGTGACCCAGCTCTAGACAATGAGGGAGGTTATGAGAAAGGTTTTCTCACTCTTAAGAAATGACACAAAGAATTAACAGTCCCACTTCTTTCTAAGATGCTGTTGCATCTGCCTGTGATGCCTGGAACTGCTTTAGTCGTTTGTAACAATGAGAGGAACTAGCAGAGGACAAAGCCAAACCCTTGGAACAGCAGAGTGAAAATACAGAAAGAACTTGGCTTTGATGACGTTGTTGAGCTACTTGAAGCTACCATACCTCACTGTTTTCATTATGGAAAATACTAAAATGTTCTTGACTGCACAGTTATGAGTTTGTTTTATTAATATTAACACTAATGTTAATTAATATTTGTTGTCATTCTAACTAATTTACTTTGCTTTCTCCCACCCAGCACATTTCAGATGAAGAGGCAACGTACAGTTAGAAATGGAGGGCTCCAGCACAGTCGTGCAAGACAGCAACTGGCTGCCTGTGGTGAATGGCAGAAATTGTCAAGCTGAGAGCACCTTCAATTCCAAATTTAATCTGCTCGTCCTCCTAACTCAAATACTCTGCTTTAGGAGACTCCAGTCCTAGGGCTGAAGGAGAGCCCACGATCAGACTCAGTCAACAGATTCACTTGATTTTCTGAAAGTGACCATTTCTAACTGCCTTACTCAGAATCAGATGCCGTGCCTCCAACAGCCTGTCCCAGAGTGCATGATCAAAGGATGTGAAGCCCTGGATATGCTCTCCCCAGAGAGACAGATAAGTCTACTGAGGTAGAAAGGGTCAAACATTAACATTACTTGCTAGGGGATGCAAAAGAAGTTGGTAATGACCCTTTGACACAGGAATTTCCCTAAAGAACACCAGTAGTAACAATCTTGCCAATTTCCTTATAAGTACTTCATAGAAAAAGCATTTGGATATTTTTAAATATTTAGTTCCATGATTCTCTACTTCAAAAACATAATACAACTTTTCAAATATTGTAGTAACTTATACTCTGTCATATTTTCAATTTGCCTCATGTCTTCTTCTCTAAGTCAGAGTCAGCAAACTTTTCCTATAAAGAGTCAAAGAATAAATATTTTTGGCTTTGTGAGCCCTATGGTCTCTGTTGCAACTACTCAAATCTGCCATTATACTGTGAAAGCAGCCACAGTCTATATATTAATGAATTGGCTGGCTGTGTGCAAACAAAGCTTTATAAACAGGTTTGGCCAACGGACCTGTAGTTTGCTGACCCCTGGGCTAAATCCTCATCTTATCTAACTCAAACGCTTTTAAGCTAAGTGGTTATATGGCTGGAAGAGCATATGGCCATTTTGCTTCTCTAGTAAACACAGTACTCTGACAGGTTCTCCTACCAATTGTTTGACTCACTTATCTTGGTCACTGGAGCACTTCCCTGAAAGGTAAGACCAGCGCCTGGGCATCAGCTAAGCCCTGTCACCGAGTAATACACAGTCAATGGACCTTAAATCCTCTATAGGGCATCACAAATACGTCCTGAAAGATATTTTTCAGGATCCTCCATTGGGACTTTTGAGTCAAAATGTTAATCTCCTATTTCTTACCATTTTGATTTTCTAAAAACTCTGGGAAGTAGAAGAATTCAGGAATAAGTTCCTTTACATCATAGGGATTGTCCATGAGAGCCTGCCAGGTAGCAGGGATGGAATGGAACTGTCGATCTGCACAGTCAAACCTGCATGTGGAGATTGAAAGAGAACAGCGAATGTCCAGTGAGAGCAGCAACAGGCAGGAAACAAACCTTCAAACTCCCCTCAGGTTTCCTATTGACTAGAGTTTCCCCTTAACGTCTAAACACACAATTTGTTCTCCTTTTTATGACAATCTATCTTTCATATTTGGTTGTTAGGAACTAAATACTGTAATTTTAATCATTAGTATCATCGTAGTTAAAACAGCTGGAAACCAATTAACACTGGACAAAATTTTCAAGTAATTAAATATAAATCTAAGAGACTTTTAAAAAATGGTATAATTTTTGCCGAGTAAAGTTTATTCCAGAATGTGAATAAATGTTATTTGGATATTTTAAAATCACAGAGTTTGTCCCTCTAAGCATTGTGGTGGTGACATACGTGGTTAACAGAGCTATAGGAATGCTTCTGACTTAATCCTCGATACAGAAATATCTTTACAAACTCTTCTGCCAAAAACCAGAGGGTGAATTAGGAAAATAGTTCTGTGGCTAAAGCTTTATATTTTACTTGCATATATTGTTATCTTATTTTAACTTCATTTTTAAGTTCCATTACAGGCCTAAGGAAGTTGAAAGAAGCTCAAATGGTCATGTTGCAATTTCATTATATTTTCTTTAATCACAAAAAGCATAAACCCCTTCTCTTTCTCTCCTTTGACATTGTTTTCCTAGGTTTATTTCGTAAATAATGACTTACTAAGTGACACTGATGACTAATTTTGACTCTTTTTATGCCTACTAATCTTGGTTTGGGGCAGAGCTGAACTCAGCAGAACTCAATTTAATTATAGTCAACGACTGGGTCACCAATAAAGTCTAATGATGGAGTATCCAAATTCAAGGAGAGGTACAGCTTTAATGCTAGAATCTTTTCGTTTGGGTGGGGGAGAACAGCTTTACTGAGATATAATTAAGATACATATAATTCACCCTTTCTAAGTAGACGATTCAACGATTTTTAGTCTATTCAGAGTTGCCCAACCATCACCACAATCAATCTTAGAATATTTTCATCATTCCAAAAAGAAACTCTGTATCTACTAGCAGTCATTCTCCATTCACCCTACCTCCAGCCCCTGGCGACTACTTATCTACTTTCTGTCTCTGTGGATTTGCCTGTGTTGTACATTTCACGTACTGGCAGCCCTCCACATTGCAGGTTCCCAATCCACGGATTCAACCAACTGCAGACTGAAAGCCCTATGATGGCTGTGTCCTTACTGAACATGTATGGGCTTTTTAATTGTCACTATTCTCTAAATAACACAGTATAACAACTACTTATGTAGCATTTACACTGTATTAGGTTTTATAAGTAATCTAGAGATGATTTAAAGCATATGAGAGGATGTGCGTAGGTTACGTGCAAATTCTACCCATTTTATATAAGGGACTTGAGCATCTGAGGTTTTGGTATCTGCTGGGGTCCTGGAACGAATACCCCTCAGATACCAAGGATGACTGTATACCATACAATACGTGGCCTTTCATGTCTGGTTTATTTAGCATACTATGTTCAAGGTTCACCCATGTCATAGCATGTGTCAATCTTTCATTCCTTTTATTCATTCATGGCCAAATAATATTCCATTGTATGGATATACCACATTTTATTTATTCCTTTATCAGTTGATGGAAATTTGGGTTGTTTCCACTTTTTGGCTAATATAAATAATGCAGCTCTGCATACTTGTGTGCAAGTTTTTGTGTGAACATTAGTTTTCAATTATCTTGGGTATATATCTAGGAGTGGGATTGCTGGGTTATATGGTAATTCTCTGTTGAATCCTTTAAAGAACTGCCAGATTGTTTTCAACAGAGGCTGCATCATTTTACCTTCCCACTAGGAGTTCACAAGGCTTCCAATTTCTCTACATGCTCATCAACACAAGGTACTATCTGTCTTTTTGATTATAGCCATCCTTGTGGGTGTGAAGAGGTATCTCAACTTGGTTTTGATTTGAATTTCCCTGGTGACTAATGATGTTGAACATCTTTTCATGTGTTTATTGAACATCTGTATATCTTCTTTGGAACCATGTCCATTCAGATCCTTTGTCCAATTTTTAATTGGGATATTTGTTTTTTCATTATTGCATTGTAAGGGTTCTTTACATATCCAAGATACAAGCCCCTTATAAGACATAAAATTTACAAATATTTTCTCCCACTGAGTGGACTGTCTTTTCACATTCTTGCTGGTGTCCTTTGAAACACAAACAGAATCTATTTTTGAAGCTTTCTCAAAAAATCATTTATTCATAAAAGCATTAAAAGCTGAAAAGATCCAGTTATACTTTACTGGAGGAAAAATTACCTGCTATCATGGCAAATGTAACGTTTGGAGAGGTATAGTGATCTTGAGGTCAGAGTCTCTTCTTGAAAGTCAAGTCACTGTACTGTATAAAGACCCAGGAATAAGGGACCCAGGCTAATTTTAAGACATAAAAGCTACATGGAAAGAGAGTAGAATAGACAATATTTACATAGCTTTCAATTGGGCAGGACAGGCAAAATGGTAATGTTAGAGAATAAGGCAACCTGGAGACAAAATGTGAATAAGTAGAGAGCTATCTGGAGGCTACATGGGGAGCCGAGAATTTAGGGAGAAGTTTGTTCCTCTAGGATCATTAAGAAAATGTGAAACGCAGGTAAATTATAATATTGACAGGCAACATGATATACAGTGATGCCACGGATCTGTCTGAGCTGCTACTAATAACGTTAAGAGCTCCTCATTCCTCCCTCTTTTCATTCTTCTTGAGGATAAATATTTTTAGGGGGACTACATAGCATTGATGAGTTTTGAAGCTCTGGTAAATGTTTTAGATCTAGGTCTAAATCAGTTCCAACTCTAAATTTCCGGTATGTTCCTAAAACCAGTAAGAATCACAAAGGTACACCGCATAATAGTAAAAAGGAATTTATCTTAAAAGTCATTTGCATAAGTCAGTTTGAATGACTCATTCTAAAACTAGTATGGCTATTTTTATCGAGGTTATTATATGAATCAAAACTTAATAGGAGAGAATAAAAAAAAATAAGGCCCTGTTATACAGTACATTATATGAAGGCAAAGAGTTTCAACACTAACACATAGTTTTAAGAAAACATCTTATTTACCCAAAACATACCTTCCACTCTGAAGCTGGATGTGGAGGGTGGTAAATGGTTCTGTACGAATAAGATAGTGCATAACCCCGGCAGAATTTGAATAGTGAGTACCATAATGAAATTTATCAATAGTTCCCATAGGATCCTCAAAATTTTCATATCTAAAAAAAGAAACTAAAGTTTTTTAACCACAATAGTAAAAGTAAATTAGGAGGACATAAACTTGTATTGCATTGCTGAAAACACAGTTTTTAATAAGTCCTTTTTAACGTTTCATTATCTATGTATTTGTATCATCACACCACGTTAATAAATCAAAAAAAATTTATTCATTAATATCTTCTTCTGAACAATGAAATGTCATTAACATTGGATTCTTGAACAGTTTTGTACTATTCAATAATACATGTTCACTGTAAATAAATTAGAAAGCAGAGAAGCAAAAAAGAAACTTAAAATCAACTATAATTGCACTTCCCAGAGATAATTCATATTGACATATTGGTGAACATCTGTCAATCTTTAATGAATAAATTAATACAAATATATTTTAATATAAAAGTGCTATACATAATATATTGTTCACAACTTAGTTTTTCATCTAACAATTTTCTATTAATGCCTTTCCAAATGATTGATTAGTCTGTTTTTAACAGTTACATGGTATTTTTAACAGGTATGTGTACGGATATATGACAATTTAACTATTTCTTACTTTTAGATTTTTAGGTTGTTTCTGTTTTTCTGCTATTGTGATATTTAGACATGGCAAGCAATGCGATAATTAGACATCCTTTTGTGGCCAAGGTAACGGAAAAAAAAATACAGAGGATCAGTCAAGAGTTGTGGAAGTGAAGCTCTAACAATCTAAAGGTAAAAGAAGGAGACGGTGGATAGGAAGAAGGCCTAAACCAAATTATTAGCAAAGGACAGATACAGTGATTCACAAGCACTGTCACTGACACGTGTGTAACTGTTTTGAATGGTGACACCTGAATTAGTGGGTATAAAATATGAATAAAAATGAACAGTTTTTGGGAGGTGTTTATTGCCTCCCAAAATAAGCTTTCAAACCAAAATAATAATCGGTTTATCAAACTGAGGTCAATTTCCTTTTACATAGAAATTATTAATATTCAACGGAACAAACAAGTTTTTCAGGTCAAAGTCATTTGTACCCACGCAAACAAATACACTATTGAAATCTGAACCTTATATCTTTGATTATCAATAAAATAAGTTATTTATATGACAAGTATTTCCTGTGGAAGTGTAAAAAAAACCCTTTTTTTTCATATTGTCAGAAAAAAAAGTTTGACTAATGAGATAATAGATACCCAGTAAAATCCCACTAGTAAATCAAATCGAATCAAGTACTAAACATTGCAAAAAGTCCTAGAGAAGACTTGCAAATAAAAAGAAAAAAATAGGAATACTTGTACCGTCTACTCCTAAATAAATCTACAACTAAGTTTGTTTGCAAAACAGTTATTTGTCCTTATTATTAGAAGTCATAACTGACAAGTCATCCACAAGTTCACATGGAGAAAAGGGAAATTAAAATTAGATTATTCTTTTAATCTCACAAAAAGACTGTGAGACATTTACAGGGTCGATCATAAATATATACAACTATAAAAATTTCCTTTATTAAAATGACACTTTGTAGATTTCCACACATTTCACTGTTCTTTATTCACACTATTCATCGATAGGTTAGACTATTAATTTTACATCTACTAAAATATTCTATTATATGAATATTTTTACACATTAAATTAGTAGGTTATTAAGTCTAAAATACCTGGAAAGAAAAATTTCAAGAACCTATTACCCTTGAGCACATACTTTTTACAACATGAAAAGAAATTCTAAACAGTATCAATTTAAATTCGGCAAAGAAGGGAAATAACAGACTATAGTTAATATACTTGAAGGACAACTGATATATTTTCAAGAACACTTAATGAAGGAATTATCAGACTCTGATGATTAAAAGTAGCTGTGCATTTAAAAAAGGAACGCTTGGTTGGCCGCAGCAGAAATCAATACAAATTCAAACAAATGACGGGTATCTTTCGAAAGGGATAAAAGGCACTTACTTTTCTCGCATGGCTTTGGCATTTTTATCATTAATTACCCCAATTGGTTTGGAAAGATCTCGAAATACAGATGGGTTATTAAGGTCCAACTCTTCTGAAGTATAATCTTGTAAAATCCAGGGAAACTAAAAGAGCCACAATTTACAATTTACGCATTCCTTCTTGGAGAAGCTACTATCCCCATATCTAATATCAAATGCTTATCTAAAGACAAAAAGGGACAGTCTTTACAAATATTTTTTCCCTGTTGCAGTGTTTATTCATCTTTAGTTCAATAATCACAAGTATTATTTCCTGTAATTCCACTGGAATATTTTCAGTGAAATGAAAGAAACAAGGCTTTTATTTTTTAATTACTTTTCATGTGTATATACTTCTTGAAAATAGCAGGGCAGAAAATATACAGAAGGGCAAAAATAGTTTTTTTTTTTTTAAAGATTGGCACCTGAGCTAACAACTTGCCAATCTTTTTTTTTTTTTCTTTTTTCTCCCCAAATCCCCCCCAGTAGATAGCTGTATACTTTTAGTTGTGGGTCCTTCTAGTTGTGGCATGTGGGATGCCACCTCAACATGGCCTGATGAGAGGTGCCATGTCCGCGCCCAGGATATGAACCTGCGAAACCCTGGGCCACCAAAGCAGAGCGCGCGAACTCAACCACTTGGCCACGGGGCCGGCCCCCCAAAATAGTTTTTATATCTTTTTTAAAAATAAAAAATAACTAGCATGCACATATATTTTTGTGTATTATGAAACTAAAAGGCAATTCCACATTAATGAGATTTATATAAAACTTACCACAGGATACTGTGCAAGGTCATTATAAGTTCGTCCTGCCATTGTATTTATTTGAATGAGGTAGTCAAAGTTTGATATCTCTCTGTTTACCCATTTCTAGACAGCACAACAAAGAACAAAATCAGAATTAATCTCTGTCTCTTAGAAATCAGCAACTATTACTGACAGCACCAACATAAGCTTTTGTTTCCATTATGTCCACCATCTTTCTGATAAAAGGAATAGGGCTTTAAAAAAAAGGCTTATTAACAGGGAGATAAAATCAACATACTTTTACTAAATTTGCTTCCTTTTAAAAACTGGTCTCTAGAAAAGGAACAGAAAAGTCAATATAAATCTTATACTGCAGTCTAAAAGATCTCCATAAGAATTAAGTCTTTTCTTTAATTAAATAAATATTTTATTTGAATATCTTAAAAATTTTAATTCTAGGACTGTCCAACTTTGAAAATTTTGTTATAAATTGAAATTTTCGTAAGTGCACATATTAAAAAATCAGTATCTTAATGTATTAAAATGGCCTATGAATTTTAAATAAACATTACGTTAACTATCCTCAGAAAACTGCCCTTACAGAGCAATGGTAGATGGGATTTTGCTACCGTAAACACAAAATTTTCTTAAGAAAGATACTATTATTTTCTTCTGATCACCTCAGTGTCCCTGGCCTGCTGCCTGCTCCACCCAGCAAGGGTGTGCTCAGGGTTCCGTGGACAGATTAACATGCACCTCTAAGTTTACTGTGCTCCTTAATCGCAGGACAGACAGGGAAGGCTGAATACACGTGTATGGATTTTACAGAAAGCCCCATTACAACTGTCCTCAGTGCCAAACTGAGGAATAAGTACTATAATGAATAAAGTTTTTTCCACAGAAAACAGAGACTGTACTTTATTAAATAAAGCTTATTCCATAAGCAACAGGAAAGGACTGCTGATGGCTTTTGAACACGAGCAACACTGAAGATTAATGCACACGGAGGAGGAAGGAGAGAGCTGGGAGGCAGAGATCCTTATTAGGAGACCACTAACAGTCCGGGAAAGCAGAAAACGATAGCCTTTCCTTGGATTTTGGCAGTACAAATTCAAGAGAGGCTGGGATACAGGTGAGGGTAAGAGATCAAGAGCATTAGTTAACTTTGGCTGATAGAAGGATTAACAATTTTTTTTTTTTGACCTTTTTTCCATGGTGCCTTTTGCATTTTCCCATTTTTTACCTCGTGCATGGATTATTTTTATTATTAAAAAAACCCCATGTCATTCTTTTAAAAAAGAAAATTATTAAGAAAGAAGTCACAAGATATGTCCATAAACTGAATGATATGAGAGCTGGAGAACAGGACACTGTGTGTGTAAGGGAAACAAAGAAAGATTCAAAGATTAAAGACCAATCTGAATGGAAGAAGAGCAGTTGTAATTATCAAAATAAAATAATCAGAAGAAGAGAGTTTTACTTTTAAGCAAAAGTCTGAGATATGAACACCAAAACAGCGACTGTTAAAACTTCCCACCTGCGTCAATCCTGAAGCTTTGAATAACTCCTGTGGTGATCTGGTGCCATAACTATTTGGAGAATGAAGTGACAACAGTCTGCTATACACTTTATTTCTAACCTAGAAAACACAGCATTTTATAGCTTAAAAACTGATTAAGACAAACCAGGATTACTATTTTATGACAGCTTTATTGAGATATAATTCCCATACCATAAAATTCACCCTTTTAAAGTATACAATTCAGTGGACTTTTTTGTATATCCACAGAGTTGCGCAATCATCAACATTAACTAACTTTGGAATATTTTCATCATCCCCAAAAGAAACTCCATATTCACTAGCCATCACTCCCGAATTCCCATTCCCTGCCATCCGCTGACAACCTCTAATCTACTTTCCGTCTCTGCGAATTTGCGTATTCTGGACACTTCACACAAACAGAGGATTATGTTTTGACTTCTCTACTATCCTACACTTGGAGAAGTGAAGACGTGTATTTTTTGAGAAAGTTATAGAGTACAATGGAATTTGTTCATCAGACACTAAATCAGAAAACTAGCTAAAGTCTAGTTCAAATTTAGTTGTCATTTACTAATCACCTTGAAAAATAAATTAATTTACTGAGTCTCACTTTTACGTTAATGTCTACCCTTAGACTTCTGTGAATTATTCAAGGCTGTATAAATGTAAAGTAATAAAATTCATCTTTGAACTTCAGTCTCCTCATCTATAAAAAAAGTAATAATGGAATTTGCCATATCTAATCTGAAGGTTGTTATGGAGATTAGATACTACATACAAATGTGCTTTAAAAACTATAGTTATACAAATGTACAGTATTCAACACAGCTTTCTAAAACACACATGCTTTGTATTTTCCTATGGGAGAAAATTTATTTTTAAAGTAAAAAAGTATCCTTTTGTAAAAATAGAAAAATGCTCTGTAACATCTGAATCAAATCATCCATAAGTAAACCTAGATCCCACCAACAAACAGAAACTTAGCTACTGACTCTGCTTAATCAGGTCATCTGAGAAGCAAATGCCAAGACAGAATTGAACATGCAAGGGTTTTATTAGGAGAGAGACCTGCGAGGGGAAGCGGAGAGCTAAGCAAGGCAGGAGGAGCTGTCAGATCGTGAGGCAAGTCTGACCCCAAGTGAGTGAATGAGGGAAGGAGGACTCGGGGCAGGTGACGTGCTGAAGGTTACACAGCTAGCGGTGGAGCTCGTACCCCAACCCAGGCAACCCTGCTCCAGTGGTTATCTCTGAACCACCTAATTTCATAAATCCAGTCATATCATATATATTGCATATTATGTCACAATTGGGTACTCTGAGGCACCTGTTGGCTGACACCCAATGTTCCACTGACTTCTTTATCTACTCATATACAGAACCTGAAAACAAGCACCCTCCAAACATTCAAACATAAATCCAAACAAAAATTCATACACTGCTTAGCCCCCAAAGTACATATTTTTTCCTCTAATATTTTGACTTGAAAGAGCAGAGTCCAAAGTTTCATTACAGCTCACTAGCTGGAAAATTACTTCAAGCTAATGCTTTGGGCCTTCCAGGAAGGGAGCATCTTACATACCTCTTTTTTAAAATTGAGAAAGTAGTTGGACTGGTCAACATGAAAAATCTCGAGGGCTGACCTCCTTAAGTTGTAACGCCGTAGGTGAATCTCTCGAACTTGAGAATGAGGCCACTTGAAATCAAAGCCTACTCCTGAAAACAGAAGAAATCTTGTGACTGGGGCACCATATAAAGTTACTATGCAGAAAAATATCTCCCACTTCTGACAAAAGTAGCACTTAGGGAAAAGGAATTCAATTTTTGTATCATCAAATCTATTTGTTAAATTTAGTGGACATTTAAATGTTTCTTTTAAAACTATTTCAAAATTCCTTAGGTACTCTACTTCCTTTTCATGAGAAGAGAGAAAAATTATGAATATTGTATCTTAGAAACATTTTTCCTTTTCTCTTTCTGTTGGCATCTTAGATTTTAATATCCTTTTATTTTCAGATAAAGGATTAGGTGAGAAGCCTGTAAGAGTAAGTGTACATACAAATAAAATTGAGATTGTATTTTTTTTTTTTAAGATTTTTATTTTTTCCTTTTTCTCCCCAAAGCCCCCCAGTACATAGTTGTATATTCTTCGTTGTGGGTCCTTCTAGTTGTGGCACGTGGGACGCTGCCTCAGCGTGGTTTGATGAGCGGTGCCATGTCCGCGCCCAGGATTCAAACCAATGAAACACTGGGCCGCTTGCAGCGGAGCGCGCGAACTTAACCACTCGGCCACGGGGCCAGCCCCTGAGATTGTATTTTACAGCTTAAGTTTATAGCAATCCCTCTAGTTAAACCTTTTAAAAAACATTGATAATTTTAAAAAGCATCCCCTTCAATACATTGTTGAATAATTTAATCCCATACTGACTTTCCATTTCTCTTTGTACATGACAGACTACAATTCCACAGTCCCATCTTATTGCTTTCTTCTCATTAATGATTGATAAACAGGATACTTAACTATTGAACAACAGAAATTATTCCCCCAGAACTCCTCACCATCTTCTTTCTCAATGCTGCCATCATAGAAGTAAATGTGTTGAGTAGTGATTTCTAATCTGCCAGGAACCACATCAATCATTGTAATGAGTTCACAGTCTTCTGACAACACTAATTTTTCTTTTTGATCCTGTTCTTCTTTCTCATCACTGTAAAAACAAAAACCAACCAAACAAGCAAGAAACATCCAACAATGTGTTCTGTGTAAATGGAAAAGAATAACATATTCAAATACAAATCTTATGTCTGGAAAACTAGTATTCAAAGAGTATCCGAATTATCTACAAAAAAAATTCCATTGCATGTTAAATTACTAAAATATTATCCACGTAGTCTTATTACCTAATAACTTAATTTCAAAAAAATATTTTTTACATTTTAATTGTATATGACTCATTAAAACGAAATATAGTGAATCTTTAGTACTACTGGCAAAAGACAGTTCAAACACGCAGCAAGACCAGTCATGTCATTTGAGTTATATTTGGGAGCCATAAATTGACCCAGGGAACATAGGAATCTGTGAATAAAGGACTGCATCATTAGTGGTGCTTTGTAAATAATTATTAGAAGTACTCATTATCATTGATTCTTAAACTGTAAAATGAGACTTTTCAAGAGCAACTAAAACTAGAACATCATCACAGCGTTCCCTGACCGTGGAAGTGGAGAGAAACAAAAAGCTGCTATGCCAAACCTTCTCTTAGGAGGACTGTTTTCATTTATGTTTATTGGAGGGGATGCAGGGGAAGGGACAGCTTTCTGGGAGCCTCAGTGACTTTTAACTGCCAAGTATAGAAATGGGAACTCTGACCACTCATGGAATGTTATTCAATTTTATCCTTCAAGTCAGTTGCTCTCTGGTCCTAGATATTTCACACTGGACTCATCTCCAGGATAGCAATGACTAAGTCTAATTTGCTTTCCAATGGATTTCCATGAGCAAGCTCTATAAGTATCACCAACTTAAGTGGTAATACTACAACTCTTAACTTAAAGCTAAGCTTAAAAAAAAAAAATTCGGGGCCGGTCCCATGGGTAAGTGGTTAAGTTTGTGTGCTCCACTGTGGCAGCCCAGGGTTTCGCTGATTCGGATCCTGGGTGCAGACATGGCACCGCTCGTCAAGCCATGCTGAGGCAGTGTCCCACACAGCACAACCAGAAGGACCCACAACTAAAAATACACAACTATGTACCTGGGGGCTTTGGAGAGAAAAAGAAAAAAAAATTAAATCTTTAAAAAAAAGTTAAAAATTAAGGATGTTTTCTTAAACAGAGAAATTCCAATATTCACAGTGATGAAATGAAGAAATAAATGACCTAAGAGAGTAAACAGTCTGAAGGCTATTTATATTCTATGAAACAAAGTGTTTTGGCTTTTCAGTTTAAAATGAATGAGACTGACATCTATGGAATTCTCTAGTCATTGAAGAAAGAAAATAATATCTCTATAAAAAGGCTAACTAAACAATCTACCAAAGATAGCTCCCTAGATAACTATCCCTACCCAGTTCCCTGAAAATAATCAAAGAAATCTTTAAAAATTATTAAAATTATATGAACAAAAATCCTGCTCTGCCAACAAAGGATATTACTGAATCTGGTCAATCTGTAATATTAAAATAAGTTCCAAAGAAATACTTGCCATGTCTAGTTTATAATCCAAACAAAGTGATGTTTAGAATAAATCAAATACTTGAGACTTAGCTACTCATTCTTGGCTAAATATGAGGCTTTACAAACATAGAAAGTAAAAGTCAGGACAGATGTGTAAATCACCAAATTTGAATGCATTCCTATTCCACACTCAGATCCACTGGCAGAGTTGCAGTCTTACTGGATCAAGGGGTTCAAACACAAACACAAACTAATCACTGGTTGACCACCAAGCTATGATGTCCTAGGGGCAACCCCTAGCAGGCCAGGCTTTAAAAACAAAACAAAAATCTAATGAATACAGACATCACTGGCAACACACTGCAGGTAAAACAGACTCCACAGAAATAGTCTAGGAAATTCACTTAAACAAAGAAACCAAAATACAACAATAACAACCACCATTGAGGGAAGGGATCAGAAACCAGAGTGGCTACAATTTATCATCTAAAATGCAGTTTTCACAAAAATTATGAGACATACAAAGAAATAAGAAAGTATCAGCCATAAACACAAAAGCTCTAAAAAGAAACTGTCTCTAGGGGACCTTAGATGTTCAACTTAGTAGACAAAGACTTCAAAGTAGATATCATAAATACATCAAAAGAACTAAAGGAAACTACGTTTACAGAACTAAAACTCATTATGGGAACAAAGCCTATCAAATAGAAATTTTCAATAGAAAGACAGAAATTACATATTTTAAAAAGGAACCAAACGGAAAATTCTGGAATTGAAAATACAATAACTAAATGAAAAACTCACCAGAAGGACAGAACTGCATATTTGAACTTGCAAAAGAATGAGGGCTCTTGAAGATAGATCAAAAGAAACTGTCCAATTTGAAGAAGACAAAGAAAAAAGAATCAAGCAGAATAACGAAAGAGCCTCAGAGGGTCACCATCAAGCAAAACAACCTATGTGCAAAGGGATTCCCAAAAGGAGAGGACAGAGAAAAAGGACCAAAAACTCTATTTGAAGGAATAATGGCTGACAACTTCCCAAATATGAAAACAATTCATCTACACATCCAAGAAGTTCAGTGCACTCCAAGTAGGATAAACACAAAGATGCCCATACATGGACAAAAAGTCAAGTGTTGAAAGCCAAGAACAAAAAGAATAACCTACAAGCACCATTATACAGGACATCACAATAAGATTCACAGCACATCTCTCATCAGAAACAACAGAAGCCAGAAGGTAGTGGCATGAGATATTCAAATGCTGAAAGGAAAAGACTGTCAATCAGGCATTCTATATCCAGCAAAACTATCCACCCAAACAGAAAGCAATGGTCCTGGGAAAACTAGATAACCACATGCAAAAGAATGAACATGAACCCTTACATGAAGCCATATACAGAAATTAACTCAAAATGGATCAAAGACCTAAATGTAAGAAATAAAATACAAAACTCTTAGAAAAAAATAGACAAATGGGACTTCATCAAGATTAAAAACTTGTGCATTGAAGGATACCAACAACAAAGTGGAAGAAAACCCATTCAGTGGGAAAAAATTTTTGCAAATCATATATCTGATAAGGGATTTATACTTAGAATATACAGAGAACCCTTACAACTTAATAACTAAAAGACAACCCAATTAAAAAATGGATAAAGGATTTGCATAAAGATTTCTCCAAAAAAGACATATTTATAGATGGCCAGGAAATACATGAAAAGATGTTCAGCATCACTAGTCACCAGGAAAATGCAAATTAAAATCACAAGATACCACTTCAAATCTTCTAGAATGGTATAATAAATTAAGGGAAAAAAAGAATAACAAATGTTGGCATGGATCTGGAGAAATTAGAACCTCATACATTGCTCAGGAGAATGTAAAATGGTATAGTTATTGTGAAAACACAGTTTCACAATTCCTCAAAAGATTAAACATGTAACTACTAAATGATCAGCAAAGTTATTCCTAGTTATATATCCAAGACAACTGAAAACGTACATTGACACAAAAATTTGTACATGAACATTCAAGGCAATGTTAGTCACAAAAGTAAAAAAGTAGAAACAAACTAAATGTCCACCAATTGATGAATGGATGAACAAAGGTGGTCTATCCATACAATGGAATATTACTCAGCCATAAGAAGGAATGAACTACTGTTACACGCTACTACACGGAAGACCCTTGGAAACATTATACTGAATGAAATAAGCCAGACATAAAAGGCCACATACTGTATGAAATAGATGATAGGTCAAAGACAGGCAAATCTATAGGGCCAGAAAGCTGGTTAGTGGTTGTCAGGGGATGTGGGGAGGGAAAATTAGGACTGATGACTAAAAGGCACAAGATTTCCTTTCAGGGTGATGGAAATGTTTTGGAACTAGATAGTGGTGATGTTGCACAACTCTGTGAATATACTAAAAACTACTGAATTGTACACTTTAAAATAGTTAATTTTACGTTATGTGAATTTTCAAAAACCTATCTCAATTTTTTAAAAAAAGTAGCCAAGGGGCCGGCCCAGTGGTGCAGCGGTTAAGTTCGCACGTTCTGCTTCTCGGCGGCCTGGGGTTCGCAGGTTCGGATCCCGGGTGCGGACATGGCACCACTTGTCAAGCCATGCTGTGGCAGGTGTCCCATGTATAAAGTAGAGGAAGATGGGCATGGATGTTAGTTCAGGGCCAGGCTTCCTCAGCAAAAAGAGGAGGACTGGCAGTAAAAAAAAAAAAAAGTAGCCAAAAATGAAGGCAAAATAAAGATTTCTACAGATAACAAAGATTGAGAGAATTTGTGGCTATTAGACATTCCTTACAAGAAATACTAACGGAAGTCCTGCAGGCTGAAAGGAAAGGACACTAGATGTACACAAAGAAATAAGTATGATAGTATACATGTGATAAATAAGTACGTATGATAAAATGATAATTATGTAGGCAAATATAAAATATAGTTACATACCTTTCTCTTTTCTTCCCTTAACTGATTTAATGATAACTGCATAAAACAATAACTATAAACTGTTTTCTTGGGCATAAAACATATAAAGGTCTAATATTTGTCACAATAACAACACAAAGGAGAGACGAGGAAATGAACGTATTTTATATCTGCTAAGGGGAAGTTTTTAAAATACAAATTTGAAATTTAAAATATATTTAAAGCTATTCAGGTTATATATTTCTTCCTGAGGGAGGTTTGGTAATTTGCATTTTTCAAGGAATTTGTCCATTTAAGTTGTCAAATTTATTGGCATAAAGTTGTCATTTCTTTTTAGTCATTTTAATATTTGTAGTGTTACCTCCTCTTTCATTCCTGATATTGGTAATTTATGTTATATTTCTTTCCTAACCAGTCTGGCTAAAGGTTTATTGTTTTGTTATCTGTTTTTTAATAACCAGCTTTTGTCTTCTCTGATCTTTCTATTTGTTTTTTGGTTTGCTCTTTCATGTATTTCTGCTTTTATTCTTTTTAATTTCTTCCTTTCACTTAAAGAGTTTATATTTCATGCTGTACTTTCCATCTAAACACAGCTTTAGCTGCATCCCATAAATTCGATACGTTATGTTTCCATTATCATTCAGTTCAAAATATTTCTAGTTTCAAGGTCCAGCTCCAAGTTATCCCAGCTCTAAGAAGGTTCCTCAATAACCTCAGTTAACACTGACGGACTCCCACCAACTGATACAGCAGTAACTAGGGGCCCTGGAAATGCATAGCATTAGAATTTCAAGGAAGTATCTTCCACAATTTCACAGTCCCATTTTTCAGAACAAAATAATTTTAAATTCTTCCAAATACTTATACATACATATTTACTCTGGCTGTTATTTCCTCTTCAGGAAGATCTAATTTATCCTCCTCCATATCACTAACTTTTACTTGTTTCACCACTTCCAAAAGCAATGAATCACTGGAAGGCTGTGACTGCTGGACACCTGTTTAAACACAAAATAGCTATTAAACACAATATAGCCCTTCTGTAATTTCTGATTGTTAATTATATGATAATAATGTATATTATAAGTAAAGAAGGTACTTGAAATTTTCTAAGATAAAAAAACTAATTTACTACAGAAAAGTCATTATACATGATTTAGAGTAATCTATGCTGTTTGTGATTTTTAAAATTACTATACATATAATAAAAGGAATAAATGTTTTAAAATATGATATCTATTTTTAATGGTGGTATTATGTAAGTTTCAGAAATAGGACAATTAATCTCTAATCAAATTCACTTCTAAAGCATGCCAATAAGTAAGTCAAAGAAAGAAGTATTCTCATTGTACTAACAGAACTATTTTTACTATGCAATTGTACTAAAAAAATACTAAGAAAGAAGTGACACATTATCTTGCATTGGAAGATAATACACAGAACAAGAGCTAAACTGTTCCGTTCTGGAGCACAGGGAATTTAATAGATAATTCTGACACATATCTATGCAACAAATGTAACGCATTTTATAAACTGTGAATTTTGTAAGAGAGCAGGACTAGCGTAAAGGAAAGAACACGGGCTGAGAGGTGGTCAATCCAGATTTAAACTCTGTTCTGCCATTTATTAACCATATGACTCCTCTCTGAATTGATGTTTCTGTGACTGTAAAATGGAGATACATCACATTACACAAAAAATAAATGGTAGCTATTATTATTGTAATCGACCTCTCAATTATCTGATTGGCATAAGGACAGTAATAACAATGTATGCATAATTTATAGGTAGGACTGGAAAAAATTTATATATATAACTACGAATAAAGACATTTCATTTGTGGGAAATAAAAATAATTTATGCTAAATAACAAAATACTATAAATATGACAAATCTACCTTTAATTTCTCAAACAGTATCCTTGCTCAGACGTATGAAATGAATCAGCCTAACGGACAGTTGCATTTTTCTGTGTCAATCTCCCTTGATCACACCTTTCTCTACACTAGGAAGTACTGGCTCACACTTTCCCTGGAACAACTAACTATTTCTATGGAACACGTTTTTTTCCTGTGATCTAATGTAAGGAAAAATTTATTGTTAAACATTTAATTAAACAAAGCACGTGACAGTGCAATAAAAACTGAAAAGCAGGAAGTCTAGATAATCTGATACAAATAGAAAACTGACTTTATGTAGATGGATGACTACTCCAGTAAGAGTGTAAGCTGAAAATCTGATGGGAGATTGGTGAGTAAACTGAGGGCGGGAAGGACGGCAGGAACGGGGGCCAGTTGGGACACCATTCTAAGTTTGGGAAAAGACAGCACCAAGCTAAGCCTTGGCAATAGCAAAGAGAATGCATATAAGGAAAAACATTCAAAATATACGTAAGAGAAAGAATTAACAGGACATTGTACCTAACGAGCTATTCTGTGTAGGGATTAAGAGGCGTGAGGACAGACTCATAGTTAATACTAATGATTTAAGCATGAGTAACTAATAGATGGAGACAATGATAACTACATTACAAGATACAAGAGAAGCAGAATGTGGGGTGAGGCGTAGACAAAGGGGCAAAGATAAGGAACTCAGTTTCAGGAATGTTTTATGGAAGCCCCTGTGGAAGAATCCCAACAGGCAGCTGGGAACCTTGGTCTAAAGTTCAAAAGGCAGGTGAGAATTAGAAACACAGGTGGGAAAGTATCACTTTATATATACGTAATGTATCATTAAATATATACTGTAATACAGTGGTGAAGCCAAGAGATCACCATCTCGTAGGGAGCGCAGGTAAAAGGCAAGACAGCCAGGCATAGCTCTGGGAACACTATCATTTAAAACGCGAACAGGAAAAAGGGTCAAGCAAAAAAGACTAAAACACGGTAAGAAAAGGAGGAGGTTAAGCATCAGTGCTAAGAAAGAAATACACTTAAGGAGGATAACTACCAATGCTTCAGAGACCTTGGAAGTAGGACTAAAAATAAGCTGTTGCATCTGGCAATCAGAAAAGATTATTTCTAATGAAGAAGTGTGGACAAAAAAATTTTCTAAAACTAGGGGCCAGCCCAGTGGCACAGTGGTTAAGTTTGCACATTCTGCTTTGGTGGCCCAGGGTTCACTGGTTCAGATCCCGGATGTGGACCTACCCATTGCTAGTAAGCCATGCTGAGGTGGCATCCCAGATCTAAAATAGAGGAAGATGGGCACGGATGTTAGCTCAGGGCCAGTCTTCCTCAGCAAAAAGAGGAGGATTGGGGGTAGATGTTAGCTCAGGGCTAATCTTTCTCAAAAAAAAATATTTCTAAACCCAAATATTTTTTTTTTTAAAAGATTTTATTTTTTCTTTTTTCTCCCCAAAGCCCCCCAGTACATAGTTGTATATTTCTTATTGTGGGTCCTTCTAGTTGTGGCATGTGGGACGCTGCCTCAGCGTGGTTTGATGAGCAGAGCCATGTCCGCGCCCAGGTTTCGAACCAATGAAACACTGGGCCGCCTGCAGCGGAGCGCGTGAACTTAACCACTCGGCCACGGGGCCAGCCCCTAAACCCAAATATTTTTAATGATACATTTAAGAATACACTTTCTGGGGCTGGCTCCATGGCTGAGTGGTTAAAGTTCCATGTGCTCTGCTTTGGTGGCCCAGGGTTTGTGCATTCGGATCCTGGGTGCAGACCTACTGCACTCATCAGCCATGCTGTGGAGGCATCCTACATACAAAATAGAGAAAGACTGGGACAGATGTTAGCTCAGGGCTAATCTTCCTCAAGTAAAAAAAAGAGGAGGATTGGTAACAGGTGTTAGCAGAGGGTAAATCTTTCTCAAAAAAAAAAAAAGAACATACTTTCTTTTCGACTATTGAAATTACATAATTTACAAGTGGATGTGTTCTAAAAGATACTTCACAAATCACTTTGGAATTCATAATGAACTTTCCATCAAAAATTTTATGAATAATGGTTAACTTTGAAGGTTAGCCCATAATGTAAAGACTATTCTGTACATATGCAATGGGATACTTACAAAGCAGTACTGGGATAAGTGAAACAAAATGAAATAAGAAAATATTTCTTTAGAAAACCACCATGAATTCTGGCAGCTGATGAAAATATTTATACACAAATGCAAAGAGTAGGTAGAACATTGTGCAGTTAATTCTGATGCATACTTCAGGCAACTATAAAGAGTTCTAAAGACTGATACCACTGGTTTTGTACTATTTCCAAGTTCACTTTGAAATGCATGAATTTTTTCTTCTGTACAATTATACTGTCAACCATTATACTTGGGCTAATTTTGAAAACTGTAAAGAGAAAAAGAGAAAAAAAGATAGGACACTGGTTTTCTTGGACTTAAAACAATTGAGACCAAGAAGAAGGGACACAAAATTCTATCTGTGTACATGTGCAGAGGGGTGAGAAGGAGAGGTAGAGAGACAGGGAATTTCCTGGGGTGGGACCTCTTGGCAAAAATGGAGAAAAAATAGGGAACACTAACTCCTTAAATATTAGATTCAAGTCATTCACCAGAACATGTTTTCTGGTGATAAGCACCATCAAATTTCAAGGAGGAGATGAAGAATAACAGTTTCAGAGGACGTGCAGGAAGACCCAACTGCCTGTTCCTATCGAAGATACTCTCCAAGTTAGTGTTTGTATCATGGGTAGGTGCATTATTTTGCATTAAGGAAAATCACTTACTGTGTCTGATTTACCTTAGAATGTAAGACCCTAAATGGCAGGCATCATAGCTCTTTAGATTAATTTCACGCCATCAACTGTATTGGCCAATATATTAAGGCAATTTTAAGAAGTAATATTTAAAAACTGGTACTCATTTCATCTATAACTTAGTCTTGGAACACAAGGTGCACAGGTGGTTATGGTCAAGTAACTACAATTTAGTATACACATAACTGGTCAATGACTCTTAACAATCAATATTTTTGAGTATTTCACAGACCTCTCTTCAAAAAGGAAGAGATGCCAAGTCAAATGGTTAGAAAGAAAGGGCTTCCTAAAGAATTGTAGTCACTCTTTAAAATCTGTTCTGAAATATTGCTAAGGCTATGTATTTTTAAGCACTGTTTTCCTAGAAAAAGTCATTGGCCCATCTAAGATATTAAGTGTCTAGAGTTCTATAAGAAGAACAGGTTATAGAAGAAAGATCTAAAGAGTTGCTAAGATTTCTAAATACGTTTGACATCAGGCTCAGTCGTGGTAAGCAAAAGGCTACGGGAAAAGGCCTACTGTTTCACCGTACCATAACAGATATAAGAGACAATGCGTTTCACATGAACTACAGTATAAGTTTATGATTTTAAATTATGTTTTACTTTGAAAAATTACAATCAATAGAAATAGAAAGTCATCTTAATTTAGGCCAAAGGTAACAGCATTTAACATATACAACCATTTAAATATGAATTATAAAATGTCACTCCTTTCATGAGGAAATACTTTTGAAACAATTAATAAAAACAATAACCAACCCCATCAACATCTTCACCATCCTCAATGAATAATTAAACAGCCAACGGAACTCACCTAGATTATCTCTCAAAGCACTAGCTTCCTCATGGGTTTTGAAGTTATAATTCGGTACCAATTTAAGTCTCATGCGGGAATAATTTTCTACATTAGCTAGTTTCCAGTGAATTGGATTTTGTTTCCTACAAATATTCATAAGTAAACATGGAAAATTATTTAGCTTAAAGTTACAAAGATAGGTTGATCAAAACACAGTAAAAGTATCAGGTACTTTACATTTTTTAGCATCATTTTATAAAAACATTCATATTTATAATCTCATTTGACCTAAACAACACTGAGAGAAAACCAACATGAGTAGAAATAGCTATAGTTTATACACGAGGAATCTAAGACAGGCTAAACTATTTGCACAAGATGCCATATGGTTTACAGGTAGCAGAAATAAGATTGGTACATAAACCTTCACACTTATAGCCTAATATATTTTACTCTTTCATGGTTATATGGAAGTTCTTAACTACCTATACGAGTTTATTCCAAATACAGTTTTCAAAATAAAATAATTTTACTACAGATGAAGATAATATAATTGCAAATGGATCAAAGATTTAAATATAAGATTTAAAACTCTCAGAAGAAAAGACAGGGGTAAATCTTCATGACCTTGGATTTGGGAATGGTTTCTTTGACATGACGTCAAAAATACAAACAACAAAAGAAAGAGATAAATTGCACTTCAAAATTCAAAACTTTTGTGCAGCAAAGGCCACTATGCAGAAAGTGAAAAGATGGGGCCAGCCCTGTGGCCAAGTGGTTGGGTTCTCAGGCTCTGCTTCGGTGGCCCAGGGTTTGCCAGTTCGGACCATGGGTGCAGACCTACACACCGCTCATCAAGCCATGGTGTGGTGGGATTCCACACAGAGGAACTAGAATGACCTCCCACTAGCATTGTGCTGGGGCTTTGGAGGGGAGGGGAGGGGGAGAGGAAACTGGCAAAAGATGTTAGCTCAGGGCCAATCTCCTCACCAAAAAAAAAAAAAGAGGCTGTAGCACAATAGGCTGCCATTAAAAAAAAAAGTGAAAAGACAATCTACATATTTACAAATAATATCTGAAGAGGGTATATTATTGAGAATATAAAAAGAATTCTTACACAGAAAAAGAACTCAACCACAAAAAGTCAAACAACCCAATTTAAAAATGGGCAAAGGACTTGAATAGACATTTCTTCAAAGAAGGAGGAAAAGTTATAAATGGCCAACAAGTACATAAAAAGACGCTAACGTCATTAGGTAAATGCAACAAAATCATAAGATCTCACTTCATACTCAGTAGGATGGTCATAATAAAAAACTTGGAAAATGACAAGTATTGATAAGGTTGTAGAGAAACTGGAACCCTCACACATTGCTGATGGGAATACAAAATGGTACAGCTGCTGTGAAAAACACTTTGGCAATTCCTTAGTCAGTTCAACACAGAATTACCATATGACCCAGCAATTCCACTCTTAGGCACATACCCAAGAGAATTAAAAACAGGTGTTGAAACAAGCACGTGTTTGCAAACATTCATAGTAATACTATTCACAACAGTCACAAGGAAAAAAACCCAAATGTCCATCACCTGATGAATGAATAGAAACAATGTGGTATATCCATACAATGAAACATTATTTGGCCACAAAAAAGGAAAGAGTACCAATGCACGCTACAACATAATGAAAACATTATGCTAAGTGAAAGGAGCCAGACACAATAGGCCACATATTGCGTAATTCTATTTATATGAAATATCCAGTATAGGCAAATCCATAGAGACAGAAAGCAGATTGGTGGTTGCCAGGGGCTGGGGGACAGGATAACAGGCAGTGACTACTTAATGGGTCCAGGGTTTCTTTTTTTTTGTTTTCTGCTGAGGAAGATTAGCCGTGAGCTAACATCTGTGCCAATCCTCCTCTACTTTATGTGTGGGTCACCACCACAGCAAGGCTGATGCATGGTGTAGGACTGTGCCTAGGATCTGAATCTGTGAACTTGGGCCACCGAAGTGGAGTGTGCCAAACTTAACCACTACACCACAGAGCTGGCCCCCAGGGTTTCTTTTTGATGTGATGAAAATGTTCTGAAGCTGAACAGTGGTGATGATTACACAACATTATGAACGTACTTAATGCCACTAAATTGTACATTTTAAAATGGTTGAAATAGTAGATTTTATATATGTGTATTTTACCCAATAAAAAAAGGGCTGAAAAAATTACATGTATATAAAATAATTAAGCAAAACAGAAGCGACTTAGGATCAAGTAAAGAAAACGTAAAATATTTAAACACATAGCATCACTAACCCCAGATCAAAGAGATGGTGTCAGTAAGACAGAAGTAAACTGATTCAAAACAACTTCTATATCAAAGGGCAAAAGGAAAGAAAATAACTCCATTGTGAAAAACATACACAAACAGGGCTCTAAACATACCAGACACGTAATTCACAAAAACAATCTAATTAATTAAAAGCAGTCTTCTATAAATTGGACATTTTAAAAATTGGACTGGAGAGGCCATTGGCTCAGAAAGTTCTAGACCAGAGTTCTAAAGAAAAAAGAGTATTTAATAAATGATGTATTCCTACCTTTCAGCCCAAGGTCCCCTCTCACATGTAAGATAGAGCTGTACTGCCTTCCAGCGTCTCAGAGCGGCTAACTGTTGACTGCTAAGTTGTTTAAGCATATTATTATACCTCAAGTTCTCTTGGCGTGCTTTCCGATTAAATGGTTCCACAAAAAACTCCTGAAAGAAACAGCAATAAATAATAGCATTGAATCATATATTTACAGGTATATTTAAATTTAATACAATAATTTAAAAAATTTGGCCTACTATCATGCAGTAAAAGAAGGAAGCTGGTAACCAAGAGAATTTTCTTATTCCATCAGAATCATTTTCTTTAATGAAGCATATGATTCTAGCTATAATCTATTTGTATTTTTTTAAAACTTAAAAAACTAACTAAGAAACAGGTGAAGAACTGCAGAAATGTAAAGTATCTCAACATAGGATTTTTGAGCTCAGTATTACCCTCACACTGTCAAGTGAAATGATTTTCTTTTGGGATCTTTTGATTTATAAGGCATCTGGAATGAAATGCAAGTTTAAATAGAGGGAAGAGGAACCACATTTCACACTACTATTGATGGCCCGAAAGGCAATGCCAGAGACACAGAAATCTACAGGGGCCAATCTCTCACAGTGAAAACTTCCATCATGGAGACTGCTGCTCTCTGAACAACATCCTAGCTGGCAAATTAATTCACATACTCATTCCAGTTTTCAGGATACAACAGATTCTGATAATAGGTTCCACCAAGATATAACTATAAGCCCTGAAACTACAGTTTTACAGTTTTCAAAGAGACAAATGGTAAGACTGCCTTATCTAACTCACATTGAAATTCATCTATTAGGAACTAAAATGACAGTATTAATGTTTCAAACAAATCAACACTGTATTACATTAAAAAGGACAGTTAAAGACACGGATTTAAAAGATATCTTTTAGAGAGAAGTACAGCAGTGTGTGACGAAGAACACAAGCTTTGGAGTTAGACTGGGTACAAATCTTAGCTACTTAATTCTCCGAGGCTCAGAATCATCATCAAGGTAAGATGAGGTTGACAATATTGTCATCATAAAGATTAAGATTTAAAGTGCTTAATATTTGTGCCGGAAAAGTAGCAAGCTCTCAGTAAACTGCAGTTGTTACTAATACAATTGTTATTGTGATCATTACTGGACTCTGGGAAATCAATGATTTGGGATACAGTGTTACCAAACATTTAAAACAGATCATTGCTGAGAAAATCGAAGAAGTCATGACAGCTTCATGATAATTAAACATCAATTTCACAGTTTTTTGAAGTTCAAACATAGAAAGATATTCTTAAATTAAGCTTTTCTAGAAAGGCTAAAGGTGAAGTCATAGAAAAAAATGTTGGTTGGAATAGAAATTGGTAGAATTTCTATGAAGGCAACGTAACAGTATTTATCATAAGTGCTGCATACCAGTAACTCCACTTATCCTCGGAAAGTCATCCTGGATAAGCACAAAAATATGATTATAGAGATGATTAATACTATTTATAATAAAGAAAAAACGGGTAAATTAGGTCCAAAACTGGGAAATAAATTTAACACATGTTCTCATATATAATATAGTGGAATACTAGACAGTCATAAAATGACATGAAAAGATGTTCACAACATATTTTAAGAAAAGAGTAGCAAATGAAACTGAAAGATTTTGGTTTGGTGCATTTGAGGCCTTCCCGTTTTCTAATGTAAGTGCTTCATGCTATAAATTTCCCTCTAAGCACTGATATACTTCCAGCCTCCTTAGAGATATGTACTATCAGCTTAATAGACTTTTCACATAATTGCTATGTATAGAACATTTTGATATTAATTTTTTGTTACTGATCAGTGTTTTTTTCCAATGCTGAAATAATTTTCAGGCAAATGACAGAAAATACTATTTGTTTTCAAAGTTCAGACTTGTTATTACTCTCATTTGAATATTAAATACTTGAAATCAACATTAAAAACTGGATACTAAAAATACTGAATAATTTTACCTGAAACTTCAGCTTGCTTTCTCCTCCCTCCCGGTCTCGTTTGTGCATATTCACCATTAAGGCTTCATAACAATCCTTCCAATAAAGTGCCATGTTCTCATGACCATCATAAAACGTATGGCTCTCATACTGCTTCATATAAGGTACAATCTTGTAAAAAATATATATGCAAAATTTAATATATATTTTCATAAAAATGGCAATTTAGTAGAAAAATCTTACTCAAAAAAGATAAAACTTACATATTTTTCAATGTAAACTTGCCATTCATTTGAACTGCAATATTCTTGAAAATCTTCAAAAAATGAAGAGCTACCATTGGTAAAAGGTAAAGAAGGCAGGTGCAAGTTCATGAAGAGCAGCTCATAAATTTTGGAAACCAGGGTACGGACAAGGGGAATCAGAAACGAGTAGGTTTCAGTCTGCTCCTTGACTGACTGGCTTAGAACGTGTTCCAGCTTCCCCAAAATGTAACACGCTTCATCCTGATTTTCAATCACTTTGGTCTGAAGAAGTGTGTTTAGCTTAGCTGATGCCATTGCACAAACCTGGAAGAAAATAGCTTAGGTGAGAAAGAGCAGAATAAAACAGACAATGAGTGACAGCAATAGTTCTTTGGCTCTTATTGAAGTCGTTTCTTTAAATATATAATAAAAGGAACCCATATTTAATTTGGAATATACAGAAAACTTGTGATGGATAATTAATCACTCCAATGTCCATTCTACTGCTTCTTATAGTTTCTAAGGATACAAGGGTGATTCCATCTTTTGTTCCAACAATAGATCCTAAAAGATATAAGCCGAACAGAAAATCCAACCTCTTGCCACAGTGACTGGTCCAGGAACTCATCTTTCAGCCAACTCATGGCACTGCCTTTGTCACAGGGATTCCTTCAGGCATAGCTTCATCAGTGCGAGTTCAGAATTCTGACACAGTAACTGTCAAGAACCGTGAAGGGTCTCTGATGCTAACTCACCTCCAACTTAACAAGTTAGTCTACCAGAGTTTCACAGATGCTGGCAGAAGACACGAGACTCCTCGGTCAGAGACACGGATCACAGCATTAACAACAGCTGGAACATCAGCATTCTCCCTAGTTCCCCGAACTGCAATTCCCACGGCGAGAGAGTAACAGGACTAGATGGTGCCCGTGCACACAGTGGTTGTGTCACAGGAGTGCAACCCAGAGCAGAAGGAACTCAAATCTCTTACAGTGGGGACTGTGCCCAAACTTTGCCTTGGAGGGAGACATTATCTTTATTATATCGAACAGTAAACGAACCTGCCTTTTGCTCTGGAGGGAGACATGATCTCTGTCTTCCAATCCTCAAAAAGACAGTTTATAACAAAGGCATGCAGTGCCTCTTTTCAGATGTGCAGAACACAAGAGATCCCCGAAGAACTGCCTGCCAACAATGACTGCAGGAAGAAGCACTCTCTGTCTCTAGATTTGAATGGGGAAGCACGTAGCCTCAACTGCTGTTGGCAGCCATTTTGTGACAATAAGGGCAGCCAGCTTAAGATAAGCTGACACAAGCTGGAGAGCAATCCTGTGAGAACAGCAAATAAAGGGAACTGGATCCTTGACTGAATCATGCCTTAAACTCCTACTAACTATTGAATTTTCAACTATATGAGCCAACAAATCCTCAACTGCGTTGATTTGAGTTGATATTTGTTATTTGGAATCAAAGGCATTCTGTTACAGAAGGGACAGGTTTGTAGGAGACTGAGTCCTTGATCAGAAATCTAATTACCCTTAAAGTTCCAAGAAAATACATATTCAGGGCACAAACTGAGGCAAAGGAATACTCTATATTACTCTTAAGCTTT
This sequence comes from Equus asinus, assembly GCF_041296235.1. Classification (NCBI taxonomy): domain Eukaryota; kingdom Metazoa; phylum Chordata; class Mammalia; order Perissodactyla; family Equidae; genus Equus; species Equus asinus. The sequence continues at coordinate 137,897,392 of NC_091793.1, read as the reverse complement.
AGCTTTAAACTCCAACTGAGAAAGGGGCCTCATTCTGTCTAGGCGAGAGAAAGAGCCAAGCTTTAAAAACCACAGCAGGACAAATGTGCTTCCTTTTCCCTCTTAACCCTAGAATCCAGTTTTGCATCTTATTACTTAAAAAAAAAAAGAGAGAGAAAGAGAGAAAGAAAGTATTAGAACCTGACATCACTTTAATAATGTATTTGTGCCAAAAGCTGATCTGAGCTGTGCACACAGGCCTTCGCAGGCCAAGACAAGAAGCAGGGACCCAGGCAGCCCTTCCACGCAAGCCTTAAAGCAGCATACGGCGTCAGAGGAAACAGTCTCTAAGACAGCTCAAAACTAACTTTTCTACTTTTACCTTAAGCTTCTACTAGTGAAGCTTCTCTGCCCTTCTCAGATTTTCCCCTAAACTTTTCACTTTAGCCTTTGAATTTGACTAAAGCAGCTTAATTCAAATAGAGGCCAACAAACGTAAGAAAAAATATCATAAAACCCCATCATCCAGGAAACACCAATGCTAACATTCTGGGCTTTTTGCTATGTGTTTTTAAAAATACTTCTTACATAAAAAGTTGAATATTCGGTGCTTTGCTTTTAACTTAATATGATGGTACTACATAAACACTAAGTTTATGTTTTACCTAAAAGTATAAAGATACATTTGATGAATATAAAAGAAGCTACTTGACCATCACTTTAATTTTGGGAAATCCTGACATTTTATGGGAAATCTTCTAACGCTTAAATACTGGCAATTAAATAACATATACGGGCCAATCAAAACAAGTTTGCTGTCAGATTCCCTGTGCAGGCAGCTCCACTTAAACCTGCATGAGGGAAGAGGCTCCTCCCCCAGCCCCTAACACGCACAGCCTCGGGGAATATGCTTCTGCTCCTGAGAGAATGAAAGCCAACAACTTGCTAGTGAGAAAGGTTCCAGGTCACTAACTACGGTAGACAGGATCAGCCTATTTATTTAACAAGTATTTATAATAGAGCCCTACCATGGGACGGGCACTGGATATTTAATGCTGAACAAATTAAAGAAACAGACATTTTATTTAGGGAAACTTCATCAAAGAGAAAAACACTGAGGGTGACTAGGAGTGGAACAAAAATAGAGTGCTAACATCTGAAATAAATAACTATGTGGCATCCTGGCTGCAACTGCTTTAACTGCTATCAGGCTAATATTGATGAAAAAGCCAAAAAAGCTATCCTCATTCTAGTTCTAAGTGGAGAAACAAAGCACACTACAGTGAACATACGTTTACAAGGATTGTCTGGTCTTTTACCATGCTACCTCAGGATACGGTTTTAGAGTAGAACTACTAGATAAAGAGTACCGTAATTTTTTTAAAGTTCTTGGTTCATATATTTTCAAACTGCATTTAAAAGGGGGTACAACTCAAATTTCCACCATCCATGGATCAGAATGACCATTTTCTGTTTAACTTTTCTGCATTTTCTACGTTTTCTATAATGAACATGTGTTACTTTTATGATTATGAAAAAAACTATCTTAAAAAAATGAGTAACACAGGGAAATGAGTTTGATACAATTGTAAGAGAAAGAAAAAGAACACAAAATTATCAAAATATATTATGATTTCAATCATCTGAAAAAATAGGCGCATAAGAAAAAATACTAAATATAGAAGTTGTTTCCTCTTAGGCTACGGCACAATGAATTTAATTAATTATTTAATTTTTAAAGATTTTAGTTTTTTCCTTTTTCTCCCCAAAGCCCCCCAATACATAGTTGTGTATTCTTAGCTGTGGGTTCTTCCAGTTGTGGCATGTGGGATGCCACCTCAGCATGGCCTGACAGCGGTGCTATGTCCACGCCCAGGATTTGAACTGGCGAATCCCTGGGCCGCCACAGTGGAGCGCATGAACTTAACCACTCAGCCATGGGGTCAGCCCCTTAACGAATTTATTTATTTTTTTCTCTTTTTGTGTATTTTCCACAATGAGCATGTGTTACTTTTACAATTGTAAAAAAATATCTATTGAAAAGTATGGCTTTTTAATTTATTTTTGTTTTTTATTTATTTATTTTTTGGCGAGGAAGACTGGCCTTGAGCTAACATCTGTTGCCAATCTTCCTCTTTTTGCTTGAGGAAGATTTGCCCTGAGCTAACAGCTGTGCCAATCTTCCTCTATTTTTCATATGTGGAATGCCACCATAGCATGGCTTGATGAGCAGTGGGTAGGTCCACACCCAGCATCCAAACCTGTGAACCCTGGGCCACCAAAGCGGAGCACACAAACTCAACCACTACACCACCAGGCTGGCCGCAAAGTATGGCTTTTTTAAAACAAGGCAATCGTATGGAATTTTAACCTCCTCATGTTCTTATCAATATTATAGCAAGTTTATATATCTTAGAAATACATAATACATCTCCACCGAGACCCCCTTGCCCCAAGTACTTAAAATTCCAGTATCAAAAGAAAATAAACAGGGCCAGGTAAACAGCTAAGGGACACATGTCATGACTAATCCAACCGAGGTCACCACAAGCATCCAATGTAAATGGAAAGATGACAGACTAAAATGCACATGGAACTTTTCCAACTTTTAAAAATTTTAATTAAAAATAGAAACAAAAAATGTTCCTTGGGTCTATATTTTATTTATGTTTATTTCAGAAACCTAGTACAATGCTAACATTTGGTAGGTACTCAGTGAGTCTTTGACGAATGAAAATATACGAAATAAATGTGAAACTGGATTAGTAGCTTAATAGAGTAATAGAAAAAGATTTTGAAAGGAACAATTTAAAAATCGTTTTCCTAAAAATGCAAGCCCCAAACTGTCCATGTACAAACAGCCTATGCAGGCTGCACAGCAGCACTAAATACAGATGACATGAGCAATGCCTTCTAACATAAGCCATGTGTGCGAATCCTTCATACGGAAACCTTAAAATTATATGGAGTGATAAACATCAGGGAGAGATAATTAGCTGCCTCTCAACTTCTTTCTGATCTCAAAACCGAAACGTAACTGAAATCACAGATATTTTTTTGAACTAATTAAAAAAATTAAAATATCGAAAACATTTTATCATTTAGTTATCACACAAATAATTCCTATGTTGCATGAAAGTAGAGAAAATAATGTAAAAGAACTGACAAACCTGCAAATTACCCCTTCCAATGAATCCTAGAAGCAACTGGATTTGAATTTGAGAGAGTTTTACCCATACTGGACTTTCCGAATACCAAACTGAGAGACCATCGAAGAGCTGCATCATATTCTCTAAAAGCTGTCACAAAGGAAAAATTGAGAAATAAAAACACTCAGTTTGTAAATCTTCCAATGAGGCGTGTTCCACAACAGAAATGCAAATCATAAATATTTCAAAAATGGTTCAATGTTCAGTTGGCAAAAGCGAAAAGAACTATCCGAGTAAGAGCTAACAAAACCTGACTTTTACCACATCCTATCCATGTTCATTGCTTCCGACTAAATACCAATGCTCTGAAAAGAGGGAGTACAAAATTTCTTTCCTTGAATAAAGTCCTCCACTACCAGAAAAGAATTTCAAAGAGGTCTTACTGCACCTTCTCCGTCCACACGTTTGGATTAACCAGCCCCTCTGACTGCAGGAAGTCCTGTACGATCAGCATGAGCCGGAAGGCATTCTCAGCAGTTACCGGATTAGTTTTTGCCTCTCTGTTCTCTGTGACTGTCCATTCTAACATCTTCTGCAGCAAACTAAGTGTAAAACAAAGTCCTCTTAAAACAATTTCAAGTTTAGAGAAATCGCAGGACATGGAAAAAAGACCCAGTTACTTATGAACAGGACTGTATCTCCAAAGATACACTACTACTGGCAGGTATCATAAGACATTGTGGATGGAATTTAGTAACAATGAAGCAACTTTTAATCTTTGGAGTATCTATTTTTAATACACCTAATACTAAAAGGCAAAGAAAAAGTTACCTGTTTGACTTGACCATAAAATAGCTATGAAAATAATTCACATTCCAGTCTCCCTAAGATAGTCCAGAGTTTCTTTAAAGCTGAAATTGGAAAGACGAGGGTAGAAAGCCTAACCCTGTGGAAAAACAGAGAAGTGTTCTCCCCGAGTATGCTAATGTTACAGAGTTCTCTCAGATGCAGAGAACTCAGCCCTTTGGAGAAGCAATTTTCATGAAAAGACTACTCCCTTCCCTCAGCATGGAAACACTCAAATTCGGATAAGACTGTAGAAGACAAGGCACCAAGTGCTTAGACACTGCAGCAAACAATTTAAACAAGGAACACGTAATCACTTAAAACCCAAATTAATTTAAGACTTAAATTTCCTCACACTGGAGTTAGTTCTGGATTTCTCTCTAGATCCCACTGGAATGGCAAAAAGACAGGAAAAGCACAAAGTTTCTCCTTTTTCCTCTCAACACCCACTGAATACTGAATAAATGTTCAATAATAAATATTATTTTAGACTCCTGCCCACTCCAAAAGGAGAGGGGAAGTCACCAACTGAATGCTTACATTAGTTTTATTTCATCTGATGGTCGAAGCAGCTCACTGGATATCCCTGGTTTAGTTAGCGCTGCAAACACTTGTCCCCGCTCAATCCAAGCGTCGTCATCAGACTTCTCCAGCCCCTTACACATCACATAACTCAAAATGTTTGTCAGTAACTGAAGAAGCTCCTCCTCACATCTCTACACAAAACATAAAGTAATGGTAAATTATCGGGGGGAGGGGCTGTTAAAAGCACATCGTAAGAACCATCACATACACTAAACCTGGAACTTTGGGTTCGACATTATACAAAGTCAGAGATACAAGGATGAAGAAAACACTGGCTTTGCTCTCAAGACACACAATTTAGTGACTTCTAGGCTTCTAATAGCTTAGATCATGAGACTCAGAACATGAACATAATATGAAATTGTTAACAATTACATACATCTAAGGATCAGAAGTATACATAGACATATAGAAACAAAAAGAGCGTTTGGACAGATAAGGAATTTTACCTCCTGGCTTTCAAGTAAAGAGAAGTCATCGCTGAAGCCCGTGTCACTTGTGATGCTGCTTTCTTTGTCAGACGGCACAGAAAATGATTTAGAAGACTCTATGGGGGATGGTGTGCTAGGCAGGCTGTCTGGCATTTGACCTCCACTGTCACTCAGTTCACAGGAGTCAATTCTACTGAGATCTAAACTCAAGTGTGAAGGACTATGATGCCAGAATTCTTCTTGGTTCTCCGATTTGAAAGACAACTCTCCCACAGAGCTATCTTCTTGAAATAATGGTGTGTTTGAGTCTAGAGAGCGTCTATCCTCCAGACTCCACTGATCTGAAGACACATTAGTGGAGGCAAAAGAGTTGATTTTTTCCTCATCCATCTTTTCATCGAAGTTCCTCTTATTATCGTCAGCTGATATATTTTTATCATTGTCTTTCATTGAAACAGCCCTACTGTGCTTATGAAGAGTATTTCCATTTTCAAAATTTGCTTTTAAAAAAAGCCTAACTAAAGTGTCTTGCCAACCCACTTGTTGAGATATTTGATGTGCTGCATCTGGCTGGGATTGTAAAATCTGTAAAATCTACAAAGAGATGAAGAATACAAAATTCGTCAAAAAGTACACAGTATTTTACATCAAAAACAATTTCTTTTCAGTTATTTTAATGACAAAGTAACTTAATGAGAAACTTTGGGAGGATATACTTTCAAAAGATTATGTTCTTAAGTGGATTATAAGCTATATGAAGGGCAGACATTGTGTTTTTAATTAATCTGCATATTACTCATTGTACAGAGTAGGGATGTACTCAAATATTTGCTGAAAGATAAAAAAGGAAAAAAGAAAATGATCCTCCACATGTCAACACACTCATGTTATTACTTTAATTTGGTGAGAGAGGAAATATAAATAGAATGAAAGTTTGCATCAAGTGTAATGAAGTTATGTCCTCTCAACTAACAACAATCCACGAGCCACCACATTTGCTCAGCAAACACTGAATATCTACCATGAGCCAGGCAAAGTTGCGGCACTGGGGACAGGAGGAAACAGGACACACAAGACACTATCAAAGTGTCTTGGTACTTTGGTATGAGACCCTAGGAACCCCAAGAATAAAGTTTTCTCATCTCATTTTCTTTATCCAGGCAAAGTTGATGGTTGCTTTTGCAAAAACATGTTTTTTCATTAATGCTATATTGTACAAACAAAACAAAAACTAAACTTTTAATTCCAAAAAACTAATTCCAATAAGACGGATGCTGCTATTTAGCTGGATTAAGAGGCTGAAATTAAAGAGTAGACACTGACGTAGCACTAAGTATGACCTCTGTTATCCATTTGATTTCACATTTTTTTGATAAAAACAAGTTCTCAAACACTGTCAGAAATTCAGTTACGATCTTTAAGACATTTTATCACAAAGCCAATAAACTTCTACGTAGATAGGGCTGGTTCCGCGGCGTAGTGGTCAAGTTCAGTGCGCTCCGCTTCGGTGGCCCCAGTTCACGGGTTCAAATCCTGGGTGCGGACCTACATCACTATCAAGCCATGTGCAGCAGCGTCCCACACACAAAAGAGAGGAAAGATTGGCACAGATGATAGCTCAGAGCCAATCTTCCTCAAGCAAAAAGAGGAAGATTGGCAACAGGTGATGGCTCAGAGCCAATCTTCCTCAAGCAAAAGGAGGAAGACCGGCAACAGCTGTTAGCTCAAGGACAATGTCCTCACCAAAAAAAAAACACATCTTCTATGTAGATGAAAAGAACTTTAGCTCCCAGTGTTTAGAGTGTCTCTTTTATCAGAATTTCTAGCTCTGAGAAGTTTCACAGCAGGAGATGAATAATGTTGGTAGGGACTTCAATATTAATGGTTCTAACGTATGCTGACGTTGATGCAGAAAGCAGAGTCACAATGACGTGAAATTTCTTTCTTCACTAATGCTATCAATAATGAGAAACCATTACTCTATTGGTGCAGAATAAAAATTTTTTTCTTTCAGATTAAGCTTCGCTTGGCAAAGAAACCTTTCATGACTTTAAAATTTCCATATAGTAAGACTTACTTTATGTCTATTTTATAGATATAAATGGATAAAACTAGGCTGCACTGAAAGCTGTTTCTAATTGCACACTGAAAGGAACGGATCAATTTATGTGCCTTTCACACAGCAACTCCATTTCACAGATTATGTCTTACAGACGTACATAAGTAAAGGTATATGTAAAAATAAGTTTTTAACAGAAGTTTATTAACATGGAAAAACAGGAAACAACCTCAATGTCCATCAACAAAGAACCAGATAATACTTTATAAACAGCCATAGAATGAAAAACTATGTAGCCATTAAAGAGAGAGATATATATGCAGATTTATTGAGGGAAAAATACTGTGACATAATGAGGGAGTAAGATAAAGAAGCGAATACTAGGCAGGTCAGTGGCTCCAGGGGAGGAGAGAGAAGGTTACAATGAGCAGAAAGCACACGGGATGACCATTCTTTGACTCAGTTAAAAGTCAAATGGGTGCACTGAGTGCAAATCACTGTTGGAATACTCATAAACGAATTGTAGAAAATTCTTCCCACAAAGTTCAAAATTTTCAGAAACTCTAAAATATGGTACATGAATTAGAAATGTTCACAATCATTGAAGGTTCTTGATAAAGAAACTACTCTCCAGTTACAATTTTTTGACTCTGCAAAGCGCACATTTCCCGGAGCCCATGTAGAGCTAAGAGGAAGAAATCCATAGGCTGATTCCTTGTGATTACATGAAGTTAATTCACCTCAAAAAGGGGGACTGTCCATTTATAAAATAACAGATGTTAAAACTTACATCTTGTGCAAAATATTCAAGCTAAGAATTATTCATGGTATAATGATACTGCTATTCTTAAACTGCATCTTAAAAGTTTACTAACCTTTCTGCAGGTGACCACTCTGACATTGATGTGCGCTCTGTGGGACATATACACCACAGATAACAGATCTTTGAAATTAATAGCAGGATCTATCATGGGAAAAACAAAAAGTTAAAATTAAATTCCAGAGATAACCAAAGAAAGAACTGTTGGTAATAGTTACATAAACGCTGAAATAATTGTTTTGTTTTTATTTTCTTTTTTTGCTGTCAACCACAGATGCCCTTTATTTTTGTCCAGCTTTGGTGAGACAATTGACATAAAACATTGTGTAAGTTTAAAGTGTACAACGTAACGATTTCATATACATATATATTGCAAAACGATTACCACAATAACGTTAGTTAACACATCCATCACCTCATATAGTTACCATTTTTCTTTTTGTGGTGAGAACATTTAAGATCTGCTCTCTTACCAACCTTTAAGTATACAATAACACAGTATCGTTATCTACAGTCACCATGCTGGCCATGAGATCCCCAGAACTTATCCATCTTACACCTGGAAGTTGGCACCCTTCAACCACCTTCACACACTTCCCCTACTCTCTTGGCCCTGGCAACCACCAATCTACTCTGTTTCTACGAGTTGGATTTTTTTGGATTTCAGATAGAAGTGAGATCACATAGTATTTGTCCTTCTCTGTCTGACTTAATTTCACTTAGAAGAATGCCCTCCAGGTTCTTCCACACTGTCACAAATGGCAGGATTTCCCTCTTTTTTATGGCTAATAGTCTATTGTGTGTGCTCTAATATTTCATTGGAGCACCTTTTCATGTACCTGTTAGCCATCTGCATGTCTTCTTTGGAAGATGTCTATTCAGGTCCTTTGCTCATTTTTTAATTGGATTTTTTTTTGCTATTGACTTTATGACTTCCTTATATATTTTGGATATTAACTTCTTTTTATATTTTGATTTGCAAATATTTCTCCCATTCCATAGCTTGCCTTTTCATTTTGGTGATGGTTTCTTTTGCTGTGCAGAGCTTTTTAGTTTGATGTAGTCTCATTTGTCTATTTTGACATCTGTTGCTTGTGCTTTTGGCATTATATCCAAAAAATCACTGCCAAGACCAATGTCAAGGAGCTTTTTCCCTATGTTTTCTTCTAGGAGTTTAACGGTTCAGGTCTTACATTTAAATCTTCAATCCATTTGAGTTAATTTTTGTGAGTGGTGTAAGATAGGGGTCCATTTTCATCCTTTTGCATGCGGTTATCCAGTTTTCCCAGGACCATTTACTGAAGAGACCATCTTTTCCCCATTGAGTATTCTTGGATCCTTTGTCAAATATGAGTTGACTGTATATGCATGGGTTTATTTCTGGGCTCTTGTTTCTGTTCCCGTGTTCTCTGTGTTTGTTTTTATGCCTACAGCTTACTGTTTTGATTACTCTAGCTTTGTAGTATAGTTTGAAATCAGGAAGTGTGATGCCTCCAGCTTTCTTACTCTTTCTCAAAGAAAGAACCGTGGTTAATAGTTATATAAACGCTAAAATAATTACTTCATTTTCAGTAAAAATTATAGATGTTCAAATTTTACAAAGACAATAGGCTTGGAATGTTTGACATCTTCTGAGTAAATTCGAAATAACTGTTCTCTTCTTTTCACTGCCTGAACATATTGTCCATACTGCTTGGATCTTATACTATTATTAATCTTTTTATGTATATGTCTTATCTTATCAATGAGATGGTAAACCACTCAAGACAAAGAACCTTATCTTACAACTTTTTGAATCCCGGGCACCTGATATAAATTTCACAGTAAGTACTAAAAACATGGCTTATAAAAACAAAATCAGAAACAAAAAAGAATATCTGAAACTAGTTTTCATTTTGTCTTTAAGAATTTAACCTCCAGGGGCCGGCCTGGTGGCACAGCGGTTGGGTTCGTGTGCTGCACTTCAGAGGCCCCGGGTTCACCCATTTGGATCCTGGGTGCGGACCTATGCAGCGCTTATCAAGCCATGCGGTGGCAGGTGTCCCACAATATAAAATAGAGGAAGATGGGCACAGATGTTAGCTCACGGCTAATCTCCCTCAGCAAAAAGAGGAGGATTGGTAGCAGATGTTAGCTCAGGGCTAATTAACCTCCATAAAAAAATATTTTGTATATATTTTCTCTAGTGTCATTTTCTTGTTACACAGACTCAATTATTTACTAATCAGTCAGCAAATAAACATTTACTGAAGGCCTACCAAGTAAGGCGCTGTGCTATGCTCTGGGGAGTCAAAAACAACAAAGGGACATGAGCACCCAAGCAAAGCTCTGCTGAGACAGGTAACAGGTAATTTAAAAAGCAACCTGAGGGAGGAAGGGGAAAACACTTCAGGAAAAAAACCTGAAAACCATCAAATAGAATTACGTCACATGAAGAACACGTCTTGAATGTATCAGTACTATCAGTCTCCGTCATACCTGCGTTTACGATTTGATTGGTGAGGTTTTTCAGGAGAGAAGTATTCACGGGTGCTTCACTAAGAAGGAGTCCCAATCCTGAGTAGCCAACTTCTCGGAGTCGAATACGTTGTTTACTTCGTTCATAAACATTTGTGCATTTCAGCATTTGTTCCATAACCTGGTCACAACAGTAATATATTCTTCTCAATATAGACAACTGAGAACAGGTCGTCACTTACATTCATATTGAATAAAATATTAGCATACAAGGTTTTTGGAGCATCACTTTATTCCTTAAATATTAAAAAAAAACAAAAAACCCAGCACTAATAGGGAAGAGCACTCCATATCATACTATCATTAAAAAATGGATCTAAGAATAAATTGGACTGAAACACATCTGTATTTGAATAATTAATACATTTGAAACTCTAATTTACATATATTTCTTGGCAAATGAAAGAAAAATAATGTAAAATTTTATTTTAATGGCTAAGGCGTAGATGGAAACAAACCCTGCAGCTTTAAGAGGAACAAAGGTGTGTTCTGAAAGAGAACGAGCATACTTCTAGATCAAGCTGGTAATCCATTTCAGCAACGGTTACAAAATAATTTCCAAGAACAAGGAAACATTTTGTGAAGAAACGATCCACTGCTAAAATGGGAGAATGAATTTGTAACCCCACACTTCTTGGAGTGAGATCAACATTTTTCAAAGTGAGATACTGAAACTCTATGTAGAAATGGTAATCTTGGCAAAATAATATTGTGAACAATCCCTGGCAAGGCCAATTTTGGAGAAATAACATTTAATCTCCATGAAGGACCTTGTGTGGCACATGCTTTAAAGAGGAGCCTTAGGGGTCACCAGAACTAACACTCAGGAGAGAGTATGTCAGACCATTTCTACTGCGCCTTTGTTTTCCAAAGTTTAGAGATTTCAAACATAGGCAATCTAAACACAAGCCCAAAAGTAGATTTGATAATCTAACACCGATGATGTAAGAGGAAACAATTGTCACAAGGCACTTGGGTCTTAATAATGAACAGGAGAATAAATCATGAAGAGAAGAGAATGTATTTGGCAGTAGAAATATGATTGACTCCTCTACCTGTTGTCAACAAAAAACGTGGAGCGGGTGGCTTCAGCCAAAGTTCAAAGTTTTGGATATTATAAATAGCTTAATAAAATATGTTCTATATCCTTTTATGAGTTACTAATTTCTCTGGCCTCAGTTTCTTCATCTGTAAAATGGGGATAATAATAACATCCACTTCACAAAGTTGTTTCAAAGACTAAGTAAGCTAATATATGAAAAACATTTAGTTCATGAGAAATAGTGAATGCTACATGAGGTTGGTTAGTATCTGCCAGGTAGACCTACTGTAAGTCAAAAGGGAAATGAGAGATTTTATATTGAGGGTGGTATGACAAAGTAGATTTTCCACTGAAATGATTGATCAGATGACAATACAATTAGTTTTTTAATATGCAAATAACAAAAACATGAAAAATATATTTCAAAACACACTGAACAATTTAAAATTAGATAGAAGTAGATATGAAAAAAGAATTTATATTCATAGAATGGACATATTCCAATGAAATTCATATACCCATAAATGCCCCAAAATATAAGGATGATTAAGAAATGTCTGTACCTTAAAAATGACTTCTCTTAGTCTGTCAGAGTACTTTTGGTTTAAGAGCAAGGCATAAAGTATGTCAGCGTTTCCTGGTTCAAACAGCAGTAAGAAAAGCTGACCTCTAGTTGGGCTGGTACGTAGGAGACTGAAGAGTATATCCAAAATTCCAAAGAGCTTTTGAAATTAAACAACACAAAACAAACAACCACACTCACATACGGAAGCACAAATAAAGTCATAAACCACGAACAGTTATTTACCTAACTCCTATATACCCTCACCTTCTAGCTTACCTGGACTATCTGATGTCTTCTGAACTAGCCCTGCCTTTCCCCTCCATTACGCTGTTGGCTTATTCCATGTCCTTTTGTAAATCCTCTCACATTACCCATATTCACCTGCTGAACCACACCTGTCCTGCTCTGTCCATACGAAAAGCCAGGTCTTCCATAAAGCCTTTGCTGGTCTCCTCAACATGTACTACTCTCCTATGAACACCTCATAGGACTCTGTATCTCTCTTATAGATTATCACACTCTTTTCTGTTTCACAAGTATTTACAAACCTCTCTTATCCAACCCTGCCTCCATTAGGCTAAAAGAATGATAATTCATTCATCATTATACACCCACAATGTCCACTATTATTCTACGTATATAGTAAGTTTTCAATAAACGATTCTTTGACTGAGTTGACCAAGAAAATATCATCGGCAATGAATCACAGCGGGTGACAATAAACTATCATGAAATAAGATGGCTACCCATGATTCTAAATAATGGCAAACTTTTGAAGTAGTTCAACTTTCAGGGAAACAGCCTAAGTTAATTCATCTATCTAGTACCAACATGAAGTCATGTAACCCTTACTACACAATGAATATTTGATGATAGGGGGCAAAATATTTGAGTCAACATCAATTAAGGCTGTTCAAATTTGGTGTAGAGAGTGGTATACAAAAAGAGCACAGAAAGAGTAGTAAATACACCTGGGTTCTAGTTCCAGGTTTATCAGCTATGTGACTTTTTAAAGTTAAGTCACCTAATCTCTCTGAACGTACATTTCCAACTGCGCAAATGAGAAGAGTAATTCCTAGTCTGTAATCACCAGGAAGGCTTGACTTTGCAGTATATGTGCATTTCTAACAAGTTCCCAGGTAGCACTGGTCAGGGACCATACACTGAGGACCACTGTCAAAAGGGTAGCTCTGAAGTATAAATAAATAATGTATGTAAAAGTTTTTAAAAATAGAAATACATTTACAATTTACTCTTTACGCAAAACTTTTATGAACCTATGTTATGTTAAAATTCATGTTAGAAATCTGCCCAGTAACTTTGATGACAGGTAAATATACATTATGTGACCTAGGAAAATAGGCTTCAGAATAGCCAGACAAAGCAACTTTTTCCCCATACTGCTTTCTAGCTAATTAAAATATTTTATTACACTGCCGTCTATTTTAATAACTTTCAGTGAAGAGATAAAATTTACTTCTTTAACTGCATAATACTGTATGGGACACTATAAATATTTTACTCTTAAAATATGTTTAATATCAGGGCCGGCCCAGTGGTGTGGTGGTTAAGTTCATGTGCTCTGCTTCAGCAGCCCGGGCTTCACAGGTTTGGATCCCAGGCGTGGACCTACACACCACTCATCAAGCTGTGCTGTGGTGGTGTCCCACATAAAACAGACTAAGGTTGGCACAGATGTTAGCTCAGGGACAAGCTTCCTCACCAAAAAACCCCCCCATATATATATGTTTAACAGATATATATAAGTTTAACAGGAGATGATACAGCAACATAAATGTTAAAAAGAAAAAACAGACTTATCTCGGGCAAATACCTGTTCTTCTTCACTGATAGCAGCTATGTAACCCATGATACTTTGTATCTCTTCATGAGTTCCACCTTTGCACAGAAAATATTTAATCAGTCCATACAAAGAAGTCCTTATTGTTCGAATATCATCTAAAGACAGCTCACTATATTTACAATCACTCCTGAAAAAGAAAGCAAAAGCGCAAAAATTGAAATTTTTAATTTTTACATTTTTGTACTTTTTAAAAGAATTTACAGTTTAAAAAAGACGGTAATTAATAGAATTAATGTAATAATAGAATTCATGGTATCTTTGGCTTTTCTTTTTAGGGAAAACCTTTTGAGGTTAGCAATTTCAATGACAAAGATATAAATTGTTAAAACAGGTTATATTTATGCAACACTATGTGGCAGACACAGATCTAAGTGCTCTATACATTATTAATTTATTTAATTTATAATCCTCAAACAACCATAGGTTGTCAGTTTCATTATCTCCTTGTCACAGACCAGAAAACTTAAGCACAGAAAAGTTAAGTGAGTTGCCTATAGATAGACAATTAATAAAACACAAGATTCAAACCCAACGTATGTGATCCATTGTTTGTCATTTTAACCTCCACACTAGGATATTAGAATTCCTGGAAAATAAATAACCCAGACATTCCAATTAAGTAGCAGACAGAAAACAATATCAGACTGAGAAGGAGCAAGGACATCATACCCATAATAAATCCTAAGTGTATCCAGGAGAAACTGCACACCATACTTCTTTCGGAAAACTCTCCTACTGTCTTTGATGATGGTAGAAAGATATTGTATATGACCTAAAATAGAAAGTTCACTCTTAAAATGATATACCCAAAATAAAGTTACATAGGTAGTTATAAATTTCTAAAACTATAAAACCTTAAACCTTATCTAACAGTCTGCTCTCACCAATTCGAAAGGGAAAATCTCCACGGTTCCAAATACGGAAGTCAAAGAGTAAATATTGATACATTTGTTGCAGGAGCTGCATATTCTTCTCTAATGATACCTGTTCAATTAGCAACTGAATTGCCATCAATACATTAACGTCCATCAAGGTGCTTGGCACCTGAAATCCAAACAGAATAGGGTTCTGTAAAGTTCACTTTAAATAATTGTCATTAAGCTATAATTTCCAATGATTAATTCAGAACATCTATTAAATACAAAAATCTTGGTTAGAAAAATATAAACAACTTAAACATTAATTTTTCTGATGTAACACTAGAACATACTTTCCTAATGTCATATTCCTAAAACAGAATCTTAAACTGATCAAATATCCCAAATACCAAAGCCAACAACCAAGGTCCTATCCATCAAAGATTATACACTGTTATGTAAGATAAGTAATGCATATGATTCAACAGAAGTTTATTTATTTTTGTGTGGAAGATTGGACCTGAGCTAACATCCACTGCTAATCTTCTTCTTTTTTCTTGAGGAGGATGGTCCCTGAGTTAACATCTGTGCCACTCTTCCTCTATTTTATGTGGGATGCCACCACAGCGTGGCTTGACAATGGTGCTGGGTCTGCACTTGGGATCTGAACCTGCAAACCCTGTGCTGCTGAAGTAGAGTGTGGGAACTTAACCACCACGCCACCGGGCCTGCCATCAACAGAAATTTTTAAAAGCTGCTTGTGAAAAAAATTATATCTACTAATATAACTTACGCTGTAATAGTGAAATTTAAAAATATATATATTTATTTATTAGGAAGAAAAAACCCCAACACTGACTGCTAGTTACAATCATCAGCCACACCTACATCAGGTTACACGAGCTCACCTTCTGAAGTAAGGCACCAAGAGTGGCAACTCCATGGGAGTGAATAAGATTATCCTGGTTAATAGGATGTCTTTGAATAAAGTGTTTCACAATCAAGATAAACGTTGCAATTAAATTTCTCTCTAGTCTTGACTCTGGAAATGTGAACATGTCATTAATTATTGTAATTACTCTAATCACTTTTATATCACTTTTTCTACATCATAATGCACATTATAACAAACAAGGAATCTGGTTCAGGAATTTGCCTCCGAAGGTCACTTGCAGAACAGAAATATCAGAGAGCACAGCAACTGCATACTGTATACTTATATACACATCTAAATATTTTCTCTACCACAAATTTAACAATGTTGTTATATTTCTACTAAGAACACAAACCAACGATAGTCAAGAGTAAAACTAACATCTTAAGTTTTTCGACCAAGTATTATGAACTCTCTGAACTACATTAAAAAAATTAGGGATGGGCTGCTTCAGCAACAAATGGTTAAGTTTCTTCCTAGTGGTGGCAAGACACTTTAATCTATTTTTTGATTAATTCAAGTTTCTCAATGACTATTTTGTGTTAATTTCATCTTAATACCTGATGCCTTTGTGGAGGTCAATACCACCCAATCTCCTTCCACAGGTGTTATCAACTCAGACACTGTGCTTTCATTCATTCCTTCAGCAATCTGTCCTTCACTGGAGTGGCTGATTTGTTCCAAGAGAGGAAAGAGTACATTTAATCCACCTATGCAGTTTATGATGTCCTGAAAAAGAAAATTACAATTTTATAATCTTATAAAACAAGGGCAATTTTGTCATTTAATATCTACAAGGCATGCATGAGGTTACAATTTGAGATACCTTCAGACAATGTATAGGATAGCCTCAGCTACAGGAACCCTTGTGTGAGCAGATGCTTGAAAGAGGAGCCTCAGGGTCACCATAATCAATATTTAAGAGACCAGGCCAGACCATTTTTACTTGTTTTCTAAAATTTAGGAATTCCAAACACAGGCAATCCACATGCGACCCCACAGGCAGACTTCATAATGTGATACCAATGATATGAGGAAAAAACTGTCACACGGCAATTAGGCCTTAATAATAAACAGCGGAATAAGTCACAAAGAAAAGGAGAATGTATTTGGCATAGAAATAAGACTGACTCCTCTACTTTTAGTTAATAAGAAAGGTGGAGGGAGTGGCTTCAACCAAAATTCAAGGTGACTATTTTGGATAGCTTAACAAAATATATTCAACATCCTTTGATAAGTTACTCATTTTTTCTGGCCTCAGTTTCTTCATCTGTAAGATGGGAATAATAGTAATTCCCACTCTATAAAGTTGTTAGAAGGATTAAGTCAGCTAATATATGAGAAGTGCTTAGCCTGACATCCATGGTGGGTGCTACAGAAGGTTAGCGATTATTAACTGCTAAAATGTTCCAAACTTCCGTGTAGACCCAGCCTAAGTTTGTAAACAACCTTTTCATATTCTTTGTCTGTTTTTATATTCATTTTTAATGCATTTTTTTTTTTTTTTTTTAAAGACTTTATTTTTTCCTTTTTCTCCCCAAAGCCCCCTGGTACATAGTTGTGTATTTTTCGTTGTGGGTTCCTCTAGTTGTGGCATGTGGGACGCTGCCTCAGCGTGGTCTGACGAGCAGTGCCATGTCCGCGCCCAGGATTCGAACCGTCGAAACACTGGGCCGCCTGCAGCGGAGCGCGCGAACTTAACCACTCGGCCACGGGGCCAGCCCCTGTTTTTATATTCATTTTTAAGAGCTGTGTACAGTAAGTAAATTCGCTTTCTAATATTTTTTCCCCAGCTGTCATTTCATTTAATTTTTTTTTGTCTTTGATTTTGTTGCAGTCTAAAAATGAAAGTCTTTTTCTTGATAACTGTTTTCTTTTTGATTTTGATGTAGCTGTAACTCAAGAAACAAAGACTGCTCTGATTTTCAAGTATGTGCAGCACAAATAATCAGCTTCCTTTATGTAAGTAACACAGAGAACTAGCCTTGTAAAACCAATCTTAGAAGTGACAGCAGAAGTTATCTGATGAAATTGGCAGACGTCATAATCTTACTATGTTAACAAACGAGAATAAGCGTTCTAGTCTCAAAGTCAGAGAGAAAAAGCTTTATACCACATGAATAACATGAGATTAATACTAACTGATGGATTCATTTTTACACAGGCAGAATTATCCGAACGATTTCTGTTCCATTAAAACAATAAGCATATTTGATTGGTGTTAACAGACTAGAAGATAAAAGTTTTTTGCTGATTTACCAGCAAGTTCCTTCACAACTTTCATATTTCTTTTGATTTTACTTAGGCTATAATTTCTATTTAAGACATCTAAGGAAATGTTGTATTTTAGGAATAGGATCTCTCTGCCCTTCATATTAGCCCAAACAACCTTTACTAACGTAACCATTCAGTCCACCATGTTGTGGCACATCCCTGCGCCAGGACTGGTGAGAAAAGCACAGGCCCTCCTTAGACGTTCTCAAGGCTACTGAAGAATCGGTCACCATGATGAGTGAAATGACAGTGTGACAGGAACACAGGACACAAGCAGTGAACTCAAGTCTTGGAAAATAAGCAGAGGACTTAGATAGAAGTGTATGTGCAGCTACATATAAATATGAGGCACGTGAAAGAGGCAGACAAGATGGAATATCGAGAGGCAGACGTGTGAAGAGAGAAAGCGACTCATCTTCAACCTTGGAGAGGAAAGATCTGCTGTTGTTTAAAGCTGATGGACAGGAGACTGTAGACAAGGAGAAGCGTGTGATTCAGGAGAGAAGGGAGAATCAATGAAGCCTCTGAGAAGGTTAGCAGGGGTTGAAATCTGCCACACAGTTTCTGGGATTAAATATGTTAAAGTGGAGCAATTAACTAAGGCAGTATATTTTTCTATGGAAACCATTAAGATCACGGCATGGCTTAAAATGGTAACCAAGTTTCAAGCAAATCAAACAGTCATTCAACTACTTATTCGTTTATTCTTCAAACTGTCTATCTTGCCTGCAAACATTTTAACCAGGACTTATTACTCAGATCAAGTTGGTGGTGCTTTTAAACAAACTCCTTTAAAGCATCACTAAACTTACACACTATGTTGGCCGTCATTGATCATTAACTTACCTTAATGTCCCAGTTCACTACTTTGTTTCCTGTTAACCTCCCATGCAAACAATTAGCAGATAAATCAAGACAGATTGAATTTTTGCAGGCCTAAAAATAAAAGAAAATATGGCAAACAGCTAAGTGCGATGAAGACAAAATATAACTCTAAATATGGAACATTTCACTATAATTTCAAAAGGTATACAGTACAGTCAATGATAAGATGCTCGCGACATGAAGTTAGTGTTACTGTTGTGAGTGCCTCAGAGGAACCAGGACTAGATGCTAAGGCGCTCACTCATCAGATGCGGGTCACTGCTCCTGCCATCTGACCCACGAGCTGTAACTACAATTTATGAGTCACCAATCACAAAGTTTTTAAATGTTTCTCTTTTAAACCAATATATGCAAACAGATTTTTGACTTTCTAAAACATTCAGTGTTTTGCTCCCATTAATACTTCCTTGGGACAATTTCACGATACACACAAAAAATGTGATTAAATGTGAGATAGAGAAACCACAGAACAGAAAAATTTATCAAGATAGGAAAATCCAATCCCAGGCATAAGACACTATTTTCCCTCATGTTACAGACTGACAATGCTAGTTATATTCAGATTAAGAGCTTAGTCTGCAACTCTAGAAATGGTTAAAGTAATTTAAGTTCCATAAAGGCTTGTAAAGCAGGTAACTTCGCGTTTAATCTGTGAATTTGCAGGTATTGAAACATCCTTGCATCTAATCTCCATTCCAAAAGAAAATAAAGGAACCTGCACATTTTAGCACAGATGATGTGGCTATTGCTTTCCTCTTAAGGCAACTGAGAAAAACTGCCTCAATAAAACAAACGGAAATTGAGTTTACATTTAACTTCAATGTAAACTATATTGGTCCAGAGACAGAACTGTCTCTCTCCCGCTACTACCTTAGTTTGGGTATTGTGCATCTATGACTTCTCCTACACAGTAATCGCCTAACGATATGACTGCCTTCAGCCACCTACCCCTCCAATCCAACTTTCACACTGCAGCTTGAGACCTTTTTCTAAATGCAAACCGCATCATAGTACTCTTTGGCTTAAAATCCTGTCCACTGCCTACCATTTAGCCTGGCATAGGAGGTTTGCTATGATCTGGCCTCTGCTTGCCCTCTAATCATTTCCTGCCATCTTCTCCTCCTGCTGAGAGCCCTATACCCCAATACATGTAGAACCCACTTTTACAGTCTATGCCTCTGTAGGTGCTGCTTACTGTTCCTTGCACATCCCTCCTCAATTTTCCCTTTAAAACACAAACCAAACCATCTTTTCTATGATATTCTAATCTCCTGGAAGAACCAACCACTCTTCCTTTGTACCTGCACTGCATTTTGTACAAAATTCCAATAGAGAAATATTGTACAGCGGTTAAGGATACAGGTTAAACAGGCAGGCCTTTCACCAGGATTATGAGGCGAGGCAAGTTACTTTCTTTAACTCAGAAAGCAGAAACTAGAAAACCAGAGCTCAGAAAACTACAGCTTAAAAAAGGTACAGATAATACCATACACTCCTCAGAGCTTCTGTGAAGATTACATGAAACAATACATGTGAAGCATTTAGCAGAGTGCTTAATATATTGTAAACACTCAATAAATGGTAGTTAAAAAGAAAAATGCTCATGAAGTTATACTGCACTTATTTTTTTTTACATATTTATTTCACTTTACATTGTAAGCTTCTTAAAGCCAGAAACTTTAATTTATCCATCTTTGTATCCTTGGCACAGAAAAGACACTCAAAAAAATTTAAACAAATGGATAGTGAAACACCTCCTATAAAGGAGACAAAAACGAAAAACTATTAACTGTCAAAAAATCCTCTAGAGTAGCTTTCCCCAAACTAGTGTTTGTTAATAAGTGAGATAAAAACAAAATGTGCTCTATGCTAAAATAACTGATGAGAAGTAGGATAAAGCAAAAGGAAACTAGTTTCCTCATAGCAGCGTTTTTCAAGTGCACGATCAATCTCCCAGAGGGATATCCAGGAGGCAACAGTCCCCCAAACCTATTTAACCATAGAACACTTATATCACCATTTTCAAGAACTATTCCTCCAATAAACTTGTTTTATTGTATATATTTGTCATATTGTGTTTCTTGAGGCAAAACAGTAATAGCTATTTTTTTAATATCACAGAATTTTCACTTCCAACAGTAAAAATTCAACTTTAATGTTATCAAGATCACAGCAACTTTGAAAAAAGAACATGGCAATCATAATGCCAAAAAGACCCAGTGAGACATCAGGTCTAGACACGCCACCAGTTATACTGTGAGATTAAATCCAATTACTTTCTATTTATCTATACTAGATAGTTATAATGAAAATAAGAATAAGATACAGTCCCTGCCAAAAAAATAACATAAAATCTAGTTTGGTAGACAAACATCTATCTTTGGAGAAAAGTTAGCATTACAAAAAGCAAACAAACAAAAAATTAGACTCAAGACATTATAACCAAAGCAATGCATGAACCTCAAATGGATCAAGGATTAAATTTTTAAAAGGCTAAACAAATATTTTGGGGAAAATTTGAATGTGGGTTATATAGTCCATGAGTTATTGATAATTTTTTTAGGAAAGTTAAGGACTATGTAGAAAAATTTAGGAGTAAAGGGTCCTGTTAGCTACGTCAATCTGCTTTCACAAATGATTTATGATAAAGAAAAATGTGGCAAAATGTTAATAAGTGGTGAGTTTAGGTGGAGTGTACACATGATTTCAACCTAGTATTCTTTCAACTTCTCTCTAGGTTTGAAATTAATCAAAACAAAAAAGTTAGGGGGAAATATCAACCAATAAGTAAATTTTATTAGGGTAGCTATAACAAATAAGTATTCAAAGTAATATATGACAACCACGTACTAGCTGGCTAAAACAGAAAAAAAATTCTATGACGTAAAATCTCACACAACAAAGCATTTTCTGGGTCAACGTAACATTCACTATAATGAAGGCAATTACTATTGTTGCTTATGCCACTTCTCCCTTTTCTTTTTCCCAGTTCCACCTTTGATCTTCTTTTCCTCAGCCCTTGCTGACCTCGATTACTTTGACTAGATAGTGAAAGTAATTCCTTTCCTTGAAGGAAAAAGGACTGGGCATGGTATGCATATAGGTAGTTCTTTTTTTTCCTCCTGAAGTGAACATTTCATTTTTATTATTTTCTTGCTAACATCATATTTAAAAAACAAAGAAAATGTTGAGCACAATTGTTTCATCTCTCCTTCCAAAAGAATACAAGTTTAAACAGTTTCATTTACTGAAGTCGATTCATTAGACAAATTTCCAAGACAACTACTGCCATCCATACTATTGGGACGACAACGGTAACGTTTGAACCCTAGTTGAGAGTTGCACCTTAATTTTTTACTGCTGCTCATCTTCCTTTGAAAATTAATAATTTTTTAATGGTAACTCAAGCCCCTCCTTCTCAATTACCCACTGAAATGACAAAAGAAATTTAAAAAAAGAATTTTAGTTCACAGCACAGCTACATCTAGACAGACAGTCCACGCATTTACTCTGACCTTTGCAGTGTAGTGAAGGAGGACGTTACCCGGCAGGTCAGCCATGTCAGACTCTTGAAATTTCCAAGGGCTTAAACAGTTGGGACCTGAAAATTATTTATACACACACACATGTATCATTGAATATATATGGTCTCCCCAGTTCTGTATAATCAGAACAAAATTTAAAATTAAGCTGTTTCAAGCTACTCACATAACATAGTTAAAACACACTAACCAAAATGTACTTTATTTTTTACATCACCTCCAATTCGTGCAAAACTTAGAAAAGTTGGCAGGTGGGGGCAGGGTGTGTGGATCAATCTCCACTACAGAAACGAAATTTTATATAGCGTTAAAGAACTAATATTGAATATAACAAAGTTTATTAATTTATCTGTCAGACAATTCAAATTCATAAGAAAAACTAGCAAAAGAGTCAATCAATAATGTGAATAGATAGCACAGAAATGGAATAGCAAATGAGTAGGAAGGAATTGTTGACTTCACTAAAAAAATCAAAGAAATACAAATTAAAACAATGCTCCATTTTACATCAAAAATGGAGGAAAGCACTGACCATTCCCTCCTAACGAGGCTGTGGTCAATCTGATATACTTATGTATTCCTGGTAGGCACTATCAACTGGTATATCCCTTTTTGGAAACTGATTAGGTAAAATCTATTGAGAGCTGTAAAAATATTTACACTCTTTGAATATTTATCCTGGGAATTTATCATAAGTAAATCCATCAAAATAAGAAAAAACCAGTAAGTATGACAGTTCATCATATTTAGTACTTTACATTTACAACAATATTAAAAATTATAAACAAGTAAATCATGCATGATGAATCCAATGAAATACTACGCATCCATTAAAAATGATCATTATGAACTATATAATAATTATTTTTAAGAGTAGAATTATAAGTAGGAAAAATTATAAAAACAAAATCCAAATTACACAGCTGTAATGACTACATTAAATGACTTATTCACTTGGAATTTGTTTAAAGATCAATTTCAAATACTTTGGTGAGTTTTAAAGTAATGACAAGGTTCCAGTACAAACTCTGAAAGTCTGGACAGTCTCATTCATCTCAAAACTCCCATGTAATCTAAAAAAGACATTTTGACAAATAATTAGCTGTTTTGCAGAGTTAATATATCTCACTACTTAGAGGCTTAACTCTTGAACATCCTACTAAAATATAGATATAATTTTGAAAATAGTTATGATCCAATAACAATCAATGTGTATCTTTAAAATCATAGCCAAAAAGAAAAAGCCAAAACACAGCTTATAATTTTATTCAAGGACTCCTAATTCTACTGCCTTAATGAATTCTTGAGGTATATTAATATATAAATTATAAAAAAGATAAGTTTTTAAATGTGATTTCTCATGAAGACAGGTCTGTATTTTGTTTCATCAATTTATTAAAATCTGTCAAAAGTACTGGAAGTATTATGGGTGAACTGTGGGAACCCCCTAACATTCATTTGTTGAAGCTCTAACCCCCAATATGACTGCATCTGGAGACAGGGCCTTTAAGGAGGTAATTAAGGTTAAATGATGTTGCACGGGTTGGGCGCTAATCCAATAGGGCCCCACAAATGAAGAGGAAACGACACCAGAGACACCTCTCTCTGCACACGCACACAGACGACAGACTCCCTCTGAGGACACGGCAAGAAGGCAGCCATCTAAAAGCCAGGAACAGAGGCCTCACCAGAAACCAAGCCTGACAGAAACGTGATCCTAGAATTCCAGCTTCCAGAAGTGTGAGAACATAAATAGTGTTTAAGCCATCCAGTCTGTGGTATTTTGTTATGGCAGTCCTAAGAGACTAATACAGGCAGTATTATGGGTGATATCTGAAATATATCCCAAAGGTTTGCTTTATTTATGCCTACCAAAAAGGTACGGTGTACTATGATTAATAATACTGTATAACATATTTGAAAGTTAAGAGAATAGATCTTAAATGTTATCAACAGACATAAAAAAATGGTAATTCTGTAAGGGGATGGAGGTGTTAACTGATTTTATTATGGTAATGATTTTGCAATATATCTGTGTATTAAATCATCACATTGTATACCTTAAACTTACATATTCTATGTCATACTATCTCAACAAAGCTGAGGGGATAAAAGTATGATGTGTGGTGGGCTTTTTCTTTCCTTTCAGCTTCAATTAAAACAAATACACTCTTGAGATCAAATATATTCTTCAGAATATATTTAGGCAACAGAAGAAAACTATTTAAGTTCAATTAAACACAAGTATTGTATATGCTCACCTGCTAAATATAATGCCTTCACCTGAGGAGGTTGTAGTGCTTCACAGAAAATTATAACAGACCCTAGCTGACCCTCCAGAGATGTGGGACATCCCCATTCACTGTCTTGAGTGCCAGCTGATATCAATTTGGTAATCAGTTTTGATTTTTCAATTGTTCCTCCCCAGGAGGCTGATGACAGAATCCCACCAAATGACGTCCGGTGAGGGGTGATGGGAGAAGAAAAAGGTGGATCTGGGATTTGGGATGGTGGAGGAGTGGTGGTTCTTTGCCCAGCTGAACCGATGCAACAAGAAACAAAAGCCTAAAAATTAAGAAACAATATAAATCACACAACTTTAATTAAATCTCTATCCTCATATTTAAAATGAAACAGTCCAGAAAATTAAGCAAATAAATGCACTGAAAACTAAAAGTTTTATTTTTATGGGATTATGATGTATGCATGTGTGTACACATAAGAAATCATTACATACATAACCTTTGGGCTCTGGGATTTGGACACATTACTTTTATAACTCATTCTATATCCTTTCGTAAATTTTGAATTTTTAATGAGTGTATATTAAAAAAATTTTTTAAAACAATTTTACTATATTCTAAATTAGATAAAACTACTTTTCCCCTTAAAATTTATAAACAAAGAATTACACATCAGTATAACAATGCTAATTACAAGTTATCCTGAAATGGTCATTGAGATGAACAGCAACAAGAAATTACTAGAATCCTAGAAGGATCTGGGAAATAATCTAATCCATTCTATTACCTTCAGAAAAGGCCCTTTCAAAATTATCCAAAAATCCTCAAAGAACTTTTACACTAATGCTCTTTAAGAATCACCTCTACTGAGTAAATTCCATCTTATACCTAATTACAATGCAAAGATTCAAGTTCCTTCAGTATTGTTTCAGGTTCAGTGGAGATGGAAGAGTCCATCATAACAGTCTCTAAGCATTTCCTATGCTTGGAGAGCTTCATTAAATGATCCTTTGCTCTGCTCTATTCAATTTTTTTGGCTTTCCTGTTATAAGTCTTTTGTTCTAACCCTTAAATTACATTTGTTTCTTCCTTGAATTGTTTTTCTTTATTACATCTTGTCTCACTTCATCTAATGATGACAGGCTAACAGAAATATTAACTTACTATATCTCAGTATATAAAAAACACTAAAATTTATGGGCATATATTTAGAATAAACAGAACCTTCTACATTCAAGTGAAATTTTTCAAGAGTTCTCAATCAACTGAGCCCATAAAGAGGAGGTTAGAGGTGCTTACTTCATTCATGGCAGGAAATCTGAGAGGCGCAGAGACCTTCTGCTGTCCATTGTCGTAGATAAAGACAACGCTCTGACCGAAGGGCCTTTTCCCAGGCATGTGAACAATGGTTATGTTGTGCTGGTAAAGTAAAACATGTATTTAAAAGGCGAATATTACATCAAGTCTTTGGAATAACAAATGTTTTCAGAGTATTATTCTATAATTCGAGTGAACAGTAGACCATTAAGATTAAGCATAACTAAATGCTGACTAAAATGATGTTCTTAAAGTAAATAATTTTTTCTGTAGTACTATAAAAGCACATACATCAACTTTAGAAAATCTACACACAAATGTAACATAGTATCTTTTCTGCATTTTCCAAGTCTGTAAGTATTCTTTAGAACCGATTTTTGTAATAAGAAGCATTTTATATCTTCAGAAATATATAAAGAGACTAACAGAATTAAGAGAGTAAATCCTATGCGTTTTCATCACAAGGAGAAAAGTGTTTTCTTTTTTCTTTCTATTGTATCTATATGAAAAGATGGATGTTGGCTGAACCTATTGTGGTAATCATTTCACAATATATGTAAATCAAACCATCATGCTGTACGCCTCAAACTTAGACAGTCATGTATGTCAACACGACTGGAAAAAAACTTAGTTTAGAAATGGCTACAGATAATTTCAGATCTAAGCATTAACCAATTAAAAATTATATTCCTAGGTACACTAACTTATTTAGCATCAAAGTATTATTGAGTATTTTGCAGCCATAATATGATTTTAAAAAATAGTCAAAGGCTGTCTTGTTGAATATAAGAATAAGTCTCCCTAAATTTTTTACTAAGAATTAATTTAGGAAAACCCGAGTATTTGGTTTCTTTACTGAGCGTGGTGTGATGGCATTTTCAATTTACTATAAATTATTTTATTTTTGATATGGTATGTATCAACTTAAATTTTTCCTCTCGCTTGATATTCTTCCCAGACTTTTTTCCTCCTTTCATTATACTCTTTAAGTATGTACTACACATAGACCAGGAGAAGAAATATCTTTACTTCATGAATCAAAGACTCTCATCGAAGTCCATAATTAATGTTGAGCTCTCTATTTCACTGATTCATCTACAACGAAATCATTCCGAGGAATTTTTGGAGTGCAGATGTGACTGACTGATGTCTCTTCTATAACCAGTCTTCCTTGCTACCTCTTTTTCTTTCCTTTTCTCTCATTTATTTCACAAATGTGTTTAATGACTATCATGTATCAGGTCCTTTGAAATCATCTTGGCATTAAAAAATGATTTTAAAAAAAGCAACAGAAATAGATTGTTTTTAACACTTTATGTTCTCATTTTAAATTGAAATTCAGAATCAAATTTTATTCTAGAAAACTTGAAAGAAATCATAACATTTTAAGTTTTTTTAGCAGAAAAATAACTGCTGAATTTACAATGATGATGATAAATGATATTAACCTCCTTATAGCTGAATTTCAACATGAATAAAACTTCAAAGTGAAAATTAATCAACTCTCAAAAAGCACAAGCCAACACCTGAGGTACATGCACCAAATGTGTGGTTTTTAAAGGAAAGAATCAAGAAGTTAAATATGATGCCCCAAAGTCTTACCCAGAGGGAATCGCAGAAACTGTGGTCGGGAAGCATAACTGTTGCATATTCTCTTTTTGTGCACACTGCCACAACCAACGTACCTGAATGCGTAATGAAAGCTTCAAAACCCATTCCACTTCCTGTAAAAAAGCTAACAAAAATATATACTATCAGAACTTTTGAAGTCAGTTGTTCAGTTTTATCCTTACTGAAGCACAGAAAACCATAACGTCATCATCAATATTGTTACCAGACATGCTGTGGCTTACACTCTATTGCCACACATCAGGTCAGGCTTGCTTCAAGGATGATTTTTAAATCTTTTTTCGGCATAAGAGCTTTGTACGTTAAAAAAGGTAGCCTTATAAGCGGAACTCCATTAGCCAACTATAGTAAAACTATAAACTTTCAATTCTTTCAAGTAAGATTCAGCAAGCATGAATAAAGGTCTTAAAAATCACAAGGCATATCAAAAATTATTAGTTACTGAGGTAACTCAGTTTGGATGTACAAGTATATAGGTTTTCCGGTCCTTCATAGAAATATATAGCACCTTCAATGGAACAGAGAGCTCACTATTCATTTTCAAGTTTATTATTTCTTTTTTTCTCCACTTTCAACAATATTTTTAAGAAGGAACTTTGTTTCCAAACTAGCCTCAGAAGTTAACTGCAAACTATTTGAGATATATACAACTATTATTATGAAAGCACCAAACTAGTTATAATTCAACTGTGTATACCCTAAGGATGAAGAGGCTTCAGATAAAAGCCTCTGCTGTACATTTAAAAACTAGATGCTTGGAAAAGCTTTTTCCTGTTTAAGAATCACAGCATATATTGTTATGACAGTGTACATTTATATTCCATAACTTGTACCTGTACAATTGTTTTCTTTTTCCTCCTTTGTTAGCGCTGCCAGGAGTCAACTGATCCTGATCTAAGCAAAACCAAGCATTGAAAGAAAAGGCAGACCCTGGCCATTTCTGTATTGAAGGCACAGTAATTCCTGCCATACTATGTGACAAGTTGAAATACTGGAGGGCACTCTCTAGACTTTGTTTCCGGGCCATTGTCAGGATTGCTCGAGTTACAGGAGTGGCATAAGGGTGAACACACTCAGACTCATCCACTCTCAGCAGTCTGAGCAGTCGACGGATTTCTTCTGAGCTCACTGACTGACTCCCCAAGGAACCATGGAGTGCAATCAAGTTCTCAGCACAAGTTCGGTGGAGGGAAGAATGGGAACCAAGGGTTTCAATGATTCGAATTCCCATGTTTGCATTGACACAAGTAGTTCGACTCTGCCTATTAATGCAACAAATTCTTTTCAACCAATCAGAGATGAAGATTTGCAGGTCATGGGATTCTAGCTCTGGAAGCCACTGGATAAGAAGCAAGAGAGGCTGGACATTACTAATGCCCAAAATCCCAACTGAAGTGTGGTCACCCTCTACAGCCTGTAAAGCAATAAGAGACAAAAGGTTAGTTACTGTCTTTGACATGGAAATAAAGAAACTTCTTTTAATAAAGCTAAAAAACTCACCATATTCATAAGTTCTTTAAGTAGTTCCACTGCTGGCTGACCCAAGGATTTTAATACTTCAAACATATGTGTATAACCAATTCTTTCTTTAAAGACTTCCTAAGGGAGGGGAAATCAATACATCAAAGCACATTTTCAAAGACTGAATTTGTCGGAACATTAAAAATGTTGAATAATATCCATTTAAGTTACCTTAATATTTAAAAGATTATGAATTCAATATTTGTTTTCTTAAGTTACCTGTCTTCATCTTAAAATAGATTCCATATGGAATACAATGTTACAATAATCTACCAAAATGTAAAATAAATGGAATTAGCAAAAATTGTGCTATAAAATTACTATATTACTTGCAGATTATTTACTCTCTTCACTTGATTTGTAACTAGTATACCATTACGTGAAGTCAAAACAGAAATGGAGAAAAAATGAAGAGACTCTGGGGGTGAAAGGAGTCAGACAATAGCCTCAAAGGACTAAATTAGAGTCCTGGCAATACTGAGTAGTGGTCAGAAAAAAACTGGGTACAGGTCTCTCTCTACTTTGTGTCTAAATGGTCTGAATTATCTGGAGCATCAAGTACATTTTAGTAAGGTCTAAGGCACATGTATTTTTGAACTAGTGGGCACCCAAAGCCCTACGTAAAATATAAAGACAATCAAAAAACCTAGCAATTCTAAATTGGTCCAGTAAATTAGGTAGGAATACATACACTAATTATAAAATCAAAAGATGTAAACAAAACGAGTAAGATTGGTTGTCTCTGGGGAGGGGAACTAGTTGACTATGGGCCAAGGGTAGGAAGAAAATCTTTTTTCAAATGGCGTTTTTTTAAATAATCTTTTGAACTCTACCACGCAAGGCACTATATAGAAAAAAAAAAAGAACATCTTAAAAAGATGTGAACATCATTTCAGGTTTGAATTTCATAATACAGTAAGGGAGATCTGCTATACTCACAAACCAATTACTTAGAACTTAAAATGATTTTTTCCCAAAAGAGACTATTATAAATGGAGATCAGATTCCCAAGCCAGGCTTTAAAAGTTGTAAAGGCCTATTCAGTAGGAATCTAACCTATAAGTTATATATAGCAACATTTATAGGGCAAAAGTTAGTCTCCTAACAAAAACCAAAGGAAAGTAAGGAAGGCATGGCTTAGGGAAAAGGAGTAATTCATTCATTTCTGGTACTAGAAAGGTGAGGCATGAAATATACTAGAGGTGGTGGATAAGAAGGTAAAATCCTAATAATAATAATAGACACTGACATTTATTAAGCACTTACCATGTGCCTGGCACTATGCTTACCACTTTACACAGATGATCTCATTAATCCCTGAAACTACTCAAAGAGGAAACTAGTAGCACAAAATGAGCATATGTGAACAGTGGGACAGATTCAGTGACAGTGAATGAGAAGTGAAAGAAAATCCTGATGGTTAGTGACTACAAAGAAACAGAATTTTCATGGCCATTTGGAAAAGTCCCAAATTGATAGGGCTGTTCACAAGTGAAAAATGTTCATAGAGTAGGCAGTCATAAGCTGACCAAGTAGTGAAAGAGTGATTACTTTATTAATAGCGACAAACTATGATACAAAATTTAATTCTTTATTCCAGTACTAAGATGAGATATTTTGCAAACTATTTCATTTCAGGCATGAAATCACTATGCATTATGTACTTTCATGCATTACTTTGAGAACTATATAGTGAAAACTGGTATAGCTAAGATAGCATCCTAGAGCTTGGGGACACACGCTTCACCTTAGCAGCTGGAGATTTGTTCATGACTGCCGTCAAAGCCTGAATGGTCGATACAGCCAAACAGTCCAACTGTCCCTGAAACACCTACCACAGGGAAAAAAGTAAGACATTAACAAATGTGTTTAAGATTCGTATTCAGTTAGGAAACCTCCGCTCTGAAAATCTGAAAAATAATTACTTAACATGCAATACATTCCTCTTCCAATGAAATGGATTTCTGAAACACTATAACCTGCAAGAAAAGCTACCTAGTGACCACGTGTCAAAAAGGATAAAGATACATTCAACTCATTACATTAAAATGTTTTGAAGAAAAAAAAACCAAGGTTAATACATGCTTTTTAAAAATAATGGACAATCTCAAGAGGAAGGGAGGGAGGTCTATCATTGGAAATTCTATTATGTTTTAATTTCCTTCAAAAATACACTTGGATTTCCTAGGTCTGAATTTCATTAGCATGTATAATAAGACATCTAAAATAGTCTGGTCTCCTCAGCTTCCAAGCCCTGTGTTGTAACTGAAATGGTATGTGCATACACCAATCAATCCCACTTGCAAATAGTAAGGTATATCTATTTTTATATAAAATGAGGAATTTGAGGTAGAATAGAAAACGAAAAGTGTATCTATAAGCATCATCCTGTTTTCGAGAAGGCAATCTTTAATGCCAAAAGTTGTAAGAAAAAATAAAAAGCAGCTCCATTTTGCCTATTTCTGTTTAAGCTTCATCATAAAGAAGAGAGGTGTTAAATTTCAGGGCGGTGAATTTATAGCAAAAAGACAAAAACAAAATATAACATCAACAATATTAAAAAACTGAATTATATCATCAGGCTTAGTCAACCATGAAAGCATAGCATGAGGACTAGAACGTTGGAAAAACTAAAAGTCCTGAAAATCTGCTTTCGGGAATATATTACTATGACTTGAAGCTAGTCACTCCACAAAGAGGATTTTCCTCTTTCCTTCACTCTAAAAAGATCTGAGGAAAAAGGGACTGATTAGATCTTTGTTGTTTTAAGCTAAGCTCTACCACTTTCAGACAAGTATTTAAGCTAGTAACTTGGTTTCTGTTGATATTGTTTATTAAACATTACTACATAAAACAAACACATTACATATGTAATAAACATAATATGTGTTAAACATTCTGCATACAGAATTTCATAAAAATAAGATCTTTCCTAGACTTTATCCAAGAGGACTAGGCAACACAGTACCTACAATCAGGAATACTAACATAACCCTCTGAGAAGACCATTACAACTGTCTCATCCGTCTATATAAGGAGGCTTTAAGAGAGATTAACACTTATACAGAAATCTAAAAGGGTACTTTGTAATTGCTATTTCACATCCGGAACAGAAAATAATAGATTATCATGTCTCTTTTCATACCACAGCTCTATTTAGAAACCTGGACATCAAGATATTGTTAATAAAAGACACCATATAAGCTCTCTCTCAAACATTTTGGGAAAGAAAACTAACAAAGCAATTTTTGTAGGTAGTTTTTTCCAAACTAAATTACCTAAAGTATCGTGAAAACGAACATAAATTGCATATTTCTGCCCTATACCCACATAGAGTTGAATTTTTAGAAAAGAAAAAAGATAAGTTTTATACTAAATTAAGACTCAAAGAGTTTGGCATCTTCTTCCCTTCCTCCAAGATTCGGGTTGTCCATTGAATTACAATCATCACTTGTCAAGAAGAAGCAGAGAATCAAGATATTAAAACTGATCATACATAGTCACAAACAAAGCCCTAAGGTCCCAATACACCACAATCCTCAGAAAAAGAAGCCCCCAAAATAGGAAGTCACCACCAGGTGGACAGCATTGATATGGGGATCCCATTCCTGTACTTTGTATCTCCTCAAACTAAAAAGAACACACACAGACAAAGAGAGAATACTGTTGTTGATGGTTTATATTAAAAACCAAGATTTCAATATATTTGTCTTTTAGATGAAAGCAACTTTTAAATTGTTTTTAACAATTTTCAAAATAATGAAGATTAGAATTAGATAATGTTGTATATTATAAGACATGGGAAGAAAAGTACAGGAATAGTTGCTCCCATTGACTGATTTTGGACTTCAGCTGAAACAAGATGCAGGCTTTGTAGATACCTGGTCCTCATTCATTTCTGTCAGTAATTTGTTGGCAAGGTCTTTCTCGTTCTTGTCTGCCACCTTATTGTTAGCATTTAAAAACAGCTGTTAAAAATAGAGACAAGAATAATGGAGAAAGAACATTAAATTGTTACCTATGAGCAGAAATGAAGCTTAAATGGATTTCCATGTCTCTTGAAAATAAACCCAAGAATTCACTTGCAAAGTATACCGCTTGTAAACTGACAATCAACTACTCACATTTTGGATTACAAACCAACATTAATTCATATACTATATAATTATTATTACTTTCTCTCATGGAACTCTAAGTTACTAAAATAAAAAATGGCAATAATTAAATTAGTTAATATTCCTAAATTCTGAAAGGATCAGCAGAGGACGCCTCACAGAAAAGAAGGATAAAGGGGCTGGCCCCATGGCCGAGTGGTTAAGTTGTGTGCTCCGCTCCAGCAGCCTGGGGTTTGCAGGTTCGGATCCCGGGTGCAGACCTACACACCGCTCATCAAGCCATGCTGTGGCAGCATCCCACACAGAAAAACGAGAATGACTTACAACTAGGATATACAACTACGTACTGAGGCTTTGGGGAGAAAAAAAAGAAGGAAATGTGCTATTAAGACAGACTAAAGATACTGTAGTAAATAATGTACAGTAAGGGTTCTGTAGCCACGTATGTTTGTGAAATGCTATTAAACTAACTTTAAAAGGGTTCTTTCTGGAAATACTTCTCAGAGTCTCAAATATGCTAATGTGTAGTTGGACAAGGGAGGTTAGCATGAAGCATTTCCCGAATTTATCTGACCACACATTTTGTTAAAAATTCTGTAACACTATTCTCCAAAATTATCAAGAATTAAGAACAATTTATATTAATTTCTTTACTAGAAAGGGGGATTAGGATTATCTCTGATATACATGGAGACTGCCCTCTACCGAAAGAAGGATAGGAATAAAGTATTTAAGTATAAAAAACTCAGAATCCCAAAAGATCTCAGTTGCAGTTTGGGTAAAGAGAAAGATAACTCAAATAAGACTGAAAAGGGAGAGAAAGTTAGGTCATAAAGGGATTTAGCAAGAGCATTCTAAGAAGGAAGTTCTTCTTAGGAAGTTCTATCATTTTAGAAATGAGAAAACAAAAGTCCACTAATGTGCCGAAGTAAAGTGGTGTAACGTGGACAAACATATCGTGTGATATGGTACGCAAGAGCACACGGAAAGCTTAACCTGAATATAGATTCATGTACACAATATAAGCTTTGGAATCAGAAACCTGGATTAGAATCTTGACTCTGCTACTTACCAGCTGTCTGGTTTTAAAGAAAACTATTTAACTTCTCCAAGCTTGTTTCTCAAAAATGAAAAGAATAATATCTCATGAAATAGGTGTGCAGATTAAATGAGATAATCCATGCTAAGTTATTAGCCCAGTGTCTATGCTAATGGATACTATTAGCACATAATAAGGGTTTAACAAATGCAAGCTGGTATTATCAGCAGCAGCAAACATTGTTAAAACAGTGATATTCCATATTATCGAGGTGCAGGGACACAGAAAGGCTCAGAAGTGACGAAACCAAAAACGAGTGAAGTCTTTCCAGAAAGCAATCCATATCAAGAATTTTAAGAAAAGTTCTTACACTTTAAGTCAATAATTGCATTTCTAGAAATCTACCCTAAGAAAGAGTCACAGACTCATACCAAGATTTTAGAACAGAGATGCTCACTTCAGCCTTAACCACAATAGCAAAAAATAAGAAACCACCGAAATATCCAACAATAGTAGAATAGTTAAATAAATAACGGTTCATCCATTGGTTGAAAGAGAAGTCCTCAAACTTTCGGGTCTCAGGACCCCTTAACACTCTTAAAAATTACTGAGAACCCCAAAGAACTTTTATTTATATGGATAACATCTATCAATATTGACCGTATCAGAAACTAAAACCAAGACATTTAAAAATATTTATTTATTCATTCAAAAAAGTAACAATAAACCCATTACATGTGACCTAAATTACATATTTTTATGAAAAATAACTATATTTTCCAAAATATATCTTAGTGAGCATGGTACTGCTTTTACATTTCGTGAATCCCCTTAAATGTCTGACTTAGAAGACAGATAAACTCTCATATCTGCTTTTGCATTCAGACTGTTATGATAATGCTACTATGGTTAAAGTTTATGAAGAAAATCCAGGCTCAAACAGAAATATTATTAAGATTAGACTTTGCAGACTCCCTAAAATGATCTTGGATCCCACACTTTGAGAACTCCTGCCTGAAATGTTTGCAGTCATTAAAAACAATGTTTTGAAAAATGTGTGATGGCATATGGGAAGACTCATGCTAAAACATGTTTAAAAGCAGGATAAAATATTCAGTAGTATCCAATTTCATAAAAGAAAATATATCCACATTAAAAATATATATTCAAGGGGCTGGCCCCGTGGCCGCGTGGTTGGGTTCGTGCGCTCCGCTGCAGGCGGCCCAGTGTTTCGTCGGTTCGAATCCTGGGCGTGGACATGGCTCTGCTCATCAGACCACGCTGAGGCAGCGTCCCACATGCCACAACTAGAAGAACCCACAACGAAGAATACACAACTATGTACGGGGCGGGGCGGGGGTGGGGGGGGGGCTTTGGGGAGAAAAAGGAAAAAATAAAATCTTTAAAAAAATATATATATATATATTCAAATATTGTTATGTATACTTTAACCACACTTTTAAAATTTAAATATTATATATATACACTTTGTAAAAAGATTTTAAACATTTTTTTATACTTTTTTCCTCAAAAATCTCTATTTTGACTGCATATTGCTGTAGAATTTAAATAAAATTCTATTTTAAAAAAACGAAAAGAAACTGCTCAAGGTCACCAAGCCAACATGTATGAATCCAGGCAGGTGTGACCCAGAGTCAGGCTTTCAACTACACCATTCTACTCATCCACTCCCAACACTCTTTCCATAAAGCAGCCCTCAGCTGCGCCTTTCATAAATTCTCATTCCTATTAAACTGTATGGATGATAAATTTTTGTTGTAGTTGGTTTTAAGGGGTAGATGTGAGGAAGAAAGGGAAAAAAGTACATAAAACGAATTGAATAAGATGAACAAGACCACAATATAAAGAGCTTTCCAGAATCTGAACACTTAAGTCCTCAAATGGAACTTTGCATAATTACAATATGCTGCAATGCCTATATTTTCAAAACAATGATTTTAACTTCAAAGTAGAGTGCTAAAGTCAATGTGATGGTTTTGAGTCCTTGTCTTTACTACTAGACATTTGTTGTTAGTTTCTTCTCATTAATTCAAATTTCCTTGAACAGTTTTTTTTTAAAAAAAATTTACATTAATTCAAAGCATACCTCCATTCCAAAATGTGATACAGTAAAACAAAATACCTTAAATATTTAAGGTTCATCACACCTATCATAAAAGTTCAATGCATGATTCCATGGAATGGTCCTTTAAGTACTTTACAGTTTGATGAAACTCATTTTGACCAGCCCAGAGATCTTTACACAAACACTTAAGGAAATTAATGCATACTCAAACTGGTTGGTGAATCTCATAAAAAAGAAAGGAAAGAAACTGTAGCCATAAGCCTAAGGTTTTCCATGTAATTCATAAATTGTTTATGGCACTTTAAGCTTTAGTTGACAATGTTTCCAAAGGGTCTGAATATTTAAATAATACTACTCTTGATTCTGTATTACTATATAAAATGGAATAAATGACTCATTCCTTACTAACAAAAACCAATTTAAACAGAAATCGATCACAGACATTCGTAGCATCCTGTAACACATTTGAGAACTTAAGTTTTTACAAGGTTCTAAACACTTTTACATATTAAGGAATCATATCACCTATCTCCATCAAATTTGTCCGTCAATAAAATCTGCAATTCTCCTACATTTAATGCACAGAAACATTTTTTCTACTGACTAAATAGTGATCTTAAGTACTAGTACTAGTAATACCCAGTTACAAAACTATGTGTAACAATGAAGCATGAATGCAGGACAGAATATCTAGGTAAGAAATCCTAGGGGCCGACCCCGTGGCCAAGTGGTTAAGTTCGCGTGCTTCGCTGCAGTGGCCCAGGGTTCGGATCCTGGGCGCGGATATGGCACTGCTCGTTAGGTCACGTTGACCCACGTTAGGTCCGACATGCCACAACTAGAAGGACCCACAACTAAGATATACAACTATGTACGGGGGGGTCTGGGGAGATAAAGCAGAAAAAAAAAAAAAAAAGATTGGCAACAGTTGATAGCTCAGGTGCCAATCTTTAAAAAAAAAGAAAAAAAGAAATCCTACTTCCATCATATATCAGTGTTAACCCTGGGCTAAAGACTTAATCTCTTAGGACATAGTTCTTCATTTGTATAATAAAACAGTTGCACAGTTTATTGCACAGGTTTCCCCTTGTTTTTAAGACTTAATGACTCTAAAGTTTAATGATGAATCTACAGTGATTCTTTTTTTTCTTTCTTTTTTTTGCTGAGGAAGATTAGCCCTGAGCTAACATCTGTGACAATGCTCCTCCGCTTTATATGTGGCATGCTGCCACAGCATGGCTTTGAGTCATGAAGGTCTGTTCCCAGGATCCCAATCTGTGAACCCAGGCCACCAAAGTGGAGTGCGCCAAACTTAACCAGTAGGCCATGGGGCTGGCCCCAATCTACAGTGATTCTCACTAGAATATTCTAGAAATAAAGACCACTGCCAGCAGGTAAGGCCCAGATCCCAAAGTATGGCTTTCCCCTCCAAAATGGGTTTCTTCTCTAGCATTTCCTGTTTCAAAACAAAATGTGATTAGTAGTATCAAATAATTAACTTTTAAAACACTATGATTATTAGCAAGTTTCCAGATCTAAATTATAAAAAATTTTGGCCTGAGGCTGGCCCAGTAGTGTAGTGGGTTAAGTTCACATGCTCTGCTTCGGCAGCCTGGGGTTCACAGGTTCGGATCCCAGGTGCAGACCTACACAATGCTCATCTAGCCATGCTGTGGCAGTGTCCGATATACAAAATAGAGAAAGACTGGCATGCATGTTAGTTCAGGGC
Source organism: Equus asinus (assembly GCF_041296235.1). Taxonomy (NCBI): domain Eukaryota; kingdom Metazoa; phylum Chordata; class Mammalia; order Perissodactyla; family Equidae; genus Equus; species Equus asinus. Next base: position 137,859,364 of record NC_091793.1, on the reverse strand, counting down.
CAATCTTCCTCACAAACAAAACAAAACAAAAAAACTTCGGCCTATACCATAGTAGAAAGAGCAGATACTAGCTCACCATCATGACAGCTATGCCAAACAGCTTTGTACTTTTTAAAAAGATATTGTTGACCTGGAATGGCAGAGATTTTTATTACATCTGAGTTTCATATTTTGAAGAAGAGTACATACTAATACATTTTAGTAGGAACTACATTTTATCCTGGCGATTTACATTCTACAACGTGTGACTGGCAGGTTTTCTAATTGTATGAGATTTTGTCTTTATCACTAAAGTTGCCTTTATAATTGGATAAAAAAGCCACACTGCTTTCTTACAATGAACAGAAACCTTTATAAACATTTCTCTGATGCTGCGTTCATCTCCCTAGGATTTCTTTCCCAAGTATGATTTTTAAGAGATGGGGGATACGCATCTTGACTCCCCAGTGGTAATTTTGTACTTTTGTTGACTTCATAAATATTCATTACTATTTACTTCATCAATATATTCTTTATTATTTTATGCTATTCTTTACTATTTTATAAAAAGTAAGCAACATGGTGACATAAATGTTTTCAGGGATATCCCTCCAAACAGTGTGGAAAAATTCAAGGAGCTGATATTAAAATCCTTATTCTGGAATATTCTCACAGAACCAGAATGAACATCTAGTATTTTTCAGCAGGGAGTCCATGAAGGGAATACCTCAAATAGAAAGGTAAAAGTTATCTGAAGTAGTTTTATTTTCAAACACTTCTCACAAAGCTCTCTAAAAAATTTCTGATACCATCTTGAACTTCATGGAAACAGGATCTAATAATAAGAGATGTTAGTTATTACATACTTATACACAAATGCACTACAAGTGTAAATCAGTAAAAAATAAGAAAAATGATAAGCAAATTGGAAGTATACATCAAGAACCCTAGTAGTATTTCTATTTTTCTACTTTTCTATATTTTCCAATTACTTATAAGTTGTTTTTAAACAATGTTCCCACATTTAAAAAACCCAAAAGTTTATGCCCTTTCACTTAGTAATTCTCCTAGAAATAGAATTCTAGGAGCCAGCCCCGTGACCAAGAGGTTAAGTTCGTGCGCTCTCCTTCAGCAGCCCAGGGTTTCACCAGTTCAGATCTTGGGCATGGACATGGCATGGCTCATCAAGCCATGCTGAGGCAGCGTCCCACACAGCACAACCAGAAGGACCTACAACTAGAATATACAACTATGTACTGGGGGGGCTTTGGGGAGAAAAAGTAGAAGAAAAAAGAAGATTAGCAACAGATGTTAGCTCAGGTGCCAATCTTTTTAAAATTTTTTCCCTTCCCAAAGTCCCCCAGTACACAGTTGTATATTCTAGTTGTAGGCCCTTCTGGCTCTGCTATGTGGGACGCCGCCTCGGCATGGCTTGATGAGTGGTGCAATGTATGTACCCAGGATCTGAACTGGCAAAACCCTGGGCTGCCAAAGCAGAGCACACGAACTCAACCACTCAGCCATGGGGCCAGCCCCCTCAGCTGCCAATCTTAAAAAAATAAAATAAAAAGGATTCTATTCTATGAAACTTGAAAGAGTTATGTAATAGCAAAAAAACTGGAAAGAAATTAAGTATCTACCAATTAGGAATAGTTAAGTATGGTACATCCACCTAATATAGTATTATGTAGATATTAAAATTCTAACAGAGGAAAATGCTAATGAAATAATCTCAAATGAAATAAAAGCACAAAATTATATGCATCAAATGCTCACACCAAATTTTTACAACACATATATAACAAAAGACTTTAAAACTCAACAACAACAAAAAACCCAACTAAAAAAATGCACAAAGGACTTGAACAGACATTTCTCCAAAGAGGATACACAAATGGCCAATAAGTACAGGAAAAAATGCTCAATGTCACTAATCATTAAAGAGAGAAAGGCAAATCAAAACCACATGAGATACCGCTCACACCCATTAGGATGACTATTATCAAAAAGAAGAAAATAACAAGTGGTGGTGACGATGTGGAGAAATCACAACCCTTGTGCACAGTTGGTGGGAATGTAAAATGGTGCAGCCACTATGGAAAACAGTAAGGTGATTATCAAAAATTTAAAAATTTAATTACTATATGATCCAGCAATCCCACTTCTAGATATATACCCCAAAGAATTGTAAGTAAGGTCTCAAAGAGATATTTTTACACTCATGTTCAAAGCAGCATTATCCACGATAGCCAAAAGGCTGGAATCAATACAAGGGTCCATCAACAGACGAGCGGATAAACAAAATGTAGTATATACATACAATGGAACATTACTCTGCCTGAAAAAGGAAGGATACTCTGCAAAATGCAACAACATGGAAGAATCTTGAGGACATTATGCTAAATGAAATAATCCTGTCACAAAAAGACAAATACTGTATCAGTCCACTTATATGTGGTACTTACAGCAGTCAAAATCATACAGACAGAAAGTAGAATGGTGGTTGTCAGTGACTGAGCGGAGGGGAGAATGTGGAATTGTTTAATGAGCATACAGTTTCAGTTTTACAAGACGAAAAGAGTTACAGGGCATGGATGGGGGTGATGGTTGCACAACAATGTGAATACATTTAAATACTTCTGAACTGTAAACTTAAAAAATGGTTAGGATGGTAAATTTTATTACATGTATTTTACCACAATTTAAAAAATCAGTAATAATAATATGCTCAAATTTGAATCAAAACACAAAATAATAGCTTCTTAAAATCAAAGACAACAATAATAGTAGAAAAATACCTTGCAGTTCTGTAGCAGCCGTATGAGATGCTCAAAGCAATTGCTGTTAAGGAAAATGGCCTGAAGAACAGGCCTATCTGTGCAGTCTAACATGGCTGTGATAGTATCTAGGAAAATAAAAACAAAATTGTCCATTTGTAAAGCGGAAAATTTGGGATCATAGAAACATTTACTCTAGCCATATTTGTAATTTAGGCCTTTCAGCTAACAAACAGATGTAAATTCTTTAGGAAATAATAGGGACAGAGAGTAGGAAATGTATTTATTATTTATTAAGAGAAGTGAACATTTTTATACTTTATTATAAAGTATTTAACTTTTTATATAAATAACTTTTATTATAAAGTATTTAACATATATATATAAAATATATATATATAAAAATATATATATATATATGAGAGAGAAATATTCCCATTTACTTAGTTGTTCTTCCATTATAACGCTCAAGTATAACCAACTGTGGTTCCCAATTTGCTATTAATAAGCAGCACCTGGTTATGTTTGGCAACATGGTCTCACTTATGCAGTAGAACATTAACAAATGGCCACTGTGAAAATGAGACTTAGGTAATTAATCCATTCGAGATGACGCTTTGCTCTTGTTTCCTACTGAAGGGATATCCCCATTCAGAAACCAAGGGACAGTTGGTATAGGTAATACAATAGTTCCTAACAAAAAATAAGTCCATTTAACATAGACTCAAACTTCCTGATCAACTTACAATTTATAATTATAAAACATGCCATGTTATAACATGTAAGAGAATAGAAACTATATAAGATGGATCTTATTTTCCTACAAAAACACTGTTGTAACGAATCATTAAGATTCACCAAGAGCTTGATGTCCAATATTTTTAAGTTGCACACCACACACATATACCCACACACAAACATTTTTTTAAGTCTCTAGAGCTATACAACAAACGATTAATGTTGGTTAAGTCTGGGTGGCAGGAAATAAAAAACTTTTATTTTCTCTTTACTTATCTGAATTTCCTGGTTTAGCTGCAATGAAAATATTTTATTTCTATAAAAAGGAACTCTCAGGGGCTGGCCCGGTGGCGCAGTGGTTAAGTGCGCACGTTCCGCTTTGGCGGCCCGGGGTTCACTGGTTCGGATCCCAGATCTGGACATGGCACCGCTTAGCAAGCCATGCTGTGGTAGGCGTCCCACATATAAAGTAGAGGAAGATGGGCATGGATGTTAGCTCAGGGCCAGTCTTCCTCAGCAAAAGGAGAAGGATTGGCAGCAGTTAGCTCAGGGCTAATCTTCCTCAAAAAAAAAAAAAAGTAACTCTCAGTTAACAATATTTGTACCTATCAATCTAACAGAAGAATGCAATAAGAAATCACATGTATTGGTGAAGGAGCTCACAGAGAGAAACAGATAGAAAAGCACAGAATGACACAAAACAGAGAGAGGAAAAGAAAAACAAGACACACACACACACACACAGAGGATCTGAGAAAACAAAACAAAAAAACAGAGGCCCTCCAGAAGAAGGACAAATGTTGAAGTGACCTCTATCAGAGATGTTACAGAAGCACATACAAAACTGATCATACATGACTCTTTGCCATGGGTTAGAAACTACAAATGGCACTTTCTGAAAATTTATTTTTCCTACAATTTCAAAATCAGCGCTGACCTTCTTTTTAACATTGATGCTTTTAGTGGATTATACTTTCAAAAATGAATATAGAGGTTTGATTTTGTCATTGCTAAAGCAAAGACGTTGACAAATCAATTCCATATTAACTATTCTGAAGTTAACATCTAGTAACACAATATCTGAATTAAACAATACTTTCTATACAATGGCCTTGTATTTCAAATGAAATTGGGGAATGTGAAAGTAAAAAACCAGACTCAGAGAAAACCAAGTCTAACGAACTTCATGTAATACTTACTCAGCATTTTGATCTGCAGAGCTATGAATCGGCTCTCCCACTGTCTGGACCTCCTTTGATTAGGTAAAGCTGAATGATCAGAATTCAGCAACTTAAAATAGTTCTCCAGAAGAGTGCTGGTTTCCACTTGCCGCTGGTCAGAGCTGCTAGCGAGAAGGATATGCACCACTTCTGTAAGGCACTTCAGAGTAAGCTCTACCTTCCTACCCACTTCTTCAGGATTTCCGTCCTCCCAGGAATCACAATCTGCCAAAACTCTCATAAGAACTTCCATGGTGGCTGGAGAAATTGCTTGCAAAGCATTCCTCTGAAACATGAGAGACATTCTGTTGATTACAGCAAACCTAACTGAAGTCTTGTATGTTTGCAAAAAAAAAAGAGAATTTAATAAATCTGCAGACAATTTTTCTCTTAATAAATCAACATATAAAAAAATTTTAAACACTTTGACAGACACTGCTAGTATTTTATGCCTATTATTTTACACATCATTTCCTCACTACTAATAGAATTCTGACTTTATTCAGATAGCAATGTGCCCACATGGAAAACTTGCTTACCACCTCCCCCTGCAGCTAGGAGTAGCCATGTGACATAATTCTGGTCAAGGATACACGCCAGTAGACTAGGAAGAGGCTATCACTTGATGAATAAAAAGGGAAGGACCCTTTGCTCTTGGCCTTTTCACCTTTTTCCTGCCTGAAGTGTAGACATGATGCTTGGAGCCACCTTTATAACACGAGGAAACAAGCCCAAGAATTAAAGTAGCAGGTTAGAGAGAGCAGAACAGGAGTATCGAAGTACCTTAGTCTCTGATGATACCATTGAGCTGCTATACCAGCCCAGAATTGCCTACATTTGGCTTTCTTATGCAAGAATTAAAAAACACACCTCTATTTGGGTAAGTCTCTCTCAGGCTTTCCGTTGATTACAGCAGATCCATCCCAAATGATAAAGATATATAAGAGGACTGGCTTGGCTCTGATTCTACAAACATATTTCAGAAACTCTAACTGGTAGCTATTTGAGGTGATCCATTAAACTTGAAAATAAACAACATACACTGTCCTAAATTATTAAATTGATACGTACTGAATCAGAACATAGCTATCAAAAGCATCTGAAAGTAATAGTACTTAGGCCATTAGGACTTGTTATTATCAACATAATAAATAATATCAACAGTAAGTGCTACTATGGAAAGAACTGATGATGGCCCACCCAACATCCATTTTCCTCCACTTCCTTAATAATAGAACCCCTAATGTTCTGGTGGACACATGGCTACCAGGAACAGAGATTACATTTCCTAACCTCCCCTGCTGCTAAGAAGGCTTAGGAAGTAAGTTTTACCAAATTTTTTATCTGGACATATTCGCCTTCTTTGCAGTTATCTGATGGAGTCTGGCAAATGAGATAAAAAAGACATCGAGCGTCTGCTTTTCATTACGTCCTTTACAGACAGTTGGCAGACGCCATTTGTCTCTTTCTTCATCTCCCCCTCCGTGTTTGTGCCAAAAATGCAGATATCATGGCCAGAACTCCAGAAGCTACCTTGCAGCACAAGAAATAATAGTAAAGATAACAAATTGACATTCAGAAGGAAGCTGAGTCCCTGAAGATCCTAGTCCATGAAATTAACTCTGAACTACTGACTGCTATTTTCTTTTTACTGAGAGAAAAATGTAAACTTCCAACTTGAGCTGTTATAACTTTACTATTTACTGCTACTTACAGAGGATCATAAATCCTACGGACACCTGTCATTCACTTAGTTCTTACAGGTGCAGGCACTTTATTAAGTGCTTTCCATATATTACATGTCATTTGGTCTTACAACTATCCTACAAGGGTTACGATTCCCATATTATAAATAAAGGAACTAAAACACATGTAAATAGTTTATCCGAGGTCACACAACTAGCTAGAGATGGGCATGGGAGTCAAATCTATGTCAGTCTGGCTGCAAAGCCCTTGCTCTTCACATAACATAAAACAGAACAAAATGCCATTGGGAAACCCGTGCATGATGCTTTGGGAAGGGAGACCAGTCATTGGACTTCAATCTTTCTGCTCTTTATGACAAGGCCATTCTTATGCCTTTAGACATTCAATCCATCTAAATACCCTATACTGATGCTACAGCCACAAAGAACCTTCTGACTTCAATACAGCTGCACCTGTAACCACAATCTGATTACAAGAATTCTGAGTGTTTTCAGTACATGAAACAATAAATCGGGCTTCCAGCATCTGCTTGATTTCCATGTTGAGTTTTAACTACTGGAGGTCTCTTGGGGCTTGATTACCCTTGGCACTAACAAGAACGAGCCTCTGTCTATTCAAAAAGGGAATGGGATCCCCCCAGCTTTTCCACTAGTCAAAAACAAGGTCATTTCCTATTTTATTCACAGATACTTATTAATTCTTATTCTTAGCAGTGGAGAAATGATGAAAATGGGAGACACTGAAGCAAAAGGCTATCAGCTAATAAGGGAAGGCGACAAAGCAAACAAACTGAAAAATAAGATTCTGGTCACCATCCGTCTCACTACAAAGAGACTCTTCCACCAGTGTGAAGAGGAGAAGTCAAGGTAGTCAACCAGGGACCCCAGTGGTATCATTAGCAATACCTGTGACTTTGTCACCAACAGAAATCATATACATTTTCATACACTGCAATTGTTGCAGCGTCCTGAAACATGACTTACGTTCATCTCCTCTTTGAAACTGCATTAGTCACTAGACTTGCTGCTACTGCTAATGTAATGTGCTATAAAGAAGCACATACTATGTTACAAATTTGCTTTATTACTATTTTAGTAACTGCATTTCAGTATAATTAGTTTCCTTTGTGATCTTATGTATTTTATTTTAGGCATTTGAAAACATTCTCACAAGGGGCTTTATCAGACTGCCAAAGGGTTATGCAGTACAAAAAAGTGTTAGAAACATCTGATCTAAACTGTGTGGTTAAGAAAACACATAGAATGTTCTTTCTGAACTATAATCCTGTTTTCAACTAGCAGTTTTACTCAAAGTTCACCACAGATAGCTTTTAAGATGCTCAACGTAAAAAAAAAATAAAGAAATAAACATTACTAGAATTTCTTTCTTGTAAATTATAAAAAAACTAGCTGGGTTTGCTGGAAAAAACGCATATAAACCCTGAATGTATACACTTAGTAATTATAGGTAGACAGAAGAGTGACCAAATTCATATATCTTAGGAAATCAAACCGCTAGAGTATAGAGGTTAGTCAGCCCTATTAATCCACTTGGTGAGCTCAAACTCCAGCAGTTTGATGAGTCTGATGAAATCAAACATTAGCAGTTTGGACTAACAGGGCAGACTAACCTCTATACTCTACAGTAAGAACTAATAGCTGAAAGTCAACACAACGAAGAACTTACAACACCCCAAAAATTGTTAAATCTGGTTATTTATGCAGTAATTTTATTGTTAGTGTTAAATATTATTACTTAGGTTTTTTGGAAGTTGATAAATAAAAGAAGTATGTAATTAGTTTTAAACAAGATTTAAAATCAGAAAAGCATTTCTATGGTTCCAGAAATTAGAAAAAGACAAAAAATACATTAAATAATCCATGGAAAGCTCTTCACACTGTTAATTATTGTTTTATATACTAACTTTCAACACTTTCCTCACCTGCCCACCAGCTATGATGGCTCCAAAGAGATGCAGTAAGCAACACTTAAGACTTTCTTTGAGATGTTCACTCTCTTGAAAACACTCTGCGGATATAACACACAAACAAGTAAATGAGATTTCTCTTTCACAGTATGATTCATCTCTAAGGAATGTCTGACACTGAAACATTAAGAACTATTTTTAAAAAGGCTAATATTTGTTAAAAGACAAGGTTGATACACAGTTTTTCATAGGAGAGGAAAAGAGAAACCATCTGTCAGGTAGCATTTTAGATACTTTATTTATGTTATCTCATTTAATTCTCATAATACTCCATATGAGGATATTTTACCCCATTTATAAATGAGCAAGTGGAAGGTCAGAATTTAATTTCTTGCCTAAAGTCACAGGGCTACTAAGTGGCAGAACTAGAAATAAATCCAAACCTGACATAAATTTAGATGTCTTTTTAATACTACTACTTACTGCCTCTTATTTGAATAATTAAGTCAATTATACCATTAAAAAACTGAAAGAGTTGGACAAAAAGATTTCATGGGTCCACTTCAGGGCCAACACTGTAAAGTTTTAGTACTGACAGTAACCTTTCATTTAACATTATCAACTGTTTTATTATTTTTAAAAAGTTATATACACACATGACAAAGAAAAATTAAAACAACATAATTAACAAGGAAAAGCCAGTCTCCCTCTACCCGACTCCTCAGTCCTCCACGCTCCCCACACCTTAAAAGAAAGGACAGCTGTATGCACACTACTGCATCCCACTTTGTTTTGACCTTAACACGCGCTGGGTATTATTACACCTTCACATGTACTCGGCCTTATTCGTTTTTGTGACTGGAGAGCACACCACCACAATGAGGTACCTGAATTTACTCAACCAGTTCTTTCCCGAGAAACTTTTATCCTTTCCCTTTCTTTTGATATTGCTAATAACCCAGAAATGAATAACCTTTTCTATATATCATTACACACAAAAACAAGACTATAACAATAGAGTTATTTCCAATCTTATACATAACAAACATTACCAAAAAGAAACAGTGCTGAGGTAAAATGTACTCATAGAAATTTACATATAAAAAATTAAGTCATTTCTGGGGCTGGCCTGGTAGCATAGTGGTTAAGTTTGCACACTCTGCTTCAGTGGCCCAGGGTTCACAGATTCTGATCCCAGGCACGAACCTACACACCACTCAAGTCAGGCTATGGCGGCATCCCATATGAAAAAGAGAGGAAAATCAGCACAGATGTTAGCTCAGGGCCAATCTTCCTCACCAAAGGAAAAAAAATCAAGTAATTTCAGCTATGCTGGAATAACTGTCACTACATATGGTTTCCTGATATAAATAACTAGAAAATTGGACAAAATAGGTTCTAGAAATTTTCCTTCTCCTGTGGGTAGACAAGGCAGGGAAAGCAAAGTGAGCCCAAGGATCACCTGCACTTCCTGTTTACAGACATTTTCTGAACAACTGCACAGACGGGGGAACCCAAAAAGAACATGGGTATTTGATGAGTTAGGAGACAGATAAACAGTTTGGGAAGGCCTAGTTAACAGGAATTTGTGAGCAGTACTGGAGTGGAGGAAGCTGTACAGAGAAAGAACTCCAGAAATATGCACAGGGCTCACACTGAGCCGAAGAATCAATCCTCAATGATAGCGGGAAATCCCACAAGACAGGCAAAAACCTACCAAGGCACTGTAAGCCTGAATAACTGTCAGATTTCACACAGAGCTGGAAGATGACAGAGTTCTGTTCAGCACACAGAAAACACATAAAAAGGATGTAAAACGATACAGCAAGTAAAGTCTAATCATCAGACTGCTAGAGTGGTTATGTGAGTATCTCACAAAGTAGGCAAGGAATATCACCATGGTTAGAAAGGGACACTCATTATCAAAAACACACCATGAGCGGGCCAGCCCCGTGGCGGGGTGGTTGAGTTCATGAGCTCCACTTTGGCGGTCAGGTGTTTTGCCGGTTAAAATCCTGGGCGTGGACACAGCACTGCTCATGAAGCCATGCTGAGGCGGCATCTCACATGCCACAACTAGAAGGACTCACACTAAAAATATACAACTATGTAGCGGGGGGCTTTGGGGAGAAAAAGGAAAAATAAAATCTTTAAAAAAAACCCCAACAAAACAGACCATGAAAGTAAGACTCATTTTTTTATCTGCAATAGTTTATTTTAAAGACTTTACAAGTACTTGGGATAAATACTTAGGGATAAATTAACAAAATATGTGCATAATCTATATGCTGAAAACTACAAAATATTGATTGAAGAAAAAAACCATAAACAATCAGATATATCAGATTCATAACTAGAAGTCTCAACACTCTTTTTTCTTTTTTTTTCCTGTGAGGAAGATTGGCACTGAGCTAACATCTGTTGCCAATCTTCCTCTTATTGCCTGAGAAAGACTGTCACTGAGCTAACATCTGTGCCCATCTTCCTCTACTTCATGTGGGACGCCGCCAGAGCACGGCTTGATAAGCAGTTCTAGGTCTGCGCTCGGGATCAGAAACAGCATACCCCAGACCGCTAAAGCAGAGCACACAAACTTAACCACAACACCACCAGGTCGGCCCCTCTCTCAATATCCTTAAGATGGCAATTCTGCTCAAACGGTTCCATAGATTCAATACGATCCCAATCAAAATCCCAGGCCTTTTGCAAAAATATTGAAAAAGATTCTAAAATGTATATAAATATGCAAAGGATCCAGAAAAGCCGAAACAATCTGAAAAACAAGAACAAAGCTGGAGGGCTTAACGATTTCAAGACTTCGCATCAAGTATAAAGTCACAATAATCAATATAGTCTGGTGACAGCATTAGGGCAGACATGTGGAACAAAAGGGAATCCTGAAATCATCCCACACTATATGGCCTCCTGAGTTTGATAAAGATGCCACAGTAATTCACTGGGAGAAAGAACAGCCTTTTCAACAACTATTCCTGGAACAATAATGAAAAACCTATGCTGGCTAGAAAATATTAACTCAAAACAGAAAACTGACCTAAATGTACAAGTTAGAAGAAAACACAGGAGGAAATCTTCACGACCTTGAGGTAAGCAAGCTTCCTTTGATAAGGCACAAAACCACAGACCATAAAAGAAAGAAATTTATAAATTAGATCCCATCAAAATTTAAAACATGCAATGCAAACCACATTTAACATGTAAAACTTCTATGTTTTTTTAAAACACTCCACTAATTAAATGAAAAGGCAAACTGAATAGGAGAAAATACCGTCAGTGACCAAATTTGGAAAAACTTGAGCATCAAAAAGGATTGACTATAACTGATTGCAAAACAGTGAATAAAAGTCACTGAGACCATGGCGATACACACAAAAAGAGAGTAATAAAAGTCACTTGCCCCGCCAGAAGTGACTATTATTTGAACTCATTTTGAAAACAGTAAAAGGTAAAGATTTAAGCATTTTATCCAGCCTTTTTAGGAACTGAAGTTTACCCCCAGTTGATGAGGGAAAATTCTTTTTTAGAGAATACAATAAGTGATAGATGTAAAAGGATAATAGAATTAGAAAACCATAATTCTGCAGACCTCAATTAAATAACTGATTCAACCAAGGATCATCAACAGATGCTAAAACATTAGATGAAAAGATGTTGAAAAATAAGATATTCACACCATGCCTAAGTACCATCCTGAGGGTAACTAGCAAAATTGCAAAAGGAAAATCATTTTGATAACTGGAAGATCTCACTATCACTACTATGAGCAATGGTTAACAAAGGGTGGGCAAAACTCTCTCCTTCTCTATAGGAAAACAAACCAAGAATTATATCACTGGAAATCTGACAAATGTGGACAATCAGTGGACTAGGCAACGGCACTTAAGTAAAAATGGTCCTTGCTGTGGACTAGGAGAGCTATGAAGGACTATCAATACCCGATGGGAATGCATAACCTTGGGATTCCCTGACTGCAGTCTAACTTGTAACTTAGGCACATCCCTTCCCAGGATCTGGAAGTCACATTCGTGGACTCCTACACGCGCAATGGCGCCTACAGGCTACTGTGCTTCACAGCCGGGGTGGCCCACACACCCGCCAATTTGGTCTCACTCTCTCACTTGGAGAACCCAAGAACAGCCCTTGGAATGTTGTGAGATCTCCCACTGGAGAGAAACCCTGCACTGTTCTACTGGAACACTGGGTTTCTTGTCCTGCACCCTCCAAGTGAGCCCAGTTCCAGGCGGGACCTGCCTGTGTGAACAAGTGAAGCCACATCACTTCTGGTGGTCAAGCAGAGGGGGCACTGCAATCATCTTCATCAAGCAACAAACAAAGCACTATTTCTGTCTTATTTCTTAGGGGAAAAAAGGAAAGAGAACTGAAGCAAATATGGCAAAATGTTATGATCTGACAAATTTGAGTGAGAAACAAGGTATTCCTTTTATATTCTGCAAAACTTTCTATATTCTTGGAATACAGTATAATCATTTTTTTAAGAAATAAAACTAGAGTCCATATAGGTCACATGTACGGTGGTGGCCGATTCTCTTAAGTTCATTACTAGTAAAAACTCTGAAGTTCTAAAATATACTACCATCTTTAAAATATTTAGCTCTTTTAAGAGAAAAACGCTTTGAGAACAGTAAATAAAATAAAACCAAGAACAATAATCACAACAAAACTTGAATCAAGTACTCCAGTGATCGGGTTCTTATCACCTTTAGCTTATAAATACACAAAGCTGAATCAAGGTTAGAACTGGAATAAGAATAAAGAATAATCAGAGTAACATCAAAATCAAAGTAAATCAGAGCTGTTACTTACGATAAAAGAAAGGGACGAACTCCACTGTGAGAGAAGCTGGTTTATATTTCTGTCTGCTCTTTTCCACAGTACTAAGGATTCGTCTATCATTAAAAAGAAGTTAATACCAAATTATAACGCAGGAAAGTAAAGATGGCACAATTACAGAAACTATAAAATAAATTTAATATTTTATTTTTGATTTGTGTACTGAATAACACATCTCCAGGACTGGCATAATCTTGAAAAAGAAGTCTAGCCGAAAACTTAAATGCTCACCAATGAAAGGATTTCTTCTTTTGAATTAAGCAAAAAAATTTACAATGCTTAACGGTGAAACACAGCAGACAGGTTAAGTCGCCAAACAACTGGAAACAGAAAAAGGAACTAGCCATTTAAAATTCCCAGTGTGTCAAAGAGCTTGCTCACCAGCTCTGTAATCTGACCCCTAAGGTAGGACAGTTTACCACTACAGTGCAAGTGAAAGTCAGGAGAAATCAGGCTACTCCGTGCCACCTTCTGAAATTTTACCTGCACACAACGAGTCTATACCACTGGCTTCTTCCACCTTAAGGATACAGATCCAGTGGAATGGGATTAGTTTTGTTTTTAATGACAATTCCAATCCTTTTGATGGCTGAAATATTTCTACAGACTTTGGCAAGGCCAACACAAATAGCACGTGCTTTTACCAAGAACATTTCAATTCAACACAAAATGAGTCTCTTAGATAGGCATGGCAGTCTAAGGATTGAGGAATAAAGGCTACTGTTACAATGATACATCAACTGGTGGACTGCTGAAAAATTTTAAAAATCACATTTTTTTCATGCCCTGAAAAAGCTCTTAACATTGTTAGATAAAACCAACAAAAATGGAAAATATTTGAAGAACAGCCACATAGAAATTCCACACATCTAAATATGATCTACTGATAAAGCATGGGTTTAAGATGCCTCCTCGTTTTTTTTGTGAGGAAGATTGGCCCTGAGCTAACATCTGTTGCCAATCTTCCTCTTTTTGCTTGAGGAAGTTTGTCACTGAGCAAACATTTGTGCCTATCTACCTCCATTTCATGTGGGACGCTGCCACAGCGTGGCTTGACGAGCAATGCTAGGTCTGTGCCCCAGATCCAAACCCATCAACCCTGGATCACCAAAAAAGAGTGCACAAACTTAACCACTACGCAACCGGGCCGGTACCAAAGATGGCTTCTCCTTAACAACTATAATTGAGATATTAAAATTACTTTCCTTATAATTATTCAAAGCTAGAAAGAAAAGAAAAGCCAACTGACTGTAGAATAAGCCAAATAGGAAAGGCACAGCTGAAGTCAGTAACCATAGAACAAAGAGTTCTAAGACACTGATCTAACATTCAGATTTGGGAGAAATCATATCAGAGACCATTTGTTCCTGGACTGCCTTCCAAATGTATGCCTATTTCCATTGTGTAGAAGGCATAAGAATTATCATACTCTCTGTTTTTTTTTTAATTTCAAATATAACATCCTAGAACACTATTGGATTTTCCTATTTAATTAAGACCATTATCAAAGATTTTTTGTCTTTACAAAAACACAATATCACTGGAGTTTCAAATAAAAAATTCAGTCACGCCTTTAAAAAAAATTCAGTCATGTGGTAGAAAAATTGATTTCTAATTGATTTTATTTGGCTTTCAGTTAGTTTTTTCCATGAGATTATTTACGCCTTTCACATTAGAAATTCTGATATTAACTAACAGATTGGATACACCCTATCCAAACACCTTGTGCTACAAACAACAGTAAACACTCTGACTTGGTTAACATAACGAAAAGGTATTCCTGCAATTTGTGATTAGCGAATTATTCTAAAGGCTCTGTATCAGATGTTATCATTTCCATTATAGTGGTGGTTAAATCTAATATGCTAACATAAATAAAAGGGGTGCAAACTATCATACATACCACAAATATTAAAGCATAAGTAGTTTACGCTGAATATTTTCAACAAGTTAAGATAGAACAGCTAAAAATGTACCATTTTTAGAACATAACATACTTGGTTGCTCCACTATTACGATATTTGGGCCAAGCATCTAGCACTTAGCAGATGGGAATACATATCAACAAGTTTCTGAGAGGGCTGCAAAATGTCTGTTTGCATCTCGGTTTTCTAAGTTCCTGTCCCCTGGTCAATTTTTCTGTGCTTCTTTTTTGTGCTCCCATTACACCTAGGACATAACTATTTTTCCTAAACTTTTTATCTGGAAATAAGGTCAAGCTCTTGCAAAAGTTGTTTGTAAGTGGGTCAGGCTAAATTGAAAATGAAAATGGAAAAACCTTAGGACTGAAAATATAGCAAATTTGGGAGACCTAAAAAAGAGGTCTGATTGTGGGTGATGATACAAAACTCTTCCTATCTGTGACCATAGGGAGGCAAGACATATGAGTTTAAAATTCTCTTTGAGCTCTGTACTGGTAATTATGCCACTGTCACTAAGCTCCAAACCCATCATCTGATATCGGATCTGTTTTGTGATGCTGGGACAGGCACTCTACAAACCACATTTCCCTTCTTCCGGCTGTTGGGTTCACCAATAGCAGGTACTAAACGGAGTTTGGACGGTTGAAAGAGTGAAAAAGGAACTAATTCCTTATTTTCTACCAGCCTGCAGTTCTCAACTGTAGCGTCTGCAGTTGGTTCTTGTCTTCAGCGTCTTTTTGGCAGTCCCAGAACGAGCCTCTTCGTGGCTGCTCGGCGATACCAGCACTGGCTAAGCAACTCTCCTTCCCCAGAGGCCTGAGCCCCAGCACTGCAAAGCCTCTTCTCCAAGCTTGTAGTCTCTGATAACCCCAATCTCTTCCCTTTGTTCCCACGGCCCCAGGAAGTAGCTGCTTCCTGAAGTCACTATCTCTGCATTACATCAATGTCTCCCTTTTGCTGAGTTCTCTAATTCCTAATTAACAATTTCCTTGTGCTATATTCTCTCTCTTTAAATATCTAGTATGGTTCCTGCTTTCCTGAGTGACACAAGCCCCACAATTAAAAATAAATAGACAAAATATTGTTAAAAATAATTTTCAAATTATGAAATATGCTTTAATAAAAGAGAACTTTTCTTGAAAAATATGTACACTCTACTTAATGCCACTATGCTTTGAAATTTTCCTATCAGATTATTAGCATTCAATTGTATTACAAAATAAAAGTCCAGGGTAAATTATTATCTGGAATTGGTATTTATCACTAATTCATTACCTCCAACATAGTTCTCTATCTCAGGATAGAGACGGGGTCTTTTATACACATCTTACCAATTGCTTTCATAGACAATAAGACCTGCTTTGAAGAACTGCATTTATTGTGACATTCAGGTTTCAAATGAACATTATGATGTACAAGACATACCCTGAAATTCTATGCCTCCAATTTCGATACGGATCATATAAACTTTCACAAAATGCCAACGCATGGATCACAAATTCTTCAATAGATGTCTGATCTGCCAATTCTTTCTCTTTTTTTTTGCTTTTTAACTGAGAATAAAGTTAAACATAAAATTATGTTTATTTAAAAATATTAAACTGTGTAACATCCTTACCTACATCACTAAAAGACTACATGTTTCATTCATCATCTAATAATAAATCATTTTCATTCAAATAAGCCTAAGTGCCATTTGAGTCTAAAGAGAGTCGGTTAATCATAAGGACTGGATAAAACCTCTCCAATTTTCAACGCTTCCCAGGAAGTTTCCAGTGGACAGCCACACATCTTTCCAAAGGAGAAGATGTTTCCAATAAGAGGGATATTTGATGAATAAACACATTGTGTCAGAAAATGGCACATTGTGTCATTTTAAAAAGTCATTCGTGACACACTTTAACTTTTAATTAAAATAACGAAATATATTAATAATTGCTTCTCTATTTTTAGATAATATGTATATAAGATGCCTGAAATATATAGTACCCAATGATAATTTTCTCCTCTGAACTATTACTTCCTATGAAAACATTTAACTTTACCATAATATTTAAAAGTAAAACCTAATTATTCTCAGTAAAGCAACAAAAAGGAATACATTAATTCACACGTACTTGCTGAATATAGAGTGTTGTCATAGTGATGACATAATTAATGTATGAACACGTTCCAATTTCTTCCACATTAGACAGATTTCTGTAAGAAAAAAGAATATCCGTATATTTATTACATATGAATAGTGAGAAAAATGTATGTTCATGTATTCCAGTTGAATTTTGAAAACATTCTTCGTAAAGGAAATACAAATGACATTTATTAAAACTTAAAATCAACACGGTTACATAACTGCTTTCCCACTGAGAATGTGGAACACACCTCAAGGACCACTTAACTACTATAAAAAGAATGTTTAAGAAATACATGCTGCTTAGCATTTATTTATTATAGAAAAGTGGAAAATATCACAAAGTAGAAACAAAAGAAAAAAAATCACAAATATTCTTACAATCCAAACATTAGCAACTGCTTACATTTTGGATTATTTTCAGGTTTGTTTTTATCTTCCTATGCAGATTCTTAGTTTGCTTTTTTTAGATGTTGCTACCATTATAACACGTGTAGTTTTATAGTTTTCACTTTGCTTTTAGTTCCCTTTTTAGATCTAATGCATCCCTTTCTAGATCTGATACATCTTCTCAACTATGTTAAAAGGTCTTGATCGAAGAGCCAGCTTCTACACATACTACAGACATAATACCGTCTTGTTTAAAGTAGAGGGTCAATAAGCACGTGGTGTTTAATTAAAATATAGTCCTCATTTTTATAAGACTGAAGAATGACACATAAAATGTTAACATTTCCTCTATCTAAGATCACCAGTCTTTTTCTTGGCATAATAAAACAAACTCTATTAATTTTATGAGACATTGTGACATTAAAAAATAGTTTCTATCTTAAAATCTAGCAGATGCTAAAAGAACAGGAAAAATTAACTAAGTTAACAGACTTTTTAATGTAAGAAGTCAGACTAGCATGACATCTTTGAGAAAACAAAGTGTAAAGGAGAGGTAAAACTAAGACTCTGTGGAGGAATCAGGGAAGATGGCAGAGTAGGAAGCACCAGGAATCCATCTCCATACCTACAAAACAATTGCACTGGTAGAACTGGTCTGATGTAACTATTTCGGATCTCTCAGTCTAATGAAGGCTCCCAACTCCCAGGGGAAGACTTGGACAGTAAGTTGCAGTTAATGTTGGTTAATTTCAGTCTATTTCAGCCACTAGCATAGTAGCAATCACCCAACCCCCAACCCTAGCCACGGGGTAGGTAGCTGTGCACATGTTCCTAGAACAGCTTGCTAACAGCTTAACAGAACCAGAGTGGGCAAAAAGGACCCTGTCCTTGGAACATCAGGGATTTGCCCTCTGATCGCTGACTGCTGCTCCTAATCAGAGAAAGAGGCAGGCAGCCATTGCTCTTGCCCCAGCCCCCACTGTTGCAAGCCCCTTCCCACCTGGCTGAAGTAACTTCCAGGGGACTTAACTGGCAACTGAGGAAACTACCTCAACATAATAAAAGCCATGTATGAAAAATCCACAGCAAACATTATGCTCAACGGTCAAAGACTGAAAGCTTCTCCTCTAAGAACAGGAATAAGGCAAGGATGGTTGCTTTTATTGCTTCTATTCAACAAAGTACTGAAAGTTGTAGCCAGAGCAATTAGGCAAGAAAAAGAAACAAAAAACATCCAATTGGAAAGGAGGAAGTAAAATAATCTGTTTGCAGATGATATGATTTTACATGTAGAATAGTAAAGATTCCACACACACAAAATTATTAGAACCAGTAAATGAATTCAGCAAAGTAGCAGGACACAAAGTCAACACACAAAAATCAGTTGCGTTCCTATATACAAACAATGAATAACCTGAAAAGGAAAGCATGAAAAACATTCCGCTTAGAATAGCATCACAAAGAACAAAATATTTAGGAATTAACTTAACCAAGGAAGTGAAAGACTGTACAATGAAAACTAAAAAACACTGCTGATTTAAAAAGACATAAATAAATGGAAACACATCATGTTCATAGATCAGAGAACTTATTATTGTTAAAATGTCAATACTACCCACAGCAATCTATAGATTCAATGCAATCTCTATCAAAATCTCATGATGTTTTTTGCAGAAATAGAAAAACCCATCCTAAAATTCATATGGAATCTAAAGGGACATCAAACAGCCAAAACAACCTTGACAAAGAACAAACTCACACTTCTTGATTTTATTTCTTAGCACAAAGTGACAATAATCCAAACAGTGTGGTACTGGCATACAGATAGACTTATACACCATTGGAACAAAATACACAGCCCAGAAATATCCTCACATATATGGTCAAATGATTTTTGACAAGGGTGCCAAGATCATTCAATGGGTAAATGATAGTCTTTTCAAAAAATGGTGCTGGGAAAATTGGATATCCATATGCAAAATTGGACCCTTACTTTACACCATATACAAAAATTAACTCAAAATGGATCAAAGACTTAAGAGCAAGCCCTAAAATAATAAAATCCTTAGAAGAAAACATATGACAAAAGCTTCATGACATTGGATTTGGTAATGACTTCTCAGATATGACACAAGAAGTACAGGCAACAAAAGAAAAAGTAGACAAAGTAGACTCGATAAAAATTAAAAATTTTGTGCATCAAAAGACACCATCAACAGAAGTAAAAAGGCAACTCACAGAATGGAAGAAAATATCTGCAAATCATATATCTGACAAGGGAGTAATATACAGAGAACTCCTAAAACTCAACATTAAAAAAAAATCAACCAATTCAAAAATGGGCAAAAGATTCAAATAGATATTTCTCCAAAGAAGATATATGAATGGACAATAACCTCATGACAAGATGCTCAACATCACTAACCATTAGGGAAATACAAAACAAAACTACAATGAGATAACACCTCATACCCATTAGGATGGCTACTATCAAAAAAAATTAAACAGCAAGTGTCGGCAAGAATGTGGAGAAACTGGAACTCTTGTGCATTGCTGATGGGAATGTAAAATCATGCAGCCAGTGCTATGGAAAATAGTATAAGAGTTCCTCAAAAAATTAAAAATAGAATTATCATATGATCCTGCAATTCCACTTCTGGATATATACCCAAAAGAACTGAAAGCAGGGTCTTGAAGAGATATCTGTATACTCATATTCATAACAGCATTATTCACAACAGCTAAAACATGGAAGCAACCCAAAGGTCCCTCAGTGGATAAACAGATAAGCAAAATATGATATATGCATACAATGGAATTTTTTTTTCTGCTTTATCTCCCCAAACCCCCCCTGTACACAGCTGTATATCTTAGTTGCATGTCCTTCTAGTTGTGGTATGTGGGACGCTGCCTCAACGTGGCCTGACGAGCAGTGCCATGTCCGCGCCCAGGATCCAAACCCTGGACTGCCGCAGCAGAGCACGCGAACTTAACCACTCAGCCACAGAGCCGGCCCCATACAATGGAATATTATTTGGCCTTAAAAAGGAAGGATACTCTGCAATATTTTACAATATGGATGAACCTTGAGGACAGTATGCTAAGTTAAATAAATCAGTGTCCAAAAGACAAACACTATATGGTTCCACTTATATGTGGTAGTTAGAGTAGTCAAAATTACACAGACGGCAAGTAGAATGGTGGTTGACCAGAGCTGAGGGGATGGGAGAATGGAGAGTTACTGTTTAATGGATACAGAGTTTCAGTTCTACGAGATGAAGAGTTATGCAGATGGATAGAGGTGATAGTTGCATAACAATGTGTATGTATTTAACACCACTGAACTGCACAGTTAAAAATGGTTAGGATGATGGGGCCGGCCTGGTGGTATAGTGGTTAAGCTCAAGCAAAAAGAGGAAGATTGGCAACAGATGTTAGCTCCGGGCCAATATTCCTCACCAAAAAAAGAAAGGTTAGGATGGGAAATGTTATGTTATATGTCTTTTACCACATTAAAAAAAGTGAAAAAAAACAAGATAAAAGCAGAAAAAAAAATAAATACATGATTTAAAAAGTATATATGCCACAAGCATCTGATAGGGCAAAATAAGCTTCTGCAAGAGTTCTGTTTTCAATGATGGTGGACTAGGACCAATCTTCCTCTAAGGATAACTAGTAAAGATAGTTGTTAAAGTAGTAAAGATAATTAAAAAAAATCTTTTAAAAGTCTCTTTAAAGGCATCAGAGAACAAGGTAGTAAAAAATTACAAAGCCAAGATGCTGAAAAAGTAAAGCTGTAAAGAGAAGGGATCTGTATTTAGATCCATTTCTCCCCTCATGACTTCCACCTATCCTGACAGAGGCAGCTGTAAAAAGGGGAAGGTGATGAGTCCTTCTGACAGTCCCACAGTGCTGAAAGAAGATAAAAACCGGAATTCAGAGCCCAAAGAGAATAGTTTCTAAGGCGTTGGTTTGAGATCCCAAAGGGCAACACTCAAGAAGTAAGAGTGAAAAGAAATGGATCAGGGGCTGGTCCAGTGGCACAGTGGTTAAGTGCGCATGTTCTGCTTCAGTGGCCTGGGGTTTGCTGGTTCAGATCCTGGGTGCAGACACGGCACCACTTGGCAAGCCATGCTGTGGTAGGTGTCCCACATAGAAAGTAGAGGAAGATGGGCATGAACGTTAGCTCAGGGCCAGCTTTCCTCAGCAAAAAGAGGAAGGCTGGTGGCAGATGTTAGCTCAGGGCTAATCCTTCTCAAAAAAAAAAAAAAGGAATGGATCAGTATTCACAGAGACCAAAGACCAGATCATTCCTATTGTTGACTGTATTAGGGGGATCTTAGTGTTCTGAAAGCTAATGCAAATTATCTCTGAAGAAAGTATCCTCCTAGGCCTGAAATTATAATTTTTCAAAACCAATGCCTAACACTCAATGAAAATAACTATTCACTTCAGAAGACAAGTTTGAAAATCAAACTAAGCAATACAGAAAAGAATCAGAGAGCCTGCCCCGATGGCCCAGAGGTTAAAGTTTAGCGTGCTCCACTTCAGCAGCCCAGGTTGAGCTCCCGGGGACAGAAGCACAACCACTCGTCTGTCAGTAGCTGTGCTGTGGTGGCAGCTCACATAGAAGAACTAGAAGGACTTACAACTAGAATATACAACCGTGTACTGGGGCTTTGGGGAGGGGAAAAAAAAGAAAAGAAGAAGATTGGTGACAGATACTAGCTCAGGGTGAATCTTTCCCAGCAAGGGGAAAAAAAAGCAAATAAATATCTTGTGATTTTAAAAAGATAAAAGAAACAGATCCACAAGTTGAGCAAAAACAAATAAAGACCCAAAATGAAAAAAGGAAAGAAAAAAAAAAAAAGGAAAAAGTCAGACATAAAACAAGAGAAATTTAATCAATTCCATTAATGTGAAGCTAAAAATTAGACAAAATTAATTCATAGTATTAAATGTCAGGATAATAGTTACCTTTGAAGCATGGACTGGTGGTTACCACTGGGGGAGGGGGGAGGGCAAAAGGGGTGATTAGGCTCACATGTGAGGGGATGCACTATAATTAGTGTTCGGGTGGTGAACATGATGTAATGTATACAGAATCTGAAATATGATGTATATCCGAAAAAAATAAAAATTAAAAAACAAAAACGAAAACAAAAAACATGGTATATCCATACAATGGAATATTATTTGGCCATAAAAAGGAATAAAGTATTAATACATTCTACAACATAGATGAACCTGGAAAACATTAAGTAAAGTGAAAGGAGCAAGTCACAAAGGACCACATGAGTGTATGATTTCATTTCTATGAAATTTCCAAAATAGAAAGTAGACTGGAGGTTGCCAGGGGTTGGGGGTAGGGTCAATGAGGACTGACTGCTAATCAGTACAGGGTTTCTTTATGTGGTGATGAAAATGTTCTAAAATTAACTGTAGTAATCATTGCATGATTCTTCAAATTTATTAAAAATCATTGAATGATATACTTTAAATGGGTACATTGTATGTTATGTGAATTATTTAAAAATATAGTTAAATTGATTAGTCAGAGGTTATTTGGTTTCATTAGAGTACTTCAAAGGGCAGGATTTTTATATATTTAACAAGGAAATACCTTACATATAACTTAAGCATTCCTCATAGCTATGCTTCTCAAATGCATAGGGAGGGGAGTAATACGGTGCAGATTACATGAAAATATCAAATACATGTTTATAGTGATACAATGTAATCCATGAACTGGCAAAACATTAAAACTGTCACTTTTGATAGACTATGGCTCCAGCCCTGTCTATATTTCTACAAAACTATTTCTCTCTTTTTTTAAACCCTTAACTTTAGATTTTCATAAAAAATAAATGTGACTTCCAGTTTCCAGTCCAACAATGTAAAGAGCTTGGGAATCATCATTTCCATCCTTACAAGTGAAAACCTGAACAAACCAAAAATCAGTAACTCTTCTTAGAGTCATCAGAAACCACAGAGAAAGGAATAGGTAAAGGCAAAATGCAATCTTTTATTTTTCTTATTCTAATTAGATCTAACATAAGAGTTTGTTCAAAACAATAATAGTAACAATATTTTGGGTGATTATAGCTTATGGATAAGCAAAGCGAATGACAGCAATATTATAAGGGATGGGATGGAACCTAAAACTTCTAGAAGATAATGTAGGCAAAAATCAACTGACTTTGGGTTTGCTGATGGCTTTTTAGATACAAAACCAAAAGCGTGCTCCACGAAAGAAAAAAATTGAAAAGTTGGACTTCTAAAATTAAAAACTTCTGCTCTGCAAAAGTCACGGTAAGAGAATGAAAAGACAAGCCACAAACTACAAGAAAATATTTGCAAAACACATAACTGATACAGGAATTGCATCTCAAAATATTCAAAGATCTCTTTGAACTCAACAATAAGAAAACAACCCAATTAACAAATGGCATATGACAACAGCCATATTGACAACTGCCAAAAGTTGGAAGTAACCAAGATGTCCTTAATTAGGTGAATGAATAAACAAACTGTAGTACACCCACAAATTGAGTATTATTATTCAGTGATAAAAAGAAATGCACTATCAAGCCACAAAAAGATGTGGAAGAACCTTAAAAGTATATTGCCAAGTGAAAGAAGTCAGTCTGAAAACAGTACATACTGTGCGATTTCACATCTATGAGATTCTAGAAAAAGCAAAATTATAGACATAATAAAAAAATCAGTGGTTGCCAGAGGTTGGGGCATGAGGTGGGAGAAATGAACAGATAGAGCACAGGGTTTTTTTAGGGTGGTGAAGCTATTCTGTAGGATGCTGTAATGGTTGATACATGACAGTATGCATTTGTCAAAACCCACAGAACTGTCCAACACAAACAGTGCACTCTACTGTACACTATGGACTTTAGCTACCATATCAACACTAGTTCATCAGTTCTAACAAATGAACCACCCTAACGAAAGATGTTAATAGGGGGAAATGTGGAGGGACGAGAAGGAACATGTGGGAACTATACTTTTTCCAAAATTCTTACGTAAAACCAAACTGCCATAAAACATAAAATCTGTTAAAATTTTTGAAAAGGAACTTAAAAAAAAAAAAAGTAAAGTCCCTGGAAATAGAAACATGTTCTGTGATTGGTAGCTATTGAACATTAAATTCATCATCAGAGATTATCTCCTACTTAAAAAAAAGTGTTGAACATTCCAGTGCTTCCCTCTATTGTTGAGCTAAATATATCGGACTTTTAAGTCCAATTACTTGTCTATATAATTTCTGATTTCAGTAAAATTGTACTAGGTAGTTAACAGAAGAAAATCTACCAAATCAACCATTATAGAGGAAAACTCATGTCTTACCACCTCAGTAAACCCTTTTCCTTCAACTCTTATAATCCTTATATTATTGTTCTAAATTTTAAGGTTGAGAAAGAGCATAAAATCAGAAATGTGACTAAGGTTCTGGGAGAGCCCAAAATGTGGAGAAACGTTTTAGCAATTATTGCTCAATCCTTCCAAGATTCCTGCAATCAAATGCAAAGAGAAAGTAAGTGAAAGGTAAATGAGTATATTAAGTCCCTATTTGTCTACTAATTAATTATAAAAGTATTTGTAAAACGAACAGTATGTATTATGGGAATGGCTTCCAGAAAGAAGATAGATTTTACGAGACACACGATGCCCCTAACCGAATGGTTCTTATGTAGATAAATGTGAAATTTGTGAAAAATCAAAATGCATGAGCTCTTTGGAATCTTAACTTCCATAAGTAAGGGTCAAGCTCTGTATCTCTATTAAGCTTCCCAGTTGATACTGATGCACACCAAAATTTAAGTACCACAGATGTAATCATCTATAAACTTGGAAAATATAAGCTGTAGAATAATTATACTTTCTTTGGTAAAATTATAAAATGAAAGATCAGAAAAATACATTTCACAAATGATAAAGCACAGTAGTAAAAATGTACATACGTTTACAGGTGAGAACCATACAGAAAATACCAGTGCAATAAATTCTTGGTTAGGTAAAAACTCCTGACAACAAAAAGAATAAAATATCTAGGAATAAACTTAACCAAAGAGGTGAAAGACCTATACACTGAAAACTATAAGACACTGAGAGAAACTGAAGAAGATAGAAAGAAATGGAAAGATTCTACACTCACGTGTTGGAAAAAAAAACATAGTTAAAATGTCCATACTACCTAAAACAATATACAGCTTCAATGCAATCCCAATCAGAATCCCAATGACATTCTTCAAGGAAATAGAACAAAGAATCCTAAAATTCATATGGGGCAACAAAAGACCTCGAACAGCCAAAACTATCCTGAGAAAAAAGAACAAAACCAGAGGCATCAGAATCCCTACCTTCAAAATATACTACAAAGCTATAATAATCAAAACAGCATGGTACCGGCACAAAAACAGACACACAGATCAAAGGAACAGAATTGAAAGCCCAGAAATAAAACCACACACCTGTGGACAGTTAATCTTTGACAAAGAAGCTAAGAACATACAATGGAGAAAGGAAAGTCTCTTAATAAACAGTGTTGGGAAAACTGGACAGCCACATGCAAAAGAATGAAAGCAGACCAATAGCTTGCACCCTACATGAAAATTAACTCAAAATGGATCAAAGACTTGAATGTAAGACCTGAAACCATACACTCCTAGAAGAAAATATAGGCACTACGCTATTTGACATTGGGCTTAGCAGCATTTTTTTGAATACCAAGTCTACCTGGGCAAGGCAAAACTGAAGAAAAAATTAACAACTGGGACTTCATCAGACTAAAGAGCTTCTGCAAGGCAAAGGAAGCCAGGAACAGAATGAAAAGACAACCCACCAAATGGGAGAAATATTTGCAAATTACATATCAAACAAGCGGTTAATCTCCAAAATATATAAAGAATTCACACGAGTCAACAACAAAAAAACCAAACAACCCAATCAAAAAATGGGCAGAGGATATAAACAGACATTTTTCCAAAGAAGACATACAGACAGCCAATGGGCACATGAAAAGATGTTCCACATCACTAATCATCAGGGAAATGCAAATCAAAACTACAATGAGCTATCACCTTACACCGTCAGAATGGCTGTAATCACCAAGACAAAAAACAACAAATGTTGGAGAGGATGTGGAAAAAAGGGAACCTTCACACACTGCTGGTGGGAATGTAAACTGGTGCAGCCACTATGGAAAACAGTATGGAGATTTCTCAAAAAATTAAAAATAGAAATACCATATGACACACCTATCCCACTACTGGGTATTTATCTAAAGAACTTGAAATCAACAATTCAAAGAGACTTATGCACCCCTATGTTCACTGCAGCACTATTCACAATAGCCATGAAATAGAAGCAACCCAAGTGCCCACTGACTGATGACGGGATAAAGATGTGGTATATATAATGGACTACTACTCAGCCATAATAGAAGACAAAATAGTCCCATTTGCAACAACATGGACGGTCCTTGAGGGTATGATGTTCAGCGAAATAAGCCAGACAGAGAAAGACAAATATTAAATGATTTCACTCACATGTGGAAGATAAACAAATACACAGATAAAGAGAACAGATTAGTGGTTACTAGAGGGGAAGGGGCTTGCGTGTGGGTGAAAGGAGTAAAGGGGTACATACGTAGTGACAGACAAAAATTAGACTACTGGTGGTGAGCACAATGAAGTCCATATAGAAATTGATACACAATAATGTATACCCCAAATTATACAATGTTATAAACTATTATGATCTCAACGAAATAACTGAAAAACAAAAAAACAAAAAACAACAAAAAACTCCTGTCATTGTCTTTACTCTAAAACAATTTTTTTTCCTTATCTTGGCTGAATCTCTCTATAACTATATATAGTAACTAAAAGGCTTTCCAATATAATGATAAATCACAAGCCTATTGCAAAAGGCACACTCATTCTCTAAAGCTTCATAAGAACAACAAACACCATTAATAATCAATAAATGCATTATTGTTTTGGTAATAATTTTCTAAAACAGATAACTAGTTTAATTTGTTTGTAACAGATACCTGCAAAGAATAATGAAGAACTTGACAAGCAAAATTGACAAGGCTTGTTGTTGTTCTTCTAACCCATCTGCCATTTTCTGAACACACTGCAGAAGCTGGATCCTCAGAACCTGCAGAATATTATCAGGAAGCAGCGATATTCCTGGAGGCACATCATCTACCCTACAATACAAAGAGAACAAAATAAGAAGGGTGTTTAAATACAGGAAGAAAATCGTTGGCACTTTAAAGAAATTGCATTTTCAGCTCAAATCCTAAAGAAGCTCTTTTATTCCAGATACTTTGTGCCTTCTTCTCTGCAAGGCACCACAGATTATTAGTGACATTTTAGAAGATTATTAGAGCAGAGTGCTTAGTCTACTTCAGAGGAGGCTTACTGAAGAGAGAGAGAGAGAGAGGCTATTTATCGTCAACTGTGCCATTTTTAAAGAAAATATTTAGAATATAAATTAGTTCACTTTCTACTTAGAAATACAATATATACATGTGTGTATACCATTTCTAAAAGAAATAACTAGCAAATAAAAATGAAGTGTCTATAACTAGTTTAATATCCGTCAACTGCTTTACTAAATAAACTATATTCACCTACCTATAGGCTCCCTAAACCATGTGATCGGAAGGGGGAGAAGACAACCAGCAAAAGGAAAGGAGAAAGATAAAGAGGTGAATGTAGAGCCGCAAGCACGAGTATCACTAGAAGATTTTTTTAAAGGAATATATCAATATTTTGTGACAACTGGTTTCTCTGTAAGAAGACTACATGGTTCTTTTTTTTTTGGTGAGGAACATTGGCCCTGAGCTAACATCTGTGTCAAAGTTCCTCTGTTTTCTATGTGGGATGCGGCCCAGCATGGCTTGATGAGTGGTGTGTAGCTTTGTGCCCAGGATCCAAATCTGCCAAACCCCAAGGTGCCAAAGCAGAGGGCGCAAACTTAATGACTACGCCACAGGGCCATCCCCAGCTACACGGTTCTTTAAGGGCAAAAGCCAACACCAGCAGTGACTGCTCTTCTTGTATGTCTCTCACAATAAAAACCCCCGAGATTCAAAGTTAGAAGAGCTTCATGGTAAGTTCCATCTCTGTAACAAGAAGCACTTCACTGATTCTCTGAAATTCCCTAACCTATAAAATTGTAATATCATCCGCCCTATTTCACAGGGCTCGGAAGCAAGAAAGTCGATGTGCATTTTCATCATTGAAATGCGTAAAGAACTCTAAAATGTGATATGTTTTAAACATACTATCACTAAAGCCTAAAGTCTCTCCATAAGCCACTATATATTCATTTCCCTTATCTTTATTAAGAAAAATGCCCAAATCACAGAGGAACACCCTGAAGAGCTCCTATGATTAAATGACAATTATACTTTATAATACTCTCTTCTTCAGATAATATGAAGTATTATTCCTATTTTTACACTGACTAAAAGGTTGTTTCACTCACTGTGGATGGAAAAATTTGAAGCATGAGTAGTCACATAAATACATATGATAAATATTATGAGACTCTTTCTGAACCACCCTTCAACATAAATTGAGTGTTTTATAAAATAAACACCTGGTTTTAATTATATTACAGAGACAATGAAGCACAAAGCACATTACCAAGACTGCCAAATTCTATAGCCATGTTACAAAAATACATATTTCATTTTAGTGCGGGCATCATTTTACTTGCAGCTTTGGATTCTTTCATTCTCTCTTATTTACAGATGGTACCAGAAAAATTCTCATTTTTATATATAATTTTTTTCCTGCTGAAGAGCTAAAAAGAGGTGATTAGAAAAAACAGAGTAACTCAAAATAGACTTAAATACAACTGATTTTCAAGACTAAGCTAAAACTATTCCCCTCACTTTTCCAAAAACATAAGGCAACAAGAAAGAAAACAGTAGATTTCCCAATATTAAATGCTAGTTACTTAAAGGAGTAGTTCCTTTTGTCCTCAGTTGTCCCATTCTCTATTTGCACTTCTTTTTTTTGCTGGCAAAGATTTGCCCTGAGCTAACAACTGTTGCCAATCTTCCTCTCTTTTTTCCCTCCCCAAAGCCCCAGTACTTAGTTGTATATTCTAATTGTAAGTCCTTCTAGTTCTTCTATGTGAGCCGCCACCACAGCACGGCTACTGACAGATGAGTGGTGTGGTTCTGCGCCCAGGAACTGAACCCAGGCTGCCAAAGCAAAGTGCACCAAACCTTAACCATTAGGCCACCAGGGCTGGCCCTATTTAAAAATGATTTTGATTTTACTAGACAGAAAAAAAATCAGCTTCTAAAAATGAGATCTACATTTTTTTCTTTTTGTTAATTCTCATTATAAAACTGGGGCTTGGTTAGGACATGATGTACAGACAAAGTTGAAATTTTTGGCCATGTTCCTAATGTGATGAGGATTTAAGAATTTAGAAGCATTTTCCCACCTCTAGGACTTTTACCACCCAAAATTCTCAGCTCATTTTGCTGAAATTCCCCAAACTCCAGAAATCCATCCCACTCCTCTGTTTGGGTTTTGAATGTCTACTGTAAACAGCTGTCAACTGTTGTCTCCCTCGAACAAAGGAAGAAGTCTAGCCTAAATTGCAAGGCTTTAAATTTTGGTAAAAGCAATTCTTGTTATGAATTCTCTAACTTGGAAATTCTATACAGTCAGTTTACTCTAAATGAGGATTATTTGAGTTTCTTATGTTTAAGGTGACTAGACTAGTTTTATACAGCTTGCACACAGCATTCACGTGAAAAATTTAAAGTTTTCTACTAGTAAAATCTAAATTCATGGTTCAGTTTTCTGACAAAGATATGAAATACAATTTGAAATAAACCAACTAAATCACGATAAAGAACTGCTCTTTCATTCATTCTTCATTTTACTTTAAATATAGTGGCAATATAAGTCTACAAATGTTTTCAGAAATGACCTCCCAAGAAAGGAGTTATTTACAAGGTGCGGATGATAACAAGTGCATCTTAGGAAATCCCAAGCATTCAAAGGCCCAAATCCTGACTCCATAAAACCCTTAGGCTCAAGACTTAAAGTGAGCCATAAATTATTAAAATAAAGCACTTCTAAGCACAAACTACGAGAATTTACTCTTTTATGAGTAGAAATCAATAATCCGTGGTAATCTTATTTTGAGGTCAAGATTTAATACTGATTTTCAACCTTTATAAATCTGTTACAAATAATCTAATGAGGAAGTACTCTGAAACATATTTATAAATAATAAAGCACTAGTGCTTTCTGAGCATAACCACATCCTTTTGTAAATTCAATACCTTCTTCCAAAGCTCTAATGATTTTTTCCCTGAATTATTACATTACCTCTTAAACTGGGCTTCTTGCCTTCAGTCTCAACCCCTTCCAATCCAACCTCTACAATGTCACACCAAAGTGACTTAAAACACAAACTTGATCGTGACAGCCTTACGCAGAAAATTTTTCAGTAAAGCCTTGTATCTTGCTTAAGAAATATCAAAGCCCATCAGTATGCATGGCATTTCCTGATCTGGCTCCTATTTCATTCTCCAGATCTAACTCACCTGCGCCTATCCTCCAACTGCCTACCTCCATCCGGAACGGCAGACAGTCCTCCTCGAAATTTTTAACTCTCCAGATACTCTTTCTCATCATCAACCACCACCCATTTCTTCTCGTCCCTCTCAACACACCTCTCTAAATAGAGTTGATTTTGCGGCTAAAAGTGTCTCCTCATTTCTCCAGCTTTTTATCCCAGCCAACCTAACCTCTCTCACCTAAGAACTACTAGGTCTTCAAGATGGCTCAAAATACAGTAAAAATTTATCTGGGAAGTGGGCCTGGGAGAACTCTGAGAGTGGGAAATGGTGGTGGGCAGAGGAATGGGAGAAAAGGTTTGTACTTTCACTTGTACTTTTCCATGAGATTTGAATTTTTCCCTCATTTTATGATTTTCAAATCTAATTTTTAAAACTCTGAATACTTCACCTCCTCCAAGATGTTTTCTAAGACCCTACTCTAAGGCCAGGAATAGAATTAAGTTTCAATTTGCATCCCTGTAGTATAACAAAGAAATTTTAGGCAAATGAAGTGATTCACGATGGGCCCTTAAATACTTTCAAGAGAGGGACTGGCCGCATCTGACAGACCCATCCCCCAACTTTCTGGGAGGGGAGAGGAGCTGAAGACTGAGTTCAATCACATGGTCAATGAAGTAATTAGACCCAGTAAAACTCTGGACACCC
Organism: Equus asinus; assembly: GCF_041296235.1. Taxonomy (NCBI): domain Eukaryota; kingdom Metazoa; phylum Chordata; class Mammalia; order Perissodactyla; family Equidae; genus Equus; species Equus asinus. Next base: position 137,827,417 of record NC_091793.1, on the reverse strand, counting down.
AAAGCTCAAAGAGCTTCCTTACTTGAACACACTGATATTCAGGGAGGGCAACACATCCTGACTCCATAAAGAGAGCCTGGAAGTCTTCCAGGCCCTGTCCTACATGTATGCCATATAATAAAACCATAATCATGAGTATAGCATTTTCAGTGAGTTTTACAAGACACTCTAGCAAATTATTGAACCTGAAGGAGTGGTGAGAACTCCCAAATTAATAGCCAGTTGGTCAGAAGTGTGGGTGGCTCCCAAGACTTGCAAATGGTATCTGAAGTGAGGGCAATCCTGTGGAGGACTTTGCCCTTAACTTGTGAGATCTGGCACTAACTTTGTGTAGTGTCAAAATTGAAGCAAATTGCAAGACATCCAGTTGCCAGTGCCTCACCAAAGCAAAGAGGCTTCTAGAAGCCAAGTCTAGTATCAGCAAGAAAGAGTGCTGTGATCAATTAGCAATGTCTGCCATGAGAGCAGGGTCACACAGGAGTATCATGTGTGTCACACAACTGCCATCCTTGTAATATGCCATCAGTGACATCTTTGGCCAAAAATTAGCAAACTTACCCAAGGGTAAGAAATTAAGTGTTTCTACATACCTGGTAGGCAGCTTTTCAAAGTCAACATCTAAGAACTGTTCATAGCTAGAAACAAAATTGTCCAACCATAGCTTCAGGTAATCTGGATCTTTCTGAAATAAGAAAACCATTATAATATTAAGTATACCTGTCAAAAAAAAAATGCTTTCACACCTATTAAGCAGATATGAATTGGTAAATCTAAAGAAGCAACAATGTGAAATCTCTAATTGATATTCAGAAAGACATACATGTTGTTTTAAAATGTGTATTAAGTAAAGTGTGCCCTTAAATGGCTTCCTATATCACTCACACAAAGAGCTACAGTTTTAACAATGTCCTATAAGATTCTAAACAATCTGCCCTTCCCTATCTCTGCGATGTTATCTACTCTTACCCTGTACTACACTGGCTTCTGGCTGCTACTGGGACATGCCAGCCATGCTCCCACCTTAAGGCCTCTGCAATGGCTGTTTTCTCTACCCAGAACATTCTTCCCCCAGATAGCTGGCTATCTCCCTCACCTTCTTCAAGTTATTCTTTAAATGATATATTCTCAATGAAGTATAATTTTACCACCCTATCTTAAAACTGCAAACCTTACAAACTGTTACCTTACTCAATTTGGTTGCCTCACCTCACGGTTCTTTCTCACCTTCTAACTACTCTATAAATTTGCTTATTTATGAATTTATTTTCTGTCATTTCCCCTAGAATATAGGCTTTACAGGTGCAGGGCCTATATAATGGCCCACCATGACTGATTTCTTTTTGTTTACAACTGGATACCAAGTGCCTAAAACGGTGCCCAGCACTGACCAGGTAGTCAATAAATATTTGTTCAATGAATTAATAAGAAATAGAGGGGCTGGGCCCATGGCCGAGTGGTTGAGTTCACGTGCTCTGCTTTGGTGACACAGGGTTTCACTGGTTCGGATCCTGTGAGCAGACATGGCACTGCTCGTCAGGTCATGCTGAAGCAGTGTCGCCACATGCCACAATTAGAAGGACTCACAACTAAAATTATACAACTATGTACCACGGGCTTTGGGGAGAAAACGGAAAAAAATTTTTAAATCTTAAAAAAAAAAAGAAATAGAAAATGCACAAATAAACTCAAATCAGAGATGTATCATTAACCTAAACAATAAAAGTAAAATCTTCTAAAAGAAAATATGGGAGAACTTTTGCAACCTTGGGGTAAAGATTTCTTAGCTAGGACACAAAAATCACAAGCCAAAGAAAGAAAAATTAATAATTGGTCTTAATCAAAATGAAAACATCTACTCACCAAAAGACACCATTAAGAAAATGAAAGTGTACCAACAACAAAAGACACATTTGTCTTAAGTACACATGGAATGTCAGAGTAATGTTTGCAAAGGAATCTGAGTTTGTTAATGTCACTGAACCGTATACCTAAATATGGTTCAAGTGATCTCCAGAAACTGACCCTAAAAACACAAACATCTTTGAATTAAATGACAAGGAATTTAAAATGGCTGTCTTAAAAATGCTCAATGAGCTAAAAGGAAACACAGACAAGTAAATGAAATCAGTAAAATGATGTGTGAAGAAAAATAGTTAAAACCGTAAATGTTATGTATATTTTACCATAATTAAAAAAATAATTAAAAAATTAAAAAGGAAATGAAAAGGGAAGCCATATACAAACTTAAAATATTCTTAGCACATACATCTGACAAAGGACTTGTACCAAGAAGGTATAAAGAATTCCGATAAATCAACACCAAAAGTATAACAACTCAATTGAAAAATAGGGAAAAGGGTCACACACTTCAAAAAAGGGGACATACGAATGGCCAAACAGCATACAAAAGTATGCTCAAAATCATTGGTTATCCATGGAAATGAAAACTAAACTCAAATGGAATACCATACACACTCACTAGAATGGCTAAAATTAAAAAGACTGACTATACCAAGTGTTGGTAAAGATGTGCAGTAACTGGAATTCACATTTCTGGTGGGAGTATGAAATGGTATAATCACTTGGAAAACAATTTGGCAGTTTCCTTTAAAGTTAAACATAGATTTACCACATGGCTGAGCCATTCCTCTTGAAAGAAGTGAAAAATATATCCACAAAAACACTTGTAAAAAAGTGTTCATAGAACACTTATTTTTAACAGCCAAAAGCTGGAAACAACCCAAACTTCCACAACAGGTTAAGTGATAAACAAATTGTGGTATATGCACACAATGGAATGCCATTCTACAATAACAATGAACTATTGATACAACAACAAACAGAAATATCGAAAACATGTTGATCAAATGATGTCAGGCACTAAAGCATATACACTGTATGATTTCATTTCTACAAAGTTCTAGAGCAGGCTATGACGACAGAAATTAGATCAATGGCTGTCTTTAGGAGGACTGACTACAAACGGGCACAAAGGGAACTTTCCCAGGTGATAGAAATTTTCTATTTTTTGATTAGGGCAATAGTTACATAAATGTTGGCTTGGTCTTAAACTCATCAAATTTGATACTTAAATTCTGTGCATTTTATGGTCTATAAATTACACCTCAAAGCAGACTCGAAAAATACTATGATTCTTTGAGTGACATCAGCATCATGGTGGAGCAAGCTCTTCCCTTAGACTCTCCCTACTAAGATACAATGAAAAGGACATTCATATACCAACAGAGGACATTCACACAACACAAAAGATGTCTGAGAGACCCACACAGTCATATGTCTGAAGGCAGAGGTGCTGGATCCACTGGGGAAGTAGAAAGAGGTAAGAGGATCTCCCCCACCACCCTCTGAACAGAGGAGACCCTGGGGGTGGGACCAAGGGCAGTTCTGAGAGGAGAGGGGAGGGGCGGCCCTCTGCAGGAACACCTCTGTTCTCCAAGTTCCCTCACAGCCCACAGGAACACTACACAGAGGTGGCTAAGCTATTGTGGGGGTGTCTTCATCAAGCAAGCACCCCAGAAGAGGAGATAGCAAGGGCAAAGCAAGAACACCCCCAGGATAGCACAGGTGAAAGAAAAGTGCCCCTTCTCCCACCCAGGACTCCAGCTCAGTCAGTTGGCCAGAGCATGCATGCATACGATAGAAAAGCAGCAGCTGTGAGTGAGCAAGCCGGGATGACAGTGGGCTCAGCATACACACCTCTAGACCCCCAACCAGTGGTGGCAGGTGGCAGCTGCAACCAGATACTATAATGATGTGGACACATAAATTACACCATCAAACAGTATGAAAAAATATATGAATCCTCCAGACTAGAAGAAAAATGACAAGCACCCAGAAATCAATCCTGAAGGCAGAGAAATTTATAATCTAAATGACAGACAATTCAAAATAGCTATCATAAAAAATCTCAACAGGTTACCAGAATATACAGATAAGACAGTTCAATGAAATCAGGAACTTCTTCACAATGAAATCAGGAACTTCTTCACAAGAGATTAAAACTATGAAGGAAAACCAATCAGAAATGTTAGAGATGAAAAATACAATCAATAAGATAAAGAAAAATCTGGACTCTCTGAATAACAGAGCTGATATTATGGAGGAGAGAATGAGCAGTCTGGAAGACAGAAATACAGAAATGCTTCAGATGGAGGAGGAGAGAGAACTAAGACTAAAAAGACATGGTGAAATTCTCCAAGAAATATCTGACTCAATTAGGAAATGAAACATAAGGATTATAGGTATTCCAGAGGGAGAAGAGAAGGAGAAAGGAGCAGAGAGCTTGTTCAAAGAAATAATAGCTGAGAACTTCCCAAACCTGGGAAGGTAGCTGGAAATAAAAGTGAAAGAAGCTAACAGATCTCCTAATTATATGAATGTAAAAAGACCTTCTCCAAGGCATATAGTAGAAAAGCTGGCAAAAGTCTATGACAAACAAAAAATATTAAGGGCAGCAAGGCAGAAGAAAATAACTTTCAAGAGAACCCCATCAGGCTTTCAGTGGATTTCTCAGCAGAAACCTTACAAGCTAGGAGAGAGTGGAATGATATATTCAAAATTCTGAAAGACAAAAACTTTCAGCCAAGAATACTCTTATCCAGCAAAAACATCTTTCAGATATGAGGGAGAAATAAAAATGTTCCCCGATAAACAAAAACTAAGAGAGTTCTTTGCCATGAGAATCCCCCCTCACACAGAATAAATGATCAAGAAGGCCCCTATACGTGGGGGAAAAAAAGGAAGGGTTTCAATCACCTTGAGCAAGGAGATAAATAGGTATAAAAAATTAGAAAATTACAGCTCTCGATAAGAACAGATTAGCAAATACTTAATTATAATATTAAAGATAAAGCAAAGGAACACATCAAAAAAACATATAATCCTCTCATTTTACCAAAAACTCACAAGATGGAATAAGTTTTGACAATAATAACTTAGAAGGGGAAGAGGATGACATCGGCTTACTCTAAGGAAATAAGAGCCTATCAGGAAATGGACTATCTCATCTACCAGATTTTTTACACAAACCTCATGGTACTCACTAAACAAATAACCAGAACAGAGACACAAATGACAAATAAAGAGAAAACTAACAAAACCAGCATAGAGAACTCCAAACTGAATTGGTAGTCCAAAATACACGTGACAAGAAACAAGAGAAATGGAGAAGAACCAGAAAATGAGCAATACAATGTCAGCATTAAGCCCTCATATATCAATAATCACGCTAAAGGTAAATAGATTGAATTCTCCAATCAAAAGACACAGAGTGGCTGGATGGATTAAAAAATAAGACCCAACAATATACTACCTCCACAAAACACATCTCAGCTCTAAAGAAAAACACAGGCTTAAAGTGAAGGGATAGAAGACAATACTCCAAGCTAATGGCAAACAAAAGAAAGCAGGTGTTGCCTTACTTATATCAAAGTAGACTTCAAGACAAAACAGGTAATGACAGTCAAAGAGGGACAGTATATAATGATCAAAGGGACATACCACCAAGAAGACATAACCCTTCTGTCCCAAGAGAGGACCACCAAAGTACATAAAACAACTATTAACAAACTAAAAGGAGATATTAACAACAACACAATATTAGCAGGGGACCTTAACACCACACTTACATCAATGGACAGAACATCCAGACAGAAAGTCCACAAGGAAATAGTGGACTTAAAAGAAAAACCAGACCAGATGGACTTAATAAGTATATATAGAACATTCCATCCAAAAGGAGCAGAATACACCTTCTTCTCAAGTGCACAGGGAACATTCTCAGATATAGATGATATGTTTGGAAACAAGGAAAGCCTAAGTAAATTTAAGAAGATTGAAATCATATCAAGCACCTTTTCTAACCATAACGCTATGAAACTAGAACTCAACCACAGGAAAAAAGCTGGGAAAGTGACAAACATGTGGAGACTAAACAGCACGCTACTAAACAGCCAATGGATCACTGAAGAATTAAGGAGAAATCAAAAAACATCTGGGGATAAATGAGAAGGAAAATACATGACACCACCTTATATGGGATGCAGTAAAAGTGGTCCCAAGAGGGAAATTTATAGCAATAGACCCACCTTAACAAACAAGAAAAATCTGAAATAAGCAATCTTAAACTACACCCAACAGAACTAAAAAGAGAACAAAGCCCAAAGTCAGCAGAAAACAATAAAAATTAGAGCAGAAATAAATGAAATTGAAATTAAAAAAAGAAGAAAGGATCAACAAAACAAAGAACTGGTTCTTTGAGAAGATAAACAAAATTGATGAACCCTTAGCCAGACTCACTAAGAAAAAAAGAGAGAAGACTCAGATAAATAAAATCAGAAATGGAACAGGAGAAATTACAATGGATACCACAGAAATACACAGGATTACAAGAGAATATTATGAAAAACTATATGCCAAATAATTAGACAATCTAGAAGAGATGGATAAATTCCTAGAATCATACAACCTCCGAAAACTGAATCAAGAAGAAATAGAGAATCTGAATAGACCAATCACAAGGAAAGAGATTGAAGGAGTAATTAAAAACCTCCCAAAAAATAAGTCTAGGACCAGATGCCTTCTCTGGAGAATTCTACCAAACATTCAAAGAAGACTTAATACCTATCCTTCTCAAACTATTCCAAAATATTGAGGAAGATGGAGCACTTCCTAACACGTTCTACGAGGCCAATATCATCCTGACACCAAAGCCAGACAAGGAGAACATAAAGAAGGAAAATTACAGGCCAATACTGCTGATGAACATACATGGAAATATCCTCAACAAAATATTGGCAAGCCAAATACAGCAATACATTAAAAAGATCATACACCATGAACAAGTGGGATTGATACCAGGGACACAGGGATGGGTCAACATCCACAAATCAATATATGTGATAGGCCACATTAACAAAATGAGAAATAAAATCACATGATCATCTCAATAGATGCAGAGAAAGCATTTAACAGGATTCAACATCTATTTACGATAAAAACTCTTAATACGATGGGTATAGAAGGAAAGTACCTCAACATAATAAAGGCCATACATGACAAACCCACAGACAACATCATACTCAAGAGGGAAAAACTGAAACCCATCCTTCTGAGAACAAGAACAAGACAAGGGTGCCCACTTTTGCCACTCTTACTCAACATAATTTTATATATAGAAAACCCTAAAGAAGCCACTGGAAAACTATTAGAAATAATCAACAACTACAGCAAAGTTGCAGGGTACAAAATCAACTTACAAAAATCAGTTGCATTTCTATACTCTAATACCAAACTAATAGAAAGAGAACTCAAGAATACAATCCCATTTACAATCCTAACAAAAAGAATAAAATATCTAGGAATAAATTTAACCAAGGAGGTGAAAGACCCATACAATGAAAACTGTAAGGCCTTACTAAAAGAAACCAATGATGACATAAAGAAATGGAAAGCTATTCCATGCACATCGACTGGAAGAATACAAATAGTTAAGATGTCCATATACCTAAAGCCATCTACAGGTTCAACGCAATCCCAATCAGAATCCTAATGACTTTCTTCATGGAAATAGAACAAAGAATCTTAAAATTCATATGGGGCAAAAAAGACCCCAAATAGTTAAAGCAATACTGAGAAAAAAGAACAAAGCTGGAGGCATCACAGTCCCTGACTCCAAAATAGACTACAAAACTATAGTAATCAAAACAGCATCGTACTGGTACAAAAACACACACAGATCACTGGAACAGAATTGAAAGCCCAGAAATAAAACCACACATCTATTGACAGTTAATCTTCAGCAAAGGAGCTAAGAACATACAATGGAGAAAGGAAAGTTTCTTCAATAAATGGTGTTGGGAAAACTGGACAGCCACATGCAAAAGAACGAAAGTAGACCAATATCTTGCATCATACACAAAAATCAACTTAAAATGGATCAAGGACTTGAAGGCAAGACTCGAAACCATAAATTCCTAGAAGAAAATATAAGCAATACACTCTCTGACAGCAGTCTTAGAATGATCTTTTGAATACCATGTCTATTCAAACAAGGGAAACAAACAAAAAAATAAACAAGTGGGACTTTGTCAGACTGAAGAGCTTCTGCAAAGCAAAGGAAACCAGGAACAAAACGAAGACAAGCCACCAACTGGGAGAAAATATTTACAAATCATATATCTGACCAGGGGTTAATCTCCAAAATATATAAAGAACTCACACAATTCAAAGATGAAAAAACAACCCGATCACAAAGGCAGAGGATATGAACAGACATTTTTCCAAAGAAGATATGCAGATGGCCAATAGGCACATGAAAAGATGTTCCACAACACTCATCATCAGGGAAATGCAAATCAAAACAACACTAAGATATCACCTTACACCTGTTAGAATGGCTATAATCACCAAGACAGAAAATAACAAACGTTGGAGAGGATGTGGAGAAAGGCAAACCCCTTGTACACTACTGGTGGGAATGCAAACTGTTGCAGCCACTATGGAAAACAGTATGCAGATTTCTCAAAAAGTTAAAAACAGAAATACCATATGACACACCTATCCCACTACTGGGTATTTATCCAAAGAACTTGAAATCAACAATTCAAATAGACTTATGCACCCCTATGTTCACTGAAGCATTATTCACAATAGCCATGAAATAGAAGCAACCCAAGTGCCCACCGACTGATGATTGGATAAAGAAGATGTGGTACATGTATACAATGGAATACTACTCAGGCATAAAAAAGACAAAATCATCCCATTTGTTACAACATAGTTGGACCTTGAGGGTATTATATTATGTGAAATAAGCCAGAGAGAGAAAGACAAACACTGTATGATTTCACTCATATGTGGAACATAAACTAACACACGGACAAAGAATAGTCTAGTGGTTACTAGAGGGGAAGGGGGTTGGGGGTGGGCACAAGGGGTGGAGGGACACATTTATATGGTGACTGACAAATAATAATGTACAACTGAAATTTCACAATGTTAGAAACTATTATGACCTTAATAAAAAAAACTATGATTCCTCAGAAATGTCTGTTTAAATATAAACTGCATCATTAAAAATGATGCTCAAATTGGTTTCCTTCCCCTTTAACACTTCTTTACTTCAGTCAATTTCAGCATCACACTCAGGAGTCTTACTTAGTCATTAAATATCATTGGTTAGGCACTGCTCTGATAAAGGGAACTCAAGTAATTTATCTCTAAAATAAAAGCATTACACTACAAGTCAGAATTCCTAAAAGAATGTTCCCAGAATATGCACAAACTGCTGACCCTTTGTGTATTTGTTTTTTCTATTAATATACTGTTTCAAAATCAGATCGTAAATTGCCACTATCTACATCATCACTGAGAAACTAGAAGGAAATATTTCAGCAAAATAAGTACCTCTTGTGAGAAATTTTCAAGAGTTTCATTACTTGCTTTTTTCATTTCAAACTAGCATATCACTCACTTATTCATTCACTGGTTTATCCATTCAGGATAGGACCACAGAAACACAGGCAGGTGGAGTTTCTTTTATCATCGCTCCTTTTTAAGAAAGCAGAGGATTATCTCTCTGTAAAGGTTAGACACAAAACAGTCTCATAATGCCATAAAGAATTAAAGCATTTCTCCTCATGTTTATTTAGGAACTCTTCCGTATCTGGTTCAAAGTCTAAAGGTCAGGGCGACCAAGTGTTTGGCAAGTACAGAGTTCCACGAAGCTCAGCAACAGTAAAGAAAGAAGTGGTACTTAAATTTGGAAATGTTTCATTTAGTAAGAAGGCAGTTACAGTTTTTTGAGCACCTGCCATGTGCTAAATACTATAGCAGACATTTCAAAAATATATATCATCCCACATACTCCTTACAACTAGCCAGAGAAGGTTTCATTTTCCCTGTTTTACAGGTTAGAAAAAGGAAGTTCTAAGGATATGTAACTTGTCCACAGTCACACAGCTACTATTCGATTAAATGCACGGATATCCGAATCGAGTTGTACTCTTTCCACTACACTACACTGTCTTTGAACTGTGAGCAGGAATAAAATGAAGCTTAGTGGGCAAAAAGAGGAAAAGAGGAAGTTAGTCAGGACCAGAAACTCAAGGCCATAAACAATTTAACACATAAAACAGCCCCATTCCACACAGCCTGAGAAAACCTTCAGAAGATCTATACTTGACTACCTAAGGCCATAAAAAGAAAGAGCTCCACACACCCAGAAACAGCACTAACTAAATCGCAAGCTTAGTCACCTTCATGGGTAAGAGAGTTTGGCATATGAAACACCACAGTATGGTCTATCTCCCCATTTGTACATTATTTATTCACACAGCACACAAATGTATTAAGTACTACATGAGCACTGGGGCCGAACTACCTAGACTCTAAACCCTGCTCTGCCACCTTCTTCAACAAGTCATCCTATGTTTGCACATCAGTTTCTTCCTCTATAAAGATGAAGATGACAGTAGCTTTCTTTACAGGATTGTTGTGAAAATTAAATAACCTAATACTTGTCAAGGGCTTAGAACAATGCCCAGCACGTAATACATGCTTGATAAATATTAACAGTATTTTCATAACCTACTATGTATCAAAATCAGGAAACTCCCACAAAACAGGAATGTCTATGCTACACATAAACATATTTAAATATTTCATGATTCCCCTTGCCACATGATTTTAATTGTACTCTTTTTCCTCTCAAATCTCTTTGCATTTACTATCTGTGTGACTTTGGGCAATTTACTTCATCTCTCTGATCTGTTCTTCAGAAGTATAAAATGAAGATAATACTTCCTACCTCACAGGGTTGTTAAGAGCACTAAATGAGATAATACATCTAAGGCAAATGCTCAAAACATGTTGGCTACCATTATTAACATATAGACTGTTATCAAGTTGCTCATGGTCCAATGTAATAAAATAAACAATTATAAAATAATTACAAAGTCAACTTTATTGATTTTGTACTCAAATATTCATCCACTCATCTGCCATTGTTTAACATAAAACAGCCTTTCATTTGGACTGTATTTAGCTCCCTACTGGTCTTTCTAACTTCAGTTTCACCCACCTACATACAGCTACCAATGAGATTTGTTCAATTTAAATTTAGTCATCTCTTCTTCCCTCCTGCTCAGATACCTTCAATGGCTCCCCATAACTACAGTATGAAGTCTAAACACAGAGATGTGCTGTCCAATACAGTGGCCACTAGTCACACATGATTATTTAAATTTCATAAAAGCACAGGAGGCTTATCTTCTCATAACATGCACTACCCTGCTGCAAGGCTTTTGTAGGTAGTGGAATTAAGGGATCCATATAATTTTACCTAGTTCTTAAGGGGTAGAGTTATAGGTAAAAACAGAGAGAACGCCTTACTTCCTCCATGCAATGATATTTCAGTTGTAGTATTCCTTCAAATTTTAAAACTATAAACTTTTAGATATGTATACATATTTCAAGCATGTTGGGCAGCTCCCAACTTATATATAAGATGCATTTAAAAGTTCACTTAAATCAGATATATTCATAATATATTTTCTAACATCCTACCAGAAGAAGATAAATTCCCCCCATAGAAATGCTATTATTAATGGTGATTAGACTTTCAGGCGAGCCCTCAAGTTTTTGTGATAGAATCTAGCTACTTCAAAAAACATTTAGTAAGTACACACCAACCATGTATCAACCAAGGACAGTGCTAGACTCTATGGATACAAAATCAAACAAAACTCTTATGTCAATTATACCTCAATTAAAAAAACCCTACAATCTTGTATTCAAAGTGCTTTTCCTTCAATAGAAAAGCATAAACAAATAAATGCAAAACGGCATGAGAAGGAAAGCAGTTGTGAAAAGTACTGAAATAATACAAAGAAGCAGGTGCAGAACCTCTGTCAAGGTTGGAAGTAACTGAATAGTTACTCAAGAGTTTTCACAGATCATAAGCAGAAATTCACACAGAGGGAGGAGGGAAGAGGAGAATTCCAGACAGAAAATAGCAATATATGTTCAAAGAGGTACAATATTTGGTACTGTTCCAGTGTGGAAATAACAGGAAGCAGCGGCACAGGTACACAGGACGGCAGGACTGGAGAAGTCAGCAGGCCCTAACCAAGGACTTAGGAGCACTGCTCACTTGGATGAGGACAGATTTGAAAAGGTAGAAAAGAAAAAGAAAAGATGGCTGTGCTTAATCAAGTTTATAAGTATTAGTCAAGCAAAATTAAACAGGGCTTTTAACAATATGTTATCTTTAAGATGAAACATGCCTTACAAATGGCATTGGAAGGGGCAGATACAAGATGAAATTTCCAAAACATATATAAACACAAACCTTATCTTCCTGACTCAATTTCATTAACCAAAGAAGCATCTTTTAATTTGATTGATCCTTTCCATTAAGTTCATTATTTTATTAATTTCTGCTCTTTCTAAAAGGATTTTATTATACAAAATGTCCAACATACATAAAAGTAGACAGAATGGCATAATGACTCAGCTTCAACAATTATCAAATCATGCATAATCCACATTCTTTCACCTATATCCCCATCCTCCACTGGATTATTTTGAAGCAAACCCAGCTATCGTATCATTTCATCCACAAATATTTCAATATATATCCCTAAAAGATATCTTTTAAAATATGACTATTATCACATCTAAAAAAATTAATAGTTCCTTAATATCAGTGTTCAAATTTTCCTGATTTCTTCATAAATGCCTTTCTTAACTGTTTGATGAGGACCCAAATAAAGTCCATAAATTACAATTGGTTGACATATCTTTTAAGTCCTTTTAAACCTAAAGGTTTCTATTACATTCCATTTTTGCCCTAATTTATCTGCTGAAGACACTGGCTCATTTGTGGTGTAGTATTTCTCACATCAGGGATTTTGCTGACTCCATGACCGCATATCTTTATGCCATTTAACATGTTCCTCAGTCCTCTGTATTTCCTACGAATTAGTAGATCTAGAGACTATCAGATTTAGGTTCAACTTTTTGGCAAAAAATACTACACACGTGTTGTTATATACGTCCTTCAGAAGGCACATATCTGGTTATCTCTTTTGTGACGTCAGAAGCTAATGATCATCATTTCATAGATCCAGTATTTTATAAATGAGTAAATTCTGCAACAAACCTTAAAATTTCCTTATAATACCACCATGACCACTAGAAGGATTTTCACAAGAGGTATAAATTTACACTCGATCTCACTTCCAGATGTTAAGATTATATCCAGATACAGATTACGTTTATGCCATTCATCCCAAGATGTTATATAATGAATAACGTATATTAAACATATTCCTTAATACATGTCAACCTTCTTATATATGTATGTTTTCTGCAACAACTGATAAATCTGAGAATTTTCATATAAAAAGTTATAATTTCCTTCACTCTATTATCTTTGGGTTTATCTTGTTCTTATCTTCTTGAAATGGATGATATATTAATAATCTATTCCTGTATAACAAATTAAATTTAGGAGCTCAAACAACAAATACCATCTCACAGGTTTTTAGGGTCAAGAATTCAAAAGCAGCTTAGATGGGTGGTTCCGGCTCAGAGTCTCTCATGAGCCTGTAATGAAGATGTCAGCTAGGGCTGCAGTCACGGCAAAGCCTCGGTGGGCTGGAAGAACCACTTTCAACGTCACGCACATGGTGTTGGCAAGGTGTCAGTTCTTCATAACATGGGCCTCTCCATAGGGCTGGCTGCTCACAACACAGCTGCTGGCTTCTCCCAGAGCAAATGACCCAGGAAAAAAGGAGTAACTGAGATGGAAACAACAGTGTCTGTTCTAACTTCAGAAATGACATACCAACACTTTTGCCAAATTCTATTGCTCACAGAAGAACCCTGGTACAATGCAGGAGAGGAGTATAAAAGGGTGTGACTACCAAGAGGTGGAGATCTCGAAGGCTGGCTGCCATACATGACTAATTCATTAAATTTTAACCTTTTTTCTTTTCTAAAGGTACTTATTTAAAGCGATAAATTTTCCTAAGTAATGCTATAGCTGCCCCCGATCAAGTTCTAAAATGCAAATACTTTTATCATTCAGTTCCAAAAAAATTCTAATTTTCCTTTATTACTTATTCTTTAATCAAAGGTTTAGTTGGAAGTCTATTTCATGGCTTCCAAACATTTTTTTCAATCTTTTTGCTATTGATTTCTTCCTTAACTAGAGTCATGTCGCATGACGATGTTCAGTGGCGGACTGCATAGATGACGGTGGTCCCATGAGATCAGTACCACACAGCCTAGTGGTGTAGCAGGCTATGCCATCTAGGTTTGCGAAGTGCACTCTATGATGTTTGCACAATGATGCAATCGCCTAATGATGCATTTCTCAGAACATATCCCTGTTGGTAAGTGACATGTGACTGTACATTCTTGTCAGAAAACACACTCTATTACTTCAATCATTTGAAATTTGTTGAAATTTGCTTTATGGTCTGCTATATTACCATTTTTTTAAATGTGTGTGCTTGAAAGGAATGTATGTTGGGCACTGTGTTCAAAATAAATTCCTAACATCAAATACATTAATCCTATCATTTTAAATCTTCTGTACTTTTACTGATTGTCTGTTCATTCTATGAATTACTGAAAAAATGTGTTAAAAAAGCCTACTGAAACATGTTAATAGCAAAAAAACCTACTATGTCTGTCATATGTTCATTTCTCTGTAGTTCTGTCAATGTTTGCTTTATTCATTTTGAGACTATGTTATGAGCTGCACACAAATTTCAAATTGTTACATTTTCCCAGTAAATTGAACTGTTTTCGTTTTCCTGAAAGTGGCTTTATTTCTACTACCCATTCCCTTCCATCATTATTACTGAAAAATTAGCTATTAATCTGTCATCCCTTTGAAGATAATCTTTTTTTCTCTGGCAGCTTTTGAAATTTTTCTCTTTGGTTTCCTGCAAAACCACTATGGTTTCACCAGATGTATCTTGGTATGGAATTTGTTTTATTTTCCTTGAGATTCACTGGACTTGCATCAGTCCTGGAAAGTTCTCATCTGTAACCTCTTGAATATTACATTTGTTTCATTCTTTCCCTCAACATGTATTAAACCTTTTCACACTATCCTTCCTATCTGTTAACCTTCCTTCCATATTTTCCATCTCTTTGACTTCCTAGGATGTATTCTAAAAGACTTCTTGTGATCTCCCTTCCAATTCTCTAATTCTCTTCAGCTGTCTAAACTCCTATTAACCCCATTCATTGGTTTTTAATGATCATTATTGGTTTTTTTTTCTATTTCGAGGTATTCTATTTCTTTTTTGAAACTGCTAGGTCACTTTCTATATCATATTCTTGATTCTCTCTATATATACTTTTACATTTTGGCATCTCTGAAATCAAAATGCATCTTGCAATTGCTCTGAGAGAGGTCGCTGTTATGACATATTTGTCATTGCCTATGCAAAACTGGTAATCGGTGTTCATATTGATGTCTCTCTGCTAGATTTATGTGCACAGTTGATACTATAACATGTTGAGTTTAATTGCTGTTCATAATGTCTTCAAAAAATTATACTGCGATTAGGCCATAAAACGAAGTTATTGTGTACACAGAAAGGCATGAAAACAGAGCAGCAGGGTATAATTGACATTAATGATGCAAATATTCATTACTGTAGAAGTGATCAGAATTTTCTATTTTCTTCCAAAGCAACAGCCAAGTGCTTTACAAACTTGAGAATGGGAGATAACCTCAAACAGCTGAAACTGAAATACATTCAAAAGAATTATCTATCATATGCCAATCAATGCAAATGAAGATAAGAGAATCTGCCAAAGTCTTTGGAAACATGAAAGAAATTTCAAAGTAATGAGAGCCTGGTATGGTTGATTCATACATCATGAATTGAGATATTAAGCTGCAATCTGAAAAAATATTTAGTATCTACACTGAAGGTTTCTTCTTCCAGAGGGACTTGCATTTGCTTTTTGGAACTTCTCTAGAAGAAAGGTGAATTTGATTTGCAAATCCATGAAAGAATCAACTTGTGGTAACATCTTCTCAGGGACTTTTCACCATTCTGCTCTGCTTAACAAAGGCACTTCTCCCTAAAGTCCTCAACTTAGGGTGGGAGAGTGAGGTGGGTTTGCTTCTAGTTCATTCTCACCCCAAGAGTGTATGCCTTTGGGATCATAAGGGAAAATCTATTAGACGTCTTGCTCTGGTTAGTCCCTTGGCTTTGACTTCTGTCCATCCACAAGGCTGTGAAAACAAAAGTTCAAGTACACCAGGAAAAGTAGCTTCCATTCTCCATCTACCTAAGTTCCTGCTTTCACTAAGATTTAGCCTCATAATGCCTTACTATCCTGCCAGCTTTAAGATGTTCAATGAAATGGATGATACAAAATTCTGATGAAAGGAAAGCCGGTCACATCCAGGAAAGGTCTGGAAGCCATTTTAACACAAAGAAAAGCAGCAATATTCTAATAGAGGTCTCTATGTAAAAACAGGCTTAGAATACACCGATCCCTAGTGAGAAAGACTGCAAATTTTACTCTAGATATTTCTTAAATTTTAAATAACTATTCATTCAGATAACTACTCTAATGAAGTTCCAGGTTTGATTAATATAGTGTAGAAAATACACAGTTAAAATGAGCAAGGCTTAAAAAGGTCAACAGCTGGAATGTTGGAACGTTAGGTATAATATGTCTTGCTGTGTTAATTTTGTGTTCATCTTGGATTTTCACACAGTGGACAGGTCAAGCAATCTCTGGTTCAAGCATTTGTGGGAAGTCAGTCGAGTGATCAAAGGTACCACTGTCGAGCGGGATGTCGACAGCAGAGAAGGTTGTGCACATGTGGGGACAGGAGGTACACAGAACTCTCAGTACTTTCTGCTCAATTTTGCTGTGAAACTAAAACTGCTCTAAAATAAAGTTTATTTTAAAAAAAGAGGAAAATATAAAATTCAAGAGATAAAATGACAGTAACTAACGTGCAAACAGCATGGCATGATGAGTGGTACATAGGTCCATGCCTGGGAATATATATTGGGTTTCAAGACTGATATGATGGGATAAGACTTTTCGAGTTCCCAAGATGGACAGGAAGTAGATTTTGCATATGGGAGGGATAAGAATAATTTGTAATCAAGAAATCAGACTGTGGTAGACTGGATACTTGGCCCCAATTTTTCACTCCCTTGTAGTAAACTGGCCAGGTAATTCTGCAATGGGAAAACGCAGACATAGAAAAGGCCAAGTAGCAGCAGCATGTCAGATAATGATCAAGGCTTACGCTTCTGAAACTGGGGTTCAAGAACCCTGGGGATTATCAGAAATATTTTCCAAGTCCATAAGGTCCACACAAGAATTTTTAAACTTTTGTTCTCATTTCTATTAATTTTTGAATTAATTTAAGCATATTACAATTGACTAACCTGTAACTAATACTCCATTGCAGTAGTCACATTTGTATTGGTACCAAGTGACCATCAGTGACTGTTCAATTTGTAGAGCAGTATTTTTCAAATTATAGATGGATTCTTGGCAATCTGAAATTTTTCAGAGGCTCTGGAGTACTACCACACAAAGTGTGGTACACAGACCAATAAAGGTCCTTGGCCAGATAAGTACAAAAGTCAAGAGTAAACATTCAAAAACTCTAATAGCAGTTTGGCAATAATTTTAAATCTTAAATTTAATTTAAAATTTAATAAAATGGGACTTGCATTTTTAACACCTTCTCCCCCACTCTTTTTAGAATTATTTTGCTAAAGCTACCAATAATCTCTTAACTGTCAAATCCAACACATGCTCCATAATGCTTTTCTTCACTGCTATGCTGAATTTGACACTACTGACTACTCCCTTCTCTATAACAGCCCTCCACTATCTGAGACAAACACTCACTCTTGATTTTCCTTCCATTCAAACTCCTTACAAACTCTTCCTCCTCTATTCTCTTCTTAAATGACAATGGTCTCCAGGACTCCCTGACTTTGACCCTCTTCTCTTCTAATGTTCATCTAACTCTTCAATAATTGCCAATATGACTCTCAAATCTTTATTTCCAGCACAGAAATAAAGGTGCCCTTGTGAACACCCTTAAATGGGGTATCTCTCTAACTAGATGACCCACAGGCATCTGAACTCACATGTTTAGCTGAAAACCTAGTGAAATTGTGCTAGCTAACCTGGTGAGTGGGATGACCAAGAACTAGTTTCCAAAACAAAAAACCCTGAGAATCATTTTAGATTCTGCCTTTGCCCTCATGTTTCACATCTATACATTTAAGTGCTATCAATTCTATCTTCTATCAGAGAAACTTAAATTTTGATATTCAAAAGGAAATAAGACATTTTCATGCATCTCATCAACTTTTTAGAGTACTGCAAAAGCTCCTCAAGTCAAACCACAAAGGTACTATTCTTTTCCTAAGGGCTACTCCCATGTCTATTGATACAAAATATGCATACCTGGCTTTCACACCTAACCTTCTAAAACGAACACGTTAATTGGCAACCACTAGGCCTGAGCAGCTAACGATTCTGTTTTGTTTCGCTTAGATTCTGTTTTGTTTCGCTTAGAGTCAAACATTACTTTCCTTACATTCAAAGTCATTATTAAGCCACAGAAAGTAAAGAGCCACTTTGCACATACCAGAGACTTATTAAACATGGGTTAAATTATAAAGGTTGATGCATATTGGTTCATGTTACTAAAAGCTTCACTAAGAATTATAACCAAAACTATACAAATAAATTATAATTTTCTCATTAGAAGAGTATTTGTTCATTCCATTTTTTCCAAATCTATGTATGAAAAGAGGTACTTGCCTTTTGATCTGAATAAAACACCTTGAAATTTTATTTTCTTTATGAAGCAGAACTTTTATTCTGAAAAGGAAGTTTATTCTGAGCTCATTGCAAAACTATCTATTTCAGTCATATTCCAGATTTAGCAGGACAAAGGGCAACAGCAGGAAATGGAGCATCACCAAAGTCCAAAACAAACTCGGTTTAGAGTAAAGATTAAAAAATCTCAAATCGCTATTAGGATCATAAGCACTATGCTTAAAAGCAAAAATAAATACAGATTAAAAATTAAGACATTCATGAGCACAGCTTCACCACTACTGATAAAAAGAGTATATGGCCGTCTATTATTATATAATAAAAGGCAAAATGGAAGTAATCTTGATGCACACACTCTCATGCTCATGTATATATTTTAATATTAATAAGGATTACATTTTTATATTTTTTACACTTACAAGTGCATTCAAATACACTCAATTCATTTTTTTTCTCAACAACTTTGCAAGAGATACAAAATAGTTATTTTTTCCATTTGACAGATGAGAAAACTGAAATATAAAGAAATTCAGTAACCTGTTTTCAGGTCTTTAAGATCAGAAGCAGAATTGGGACTAAATCTTGATTCTGATTAAAATGAACTTCCCAAAAAAAACCTAATGACAAAAATGAACCATGAATCTTAACCTGCACTGGCGCATTTCAAAAATGTCATGCTTTTTGAGTCACTTTGTGTCTTTTTACTAAGTTAAAGCATTTGATAATTTCTACTAGACAGAACAAAAATAATCTTATCAAAGAATTTGAGAGGCTCAGTTTCTTTTCTGCATCTTCTGGTGACCAACTGTAACACTCCCAAAAGGCTAAATATGGAACAGAAATATATCCTCTTGCCTATTCAAGAGGAGTTGAGATAGGGACTTCATGATACATGTCTTGTTCTATGCAATATACGATTTCCAAAAAGCTGTATGATAATACAGAGACCAAAATTGTTCTCAGCACTGTCTCTCTTACCACAAGAACACTAAGTGAAGAAATAACGTCACAAGATAGGGGAATAACATGGTGCCTAATACAGATAATATGAACTAAAATCTTTAGATATTAAAAGATAAATCAGAGGGCCAGCCCCGTGGCCGAGTGGTTAAGTTCGCGCGCTCCACTTCGGCGGCCCAGGGTTTCACCGGTTCGAATCCTGGGCGCAGACATGGCACCACTCATCAAGCCACGCTGAGGCGGCATCCCACTTCCACAACTAGAAAGACCCACAACTAAAAATACACAACTATGTACCGGGGGGCTTTAGGGAGAAAAAGGAAAAATAAAATCTTTAAAAAAAAAAGATAAATCAACTTGTCTTCTATACTTAATTAAGGAAAATATGCTCAGACAAGAAGTAGTTAACTACTGAACTAAAATCCAGATACGAGATTAAACCTCTTCAAATTAATGTTTAACTTATAAGAGCTATATAAAATGCACTGCTAATGAAATCCTTGACCCTGGGTGGAGATGACCACTTGGAGACAAGAAAAGTTCAGATTATGTAATTTGAATTAGTAGTCTTATACACTGGTGAAAGAATGTGTAGAGAGCAGGACCATTGGGTGATCAGAAATCATCGTGCCTGTATGACGTAATAATAACTACATGAGGCTAACAAATAACCTACTAGGAAGACGCATGTTTCTAACAACGCAATTAAATCCTATTCCTAGAAGGAGAAAGTCAAAAGTCAACCTGAAAAGTCTGGTTAAAAAAACAAACTGTAAAGTTTTTTACCCAAAATCTTTTCAAGTATCAAGTTTAATATGTAGGGACCCATGTGCTAAAAATGGAAACCAGTAATTTCTTTTAATTCTCCTTAAAGGACTTTAATCACTAGTATTTAGGCTTGCAACTCAATCCAGACTAACAGGTAGAAGACATATTTACATAGTCTTAGTATTCCTTTGACCAACCAGTGTTACCCAAGGTTTATTTCTGATCTAATGCTGCATTTTTTTTTTTTTGAGGAAGATTAGCCCTGAGCTAACATCTGCTGCCAATCTTCCTCTTTTTGCTGAGGAAGACTGGTCCTGAGCTAACATCCATGCCCATCTTCCTCTACTTTATATGTGGGAAGCCTACCACAGCATGGTGTGCCAAGTGGTGCCATGTCCGCACCCGGGATCCAAACTGGCGAACCCTGGGCCACTGAAGCGGAATGTGAGAACTTAACTGCTGTGCCACCGGGCTGGCCCCTGATCTAGTGCTATTTAAATACCTCCTTAACTTTTATAACGCTCAATGGCAACTTCTAAAACATCACATTACACAGAAACACTATGATGGTACCTTAATACTGATCTATTGCTAATACACTCTGAATACCTGTGCCAAGGTTAGCACTGTGGCACTGGAGAACGTCTCAACTTTACTGCCTGAGGCAGACCTTCACAAGTCTTCAAAGTCACCTTCTTTAACCAGCTATGTGTACAAGTCTAGAACAGATAGCATACCAACTAGGGCAGCAAAATGATAGACAATGTTTAAATTTTAATCATTAAAGATAAACTTGACACTCAAGAAAAATAACTGGTCACCTTGGGAGGATGCTAGTAAATCAAGGCATTATTCTGAAAACAGAGTAAAAAATCAAACATTTATTCTGCCTGCTTTCTCTTTAAGGAACTGTCATCAAATAATTGATGAGGGGACATTTCTCTATACATATTCTACTAATAAAGAAAGAAATAATAGAATTGGAATATCACAGTTTTTCTACCTCCTAATGAAATAATTAACGCATCAAGCAAAACTCACTGATGGCCAAGATACCCATGAATGATTCTAGCCTCCCCCCCACCAAATAGAACGTGAATCAACCAAGCCTCTAGATCAGCAGAGAGGAAGAACTAACTAAAATCAAGGGAATCCAACCAGCAAAACCCAGACTGAGGAAAACTCTAATGTCAAAACCTAGCTTCCTCAGCAAATAAATAGAAGAAATTAAAGAACCTGGTGAGGGGGAACCTATGAGACTTAACAGACATTTTCAACAAAATATGACACGTATACTTTGTTCAAATAGTGAGTCAAACAGTAGGGAAAAAAAACATTTATGAAACCACCAGTTTCATAGTTTGAACACTGACCAGATATTTGATGGTTTAAAGAATTATCATATTACGATTGTATTTAAGAGGAGTTCTTATTTTATAGATATATTTTTAAATATTTATGGATAAAATCATGTTGTCTGGGATTTGCTTTAAAATAATCCAAGGGTAGAGACAGGGTAGTGGAGGGTTACAGACGAAACATTACAGAACATGAATTGATCGTTACTGAAGCAGGGCGACAGATACAAAAGGGTTCACTATAGTTTCTTCTCTCTTTGTGCCTGCTTGAAATTTTCCATAATAAAAGCTTAAGAAAGAAAAATGAACTAAAAAGTTTTATATGACAATCCACAGAATAAGGACAAAAAAACTCCATGTCCCTCAGAGGTCAAAACAAATGAAAATCTTAAGGGTGAGTTGGACAGGTATTCTCCCTGTACACACTCATACAAGCACACATGTACACACACACTATTACTCAACAAATGAGAAGACCGAGACCCAAAGAGGTAAGTCTTGCTCAAGGTCACAAAACAAAACAGCAGCAGAGCTAAAACTGGACCCCACAATTCCAAGCCCAGAAAGAGGTTTAAGCGGGAGCTCAGTTGAAAGATCTGAGCAGTCCTGAAGTGGCTTGAAGGCCCATCAAAGCTGTAAAGAAAATTCTCAAAACCTAGTCAAGTGAAAAAAAACAGGCGGTTTGAAGGGCTATATGTGAGTGAGAGCAAGAAGGCTGGAGAGAGTGGCGAGAACAAATGGGTATTTAGCAATCGCCCTTACTAGGGAGCAGAACTGTTAAATCTATGATGTATATTTGGAACGACTTGCTTTCAAGATGTTTGAAGAAAAGAAAGTTGTTATCTAGCTTACAAGCAGCTTACTCATGAACCAGTGAAACATAAAATCCTTATCCTAAATAACGATTTTTTTGGAAACATTTTTAAATCTTATTAAGTGCACAAGTGATTTAAATATTAAACATAAAAATGGGATTTATCTTCCTATCCAAGAAGAGGTTTCAAAACCTGACCATGAAGGGCCTTCTTATTTACTTAGACATTTTCATAAAAGAGTAAGATTCACATTTATATAAAAAAGCCATTAAGAATAAAATTCTCTGCATGCCAACAAACTATGCTATCTTTTCAATAAGCACAGTGCCACTTAAATAAAACATGAACTCGACCTAGAAACAACATAACTACTAAATAAGACAAGGTAACCTCATTTACCTTTTATCATTCTGAAAATAGTAAAACCTAGTAAGTCTGATGTATTATAGGTAAATCATTTTCAAACCACTGGGCACTCACACTAAAATGCATTTTAATTTTTGGCTGTCATGTGTTAGTGAGTATTCTCAAAAGTGTCTGGTGAATTGGATTCCTTTTTTATTGGAAGAGTGGTCTATTTTTAAAAAGACATTTCTGGCATTAAATTACACAAGACTAAAGGCTATTTTAAAAATCCATTTTAAACATTTCAAAGTATATGTCCTTCAGTAACTGTAAGAAATACCAAAGCAGGAAGTCAAAGAAAATTCCAGTGAGATCTCTAAAATTTACTATTACAGATAACTGAGATCACTTGTTAAATAACTTGTTCTTTAAGGAGTTGAAAGTAAAAAAAGGAGCCTGAAGGGATAATGCAGAAAGGGAAGCTGAGACTTGAGAACTTCACCACACAGACCTAAAGTAACTTAAGCAGTAGATTACAGATCTGTTTCTCTGACCCTTCCCAGTATCTTCAAAGTAGCAATGTAGCTCCTCACTCGAAAAACATGTTTTTAAGTAGTACCCTTCTCCTCCAGTAACCCAGAATCAAAGCCGGCATGTAAAAATTCAAAAGACAAAAAGAGGAATGAAAATTATTTTTGAATGACAAAACCAAAAAATATTAAGGGAGTCATTACGGATAGGAGCATGGATGTGAACCAGGCAGTACTGAGTTCTGTGCTGGGTTCTGCTCCTCACTAGCACCTTTAACCTCTGCATCAGCCTTCTCAGTATTAAAAGGGAACAACGGCCACCTCGCGGTATTGCTGTGAGGATTAAATGAGACTGCTCACAAGGGGCTAAGGTTATGGCAAGCTCACAGCAACCACTTCAAATCAATAACCTTTTTTATACAATTTAAAAGGTGAATTATGAGAAAAATGCTTAATGCCCTTCTCTTAAAAATATCTCTATCCTACTCCCACTTGTGGGAGAAAAAGAAAAGCACAAACAAAACAAAAATATTTTATTTTTCCCTTAAGGTCATAGTTTCACTTATATAATCTTGCGATCACTGAAGACAAATAGCAAATAAAAACCACACCCTCCAGTTTTTAACTTCATGCAAATATTGTGTGTATGTATGAACTCGAAAAAGTGGAAAACAGAAAATCCCATTTTTTAAATTTGCGGTCATTACTTGAATAAATATGCTTTTATCCAGCAAATAAATTGATAAGGACAGCCACAAAATTTTACAACAGAGTATTTTAACTTAGAAATAAAAAGGAAAGCATTTACCTTCGTACAATAAAGCATCCAAAGTTCAAAGAGCCTCTCTCTGGATGCCATTCTGGCTTTCAGTCAGGCACTTTAATTTTTCCTCAAAAAAAAAAAGTTATGTTCAAGACCACAGCATGTTCATTTTATTTTCCAAGTTTTTCAGCCGTTACAGTAAAGCTCAAAGCAGCAGGGAAAACAAAAAGAAGTGAAACAAACGGACTTGTCTTCTGGTCAATAAAATTCGGTTTCAGCAGTTTCTCCAACTTATCTTCATCAGCGGTAGCTGGGCAATTAGATAAATCTGCGAAAGACAAAAATACGCAAAGGATGGCTAGAAAAAGAGGCCATATCAAAAATTTCAGATTTATCAGAACTAGTGATTTGTCTACTCCACGTCCCACAACCAACCGGCTACGCTTTTGCACTGATTGACTAAATTTCATAGGAACTGGGGTTTCAGGAAAACCTCAGAGCTGACACTCTCCCCGACCAAGTGAGAGTCCTCCGGGGCAGACCCGGAGATGCGTCCTCGAGACCAAGCAGGCGTCCAGGGATGGTAACAGCAAGACGCCGCTCCTGCGCACACGTTTTCCATAAACGTAAAGAAAAAGCACACTTGGTACTGACATATTTCAAAGACGGAGAATCCCTTAGAATTTCCAGCCCGCCTCGTACAGCCAGCGGGAACGTCTGCGGGACGGCCGGCAGGGCGCGGGGAGGGGGGGCGGAATTCCCGATCTGTTTGCGCGAACGCTCCTCAGGGAGGGACGGGCGACCTGCCCACCTGGCCCCACCTCTCCATCCAGGAAGAAGAAGGGAGCACGCCCCGGCAGGGAAACACCGGGCAAGCCGCCCAGGGGTTCCGGGGACCTTTAAATCCCCTCCTCGCATCCCAGGCGACTGGAGCCGAGGCAGGCTAAGGGGCGCCCAGCCGCCAAGAGAGGTTGTGGCGACCGGGCAACGCGAGCTCGCCGTCCGCGCCCCGCTGTCCGCGCCGGCCCGGCCGCCCGGACACGCCCGTCCACCTCGCCCCTCACGCCGCCCCGCACTCCCCCGCGCCGTCACGCCCGCGCCCCGGCCCTCCGACTCGGCCGCGCGACCCCTCTGGCCACGCCCCGCTGCCCTCACCGCGCTCACGTCGGGGGTCGCGCCGCCGCTGGGCCGACGTCCCACTCGCTGCCCTCGCCCCCCGCCCCGGTGAAGCCCCGTGTCACCCCACAGCTAGAGAGCGGGCGGGAGGGGGAGGCGGGGCGCACTGGCCGGGAGGGGCCGGGGGCGGGGCCGTCCCCTCGGCTAAGCATTCCGGCCTCTGAGGATTTACCCGGCCCCGGGGCACTCGTTGTTCATTGGTCGCGCAGATGGGAGGGGGCGGGGTGACCCGAAGCCCCGCCCCAGCATACCTGCGCAGTCGCAGTCGACAGGGTCCGCAGACCTGGGGTTGGCGCCAGCCTCGGCCCACTAGTCAGTCATTCCCCAGCTGGACGCGTAGGGTGAGCGACGTGCTGACGTCCTCGCCCTGCCACTGCTGGGGACGGCCAGACGTAGCGCTCGGCTGATGGCGTCATTTCCGGGAGTCATCTGAGGGCGGGGAGCCCTACAGGGATAACTGAAGGGGAATTCGTTTTGAGTTCTTGTTGTAAAGAGGAGGTTGGTCCGTGGAGTATATATTGTAAAAACAGGCAACTTCCCCCACAGCCCCCAAAATCCTTTCCCCTAATCGTGTTTGGGCCTCGCTCTGTTTCCGTCGCCAAGTGTCAAGTCCGTACCCCACTAAGGGCTTCAAAAGGATTTTGCTCTTTCAGGAAAAGAAATAAAAGGAAAACGACTGCATTTACTAGATATAGACAACTTGCGGGGTGGGCGGGGGGGACTGTTTCAGGGAGAGGGGAAGAGACACAAGAATAATAACGTTTGGTACACTTAAACATTTTTAAAACTTTTATTGTGAAAAACTTGAAGCATATACAAAAGCAAGCTACAGTTACCTGTGACATGAAGCGTTTCGCTCTAGGAGGGACCACATACACAACCGTGGTGTCGTAAGATTAGAACCACATAGCCTAGGTGTGTAGCAGGCTTCACCATCTAGGTTTGTGTAAGTGCACTCTATGATGTTCTGGCAATGAGGAATTCGCAAAACGATGCATTTCCACAATGTATCCCCATGTTAGGCGACTCATGACTGTAGCATAAGGAAACCCCATCACCCATCTTCAAAAATTAACTGTGTCATCTTGTTTCATCTATACCAGCAGTCAGGAAACTGTAAAGAGTTGGAGAATAAACAGTTTAGGTTTTGCAGAACATCCTGCTTGCAACTTACTTAAAAATCAAAAATAATATTTCAAGAAATGTGAAAATTAGACTAAATTCAAGTTCCAGTGTCATAAAGTTTGTTGGAATAGCCAGGCCCATTCCTTTACTATTAATATTTTCACTCCAAAGTGACGGAGTTGAGAGTAATTTCGAGTGCTAGTTGCTTGCAAATTATGCCTTTCAACAGCTCTCCTTGGTAGTCTAGCAGGCATGCAAAACCTAACATGTGAAAACTTCGGAGGGAGAGGGTGGAATTACTCTTGCTTTGGGATCCCCCATTTTAGTAATTAGCAACTCCGTTTTTTCAGCTGCTCTGTCCAAGAACATAGGAAGTATCTTCACCATCTTTCTCATATTCCTTACATTCAATCTAATCCTTTCTGCTATATCTTCAAAATACTTCCGAAATCTAACCATTTTTCTACACCACCACTGCTATCACCCTGATGTGTATTACACTAAATCTTTTCTGGATTATTGTAATAGCCTTCCAGTTTGTCTCCTCTGCCTATGCACTCTCCCCACCAATGGATTATTCTCAACATAGCAACCAGAGTGATCTTTTAACATAGAAATAAGATGTAACTCCTCAGCTAAAAACCCTCTGATGGCTTCCCATCCCACTTAAAATGAACAGCAAGGACCTGTGTTTTCCTCCACTTCCCTGTCTTACTTCTCCAACTATTATTCTGGCCTTCCTTTATTTCATTCTAGACACATGGCTATCTTGCTGCTCCTCAAGTTCACAAAGCACACTCTAGTCTCAGGGATTTTACATAAGTTGTCCCTCTCCTTGGAATGCTCTTTCTCCAGATGACCACACACAATCTTCAAGTCTCTGCTCAAGAATCACCTTGTTTATTGGTATACTCTGAATATTTGTGTCCTCCCAAAATTCCTATGTTGACATTCTAACCCCCAAGGTGGTGGTATTAGGAGGTGGGGCTTTTGGGAGATACTTGGATCAAGAGGGAGGAGCCCTTATGAATGGGATTGGTGCTCTTAGAAGATAGATGTCACAGAGCCCCCTAGCCTATTCTGCCATGTGAGGATACAAGGAGAAGTCTGGGACCCAGAAGAGGGCATTTACCCAACCATGCTAGTACCTTAATCCCAGACTTCCAGCCTCCAGGACTGTGAGAAATAAATTTCTGTTTATAAACCACCCAGTCTGTGGTATTTTGTTGTAGCAGCCCAAACAGACTAAGACATCCACGAAGGATTCCTTCATTCTTTAGAAAATAGCATCCCCTTTTCTCCCTGCCTCTATTCTTCACTGTAGCACTTCTCAGCTGACATGTAATTTCTTTGTCCATTGTGAGTGCCCCCCTAGTAAGATGTCAGTAACATGAAAATAGGGACTTTGTTCACTGCTATACTTTCAGGTCCTTGAATAGTGCCTTAGACACAGTAGGAGCTCAATAAATATTTGCAGACTATTTAGTGAAAGAAATAAATTACCTGTTTCACTATATGTCTCTGTACTATCCCACCTCCAGTTTTCCTCCCACTACAAACTGTTAGTTTACAGCATATTGGACTCATCATAAGAATAGCAATATAAAACATAAATTTAGGGGCCGGCCCCGTGGCCGAGCAGTTAAATTCCCGTGCTCCGCGACGGCAGCCCAGGGTTTCCCTGGTTCGGATCCTGGGCTCGGACATGGCCCCGCTCATCAAGCCATGCTGAGGTGGCATCCCACATGCCACAACTAGAAGGACCCACAACTGAAAATACACAACTATGTACCGAGGGGCTTTGGGAGAAAAAGGAAAAATAAAATCTTAAAAAAAAATCCATAAATTTAATCAATTTGTAAAATTATTTCAAAAACTCATAAATATGTTGTCCATAAACAAAGGTGATAATATTGTTGTGCACATTTCTTCTCCAACTTTCAAGTGCACACACAGGACCTGGGGATTTTGCTAAAATGCTGCTTTTGATTCAGTAGGTCTGGGATTCAGTGGGTCAGCGGGCTATCAAGCTCCCAGGTGACGCCAATGCTGCTGATCCACAGTCCACATTTTGAGTATTAAGGTTCCCAGAGTTAATAGAAGATGCATTCTGCTTTGTTTGGGAGGTAGTACTGATAGAGTTACATGGATTCATCCATCTATTCTCATCTTTACCTTCCCCTTGTGACTAGTGACACAGGTACTGAAGAGATGTAGTCTTTGACACAAAACTAAACCAACTGAATTCTCTGAATTCTCACGTATGGCAGTTTTGTAGTTACAGCTAGGAAGAGATAAACATATTATCTGGGATGACACATGATAGTTCCTGCTGGGACATAAAGGACGGCAGTATTTTGTTTTAGTATCTACGTCATGGTGGCAGCTTTGCCACCAGTAAGAAGACTCCAGGGCACTGACTTACTCTAGTAAACTCACAAAGGACTAATGCATGTAATCTGTGTGGCAGGTCCCTCCTTTCTGTCCCATAGGAGGTCTCTAGCTATGCACTGAAGAGGAGAAAGTCAGGGAACTTATCCATATTGTCTCTGAGGAATCTGCCAGTTGATTCTCTTTCCCACCTAATAATTCTAATAATGGGGTAGGCTGGTGCCCATCACACTTCTGTGAACAAGGATTATCCCAGTCTAATATCTCCTTTCCCTTTCCTTCAGACAAAATACACACTGGATTGCAGTGGAGCATAAGCAGTTCTTTTGCTGAAGATTTCGAGTCTCCTAAAGCTATATAGCGAGAGTCAGGGGAGATCAGGAGTATGGATCTGGTTAATTCCTTTCCTTATACCACATACAAGGAAACAATCACAATACCTTACTGCATAGGTTTAAATAAGATGTGTCTCCTGGACAATCCCTGTTCCCTTTGCTCTCCCAATTCTCGTCAGTTTTCCATGTGCCCCTCCCCAAAGTCCTATCTTTAAGCTGTTCCCCTTGAATGTCTCCATTATGCTCACAGAATAAGAAAGTGAGAACTCCAGCACCTTCTTGAGTCCATCAAATTCTGTTGCATTTAGATGGCATCTAGGTGTCAGCTAGATGCCAACAGTTTTCCTCTGCTGAGGCCTCTGATGGCGCCTGGGAGTGGGGATAAGGTTTGGTTTTATGAGTGGGTCCTTCAACAGCACTTAGGCATCTCTCCACCAGTGAAGCTATGGCCACTTTTTCTCCAGACACACCTCAAGGTAAACACATTTGCCACCAGGAGAACACATTTTCTTAATAAGACTGTTACCCAGCAGCCTTCCAACACAACATAGCCTTGTTATATTAAAATCATGTTTCTGGCCTGATTTTCATGACAAAAGGCATACTCATGAACTGAAATGGCCCTGCCTAAATCCACTGGGTGGTCCTGTGTTCAAAGAGTTTCTCATCTGATGGCAAGGTTAGGAGTTTCAGTTCACCTCACCAGATATAACCTTAGAAGGTTACTAAATTAACAACAAAAATTACATCTGCCAAGTCAATTGGACTACTCATGTCTCTCAGTCAGGCCACTATCTCCCCATAGAAAGAACTATATAAAGAGGGAAATTATAATCTCAGAGTTGCTTTTTCATCATGATCCAGAGAAAGTAAAATTAAGCAGATTAACTTGATAAGTAGTGACATCCTGTATAATAAACTGCAGGCAATCATTCCCTCTATGGGCAATCTGCCAACGGAGGCAGATACTCATTTGTGTGAGACAGAACAGTTTCCCTTGGACAGAGTTAGGGACGTATGGACAACTTTTTGCTCTTTGACTTTCCCTTTCGTAAATTCTGTCCTGGTCGTCTCCCTTCTGTCCATACCTTTTCAGTTAGCCTGGCTAGAAGCTTGTCAATTTTATTGATCTTTTCCCAAAAAACAGCTTTGGTTTTATTGACTTTCAATATTGATTTCCTGTTTTCAATTTCATTGATTCCTGCTCTAATTTTTATTATTTCTTTTCTTGCTCGTCTTTTTCTAGTTTCCTAAGGTGGAAGTTTAGCTGATTGATTTCACATTGTTCTTCTTTTCTAATATGTGCATTCAATGCTATAAATTTCCCTCTAAGCACTGCCTTTACCACATCTCACAAGTTTTAATAAGTTGTATTTTCACTTTCATTTAGTTCAAAATGTTTTATTTATTATGAGATTTCTTCTTTCAGCATGTGTTATTTACAAGTGTGTTGTTTAATTTCCAAGTATTTTGGGATTTTCCAACTATCTTTATGTTACTGATTTCCAGTTTAATTCCATTGTGGTCTGAGAGGAGATGCTGTATAATTTTTATTCTTTTAAATTTGTTAAGGTGTGTTTTATGGCTCAGAATGTGGTCTATCTTGGTGAATGTTCCATGTGAGCTTGAGAAGAATGTATATTCTGCCGTTGTGTGAAGGAGTCAATAGATATCAAGTATATCCTGTATGATTGATGGTTCTGTTTTCAACTATGACCTTATGTTTGCCTGCCGGATCTGTCCATTTCTGGTATAGTTGGAATCTCCAACTCTAATAGTGGGTTCATCTATTTCTCCTCGCATTTCTATCAGTTTTTCTTCATGTATCTTGATGCTCACTTGTTAAAAGCATACACATTAAGAATTATGTTTTCTTGGAAAATTTGCCCCTTTATCATTATGTAGTGCCCCTTTTTATCCTTGCTCAAAACTTTCCCTGCTCTGTCTAAAATTAATATAGCTATCCCCACTTTCTTTTGTTTAGCGTTAGCATGGTTTATCTTTCTCCATCAATTTACTTTTCATCTATATATGTCTTTATATTTAAAGTGGGTTTCTTATAGACAAAATATAGTTGTGTCTTGTTTTTTGATCTATTCTGATAATTTCTGTCTTTTAAATAGCGTATTTAGAGCATTGATGTTTAAAGTGATTATTGATATAGGTGGATTAATATCTACCATATTTGTTACTGTTTTCTATTCGTTGCCCTTGTTATTTGTTCCTATTTTTTTCTTCCACTTTTTCTTACTTCTTGTGCTTTTTTGTTTTTGTTTTTCTTTTAGGGGAAGAGTCACCCTAAGCTAGTATCTCTTGCCAATCTTCCTCCTTTTTTTTCCCCCCCCCCTTTTTCCTCCCCAAAGCCCCAGTACATAGTTGTATATAGTTGTAAATTCTTCCGGTTCTTCTATATGAGCCACTGCCACAGCACGGCTACTGACAGACCAGTGGTGTGGTTCCCCACCTGGGAACCGACCAGGGCCATGGAAGTGGAGCATGCCGAACTTTAACTGCTAGCCCACTGGGGCTGGCTCTTCCTTTTGTGGTTTTAATGGAGCATTTTATTTGATTCCATTTCCTCTCCTTTCTTAGCATATTACTTATACTTCTTTTTTTAGTGGTTGCCCTAGAGTTTGCCATATACATTTACAACAAATCTAAGCCCACTTTCAAATAACCCTACACTGCTTCACGGGTATTGCAAAAACTTTATAATAAGAAAATGTTTTTAATTCCTGCCTCCTGTCCCTTGTATCATTGCTGTCATTCACTTCACTTAAACATAAGCAGATATGTGCACTTATATACCTAAGTGTGCATAAGTGAATATATTGTTGCTATTATTATTTTGAACAATCTGTTAGATCAATTGAGAATAAGAAAAATAAAAGTTTTTATTTTACTTTCACTTATTCTTTCTCTGATACTTTTCCTTTCTTTATGTAGATCTGAGTTTCTGACCTATATTGTTTTCCTTCTCTCCGAAGAACTTCTTAACATTTCTTGCAAGGCAAGTCTACTGGCAACAATTTCCCGCAATTTTTGTTTGTCTAAGAAAGTCTTTATTTCTCTTTCACTTTTGAAGGATAATTTTACCAGGTACAGAATTCTAGGTTGGTTTTTTTTCTCTCAATACATTAAATATTTTACTCCCTTCTCTACTTGTTTGCATGATTTCTGAAGAGAAGTGAGAGGTAATTTTTATCTTTGCTCCTCTATAAGTAAAGTGTTTTTTCTCTCTAGTTTCTTTCAAGATTTTTCTTTATCTTTGATTTTCTAACATTTGCATATGATATCCCTATGCCAAGGTGTACCTTTTTAGGCATTTATCCTGCTTGGTGTTCTCTGAGATTCCTGGATCTGTGGTTTGGTGTTGGTCATTACTTTGGATAAATTCTCAGTCTTTATTGCTTCAAATATTTATTCTGTTCCTTTCTTTCTTTTCCTTCTGGTATTCCCATTACACATATTACACTTTTTGTAGTTGTCCCACAGTTCTTGGATATTTTTTTCTGGGTTTTAGTCTTTTTTTCTTTTTGATTTTCCATTTTGGAAGTTTCTATTAATATATCCTCAAGCTCAAAGATTCTTTTCTCAGACACATCCAGTCTACTAATCAAAGGCATCCTTCATTTCTATTACAGTGTTTTTGATGTATAGCATTTCTTTTTGATTCTTTCTTAGAATTTCCATTTCTCTGTTTACATTGCCCATCTCTTCTTGCATGCTGTCTACTTTATCTATCAGAGCCATTAGGATATCAATCATAATTGCTTTAAATTCCCTGTACAATAATTCTCAAATCCCTGCCATATATAAGTCTTGTTCTGATGCTTGCTCTTTCTCTTCAAACTGTGTTTTTGCCTTTGAGTATGCCTTGTAATTTTTTTAATAGCCAGACATGATGTACTGGGTAAAATGAACTGCAGTAAATAGGCCTTTAGTAATGTGAGGTGTTAGGGGAGGAGAAGCTTTGCCTAGTTCTATGATTAGGTCTCAGTCTTTCAGTGAGCCTGTACATATGAACAGTGAACTCCACAGTTCTTCTCAGATTTTTCCCCCTTTAGGTGAGACAGGATGGCTAGAGTGGGCTGGAGTTGGGTATTTCCCTTCCCCCAGATCAGTTAGGCTCTGATAAAGCCCCAGTAGTTTAGGCTCTGGTGAAATAATTTCTCTTAATGGCTGGACTTTTTTAAAAGAACAGAATGCTCTGGTTATTTGAAAATGGTTCCTTTTCCCCTCCCCCTACTGGAAACATGAGGAGATTTTTCTCTGGTATTTACTGTGAGAATCTAAACAAGCTCCTAGAAGTAAAACTCATAAAAGTTGGGGGGAGGGGTCCCCCCCATGACTAGGACCTCCTGGAGTTTTCAACTCTCAGACTTGTTGACTCTGAGCCTCCAGCATTCATCAATTACAGTTCAGGATTTCCTACCCCAGTATGGATTCCCATGGAGGATTCTGCTTAGGGCTTCTGCTCTGGTATGTTGTGATTCTCTGTATTCACCTGTCTCTCCAATTTGGGGGCAGATGTTTACCCTGTGACCTCACTTCTCTGATGAAGCTAAGAAGAACTGTTGATTTTTCAGTTTGTTCAGCTTCTTACTTGTTGATAGCATGGAGCGACAACTTTCAAGATCCTTATATGCTGAACCAGCAACTCAAATTCCTCTTCATGCCTTTTCAGTAGGTACTACACAGTTGTCTGAGCTAGTGTCAGACATGCTAATGCAAACACTCTGATTATGATTACATTCATTGGGATATGGGTGTTTCCAAAATTCCTCAGCCACCCATTTACAGATTCTTTTATTAAAGGAGATAACTTTATGTATTTTCCTTTAGAATCACAGAACTAGAGAACTGGAAGTTACCTTAGAGATCATGGAATTCAATATCTCCATTTTAAATGTTAAAAAATCGAGGCCTGAATCTGAATATAACCAAGCCTCTAGACCACCATATCCAATAGAAACTTCTGCAATGATGGAAATGTTCCACATCTGTACTGTTTAGTACAGTAGCCACTAGCCATATGTAGCTATTGAATAATTGAAATGTGACTTGTTCAACTGAGAAATAAATTTTTAGTTTTATTTAATCTTAACTCAAATAGCCACATGTGGCCAATGGTTACTGTTTGGGACAGTGAGCTCTAGAGATAATTTGCACTGTAGGAAACATAGAGAATAGACGAATAAATAAGCTGACAATTTACTGAAAATAAATTGAAGTCTAGAGGAGTTGACTTGTCCAGTAGCACACTGCTTTTGGTTGACAGAACTGGAACTAGAACCCAGAATGCCTTAATCCTAGGCTTTTTTGACTCTCTTAAGCTGCCTTTTCAGAGTCCACAGGATGAAGAGTTTAGAGCAGGGTTTCTCAACCACAGCACTGTTGAAATTTTGGACTGGATAATTTTTTGTTGCAGGGAGCTGTCCTGTGCACTGTAGAATGTTTAGCAGCATCCCTGGCCTCTATCCAGTAATGCCAATAGTATCTTCCAGTTGTGACAACCAAAAATGTTTCCAGACAAGGCCAAACATCCTTGGGGCGAAATCTTCCCCAGTTGAGAACCTCTGTTTTCCAGGATTTCCTAGTCACATAAGAGGTCCTCCAGGACCCCCATGAGAAGCGAGGTCCAACTTACTTGATATTGTAATGAGAACTTCAAACATGTGATCTAGTTCTAAAAAATGAAAATTAACTCAAGATAGGGCTGCCTATTGGTGGCTACCACTAGAAAGGGGACTAAAAGCCAAGTATGCATTATAATCATTTGTTGAGCACCTATGTACATAGTTCATGCTTTACATCTTTTATCTCTAATTCTTAAACTAACATTACAAGGCAGATGGAATTCTCATTTTACAGATTAGATAACTGTGGTTCAGAAAGTTTAAGGAACTGGTACAAGGTCACACAGCTAGCTAGCAAAAGGGAGAGGCAAAATTCATGCCGATTAGCCATATCTGAATTTAACACCCATGTACTTTCTACTTTGATACCCATCTAACAACCTCTTTAGCTCTCAGGTGTTGTGGAAGAGGCAGATCTGAAGCATAAGATAAAGAAAGGAAGAGAGAGCCAATCCTGATGGCCTAGCAGTTAAAGTTCGGCATGCTGTGTTTTGGTGGACTGGGTTTGGTACCCAGGCATGTAACAGCACTACCTGTCTGTCAGTAGTCATGTTGTGGCAGCAGCTCACATAAAGGAACCAGAAGAACTTACAACTATACACAACTATGTACTGGGGCTTTGGAGGGGAGAAAGGAAGAAAAAAGGAGGAAGACTGGCAACAGATGTTAGCTTATGGTGAATCTTCCTCTGCAAAAAAAAAGAGAAAGGAATAGAAATAGAATAAAGAAGATTCTTAAAGAGGTAAAGGTACATTCAATGGGGAGAGTTGCAGGGAGATACCACCAAATAACTACAATGGTTAAGGAAGGCTTCCAGTAGAGAGTGGTATCTGAGCTAAGCCTTGAAGAAATGTTAGAATTTGGGTGTCCAGACAGAAAGAAGAGAAGTCTGTAAAGACAATGCCTTAGGTAAAGTCTTGACTCCTGAGGAAATCCTCCTCCGCATTTTGAGGAAACCATGACTGACCTGAGCAGTCTAGCTGGGGTGGAAGGAGGACAGATGAGGTTGGGAAGATATAGTTTGCAACTAGCTCACAGTGGGTCCTGAATGCTGGCTCAATGATTTAACTTCATTAGAGTTTTTAAGCTGTTTTGAGTTTTTAAGCAGTTTTAAATTTAATGGCAAGATTACAACTATATCTGTTGTCCTCGACCTTGTGATATCTTTCCCAAGGCAACAGGTAATCATACACTCCCCTCACACACAGAATACAGTAATTAAAATTCAGTTGAAACATGAAAGCAAACTACTTTGCTTTCATGTACAATGAACTTTCTATAGTGGCTGGGACGCTAGTTAATTGAAAGACTTCCACAGTCTACAGTAGAGAAAAATTCCTTAATCAAGAAGAAAAAGGAAATTACAGGAAAATTTTACTTAAAAGTTAGTATTTTCTCTTTTTAAATTCCTATTTCCTTCTACTGAAATGTGAAGAAAAGCAAATTTTGAGACTGGGGAGATTTATTGTTCTAAGAAAGAGGCTTTCTTGAAATTCAAGTGCTCTAATTCAAACTCAAGTTATTCAATACCTGAGATCTCTTTACTTGTTATGTATCAAGAAGTATTTCTTTCTTACAGCAATATAATACTATAAGAATTTAAAATAAGAAAAACCTTTGTGTAATTTACCCCTGCATCTGCTGTACCACCACACATCTCAATTAATTTTTCCCTACATTTTTCACAGTAAAAGTCAAAGAATGTATGATATTTCTGACATCAATCTATCAGTACTCCTAGGAACTATATCTGCACTGTGTTTTCAGTGTTTTCGATAATTATTTTGATTTGTATATTGGTTTGATTTACTGGCTCCTTTTACTTTTTCTCTTTAAGTAAGAAAGCAGATTATCAGCTTCTCTGGAATCAAGGTTATGAAATCTAGAGTTTCAGTGGTAAATAACTGTAACCGTGACTCACAGGGCTTTACTTTTTCATGCTACACCAAAGTTTTATTAGTAATCAAATAAGTAACACACAAAAAATAGGCTGAGATCAGCTAGTTCCTACTTAAACTGACAGTGTGACATATTAAAGGCAGTCAATTAAACAATGATTAAAATAGGAAATACTTCACAGTTTTTTAAAGAAATTTCTGAAAAAAGTTACATATTTCA
The DNA here is from genome assembly GCF_041296235.1 of Equus asinus. NCBI lineage: Eukaryota > Metazoa > Chordata > Mammalia > Perissodactyla > Equidae > Equus > Equus asinus. The sequence goes on along the minus strand of NC_091793.1, from coordinate 137,790,209 downwards.
TTTTTCCTATTTTGTTATAATGGATTTAATGCGGAGGGAAAGATCTTTGTTTACTGAGCATTCCATTCTCATATTTATTTCCTGCCAAAAGGATCCTTAGCTTTTGTTTATCACATGATTCACCAAAGTGAAACAGACTAGTAGATTAAGAAGATTGTAGTTTCTAAGAGTGAATGAGCAGACGCAAAATAGTGCCCTAAAGAAATAAATATGAATGAAACAAAGCTTGTTTAGTACAAGTTTAGAGGGAGAATAGAAAACTAAAGAAAACAAATTTTTTTCAGTTAAGTTTTTGAGTTTCCAAATGAGAAACTAAGCAGCCTCTGTAAAGGATATACCTTTAGTTGAATAATTTTGCAAATAGACATGGAATCACAAAAGCCTAGTTTCCTAATTATATCTTCTTATTGTTTGCAGTTACCCAGTTGGTCCCATTAAAAGCTTTCTGATGCTTTAGTGGATACTGAAAGATCATTTTATTACAATAAATGGGGAGGGGTGTAGATTGGGGAGTCATTATTTAATGGTTACAGAGTTTCATTTTGAGATCATGAAAAAGTTCTGGAGATGGTTAGTGGTGATGGGTACAAAGGGGTGTGAATGTACTGAATGGCAATGAACTGTACACTTAAAAATGGTTCAAAAAGTAAATTTTAACCTTATGCATAGTTCACCATAAAGGAGAGAGAGAGAGAGAAGCTGTTTTTCCATTTGAATAGGTTATGGCAAAAAGGCAAGAAATTCTAAAAGCCTAATTAGACATTTTGTGTAACATTTCATGCATTATAAATTTTATTTCTCATCAGTCAGTTGTAACAGCTATTAAAAATAACAGAAGTTATGGAAGCAATTACAAACTCCTGAGTGACCAGTAACTGACCAGCTGAGTCAGCATATAGATAATGAAAATAGTAACTTCCTTTCTGTTCTAGGTTCCTTATCCAGGCTTTAGAGCTTTTGCTTTCAAGCGATGCCTTGGTAATTGCCAACCTTGCCAACTTCCTAGGCTGTGCTCCTAGGAATTCTATTATCTTTCGGTCTTTCCACTCCTGTTCTTAAGTACCTGTATAAGTGAGAGGGGCAGTTAAGCTAATGTAACACAGATGCCATAGAACACAGTGGATTAAATAAGACAGGAATTTTAAATCTTTTCTAACGATCTAAAAGTAGGTAAGCTCCCCAGGTGGTAGGGCAACTTCATTCCACAATGAGATTCAAGGACCCTGGTTCTCCACTTCGCATTGCTCTTCCAAGCCCAAGGATTGGAACCAGCTTGTCAACCAGCTCACAGGAAGGGAGAAAGAATGGAAATGAAGGGCAATTTCCTTCCAAGCAAGTGACATAGAAGTTGCAAATCACTTCTCATATTCCATGGGCAGGACTTTAGTCAATGGCTACATCCAGCTGGAAAGGATACTGGAAAATATTATTTCTCACTAGGAATCCATGTGCCTAGCTAATACTATGGAAAAATGAATTGGGGGAAGAATTTGCAGTCTCCCACACCACCCTTCTCCCACCCTTATCAGGATGACTGAACTTGGTTTGTTTCATTCTCTCTATAATATCAGTATCTCCAAGGACTAAAAACTATGAAGTTGTATCTATCACAACATTCTTCTAAAGGTTTCCATAGTCTTAAAAGTTCTCATAGTTTTACAATTCCTATATAACAAATCACCTAGAACCTTAGTGGTGTAAAACAGCGATTTTATTGTGCTCACAGATTCTATGGACCAGGAATTTGAGCAGAACAAAGAAGGGATGGCTTATCTCTGCTCCACAATGTCTGGGCCTCAGCTGAAAGACTCAAATGGCAGGGAGTGACTCAATGGGTGAGCCCCGAAATAATCTGGAGACATCTTCATTTACACATCTGGCGCTTGATGCTGGCTGTTGGCTTGGGACTTTAGCTGGTCTGTCAACATAACACTAACCTGTAGGCCTTACATGTGGTCTACTTGCATGGGCTACTTTAGGCTTCCTTATTGCATGGTGGCTGGGTCCCAAGAGCAAGCACTCCAAAAGGGCAAGGTGGAAGTACCTGGTATTTTTATAATATAGGCTTGGAGGTCACACAGCATAGCTTCCATCCTACTCTGCTGGTCGAGGCAGTCATAAATATCTTTCCAGTTTCAAAGGGATGGACATAGACCTGACTACTTAATGGGATGAGTGTCAAGGTCATACTGTAAGAAGAACATGTGGGATGGCAGATATGGGTGGAGGAATCATTGGAAAATACAATCGGCCAAAATTCTCTTAAAGCATTTTAAGTGTATACAACCAATATGGGATTGGTTAAACTAATTATAGCACATGCATATAGAGGCAAAGTACATATCTAGTACAAGTCATAAAAGTCACATAAGGAATATGGGAAAATGTTTAGAATGTAATGGTGGGTGTATCAGTTAGGAATGCATTTGCCAGCTAGTAAGAGAGCAGGGCTTAAAGATGGTAGCTTAACAAAGACAGAAGTTTATTTTTCTCTCTGGTAATATGAAATTCAGAGATGGGCAGTTGTTTGGCATTCGTTCCGTGGTTTATGGAGGTCAACAAGACATTTCTCTTGGGCTTTCCCTCGAGGCCCCCTGGTGGCTGCTAGTGCTCCAGTGCTAACACCTGAGTTCCAGGCAGAACAAGGGAACTTGCCTCTCAGCTGAGGAGGAGCCCTTTACAGATATTTTGTGGAAACTCAATGACTTCAACTTACATCTTGTTGGTCACTTTTACCTACAAGGATGACTGAGAAATGTAGTTTTAGGGGGTCGCATTGTTATCAAAGCCCAATATCTTATCTTTTCCTAAGGAAAAGGTGGGAAATGGGTATGAGATGAGCAGCTAGCAGTCGGTACTGCAGTGGGTATTTTAAAACAGGTTACCAAACATCATTACCAATTTTTTGAACAAAATATTTATCCATTCACTCAAAACACTGTAAAATCCCTACTCTTTGGAGGCATTGTTGTAGGCACTAGGGGCACAACAGTGAATAAAACAGAAAGGAGGCATTATTGTAGGCACTAGGGGCACAACAGTGAATAAAACAGAGAAAAATCTCTGCCCTCAACCGTATTTCTACAGATAAGCAACTGGCAGAAAAATGAAAACAATTTAAAAGATATGATTTAAAATAACAGCACAAAATAAATTAGATGCTATATAATAGGACAAAAAAAAAGAATGCTTTTTAACATATTCTATGGGACTGGTATTACCCCTGATGCCAAATGCAAACAAAGAAACGTTGAGAAATAAAAAATCAGTGTCAAAAACACAACAACAACAAAGTTGGGTTTATCTCCAAATTATTTAATATTAGAAAACTATAAATGCAGTTTTCCACATTAATAGATGAAACCGAAAAACCTCAATCATCTCGATAGATGCTCAGAAAGCATATGGTAAAATTCAACATTAATTCATAATAAAAACTCTTCCTACATTAAGAATAGAAGAAAATTTCCCAGTCTTGATATAGATTAACTATAAAAACCTAGAATAAACATGATTTTAAGTGAAGAATTTCTAATAAAATTAAGAACATGAAAAGAATACCCATTATCACCACTTTTATTTGACATTGTATTGGAACCAGTGCAAATTCAAGGAAAAAAATTAGAGGCATAAGAATTGAAAAGGAAGAAATAAAACTATCATTATTATGTGACTGCATACATAGAAAACTCCAAAGGATCTATGGAGAAAAATATTAGAAATAATAGGAGAGTTTAGCATGGTGGCTAGATTTAAGATTAATATACAAAAATTAGTTGTATTTGTATACAACAGCAATAAAAAGCTAGAAAATGTAATTAAAAAGAAAAAACTTTATGTAGAATCAAAGAATATCAACCACCTTTAACTATCTAGTAATAAATCCAAGAAAAGAGGAATTTCTCCATTACAGGGGAAATTTTTAAACTTTTAAAAAGATAAGATACAAGACCTAAATAAGGGAAATATAGACCATGCTTATAGGTTGAAAATTTTGTTACTGTAAAAATGTCACCTCTCCCCCAACTGATTTGTAAATTAAATGCTATCTCAATTAAAATACTAATAGTTTTTGTATGAATGCCTGGAAATAGAAAAAAAAGTAATTCTATCATATGTTATATAAAATGTATATGAAAATGGAAAACAACAAGAATCTTCAAGGATAAAGGGTAGAAATATGCAAATAGCCCAGAATAGCCAAGATATTCTTGAAAAAGAGAGCAACATGAGACTTGTGTCAGCATGTATCAAGATTTATAAATTTATAAAATTATAGTAATTAATACAGTGTGATGGTGGTGCAAGGCTAGACAAACAGACACATGGAACAGAATAGAGTCTAGAAATAGACCCATACAAATATGGTCACGTAACTTGTGACAGAGGTGGCACTGCAAAGAGGTGGGGAATGAGCAATCAATAAATGGTGGCTGAGATAACTGCTCTCTGAATGGGGGGGGGGGGAAGAAATTCGATCCCATTTCATACCATAAACAAAAATCCACTCCAGGTAGACGACAGACCGAATAAGAAGCCAAAACTGTAAAGCTTTTAGTAGATAATATCTTCATTGTTTCTGAATAGGGAACGATTTTTTTATTGTGGTAAAATATATATAAAATTTGCCATTTTAACCATTTTTAAGTGTATAGTCAGCAGCATTCATTACATTCACAACATTGTGCAACCATCATCATTACCTACTTCCAAAAGTTTTCAACACCACAAACAGATATTCTGTAACCATTAAGCAATATCTCCCCATTTCCTGCCCACCCAGCCCCTGGTAACCTCTAATCTACTTTCTGTTTCTATGGACTTGCCTACTCTAGACATTTCACATACGTGGAACCACACATTTGGCCTTTTGTGTCTAGCCTATTTCACCCAAATCCATGTTGTAGTATGATCAGAACCTCACTCCTTTTTATAGCTGAATGATGTTCTGTTGTATGTATGTGCCATATTTTATCTATTCACCTGTTGATGAACACTTGGGTTGTTTCCAACTTTTATCTTTTGTGAATAATGCTATTATGAAAATTAGCATACAAGCATCTTTTTAAGTCCCTGTTTTCAATTCTTTGGGGTATATACCTAGGAGTGAAACTGCTGGGTCATCGGTAATTCTGTGTTCAACTTTCTGAGGAATCACTAAATGGGAGTGACTTCTTAAACAAGAAATAAAAAAGCACTAGCCATAAGGGAAAATACTGGTAACTTTAAACTACGTTAGGATTAAGAAACTCTGTTCTTCAAAAGCACTCGAGAGTGAAGACTCTAGAATGGGAAAATGTATTTGCAACACATATTTTTGATAAGACTCTTATTTGGAATATACCAAGAATTCCAAAAAATAAGTAATATAAACTATCTAAAATTTTTTTAATGGGCAAAATATTTGACTTGGCCATTCACAGGAAGAGAAATACAAATGGCGAACAAATATTGAAAAGGTCCTCAAACTTAGTTGTGATTAAGGAAAAGCAAATTAAAACCACAAATAAAAACTACGACATACTTATGAGCTTCGCAAAAGTTAGGAAGTATTGTTAGACAATAGAAAGTATTGTTAAAGATATGAAACAACAGGAGTTATCATACATTGTTAGTGAGAGTAAAATTGGTACAATAAGTTTGAAAATCAGTTTGGCATCATGTGGTAAAGCTACAGATATGAATATCCAATGACCTAACAACTACTTTGCATATAGGCTGGAGAAACCGTGCACATGTGTACCAGAAGATATGTATGACCTGTACCATTTGAGCATCAATCTATGTATTTCACCAATTTAACAGACTAAAGGAGAAAAACCATATAATCATCTCAATCGATGCACCATATGACAAAATTCAACATCTATTCATAATATAAACTCTCAGTAAACTAGAGAAGATCTAAAATCTAAAGAGCTCCAAATGTGTACGAACTATAGAATGTAATGCTTACTTTCCAATTTAAATATCCTCTGAACTATTTGGCATACAAAATCTAAGATAGTAGCTCAAGACCAATGTTCCTTAAAGACTATTTATTACATCTTTAGAACATCTTTATAATTAAATATTTTGTTGCAAGGGATTTCAATGATCAAGGTGGGTTGAAAATAAAGTGTTAATACTACTTTGGAAAAAAATGTTAGTTCCCACATTAATATATTAATGCATATCCTACAGTCCCTTATCTGAAGCACCACCTTTTAATTTACAAATGGGACCTCTCTAGGTTGGCAGGAAGCATACTCTCCCTTACGGTGAATTTTGCTAGTTCGTAAATTGTTTAATTTAGAGTTAAATCTGGTTAGAACATGGACTTTAGAGTAAAAAAGTCTTGGATTTAGATCTCCAGTTCTTGGCTTCCTAGCTTTATGATCTTGGGCAAGGTATTTAATCTCTCTGAGTTTGTCTTTCATAAAATTGGGATTAAAATAACACCCAAACCAGTTGTGAGGATTAACAGATCAACATAAAGAAAGCATCTGGCACTCAATAAATGTTATCTATTATCATATTTTGGCACTAAGCTAAGTACATATACTATGTTAAGTGAACAACACTTTTGTTTCCCATCCTCGTTGACAGTCCACGTGCTGCATGGTTTGGGAAAGGGCAGGGCAGCAGGTTAGAAAGAAGGTACCTGCTGCTAGATAGCAAGTCATTATGCAGTTCTTCCTTTTAAATATCTGTCTGAAATACTAAGGCTTGCATTGTAAGTTCCATGTACATTATTGAAAAAAGAAATGATTAAACATATTGTCATTCACTGTGTGTTTAATTTTATATCTATGTACAAAGCTCATATAGTTTTCATAAGTGAATATAATTCCTCTTTCATAACAAGTGACTCAGTTCATTTCTGCTCATTTGCTCTTTAAAACAAATGCTTTCTGCCCTGCATTGTGAGTAGAATCATTGCAAAGCTGGGGAAAGTAAGAAAATTTAAGAAAACCAAGATTTAATGATTGTGGCTTATCTAATCTCAAATTTTAAGATTACTCAGCTAAGTAATTTTACTTCCAAATAATTAAGTCTATCTAATTTCAGCTTCAAATGATTTCACAACTAATTAAAAAAAAGTCACTTATTCCCTACGATTTAGTGTCCTCCGCTAAAAGATAGGAAAACAATATTTACATTTGGCTCTATCACAGATATTTTGAGAAGGAAAGTTAAGCAACATATGAAAATGCTTAGAAATAAAGTGAATAACAAATCCTACCTCTCTCCTGAGAGAACTATAAAGATCAAATGAAATATTGTATATACAACAGGTTTTTCCACAAACTGTACACCAGATTGCAAGGTATTAGTACTACTACTACAAGACATTTATTGAATACAATAGTATCTAAAGGGGAGATTAACGTAGAAAATCAGAGTCTAGGGCCAGCTCTGTGGCCAAGGGGTTAAGTTCGCGTGCTCCCCTTTGGTGGGCCAGGGTTTTGCCAGTTCAGATCCTGGGCATGGATCTAGCACTGCTCATCAGGCCATGTTGGGCAGCATCTCACACAGCAAAGCCTGAAGGACCTACAACTAGAATATACAACTATACTCTGGGGGTCTTTCGGGAGAAGAAGAAAAAAGAAGATTGGCAACAGATGTTAGCTCAGGTGCCAATCTTTAAAAAGAAAAAAAAACGTACCTTGACTGTTTAAAAACAAAACACAGAAAATCAGAGTCTATAAAGTCAATTTTTATAATGCAGACAGTATTAATAGTAGCCAATTTTTATATGTAAATGCAGTGAATGCTGATGTAATATTTCACAAAATCCTGTCTCATTCATCTATGAAATTTTAACTACTTGGTTCATCTGTTGTGACCTGAATTATTTAGCTTTTTATTTAGTTTAATATTCTAGTATTTTAAGTACAAATGTTTCTCAAAGTGCCCTAATACTTAGAGTTGAGAAGAGAAAAAAAAGAAGGGTACTTTTCCACTCAAATGTTTTTAGCAATTAGATGGCTTTCTCCTAATTCATTACCCATCATTACACAAATGAATCTCTGCTGCTCATTCTAAAGTCCAACTCATGGAGCTGCCCAAGTGAAGCCCCTTGATCACTAATCAATATCTCTTGTGACCTTCAATTGGGACTCCTATTTAAAATCACTCCTTTTGGGGCCGGCCCCGTGGCTGAGTGGTTAAGTTCACATGCTTGACTGTAGGAGACCTACACACTGCTCATCAAGTCACACTGTGGCAGCACCCACATAGGAGAGCTAGAGTGACTTACAACTAGGATACACAACTATGTCCTGGGGCTTTGGGGAGAAAAAAAGAAAAAGAGGAAGATGGGCAACAGATGTTAGCTCAGGGCAAAACTTCCCGACCAAAAAAGCATTAAAAAAATTTCTTTAAAGAAATAAAATCACTCCTTTCAGTCCTCTGTCTGAATGCCTGCATGGCATGTGTCTCTGAATAGTTCTTTATTGTACACGGGTCTCTGACTTGATCTGCTCTTGAAGGTGGCTCTCTCTTCAATTCGCCCCTTTGGACCTCCAGACATGAATTTTCTGTGCACCACAAAACTTACAAGTTGAACCATCATAAACATATCCCCTAAATTCGGTGAACGTGTTTAGTCATTTTTGTATGATTCAGTAACAGGTGTTAATTTAACTTAAATTGATCAACAAAAGGGAAATTTATCTTGTTTTGGGGGATCTAGATTTTTGCTTAATGCCATTTTTCAGTGTCATGACTAGATTTTCTTCTATGTTCCACTTAATCTTTGATTTTTATATCAGGACAAATTGTTTTATAATCTTAGGTACCCACTAAATCATTTGGTACTTACATGTGATTCCAATATTTGCTTTTTTAGGCTTTGGAATCAGCTAGGCAATTCTGCCCTTTCTAGGTGATCTGGGGAAAATTATTTAATCTCTTTGAACTCAGCGTCTTCATCTAAAAAGTGGGAATAACAGTACCTTCCTCATAACACTCCAAACCCCCTACTTCCTGCAATCCACCCATTCCTTGCAAGGGTGAATTTAAAAAATAATTCATTTCATTATGTTGGGAGAATTGTTTACTTGAGAAAAGATTCCATTTAAACTTTACTTATTGTCTGCACCAAAATAATTTCAATATTTAAAAAGAAAGACTGAAGAAAGCTATAAGAAATTTTAGATAAATATTTATCTGCTGTCTAGTTGGAGAAGGACTGTCTAGCATAGATGTTATCAAATTAAGAGGCAAACTAGAAACGGAAAAAGAGCTATTTATAGACAGAGAGTTAGTATATTTAACACATAAAACATGTTGTTTCTCAAGAAAGGCTTGAGAAAAAATGAGATAGACCTAGTATATTGACATGGTAAGAAATCCAAGCCAAAAACAGGCATCCACAATAAAAACACAAACAAACTATATATGACAGTACTGTATAATAATTTGACTCACCTTTGTCTCTGGTTCCTGGGAGTGAATCTAAATTCCTAGAATTTCACAAGTAAAAGGAGTGTCTTTGTTATTCACGAGCCCCTTGGATCACTTCTGGGTTTATGCAAATGAGGTGACTCATTGTGGGCCCTTAGATAGCTTCAGGATCAGGGCTGATCAAGCCAGAAAGACCAACCATGTGATTACAAGGTTGAGGCTTTGAGCCACATGATATCAGCCCCATCTCCTGACTTTGGGAAAGGAGAGGTCTGGAGAACGAGTTCAATCACAGGCCAATGATTTATTCAATCATGTCTATGTAACGAAACCCCAATAAAAACTCTGGACATGAAACTCAGTGGTGCTTCCTGGGGGGTGAACACATTGATGTGATACGAGGGTGAAGTGCCTTGATTCCACGGGGAGGAGGCACAGAACCTCTACATTCAGGACCCTCCCAGACCTTGCCTTATAAGTCACTTATTTGGCTGTTCCTGGTTTGTATCCTTTCTAATAAGACTGTAATTGTAATTATAGTGCTTTAGTGCTTTCTTGAGTTCTGAGTCGTGCCAGCAACTTATCCAATCTGAAGAGGTCACGGGATTGTAGCCAGCTGGAAGTGCAGGTAGCTAGGGGACCCTACTTTTGACTGGTGTCTGAAGTGGGGACAGTCTTGTTAGGGACCACACCCTTTCATTTGTGTGGTCTATGCTAACTCTGGGTGGTTAGTGCTGGAACTGAACTGCGGTATACCAGTTGGTGTCAGAATAAACATCAATTACATAAAATACATTGAGATGCATGAAAGAATGGTTGCCAAAATATTAATAGTGTTTATTTCTTAACTGGTTTCAGGTGATTTTTATTGTCTGAAAAACATCTTTCACGTCTTGATCAAATTTTTTTTTAATGTTCAATAGGGTGTGGGGGGAAAGCTTTTTACACTGTGGGGAGAAAAAAGTAAGCTCCCAAATGCACACTATTAAGTGAAGAAAGATGCTGAATAACCGGTATTCTATGATCCATTTATATTTTTATATATATATTCCATGTATATTTATATAAAGAATATGAAGATATGTGCATATTAATAGAATGATAACAGGAATAATGTACTCTAAAATGCTGTTGACAGTGGTGATCTGTAAGGGAGGGAGTCATGTGCTATGTATATTTCTATATCGTTTGAATCTTTTACAACTAGAATATTTGTGTTATTCAAGTAATAAAAAAAGACAAACGATCCCACAGAAATGTTAAAAAAAAGGCCCACAGAAATTGATTTTCTTTAAAATATATTACAATATAAAAATGGGCTAAGTGAAAAAATTGATGTTTCACACAAGAAAAAAAGTAATATATGAAAAATACCTCACTAATAAAAAATGTTAATTTTAACAAAAGAGAGATATTTCTTTTTAGAAGTTAGAAGTCTTCACATTATCATATTTAATTTTCATGAGGGTGTAATCAGATGCACAAACAAAAATTACTTTTAGATAGAGTACATAATTTATAGAAAAAAACTGATAATATTATTGAGTGTGAAAGTGCTTATGCTCTTTAAATAGTAATTTCATGTTCTAGCATCTAAACCAAGAAACATAGTAGTCAGAGATGCAAAAAATGATTTTTATACAAAAAAATATTTGGCATTAAAAATTGGAAATATCTAGGGGCCAGCCTGGTGGCGTAGTAGTTAAATTCACACACTCCACTTCAGTGGCCCAGGGTTCACAGGGTTTGGATCCTGGGCACGGACCTACACACTGCTCATCAAGCCATGCTGTGGCGGTGTCCCACATACAAAATAAAGGAGGACTGTCACAGATGTTAGCTCAGGGCCAATCTTCCCCACCAAAAAAACCAAACTAAAAATGAAATATCAAAATGTCCAAGAATATAGGGAATGGATAAATAGATGTGAAAATCCTATAATATGCAATATTACATATCCATTAAAAAAAACCAACAATTTTGAAGAACTTTTAAGGCAAAAGAAAAATATGTCATAGTGCTCAGTTTAAAAAAAGCAGGATTTATAACTGCATATGATTCAAATTACGTTTACAGAAGACAAATTACTCAGTTTTAAATACAATTATTTTTCTATCTTTTTCAAAGTTCCTTAATGGGAGATTATTATTTTAATAATTTTTATTATTTTTTAAATTAAATTTACTCAGTGGCATTTTAAAGCAATGTTTCAATCAGTTGTCTGTTTAATTTTTGGTTTCCTGATAGAAACCTAACTCAATACAATAAAAATATTTTAATTCATGGATAAAGCACTGAACCTTTTAAGGTTATAGCTCTAAATCTGACACTAACTGTAGAATTCTGGGAAAAGTATTTATCCTCTCTGAGCCAAATTTGCTCATCTGTTTAACAAAAAAGCAGTGGGGGCTGGCCCTATGGCGGAATGGTTAAGTTCATGTGCTCTGCTTCAGTGGCCCAGGGTTCATGAGTTTGGATCCCAGTTGGGGACCTACACACTGCTCATGAAGCCATGATGTGGCTTGTATGTATTTTGTATTATCCCACATACAAAATAGAGGAAGACTGGCAGAGATGTTAGCTCAGTGACAATCTTCGTCACCAAAAAAAAAAAAAAAAAAGTACTGGATCAGATTTCCAAGGTCTGTTCTAGGTCTAAAAATGTTATGATCCACTGACTTAGACACTTTTTGAATAAAATAAAGCAAATGCCATGAAATGAGTAATACTTTCAAATTAATGCATATTTTTATTAATGCAGTTGAACAAATAATCATATGCATACATGCAAGTCATTTATTTGTTTAGAGACAGTATTAGATTATTATATCCCTCTGCAAGTAATCTACAACCCTTCAGGGATCTCAACCAATAGGTAGGAAAATACTGATAAAGACAACTGGCAAATATAAATAGGAAAGAAGCTAAATCTCAGTTCACAGTAAAACTTCAAAGTGATATTTTAAACTGTATCTTCAAATGTTGACTAGCACTTGGCAGAATTATCCTCGTTTGAGTCTCAAATTCTCATTTATAAAATGAGAATAGTAATTGCTGCTTATAGGACTGCTATAAAGATTGAAAAATAATTATGTGAAAATACAATGCATAATATACAGTAGATATTCAGTAAATGTCAGTTCCTTTCCCTGTGCCCTTTGCATTCTGAAAATGACCATAATCGAATAGGAACAGAACCTGTAAAACTTCTATATCTGGAAATTTAATGATACAGAAAGGGAAAAGAAATAAAAGATTTTCTAGCTATAAAATCTGTATTAGACCCATTTAGTGAATAATTTGTCTCATTCCATAGCTTCCTGTTCCTGACCTGCATCTAGTCCCTGTGACAGACACCACGTCATGAGAACTGTCATCAACATCGGGGCCATGTGGATAGTTTCCACAAAGTCATGGGTTCCATAGAGCCAACATATTTCAGAGAACCATTGAATTCTGTCACTCATCCTCACTCTCTCAAGTTGCAGGTGAAGAAGTTGAGGGCCAGAGAAATGAAGGCATGCACCCAAGATTACCGAGCTGAGCAGGTGGCAGAAGTAGTTCTCTGCTCCTTCTGTCACTTGACAGCAGTCTCACACCTCATGTGCTACTTATCCCACCAACATGCCCGCTGAGTTTCCTATTTTAGTTTACTTCCTGGGAAAATACTTTTAGCCGAAGGGTATAGACAAAAACAGAAGAAGTAATTGGATATAAAATTGCAGGGCAGAGGTTTAGGAAAAATTAGAAATAATCAATATACAGCTAAAGCTTGAAACTGAATGAAACTCATGGTCATTTTAAACCATCTTTTCTTCTTTTGTACTTTTTAAAGTGGAAATGGGTAAAGCCCTAGCTTCTGTGCTTACTACAACAGAGTTAAAATCTATGGAACCGTAAACTCTAGTGTAATTAAAAATTAAAACGACCTCAATGTTTCCATGGAAATAAAAAGACCTCATGAATAAAGAATTACTATTATGCAACTGATATAGAAGTCTTTTACTCTGAAAGCCACACGTTGTTTTGTAGCTACTACAAGCTAGATGTTTTTGTTTTGTTTTATTTCTGCCTATATCCTTTGGTTAAATTCTTCCTGAAAGTCTAAATACATCCATATTTTTGATGAATGTAATTCTGATATCAAAACACTACAGTGTATTTTCAAATGTTAACCAAACCTAAAAAAAGAGGAAAGACCTTAAGAGAGTTAACATATTTACATAATTCTAATCATGTTTTTAAAGCCAGAATTCATAATTCCATCTAAGCATATTTTAGGTAAAAGCAACATAAGTGAAGAAGTTTAATAGTTTATTAAATCTATAATTGAATAATGTATTAAAAGACAACAAAAAATTGATAGTTTAAGACAGTTGGTTAAAAAAAAAGACAAGAAAGCAGAAAGACAGACTTTTCCAAAATACTTTTGTAATCAAGCCTAGAAATCTGATGCCCCTCGCTGCAAGGGAGCGTTGTATGTAAGTATGGTATGTTAAGCAGCAGTTAGACTGGTTACCTTATATTGTAATGTTTCTGGGACACCCCTGTTTACAATACTCAATATGTATTTGTTGGCTAAGGAACTGAAGAGATTGTTTCAATTAGCAACTAATATTGAGGTACTTCCTGCCCCTCCATTTCCTCACAGGTTCCAAAGTGGACTCAACTGACCAGTTTGAAGCATTCTCGGTGTTCCTTTTACTTTCTTAGCCATCTTTCCTGCTCTAGGTAACCTAAATGTTGGAGGGCCCCAGGGCTAGATCCTGGGGATTCTTCTCTTCTTTATCTACATTTTCTTTTGAGGTGATCTCTCTGTTCTCTAGTTTAAATACCATCCACATGTTGATAAATCACAAAAAATGTTTACCTCCAGTCCTGATCTCTAGACTTTATAAGTGCCTACTTAATCTTTCTATTTGGAAGTCAAATTCGCCAGGTCTAAAAGAGAGGTTTTGCTTTTCTCTTCTGAAAATATTCGTCCCCATCAGTTTTCCTCAAAGCGGTAAAATTCATTACCAGTCATACAGCAGCTCGAGACTAAAACCTTGGAGTCATTCTTCATTCCTCCTCTTCCTTCACACACCATCTCCACCCCCCACCGCCCATCAATCTGCAAGTTCTGATGATTCTGTCTCCAAAACAGATCCTGAATTTGTGCATTTCTCTTTGCCTCCTGTATCACTATCAATCTAGTTCCAAATCACCTAAGGTCTCACCTGCGTAACTGCAATAATAACCTCCTAACTGCTCTCCCCATTTCTATTCATGTCCCTCCACAACTCATGCTCCTACAACATAGAAACCAAGGTATGTCACTTCTCCACTCAAAACCCTCTAATTGTTTTCTTTGTACTCAGAATGAAGTTGACCCTATGACTACCATGGACTCCAGGGCTTTCTATACTTCCCTGACCTCATCTCATACCATCTTCTCTATTGCTCTCTCTCTAAGCTCATGCCACATTGGCCTTCTTTCTGCCCTTTAACACTTTTTTCCACCTCTAGGCCTTTGCATTTACTGTTCCTTCTACCTATGAAGCTCTTACCCCTGCTTTTTTGAATGATGGCCACTTTTCATCTGTTGAATGCCAACTCCTTGAAAATACCACCAACCAAAATAACCTGTTGATAAAGCAAAACTAAGTTTTCTGCTTACTGTGGTAGGAAGAATATTACCTTGACAGATCTTAGCAGTATCTCTGAGGGGTAAGGGCAAAGGTGAGATACTTTTGAGGTTTCTGGAGTCTAGCTTGAGTTTTTCAGTGCAAGGACCTGATTGGTATTGAGTAAAGTCTGCAAGGCTGATGGGGGAACCTCGAATCAAAGTTACCCATCAAGAGTCCTCCTTCTCAGAGAAATGGGCCTGCCTTCGGACCTTCGCCATGCTCAGTCATCGGCTGGGAGCAGCCCGGGAGCAGCACAGCTTCTGCAGAAGCACTACAGTAGAGTCAGAGCATAGCAACTGGGGCCATCTGTCAATTCTCTGCAGAAACAGCTCTGAGTGGCTCATTTTCATAGCTGCTACAGCTCGCCCCTTGCGCTGAACAGATTTCTCACAGGTCCAGGGTGCAGGTCTACCATGGTTCCTGCGGGCCTGTGTTCCCGAGGGGAAACTCAGAAGGGACCTCTGACACTGCAGTTGATCTTTGGGGTTACAACTGGTACTCATGCTCTCCCTCTTTCACTAGCTATTCTGATTTCCCTCATTCTAAAGTAAGACTTGGGGACTTACTGGTGGGGTGACTCAAATCTTAACTCCTGAGGGGTCCGAGCCATCATACTGTTCTCAGGCTGACGACTGCTGCATGCGTCCATCCACAGCTACAATGAGACAGGAGGACCAAAAAGTTCCCAAATGGCTCATCTGGGTTCCACATGTCCTCTTCCTGCTGAGCAGGGTCGAGCACCCCTGCCAGAATGCTGATGTCTGGATACAAGGACTTCAGAGTGCACTGCCAGCAGCCATATCCTAAAGTTCAATAAAAACTTTGTGTTCCCCGTGGCAAGACTACGCCCCCTTTGGGCACCAGGACCTCCAACCCTACAGAGCCCAGAGTTAAAGGGATGAGAGGCATAAAATCTCCCAGTGTGTCATTGGGAATGATGGTAAATGGGGCCACTCCTGCTTCTGCCCATGTAGTCTTGCTGTTGGGAACACAGCACCATGCAGAGGTCTCTGATGTGACGCATATACTACACGTTCAAGGATGGCACCCATCCTTTCATGCTGCAGCTCTTTTAGGAAGCCACTTCAGCATTCCATGAATTTACCATCTTAAGTGCAACAATTCTTTAAGAAACAAACCAGAGCAATGATATTGCATACATATTCACATCTCTCTGTAATTATACTAAATATGGTCTTAATTGCTCCACTTAACCTAGGTGACCAACTTCTTTTTCTCCTGGAAAAAACTAGAAGACAGAAAACCAGTTACTGTTTAACTATTTTTCTAATGGGCATGCCTTTCATATTATCTTTATAAATTTTAAGGAGGTTATTTGTATAACAAAATCCAAAGGCATTTTCACATCCTCTAAATCTACATCTTTTTTTATCTTTTTTTTTTTTTTTTTTTTTTTTGCTGAGGAAGATTCACTCTGAGCTAACATCTGTTGCCAATCCTCCTCCACATTATATGGGGTCACCACCACAGCATGGCTGATGAGTGGTGTAGGTCCATGCTCAGGATCTAAACCCTTGAACCTGGGCCACCAAAGCAGAGTGTGCCCAACTTAATCACTATGACAAGTGGCCGGCCCCAATATATCTATTTTTAAGTGTATAAGAATAACAGTGGGGGCTGGCCCCATGGCCGAGTGGTTAAGTTCACGTGCTCCGCCGCAGGTGGCCCAGTGTTTCATTGGTTCAAATCCTGGGCACGGACATGGCACTGCTCATCAAACCATGCTGAGGCAGCGTCCCACATGCCACAACTAGAAGGACCCACAACGAAGAATATACAACCATGTACCGGGGGACTTTGGGGAGAAAAAGGAAAAAAATAAAATCTTTAAAAAAAAAGAATAACAGTAAAATACAACTGTTTAGTGGCAAATGTTGTGCCTCTCATTTTTTTCTTTAGATTTTGTTGAAGTATTCAAAGATTACATATCAATAAACTTAGTTTAACAATTGCCTAAGGTATTTAAGTTAGCTAAAAATCTAGAAATTACAATTTTAGTTAAATATAAACTTAAGAATTTTGATATTAAAGAAATATCATAAGATTATAAACCTTTTTAAGATACCCATCATTACAATTTTATCTAGTTAATCATGATTCTAAATTTTTGTAATCTTTAACAATTTGTAGAAATAATAATAATAATAACTTGTTTGTCCCATAAAACCAATGCAAGGAATATAGGAATTTTAAATTACGAGACATTCTATAATCTTGTATAAAGTAGAATATCATGTTGGCATTAACTTCATATATTAAAGTCAGGAAGTAGATAATTGGTTTCAACCCTTTAAACCAATATGATAAACTCATTCTAATTTGTCCAATGATTCATCTATTTATCAGGAATATTTTATGCACATTTTATATATAATATATAAGCTTTGTATTCATAAATGAAATTATAAAAATTCTTTATATTCTGTTTCAAAGCCCTTATCCTTAGAATCAAGGCCTTTTCTTCTTTTCCTGTAGTTTTAACCAGAAATATCTCTTAAAAGCAATTTTAAAGAAAAAGAAACACAAAACAATTTAATGATTCTGCTTTCTATTTCAGAAATTCTTAATTAGATATTCCTAGATTTAGCACATAATGACAGAATAATTATTTTCATCAATTAATCTTTAAAGATCTCCTAGGGAGGAAAAAGGAGAAGAGTAATAGAAAAAATGAGAGGGAGCTAGCTTTAGTCAAATACAAAATTATCACTGTAAAAGACTAATTATCTTTCCTTAATTAAAGAGAGGGGAAAGTATAGATGCAGGAAAACCTATTTTGACATACAAGCACATGAGAGAGGGAGGGGAGGAAAGATGGGGGAGAGAAAAAGAGAGAGTCATTACAGCAGGTTTAAACATTAACTCAGGCCCTTGACAATCTGATTTGTATGATTCAAAGACCAGTAATTATTAACAGTTGAAGTATGGAAATGAGAGGGGTGTCTCATATTAAACAAAGTGATCTTTCTCTTTTAGACTAACAAGACCATCTCCTTAGGAGGTGTTTTCAAGGCAAGGAGAAAAAGTCAGAAGGATAGATGGGACAGAGGGAAATAGAGGAACATAGGATAAGGAAGCAGAAAAGAAGAATAAAGGATATCATATTCAAATTGTGATTTGAAGGAATCTAAAAGAGATAGTTTTAATATGTTCACATTTTTCTCTTGCCTTTGCCAAGGAACCATTTAAGGAAGCAATTTCATAGTTCTTTGACTATATTTTGGAAGTTTCCTCTTGCCTTAAAATGTAGACAATTGTATGTTTTTGATATTTGCTTCCTTTTTGCTTCAAAGTGCCAACCAAAAGGAACAATTTTGTTCATATCAAAAGTTCTCCAAAGCAATCATTATATTCCAAATAATCCTTATATCACATAGAAAGTTAAGAAGGTACATTTTCATGTTAGTATAAATACATATAAGAGGCAGGAGTCCATCCCAGAGTGGGCACAGAACTAGAGATAAACCTAGGAGTCTGGTGACAGTCAGTCAAATATCGTGCACTTTGTATCTTGGGGACCTCCTTACCAAAGAGAACTAGACTTTTATGGACAAAATAAAACCAGAGTGAGCAAAGTTCTGATAAGATTTTCATAAATGATCTGAGACAGTGTTTCCTAAAGGATGCCAGTCTGAAGAGAAACCTTCTGAACATACAAGCCCATCCTCATCCCTATGAACTTTCTTTTATCAATGCACAATGAAGAAATGACAAGGACAAACAGACAAACAGTAGGGTTGTCAGTCATAATGCAGATTTCTACCAAAAATAAAAGTTTTTCAAACCTGATCAATCACTGGACTTTTAAAAAGAGTTTCTTATTCCTAAATACTACTCTCAAACTAAATAAACTAAACTTACCAGTTTGGAGTGTTTGTTGAAAAAATAAGAAATGAGAGCTCAAACCCAGTAGGAACTTACCTCGCCATCATCATTGGAAAGACCCTGTGCAGGAGGCTCAAAGGGCCTCAGAAAAGCACGCTGTTTCCAGGGTGACCAGATTTTGATGGGACCTCCCAGTTTGTCAAATGCTGGCTCCTTTAAAATATCTCCAAAATAACCTGTTGATAAAGCAGAACTGAGTTTTTTGCTTACTGCAGTAAAGGAGAATAGCATCTTGAGAGTTTTAGCAGTGTCTCACAGGGAAAGTGAGGGAGACAGTATTTATGAGATTTGGGAATCTGGTTTAAGATGAGTTTTAAAGCAGGGGATCTGATTGGGATCAGGCAAAGTTTTTACATAATAGTTTTTGAGTGGACGCCATGAGACGAGTCTTTGGAAGTGGCTCTTTCACAGCTGTCTGCCTTCTTAGACTAATCTGCTATTCCCTCCACAACCTGAATTGTTCACTGGCCTGGAACAACTTCTTTGATTTAAGATGTTTTTCCTGTGTTTGAATTGATAGTACTTTTCACACTATCTCACAACTGGTTGATAGTGTAATTGTCTGCCCCTACACCGTGAGTAGGGCTAGGATTAGGTTTTGTTAATGTTTCCTACAGCCAGCAGGTAACACAGTGTCTCATTCTCAATAAATACTCAGTCACTGTTGATAATGATTGGAGAAAAACACACAAACGTGCCGACTAGTCTGATTTTCAATTTATGAACCTGAACCTCAAATGAACTCTTAATCAAGTAGGCCCATTAATAATAATATTATACTTTCCTAGTCTAATTACTCTATTAGCTTTTTTCCTCAACTCCCCAACACAGTTCCCCAACAAACCCATCTTAAACACTTCCCTAAGGGCCTTGCTTGTCTCACTGAGAACACTGAAGCCATCAGTTTTCCACAAACTCTCACTTGTCCCCACCTAGCAGTATCTTTACCCATGTAGTATGCCCTGTCATCTATCTATAGATGAAGTACGTATGCTCCCTCTAAAGTCAAACCCTTCAGTTGGGCATTAGATCTCATCCCCTTTCTCCTACTCAAAGACATTTCTTCAGCAATTCTCTCCCCTCAACAATTTTCCCATCTCTCGTTAAGTTGTTTCCCATTTATTTTCTATGAGGACACTCTAAAATCCTCAATGGCCATTTAAAAAAATATTTTCCAAGCGTCTACCACTGAGATACAACAATGTATGAAAAGAGACAAAGATCCCTGCCCCTGTGGTTTATAACCTAGTAAGGGGAGACAGATAAATTGTAAAGTTTATTCTCAACACAACGGCCAAAGTGATCCTTTTAAAGGGAAAGTCATATTATGTCATTTCTTTGCTCAAAACTCAGCAATGGCTTCCCATTTCCACAGAGTAAAAGCCAAAGTCTTTATAATGGTTTATAAGATCCTACATGATCTGATTCCCTGTTACCTCTCTGACTTCATTTCCTGGTACTCTCACTTGCTCACTCCACTCCAGCCACATTAGCCTTCCCGCTGACCTTCAGGCATACTGGGCAACTCCCAATCTTGCAGTTCCCTCTTCTTGCACTACTCTGCATGCTATCTGCATGACTCTCTTATTCCCTTCCAGGATTTGCTTACATGTACCTTCTCAATGAGGCCTGCTCTGGTTCTTTATTTAGAATTACAACTCTCTTCACACTGAGCCCCTATTTCCCTCTTTGTCTGTTCCACTTTTGTTCCATATCACTTCTCAACCTAACATATAAAAGTACATAATATACATATAATAATTAATATAAGTACATATAATATGCTTATATTATAGTATAAGTACTATAATATACTTATTTACTATGTTTATATATACTCATTTATTATGTTTATTATTTATTGTCTAGTTCTCTCTTCTGGAATCTAAGTTCCAAAAGGGCAGGAAACATGTCTGTCCCGTTGAATGAATGAATGCCCATCTTTAAGACTTTAGAGTGTCCTTGTAGCATATAAATGTAAAAAATCCAAGTGTTTTGAAAAGCAATTATAGATGCAATAGTCATGACCAGAAACTTGTTACACAATTTTATTACGGTAATCAATAAATTATTCTATCACCTCCATTTGGACATCATAGCTATCTTCAGAAATCTGTGAAGCTCAATTTTTCACCCAGATTTTCGGAAATTTTTTTGATTCAATGGGCTCCTTTAATAGATCATTTTAATAAGATTTTAACCTAACACATGCTAAGCAAAATGTAAAATTCTTAGCCCGGCCTTCTAGAATTTCTACCACTTAGCCTTTCTTATCATTCTCCAGCTTCTTCATTGAATCCTAATGTTCTCACAAAAATGAGTTACTAGTATCCCCAAATGTGCCATATAATTCCTTCTACTTGCTCCCTGAAGTCCATACATCTACATTTTAATCTCATCTTCATATCCTGTCATGAGATCCAACTCAAAGATCCTATCATGAAAAGAGCACTTGCTTTTCTGGACTGTGCAGCAAAAGGAATGGGGATTGGGACTGGACAGACCCTGGTACCAATATGAGCTTTATCACTTAACGGCTGTGTAACAAACTCAGGCACATTATTGAATTTCTGAATTTCAGTTCTCCCATTTGTGGGAGACACAACTGTGGCCTAAATGATATTCAAAGAATTCTGTCTTTTTCTCTTACTAAAACACAATTTTTCTTGGGGTGGCAATGTGCCCAGATTTTAAAAAGAACTACATTTCCCAGCATCCCTTGTAACTAGGGTGGTCATACAACAATGCTCACCAATGTGATACAAGTGGAAGCTGCTGACAGGTCTTCTGAGAAAGACCTCTGGCTCACTCGTCTAGCACAGGCCGTTTGCCCATTGCATTCTTCCTGTCTGAACTCTTGTTAATGCAGGAGGTGGAACAACCATCATGGGCAAAAAGCAACAAGGATGTAGCTGAAAGCCACAGGTTAGAGATGGTTATATGAAAAGATTAAAGGAGTCTGGGTTCCTAATGGCAACATGGAATCACCATACTAGCCCTGGTCAGACTGCCCTTGGACTTGGTTTCATAAAAAAAAAAAAAAAAAAAAGACCTCTTTGGTTAAGCCATTATAATCATGTCTGTGTTGCAAGCAGCCAAAAGTGCTCCCCAACAAATACACCATCTTGAAATAACGCTTACCTTTCAGGATTTTAAAGTCCATTATTAATTTAATTAATTACAAAAATTAACATATATTGAATGCCATGCATCAGATTCTGCTGGACCAATCAGATACCCTAAGTCTCACAGTGATATCCACACTTGTCTTGCTCAGATTTGTTGTACTCTACTCTATCTCATTACCTATCCTTGCACTTTCCTTACAACCTCCTACTTCATCTCCCAACTTCACTGTTCCTGCAGAAATCCAAATGTTACATTATGTTGAACTGTCTGGAGAACTTCCACATCTAGTGTCAAGATGGAGTAAAAGTGACCAGATTTAGCCTCCTGTCTGAAACAACTATAAAATATATGAAACAATGATCCTCAAAACATTGGACATCACACAACAGAAGACAGCAATCCCTGAGAGATGGAAACCAAATAAGATGAGGCCTGTGTTATCCCAGATTACCACCCAAATAGAGTTCCTAGGCTGTGGCACATGGATGGGGAAGGTAGGCAAAGCTTCTCTGAGAAGAGGAAATCCAGGAAGGTCAAAGCAGGTGGAGTTTACAGGACAAAGTACTGGAGAAGAGAGAGCTACAGAGATAGAAAACTCCAGAGATCTGCAGAAGGCCACTCTCTAGCACTTATCAGAGTACTTACTGTTCAGTGCCTGAGTATAAGGAAACTACTTGAGGCTAGGGAAAGAACAATCCCTGAGGCTCACATGGGAACTATAGTCTGCTTATTCCCATCAGCCAGAGAAGAAAATCTCATTAATTCAAAATCACAGTGTAGAGTACTAAGAAGGGTTTTGCCTCAATAGTGGGACAAAATTAACACAAGGTTAAGTGCTGCTCTGACCCAAAGCAAGAAGTTAAGGGAACAAACCTTTTCCAAGAAACTTAACTGCATCCTAGAACAAAACTCAAAATATTTACAGGAATATAAAAATATCCAGCACTCGACAAGGTAAAAGTTATGTCTGAATGCCAATCAAAAGTTGCCAGGAATCAAAGAAGCAGGAAAAAATACAAAAATAATGAGTAGAAAATCAATCAATTGAAATTACCTCAAAAAAAAAAAGATGATAGAACTAGTAGACAAGGATATTAAAATAAAATAGTTTTACAGCCACATTCCATATGTTCAAGAAGCTAGAGGAAACATTCAAGGTGTCAAGTAGAGACATGGAAGATACAAAAAAATTCCCAAATCAAACTTGTAAACATGGAAACTACTTTGTGTTGAGAAATACACTGGATTATTAACAACACCAAGTTGATCTAGGATTAACAACAGATTAGACATTTTAGACACTGCAGAAGAAAATATCAATGAATTTGAAGACAGAGCATTATAAACTGTACAAAATGAATAGAGATAGAAAAAAGATGGGAAAAAATGAACAGAGCATCAGTGAGATATGGAATAACTTCAACCACACCAATATATACATATAATTCAAATCTCAGAGAGTAAGGCGAGGAGACAAAAAATGTTTTTGAGGAAAAAACGGTTGAAAATTTTCCAAATTTGATTAAAACTGTAAACCTAAACACCCAAAAAGCTCAACAAACCCAAAATACAAAAAACATAAAGCAAATTACACCAAGGCATATCATAACCAAGTTGCTAAAAACCAGTGATAAAAAGGAACAATTAAAATCAGACAGAGGAAAGAAAGACACATACACTAAAGAACAACGGTAGATTTCTCACTGAAAATAATTCAAGGTAAAAGACAGCGGAGCAATATTTTTCAAGTAACTTGGAATTTTTTATCTAGGGAAAAGATTAAAAAATGAAGGTAAAACAGTTTCTCAGACATGATAAATCTGAAAGAATTCATAAGCAACAGACCTACAGCACAAAAACATGTTAAAGGAAGTTCTATTTAAAGGAATGTTAAAGGAAGGAAAAGGAAAAATGACACTGGATGCAAATGTGGATCTCCACAAAGAAATGAAGAACACTGGAAATAATAACTATGTGGGTAAATAGAAATTCTTTTACTACGTAAGTCTCTTTACAAGATAATTGATTGTTTAAAGTAAAAATAATAACAATGCACTGTGGAGTTTATAAGATATACAGAAATAAAATGTTTTACAACAATAGCATGAAGGCAAGAAGGGGAAAATAAAAGTACACTCGTGAGATTCTTACACTGTATGTGAAATGCTGGAATAGTACTTGAAGGTAGACTGTGACAGTTGAAGATGTACAGTATAAACAATAAAACAATCATTAGAATAACAAGAGTTACAGGACTTATGTCAGCATCATGGCAGAGTGAGCGCCTCACTTAGACTCCCCCCACTATGATATAACAAAAAGGACATTCATATACCAACAGAGGACATTCACACAACACAAAAGACATATGAAAGGCCTATGCAGCCATACATCTGAAGGTAGAGGTGCTGGACCACCCAGAGGAAGTGGAAGGAGGTAGGGGGATCTCATCTCTCTCCCCTAATGGCAGCAAACCAGGGCGCAGGACCACGACCAGCTCTGGGAGCAGAGGGAGGAGGGGCGGCCCTCTGCAGGAACATGTTTGCTCCCCAAGTTCCCTCATAGCCTGTGGGAAAGCCCCACACAGAGGTAGCTAAGCTATTGTGGGATGTGTCTTCATCAAGTCAGTACCCCAGGAGAGCAGATAGAGAGGGCAGAACAAGAACGTCCCTGGGATAGTGCAGGTGAAAGGAAGCACCCCTGCCCCCAACTGGCACTCCAGGTCAGCCGGTTAGCCAGAGTGCCTGAACAAGTGATAGAAAAGCAGCAGCTGTGAGCCAGCGAGCCGCAGATTGTGGTGGGCTCAGAATATACAGCTCTCGACCTACACCCACTGGCAGCGGGTGGAAGTTGTGACCAAATACTATCACCATGCAGAGGCACAAATCCACACCATCAAACAGTATGAAAAAATATATTAGAACTCCAGACCAGAAGGAAAATGACAAGCACCCAGAAATCAATTCTGAAAGCACAGAAACTTATAATCTAAATGACAGAGAACTCAAAATAGCTATCATAAAAATACTCAAACGAGTTACAAGAAAATACAGAGAGACAGTTCAATGAAATCAGGAACTTCTTCACAAAAGAGATTGAAACTATAAAGAAAAACCAAGCAGAAATGTTGTAGATGAATAACACAATCAATAAAATAAAGAAAAATCTGGACTCTAGGAATAACAGAGCTGATATTAGGGAGCTGAGAATTAGCAGTCTGGACGGACATAAATGTAGAAATGCTTCCGATAGAGGAGGAGAGAGAACTAACACTAAAAAGAAATGAAGAAATTCTCCAAGAAATATCCAACTCAATTAGGAAACGCAACATAAGGATTACAGGTATTCCAGAGGAAGAAAAGAAGGAGAATGGGGCAGAAAGCTTGCTCAAAGAAATATCAGCTGAGACCTTCCCAAATCTGGGGAAGGAAGTGGAGATACAATTGAAAGAAGCTAATAGATCTCATAATTATATCATTGTAAAAAGACCTTCTCCAAGGCATATAGTAGTAAAGCTGGCAAAAGTCTATGACAAAGAAAAACTATTAAGGGCACCAAGGCAGAAGAAATAACTTACAAAGGAACCCCTATCAGTGGATTTCTCAGCAGAAACCTTCCAGGCTAGGAGAGAGTAGAATGATACATTCAAAATTCTGAAAGACAAAAACTTTCAGCCAAGAATACTCTATCCAGCAAAAATGTCCTTCAGATATGATGGAGAAATAAAAACTATCCCAGATAAACAAAAGCTGAGGAGTTCATCACCACAAGATGCCCCCTACAAGAAATGATCAAAAAGGCCCTCATACCTGAAAAAAAACGAAAGAGTTTATGAAGCCTTGAGCAAGAAGATAAATAGGTAGACTAAACAAGGAAATTGAGGCTTTCTATCAGAACAGGTTAGCAAACACATAATTATAACATTAAAGATAAAGGAAAGGAAAACATCAAAAATAAATATAATATCATTTTAACCACAAACTCACAATACAAGATGGAATAAGTTGTGACAACAACAACTTAGAAAAGGAAGAGGAAGGGGATGGAATCAGCTTAGTCTAAGGAAATAAGAGGCTATCAGAAAATGGACTATCTCATATATGAGATTTTTTATACAAACCTCATGGTAACCACTAAGCAAATAATCAGAACAGAGACACAAATGACAAATAAAAACTAAGAAAACCACCATAGAGGACTACCAATTCAGTCAAAATACATGGGATGAGAAATAAGGGAAATGCAGAAGAAACAGAAAACAAGCAATAAAATGGCAGCATTAAGCCCTTATATATCAACAATCATTCTAAATGTAAATGGGTTGAATTCTTCCATCAAGACACAGAGTGGCTGGATGGATTAAACAACAAGACCCAACATTATGCTGCCTCCAGGAAACACATCTCAGCTCTAAAAACAAACACAGGGTCAGAGTGAAGGGATGGAGGATGATACTCCAAGCTAATGGCAAACAGAAGAAAGCAGGCATTGCCATAATTATATCAGACAAAGTATACTTCAAGACAAAACAGGTAATGAGAGACAAACAGGGACAGTATGTAATGATCAAAGGTACACTCCACCAAGAAGACATAACACTTATAAATATCTATTCACCCAACACAGGAGCACCAAAGTACATAAAGCAACTATTAACAAACCTAAAAGACATATCAACAACAAGACAATAATAGTAGGGGACCTTAAGACCCTTAACACTCCACTTACATCAACAGATAGGTCATCCAGACAGAAAGTCAACAAGGAAATAGTGGATTTAAACAAAAAACTAGACCAGATGGACTTAACAGATATATATAGAACACTCCATCCAAAAACAGCAGGATACACATTCTTCTCAAGTGTGCATGGAGCATTCTCAAGGATAAACCATATGTTGTGAAACAAGGCAAGTCTAAATAAATTTAAGAAGATTGAAATCATATCAAGTACTTTTCCCAACCATAATGCTATGAAACTAGACATCAACTACAGGAAAAAAGCTGGGAAAGTAACAAACATGTGGAGACTAAACAGCATGCTACTGAACAACCAATGGATCATTGGAGAAATAAAAAAAATCTAGAGACAGATGAGAATGAAAATACACCATAACAACTCATATGGGATGTAGCAAAAGTGGTCTTAAGAGGGAAATTCATAGCAATACAGGCCCACCTTAACAAACAAGAAAAATCTCAAATAAGCAATCTAAAACTACACCTAACAGAACTAGAAAAAGAAGAACAAACAAAGCCTAAAGTCAGCAGTAGGAGGGAAATAATAAAAATTAGAGCAGTAATAAATGAAATTGAAACAAAAAAAATAGTAAAGGATCAATGAAACGAAGAGCTGGTTCTTTGAAAAGATAAAACTGACAAACCTTTAGCCAGACTCACTAAGAAAAAAAGAAAGAAGGCTCAGTAATTAAAATTAGAAATGAAAGAGGAGACATAACAAGGGATACCATAGAAATACAAAGGATTATAAGAAAATACAATGAAAAACTATAAGCCAAACAATTAGACAACCTAAAGAAATGGATAAATAGAATCATACAACCTCCAAAAACTGAACCAAGAAGAAATAGAGAATCTGAATAGATCAATCAGAAGTAAAGAGATTGAAACACTAATCAGAAACCTCCCAAAAAATAAAAGTCCAGGACCAGATGGCTTCTCTGGAGGATTCTATCAAACATTCAAAGGAGATTTAACACCTATTCTTCTCACACTATTCCAAAAAGTTGAGAAGACGGATCACTTCCTAACACATTCTACGAGGCCAGTATCACCCTAATCCCAAAGCCAGACAAGAACATCACAAAGAAGGAAAATTACAGGCCAATATCACTGATGAACATAGATGCCAAATCCTCAACAAAATATTGGGAAACTGGCGGCTGGCCCAGTAGCACAGCAAATAAGTTTGTACGCTCCGCTTCAGCAGCCTAGAGTTCACTGGTTCAGATCCCAGGCACGGACCTCTGCACTGCTTATCAAGCCATGCTGTGGCAGATGTCCCACACATAAAGTGGAGGACAATGGGCATAGACATTAGCTCAGGGCCAATCTTCCTCAGCAAAAAGAGGAGGATTGGTGGCAGACATTAGCTTAGGGCTAATCTTCCACAAAAACCCCCCAAAATATTGGCAAACCGAATACAGCAATACATTGAAAGGATCATGCACCATGATCAAGTCAGATTTATATAGGGACACAAGGATCTGTCAACATCCACAAATCAATAAATGTGATAGGCCATATTAACAAAATGAGGAATAAAAACGACATGATCATCTCAATAGATGCAGAGAAAGCATTTGACAGGATCCAACATCCATTTATGACAAAAACTCTCAATAAGATGGGTACAGAAGGAGAGTACCTCAACAATAATAAAGGCCATATATGACAAACCCAGAGACAACATCATCCTCAACAGGTAAAAACTAAAAGCCATCCCTCCGAGAACAGGAACAAGACAAGGGTACCCACTCTCGCCACTCTTATTCAACATGATTTCTCTTTTTTTTAAGTTTGGCACCTGAGCTAATAACTGTTGCCAATCTTCATTTTTTTTTCTTCTTCTCCCCAAACCCCCCCGAGTACATACTTGTATATTCTAGTTGTAGGTCCTTGTAGTTGTGCTATGTGGGACCTCCCCTCAGCAGGGTCTGAAGAGTGGTGCCATGTCTGTGAATGGGATCCGAACCAGCAAAACCGCTGGCCGCCAAAGCAGAGCACATGAACTTAACCACTTGGCCATGGGCCGGCCCCTCAACATGATTTTATATATAGAAAACCCTAAAGAATCCATTGGAAAACTACTATAAATAATCAACAACAACAGCAAAGTTGTAAGGTACTAGATCAACTTACAAAACACAGTTGCATTTCTATACTCTAAAAATGAACTAACAGAAAGAGAACTCATGAATACAATCCCATTTACAATCCCAGCAAAAAGAATAGAATATCTAGGAATAAGTTTAATCAAGGAGGTGAAAGACCTATACAATAAAAACTGTAAGACATTACTGAAAGAAACTGCTGATGACATAAAAGAAATGGAAAGATATTCCATGCACATCAATTGGAAGAATACATACAGTTAAAACGTCCATATACCTAAAGCAATCTACAGATTCAATGCAATCCATATCAAAATCCCAATGCCATTCTTCATGGAAAGAGAACAAAGAATCCTAAATTTCATATGGGGCAAAAAAGACCCCGAATAGCTAAAGCAATCTTGAGAAAAAAGAACAAAGCTGGAGGCATCACAACCCTTGACTCCAAAATAGACTACAAAGCCACAGTAATCAAAACAGCATGGTACTAGTACAAAAACAGACACAGATCAATGGAACAGAATTGAAAGCCCAGAAATAAAACCACACATCTGCGGAGCTAATCTTGGACAAAGGAGCTATAAACATGCAATGGAGAAAGGAAAGTCTCTTCAACAAATGGTGTTGGGACAACTGGACAGCCACATGGAAAAGAATGAAAGTAGACCATTATCTTTTGCCATACACAAAAATTAACTCAAAATGGATTAAAGACTTAAGGTAAGATGTGAAACCATAAAACTCCTAGAAGAAAAGATAGGCTGTACCCTCTTTGACATAGGTATTAGAAGGATCTTTTTGAATATTATTTCTATTCAAACAAGGAAAACAAAAGAAAAAATAAATAAGTGGGACTTCATCAGACTCAAGACCTTCTGCAAAGCAAAGGAAACTAGGAACAAAAGGAAAAGACAATTCACTAACTGGAAAAAAATATTTGCAAATCATATATCTGACAAGGGGCTAATCTCCAAAATAAATAAACAACTCACACAACTCATCAACCAAAAAAACAAACACTCCAATCAAAAAATGGGCAGAGGATATAAACAGACATTTTTCCAAAGAAGATATACAGATAGCCAATAGGCTCATGAAAAGACATTCCACACCACTAATCAACAGGGAAATGCAAATCAAAACAACACTAAGATAGAACCTTACACCTGTTAGAATGGCCATAATCACCAAGACAAAAAATAACAAATGTTGGAGAGGAGATGGTGCAAAGGGAACCCTCATACACTGCTGGTGGGAATGCAAACTGGTGCAGCTACTGTGGAAACCAGTATGGAGATTTCTGAAAAAATTAACAACAGAAATACCATATGACCCACCTATCCCACTACTGGGTACTTATCCAAAGAACCTGAAATCAACAACCCAAAGAGACTTATGTACCCCTATGTTCATTGCAGCAGTATTCACTACAGACATGGAAGCAACCCAAGTGCCCACTGACTGATGATTGGGTAAAGAAGATGTGGTATATATATATATATACGATGGAATACTACTCAGTCATAAAAAAAGACAAGATTGTCCCATTTGCAACAACATGGATGGACCTTGAGGGTGTTACGTTAAACAAAATAAGCCAGACAAAGATAAACACCATAAGATTTCACTCATACGTGGAAGATAAACAAAGCACACACAAAGAGAACAATTTAATGGTTACCAAAAAAAATAACAGGAGTTACAGCTAACAAATCAGTAATGGAGGTAAAATTGAATCATAGAAAAAGCTCAATTGCACCAAAAAAGGTAGAAAAGGAAGACTAGGGTAACCAAGAACAGGTGGGACAAATAGAAAACAAATAGCAAGATGGAAGCCTTAAACCCAACCCTATCAATAATAACATTACGTGTAACTGAAACTCAACAATATGTAAAACAGGATAATGCATCCCAATGAACAAGTATGATTTGTTCTAGGAATGCAAGGATACAAGGATGTTTTATCCTTTGAAATTCAATCAAAATGTCTTACCATATTGAGAGGGTAAAAAAAGAAAAGCCACAAGATCATCTCAATATATGCAGAAAAAGCACTTGACAAAATCAAATATCTCTTCCTCATAAAAACTCTCAGCAAGCTAAGAACAGAAGGAATCTCCCTCAATTTGGTAACGGATATGCAAAACCTATGGTTAACATCATACTAACAGTGAAAGACTACATGCTTTCTCCCTAAGATCAGAAACAAGGCATGGACGTCCACTCTAACCACTTCAAACTAAAATGGCACTTTAGGTTCTAGCCAGTGTAACAGTCGAGAAAACAAGATGAAAGCCATCTAGATTTGAAAAGGAAGATGTAAAACAACATGATTATCTATCTAGAAAATTTGATAGAATTTACCAAAAAGCTATTAGAACTAATAAGTGAGTTTAACGAGGTTGTAAGATATAAGATTCATGTAAAAAATCAATTGTATTTCTATATAACACAAAAATCAGAAATTGAAATTAAAAGCCAATGCCATTTATAAGTTCTTAGTGATAAATCTGACAAAATATACGTAAGCTCTGCACCCCGAAAACTACAAAACACTGCAGAGAAAAATCAAAAAATCAACATTAAGATTTCAATTACCCTTAAATTGATCTATATATTCTACATAATCCTAGTCAAAATGCCACAGGCTTTCGTTTCGTTTTTTTAAGAAATTGATGGGGCCGGCCTGGTGGTGCAGTGGTTCATATGTTCTGCTTTGGCGGCCCAGGGTTCACGGGTTCAGATCCCAGGTGCAGACATGGCACCGCTTGTCAAGCCATGCTGTGGTAGGCGTCCCACATAGAAAGTAGAGGAAGATAGGCACGGATGTTAGCTCAGGGCCAGGCTTCCCTAGCAAAAGAGGAGGATTGGCAGCAGATGTTAGCACAGGGCTAATCTTCCTCAAAAGAAAGAAAGAAAGAAAGAAATTGATAAGGTGATTCTAAAATTCACATGAAAAAACCAAGGACTTAGAATAGCCAAAACAAAGTTGAAAAAGAAGAGGATGCAAGGACTTATACTACTTGACTTCAAGACTTATTATAAAGCATAGTAATCAAGACAGTGTGGTACTGACATCGAGACAGACAGTTTATCATCTCAGTACTACTGACATTTGGGGCCAGAATTCTTTCTTGTGGGGGCTGTGCTATGCATTGTACGATGTTGAGCAGCATCTCTGGCTTCTATCTACTAGAAACCAGTAGTATCTCCCTCGTTGTGAAAACTAAAACTGTCTCCAGACTTTGCCAATGTCCCCTGGGGGCAAAATTGCCCCAGTTGAGACCACTGAGATAGACAATAGATCAATGGAAGAGAACAGAGAATCCAGAAACTGACCCACATATATAAGATAAGGGATTTTTCATTAATTCAACGGAGAAAGTATAGTCTTTTAAGAAAAATGATACTGGAACAACTGGATATTCATACGCAAAAAAAATAAGTCAATCTATACCTTGTACTATGTATACAAAAATTAACTCAAAATGAATCATGGACCTAAAGGTAAAACGAACGTTATAAAACTCCTAGAAGTAGGATAAAATTTAACCTTGGGTTAGGCAAAGATCTCTTAGATACAACACAGAAGTATGATCCATAAAGAAAAAAAGATAAATTGGACTTCATCAAAATTAAGAACTTCTGCCCTTTGAAAGATTCTGTTATGAGAGTGAAAAGATAAGCTAGAGATCAGGTGAATATATTTGTAAATTGTATTGTTAACAATTGACTTGTATCTAGAATATACTTTTTAAACCTCTATATAATAAGAAAACAACAATTCACTTTAAAAATGGGTGAAAGATTCAAACAGACACTTCACTAAAGAAGATATGCATATGGCAAATAACACATTAAAAGATGCTCAACAGTACTGGTCATTAAAGAAACAGGAATTAAAACCACAATGAGATGCTACTACGAACCTAATACAATGTCTAAAATTTAAAAGCCTGTCAATACCAAGTGCTGATTAGGATGTAGGGCACCTGAAACTCTCATACACTGCTGATAGGAATGTAAAATGGTACGATCACATTGGAAAATCATTTGAGTGTTTCTTAAAAAGTTAAATATATACCTACCATATGACCCAGCCATTCCACTCCTAGATATTTACCCAAGAGGAGTGAAAGCATATGTCCATACAAAGACTTTTACTTAAATGTTCATAGCAGTTTTATTTGTAATACCAAGAATGTAAACAACCCAAATGTCCATCAACAGGTGAATGGATAAACAAATTATGGTATATTCATAAAATGGAGCACTACTCAGCAGTAAAAAGGAATCAACTATTCATACATCCTGTGACACACATGAATCCAAAATAACTATGCTGAATGACAAAAGTCAGATAAACAGTTTAGACTATATGATTTCATTTATACAAAGCTGTAGACAAAACAAATTGATCTCTAGTGACAGAAAGCAGATCAGTAGTCGTCTGGGGAGGGTGGGGTGAGGAGGAGAGGCAGGGAGAAGTGGGGATGGATTACAAAGGGGCACTAGGAATCTCTTGAGGGTGATGGATATGTTCATTATCTTGACTGTGGTGATGGTTTCATAGATGTATACACATATCAAACCTTATCAAACTGCACACTTAAAATATGTGAAGTTTATTGTATGTCAATTATACCTCAACAAAGATATTTAAAGATAAAAATTCTGCTGGTATCGGACTCTCACTCTGTCCTCTGGTTTTAGAATTCTTTTTTCTTTAATTGAGATATAATTGGCATATAACTGTGTAAATTTAAGGTGTACAATGTGTTGATTTGATAATTTATATTTTGCAGTACCATTCCCACTGTAGCATTAGCTAACATATCTATCATGTCACATTATCATTCCTTTTTGTAGTGAGAAAAATTAAGATCTAGTCTCTAAGCAACTCTGAAGTTTATAATACAGTATTGTTGACTGCAATCACTATGCTGTATATTAGCTCTCCAGGACTTATGCATGAATATATATACATATACTCACACACACTAGTTGCAAGTTTGTACCATTAAACAACATATCTCCTGCACTCTCATAACCATATCACATTCTCAAAGGTTTTCCATATTAATCCATTTATTTTTCTAATGAATCAATTTAGCATCCATTAATAAGTGAGATTTTTTAAATTCTAGTTTTAAATTTTCTTCTTCCTCAAGTTTTATGAATTCAGTTGACAGTGAATTTTGTATTATCTAACAAGAGAATTTATAGTTAATATGTACGTGGCAAAAGATCACTAAGGCTTTGCCATTATGACTAAGTTAATTAAGCAGAATTACAAATGTCTAGACATCAGAACAACATATCATTTAAGATGTCTAAAGCCTAAATCAGCTGATGAGGAGAAGTCACTGCAGTCCCCCTTCTGGAGAAAGTAAGATGTTCTATGGTCTTGAAAAATAGGCAGAGTGGAATAAAGCAGAAAAAGCAGAGGGAAAAAATTAATGATCCCTCCTTTTGAAGTTACATACTTCTGTCATTACTGCTAAAATATAAAGCTGTGCTTGAAGATCTCACAGTGTCAAAATGTGGGGAAAAAGGGACTATTTATACCTTATTACACACATTGTTTTAAAATGTGGATGGCTGGCTGAGTTGAGAGTACTAAATGCATATACATATCCCCAAATGTGATGATAACCGGAGTTACTGGTAGTTATGCTTAAAAACTTTCAGGTTCCAAATTTAACATAAATCTCTAGCCAAAATTCTCAGGTATTAAAGTGTTTATTGAGTATGTTCAAGATGAACAAAACTACCACTAGCTCCAGGAAAAGTATAAAAAGAAAACTAATAAGTTTAAGAAAAAAATACAGGATTTTTTTAATGAAAAAATTACATTATAACAAGGACACTATACATTAAGTTACAATATATATACACATTTTTTAAACTTTTTAAAAAATCTGGTACAAATTAAACATCTTTCTCACACTGCATGATTAAGTGTGTATTTTAACAGGCAATAAAGATGAAACACAAGCTGGTGGGCCTCAAAATTAGAAACTTTAAGGCAGGACCAGATCCCAAAACCTGTTTTCTATCACATTTGTGACTTTTAGAAAACATTTACCTTTACAAGATATGAAAGCTTTTCCTTTTAATTACGTTAACTGCTTACACAGAAATTCCTATTGAAGGAAAGGCCCACCATGGCGATGCTTATCTGTAATCCACCGTAGGACACATAAAGTTCCCTTGGAGGCTTGGAACACGAAAACCACGAGGAAGCAAGCTCAGCTGTAATTATGAATTCCTAACTGCTTATTTTGAACGTCCAACTTACTACTTTAGCTATTATACCTTGTAATACACAACACAAAGGAGCAAATGTTAAACTTTGCTGTAGAGCTGTTAGGAGAATGCCAAATATAGCTACTAAAAATTTTATGCACTTGTATTTAATACCCTTGCATTTAGAAAATAATTGAATATTTAAATATGTAAACATACTTTTTAAAAAGCAATTCTAAGCACCTTTAAACTACAATACTGACATATTGTGACTGAACATACATTTAGAGGACAAATGAATTTTTAAAAACTAATCTGAAACCATTTTTAAAAGGCTACTAATTGAAATACTTACATGAAAATATTGATAGTTCCAGTTTCTACCTAAAAACCAAAAGAGTATACAATTAGGGATTTAAACCTTCTTCATGCTCTTTTTCTTCTTCTATTTTTGGTTTGTGGGGAGGATGCACTGTAACTTTCTGTCCTCATAATAAAAAACAGTATCAGAAGAGACATTCACATCGAACGGAGTGAGAGAAATGTTTTTAAACTGTTTTGTTCTTGATCAAGTGCCAAAATCTGAATCCTCCGACATCCCTCATCCTCACAGGCAACTGACTGGAGTCTGTATCTTAACAAGCATTTCTCCTTAGCAACTCAACATCAAAACAGAAAGGAATGTCTCCAAAAGAATATACTGCAACTGGTGAAGTATTTAATAATAAACCACTATCATTACTGAAAGATGAAGAGCTATTATTCAAAATCTTGAAAAAGTTTCCATAAAAACTACAAATAACAAATGAAAGAATATTGCCTACAATAAGCTATAAATTAATTTGGACTTCTTCCTTTTAAGTTCATGCAGACTTAAGAGAACTCTGGGTTTGAGGTAACTAAGAGTTGTATTTAACTTAGCATAACATAATCAGATTTGGCAGCCTGCCTCTATAAATGCCAACATCAAATATTTTCAATTCTTAGGCAAAAGAGAAGCAATTCTTACTAAAAATCACATACGTAACGGAATGTTAACTTTGCATTAAATAGCAGTATAAATAATAAACTTTATATTAAATAGGATATAAATCTACAGAGCAAGGAATTTTAGAATTCCACCCACTTCTAATGTAACAGTGCTTTATGCTTAGATACATGTCATGTACCTGAAATAATTCAAGTAAATTAAGAATGAGAGATTGGACTTAGAAAAGCC
Source organism: Equus asinus (assembly GCF_041296235.1). Lineage (NCBI taxonomy): Eukaryota > Metazoa > Chordata > Mammalia > Perissodactyla > Equidae > Equus > Equus asinus. The sequence goes on along the minus strand of NC_091793.1, from coordinate 137,753,794 downwards.
AAAAATGACTCATATTCATCTAAAATATTAAGGTTAAGTTTCTTATTATTTTCTGCATGCTTTGAATATTAAACATTTATATCAATTTAAAATCATTATTTTTAAACAAAATTTTAAATATACCCACAAATGGCCTCTGGGGGAAAAAAGTCATTAGTTGATTTCTTGACAGTTATAATTGACATTTCTAATTTACCAACCTTCCAGAAAACAGAAACTTACAATGAATATACTGATTAGTACTTATTCGGTATTTAAAGTACATATACTTACTCAACAAGCAAATATAACACATTAGTTGTTTTAAAGTTTTAAATATGAACCAAATTTTAAACTATAAATACTTACCTTGAAATACTATAAATTCTAATTCCATCGATTCAGTAAGAACTCTGGCATAGAAAAATAAATACAACTCAAATTCCTTTCTAACCAGAGCTAAATCTTCAGTACAAAATAGGGGGGAAAAATCCTCTGCTGATATCAAAAAGCTCCCCAAATTATCTGTAAACACCAGAGAATTGTATTATTCTTTCTGAATTCTCTCAATTTCTATGTCTCTCTGACATAAGTAGTGTTTTGCCTACAATACTGTATAAATCCATGCAATATACATTTATTTCTGTTGCTTATCTGATTAATTCAAGTTAAAATTCTCATTACTTACCAAGACACTTCAAATTTCTACTAGATGACCATTAGGATGCTATCGGTTTGTAGTTATAAACATAAAAATTAGAAGGGAAGAAGCTAAAATGCAACCACAGTTCCCACGTGTATGACTGCTGGGCTTCGTGTTAAAATGTAGAGTCTATTGTTTTATCTTTCCAACTGAGACAGACAACAAACATTCTCTCACCTGTCTGCCAATTTAAAAAATTTCCTCACAACTTTAAAGATTGAATAAGTTATTTTAGAACTTAAAAAAAAGTTATCACACACACACACAAACATACATTCACACATTGTTTTGTTTTTGTTGTTGTTTGTCTTTTAAGAACCCAAATTGGATATTTCCAGGGGATGAGTTAGATAACTATTTGTGTTCAGACTATATTACCATGAATAAGTTCAGATGATCTTTTGAAATACTGGCCTTCCTCATCAGATAATCAAAAAGCATAAGAATTATACAAAATAAAGGGATTAAAATATCTCTTAAGGTAAAAATATGGAATTGGCAACAAACATATCAGTTTTAAATCAAAGCTGCTCATTGAACCAGTCTTCAGTCCATATATCACAATGCCGCACTTTGACTATATTCACCTTCTTTTCTATGACATCAGCAGTCACCAGAGTTGTAAAGTCTGAAAAGCTTCAATAATTTACGTAGCAGATAATTTCTTATAGTCCAAAATTGTTTTTGTGTCCATAGACAATGCTGGTTCTTTGGGTTCTTGCTTAACTTGGTTCACAGAAATGGTACCTTCTGGATTTTCTTCAACTTTAAAACCAAACATAAAAGAAAAACCCTAAAGGTTAATATAATTTTTAACATTATACTGTTTAGAATCATATGAATTTAGAAGCAAAGCAAAAAACAGTAGTTTAGAAAAAGAACCAAGTAATTTAGAAAAGCAGCCAGTATATTTGAGAACTCCGTGCTTCTGACATCTTAATGGTCACTCATATTAAATTCCGTCAGTATGCTTTTAATAAGAAAAAAAGAAGAGATCAAGAAAACTATAAAGTTATTCCTTCTAAAGATACCTTGAGAAAAAAAGCAGTTCATAATTTGATAAAATATGAGGAATATCTCATACTTAACCGTCTTTAAAAAGATGTGTGAATAAAAGTCAGGAAGCTTCCATTATTTGAAAATGATTTGTTTTGCAAACAGCAGGCATATGTGTTACAAATTCACAGATGTCTTACCATTCCTATATAGTTTCCATATGAGGTCATATATCAAGGAAAATGTTCTCTCCCTAAGAAACTTTACTACATAAGAACTTTAGAAAAAATATGCCACGTGTTAAATCATAGCTCTGACTTAGCTTCATGAACTACGTGTTTGCTTTTCTGACACATTTCAGAGTGCACTTACCCTTCTGATTTCAAAGTACTTACGACCAAATTAATCTAAATGTAGCATACCAGCACCACTATGGTGAACTGGCAGGTGGGATGTCTAAGACCAAACCTTTCTCTCTCTTTCTCAGGAATATCAGTTTTTCAGTTGCTATAGGGAACCATATTGCTCAGAGAAGTGTGTTGAGCACAGCAAATGCTTGTCATATATTGGTGTACTGGAGTTTAACCCAAGCCACAGAGAACACCAGGAGGATTCTGGATTTGAGTGACTCTGAGAATGCATATTCAGGTGAAGCAGTCCCTTAGATTATGATCTAACTTGATAAATCATGCAAGTTCAGATCCAAAGAGGGTCTCCTTCAAAGCATTCTGACTTAGAGCTCCCAGAAATACCTTGGCACGACCCAGAGGGAGGAAGCACGTTAGAATGGAAAGCAGCTTTGTAGGCAGACAGATCTGGGTTTGAATTCTGCTCTGTCACTTACTAGATGTGATCTTTAGGCAATTCCTTAACCTCCCTGAGCCTTAGTTCCCCCATCTGTAGAATAGGGACACCACCAACTATTTCATGCAGTCATTGTGAGGAGTAATTCATATATATTCCTTTCCCGCCCTTCTACCAAACTTCCTCAATATTGACAACTGCCACAGCCCTCTGGATAAGTTTTCTTAAAAGTAATGCTCCCAATAAATTTAAAAGACAATGATTCTTTTCTGGAAGGAACTATCTCACAGTTTTCCTTATCCAGAAGAATGATGGCTAAGAATGAAGAGAAAGTACTTTCTATGTTCTACGGATAATTTCCATGAAGATTTTTGCTCTTCAAAGCAATCTGCTAATCTTTGTCCACAGCAGTGCCTAATCCAGAATAACCTGTTTAAAAAGAAGTGACACAGCTAGGTCAAGCAGGACTTAACAGACTCTACTACCACGTTGACTGGGTGTATTACAAAGTGAAGGTAACAAGGTCTTGGATTAGAATGAAGTACTCAAGTCTTACTAGTTACCTTCCAATTTCCATAGAATTTAACATTTAAGTCCATGACTCAAAAATCTTCCTTTTAATCTTTATATCTGCCTACTTCATTCCATTTTTCTTTGTTCGTGTGTACATAAATTTTTCCAGAATAACTTTATACTAAAATAGTTTTATTTTTTCAATTTCTCTTATTTTTTTCATGTACTCTAACATGACTTTCCCGCTTTCACATCACAGATTTTTCATGTAAAACTAGGTAACTAGGGAATGAATAATTTTGATACGAAGAAAAAAATTAAAAAGTTTAAAAGTTACAAAACTCACGCTGATATTTTTTCCCTTTTTCTCATATTTTTACTTGATTTATTTATATATTATAAATCCAATGAGTAGAAATTCTAGTTTTTTCTGTAATGTAATAGTGATGATAGTCCATGAAGGTTAAAAAAATAAAACCATAAGTAGTTGTAACTTACTGAGAGCTGAGTGGCTGTCTATAATCTGTATTGGAATGTTCTGCACATCTTCCAAGAGAATCCGATGAACACTTCCTTCCAGATTCTCTGCATCCTCAACATCTCCAACTTCTACCAGCTGGTCCATTGCAACCAGATTTTGATCTGGTCCTGGAAGGTTGCCCACAGTAGATGCAACACTACTGCTTTGTGTTAGGCATGAATCTGTCTGAAGACTATGACTCTGACCAAGCAGTGGAGAATTATTATTCATTACAGCACTTCCTACTGAATCCAGAAGTCTTGAAGGACTGGAGGACGGATGGTTATTTACTGATACCGGAGCCGGTGATCCATCAGGAGAGGTGAATCTTGGTTGCAAATGCAAACCCTTTTAAACCAAAAAGAGTTATATCAAAATGTTTGAATTTATTATGTATGATTTTTCTTCCAGGATATAGTACTCTTTTGACAGAAAATTGTCTCAATAAAATATAAGGGCACAGTTACTAACAAATATTAAGTGAGGACAGAAACAAGGGCCAAAGGAAAAATAATACAACTAAATTTTATTGCATGCATAGTCAACTCAAACTTTTTTGAAACATATTTTAAAACTTATTATCTTAAATCAAGACACAAAAAATTCAGGAAATAATGAAAACATCTTTGATCATTATCATAATTCTACAACAATTCTGCAAAATCCCTAGAAGAAGAAGAGAGGAGATTGAGGAAGAAAGACAAAGGTGTTTGGCTGTTTCACTAGATACCTACCTGTAGTTGTGTAAATATTTTTGGCTCAAATGAGGAAAGCAAGGGGGCTGGCTCTGGAGACAAAGCACTCCTTATCTGATTTGTCTCCACTTTGCTGGTAACTGATTCTCCTGGTGAATTTCCTAAATTATATAGAAAAATAAACTCTTAAAACAAAATGATTCTTATGGCTTCTAGAATACTACACTTTATTACAACCCTTACTATCAGAATTGGAATAAGAAATAAGGTCAACTACATTCTTTACAGAATTAGAACAAAGAATCCTAAAATTCATATGGGGCAACAAAAGACCCCAAATTTCTAAAGCAATCCTGAGAAAAAAGAACAAAACGGGAGGCATCACAATCCCTGACTTCAAAACATACTACAAAGCTACAGTAATCAAAACAGCATGGTACTGGTACAAAAACACGTGCACAGAAATAAGGTCAACGATTTGGCAAGGATTTTTTAAGAAGTTATCTATCTAGTCCACTATTTCCAGAACCTGGTAGATCACCAAAATCATTTAGAGAACTGAAAAATTCCATCAATTCCTAGGTTCAACCTCCATTAATTTTAATTTAGTATATCTAGGATGGGATGTAGGAAACTATTATTTTTCTTGAAAGATTCTCTATCTGTAACTCTAATCTAGTCCATTTCCCATGCTACAATGCTGGACTACACCTAAACTTCTCTAGAGGTGGGACACCTACTGAGCCCCTTAATTACAAAGACTAAACTTAACTCATCTCTGGCAGCTGTCGTGCCTAGGACAACGCCTGGCATAAAGCGGAACTCAATAGTAACAGTATTAAATTTCTTTCAATAACTCACTTTGGAAAATATAAAAGTAAAAACCTCTGTTTTCTTAATTATCTCAATGTTTAAAGTAATTGTCCTTAGGGAATTTGAGTCCTTCTCAAGTAATTCTTATGTTAACCCAAATATATTAATCTCTCTGAGTCAATCAAAAACCAATTAACAACAATTATTTATTGCTTCCATACCATAACTGAGTAATTTTTTAAAATGGCCCGGGTATCAGATAAGGATGGATTTAAGTGCTGGCTTTTCTCTGCAACCTTAAACATGCTATTTAACTTGGTTTCTACACTTCAGTCTCCTCACCTGTCAAATCAGAGTAAGAGCCTCTTCCTCGAAGGACTGCTAAGAGGATTAAACAGCACTCTTATGTTTCTTGGTTTCTTAATTTCTAATTGTCTCTACTTGACACTGCTGCAGTCGTCCACTACTGCGGCCATACTCTGGACTACTCTAAATCTAAAATCTCTAATCCAAACATCCCCTCTCTGATCACAGCCTCTCACTCTCCCAGGGATTTTGGTCAGGTACTCCACGACAGCTGTTCTTCAACCTCACGTGAACCTCCAGTCAGTGGATCTCTCAGTTTTCTTCAGATCCATCAATCTCTTCCTTAATAAAATTCTCTCCCTATGCAGCTTAGAGTCCTGAGTTTATCATTTCAGTCACTCTCTTGCAAATACCTTAAACTCCCTGTCTCTGTGTCCTTTGGTCATACCTCCCCGGTAAAATCCTAATTCTGGATGAAAATGGCTTCCAGTGCCTACACACGGGAAGCTGAATGATGCTGGAGAAGAAACTCGCTGCTACTGCTTTTACCAATTCATGATCATCAGCTTCCACAGGACCTTCACCTGTACCTGACAACCTTACAATGTTTCTGTCACTCTGTATTAGGGATGATACCTAATCTCCATTTTCCTCAAATCTTGGCCACCCTTAGAGATCTTAGCTCATTCTTAGCACTCTTATTTAAAGAGTAAAGAGAAGCTATCAGATAGAAATTTTCTCAACTTCTCATCACCAAAGCTATCAAGTTCCTTCATCTTCATCTATCTCTGCAGGTCTCTCCTGTCTTAAAATACCTTACTTCAACCCCTCAACCATGCTCCCTTCACAGCAAACTTCTTGAAAAAGTGGTCCACATTGTCTCCACTTCTTCATTCATCTCCCATCCACTCTTTGCCCACAATATGGCTTCCTCCCAATCCACTCCACTGAAATGGCTCTGATACTCAAGCTTTCCAAATCTGATCTCATGATCTTTTCTTTTCTCCCCGCTGCCACCAGCGATAGCCTATTCTTTTTTTATTTATTTATTTTTGAGGAAGATTAGCCTTGAGCTAACTACTGCCAATCCTCCTCTTTTTGCTGAGGAAGACTGGCCCTGAGCTAACATCCCTGCCCATCTTCCTCTACTTTATACATGGGATGCCTATCACAGCATGGCTTTTGCCAAGCGGTGCCATGTCCGCACCCGGGATCCAAACCGGCAAACCCCAGGCTGCTGAGAAGCGGAACGTGTGCACTTAACTGCTGTGCCACCGGGCCGGCCCCAGCAACAGCCTATTCTTATGCCAGTGTTGCTGAGCTCAGTAAATGCCACTATCAGTCAAGTGCTCATGGAAGAAACTCAGGAATCAACCCAGATCATTCCCACTCTTTTACCTCCCACTTTTGGTTATTCAATCAATAACCAAGGCCTTTGAATTCTACTTTTTAAATAACCCTTAAATCCGGCCAATTCTAGTATAATTGCCACCAACTATAGTTAAACCACTATCACCATTCATTTGGACAGCTGAAGCAGTCTCCTAAACTGTTTTGCTTATCCAGTTTTATCTCTAAGTCTTGTCTATGCTTAAACCACACTAGCTTTCTTAAGTTCCTTGACCATGACAAGCTCTTGCTTGCTTAGCCTTTGAACATGCTATTCCTTTGATTGCCAAATTCCTAGTAATTCTTCAGTTCTTAGTTTAAAAGTCACTTTCTCAAGAGTCCCTTCCCTACTCCCTGGACTAAATTATATGTCTCTATCACTATTCCCATGCAATTCTGCACAACTTTATGGCACTTTCCATAATAGTAACTAATTAGAATATATTTGTCTAGTGTCTTTTTCTCTTGCTAAGCTTTAAATTCAATGAAGCAGGAAACTTCCCTGTTCTTTTTATGCTCTGCATTTATCACAGTAAGTAAAATATGTGCAGAACAAATGAATAATGCTAAAATATTTGAAAGTTATTCTGTAGGCAAAGTGACTCTTAAAGGTTAGTAAGCTGAAGAATAAAGAAATAATTGTACTGTACATAGTTATTCATTAATTTATTCTAAAGCATTTATTTATTTTTTAAAGGCTTAGGTTTATTTTTCATTTTTATTTTTTTGTGAGGAAGATTGGCCCTGAGCTAACATCTGTGCCAATCCTCCTCTATTTTGTATGTGGGACACTGCCACAGCATGGCATGATGAGTGGTGTGTACGTCCACACTTGGATCCAAACCCACAAACCCCAGGCCGCCAAAGCGGAGCACACAAACTTAACCACTACACCACCAAGCTGGCCCTCTAAAGCATTTATTTAGGTGTTAACTTTTTAGCAGGCATTATGCTAGGAAGTAGGTATATTAATTTGAATAAAATACAATCCTAGTCTCCGAGGAGCTCAAATCGTAATGAAAGATACAGATGCGTAAACAAAAGGATACCAAGTTAAACGCAGGGGTAAATACAAAAGAGTAAACATCTAACATTATATGAGGGAAGTAAAGAGAACACTTAACGTCAAGAGATTGAGATTGCCATTGGAGCAGTGAGAGGAGTCTGCCGTGTAGACAAGGAGAAAAGACACTTCCAGAAGAGAAATCAAAAGGGCTGAAATAAGCTTGGAATATGGAGAGAACATAGGAATAAGAAGGTATGAGAAAAAGCAAACCATACAAAATGGACAATAGTTTCTTGATCAAGGCATCTTAGGGTTATTACTAGTGGAACCAGCCTAGCTTTACAGTAAACTGTGCTAGTAATCAGACTCAAAATTTCAATCATAAAGAAGCAAAAAAGCTGATTATAGGAGGAAATTTAAACAGCTGGAATTATTTTGAAGAATCCTAACATAGTTGCTCTTGCCTCTTTGGGCCAACGTTGCCTTATCTATAAAATTTGATCAGGTGAGATAATATTTAAATGTCTTCCAGTTTCAACACTTTGATTTCATATTTTAAAGGTATTCAAGATAACCTACCTTCTGCAAATGTAACTGTCACAGTTTCTCTGAGAATATTCCCGCTATCTGTAGTCCATTGAAGCTGAAATGGGAACATTTATTTCAGTAAAAATGATAAAGTACCTATACTGAAAAATATTTTAAAACATCAATATAACTGTCATATTTTATTCAGTCCTAGTATAATTGTGCTTTGTTCTGTAATACTCTCCTCACTTGTTCATATTCTCAAGCCCTAAGATACTTCACCATCCAAGTACATTAGCTTCCCAAGTTCAGATAGCAAGAATTTGGATATTAAGTGTCCATGGCAAGGACCATTGCTAACCAAATCTGTTTCAGTTTCTGAATTTTGGATAGGGAATAATTAAGAGTTTCGGATAGCACAGAATAGTAGCTCTAGCTTAAAAAAAATCTGAATTTATTCAGTTACTGAATTTGGATAGTAAAAATCTGGAAAGCAAAGAATATTACTACTAAGATTTTAATGCTGTAATCACTACCTGCATCATAATTAGTAGTTTCTGGGTAATTTTACTAATCTCTTCAGAGTAGGCAAAATTTTCATAGAAATGACCAATATTCAGCGGGAAACTACAGTATCACAGTATAAGGTAAAATTGATACACACAGATGGCATATGGAACCAACATCAAGTTGTATATTCAAGTCTGAACTATTCTACTTAAACTTGCCAATCTATTTTTAAAAGAGGGGAGATATGTATAGTATGTACTCAGTGTCTGTTAAATGGATAAGATATACTTTTTACAGAGATAAACTATGTTGATTTTTAAATGAAGATTACTATTGTCATTATAGTCAGAGTTAGAATTCACTGATTTTTCTTCTTGTGAGAGTAATAAAAAAATTTTTAGTCAAATAATCATCTAAGAGTTCATAGCGTTTACATTTTAAGAAAAAGATACTCCTATTTTTTCTTATATCACAGTTATTTACATGACCTAATAGCAACTATCCCTAACAGCAACCATTAGGCCCTATTAGGCCAGAAGCTAAGAAAGATTCTGTAACAAAACAAGGAAATACAGTTGTAATCATACCGTTGCTGGAATAATCTCTGAGTTATATACACTATCTCCATTTCTCAAGGATTTCTGTACCTCATGGATGTGATTTTTTATGTCATTTACAGTTGGAAAAAAGGATAAATTATGTCTTTCAGGTACCTCATCAGGTTTGAACAGTTCCCTTTCCACAAATTTTCTGTGGAGAATATAAAATAGAATAACATAAACAATCTAGCAATCTACTTTACATCAAAGGAGAGAAAAAAGTTCTCTTTTATCATAAACCTCTGTAAAGCAAGGTTTACAGCTTTATAAGTAATTTATATTTTTCTATTTTTAATTTTTTCCATACATGAGATGATAGAATTCATGAAGATCAAAGAAATGTAATATTTTCATTGGTTAAACACCTGTATATCTTAGAGTGAGCTTTGACATTTTTATGAATTTAAAGGAATCACTGTTTTCAACGTAATAAGTTTTTGAATGCTCATTACGTTAGGCCCTGGACTGAACACTTCGCATCAAACATCTCCTTTAACCCTTACTATAATCTTGGGAGGTGGGTACAATTATCACTCCCACTTTACAGATGAGGGAACTGAGGGCTGCAGAAGTTAAATGATTTGCCCAAAATTATACACCTACTTAGGAAAGAAGAGAGCTTGGTCCTATACCCCAGTTACATGCATAGACATCATGTTATATTGCTTCCAAAAGGCATCAATTATCATATGAAATATTATCTGCTTGAATTTTACAAGTAGATGAAAGAGAACAGACATAGAAGGTAGCATTGCCAAATAAGTATATAAAAAATAAATACATTTAAAAAATGACGAAGTTCAATATATATATGCTTTGTGCATTACAGTGGTAGACCACACTGCAGAGCTGTATTAGACCTCTGTTCTTGGGATTCAAGTTTAGTAAAGAGTGGATGGCTTTACCAAACTTTGGCTCTGTTCTAAAAATGCCCAAGAAAGCTGTTAAATAGAAAAGTCATGTATTAATTAATACATAATCCTAGGAAATACTCATTGTGTTATTCAGATCAGACTACATAATAACCAGTAGGAACAAGGTCAGTTTAGTACCAGCAATCCTGGTGAGGAGGACAGGCTACAGAGTTAGACCTAGATTTCAGATCTGCCTCTGCTTCTCAAGCTAGTTATTTAACCACTCTGAACTCTCTATTTTCTCATCTGCAGAATGGGGATAAATATACTGACTTCATAAAGCTATAAGAATAAATGAGATTGTGCATATAAAGTGCTTAGCACAATACTTGGCACACACATAGTGCGTGCCACATAATAATAATAATCATTATTATATCTTGAGTATCAATAAAATTAGACCAGAGTGGAATATATAAAATTTCATTAGACAATGAACTAACCATATTCTTTCATTGTAATAAAATTTAATTGCATTTCAAATAGCTTAAAATAAGTCTCTTGGCCTCGGTTTTAAAATCTTTGGTTCTACAAAGGTTTTTTTTCTGGGTATGCAGTATATAATTCAATTCATGTATCATTTAGAAATAATCCAATTTGCCAAATCTGAATATGGAATGTCTCAAGTGAGTAATTTGAATCACTACTCGTTGCTTGCCAAGCATCTGCTGGAAAATGATGAGTTCATAAATAAGATTATTTTAGTATTTAATAAACCATATTCCTTATCTACTCTGATAGTATATATCTTGCAAAATGTCTATAATGTTAAGTGTATTATTTAAACCAAAAAACAAAAATGAAAAATGTAAAAAAAATGTGTTTCTACTGTACCTTAGCTGTTTCCTTACTGCATACACTTGTTCTATTCCCTGTGACACTAATTCTTGAATCTTACGTGCTACTTGAGGATGCAGACGTGAGGGCAATGCACAATTCTCGTCTCTAACTGCACTGTCCTCTTCTTCAAGAGAAGACATAGGAAAAGGGGAAGGTGACAGAGGGAGGCAAGGAGCCTCTAATTCGTGATACTGATGAGCCTGCTGGGTGGGTAACTGTACATACCACCTGGCAAGAGAAAACATTTAAAATTATATTACTAGACAAAGGCAAGAATCACAGTTAATTATGTTAATACCCATCAAGATAAGAAATAATCTTTTAAGAAAAAATTATATATGATTGTATCATATTAAATATAAATAAAATTTTGAAAATAATAAATTAAACATAAATAAAATAAATATAAATAAAATTTAAAATGTCCTTTGCTTAACTCTTCTAAGATTGGCTTTATACTCAATTAAATAAAAATATTTATTAAACATTTACAGATTTTTCTTTGCCCTAAAGTTAGAGGGTGCAGGATTTAAGTACATATGAAAATGGTATTTTAAATTTCATATTAAGTAAATTTTGCCTCAAAGTAATGAGACTTCTTTTGTTTGGTTTTTTGCTGAGGAAGATTAGCCCTGAGCTAACATCTGTGCCAATTTCCCTCTATTTTATATGTGGGTCGCCACCTCAGCATGGCTGATAAGTGGTGTAGGTCTGCAGCCAGATCCAAACCCAGGAACCCAGGCTGCTGACGTGGAGCATGCAAACTCAACCACTGCCACAGGCTGGCCCTGTAATGAGACTTTTGAAATCATTTTCTTTGAATTGTGCATTTTCCCATTCTTCTACCATTTTGTACCCAGATTACAACTTCTGTGTTGCACCTATAATTCTTTAACCAAAGACAGGATATAATTCAGAGCCAGTTAGGACTGAGTCATGTGGGAGGATCTTCTTCAACAGGAGCTCAACCTGTTGCCTCTTCTGCACTGCAGCTCCTGTTGCCCCAACAAGCAAGGGAACCAACTAAAAGGTGAACCCAGGTCTCTCGCATAGCAGTGCAGTACAAAAAACAGATGCTAGGAGAATGAACTGATCTGGGAGGAAACTGTTTTAATTGATATTTGTGTACAAAATGCTTGCAATGACTGGTATTGCATGACATGGAGCCTACTCAAAAATTATACACAATGGTCTCCAAACTGAAGGATCTAATTATTGACTCCATTCATTTTTCATATATCGGAAACATTTTTTCAAGATCACACAAAAACTATATTCCATAAACTTAACTCCATTATACAGCTGCAAATTCTTCACATGGACTCACACACAAAGGAAAGTAAGAAAGCTAATTTTTTTTAATTTAAAATCTGAAGCATAAAAGATATAAAATGGAATTTTATGTAGGGCTTAGAATTTATTTCTAGCTGCCATAAGTAATCAAAGATGGGTTTAAAACATATACAGGTGGGGCTAGCCCTGTGGCCGAGTGGTTAAGTTTGTGCGCTCCACTTTGGCAGCCCAGGGTCTTGCCACTTCAGATTCTGAGTGCAGACCAAGCACCACTCATCAAGCCATGCTGAGGCTGTGTCCACATAGCACAGCCAGAAGGACCTACAGCTAGAATATACAGCTATGTACTGGGGGGCTTTGGGGGAAGAGGAGGAGGAGAGGGAGGAGGAGGAGGAGAGGGAGGAGGGGGAGGAGGATGAGGAGGAGAAGAAGAGAAGAAGAAGAAAACAGAAGATTGGCAACAGATATTACCTCAGGTGTCAATCTTTAAAAACATATATATATATATTCACATACATATACACACACAGGCAAGTTTGGCTTTTAATAAATGTCTGAAACAAAGTACTAACCATATAATGAACTGTGTTGCTAAATATATATTTGTTGTTTTGGGAAAAAATTTCCATATGGTATAAAGAATTTTTGGGTCAAAATTATCCACAACATTTGGCTGATAAGCTCAATGGCTTATTCAGTGGCAAATCATGTTAATACTTAGGATACCACTAATGAGACATCTACCTTATAAAAACCATTTCTTAATGAAATAATTGGAAGATATAATTATAATTTCTCTTACAGGAAAAATTTTTGCAAATGGAGATAATTAACTTGTAAAATAAAAGAACTATATAAATGGCATACCTAAGAACACCACCAGCATCCACCAAATTCTTCTTTAGCATATTAAAGGCTTTTTCCTGCTCCATTCGTATTATTTTCTTATCAATTTTAGGGTCTGTAGGAACTTTATATTCAGGAAACTTCTGCACCTTTTTAATGTAAATCCTTTTTATAAGAAAAAGAAGAATTTGTTTCACTATATTATAATCTCAAGAAATCTAATTTATCAACCAGAAGTTTAAGCATTAAAGTTTAGAGAAAATTCAAATAATCTAGAAAGCATTCAGAGGATTATGTGAAAGATATGCCAAATTCTCAGTGCATAATTAGCAAATTAACAAAAATCATGAATTCAGTAAAAATACGTAAATATTTATGGATATTAACTTTTTTTCTGGATTTGCCTCTGCTCTATTCTCCTGGAAGCCATAAACCTCATGCCTGGATTACTTTAGTAGCCTCCTTCTGGGTCTCTGGGCCTCCACTCTTTCATTACTTAAATCCACTTGATACATCAATGCCACAATCTTTGTTCATATTTATAGTTCTTTGTTGAAGAATCTACCTGCTCTTTAATCAAGTATGAACTTCTTGGCAGCATTCAAAGCATTCCATATGATTCTAGCTTATTTACCTAATCTTACTTTCAATTACTGCAAGTATAAAATTGCTTTTCCTGTGAAGTTTATCATCTTAATATGTTCCTTCCTCCTCTGATACCAAATATACAATCTCACTATATCTTTATTTATATAGGTCTCCTGGCCTCAATATCTGCCAATTGTCTACCTCTCCAAATTCAATCTAAATTTCATCATCCAGGCCAAGCTGGACTTTCTTTCCTGTTAATGAGTCTGCATGGATATATTCCTTTCTGAAGACAGTCAGCTGATCCACACATTTGACACTATACACTATACTCTTATGTGCTCTAATAGTTTTCTGTTTCTTGATCTACTCCAACAATATTTTAAGCTCCCTGTGATTAAGCAAAATCTTATACCTCTTTTAGTCTCCCTCCTTCCCATGGCACCCAGTGAAGCTGCTGGGCACAGAGCAGATACTCAAAAGTACTTGTAGAATGATAGAGAGAATGAAATCATTTCTTTGCATACAGAGATTTTTCTCTCAAGTTATACCTAAAGTTTTAGATTTATTATATTCCAAAAGCAATTGAAAGTTTTGTTTCATGGTCAGGTTCAAATATTGTTTAAAGTTAACATTATCAAATTGAACACGAAAAGCCTTCTGAACTAGCTTTAAAAACTTCTTAAGAATGCTGAGATTTATGAAATGAGATAGGATGCTAAAATAAAATGTTTCGAACATCAACTAAATCCAACCTTTACATGTTATCTTTTTAAATTTTGTTTTATCTGATAATTTAAAACACTCTGAATGTCTGAAAAAAGAATATTAGTAAAGGACATTATAAAAATCTTTTATTTGTTCACATTTTTCATTGTGATCCAGAGCACTGACTACTCTGTAGTCCTATTCTATCTAAAACTTACTATGTTGGTCTCACACATTGCTGGTATAAATATAATTGGCAAAATATCTCTAAAAATCAACTTTGCAATACCTGTCAACATTTAAAAAGAATATAACCTTTGCCCTAGCAATTTCATTGCAAGGAATAATCCTATTGATACACTAGCACAAGTGTACAAATAGGTACAATGTTATTAACTGCAGCTGTGTATATAATAATAAAGAATCCTTTTCAGAGCCTACATGTCTATCATTAGAGGACTAGTTAAGTAAATGATAATTCATCTATAAATGGAATATTATATGGCTATTAAAAACAAGGAACCATGAAACTAACATATGTCAATTATATATCAATTTTTAAAGTAAACAAATAAATAAAAACAAGGAACCAGTGCTTTTATGTACAGATATGGAGCCAGCTTTGAGAGATATTGGGAATGAAGAAAAAAGCAAAAGATAAAGTAGTATATGTCATTACATTCACACCAGTATGAAGCAGAATAGCTTGCAGTTACTAAGGACAAAAGGCATTCCAAGTGGAAATAAATCAATGTGAATTCATAGCAGGAAAGAAGGTAGACCACTACCTAACTTTAAGGAAAGTATTAGTAAGCTTTACTGAGATCTTCAACATTTATGAGGGTAAAGGAGGACATACATATGTATATATATATGCATGTACACAGAATATCTTTGGAAGGTTAGTCAAGAAACCCTAGTAAGACTTGCTGCCTTAGAGAGGGACATAGGGAGCAGGGGTAAGAGAAAACTCAGATTTCACTGTATACTTTTTGGTGCTGTTTAAACTTAATAAAAATGTGCATATTAGCTATTCAAAAGTCAGTACTTAATAAAAAGAAATAAAAGAAAATAAAGCTTACCGGGCTGGACAAGTGGCTTTGTAGAGCTGACAAGACCTGCTTTCCTGCTCACTGATTTTTTTTAACTGGAAACCTTTTCTCCTTGGCCCATACTGACACTCCATTACCACGGCTCTACTCCCTGTGGGCCCAAACCAACTATTGATATTAATTCAAGTATCCACCTGTTCTGAATACTAGATTGAAAACAACTTGCTGGCGGAAATGTCAAAATCTATACTTCCAGTTACACAACTTTAAGGAAAGAAAACATCGGTAAGTCTTACTAAGATGTACAAACACATACATTTAAAGGTATATTGTAATATTTACCAAATGTACCACATTATGGTAAGGAAATTGGCAAATACCACATTTACTGAACATCAATTGATATTTATATACATATGATTTTAATGATAAAATTTACCACTTTATAAACAGAATTTAGCAAATCCTAAATTTGTTAATAAATATTAGAGTCATTTAAAATTTTATTATTATTCTTTCCTTTGAGAGAGATTGGCCCTGAGCCAACATCCGCTGCCAATCCTCTTCTTTTTGCTGAGGAAGATTGGTCCTGAGCTAACATCTCTGCCCATCTTCCTCTGTTTTATATGTGGGACACCTGCCACATCATGGCTTAGGTGCTAGGGCCACGCCCAGGATCTGAACCTGCAAACCCTGGGCCTCCAAAGCAGAGTGCACAAACTTAACTGCTGCACCACCAGGTCGGCACCAAAATTTTATTTCTTTTTTTCCTTTTTTCCCTTTTTTAATTTTCTATTTTTTTTAAGAATTGGCACCTGAGCTAACAACTGTTGCCAATCTTTTTTTTTTTTTGCTTTTTTCTCCCCAAATCCCCCCCAGTATTTAGCTGTACATTATTTTTAGTCGTGGTCCTTCTAGCTGTGGCACATGGGATGCCACCTCAACATGGCCTGATGAGTGTTGCCATGTCCATGCCCAGGATCCGAACCCTGGGCCATCGAAGTGGAGCGCACGAACTTAACCACTCAGCCATGGGGCCAGCCCCTATTTCTTTTTATAGTTATTCATTTCCTTATTTCTATTTGGGCTGTTAGATAATGTGATAACCAGCTTCTAAGATGGCCCCCAATGATCCCTGCCTCCTAGTACTTATGTCCTTGTATAATTCCCTCCCCTTGAACATGGGCTGGACTCATTAACTTACTCCTAATGAATATGGCAGAGGTGACAGGATGCTATTTTTGATATTAGGTTATAAAAAGACTGTGACTTCTGTCTTGGGTACTCTCTTACTCTTGTTTGGACTGCTCTCTGGGTGAAATCAGCTGTCATGTGGTGAGGCGGCTCTGTGGAGAGGCCCACATGACAGGAATAAGGCCTGCCAGCAGCCCCATGAGTGAGCTTGGCAGCAGATCCTCTCCCAGTCAAGCTGTGCGATGAGTGCAGTCCAGTCACCTTACTTGCAGTCTTGCGAGAGAACCTGAGGCAGAGCCACCTCGCTAAGCTGCTCTGGGATTCCTGACCCACAGAAACTGTGAGATAATAAAAGTCTGTTGTTTTCAGCCACCAAGGTTAGGGCAATTCGTTACATAGCAATGCATAATACAAGTAAGTAGATGTGAAAACTATGCAGTTTAAGATTTTAGTTGGATACCCTACTCTACGTAGGGTGTAGCAAACTTTTAAAATATGAAACCAAAAGCACTGTAATCACAAATAAAAATGTTAATAAAACTGGCATTAAAATTTAAAACTTCTACTTAAAAGACACTATGAAAAAAGGTAAAAGGTGGGGCTGGCCCAGTGGTGCAAGTTAAGTGCACACGTTCCGCTTTGGTGGCCCGGGGTTTGCCAGTTCGGATCCCAGGTGCGGACATGGCACCGCTTGGCACGCCAAGCTGTCGTAGGCGTCCCACATGTAAAGTAGAGGATGATGGACATGGATGTTAGCTCAGGGCCAGCCTTCCTCAGCAAAAAGAGGAGGATTGGCAGCAGATGTTAGCTCAGGGCTAATCTCCCTCAAAAAAAAAAAAAAGGAACAGGAAAATAACAGTTTGAGAAACAGCATTTTATAATACATATAACAAAGAACTAATACGCAGAATATAAAGAACCATAAATAATTTTTTAAATTTAAAATTAGAAAAAACAAACAGAAAAATGGGCAAAGGTTATGAAGAGACAATTCAGAAAGAAAAAAAGGATATTAAATGAACAAATAAAAAGATGTTCCACTTCACTAGTAAACAGGGAAATGCAAATTAAAACAATAGCAAAATACTATCTCACACTTTTCAGACTGGCAAAAACAAAAAAAATACAATACTCTAAAACCGAATCCACTGATTAATCTTAACACCACAAAAAGGTGTTAATGCACAGGTAGCAATAAGAAGGACACAGTGCACCTACGGAGTATTCTTGCAAAACACCTTAGTGAAGATTTAATCTTCATTTAATCAAGCCTCTAGATCTAAGGGTTTACAGGAAATACAGGAGATAAAAGAACATGGTAAACTACACCACAGAGAAGGAATCTGCAAAATCCAGGATCTGGCAAACTCTAGAGGACAAACTACCTGGGGAAAGAGGAGAGAAATTTCTAGATGAAAAGAAATTTAAGAGAGATGTTAATCAAATGTAACCCGTGAACTTTGTTTCGATGTGAATTTGAACGGACCTGTGGAAAAAGAGTTAGAAGTGTGAACACTGGACATTTTATGACATTAAGAAATTACTATTAATTCTTTTAAAGTGTGATAATGGGATTCTCATTCTTCATATGTATAAATGTATATAAAGAGTCCTTATCTTTTGGAGATATACTTTAGTGTACACCGTATACTTAAGTAATTATAGATGAAATGACATGCTATGGGGAATTTGCTGTATAATCTTCTTGGGGTGGGGAGTGAGGTGGGGGCAAGGGTATAAGTGAGACAAGACTGACCATATGCTGACAGTTGTTGAAGCTGGATAATCACATGGAGTCCCGGAACTTCATATACTATTCCCTCTACTTTGATATACACATGAAAATTTCCCTGATACAAAGATTTTTAAAAGTCTGACAATGCTAACTCACAGAGTGAATGTGAGAAAGGTAAATTTTCATACGTTACTGAAAGGAGTAAAAGTTGGTATAAGTCATCAGTCTTTCACGTACGATTCTGAAATCTAAAGAGCTCAGAAAATAAAATTTTTTGGAACTTATTTGGATACAAAACCTGAGGCTATTTATAGTCCTTATTTATTTTATATACGAGGTTATTTATAGTCTTTATTTATTCCTCTTGGTGTGACTATCCATAAAGTATTGTGATATTGCCTATAGAATACTTGCTAGTAGTATTTTACAATATTACCATATTAGATTCCAAGAATTCAGAATTCTGAAAGACATCTGGCTAAAAAAATTTCAGAGAAGAGATTTTGGACACGTACAACTACTCTAGAGAGCAATTTAAAATAATCTTGTAAAGATGAAATGGGCATACCTCACAACTCAGCAATTCTACTTTAATGCATACACTCTAGAAAAACCAATTGTATCTTTTCAACAGAAAACGTATATTGTGGAGCTCTGACTATAGCATTCTTTGTAATATTGAAAAGTTGGAAACAACCTAAATGATTGTTAGTAGAAAAATAACTGCGGTTTGGTCATATGCTGGACTGTTATACAATAGTTAAATTGAATTAACTAGGATCTATAAGTATCAATATGGACAGATCCCCAAAAATAAGGGTGAGTGAAAAATTTACATAACAATGTCTACAGTTTACTATTTATGTATATTTTAAAATATCTGAAACAATAAAATATATTTTTATAAATACAAATATGTATATTAAAGTATAAAAATATAGACTGGAAAGATAGTGGCTGCGTGTGGAGAGTTAAGAATGGGATTAGAACTAGGGTCGGGAAAAACACTGCATTTCTTTTATAGGATATTGATGAAACCTCGGCAGAGATGGTTATATTTATCTCGTCTTCCTCTAAGTATTTCTCTTTACCCTCAGAGGCACAGGATGAGGCTGCAGCTCTTTCAGCTGAACCAGTACCCCACAGTCCTGAAATAAATCACTGATGTTTAGGTTCTTTGGGGTTGATTAGTTCTAGGGTGAATCTCTGGGAATAGTTTGAAACTCTACTGCTTTAGTAAATGCTAGCCCAGTGTTTGAGAATACTGTACGTAACACAGCTGATGCTTGAGAACCCTAATATTAGAATTCTATATGATAACTCCAAATCATATACAAATTCTACACAGCAACTCTAGAGTCATAAGCCATACAAAATGAACAAAAATTTTTCCCCCAAGATAAATCAAGAAACAAGGAGAGAATATCTGGATTAGATGAAAAAAAAAACCCAACAGATATACAATTTAAATTAATAAAATGGCTCTATTGTTTAATTTTTATTAAATAGGTCTACTTGGAATTTCAATATTATTTTCTATTTATTAGCATAATATCTAAAGAAAGCATTATTTATTTACACTAACATATTAAAATGCAATTTTATGAGATAAAATAATTGGTTATATTTACTATAAGTTTTCTTTTTAATTTGATATGTATTTTCACCAATTAACATTCAGTTGTCATCTACCAAAATGGAAATGTACCACCTTAGGAAACCATACTTTCACAATGGATCACAGCTGCTGCTGAATCTTTTAAAATAATTCTTTTAAAAAGTACCTGCATTGACAAACGGGATTCCATCATATGGGACATACTGAGATTTCCACATCAAGCGTGTAGCCGGCTTGGCTGGGCTCGGAGATTGGCGGGTCCCCCAAACACTCTGTGTTTGCTGCTTGTGAAATGTTAGGACACTTTCCAATTCAGTCTCACTTATACAGTAGCCACGATATGAATCTCCAATTTTCTGCATGTAGTAGAAATTAAATAACAAAATTATCAGCAAATATGTTTCATTGTACAAAAAATGTAATGCAGTGGTTGTCCAAGATGAAAGACTCATCAGCTTTCAAAACAGAATGTCATGTCTCCCTTCAGATCAATAGTGTATTACAATCAGTGAGTC
Organism: Equus asinus; assembly: GCF_041296235.1. Lineage (NCBI taxonomy): Eukaryota > Metazoa > Chordata > Mammalia > Perissodactyla > Equidae > Equus > Equus asinus. The sequence goes on along the minus strand of NC_091793.1, from coordinate 137,733,130 downwards.
TGATCTGAATTCAACCAGCATCACCAAAAAGGAATTGTCCAGGTATTTGTTAGAGAATACATAACGCCAAAGTCACTGCCACACTATCTTTATCAAAACCTTCTTTGAGAGGAATAGTATTTAGGGAGGATAGCTTCAAGATCATATCATGTAACCATTCTTCCAGATATTTAAAATTCTACTCCTGGATCCAACCAGATCAGCATAAAACTAGGCACAAAGCACTGGTTCCCTGTGGGAGATCTTTTACGGAAATTGATTTTGATATGATGCCATAAGTCTATTTGAAAACCTATGAAAATTGTGATGATATCTCCTAGAAAAATGATGTCAAAGAATTTTCCCATTTTATCAAGATTCTTTTTATGAGGATCCTTCTCTGAAATAAATTCCTGTCTGGCCCTAGTATCAAAAATAGTTAACAGTTTTCTTTTATCTTATAGAAATTAGCATAATTAATTTTATCTAATGGAGGCCCTAGTATCAAAAATAGTTAACAGTTTTCTTTTATCTTATAGAAATTAGCATAATTAATTTTACCTAATGGACACAGAATTTAGTAACTAACTAGGTTTCCCCTTCTGAGATGTAGATGCTTAGATTATGGACAAGACACACATTCACATCCATACAGTTCATTAAGATACACATCTCTTACTTCCCTTCTACGGTTCCATTCTTGTTTTTCTTTATTCTTTAGCTTCTCTTTTAATTTCCACCTTGCTAAGATATTTTATGTATTTTTGTAAGCTGTCTTAAATTCCTTTTGAAACAAGGCAAGGTATAAATAAATCATGTAAGTAAATTGATATTATCTACCCACAACTATGTGAGTATCCCTTAACTAGAGGAGAAGCTTTTTCTACACCAACAGAGATAATCTGTTAACTGTGATCCCTTACGGTGCAAGGCATACAGACCTAGAACTGACTCCATGCACTGTAGGTAAAAATTAAAATAATCATTAGATATTTACAGAAAAGATATATAGGACTTACAATGGAATTTGAAGACTAGTTAGAAAGGTAAGTAGAAGAAAAAATAATATATTAGGAAATGGAGATAAAAAAGAGCGAAAGCAGAGATAAGGGAAGATTCTGAAGTATTTGTAGGAAGTAAGAAGACTAGGCTAACAGAAATGAAAGTCCAGTTGCAGAAAAGTAGGGATAGGTAGGACAAGATTCAGTGACACCAGGTCCTGGAAGACCTTGAATGCTAGCTACAATGACTAAGTGATGTGGAAACAACACTGAACCTAGAGGGCAGCGAGAAAAGACAACGAAAGCAATGTTTAAAGACAAGCAGTTTTAGAAAACTAAACGGTAAGGAGCCAAAGAGATTAGAAGGAAGGGTGTTACTATAATCAAGTTCAAGATAACAAAAGGTCTGTGGAAGAGGAGCCCCTGTCCCTGAAAAAGAGAGACTTTAAAGGAAAAACTGAAATAATCAGGTGACTCCCTGAATATGGGAAAGGAAGAAATTAGTCTAAAATGTTGTGCCCGGGTGTCTAAGAAAATGCTATTTGTCATTACACGGACAAGGAATTTAGGAAGCAGAGCCAGTTGTGTTCAGGATACATTCTGTGTAGGATATGGAGAATAGGAGGTGAAACCAAGTAAAGCTTCAAGTACTCTAAGTAGCTGGAGATCTGGGACAAGAGCAAGGGCACAATTACAGAACTGGTGATCTAGATTTGGGAATCGTTTTTATAAAAGCAATGGTTGAAATTAAATAAAGTTGATGAGCTCTCCAAGGGACAAAACGTAGAGAAATAAAATCAGGTCAAACTGTGAACCTTGAAGAATTTCCACGGAGAATATGAAAAGAAATAAGTGCAAGCAGAGAAAGAGAAGGAATGGTCAAAAGATAAAAAGTAGAGAAACACGGTAGTGAAGTTTCATGAAGACAAGGGAAAAGAGTTTCTAAGAGCAGAGATGACAGTGAAGTGTGAAGGGATTCATATGATCTCTGCTTTAACATAGTTCACAATCTCTAACAAACAAAAGAATTGATGAGATCAGATTTAGCATAAACATGAACAAAATATTACAGATACAGCTTCTATTAGTGGTACTCAAAAGTGGACGTTGCGGGATGAATTGTAGTTATAACCGATTAAGTGCACCTAGGTAAGGACTATTTTTCACTCACCTCGCAGCTCCTAAGACGGCAGGCCCACATGGGTGTGTTAGAAGAAAGTGTCTGGAGGGGGCCCAGAAAGGGCTCTTCAAACATTCTGGAACAGGAAAGGAATATAGACAAATATACACCACGAGTTACACACACCTCACTCAACTGCTTTCTCCTGCCAGCCAATGTTAAAGACAATATATTGAGGTCATCAATAGGAAACTGTAATATTAACGACAGATTGATCTGATGGGTATATTAATTATAATTTTCTTTAATCATTACTATTTGAGTAACTGCTAAAGCAAAGGCCTCAGTTTGTTCTTCTAAGTACCTGTAGTCCCAACAAATTTAAGTATTTTATATCTCTCTCTAAAAGCTTATTTTGTATTCTTTCATTATATAATTATTTTTCACTTATCAAAAAATGAGCTAATAAAACATCTCAGGTGACTTGTTAGGAATAAAATGATATTATGTCAAGTTCTAACACTAAATGTCATAAATATGGTGTTCATTTAAAAATATTTTCATAGAACAATTAAAAGAATATAAATAATACAAAAACTATATTTTCCTATATTATTATAGGTAGCATTATTTTAAGGCAAAAATAAAAGCTGAAATAGATGTCAACAAAAAACATTTTAGGGGCTAGCCCCGTGGCCGAGTGGTTAAGTCTGTGCGCTCCACTGCAGGCGGCCCAGTGTTTCGTTGGTTCGAATCCTGGGCACGGACATGGCACTGCTCATCGAGCCACGCTGAGGCAGCATCCCACATGCTACGACTAGAAGGACCCACAACGAAGAATATACAACTATGTACTGGGGGGCTTTGGGGAGAAAAAGGAAAAAATAAAATCTTAAAACAAAAAAAAAACCCAACATTTTAAACACTTCACCACAGAGGAATTAAAGGCATAATAATGTGATGAAACCACTAGAAATTTAGGAACTAGAATGGATATTTCTTGATTCTAAACACTCTGTTAGTGTCAGACAGGTTTTCAGACGGCTTCAGAAGCTCACAGGCAGGTGTCCCGGAGGAAAAGCAGCACTGGGGCATTTAGAGCCTCTAGAGAAGCCTCCTTGTTGCCAAGATGCCATTAAAATAATTGAAGAGACATCTGACGACAGCTTATTCTACTTGCTGAATTTATGATCTTTTCTATAGTCAGGCAGCTTTACATGTAAGAATTTTTTTAAAAATTTCCATGGTGATACCAAAAGATGAGCTGCTGTTTCCCACGCACTCACCTGGTCACTGTCTTTTTGGACAATGTGAGGGATGCTTGGGGATGAAGAATGTAACTGCTGCTGTTGTCTGCTAGAGCATCCACTCTTACAACAGGTAATTTTCTGTCACTGGGCTTCTCCTCAGAGACATCTTAACAATAACAACAAGAACAAAGCAACATCAATATCTTGAATAAGACCACGAGACTGCAACTAACTAGAACTCATATATTTGAAGCAGGAAAGAGAAGTGATACTCTGAAGCTAAAGATGACAACACTTATCATGCTTTATAGAGAATTTCTCTGATAAACTTGTTAACTTTCAAGTTATAATACTGACTATTGCAATTTTGTAAGTAAGTTTTAGAAACTTAGATTGAACAGCTAGGATGTAAAAGTGGTAGGAGTAATTGTCATATTAAGAGTTTCACAATATAATAGGAAAATGTAAAACTGATTCTTTTTGTTTCTATACCATCTTTACAATGTTTTCTGCAAACTATGGTTTTTTTTCTTAAGTTTTAACGACTTTAACAAAGACAAAGAATCATAACACTCAGGCAAAATTATCTACGTTAAACCATTAGCTCTGAAGGAGCAACAAACAGTGTTGGTATCATGTTAGAAAAGAGATTCAAATAGATAGAAAAGGAAGCGAAGCAGAAGGAAGAGAACTAATATGGATATTATCAAACAGGTAAAGAAAGAACAAAATACAAAGAAATGGGGAGCATGATTCTCCTTTCTGAACCTGAATGAAAAAACGAAAGAAGAAAAGAGCACACGGGATGAAAAGAATCATTAAAAAAAAGTAATGAATCACACGGCTAACAACAATATTGATAAAAATACAAATGTAAAAACTTCTCCAGTAGCTGTTAGCACTATATTCTTGTTATTGTTGATGTTATTATTACTGTTATTATAATGAAGAAAAATTTATTTTATGCTCACTGGTAATTTGGGAGGAAGCAAGAGTCAACCAGCTTCATAGAATTCCAAAATGAAATAGACAGCTAACCTAGACAGGAGTTGAAAAATGAACTTGAAATTTATTTGGGCTAAGAAACTTTTTCTAAGTATTCAGTTCACAATCTCACCCAAACATCAATTTTAGCACTGATTTTCATGAGGTGATTTTCTGAAATACACACTTGTTCTTTAAAACATTCTCCATTCCCCTACACCCCCTTACTACTCACCCTGAGGACTAGTCACATCCACAAGCTGCCCCTGAGGTATAACCACTGGGGCCATTCCTGTCTGCGTGGATGGAATTACACGAAGCACCTGTCCATCTTCTGACGGGCTGGCAACAATCATCTGGGAAGCATTAAAAAAGAAATCAAATGCATAAGCCTACAATGATTTAACAAAATTAGCACTTAAGTAAATTACTAAAGATATGTCTACCACTACAGTGGACACTATCATTTCCCTCATTTTATAGATGAAAACACTGAGGTACATAAAAAAATTTGTTCAAAGTCTCACAACTGATAAGTGGTAAAGCTAGGATTCAAAGCTAGGATAGGCACGTTGACGCTATGTCCTATGATCTTAACCACCATGGTCTTAATCACTACACATCATGAGGTCTAATTACTTAGTAATCTGAAAAGGCTCTGACTGGAATTAATATATTTACTTTTTTCTATTTATTGTATCATCCATATGTGTTTGATCTATTTGTGTGGTAATCATGTGTCCCACACTTTAAGTCATTTTCATTAGTTTAAAAACAGTAACTTGGGGCCAGCCTGGTAGTGGAGTGGTTAAGTTCGTGCTCCACCTCAGTGGCCCAAGGTTCACTGGTGCATATCCCAGGCGCACCGCTCCTCAAGCCATGCTGTGGCAGCATCATCCCACATAAAATAGAGGAGGATTGGCACAGATGTTAGTTCAGCGACAATCTTCCTCAAGCAAAAAGAGGAGGACTGGCAACAGATGTTAGCTCAGGGCCAATCTTCCTCACCAAAAATAAATACATAAATAAAAATAGTAACTTGTTAAATGTCTAGCTAAGCAGGATTTATTTTTATATCTCTGCATTTACACATATCCTGTTTTGGTCCATAAGGAATACCACAGAGTACCCCCAAAGTCTGCAAACATAGGAAGAATCATATATTTATTATACTTTTTTTCTCAGTTTAACAACTGAACCCATTGCCTCAAATTTAGAGGAATGTCAACTAGAAAAGGCACCTAAAGTTGAAGAAAGGCATTTTGAAGCTATCATTTGAAAATTTAACTAATACCCCATTTGAAAATGTTTACCCTATATTTCCAGACTTTGTGGACACCCTATAAACTTTATTACCTGACATACGACTCTTCTACTGACACACTTTTACTGTTTTACTCCAAGTCCGCTGTTCTCAGTTCCCCTGATCACAAGTAACTCCTGTTAATCATTCACGATCCACTTTCCCAGACTTCCCTTTTGCTATGTAAGATATGAAAACACTGCTGATGCCTGATAGAGACTGACTGCATTCTTACTTTTAAAAGGGTCATTTGAAAAAAGTTAAATTTGAAAAAAATTAAATTAAATAAAACAACTCAACAAAGTAGAATGCTTTAAACATAATCATTAACATTTCCCAGAAATTGAGAGCAGGAATTGCTTCCCTCCCCTAGTGTTTATCAAGTTTCTTAAGATAAAAATATCTCGCCGTACCTCCTATCACTTGAGCATGAAAGAGTAACTCAACTCTGATGATGAGAATTTCCTTACAATTATTGAGTGCATACGGAGCAGCAGGACTTTACATGTATCACCTTATTTAACCCTCATCACATTTATACCAAGTACATACACTTTACAGACGAGGAAATTGTCACAGAGGTTATAAAACTCACGCAAGGTAACACAGTGCTAAGTGTGAGGTAACAGGTACAAGTGTTACAGTGTAACAAGCTAACACAGAGCTGAGATTCAAACCCAAGCAGTCTGACTCCCCTTAATCACTCCTCTATACTGCCTCCCAATATCTGATGATGTTATTTAAACCTAAAAAAGACAAAAGCAAAATAATACAAAAAAAACTCTGCTGAACTTTAAAAGGCAACGGTAATAATATTGTTTTAAATTCCGTATTCCTTATAATGAGATTAAATATCTGTCAAAACTATTTCATTCATTCTTAGAAAATGAGAATGCTGTGGTTATTTTTAAATCTGAACAAAACACATATATTTATAATTTACTCATTCACATGAAAATTTCTTATAAGACTGATGTGTGGAATATCCTCTTGATTTTGAAACTGTTTCCCAAGCACAGTAGACAAGAGTCTCCTTCATTTTCTCTCTCCTTAGCTTGTTCCACCTGGTACCTAAAAAACTATTTTTAATTCACATAATTTCATAATGGTGATGATAATATGACTTTTCCTATTTAAAAAAGCTAATTATCTTTCATCTTTGCTATGAAACCTAACAGAGCTTTGAAGTCATCTGCTGCAATACATGCTATGGCGGCAGACTCTAAATGAGTAGTCTCATATTTGTTGGGCTCTTTGTGTACAATATATCTAATGAATCCAAAACACCATCTCTGCCTCACTCCAGAACTTCCTCATTCTTTGCAGTTTCACCCACTACAGAATCTCCACGAGTTCCTTGATAGCTTCTACACAAAAAATCATATTGCAACAAAAAGAAAAAGAAAAGTCATTTGTTTCAAAAAGCTCCACTTGGGAGGAGATGTTGATAATGGAGAACACTATGCATGTGCGGGGGCAGGAGATATATGGGAAATCTCTGTATCTGCCATCAATTTTGCTGTGAAACTAAAATGACTCTAAAAAATAAAGTCTGCTAAAACAAATAAAAAAAACAAAAAGCTCCACTAAGTTTCTCAGAATATCATCACTTTCTGATCTTTGGTTCTTTGAAGAAAATACTTTCTTATACTCTATGTTTCTTACGCTTATTTCCATGCTTCATGCCACATGTTTCTTATTTCATAGCTTTAAATAACCCTTTGTATCCTCTCCTATCCCAAAATATGTAAAATCACCTTTATAATCACTTCGTATAGAAAGTTTAATACAATTACAAACATAAGGGGAACTCTAACCTCTTTTTAGAGTCAAACAAACAACTTTGACATGCTTTTTAGGAAAGGTACCATGTATAAAATGATAACCCTTCACACATTTAGACTCTTTGATCCTTCTGTTAGAACATACAGTCTTTCTAAATATTCTGAAAGAAACTGGAACGAATGCCAAATAACAAAATAAATTACAGTGTTTCATTCTGGACACGAAATATTAAAATGCAGTTGGCTCACATCTAGGTTATCTGCTGCACGTGAACCTCTGCTGGTATGTAACAGAAGCTCACCCTCACTTTGTATGTCAGTCCTGCAGGAGGCCCAGAAATATGCTGAGCCTGAACACACACAAAAAGGACTTGTCTACACTTAGCCCCCCTCAACCCCGGAATTTAGCTGGATTATAAAGGGAAAAAAAGGACAAATTAACTCAAGAATGCTCTAGACTAGAAACAGAAACAAGGATTAATTTTAGGTAAAATGGTTGCCTACTGTGGTACAATTTATAATTGAAGTACTGATTTTAAAAATAATTTTATTATGAAACTAATAAATATTCATTGTAGAAAATTTGGAAGATACACTTAAACAAGAGATACATTATTCTTCATATTATTACTAATGTAAGTATATTCTTATTAATCAGCAACTTAGAAGTTTTTCTCAGTAATTTTCTTTATTTCAAACAAAACCATCTTTCCTCTCTTCTACTCTAACTACAAACTTGGTGATAAATACTTTTAGTTAACAGTTTAAAGTAGCACTTTCATCTTTATGCATTGTTATTCACATGACACATACATATCTACCTACCAAGATCAGCAAGGGTATGGCTAATTGCCAGTACAACATGGTACTTCCATGGCTTTCTTTTTCTTCAAGAAAGCACACCAGCACACAGCATGCCAGTCGGTGACTGAGATGTTGATAAAGCAATGACTTTGAGTTCAGTGAAATGCATATATAAAAAATAAGTGTAAGTTATATGTAAACTCAGGCACTTCAGCACTAGTTACAGATTATGCTACATTTCCAACTGATCTCAAAGCACCAGTGTGCCTAGACGTGGTGGCTGGGAAGCACTGCTTTGAACTACTACTTGTAGTCCTGAAAGGAAACCTTTTAAAGTCCTTACATAACTTAAAAATGAATGTCATGGAAATAGTATTTTCAAAGCAATAGTGTCAAGAAATTAAGGTCATCTAGTAAGACTATTTTGCTAAATAGCATAAAACTGGTTATTCATCATAGACTCACCATTTGTGCGTTAGAATCCCCCAAGGACTGAAGCTCATATTGAACAGGTTGCCCATTTTGGTCCACTAGATGGAACTGCTCTGCAGAAAGAGTCTGAGTCTGAGTCAGGGGCCCTGGCACATTCTGTGATGTGAGGGAATCATCTGCTTCACGAGTAGTAATGGGTAAGACTCTAGGAGAACCATTTTGTCCAAAGGAAGGGTCCCTGGAGTCCATACACGTTAGAAGCTTTTGCAGAGAAAAAAAAATCACTTAGATGTTTGTAAAATATAATGTCACAATTTTTTTTAAAAAACAGAATGTTTATAATAAAAAGGTAAAGAATTCATTTTTCAGTTAACTATTCACTTTACTTTTTGCAGGAGCTGTCAATTTACAAAGACTGATATAGACACAAAGCAGTTCTTAAGTGAAATTGTTGACTTTTGTTATATTTTATTTCAATTTTATTTGAAATAAAATTGTCCATGGGAATGCAACCTGAAATGATGAAATATAATTCAACATACATATTTTTCTTTATATATAAATTTTTATGAATACATTATGTTAAGTAAAGCTCTATATTATGAAATTAAATATATGTAGAATTGTGGGTAATTAAGTGTCAAGATTCTTGAATACATCAAATATGACACTGTTCCTGAAGTATAAAATGAAGTTACATGGCATCTGTTTTCCCTTAGAGTGGGAGGAAGTTCCCAGTTGAACCCCTCCTTCACATACCTGAGAATCTGTCTGTGACTCTTGGGAATCATTATGGTTGACTCCTAAGGAATCACTGGACTGCTCCATGCTGATATCATATTCGATTCCATTTTCTTCAATTATTCAATAGCTGCAAGAGTTCAAATCTCTGATCAACTAAAGTACTTAACATTTTTATGGAAAGTTTGTTTAAAACAGACCTCTCACCTGCCCTACAGCATCACCCTATACAATTTAGCTTAAATCATATCCCTTCTACAAATAAGAAGATAAACATTTCTGTTAAATGACTTGCCAAAGCACCAGAATACATTCAAGGCAGAGCAAAGATTAGTGTTATTTAGTTTCCTCATCCTATCCTTAATTCCACTCATGTACTGGCTTATTAAGGTTGCTATTATGTCACAGGTATTGTTGTAGCCCTTCAAAAACTTCTAAAATTCTTGGGGCTGGCCCTGTGGCCGAGAGGTTAAATTCATGCACTCTGGTTTAGCAGCCAGGGGTTTCGCTGGTTCGGATCCTGGGTGCAGACATGGCACCGCTCATCAGGCCATGCTGAGGCGGCGTCCCACATAGCACAACCAGAAGGACCCACAACTAGAATATATAACTATGTACTGGGGGTCTTTGAGGAGAAGAAGAAAAAAAAAAAAAGACTGGCAACAGATGTTAGCTTAGGTGCCAATCTTTAAAAAAAAATTACAACAAACTTCTGAAATTCTCAGTTTACAAAGATTTAATGCAAATAAACGTTTTTAACTTCATGAGTTGAATGTGCCCTATTGTAGCATTAGATAATCTTAGAAAAGATCTCTTGGTATAGATGGAGACTGGGTATACACAACTCTTAACATAATATACAATCATACCACTTAATATTGGCTTGACAAGCTTTGACAATGAAGAAATGTGTTTTCCAAACAGTCTGAGACACTTAGGCCTAGAACAGCAGTGTTCTAGTGGAGGCGACTTGTCTCCTCACACAGTTCTCTGCCCTTGGGGATATGTGGCGATGTCAAGAAACATTCTTGGTTGTCACACCTGGTGGGGAGTGATACTGGAATCTAACGGGGAGAAGCTAGGAGTACTGCTAACCATCTTGCAACGCACAGGACAGCCCCACAACAAGATGTCGATGGTGCTGAGGTTCACAAACCCTGGCCTAGTATATTATAGTGACTACAGGATTGCGTAATATCTAAAAAGAATGACATTTTATGTCTCAAAATTGGAGTACAGTCAAATGAAACTGGAAGAATACCATTGAAACATTTATAATATAAAATAAGCTTCTGGAGTCTTTTTAAGAACCTACCCATTTAATTTTACTTTTCATAAGACAAAATAAGTTCTTTTTTAAAAATCTTTAAAATTTTATTTTTTAAATTAACGCACATTAAATTGAACTCTTTTTTTGGCACATAGTTCTATGGATTTTAACATATGTAACCACAACCACAATGAGGATACACATAATTCCATCACTCTAAACCCTAATTTAAATTTATACCTTGTACTTAAGATTTATTCAGTATATATATTTGAATATATTGAAAATTTATTTTTCTGTGATAGCATCTAAACATACATTTGTAAAATTAACCATTTCATAAAATCTACAAGGTTTGCCATTTCATTTTTCCAAAACATAATAAATACTTCTACTCAAATATAAGTTGTAATAGGCTATAAAATCAGTCTTATTTTAATATATGACTATAAAATATCTTAAAACTGCTTCTTCTTTAAGATTTTAAATTATCACTTGTATTCTAATCTAATTTATTATAAAAATTCCAAAAACCTACAGTTACCTCTTCGGCTATTAAAGTAAGAAAAAAATTTTTATAACTTTCTTTTCTGTTCTGAATTTTTACATTATAAATACATTAGTCAAGAATAATATTTTTTAGAAGGGGTTTAAAAAATAATAAGAAAGTTCCATTAAGAACAATACAGCAGGTTAGATACTGTAGAAGCCTCTCTTGTTAGATAACAAAAAACAGAGTTGATCTAAAACAAAATCTTTATTTTGTGGCTGGGCTCTGCTACAGAAAGTAACAAAAACCAGAGGCCACTCCCGTCCTCCAGCCTCTCCCCCCAGAAAAAAGAGAAAAGAAAAAGCTGTGAGCTAAACCTTGAGTGATGAGCACAAGCAGAGGAAATTTCCAAGGGCCGTGCTAACACACCGGTTTTGTGGCTGGGACACTGAAGCTTGGACAAGCAGCTGATAGGGGAGGAGAACTTAAAAATCCCAAGGTGAGACTAGGAACATGAAAGGTCCTGCTTCTGGTAAGAACAAACGCAGCTATTATTTGAAGGTACACAAACCCAATTAAGGCTCAGTTTCCCTTCACATTAAGATCAATCAAATATAAGTTTACAGTCAAAGAGTGTCAAAAATACAAGGAAATAAACCACTGCAAGAGAGGGTGAGTGGACTTGGACACCCCCTAAAGACTTCAAATGTTGGAACCATCTAATAATGAACATAAAATAATTATTTAATATTTAAAGAAATAAAAGAATGAATCACAGGAATAAGCAAGCAAGAAAAGACTACAAAAAGCTTAATTTGAAAAAGAACCAAATAGAAGTTTCAGAAACGAAAAATATCGATTAGATGCAGAAGAATTACTAAATTGGAAGACAGATTCTAAAAATTGCCCAGAATGCTTCATAGGAAAAACAGAAGATGAAAAATACGAAGAAGAGACTTAAAACTAGGCAAAATAGAATGAGAAATTATAGCACATCTATCACTGGAGTCTCAAAAGGATAGAAAAGAGAAAATGGACAAGAGACAATATTTGAAGAGATAATGTCTGACAATTTTTCAAAACTGAAGACATGAATTCCCAGATAAAGTAAGTATAAAATGTACCAAGATATATCAAAAGAAATCCATACCCAATGTAGTGAAAGTGCAAAATTCTAAAAAGAAGCAGGAAAATCTAAAATGCAGTCAGAGAAATAAGAACTTCGCCTGCAGAGTACTGACATTAGATATACAGCAGACCACCCAATAGCAGCAATGGCAGTAATGTCACAGCAACAATAAAAAAGAAAATAACTAGCAATGTACAAATGTATATGCTCAAAACTACTTTTTTGCAAAAGAGGATGAGAGAAAGACATTTTAAGATTAAAAAACCCTGAGTTTACAATGAACAGATCTTACATGAAAGAAACTTCTAAAGAATATAGAAAACAAAAATGATTTGAGATGCTAGAAAAATGGTAGACAAAAAAAGTAGTAACTCTATGAAAATTCTAAATAAACACTGCACAAATAATAATAAGATTATAATTTTGTGTACGTGTATTTTAAGGATAGAAATAAAATACTGGAGAGCTAAATAAAATACACATAACTCAGGAGGGGTGGATGATGGATAAACACAATATATCAAAACTTACAGGATCCAGGGAAAGCAGTGCACAGAGGGATATTTAGAGCAATAATGCCTATATGAAAAAAAGATAAAATCTCAAAACAATAACCTAACTTTATACCTTAAGGAAAAGAAAAAGGAGAGCAAACTAAACTGAAATCTAGCAGAAGGAAGGAAATAATAAAGATAGAGGGGAGATACGCAAAATCAGGAATAGAAAAACAACAGAACTATCAATGAGTCTAAAAGTTGGTTCTTACACAAGATTGACAAAATTGACAAACCTTTAGCTCGACTGACAATAAAGAAAGAGGGAAGGCACAAATAACTAAAATCAGAAATGAAAGTGGGGACATAACTACCAATCTTACAGAAATTAAAAGGATAATGAGAGAATACTAAGAACAATTGTACAACTATCTCTATTCAGATGACATGGTCTTATATATACAAATCCTGAAGAATACACAAAAAACTATTAGAGTTAATAAACAAATTAAACAAAGTTGGAGGATACAAGATAAACACACAAAAATCAGTTGTATTTCTATATACTAGAAATGAACAACCCAAAAATGAAATCAAGAAAATAATCCATTTATAATAGCAACAACAAGAACAAAATACTTACAAATAAATTTAACCAAGGAGGTACAAGACTTGTATGCTGAAATGATAAAATACTGCTTAAAAAAAATTAAAGAAGACCTAAATAAACATAAAGACATACTGTGCTCACAGAACTGGAAAATGTGAATACTGTTAAAACGGCACTACTACCCAAAGCAATCTACAGATCCAATGCAATCTCTATCAAAATCCCAAAGACCTTTTTCTCAGTCATAGAAAAGCCAACCCTAAAATTCATATGGAATGCCAAAGAACCTGAATAGTCAAAACAATCTTGAAAAAGAAGCACAAAGTTGGTGGACTTGTTCTTCTCAATTTCAAAACTTACTTCAAAAAAATGCCCTAGAGTACTCGAAAGAATGTGGTACTGAACTAAGGACAGATATGTAGATCAATGGAATAGAATTGAGAGTCCAGAAATAAACTCATATATCTATGGTCAAATAATTTTCAACAAGGGTACCAAAAGCATTCAATGGGGAAGGAATAGTCTCTTCAACAAATGGTTCTGAAAGAACTGAATACACACATACAAAAGAATGAAGATGTACCCCTACCTTACACTATATTAAAAAAAAAACAAAAACGGATCAAATAACTAAATGTAAGAGCTAAAGTGATAAAATTCTCAAAAGAAAACATAAGGGTAATTCTTCATAACCTTGAATTTGGCAATGTGTCTTTAGATATGACATCAAAGGATGAGAACTAAAAAAAAAATATATTGGACATTATCAAAATAAAAACTTCTGTGCAAAGGACACCATGACAAGAGTGAAAAGACAATCTAGGGAGAAGATATTTAGACATCAAATATCTGACAAGGGTCTATAATATATAAAGAACTCCTACAACTCAATAACAAAAAGACAACCAAAACAACCTATTCAAAAAATGGGCAAAAGAGTTGAATAGACATTTCTCCAAAGAAGACATACAAAGGGCCAACAAGCACATAAAGATGCTCAAGTTGATTAATCATTATGAAAATGCAAATCAAAACAATAATGAGATATCAGTTCAAACCTGCTGGGATGTCTATATTTTAGAAAAAGAAAATAACAATGGTTGGCAAGGATGTGGAGAAATTGGAATCTTCATGCATTGCCAATAGGCAGGTAAAATGGTGCAGATGCTGTGAAAAACTGTTTGGCAGTTTCTTAAGAAGTTAAACATAGAATTACCATATGACAGCAATTCCACTCCAGGTATATACCCAAAAGAATTGAAAACAGGTGTTCAAACGTAAACCTGTACACAAATGTTCATAGTAGCCCTATTCATAATAGCTGAAAGTGGAAACAACCCTAATGTTCACCAGCTTATGAATGGACCAACAAAATGTGCTATCTTCATATAAAGAGATAGTATTGAGCCATAAGAAGGAAAGAAGTAGCGATACATATACTACCACACAGAATAACCTCAGAAGCATCATGCTAAGTGAAGAAGCCAGACACAAAGAGTTACATATTATATGGTTTCATTTACATAAAACATCCAGTACAGGTAAATCCATACAGGCAGAAAGCAGACTGGTGGGCGCCAAGGACTTAGAGGAGGGGGGAACAGAGAGTAACTGCCAAACAGGTACAAGATTTTAATTGGGGATGATGAAAGCATTTTGGAATTAGATAGAGGTGGTACGTGCACAACACTGTGAATGTACAAAATGCCACTGAATTATCCATTTAAAAACAGTTAATTTGGGGGCTAGCCCTGTGGCCGAGCAGTTAAGTTCATGCTCTCTGCTTCGGTGGCCGAGGGCTTCACTGGTTCACATCCTGGGCGTGGACCTAGTGCCACTCATCAAGCCGTGGTGAGGCAGCGTTGCGCACAGTAGAACTGGAAGAACCTACAACTAGTGTATACACCTATCTACTGGGGGGCTTTGGGGAGAAGAAGAAAGAAAAACATTTTAAAGAGATTGACAACAGATGTTAGTTCAGGGTCAATCTTTAAAACACAAAGCAAAAAATGCTTAATTTGGGGGCTGGCTCTGTGGCCCAGCAGTTGGGTTCAGAGTGCTCTGCTTCAGCAGCCTGGGTTTGGTCCCAAGGCCCGGACCTGCACCGTTTGTCAGCAGCTGAACCATGGTGACGACTCACATACAAAGTGGAGGAAGACTGGCACAGATGTTAGCTCAAGGCGAATCTTCCTCATGCAAAACAAAAGAAGAAGATTGACAACGGATGTTAGCTCAAGGCAAATCTTCTCAAGCAAAAAAAGTAATAAAAACAGTTAATTTTAAGTTACATGAATTTCATGTCAATTTTTTGTGTGGTGCTGAACTAACATCTGTGCCAATCTTCCCATATTTTGTATGTGGGATGCCGCCACAGCATGGCTTGACGAGTGGTGTCTAGGTCCATGCCCAGGGTTCAAACGTGCAAACCCTGGGCCACCAAAGCAGAGTGCATGAAATTAACCACTACAGCACTCAGCCAGCCCTCACCTCAATTTTTTTAAAAAAGTAAAATGGTACCAAAAAGAAAAAACAGATGTACGTGTGTGAGTGTGTTATGTGTGTGACAATCAGGAAAATGTGAACATGCATTATACAGTTGATGATACTAAGGAATTTTTGGTGTGTCTTTAGGTCTGTGAATGATATTATGGATGAAATTGATTACATGATGTTATGATAGCCAGGATTTGAGGTGCTCTCTCTCTCTCTGTGCCTACTACTTACCTCAGTTTCCTCTTGTGTGGCTCTGTGTGGCATGCACGCCTCTTCTTGGGAACTGTGAGTAAAAAGCTATTTTTTCAATGGCAATCATCTCCTGATTTGTTGGCCTCACCATATCTGAATAGAAATAAAATCTATTTTAGGAGTGAAGTCAGCATCACGGAGGAGTGAGCTCTTTCGTTAGAGTCTCTCCCCTAAGATACAATGAAAAGGACATTTGTAAAGCAACAGAGGGCATGCACGCAAGACAACAGACATCTGAGAGACCCAGACAGCTGTACATCTGAAGGTGGGGGTGCTGGACCCTCCAGAAGGCAGTGGAAGGAGGTATGGGAATCTCCTCTCCCTCTACAACTGCAGCGACCTAGGGTGCTGGACTGCGCGTGGCCCTCAGGGGAGAGGGGAAGGGGGCAGTCCTCCACAGGAACGCCTTTGCTCTCCAAGTTCCCTCACAGCCCATGTAAAAACTCCACGTGGAGAAGACAAAGCAACCTTAACACCCCAGTTACATCAATGGATGGATCATCCATATAGAAAGTCAACAAGGAAATAGTGGAATTAAGTGAAAAACTAAACCAGATGGGCTTAATAGATATATATGGAACACTCCATCCAAAAACAGCAGAATATACATTCTTCTCAAGTGTGCATGGAACATTCACAAATACAGACCATATGTTGGGAAACAAAGCAAGCCTCAACAAATTTAAGAAGACTGAAATCATACCAACCATCTTTTCCAACCATAATGCTATGAACTAGAAATCAACCACAAGAAAAAAGCTGGGAAAGTGACAAATATGTAGAGACGAAACAACATGCTACAGAACAACAAATGGATCATTGAAGAAATTAAAGGAAAAATAAAAAAATATCTGGAGATAAATGAAAATGAAAATACACCATACCAACTCATATGGGATGCAGCAAAAGCACTCCTAAAAATAAAATTCATAACAATACAGGCCAACCTTAACAAACAAGAAAAATCTCAAATAAGCACTCTTAAACTACACCTAATAGAACTAGGAAAAGAAGAACAAACAAAGCCCAAAGTCATCAGAAGGAGGGAAATAATAAAAATTAGAACAGAAACACATGAAATTGAAACAACAACAACAAAAAAACAGTAGAAAGGACCAGTGAAACTAAGAGCCAGTTCTTCGAAAAGATAAACAAAATTGACAAACCATTAGCCAGACTTACTAGAAAAAAAGAGAGAAGGTTCAAATAAATAAAATTAGAAATGGAACAGGAGACATTAGAAAGGACACCACAGAAATACAAAGGGTTATAAGAGAATACCATGAAAAACTATATACCAACAAATTAGATAATCTGGAAGAAATGATTCATACAAACTCCCAAAACTGAAGCAAGAAGAAATAGAGAATCTGAATAGATCAATCACAAGTAAAGAGATTGAAACAGTAATCAAAAACCTCCCAAAAACAAACATCTTGGACCAGATGGCTTCTCTGGAGAATTCTACCAAACATTCAAAGAAGATTTAATACCTATCCTTCTAAAACTATTTCAAAAAGTTGAAGAAGATGGAGCACTTCCCAACACATTTTACAAAGCCAACATCACTCTGATCCAAAAGCCAGACAAGGACAACACAAAGAAGGCAAATTACAGGCCAATATTGCTGATGAACATAGATACAACGATCCACAACAAAATATTGGCAAACTGAATACAACAATACATTAAAAAGATCATACACTATGATCAAGTAGGATTTATACCAGGGACGCAGGGATGGTTCAACATCCACAAATCAATGTGATACACCACATTAACAAAATGAGGAATAAAAACCACATGATCATCTCCATAGACGCAGAGAAAGCATTTGACAGGATCGAACATCCATTTATGATAAAAAAGCTCTCAATAAAATGGGTATAGAAGGAAAGTATCTCAACATAATAAAGGCCATATATGACAAACCCATAGCCAACTACTCAATGGGGAAAACTGAAAGCCATCCCTCTGAGGATAGGAACAAAACAAGGGTGCCCACTCTCATCATTCTTATTCAACACAGTACTAAAGGTTTTGGCCAGAGTAATTAGGCAAGACACAGGAATAAAAGGTATCCAAATTGGCAATGAAGAAGCAAAATTCTCGCTATTTGCAGACGACATGATTTTATATGTAGAAAACCCTACAGAATCTATCAGAAAACTATTACAAATAATCAACAATTACAGTAAAGTTGCAGGGTACAAAATCAACTTATAAAAATCAGTTGCATTTCTATACTCTAATAATGAACTAACAGAAAGAGAACTGAAGACTATAATCTCATTTACAATCGCAACAAAAAGAACAAAATATCTAGGAAAAAATTTACCCAAGGAAGTGAAAGACCTATACAATGAAAACAATAAGACATTATTGAAAGAAATCAATGATGACATAAAGAAATGGAGGGGGCCAGCCTGGTGGCGCAATGGTTAAGTTTGCACATTCTGCTTCAGCGGCCCAGGGTTTGCTGGTTTGGATCCTGGGTGTGGACAGGGCACTGCTTGGCAAGCCATGCTGTGGTAGGCATCCCACATATAAAGTGGAGGAAGATGGGCACGGATGTAAACTCACGGCCAGCCTTCCTCAGCAAAAAAAGGAAGATTGGCAGCAGATGTTAGCTCAGGGCTAATCTTCCTCAAAAAATAAAAAAAGAAAGAAAGAAATGGAAAGATATTCCATGCACATGTATCAGAAGAATAAACACAGTTAAAATGTCCATACTGGGTCCAGCCCCGTGGTCAAGTGGTTCAGTTCATGTGCTCTGCTTCGGTGGCCCAGGGTTTTGCTGGTTCAGATCCTGGGAGCGGACATGGCACTGCTCATCAGGCCATGCTGAGGCAGCATCCCACACGCCACAACTAGAAGGACCTACAACTAGAATATACAACTATGTACTGGGGGGGCTTTGGGGAGAAGAAGAAGGAAAAAAAAAAAACATTGGCAAAAGATGTTAGCTCAGGGCCAATCTTTAAAAAAGAAAAAATTGTCCATACTACCTAAAGCAATCTACAGATTCAATGCAATCCCAGTCACAATCCCAATGACATTGCTTGAGGAAATAGAACAAAGAATCATAAAATTCATTTGGGGCAACAAAGGACCCTGAATAGCTAAAGCAACCCTCAGAAAAAAGAACAAAGCTGGAGGCATCACAATCTCTGACTTCAAAATATACTACAAAGCTATAGTAATAAAACAGCATGGTACTAGCAGAAAAACAGACACACAGATCAATGCAGGAGATCTGAAAGTAAAGATATAAAACCATACATCTATGGACACCTAGTCACCCACAAATGAGCTATGAATATACAATGGAGAAAGGAAAGGCTCTTCAATAAATGGTGCTGGGAAAACTGGACAGCCACATGCAAAAGAATGAAAGTAGACCAATATCTTTTGCCATACACTAAAATTAACTCAAAATGGATTAGCAACTTGAAGGTAAGACCTGAAACCACAAAACTCCTAGAAGAAAAACAGGCAGTACACTCTGACATCAATCTTAGAAGGTTCTTTTCAAACACTATGTCTACTTGGACAAGGGAAACAAATGAAGAAATAAACAAGTGGGACTTCATCAGACTAAAGAGCTTCTGCAAGGCAAAGGAAACCTGAACAAAACGAAAAGACAACCCACTAACTGGGAGAAAATATTTGCAAATCATATATCCAAAAAAGGGTTAATCCCCAAAATATATAAAGAAGTCACACAACTCAACAACAAAAAAACAAACAATCAAAAAATGGGCAGAAGATATGAACATTTTCCCAAAGAAGATACACAGATGGCCAACAGGCACGTGAAAAGATGTTCCACATCAATAATGAGCAGGGAAATGCCAATCAAAACTACACTGAGACATCATCTTACACCTGTTAGAATGGCTATAATCACCAAGACAAAAAAGAAATGTTGGAGAGGGTGTGGAGCAAAGGGAACCCTCATCCACAGCTAGTGGGAATGCAAACTCGTGCAGCCACTATGGAAAACAGTATAGAGATTTCTCAGAAAATTAAAAATACAAATACCATATGACCCAGCTATCACATTACTGGGTATTTATCCAAAGAACTTGAAATCAACAATTCAAAGAGACTTACACACCCCTATGTTCACTGCAGCATTATTCACAATAACCAAGACATGGAAGCGATCCATGTGCCCATCAACAGAAGAATGGATAAAGAAGATGTGGTGTATATATATATATATGTATATACATATACAATGGAATACTACTCAGCCACAAAAAGACAAAATTGTCCCATTTGCAACAACATAGAGGGACTTAGAGAGTGTTACATTAAGCAAAACAAGTCCCACAGAGAAAGACTAACACCTTATGATTTCACTCATATGTGGAAGATAAACTAACACAGGGACAAAGAGAACAGATTAGTGGTTACCACAGGGGAAGTTGGGGAGTGGGCATAAGGGGTAAAGGGGCACATTTAAATGGTGACGGACAAATAATAATGTACAACTGAAATTACACAGTTATAAACTATTATGACCTAAGTAAAAAAAAAAAGAAAAGAAAAGGAAATGATAGGCTTTGAGGTTGCCTTTGAAAGCAGTTGGGAGCTCCTTGGCATCAAGAGAAATGTCTCACTGCGAGGCTATTCTCTAGAAAAGATAAAGTTTTCAGTCCAATAAAAAAAATATATTTTAAAATAATCATAAACATATAAATGCTAGCATCCTAAATAAAACCTCAGCAAACAAAATCCAGCAATGCATAATAAAAAATGTTCTATCTCACTTGCCACCAACTTTAAGTACAGCCAATATGAACAGTAAGTTTAGACTAGAATTTTATATGAACAAAGTATGATACCAGCTGCCTAAAATAGCACAATGGCCTTAAAAAAATGAAAATTCTAGAGATAAACTTGACAAAGATATGGAAGATCTATGCACTGAAAACTACAAAACCTAGATGGGAGAAATTAAAAAACTGTTAGAATTAATAAACAAATTCAGTAAAGTTGCAAGATACAAAATCAATACATAATTTGTTATTTCTATACACTAATAATGAACTATGAGAAAGGGAAATTAAAAAACCAATCCTATTTACAATTGTATCAAAAAGAATAAAATACCTAGGAATAAATTTAACCAAGGAGGTGAAAGACTTGTATAGTGAAAACTACAAGACATTAATGAAAGAAAGTGAAGATACAAATAAATGGGAAAATTTTCAATGCTCATGGATTGGGAGAATCAATATTGTTAAAATGTCCTTACTACCCAAAGCAATCAACAAATTCAATGCAATCCCTATCAAAATTCCAACAACACTTTTCACAGAACTAGAATAATCCCAAAATTTATATAGAACCACAAAAGACCCCAAATAGCCAAAGAAATCTTGAGAAAGAAGAAGAAAGCTAGAGGTATCATGCTCCCTGATATCAAATTATATTACAAGGCTATAGAAATTACAACTTAATGGTATTGGTATAAAAACAGACACACAGATCAATGAAACAGAATAGAGTCCAGAAATCAATCCAGGCATATATGGTCAATTAATTTATGACAAATGAGCCAAGAATATACAATGGGAAAGAACAGTCTTTCAATAAATGGTGTTAGGAAACCTGGACAGCCATATGTAAAAGAATGAAACTCAACCACTATCTTATACTGTACACAAAAATAACTTAAAATGGATTAAAGGCTTGAACATAAGACCTGAAATCACAGAACTCCTAGAAGAAAACATAGGTGGTAAACTCCTTGACATAGGTCTTGGTGATGATTTTTACAATCTGACACCAAAAGCAAAAGCAACAAAAGCAAAAAAGTCCCAAGTGGGACTACATCAAACTAAAAAGCTTCTGCACAGCAAAGGAAACCATCAATGAAGCAAAAAGGCAACCTACTGAATGGAAAAAAATATTTGCAAATCATATATCTGATAAGGGATTAATATCTAAAATAAATAAAGAATTCATACAAGTCAACAGCAAAAAATCCAAACAATCTGATTTAAAAATGGGCAGAAGATCTGAATAGATATGTTTCCAAAGATGATATACAGATGGCAACAGATACATGATAAGATGCTCAACATCATTAATCATCAGGGAAATGCAAATCAAAATTTCACCAATTATAGTATCATAAAGAATTGCTCCATCACCATAAAAATCTCCTGTTGCGTCATCTATTTATCCCTCCCTAACACCCTCCCACCCTCCAACACCATCCCCAACCTCTGACAACTACTGATCTTGTTACTATGTCTATAGTTTTGCCTTTTCAAGAACGCCATATATTTGGAATCATACAGTATATAGCCTTTTCAAACTGTCTTCTTTCATTTGTCAGTGTGCATTTAATGTTTCTCCATGTCTTTCTGTGGCTTGATAGCCTATTTCTTTCTATCACTGAATAATAATAATTCACTGTATGGATATACCACAGAGTGATTATACATTCACCTATTGAAGGACATCGTGGTTGCTTCCAAGTTTTGGCAATTGTGAATAAAGTTGCTATGACTATCCATGTGTAGATTTTTGTTGGACATAAATTTTCAACTCATTTGGGTAAATACCTAGTAGTACAACTGCTGGATTTTATCGTAAGCCTATGATTTTTATGGTGATGAAACAATTCTTTATGATACTGTAATGGTGGATACATGACTTTACACATTTGGCAAAAGCCATAAAACTGTCCAACACAAAGAGTGAACCTTAACGAAAACTATGGACTTCTGTTCATAATAATGTATCAACAGTGGTTCATTAATTTTAAGAAATGTACCACACTAATGCAAGACGCTAATATAGTCATGTGCCACGTAAAAACGTTTTGGTCAACAACAGACCATATATATGACAGTGGTCCCATAAGATTAGTACCATAGAGCCAAGCTGTAGAGTAGGCTATACCACCTAGGTTCGTGTAAGTGCTGTATGGGAGGAAGAAATTTTCCTCTATACTCCTGGCTGGTCTAAGAATTAAACTGACATGAGACAGATTAACAGGAGAAAAACAAACAAAAGTTTAATCACATGTACACATGGGAGAAACAGAGGAAAACCAAGTGACTGACCAAAATGGCTGAAGCCCTCACCTTAAATGCCATCCTCAGCCAAAGATAAAAGAAAGTGTTGGGGGTGAGGAGAGTGGACTTCAAAGGGAAAGAACACAATTCACAGGTAGGTGAAAAGGAGCAAATGTTTGGAAAACAGGTGTTTGGCCACACAGAAACAGAAGAACACAGAGGGGAGCCCAAGAAACAGATTTTTCTAGGTTCCTCCCTATCTACCACCTAGTTCATGTTACGCTAAGGTGGTAGCCTGCTTCCTGAGACATGTTTTTTTTATCTGAATTCTTTTGGGCAGTTAAGGTGGAGGTAACGAAAAAAAACAGATTTTTAAGAATCTTTCATTTCTTAAAAAGAATCAGCCTAAAATAATCCCTACGTTAAAGAGACACATTTTGGGGTAGAAAGTTTTGTTCCCTTTCAGTACACTCTATGATGTTCGCACAACCACAAAATCACCTAAGGACGCGTTTCTCAGTAGAGATCCCTGCAGTAAAGCAACGCATAACTGTAACGGAAAACAGTGTGCTGGGGGGAGGGGGGGAGGGTGGGAGACGAGGGGGAGGAACATGGAAATCTTTGTATTAGCTGCTCGATTTTTCTCTAAATCTAAAACTGTTCTAAAGAAAGTCTTTCAGTTAAAAAAAGAAAAAGCAATCAGAGAGACTGTAAACCAAAGCCAACAACAAATCACAGTATATGAACTCCAAAATTATCCTGGAAGTTTTGGTTAAGTTATCACACTCTGGACAATGTTGGAGTTAGGTTGCAAAAGAAAATATATTATTTTTTCACTAACTTTTAAAATAAAAATGAGAAGGTTTTGTCAGTAAAATTGTATAAAATAGTTGAAGAGAGTGTTCTGGAGTGATAGGGTATAGGTTTGAATTTCAACTTTATACTTACTTGTCAAATTAGCTAATGACTCTGAGACTTAGTTTTCTCAACTGCAAATTGGCAATACTATTGTATTCACCTCTTTGGGTTGTTACAAAGATTAAACAAAGTAACGTATGCAAAGGGCTTGGTGCAGTTCCTAGTACAAGGTCAGTGCTCAGTAAATTACTTTTCAACCTTTAATTGTGCAAACTAAGATTAAAATTTCATCTACCCAGACTAAATAAACTCTTAGCTTCTTAAGGGCAAAAATTTGTTAACAGTCATCTCATCAATGTAATCAAAACTTTCATCAATGTAATCAAAACTTATCTGGACTTAGTATGAAGCTTCTAAATATATTTTTCTATACTGTCTGAAAAAAATTACAAAAAGTTTTTCAGTTTTAGATGACTAATAGACTCTATTTCAACATTATTATTGTTTAGTTTAAAAATTCACACATCTTTGGGGCCAGTCCGGTGGCGCAGTGGTTAAGTTCGCACCTTCCGCTTCGATGGCCCAGGGTTTGCCAGCCGGATCCCAGGTGTGGACCTATGCACCGCTTGACAAGCCATGCTGTGGTAGGCGTCCCACATATAAAGTAGAGGAAGATGGGCATGGATGTTAGCTCAGGGCCAGTCTTCCTCAGCAAAAAGAAGAGGATTGGCGTCAGATGTTAGCTCAGGGGTAATCTTCCTCAAAAAAAGAAAAATTCACAAAACATATAAATGTAATAGAGAAAGAACATGGGGTCAGTCTAGATTTAATGAAAAATTCAAATTGTTAATTTCTCTGAACTTCAATTTCTAGTTCTTTAAAATGAGGAGTTGGTATGGGTGATATCAAAGATCCCAGCCAGTTCTAAGATTTTATGTTTCTAACAGAAGATTGTCCCTGAGCTAACCTCTGTGCCAATCTTCCTCTATTTTTTGTATGTGGGACACTGCCACAGCAGTGCTTGACAAGTGGTGTGTGGTTTCACACCCAGGATCTGAACCCCCAAACCCCAGGCCACCAAAGTGGAGAACACAAACTTAACCACTACACTACTGGGCCGGCTCCCAATTTTTTTAAGTATATTGAAATATTCACTGTTTAAAGATATCGACATTAAGATTTAAAAATATTTTTGAGAGCTCTTTAATTTTTTAATGTATTATTATGATAGAATAAAGATTATGCATTTAATTGTGATAGCCAAAAAATAATTTAATGTTTATAGAATGTTTATTATACTTGACAATTATTAGCTAGAATCATTAACAAACACTCTATTGTTACGTGATGTAGGACCTATTATCACCATTTTACAGAAAAGGAAACTGAGGCCCACTGTTCAAGGGTATAAGGTTATCATTTATTGAGCACTTAGCATAGTAACGCACTATGCTAAAGCTGTTTTACATACATCATTTTATTTAATCCTTTCAACAAACCTGTGATTCAGCTGCTTTCTCCAAGTTACATATAAGGAAATAAGAATCAGGCAATTAAATAACTTTCCCAAGATTACAGAAATACTAAGCGGCTGAGCAAGGATTCAAACCTACATTTATTGATTCCAAAGCCCACTCTTTATTATCACAATAGGACCGCTTTCAAGGTAACAGACAGCTCCCTCCTTCCTTCATTAGTCACAGCTTTAAATCTTTTTTTGAGGGGGAGGATAGGTTAACAGATAAGAGATGCTAAAAAAAGTTCTTTGTGCATTTGTTCTCAACTTGTCCTGGTTGAAATTTAATTACAGGCAGTCCCTATGACACACAAGCCCCCCCTGCAAGCAACCTACAGCTCTCTAACCCGATGAAGAGGCCAGAGCTCTAACCACACAGGCATCGTGTCCACTGCGAAGACCTTTTGTAAAGAGAGTCAGGAGCGCAGCTTGGGAAAGAGAGGGAAAAGTGCAACTAGCTTAGGGGAAAGAACCCTAAAAACTCACGCCTAGTTTCTCAATAGGTGCCCTGATCCTGTTAGAAATTGTCCCCACTGGCCTACATCTTTTTCATTTTGTTTACTTTCTCTTACCCTATCTGAAATTTCACCAATGAAATAAATTTTCATTGGAGTTAACCAGCATTTTCTCTCAAAAAGTGAAAAACTCTGGAGAGACTATCAGTCATTAAGAAATTTGTGTAAATTTCTATCAGGATATCTTTCCTCTTTTAAGATGAGTTAAAAACAGCTACCCTGAAAAGCTTAATTTGGAGGTGAGAAAGCAAGTGCATTTGAACTCAAAGCACTTAAACTTAAAAGGGATTCGGCAGGCCTGAGCTAGGTGCTGCCGTGGAGACGCAGGGCAGGGTGACCGCCCTAGGGAAGGCGTGGGGAGGATGCTCACAGAGAAGATTGCCAAGGCAAACCTCTTACTTCAGAACTTTGCCCAGACTGGGATCTGGCCAATTGAAGAAAGACAACTTCTTTTCTCTATTGTCTTCTGAGAACACAAAACTCAAAATTTTCCCTTCAATATGCACCACAGGACATCTGAAACAAGCCTTTGTGATTGTTGTTAGTGCCATTGTGTCAACTCTGACTCCTAGTGACCATGTGGACAGCACAGCCGAACCCTGCCCGGCCTTTTTGCGCCATCCTCTCACCTTCCGGCGCTGTATCAGACAATGCTATTCACAGGTTTTCACGGCCAAGTTTTTCAGAAGTGAGTAGCCAGGTCCTTCTTCCTAGTCTGTCTAGTCTGGAAGCTTCACTGAAACCTGTCCACTGTGGGTGACCCTCCTGGCATTTGAAATACTGGTGGCAGAGCTTTCAGCAGCACAGCAACAGTATGACAACCAACAGACAGATGGTGTGGTTCCCTGACCAGGAAATGGTCCCAGGTGGTGGGGATGAGTGCACAAAATCCTAACCACTAGACCACCAGGGTTGGTGTTATTGTGATTACACTGATGAAATACTACTTTAAGTAGTTTCTATATGCAAAAGTGGGTTTCAATATCTATTGACCTAACCCATTGTTGAATTGGAGATTAAAAGTACATTTTTAAGGGGCAGGCCCAGTGGCATAGTGCTTAACTTTGCACGTTCCACTCTGGTGGCCCAGGGTTCGTGGGTTCACATCACATTCCAGGTGTGGACCTAGCACAGCTCATCAAGCCATGCTGTGGTGGCATCCCACATAAAATGGAGGAAGATTGGCACAGATGTTAGCTCAGCACAATCTTCCTCAAGCAAACAGAGGAAGATTGGCAACACATGTTAGCTCAGGGCCAATCTTCCTCAAAAACACACAAAAAAAGTACATTCTTAAGTTACAGACATCCTTTTTGAAAAATAATTTGAATACAGTGAAAAGTATTACTCCTTCCTCCCCTAATTCTTCTATCAATCTGCATTACTTTCTTCAAGCTTGACAATTGCAGGGTGATTCAAAATACCCAATTTTCCCATCTAACCTCAATGTTAGTATGTGCTGTAAATATTATCCCTAACTTTCAATTAACTATGTGAAAGTAAAGTTTTTAAGAATGAAGATATTAATATTAAGTAGCTAGGTATAAAATGTTCTTTTCCAACTGGTAACCACAAACAGAACAAAGTACCTATAAACAAAGTACAATTTGACTTTTTCATTAATATGTAATAGGCAACAGTTGATTTTTATAGAGCTATAACCTTCAATTAGTTAAAAATAAGATTATTACCTTCAGGCAGTAGCTCAAGTTTAAATTCCAGGCCTGGAGCATTCTACTACCCACAAAATGCCCTCTCTTGTTCACTGAAGTTCTTCCTTTTGGGGCACTAAATCATGATAGTGGTAACTTCATTTATGTGAAAGCTATAATTATATCTTCATAGCAGCATTTTTTCTGTAATGAGAAGGCAGATATTCATATACATTTTATTTTCCTACACATAAAGAAAGGTTTTATTATAAAATAGCCATCACCAGCCTGGTATAACAGAACCATCAATTGACTCAGTTAAGGAGAACTAAAGCCTAGGACTGACTTTACAGATAACTGCTTGTGTCCCGGGGCAGGTGACTTAGCCTCTCTGTTTGTTTCCTTATCTAAAGTTAGGTAGTTGGACTAAGGTTTTAACTCTCACATTCTGTAACTACTACTGACACAAAGACCTCTACAGGAAATTACATTTTTCTCCATAAGAAAAATATTTACAAATAGGGCATCTTTCGGAGTCATGGAAGCTTGAACTCAAAGGCCCCCCTCCCCACATCCCACTCCCTATAAAATCCCAGCCTTGATTTGACAAGCTTATTTCTTAGGCAAGTAGAATTGGGATTGGAGAAAGAGAGCTGAAAAAAAGAAGAAAGTATTAAATATGTAGTCTAGACAGTTAATCATGATTGGACTTCAGAACATACACTAACGCATTAATTTTGCATTCTAGAACGTTTCATATCACATTTAAAAAGTGGATGTTACCTTATATTAAAAGCAAAGATTAGGAAGAAAGTGTTAAATTAAAAATTTGCTGTTTTTATTTATAGAGGAAAGGGCTGTTTATTGTTGATACATAATGAATGCTCGGCAGAGGGAGGAGACTCCTCGGGCCGTAGTGACTCACATCTCTGCGGATCATACGTGGTCTATTGCTGTTTTGATTTTGTTGAACAGCATTTCTGTGTGTTCAAAATTTGAGAGGTAATTCTCAGCTGCAATTTCTAAAAAATTGTCTTAACATCTGATCATTTTGTTGAGTTTCTCCTACAGGCTTTTGTGTAGTAAAATTTATGCGTTAAAACCAGTGGTCCGAGAATAAATCACCAGACAGGATAACTCAAGGATGAAGCCCCTTGAAGTTTAGTCAGAGTTTCTCTTAATTCTACATAGCTTGGTTACTGTCTCAAGATTTAAAGGATCTTGAAATTTATTCAATATCAGTGTCAGATCTTATTAACTACATTAAAAAATATTGCTCAAAAGTACTTTAGAAAATACAATTTCTCTCCTCTTTCAGGGTAGGTAAATGACATAATGTTCATTTTATGATGTATACAAAATTACTATGAATAAGTGATGTCAAAAATTAAATCAAGACTCCTAGTTCACAAATAATTTATAAAATAATTTATTTTTTTAAAGATGGGTTTTGAAAGTTGTAGTATGTTAAATCAAAATCAAACTTTTAAATGTATGCAAATATACATAAACAATAACTCATTTTAACTTTTCAGTGAAAAACATTTAACACGAGTGTTCACAATGTCTCTTTTATCTAAGGTTTGTCCTCCCTATAAACTACCCTGTAATCTTGGTTCTACCCATTTCTTACCCTGTACACACATACCTCTTTTTACCTCTTTGCTCTTTGACACCTTCACAAATTATTCCCTATAATCCTCACAATGCCTATGAGGTAGATCTTATTATGTCGAGTCATAGGGAAGAAAACCAAAGCTGTCAAGTGAGTTGCTCAAGATCACAGACAGCATCAGAGCTCAGATTCAAGACTAAGTAGGGGGAAAAAAAAAAAAAGAACAGTGAGGACTCCAAAGCCCATGCATAGTCTTTATACTATACCACACCATGACCTCATATACAAAAAAAAGAAACATATAATCAAGAAAAATATATTTTCCAAGCTGTGGTTCTCCAGCCAACAATGTGTGTTCATGGGGACCGTAGCAAACGAATCATGCAATCATGCAGGAGATTGTTAAGAACCAAAAGCTTGCAGTTAATCTTCTAAGTAAATTTAAGAAAAACAAAGTAAAAGCACTAACTACCCCAGGTATTGCACAGAGGCAACACCAAACATGACACGTCACTGTTGAAAAAATACCAAAGCCATCACACTGGGAGTACACTTATTCTGGAACACTTATTAACTAATTTTCCCTTAACTAAAGGTCACAGTCAAATGAAAAATGTATTTCAGTGAATTCAACATTTCTGCTTTGCAAATTGAAGATTCATCTTCCTAAGCATTCAGGTTCTGTATCTTACTGATCATATTTTTCAATTCAAATTAAGATCAACCTGTATTGACTCCATCAGGTATTGTATTTTCTTATTTTGATAGATTTCAAATTAATGATAGCTAAAAATGTATTAGTCTACTGATTAACTAAACATTTTTAGAAGATATTTTAACCAGTGATATATTATCAATAATAAAAAATTATCTGAAAAAGAACTTAATTATTTGAAAATTTAGGTTCTAAGAATTTTAATTGAAGCAGTTTTACTGCTGTAACTCAAAAATCACTTAATGTTTAGAGGAGAATTTTAAAACTGTCAAATTTCTTTCCACTTCTCCAAAATTTTAAAAATATGGATTAAACAGCAGGACTTCAATTTAAAAAGTGTTTCAAACTTCAGGTGGTCTAACTTACAGGACACACACAAGTCTCACCATTACAATGAATCACACGGTTAAATGACCACCGTTGCCATCTGCAAGCCCAGTCCTTTCCTAGAACTTCAGCACCTAGGCTTTCTCATTTTATTCTTCTAACCATGAGGCTGTTCTCCCTTATTCACAATGGCAAAGCATCTACTTCAACTGACATCAAATGATGATGGTAATAACAGTTAACGTTTACTATGTGGCATTTAATTCTCACAGTTGAGGAAAGCGTGGCACAGAGAGGTTAACAAATTAGTAGCTGAGGCAGGATTCAAAGTTCCTGGGCCCGCATTCGGGTTCCAAGGCCTGCATTCTAAACAGGTGAGTCAACTGAGACCAGTCCTAGCTTCTCCGCCACGCCTCTCTAACAAAAGATTACCTTTCGCTTACAATTGTTTAAATCACTTCCCATATTCTAAGGTTGACTTAAATGTCGGGTGTCTACTAGTAATTTCAGTACATCTTCAGGCAAGGGAAAAGAGGACAGCTTCAGTCGTCTTCACCTGCACACAGCGCGCCCCGCCTGATTCTAAACCGCTGTCTCCTGGAGGCCCCCTCTGGGAGCTTTCCTGGAGAACGCCCTAAAAAGCGACTTTGAGATCCGGATAGTTCTCTCTCCGTCCATCCTCCCTCAGAAAGACAACTACGTTCAACTAGAGTAATCCTCGGGCACCGCGATGAAGGCACAGGCCTTTGGGTAACTTCAAGACAAAAAAAAAAGTCGGAGCGCGGAGAGGGCGTGGGAGGACGCCCTTCCCGGTCTACACGTACACTAACACGGGCGCACACAGAGAAGAGCCCCCGAGAGCGCGGGCGCCGCCGCCCGGGGCCGTCCTTCCCGCGGCGGGGCTCCCCGCCTCGGCACGCCCAGCCTCCACCCGCGCCGCCGGCCTCGCCGGGGCCCGCGAGCGCGTCCCGGGCGGGGTGGGCCTCGCCATGGAGGGCCCCGCGAGGCCGCGAGGCGGGGCGCGGACGCCTCAGGGCCGGGCTGCGGCAGGGGCGGGGGCGGCGGCGGCTCGGGGGCCGGCGGGTCGGGAGGTGACGGCAGGAGGACGCAGGAGAGGGAAGGGGGCTGGGAGGCAGCGTCCGGTCCGTCGGCGCTGACAGCTCTGCCAAACCTCCGACTCGCCCAGTCCCGCCGCCGCCGAGAGCCCTACAGGGCGAGCAGGGAAGTCCACCAAGTGCTGGAGCAGAGGGGAGAAAATTCAAAACGAGTCTACTCAACCTCGTCTTGGCTCCGAGGCCCCGCCATGGAGACCAGCACCATGCGCAGGCGCACCACTCCGAGAGCGCGCAGCGCAGGGCCAGGAGAAAAGTCCACTGTCGGCCACCGTCCTCGGTTGCCTTTCAGATTCGTTCTGTTTTCTGTATTCCAGACTCTAACCTGCATCTAAAGCGTAGAGGGCGGGGCGAGAACCCACAAAAAATCTTGACGGAGTGATGTTCTGATTGGGAGTATGCGCGAGAAAATAAACCTAGAAAGCCTTTAGTAAATGAAAGCTGAAGGCAGAGAAAATATAATAGATATCGGGCTGGAGTCTGGAAGGTTTAATGCAAATTAGATATCCCGAGGGCGGCGCGGCAAAAAGACTACGATTCCCATGGTGACAGCGTCTGAGAAGCGCTGCTTTCTGGGGGTTGTAGTATCTAGGAGCTGTGAAGTGATCGGGTCTAAAGACAGCTTCTTAAAATTTAAAAAAAGAGAGAGAGAGAAGCAGATTTGAACTGGGCCTTTCTGTTTCTTCATAATCCATCACAGGCCTAAATATATTAAAAGAAATCCAAAAAGATTAAGGGGACACGTCGCCTTTAAGGCTGTGCCGTACTAATCGATGATTCCTCGCTCTGGGATAGGTAGTTGCTGTGTGTGGGCTGGTCCTCTGAGGCAGCGCAGCCTCGTGGTGCCTTCTTGCTGAGGAGCCCCGAGGAAAGGAAGCGGGGCCCGGTCTTGGACGGCAGCCTCTCGCTGCCCTGTGCTGTCTACTGTTGAGCTGCCTCCTCTTGCAGTCCTGAGAGACCAGAGCGCCGGTCGTCCGACTGTTGCCCCGCGCGCATCCGCAGGCAAGTCTCGTGTGTGCTCCCCGCCATGGCTCAGCTTCAGACACGCTTCTTCACTGACAACAAGAAGTAAGTAAGCCGCCTCCCCTTCTCTCCCGCCTCCCTCCTCCCTGGGATCCTTTCCAAGGACTCCTTCGGTATGACCTTGTGGATCCCTGTTTGTCTTTGCCGTCATGTCACTCCCCCACCCCACCCCCTTTTTTGCTGGGCTCCTCGCTTGAGCGCGTTTTCTGCTCGAGTGGAGGCGGGACCTTAGAGCATTTCTCAGGGACCGATCTCTGAGATCACCTCTTTTCTGCCTAGCTTCTCAGGCTCTATATAATTTGAACTGTGAGTGCGGAGGGCCTGAAGGGCTTCAGGTTTGCTTCCAGAATGGAGCACATTATGTAATCTAACAATGAACAATGCACCAAGTCGTTACAGGCTGGCTGCTAGTGGAGTTTCACAGTTTCTGGCGACACAACTTTTTCTTTTAGGTAGGTGATAGACAATGCTTTTCTAAACCAGGTTGGAAAGCGGAACTCTGAATAGGAGGTTGGTAGAATTCGTTTTTGATAGAAGTGTGAAGTCAATTCAGTTACAGATTTGTGTATTTGTATACATACATATACACGTATGCCTTTGTGTATATATATATATACACCACTGTGTGTGTGTAAACATACATGTATATATAAACATTTTTACCAGTGGTCCCCAGGTCTGTAGCATTTGTTTGAAACCTAATTATCTTCTGCCTTGTGGTGTATATTACCGTATTAACTTTTCTTTGTGTTTGCCTGGTCTCTTCAACTATATTGTAAAGCTCTTAATGGTAGGCACTATGTATTAAGTTTCTTAGATTGACTGAGTCAGCAAATGTTTGTCAAGTTCTTCTGGTACTGATAATAATAAAGATTTGTTTTATTAACAAGGTTATGTCAGCTATAAGCTCGAAAACGCCCACTTCAATTAAGATTATATCTTTGTGTTTATAGCTTTATGAGTTGACCTCATTTTACTGAACAAAATAGTAAATGAAAGAAAGAACCAAAATTTTTAATTTCTAGGTTTCATTATCTTTTGGGCAACCTAAATAACTGCTAACTTTCTTTGGCATGAGAAATATGTAACTACAGCCTTACTACTCGAAGTGTATTTTAGGACAGGCAGCATCAGCATCACTGGGGAGATTGTTAGAAAAAAGCAGAAATCCTGGACTCCACCCCAGACCTGCTGATCTGGAATCTACATTTTAACAAGAACTGAAACCCCCCTCACACCCCCATTGTAGCAAAAAGAGAAACTTTTCCATTCTCTGCAGATACAGCCTTAATTCAGGCCTTATAGAGACTTTTTTTTATTACAACTTTATTGAGATGTAATTAACATACAATAGAATTCACACATTTGAAGTGTTCAATTCAGTGTTTTTTAGCATATTTGCAGAATTATGCAACCATCACTACAGTCAATTTTAGAACATTATTCATTCCCCTTTAGCTCTTACCTGTCCCCAATCCTTCCACTACCCCCAGCCCTGGGCAACCATTAATCTACTTTCTGTTTCTGTAGATTTGTCTGTTCTGCACATTTCATATAAATGGAATTATATAATATGTGGTCTTTTGTAACTGGCTTCTTTCACTTAGTATAATTTTCAGGGTTTGTCTGTGTTATAATATGTATCAGTACTGCATTTCTTTTTATGGCCAAATAATATTAACATTGTATGGATATACCACATTTTTTTCCATTGTTTAGTTGGTGGATATTTGGGTTGTTTCCACCTTTGGCTATTATGAATAACGGTAATGTGAACGTTTGTGTACAAGTTTTTGTGTGGACATATATTTTCATTTCTCTTGGGTATATAATTAGGAGTGGAGTTGCTAGGTCAAACAGTAATTCTATGTTTAACTTTTTGAGGAATTGCCAGATTTTTCCCAAGCAACTGCAACATTTTACATTCCCACCAGCAATGACTAAGGGTTTATCTACATCCTCACCAACACTTATTATCTGTCTTTGTTTTTATAGCCATCCTAGTGTGTGTGGAGTGATAGCTCAGTGTGGTTTGATTTGCACTGCCTTGATTACTAATGATGTTGAGCATCTTTTCATGTGTCTGTTGGCCATTTGTATATCTTCTCTTGAGAAATATCTATTTTAATCCTTTGCCCCTTTTTTAAATTGGGTTGCCTTTTTATTATTGAGTTGTAAGTGTTATTTATGTATTCTAGAATCAAGTTCCTTATCAGATGCATGATTTGCAAATATTTTCTGCCATTCTCTCTTACAAGAGTTTCCTGTTCTCTTCTTTCTGTCATGTGTTCTTCTAATCCAGCCTCTGCAGTGCTGTCGAGAAAGATCTAATGATCTTCCCTAATGATGTTATTCCTTAACTCCGACTGCTACAGTGATTCCTCATTACCCAGGGAAAGAAGGAAACGCTTCTTCACACAGTATATAAACTACTCCGTGCACATCTCTTTAGCCTTATCTTTGGTCACTACCTAGAGCAAAATTGGACTTTCTGGAACAGGCTGGCTGGGCAGTGTAATAACTCTCAGTTATTGTCTTGCTGCTCGCCCCACTTTCCCGCACCCTTTTTCCTGTCCACCCACCTTTCACCTGGCAAAAACTCGCTTTTCTAGATAGAGCTGAAGGCCCTGCTCTTCTATCCTCCTTTTCTCTGGTTGAAATGACCTAATA
The DNA here is from genome assembly GCF_041296235.1 of Equus asinus. Lineage (NCBI taxonomy): Eukaryota > Metazoa > Chordata > Mammalia > Perissodactyla > Equidae > Equus > Equus asinus. Next base: position 137,697,951 of record NC_091793.1, on the reverse strand, counting down.
CTTTGTTCTCCCAGTTTACTTGTCACTTGTAACATTATTCTTAAAAAGTCTGATTGTAGTTGATTACCAGACTTTAACTCTTTGTGAGAACAGAGACCATATCTTAATTCGTTTTTGTTAACCCCATGTAGCAAGATATCTGGTATGTATTAGATACTCAGTAAATGTTTGTTTAGTGAGTAAATGCACATTTGTTAAAATATCTGTAGACTTGATCTTGATGTATCGTTTCCTTTTTATAGATATGCGGTAGATGATGTCCCCTTCTCAATTCCTGCAGCCTCTGAAATTGCTGACCTTAGTAACATCATCAATAAATTACTGGAGGCCAAAAATGGTGGGTATACATGCTCTGAGAAGTTACGAGAGGGCACAGTGCCACTAACTACACTAAAATATATCACATTTTAATTTTATTTACATATCTTTGGCTTTATTTTATAATACTACATGCATTTTATAACAGTAAAATTTATAAATTATATGGGTTTCCCTGCTACATGATACTCAGAAAAATGCTTTAAAATAAAAGTTTTCAGAAAAAAATATTACAGTTTAATCTGCTTTTAAGGGAACATGGAGATAAGGTGGTTGAGATTTAGGAATAAAGATGTTGATATAATAGTCGTGATGTAGAGGTCATCAAGACATTGGGATTGTGCTAGAGAGGGCTGGGCTGGGTAGGCATGAATGAACATCTTGGTTCTTGGGCCTCACTTGCTCTACTTCTGCAAGGCAAAACGACATTATCAGTATTTGAGTATTTTGGGTAATAACAAATGCCAAAATTAATAGTGGTATTTTTTTTAAGTATTTAGAATTCATAAGACAATTAATGGATAAAGCAAACATTTATAAACATGCAAGAGTATCAAGTAAAACATTTATAAAGGTATAAATATTAAACATATGTATTGTACGAGTATAAATTATTAGCGCATAAAATTAATATGAACAATGTCTGCAGAAATACTGATTAAACAAGATTGGCCATAAGTCGATAATTGTTAAAGTTGGGTGATAGGTGTATGAAGGTTTATTATATTATTCTCCACTTCTGCCTCTGTTTTAAATTTCCTGTAATAAGATGTTTTTAAAAAACTAATGAAACCATACATAAAATAGAAGATTTAAACATGAAAAATTGAAAATAGCATAAAGTGTGATGTTTAAAAGAAAATTTGTCCATGGAATCACCATTTAGAGGCAAGCATATTTTCACACAGGTGTTTCCGACACTTCAAGGCTCTTTTGATTCTACCCTAGTTGGAGGAATGGGGAGGTGAGAGTTAGAAACATTGCCTAATATTTTCCCTTCATCTTCAGATAATCCCGTAACTTTTTTAAGTTTGAGATGATGTTTTTGAACATCTGTTTTGGGAGGGGCAGGGTCTGTAATCTTTTCATTGCTAGCAAGCGGTAGTTCTTGATTCAGAGGTATTCTGATAGCATTTCCTATCAGTCCTTGTCTTTACTTTCATCAGGAATGTATGGAGATTCTGATGCATCGTTACTTTTCTAAATTTGCTGAAAAAGTCTTTGAATTAGAAGAATCATTTTTGCAATAGAGGCTTTGCAATAGCAGTATATGGTTGTTTGTTGTTGCCCAAATAGTTGAATATTTTTCTAATCTTGTAGATAAACATTGGTTTGTCTTTTTGTATAAATTGAATAACTGAGTCATTGCTCTTGAGTTGAAGATGCAAATGATTCAGATTTCAGATTTTTAAAAGTAACAATCTAAATGATCAACGAGGGAATTCTTTCAGAAGGATTATACCTAATAAATGCAGAAAGAATGAAACATTTTTAGCATTTTGAAACTAAATTAAGTAATGGATTTAAGTAGTGATTATCAATAGCTGCTAAAACCATTAATTAGGTAAAAGGCTGACAGAAAACATTATGATGGGTGGGATCAGACTGACATCATCTGAGCCCAGAGGTGGATCTTAAAATCATAAAAAAGACACAACAAGATAATATGCTTCCTGTGATGCAGTAGGAAATGCACAATACTGTGTGTAAATATTCTTGCCTCCTTGCCCAAAAAAAGCACACTTGAAATCTAATCTAGTGTTTAGGTCTGCCTAGTATACAGGATGTACAGGTGCTGGAGGAACATGTTAGGGGACACCTTGCAGTTGGAATCAACCAAACCCAGAATGTAAGAAATATTACAAGACAGATGTCCCAGTTTCTTCAACAAATAAACGGCAAGGGAAGAAAAGGAGGAGAAACAGTTAAAGATTAAATAAAACATATTAATCAAATATAATGTGTGGATTTTGGGTGCTGGTTCTAAAAAGCTCACTGTAAAAAGACACTTGTGAATTGAGGAAATATGAACATAGGCTATTTGATATTAAAAGGAATAATTGTTAAATTTTTTAGCATTGTGACTTTTTAAAAATTCCTTATAGTTTAGAGATACATACTAAAGCATTTACAGATGAAAAGATGTCATTTCTGAGGTTTGCTTTAAAATGAACCAGTAGAGGAATGGACAGAGGAGTATAGATGAGTGTCCATGAGTTGGTAATTGTCCGTGTGTGGTGGAGATGGGGATTCATTTTGTTATTTCTCCTGTGGTATATATTTGAACGTTTTCATAGAATAAAAAGTTATTTGAAAAATTAGACGAAAAATAATAATAAAGAAATTATATCAACAGAACAAAGTATTTCTGTTCTTAAAAATCACATAGTATGGGGGGCTGGCCTGGTGGCATAGTGGTTGGGTTTGTGCTCTGCTTCAGCAGCCTGGGGTTCGCTGGTTTGGATCCTGGGTGTGGACTTATGCACTGCTTATCAAGCCATGCTGCGGCAGGCATCCCACATATAAAATAAAGGAAGATGGGTGCAGATGTTAGCTCAGGGCCAGTCTTCCTCAGCAAAAAGAGGAGGATTGGCAGAGGATGTTAGCTCAGGGCTAATCTTCACCAAAAAAAAAAGAAAAGAAAGAAAATCACATAGTATATACACTGGAATACATGGCCTGATTGTCATGGAGAAATTCTGGAGAAACTCAGAGGCCACACTGGAATAACAGGTCCCTGTTTGTTTTGAGGTGTCTCGTATACCTCTGCCAATCCACTTCATGTCCTAAGAGTGATAATTTTATCATGTATTTTCTTTAGAGTTCCACAAACATGTGGAGTTTGATTTCCTCATCAAGGGTCAGTTTCTGCGAATGCCCTTGGTCAAACACATGGAACTGGAAAACATCTCATCAGTAAGTTCAGTGCTCACCTGCTCTTTTTTCCTTACAGTATTATCAGATAATGTAGGTAACTCCGGTTAGAATCAGCATGAATCTACAGCAACCAAGATCCTTTTGATTATTGGTTTTTCCTAGAAATTTGAGCTTCAGTTTCTATATTAAATTTTGAAATCCCCTTTTTTCTTCTGAGAGTATATTTAAGAAATGCAGATGAATGAATATGGAAAGATACCTTCATATTTGTGGAAGAATTATCAAGAAAGGGCATAGCAAATATATGTTTACTACTACTAAAGGTGTACAAAATGATTGTGCACATATAAAAACTTACAGGTGAGGTTATTGTGATTTATAGTGACTTCTCCCCTTCCTCTAATCTCCAAACTGCTTTTAATATTGCTTCTATAATTTAAAATGCAATTTATAATTGCTTTTATAATTTGGGGGGTAATTTTTAGAACTGTGGTAAAATATACAGAAAATTTACTATTTTAACCATTTTTAAATGTACAAGTCAGTGTCATTAAGTACATTTTCAGAACTTTTTCATCATCTTAAAGAGAAGCTCTATACCCATTAAACAAATACGCTTTTATGATTTTATAATTTAAAGTTTCTTATATTCTTTTTTCTACTTTTAGCATAAATTTTCCAAGGTCATTAGTATTTCTTTATATTACTCTTAGCATACTGTTAGGTCAAATAAAGGTTTTCACTGTTTGTGTGGCTCCACATTGTCTGGTTGTGAAGGGGACTTAGGTGAAGGAGCTGTATTAAATGGGGTGTGTTATCTTCATAATGTACCATCTTAAAGTTGCACCCCCTGATGGGTGTCTGGTTTCTCTCTGTGACCAGGAAGAGGTTGTGGAACTGGAATACGTGGAGAAGTACACCGCACCTCAGCCCGAGCAGTGCTTGCTGCACGATGACTGGATCAGTTCCATCAGAGGGGCGGAGGAATGGTATTGCCAGATGAGCATTCTCGTGTCTGATTCCTTATGCCACCCCATCACTCTTTTTAAGTGCATGATGTGCATGTTTGTCTCTGATTCTCTGTTCTTCTGTAAAAGTGATTTTGTGATAGATGTATCAGTGACCATGCCAAAGATCTTTACGTTCAATATAGGCAAGAAGAAACATATGTATTAATAGGTTTTCTTTTCTGTCTCAAGATGTTATAGTGACATATGTCTTTGGAATAAGTCTAGTGTCTTAGGGTATTTATTTGATTGAGCATGTTGCTTTTAAAAACTAGGTTATAGTTTGTTTCATAGCTGGAAAAAAACCCTTTTATAGCCACAGATTTCCTGGCCTACTACCATGAAGATGCAGATTGTGCTATTTTAGGGCTAAAGGGGGCAGACTGGGATCAAGAAGGTATGGATGGCTCAGAGCAAACCCCCACTGGCCTTGCTTGTAGAACAGCACCTCAAGAGTGGATCATAGTAGGAGCTTACTTTCAAAGAATGTCTCCCTGGAGTTATTACCCAAAGTTATGTTTTTACTGGTTTTACTTTTTCTTTATGTGGTTTTACTGTTTTTCTATTTAATGGTTTTCACTGGTTAAATACAAAGGACTATTAACACTTTACAAGCAATTTGCTTAGCTTCCCTGAGAGTTGTAGTATTTACAACGATAGTAAAAATGAGATCTAGGGTTTGTTGGTTATGTTTTTATTTTTAGGAGGTCAGGAAAAGCCAAATGTAAAATCTTCTGATCTATTCTAGTGTGTTTTGAAATCTTAATCTTCGTATTAAAGAAGAGTTTGAAAGAATAATCCTCAAGAAATTGCCTTAGAAATACAATCAATTTTAGGGTTTGAAAAAGCTGCTTTTTGTATTTCATAGGATTTTTTTCTCCTCATAGGATCCTGACTGGTTCTTATGATAAGACTTCTCGGATCTGGTCCTTGGAAGGAAAGTCAATAATGACAATTGTGGGACATACAGATGTTGTAAAAGATGTGGCCTGGGTGAAAAAAGGTGGGACTCTTTGCCTGAACTAAGAGGGTTGTGGATCGGGAATTGGCAATAGGCATTTTCAGTGCTGGGGCAGAATGGGGACAGGGTAGGAAATGTCTCATGTCTCAGTTATTATGAGGTCTTTCAAAAATATAGAGTTCAAGGGGCCAGCCCAGTTTCGCAGTGGTTAAGTTTGCATGCTCCGCTTCAGTGGCCTGGGGTTAGTAGGTTCAGGTACTGGGCGTAGACCTAGCACCACTCATCAAGCCATGCTGTGGCGGCATCCCACATAAAATAGAGGAAGACTGGCACAGATGTTAGCTCAGCGCCAATCTTCCTCAGACACGCAAAATATATATATAGTGTTCAAGAACAAGAGGTTTATATAAAAAATTGAATAAATTAGGGAAAGTGGGTCCTTCCTAAAATTATATCAGATAATATACATTTTTAAGTTAATACTGAGTGTGTGAAACTCACACAGTATAGTACTTTTCTAGTATTTTTGAAGATTGTTCCCTTTACACTGTAAGTTAACTTAGGTTTCCAAGCCACCTATGTGAGCTCTTTTATCTTTTTAACGTCTTTCTCAACAACAACAAAAACTTCAGTTCTTTGGTTTCAGAACATGATGTATTTTAACTGTTCTTCTAATTTGTTTCTGATTGTGTTCTCCTCTTCAGACAGTTTGTCTTGCCTGCTGCTCAGTGCCTCCATGGACCAGACTGTCCTCCTGTGGGAGTGGAATGTGGAGAGAAACAGTGTGAAAGCCCTGCACTGCTGCAGGGGTCATGCTGGGAGTGTGGACTCCATCGCCATCGACAGCACAGGGACCAAAGTGAGTAGCTGTTGTCTCATAGGACTCTGTCGAATGAGAATTTGAGCTTACGCAAAAGGTTTTTTCTCCACGTATTCATTGTGATTGGCCTATTTTCATATCAGTTGTTTCAAACGAAAAGTAAAGACTCATACAATCAGAGATGCAAAGATTCACTTCCTCAGCCTGGGTGTCTCTGGTTTTGAACTTTATGTAAATTACAGAAATTTTTAAAAATCACATAAACAAGCAATTTCTTTACCCTTCTTAAGTCATAGTGATTGACATTTTCAATCTTTCAGCTACTCACAGTGCTGTCATCAGCTGAAAGCGTATAGTTGATTGTCTAAGCCTTAGCACACACTAAGGTTAGTGTCAGTAGAGGTTGTTTTACTATCATTGCTGATTTACTCTTTGTCACAACGAGGTGGCAGAAGTTAGTTAAAAGGAAGCAAACCTGAAGACAACACTGTATTGACTCTTGAGGGCTTACAAACTCTCTCACCATTTGACAGTTCCCTAAACCACACTGAAGTATTCTGGATTTAAGAGTGCTTCTTCGGCATTTCTATGCCAGTTTGCCAGAACAGAGGACATTTGATGTATTCAAAGGAAAAGAGTTATGATTATTCATATTGAGCCATGAAGAAGATTTCCATGTTGTTGAGTCCAAACTTAAGTGAATTCACTGTACCCTGTCTTTTGGCTACGAGAGACAGAAGCTCCTCTTGAACTTATTCAGCTTCAAAGATTGTGAGATCCAAGGAAGGAGTGGACAGCCACACCACCAGCAGGGTGATGAGGCAGTGGGGTCTCAGGACCCAGTGGAGTGGAGGCTTGAACGTGGCCGTCACACCCTTCCCTCTCCTGTTTCCCTAGGTTGACTTTTGTTCTCTCTCGCCTCAAACTGGCTCTCTCCACATGGCAATGAAACCTGGCCTTCACTAATTCCAGATTTTACGTCCTATGTCATCTGTCCCTGGAGAAAGACTAACTTCACCTCCCAGGAACAGAAGTTTTCAAAAAAGGTCCTGAAGGAGGAAGAGACCTATTGGCACAGTGTGGTCACTTGCCCACCCTGATCTGAGCAGCCGTGGCCAGGGCACAGAGCCGTGTAAAAATGGCAGCTTCCTCAACTGCCAGGAGATAGAGGGTGCAACCTCCAGGAGACTAGGAAGACAGGCAGATGCTATCACAGTAGTAAGGATTTCAGAGCAAAGGAAAGGTTTTAAGTTAAATAGCAGAAAAAATAAGGCAAATAATATGATGGATTATATTACATACTCGTTTTCCCTTCATATTATTCTGTTTAGTTTTGCAGCGGCTCCTGGGATAAGATGCTAAAGATCTGGTCTACAGGTAAATTAAATATTTCTTTTGCTTTGCTTATTAATGATATTTCAAGAATTTTGCTGGAAGAGGAGTTTTTAACCCATATTTTGCCAGAGCTTTTTATGATACAAATAAAGAAGCATAGTATAGAGAAAAATTAGTGTATTTCTTTGTGTTTCAAAATGCTTTTCTCTCCCACCGCCCCTTATTTACTGGACAATGTCACTGAATTGCCACAAGTATCAATAACATGTTTGGTGCAATGGGACATAACTACCTTAGTTCTCAGAGTTCCCTTATTCAGGAACTTGGAAATAAACAAAAATACCTTCTGAGTCATTTTGATATACTTTACTGTTAGAGAAATTTCTTAGTTAAGCTGATTTACTTAAAAAAAAAACTTAATACAGTTTTACCAAACTTAACTTTTTTACTTTGAAAACATAAATTAAAAGGAACAACTAAAGGAGGAGGAGGGAGGAGTCTTAGAAGAAGGTGCCTTGATAGTGCTAAGAAGACGCCGACAGTAGAAAAGGGGAAAAAAAAAACCCACAGACATTTAAACTTTAAGAAATGGTGGTCTAAAACAGTGCACAGGTAGACAGATCAGAAGGCTTCTGTTACTTCTGAGGGAATTGCCGTATTACAGTATAATACCCTAAATACAATTCACAAAGTAGAGTTGGGGGATCAAGAAAAGCTTAAACAGTTTTAAATAATTATGCGTAAGATGGCAGGATATATATAATCCATTTTAGTAGATTTTCCACAAATGCTTAAAGCAAACAGTTTTGAGGGAGAAAGTGGTTTGTTTAGAAATTTTTCCTTTTGTGGAATATTTTATTCTTTGATAGCACTGGGTAAATGAGATATTGTATATGATTAGTTGTTACCCTAAAGGCATTTATAGGGAGAAAGCAGATAATATTTATAAGATAGTTACAAACATTAAAATCTATGGTTTTCCATCTGGGTTTGGTATCTAGCTAAATGATATATCACAAAGATTTTTTTAAAAAGTCAAAAAGTGGAGCTGGCCCGGTTGGGTAGTGGTTAAAGTTTGAGCACTCTGCTGCAGTGGCCTGGGGTTCATGGGTTCAGATCCTGGGTGCAGACTTACACTCTGCTCATCAAGCCATGCTGTGGTGCTGTCCCACACACAAAATAGAGGAAGATTGATTGGCACAGTTGTTAGCTCAGCTTGAGGAAGATTGGCCACAGATGTTAGCCCAGGGCCAACTTCCTCACCAAAACAAAACAGTCAAAAAGTAACTATAAAACATCTGATTCATTGTTAGAAAAGTTAAATAATCAAGAAGAATAAACGTGACTGGAATGTGTGTTTGTTTACCTTGTCATTCCCTTCTTCATAATAATAGATTATTATCTCCTACAACTAATAGAATATTCATAGATGTGGTAAAGTGATGAGTATTCATGATGATGATCTTAAAGACATAGCAAGATATCAAACTGGTTAAGTTTTAGGGTTTTAATGTACTTTATTTTTTGCTTTGTCTTTTTGGAAGATTGGTAACCCAGGTATTATTTTATATATAATTTTCTATGAACCAAAATAAGGAGGAATATGATTCCCTAACCAGTTGAGATAACATAGAGAAAGTATATACCCAGAAATGTTGTAAGAATTCTTTGAGACTGTTTGCAATTAATATTTACCATAAATTTTAAAAATATCAACTCTGACTCTCTGTGGTACAGTCCCTACAGATGAAGAAGATGAAATGGAGGAATCCACAAATCGACCCCGAAAGAAACAGAAGACGGAGCAGTTGGGACTAACGAGGGTAAGTATTTGTGAGAACTGACTATACTTGGCTTAGGTCTGTATTAACAAATATCTGGTAATTTAATGTAATCTTTCCTATTTAAATTTCCTTTTGTCTTGCTTTGCTGCTTCAACCATAATTAGGCTTTCGTTCAGCAGATTTGTAAATTTTTCTTATAGATACTCTATTATGCTACATTTATCTGTCATTGAATGTAGTAGCTTTGAGCCGGCTTACAGATCAATAGGTTGATTATTTAGCTGTTATTTGATCTCATGGTGCATTTTGGAGCAGGATCTTTTAATTGTTAAAGTTTGCACTAAATTTAAGTGAAGCATCTCATTACCTGACGATTTAATAATATTGTTTCATACACTGAGGATATAATTCTTATTAAGGATGCTAGTTATATCTCCTAAATCACTAGAAACCGAGAGTTTAATTTGGGTTTTGATTCTATCATTTAGCTCTTAGATCCAATTAAATTGAACTCAGAAAGTTCATCCAGATTCTTATTTGTTCTGCTTTGTTAGGAAGATATTTGTCATAATAAGGTCTGACCTGTCTTAATGTCTTAGTGAGAAGGACAATACTGAGGTTTAGGAAAACATAATCTTCATTCATTTTCTAACAGCTGTAATGAATGTGCAGTAAATCAAGGCCACATTTGCACATTATTTCTTGTAGTCACCAATAACAAGATATAAAAATTGTTGAAAATGAGGAATAAAGTATGATCATAAATAATTCACCAACTCACATCAAATGCAATAAACAGTAGCACTTACTGGTTCCAACTGGAAGTAATGATTTAAAGTTTCTTAATACATTTAAATATTGACTGCTGAATTGCAAGAGGAGTGATCTGGCAGCAACTCAGCTTCCTTATCACTTAATCTGGTAGGACAAATGAAAGCTGTAAATGCCTTACCAACTGGGTGTTGTGCCAGTGGTAATTTGCTGATGCATATCCCTGATCAACCTCCAAAGAATATATCTGAGTAGAAAAGATTTCTTGAATTATAAAAATTCTTTACTCAGAAGGTAACTTTTTTTACCTTTCTTTTAATTTGAAGTTTGGCATACATATGTTAAGTGTACAGCTCAATGATTCTTTACAATCGTGTATACCCAAGTAATCACCATACAAATCAAAACACTGAGAATTAGCAACAGCCTTGAAGACTCCCGCTAGCCTCCCTCACAATCAGTAACCCCCAGAAGTAATCACTCTTATGACTTATACCATCTTAGATTAGTTTCACCTATTTTCAACTTCATATCTGTGAGATTTCATGCTACTGCATGTAATGATCTTTAATATAAAGCATTCCATTGCATGAATATACCAGAATTTATCTTCTCTTCTTCTGTTGGACATTTAGGTTGTTCCTAGTTTTGGCCACCATAAAGACAGTTGCTAAGAAAGTTCTTAGGTGCATAAGCAGTGATTTCTGCATATATAGAATTGCAGAAGTACAATTGGCTGAGTCATAGGGAATGCACATGGTCAGCTTTCTGAATATTAGATACTGCCAGAAAGTTTTCCAAAATGGTTATACGAGTTTTTAGTCCCACTGACAGTGTATGAGAGTCAAGGTTACATCCTTTCAAGCACGTGATATGGTCAATTTTTTAAGACCATAACTGATTTTATTTTACAACATAAACATATGTTTGCATTTACTTACTGTTGAAAAGTGTATCATTTTGTCGATTTCTGGTGGTGTGTAGTGGAATTTAAGTCCTCACCCTTTGATATCTAATTATGAAGTGCCTGTTCATGTTTTTAGCCCATTTTTTTTAAGTGTGTTGCCTATCTTTTTTTAATTGATTTACTTTGTAAGAGTATTTTTAGGTGTGTACTTTTTATAAGCTCACTTCCATTTTTCATTTTATTTGAGAGAAAAAATATATGTTCATTTTCTTGTTTAGGTTTTTATAGGCTGTAAATTCATGCATTCATAAATTATTAACTGGAGTTATGCTGGCAATCCTTGAAGTGCTATTTAAAGTGAAAAATTGTGCTGCAATGGAACAAGTTGGATTTTTAAGACCAAAATGATAAAACAAATATCAAAAATAGTTATCTTTTCTCTGAGTTTCTTTCTAGTACCTTACTTGAATTAATATGACTAATGCTGCCAGTCAGTTAATTTACTTGTCATTTGTTTCACATGTTAACATATAGTAAGGTTTTTTCCTCGTTTCTTTCAAAATTGCTTTTTTCCCTCCAGTACTATTCTACTGGAGTTTGTTTGTAGTAACGGTGTCAAAGTTGACTTTTCTACCTTTTTTAAAAAAAATTTACATATAGGAAAATTCACTTTTTGGTGAATAGCTTTTGAGTGTTGATAAATGTGTAGAATGTGTAACCACGACGTAGTCAGGATGTAGAGCAGTTCATCACCCCCTAAAACTCGTGGCCCATTCGTAGTCACCCTTCCCCGCTACTTCTCGCCTGACAACCACTGTTCTATTCTCTGTTCCTATAATTTTTCTTTTTCCAGAATATTGTATAAGTGGAATCACACAGTATGTAGCCTTTTACATCAAGCTCTTTTTCACATAGCACAATGCATTTGAGATTCACACCCCCCTCGTTTGTTTTTTTTCCCCCAGAAAAGAAAAGATTCATCTAGGTTAATGGGATCATGGTTTGTTCCTCTTAAATGCTGAGTAGTATTCTGTTGCGTGGATATACAACGGTTGGTTTAATCGTTCACAAGTTGAAGGATATTTGGGTTGTTTCCAGTTCGACAGTTATGAATAAAACTGCTGTCACCCTTTGTGGACAGAATTTTGTGTGAATCAAAGTTTTCATTTTTCTTGGGTAAACATCTAGAAATGGGCTTGCTTATTGCTGTAAGTTTGCCTGTGGATCTTGCCATGCCGAATCCTCTCCTGGAGCCTCTGATGGATTACCTTTATGTTCCTTGCTGTTCATTCTGTTTCGGGTCACAGAGCGGTGGTTCTGTCCCTCACTCGGCTGTCAGGTTCCTTTACTTCTTTGAGGAAAATTTTAGAGGTGGAAGAGAGACCTTACGGCTCATTTGGTCCAGGAATTGGCAAACTATAGCCCAACAGCCGATTTGGCTCTGGCCTGTTTTTGTACTACAGAGAGCTAGGAATGATTTTGACGTTTTCAAGAAGTTTTAAAAACAAGAAAGAATATGCAACAGAGACTGTATTTTGGCCTGGAAAAGCTAAAAAATTTACTTTCTGGACCTTTACTGAAAAACTTTGCTAATCTCTGATCTAGCATATTACAGATGAGGTAATACTATTTAAGGAGGTTAAATGTAACAAAGTTACAAAAGTAGATTAACTGTCTCCCATTTCAGAATTCTTTCCTTCTGTCTTTCATATGTTCCTTATATTTCAGACAGACACTATACCTAGTTTGGGGATTTTAATTTGAGAAAGACATTAGAGATTTTGGAGTATTGACAGATGAGCCATGGACATTATTTAAAGATTAGATGCTGAGGAAATGAAGTGGCGAGAATAACCTATTGAGATTAGTTTACCAGGAGGAGTCATCTAGAAAATGGCAGCACCTTTGATTGAAACTGAGATCTTCTGACCCAGAGCTTTTTTCTGCTAACTTCTACACATAACGTGTTTGTCAATGGGGAGAATTAAGTTAGTGTTAATATTAATACTCCTCAAAATGACAAGTGGAACAGATGGGGAAGCAGCAGAGCACAGTGGGAAGACGATGAACTTTGGAGTAGTATGTGGGTTTAAACTTAAATCTGCCACTTACAGCGGTATGACCTTGAGCATGTTATCTTTCTCAGCTTCAGTGTCTTCCTCTATAAAATAAAAACAGAAATATCTATCTTGAGGATTATTGTAAAGAAGAAATTAGGCATGATATGAAAGCTAAAGCACCTGACAAAACATCTCGCATATGGGCTTCAGAAGTTATAACTGCTATTATTGTCCTAATTATTCTAAACGGAAAATGCTTTCCCTTTTGGGTATCTTTCATTTCTAGACTCCCATTGTGACCCTCTCTGGCCACAAGGAAGCGATTTCCTCCGTCCTGTGGTCAGATGCTGAAGAAATCTGCAGTGCATCTTGGGACCACACAATTAGAGTGTGGGACGCCGAGTCAGGCAGTCTTAAATCAACTTTGGTAAGAGTGATAAATTCAGTAGTTCTCTGATTAACTTTGAGCTTTTAAGTGATAAACTTCTAGAGATAATTACTTTTAGCCCAGCATGGTTAAATGTTCTTTCCTTTTTGTTTTTTCAGACAGGAAATAAAGTGTTTAATTGTATCTCCTATTCTCCACTTTGTAAACGTTTAGCATCTGGGAGCACAGATAGGCATATCAGACTGTGGGATCCCCGAACGAAAGGTGAGTTGTGTGAAGCACTGGAGGAAAAATATGTGTAAATACTATCAATTTCTTTTCTCACTAGAGATTTGTATAAAAAGATAATTTTCTACAAATTTTTTGGGGGGTTTGTTCTGCCTACTCCTCTTTTCTAAAATTCAATAATGGTTCATCTCGTTTGCTTTGTTCAGATGGCTCTTTGGTGTCGCTGTCCCTAACGTCACATACAGGCTGGGTCACATCAGTGAAGTGGTCTCCAACCCATGAGCAGCAGCTGATTTCAGGTTCTTTAGATAACATGGTCAAACTGTGGGATACAAGAAGGTAAATTCTATTTGTGATCTACAGTAGAAATCTGTCAATTGCCCGTTGTATAAGAGAAAATGAAATGAATACTGAAATGATTATCCAAAAGCAGAAGGGTGAAAAAAAACTTCTTGGTCATACAACCTGAAATGATAAATATTGATATCGAAAAGAAAAGCCAGGATCAAAGGAATTTTCTCCGTGTTAATATGTTGTTTTTTGCATTCTGAAAGAATTGTGATCATTTCCCTTTTGCCAAAAAAGAAAAAAAACCCCACAAGTTTATAAAAGCCATCTTTCTGACTTTGTTATATAAAACAGGAAAAAAAGAGAAAAATTATCCTGACCCTTAATATAAATATGATAATTATAAAAGCAGAAGGCCAGTGCTCTCTGAATAAATGGAACTGTGATCAAATTATAAATTATATGTTAATAAAAAATTAACTAAAAATACAAATTTTTAAAGATAACCAGATATTAAAGGTTTCTTTCTTACTCATGGACTAGTGCTATGTTTCTAGTGTATGCAGATAGAAAATGCACACACAATTTAATTACATATTTTTATAAGTAGAATGGAGAGGCATTAACCCAGATACCTGTTTGTTTGTTGTTGTTTACCTTAAATCTGCATCCTAACATCCTCATACTACCTAATGGTACATGATTTGTTACTATCTAGAAGGTATATGCATTTTAATTGGATACTTTGTATAGCAATTAGCATATAGTTTCTGATAATAGTAGTAAGTGCTATGACAAAAATGAAGCAGAGTACAGGGGCACTTCTTTGATGAAGGCCTCTCTTTGAAAGTGATATTCCAGTGGTGAACTGAACAATGTGAAGGTGTGAGCCATGCACAGATCATGGCAAAGGGAACAGCAGATAAGGTGGGGAAAATCTTGGCATGTTGGCAAAATAGCAAGAGGGCCAGTGTTGATGGAGTAGAGTAAGCGAGGAGAGTGGCAGGGCGTGAGGCAGGTGATGGTTACATCGAGCAGGACGTTATGGGCCATGGTAAGGAATTGGGGTTTCATTCTAAGTGTAATGAAGAAAGCTTTGGAGGTATCTGAACAGGGGAGCAAGAATGGAGGCAGAGAGGCTATTGTAGTTCAAGAGATAGATACTGGTGATTTGGACTGTGGTGGTAGCATCATAAATAAGTGGTTGGATTTTAGGTGTATTTTGAAGATAGCTCTTTGGCAGAATTGGCTCATGGGTGGAATATGCAGATAGGAATCAAGGATAATGCCCATATTTTCTGCCTGAGCAATTGGGTGATTAGTGGTGCCATTTACTGTGATGGGAAAGAGTAGAAAAACAGGTTTGTGAGGGGAAATCAGAGTTTTGTTTTGGTTGTAGTGACTCAGGAGAGAAGTTTGGGCTAAAGATATAAATTTGGGAGTTATCAACATATATATGGATAGACAAAGGGTATATAAAGCCATGAGTTGGGGGGAGAAGAAAAGTAGTCAAGGAAGTGTGAAAATGGGCCTAATTATAATTTTTATAAATAGCATTTTTCCTGAATATATTTGTTGCAGTAAATCTCTGTAGTCTGCTAATGATACAGGAAAAACAGGAGAGGTAGTCAAGTAAATACTCAGAATTTTAAGGTTAAGTGGTTATTGGGGTAAGAATGGTAAAATCGGTAATGTTTTCAGAAAAGTATAAGTGATTATTCATATATGGTTGTTTTAATACTATGAAATGCATATAACCTGTTAATATTTTATCTTTTAGTTGTAAAGCTCCTCTCTATGATCTGGCTGCTCATGAAGACAAAGTTCTGAGTGTAGACTGGACAGACACAGGGGTAAGAATTTATTAGTTATTTGGTGAAGAGGAAAATTTTTATTTGAATAAATCTGGTGTTTGTGTTTATGGAGTTACTAGTTTAAATATATCTGATATTTATAATTCAGTTTTCTAAGTTTCCCTTAATATTATTCATAAAATCTCATCTCATTCAAAGAAGAAACAAATTATTTTTGAAGTATAGTTGACATAAAATATTAGTTTCAGTGATTCGACACTAATTCAGTGTTGAATTAGTGATTCAACATTTATATATATTACAAAATGATCACTACAATAAAGAGGAAACAAATTTGTTGTTTAACATTAGGAGTAGTAAAATTTGAAAATTTTGAAGCAGTTTTTTCCTCTTGAGTATTTTAATGAAATGTTTTAAGTCTGTAAAACTTGCTACTTCAGACTAATTGGATCAAGGTATTTCCCACTTAGAAAAATCTTACAAAATTAGTCTAGATTATAAAATGTGTTTAAAGAATTACAGTTTAATTATTTCCCACTTAGAAAAATCTTACAAAATTAGTCTAGATTATAAAATGTGTTTAAAGAATTACAGTTTAATTATTTCCCACTTAGAAAAATCTTACAAAATTAGTCTAGATTATAAAATGTGTTTAAAGAATTACAGTTTAATTATTTCCCACTTAGAAAAATCTTACAAAATTAGTCTAGATTATAAAATGTGTTTAAAGAATTACAGTTTAATTATTTCTGTGTATATACATTAGCCCTTATTGCCTAAGAATTCTTTCCAAATACAGGTCCTAGTGCTACTTGAATAATTTGTAATGTCCATTTACCCACAAACAGTTAATGTGCTGCCCTTTAAAAACTTAATTTTCTTAAATAGGTAAAACTATATCACTTTTCCAACTTTTTAATTTTATTACATTTCTTAGCACATGCTTCATAGAAAATACAATAGCATATTATGCCTCAACCAAATTCAAATGGTCACTTTCAAGTTTTAATATACTGTGTTGTAATATAGTAGTGAAAAATGATGTAATTGGTGCATTTAAGTATTAACTCTCAAGGCAAGTTATCTGCTCATCCATAATTCCTTCTATAATCAGAGTCATCAGTATTTAATTAGGTTAGCTGTCATATGAAATAATTGTATTTACTTCTGTGTTTGTGTTTTTTTCTCTCCCTTTTTACACAGTTACTTCTGAGTGGAGGAGCAGACAATAAATTATATTCCTACAGATACTCACCTACCACTTCCCATGTGGGGGCATGAAAGTGAATGATAAATGTGACTACAGAGATCCTTTCTATAAATGAACGCAGATGCAGAAAGCAGATTTTGAGATTAAAGTTCATATAATGTGTCACTCTCAGTAACAGTTATCACTGTCTTTTTCTTTATTTTGTATTTATTATATAACAGTTGTGTTTATAATCTATAAAATGTGGCCTATATTCTCTACGTTATGCAAATTCTTGAAATTAAACTGAATTTTGAATTTCTTTTTAAAGATACTGGTTTGAATTAAGATTTTCTTTTGAAATGCTGTAAAAGCATATATTAAAAATATAGTAATTGTCCATATTTTTATTTCTGATGGAGAAACTTAACTTTTTAAAGTTAGCTATTTTAAAAAAGTATCTTTAAAAAAACCTAATAAATTTTAATAGAGAAAAAATTAGAAATACAATTTGCTTTTTGGGAAAATAAGTGATGTCTAACTGTAATAAGACTTTGTAAGTATTCAGAACATTAAAACATGTAGATGTTGCCAATTTATTAAGAATTTGTTGAAATATTTTAAGTGAAGTACTTCATATTAAAGATATATCAGAAACCTTTAGAAACTGCACACAAATTTGATGGTAACCAGGAATATCTCTCCCAAACTTATCCTCGTATATACATTAGATTCTTTAGACAAAATTTTTCCATCCGTATTAGATAGTAAACATTCTACAAATGTTAGATATTAGCATTTATCTAAATTCATATGTTATATACCAAATATTTAAAGTAAATCTCTTAGTATGTGAGTTCCATCTTTAATGGATTGGTATTCCTCAAGCAGAGCACTTCAGCCTCTGAGTAATCTGTGGGAATCAGTCTGGTCTCATCACTAGGCTAATGCAACGTCTGTCACTCGAGGTTCCTCTCGCAGAGGTCTAGGAAACAACAGCTATACTTGGCTGCATTTGAGAGCCAAATTCATAGTAGACGAAACCAGGTGGGAGTTTGGTTAGAGGCAGTCCAGGGCTGGTGGAGTGGCTTTGTTCCACACCCCTTAGGGACCCAGCTAGCTCTCCTCCTTTGATACAGTCCTCATTCTCACACAGACCAAGAGCTAGAGCTCCAGTTACGTCATTTCTTAGAAGAGGGTATATTTTAATGCCCCAAAAGTGAATAAAGGTAGCTGGAAAATTCACACAGTCTTTGTTTTCCTCAATTTGTGCAGACTGGTATAAATTTCATCATATCTATAGTCTCTGGAAATCTAACTTTCAGAAGACAAAGATGAA
The DNA here is from genome assembly GCF_041296235.1 of Equus asinus. Lineage (NCBI taxonomy): Eukaryota > Metazoa > Chordata > Mammalia > Perissodactyla > Equidae > Equus > Equus asinus. The sequence continues at coordinate 137,679,865 of NC_091793.1, read as the reverse complement.
TTTATATTCCTGTTTTGGACAAAGTATACCTAATTGCTGAGTAAGTCAGTTCAAGAAAAAAGGCTGAACTTCCACCATTTACCAGGGTCTCTAGTGGGATGGAGGAAAGAGAAAAAACACAGAAATGTAGAAAACATGGACTTTTTGACTACCTTCAAAAAGTGCACATTCTGGAGCTGGCCCCGTGGCCGACTGGTTAAGTTTGCGCGCTCCGCTGCAGGCGGCCCAGTGTTTTGTTGGTTTGAATCCTGGGCACGGACATGGCATTGCTCATCAAACCAGGCTGAGGCAGCATCCCACATGCCACAACTAGAAGGACCCACAGTGAAGAATTTACAACTATGTACTGGGGGCTTTGGGGAGAAAAAGGAAAAAAATAAAATCTTAAAAAAAAAAGTGCACATTCTTACATGGGAGATAGTCATTTAAAAATTAGTTACAAGAGTATCCTAAGTGCAAAGGAAGATGGAAGGTAGAAAGGTAGCATAGAGATGGGAGCAATTAGCTTTGTGAGGAGCACGTTGGCTGTCAAGGAAGGTGTCATAGAAGAGTGACATTGGAGCCAGATTTGGACAGATAATTGGTTAGGAAGGTGGAAATGCAGGTTATTTCTGGCACAGGGAGCGGCACAGAGCATCAGAAATATAGCTCAAAAATACTGTGAGCAAGGAAGTGAGCATAATATTTCTTCATATGCTAAGAAGTTTAGTTTTGTTTCTCTCTTTTAAATAAAGCTGCCATTCTTGCCTTAACTAAGACATGATCTTTTCTTTTATTACTTTTTTTTTTTTTTTGGAGGAAGATTAGCCCTGAGCTAACATCTGCTGCCAATCCTCCCCTCTTTTTGCTGAGCCACTAATTGGAATCAGGTTTTATTAGGCAAGTAATATCCAAACTTTGCTAATCAGAAACTGCCAGATATAAAAACAGGAACTTTTAGTCACTTTAATATGGGAATTTTTTGACTGTGACTTCTAGTATCAAACATTAATAATGTTATTTTGTTATATAAACCAAATATATCTTAATGGTACTTAGTAGAAAAGTATTTTTGGTTTGTTTAATAAATTGGCTGTCTTTGTTCCAATATTAGTTCCACTGATTTGCAGCTTTGAGGAAGTAAATTATTTTCTGGCAGTGTTTATAAAAATGGCAAAGAACATAACACCGTAGCAATCCTCTGGCATAGGTACTAAAGTGACCTGTATTTTGAAGAAGAGGAATATATATGTTAGAAGGTCAAGTTATTTGACCAGATTTCAGGCAGCCAGTAAATGGCAGGTAAGGATTTGAGTTTCCCTAAGTTTCGAGCTGAAGCTCTTAACTAATTCATATTCTGCCAATTCTTCAGTCATGCACAAGAACGATGTTTTTATAAATGTAAAGAATAAGTGTGAAAATGTCTTCACATGCTTGAAAGAAAGGTTATATAAATTTAAGTGGCATTTATTAGTACCAAATCACTATAATGTTATGTTCAGCTTTGCATGTTCTTGCCTTTAAAATTAATTTCAACTTTAGTATGCCACTAAAGGTATTAGCATAATAATACAAAAATGTGTACTTTAAAGATCCATTTCTGTATTTGCATATAGGAATTGTTTATGAGCAAATAGGAATTTTGGAAATTTTCCTGTCGTTCATATTATTTGAATTATCACGTTATTTGTGTCATTAAAGGAAACCACAACCCAGACAGGTTAAAGAGCCTATGTGAAGGTATAGAGCCAGTTAGTGATGGAGACAGGAGACATGGCTCTGATAATAAAGACCACAGAGAAACGATCTTTAGGTTTCTGTACAGGTTTGTATCAGGTACAACCTGATAGAAAGTTTAGAAACATGTGAAACAACTTATGTGTATTTAGTAAAGGTATAAATAACATGCCTGGGACTTATTAATACCAAATTAAGTTTAATGGCTGTTTCAGGGGGAGGAAATACTTTTTTTTATGTGTCTACAACACTTCACATTAAAAAATCCTTTTAATAATGCTGTCTCTAATTCTAGCCTTACTTGAATAGACAAAGATGTAGTAAGGGAGAGAGCCTGTTTAGCTTGCCATGTGTAAGTAATTACTAGTGTGGGCATCTGGGGAGATGGCTGTCCATACCCTCACCGCCTGCCACTGACCTGTTGCTTCTGACTTCCTTGATGAGATGGAACAGATGACAAAGGAAGTGGATCACTTTGAAGAAATGGAGTTATTTCCATGACATCAGTTCAGTAGATCCCTAATTCTTAATAAAACAGTACAAAAGGGTAGAATTCTTAACATGTTTTCTAATATCAATTGAGGTTTTATTCGGGAGATTAACCAGAGGTTTGCTTGATAGTGCAAAAATAAAAGTAAAGCTCACTGTCCTCTAAGGAAATTAGGACTCAAGGTTGGGATCCCAGATTTGTGGGGCCCCACATTCCAAGTCATCTAATGGTCTTCTTTTCTAGTTAGCTTGTAGAATCCTACCACGGAGGAAAACACTTTATACTAGGAAAAATCTTAATATGTTGATAGGAAATTAAATAACAGTTCTATAAGTGTTTGTACTTTTAAGTGAAATTAAATCTTCCCATATAAAAGCATTTTAATGGTGTTAAATCCTTTCATTTTCTAAACGAGGTTTTTTATGAAACACTAAATTTTAACTACTGCAGCTGCCTCATTTGTTAAGGGACTAGTACAAGCCATTTAAATATTTCCTTATCAGTCCTACAGCTAAAGGAAGATTATTAATTTATTCCACAAACATTGAATAGCATGAGTAAAGCAGACCCGATTCCTGCCCAGGAGGAATGTCGGTATCGCTACCTCGTTTGCTGAAACCATTCCGATACTGTGCCCCGACTTGCACGCTTTTCTAAGTGACCTGTGAAGAAAAAGTGATTATGTGTAAATGCTACATTTTATGGTGGAGACACTGTGTATCTTTTGGTAATTTTCCCCAATTAAGTGAACAAAACCCATAGGCCTGGTGCAGAGTCACTACTCTGACTTACTGGTGTGTTCCTTGGAGGGCCTTTCTCTGCTTCAGGTTGAGTTGAAGAAGCTATTAATCTAATATCCTCTTGAGTTAAATGTTGACCAAGCATTTTGTAAAATATCCCAAGAAACTTACGATGGTGCGTGGTAACATTTTGAAAGTCATTTTGCTTACCATATTAGAATGAGTTATTCTCTGGGGAGAAAGGTGTTCAGTTCTTGTTAGATAGTTTATACTGTATCCTTCAGTCATCAATTAGCTATCTTTGCTTCTATTCATTTATTGATTGAACAAACCTTCAGAATCTAGTATGTATTAGGGACTGTGCTAAGAGAGAAGACTATGGAAATGCATAAGGTTTTCACTCCGGAGGAGCTCAGCATCTACTGGGGAAGACAAGCAGGCAAATGATTACGGTACAGTAGAGTTGAGGGAGAGTAGAGGCATGCCGTTAGTGGGGACGCCAAACTGAGCATGAGTGAGTCAGGAAAGATGTGAGCAAGTACAGCAATCATCAGACTTGCCAAATGCTAATTCTTGCCCTTTTAAGGATCTGGACCTTGAGAATCTGAGGAAAGCTGTGCATTCTTTCCTAACAAACAAACAAAAAAACCACCATACCAAAATTTTGCATATTATCTTAGGTATTCATCCATTCCTCAAAAGCCCATATATCTCAGGGTAAGACTCCCTGGTCAAAGACGTCTTAATATTTTCAGTCCAACTTATCTCTGTAGTATAAATAGGCTACCCTTTTTCCTATTCTAAAACTACTTTTTTCAGGTTTTCAAGGTAAGAATTTTGTTTATAATCTAGAATCTCACCCCATCTTTGTGTCTTTTATGATCTTACAGCCTTTAGTTATCACCTCAGGTGTAAGCTTTTTTCCGTTCTAGCCTATATGTCACAGTTTTAATTCGTATTTAGTAAAGTTTTAGGAAAGCTGATAATATTTTTGAATCACCTTTAAAAAGAAAGCAATTTGAATTTATCTTCCACCAGAAATATAGTTTTTCTTTTGCCTTCTATTTTTTCCTTGAGGTTTTTAGGTTCAAATTTTACCTCTGACTCTCGAAGGCTCATTTATGACAACAAATTATCCTATGTGCATGTGCCTCTGAGGTGAGTTTTTAACAGTTGTTAACTTGATCCTCTTTAAACCTTTACAGTAAGAGTTAACCACAGCGCGCGAGCATTCACCGCGTGCCGGCACTGGCAGGAGAAGCCCCCGAGGACTCAGGAATGACCGGGGCTCAGAAGCCTCTAGCAGCTTCGCAGGGGTGGCCCCGAGGGCCCGGCAGGTGCAGGGGCTCGGAGGAGGCGGGAGGACCCGGGCCACGGGCGCGGGGCTCAGAGAAGGAAGCGGAGCATCCTTCCCACTTGCCCACGCCCCGGAGGTCTCAACTCGGTTCCTTACACCGGTGTGCGGACCGCCGTGGTGTCTTCCTTTCCCTTGATGAGGTACGGAGGCGCCCGGGAAAGGTGGGACAGAGAGGCCGCCCCCGGGGGCAGGCTGGAGCCTGCGGGGAGTGAGCGCGGCGGCCGGGCCCAGGTGCCAGGCGCCGGGTTTCAACCCCCGCCCCCGCCCCCGGAGCCGACACTCCCCGCACCGGGGCGGCGGGGCGCGGGCTCGCGGGCGGCGGTGGCAGACGGCCCTCTGCGCGGCCGAGCGCGACCCAGGCGGCGGAGCAGCGGCGCGGCGGCCCGGGGGCGCGGTGAGCGTCTGCGGCGCCGGCCCTCCCTCCCTGGCGGCGGCCGCGCCCTCTGGCCCTCCCGCCCGAGGCCGAGCCCGCGGTTCCCATGGCGACGCCCCGAGGCGGAGGCGCAGGCGCAGGCGGAGGCGCGGCGGGAGGCGCTGCACGCGCGCAGGCGGCGTCTCGTGGCCCGGCCGGCCGCCTCGTGGAGGAGGTGCTGGGCCGAGCCCCTGCCTGTCTGCGGGCGGAACGGGCAGCGGTGGCTTTGGCGCGGCCGGGCGCTCTCGGCGCCGAGGGCGCCCCACCCACGCCCCCCGGGGCCAACGTGCGCGGCGGCCCGAGGCTGGCTGCGGGGCTTTCCTTCGAAGGCGGCGGGCGCTTCCGTTAGAGGCAGATGCTCACAGCCTTTAGGTGCTTTCCTGCTGACCTCTTTTTATGTCGTGCTCATTTTTATGTCATTATTTTGTCATGGGAATGTCTTTCGAAACTAAGTGGCCAGCGATTGGTAAAAGCAAAACCTAAGTAAATGTGCGGTTTAAGGCGAACTGCGGAAGGCACGAGCTCCCGAGGGGTTCCAAGTACAAACCCTGAGGCCTTGAACCCAGCCCCACGCACGGATCCGGCTTGTGGAAACGCGGATCATCTGGTCAGGTGCCCAAATGATGTCACTGTCAGATACCTGATGCTCTGGGAAAGATGGAGAGGGGAAAAATCCGTCCTAGCAACCAACCCGCCATGCCGTGGGTTTGCCGGTAGAGGGGGTGGGACTGTTGTCCATGTAATAGATGATCTTGATGCACAGAGCATAGAAGCTGTTATAAACTATGGGTCACTGTCACATAGCTTGTTGGGAAGATAACGTTTATCCGTGGTTTTGGGTTTTCTCTAAGTATTTTGAGTGTTGGTTAATTTGATTCTGACACAGGCAACGCACTGTAAGGCGATATTCCTTTAATCATCTTCACATCAATATTTATGGAGTAGCCACAGGTGCCTCCTCCTTTAGTAAGAATTCATGATACGTTTTTTGGCCAAATAAACATCTAACGGTATGTATATATTTTTTATATGACCAAAGTTTGTAACCTTTTTATATTTGTTGTCTGTGCCTAACCTACCCAGTATTCCTTGAAATTTCTGTGTTTATTCAATCGTGTAAAATGATGTACCTCTAGCCATTAAAACAGTTGTGTGCAAGACATTGTTCTAATTGCTAGTGGTTATAATTGCCAGACAAAAATTATAATTTTAGAGTTATATGGGTGTTCAGAAATCAGCCCGTCCAAGTGCAAAAAATGCAAACATGAGACTGATGAAAAATCTGGGAAGCTATATTTTTATTAGAAATATTTATTAATAAAGAAAAACTATACCAGTGACTGAACTGGGACCAAATATCAAAATATTAAATATCATACATAAAACCTAGTATATTGTTTTGATCTACTATGCTGTCCAACCTTGTAAATTCATTCTGTGATACAGCCTATATGTAAAATTTTTGCTTTTATAGTTTACCTTTTTCAGTACTCACTGTGCCTTCTTTAAAATTTTATTCTTTTTATATTTGTTAACAGATGGGGTGTGTGACTTTTAAAGATGCCTGTAACTGGGAAAATTTCCCCAAGTGAACTGGCTTTTGTTGTTTAATAATATCTTTATTCCTTCTTTCCATTTTGTCTGTTTTTCATTCATCCCTTAGGTTTTTCCTTTTTTCTGAAGGTAAACGTTTCGAACTTCTGCTTGGGTCCAATATTCACTGTTAAAAGTTAGTCGCCCTCTATGTAACCCGTTATTATCATTGTTATCATTAGTAGTAGTACTGTTTTGCCACTGTTGACTTGTTTGCAAATAACAGTTTTTAGATTTTTAAAATTTCTTTTTGTGTCTTTTTCTTTGTTTTATCATTTAGTGAAAATTATTTTAAGATTTTGCTGATTCATTATTTATTGAGATGTGTTATTTTATTTCCAAATATTTGGAAATTTCTGTTGCTATTGATTTATAAATTTGTGATGTTGTGAGAGAACACACCCTTTATTATTTCAAGACCTTTAAATTTATTGTTTTTTGCTTGTGTTGTTTTTTCTGCCCAGCCTATGGTCTATCTGGGTGAATGTTCCAATTACCTTTGGGGGAAAATGTGTACTTGGCTGGTGGTGAGTGGAGTACTCTATAAGTGTCAATTAGGTCAAGTTGGTTGTGAAGCATTTTACATCCTCACTTTTTCTGTCTCCTTATCCTGTCGGTTGCTCTGGAAGGAGTATTAAATCTCTAATTATGATTGTAGATTTGTCTATTTCTCCCTTTAGTTCTGTCATTTTTTTTTTGTTTGGTGGCTTTGTTGGCTTTGTTGTTAGTCACATACACATTTAGGATTGGTATGTCTTATTGATAAATTGAACCTTTTATTATTATGAAATGTCCATCTTATCTCTGAATATCCTTTTTGCTTGGAAACCTGTTTTGTCTGACATTCATATAAGCTTACTGTTTGCCTTAGATCTTTTTCTGTTCTTTTCCTTTTAACTCACGTGTGTATTTATGTTTGAAGTGTGTTTCTTATAAACTACATATGATTGGGTTGCACTTGTTTATCCAGTCTTTCAGTTTCTGCCTTTTAATGATGTTATATAGTCCATTTATATTTTTGTAATTTTTTCTGGGTTTGTATTAGCATATTGGTGTCCTTTTTCTATTTTCCCACTTACTCTTTGGTCCTCTTTCCTGCCTTCTTTTGGGTGAATTAAGTTTTTAAAAAAATATTCTATTTTTTCCTCCTCTCATGACTTTTTAGTTTTGCCTCTTTGTGTTATCTTTTTATTGGTTGTGCTGGAGATTACAATATGCATCTTGAATTTATCACAGCCTATTTTCAAATACATTCTAGTACTTCATGGACAATGTAAGAATGTTATAATTTATGCTTCACTTACCGTCCTCTCATCTTTGTACTGTTGTCATGTATTTTACTTCTGCATATGCTCTATATTTTTATTATTTTTAATTTAGAGAACCAATCTTTTAGTGAAATTTAAAGATGCATGTGAATATATAATTTTTAAAAATTCCTTTGTATTTATCAATATATTTACCCTTTTGGATTTCTCTCTTGCTTCCTATAGAACTGAGTTTCCATCTGTTATCATTTCCCTTCACCCTAAAGAATGAATGTCTAGACCTGCTTGGGAAAAATTCTTTCAGCTTTTAACTGTGAAATTTTATTTTGTTTTCATTTTTGAAGGATATTTTTATTGGATATAGAATTCTTAGCTAACTTTTTTTCAAGACTCAAAGATGGGGCCTGGCTCCGTGGCCAAGTGGTTAAGTTCACCCACTCAGTTTCAGCAGCCCAGCGTTTTGCCGGTTCGGATCCCAGGCACGGACATGGCACTGCTCATCAGGCCACGCTGAGGCGGTGTCCCACATGCCACAACTAGAGGCACTCACAACTAGAATATACAACAGTGCACTGGAGGGTTTTGGGGAGAAGAAGAAGGGAAAAAAAAAGAGGAAGATTGGCAACAGTTGTTAGCTCAGGTGCATCTTTAAAAAAAAAAGACTCAGAGATGTAGGTCCCTTGTCTTTTGGCCTCCGTTGTTTTGTTGAGCAGCTCACTCCTCTTCCTGCTGTTCTGCCAAAGTGGAAAGCAGCTGGGGCTGTTGAGTCCTAGGTAGGGCTAGTCACCTTCTGGATTTCTGTTCAGTAGGTTTTTGCACCCTCAGCTCTCTGATGGGCTTTAAGAAAACGCATAATTTTGTGGGTTCTCCAGCTTATTCTCATCGTTAGAATGGGAGTGTTCTCTTGCAACTTTCTAAAGTGGGAATGGAAGATCAGTACAATATGGATTTAATTAGTATTGCTTAAAAATCTCTCATTACTCTTACTTTCTAGATTTTTTCCCGGTTATTCTTAGATTTGTTTTCCCAACGAGTTTCAGACTCAGTCTGTCTTTTTTAGCAGAGCTGCAAACAGTGTCTTGGTAGGGATTTAGATTCCACTGAATGCATTGATTAGAGACAATGACTGCTTTACTTTGTTCACTCTTCCTATCCAAGAACAGGGCATGGCTTTTCTTTTTGAAGTTTTCTATTTTAGTAGTGTTTTAGTTTTCTTCTTGTTAGTTACTTGATGTGGAATTTATTCCTAGGAATTTTAATTGGGATGAATTTTTTCTTGCATTATATTTTCTGTTTATTTTTTGGAAATCAATAGGAAAACTGCTCGATTTTGTATATTAATTTTATAACCAGCTACCTTCTTAAAAGACCTTATTGCTTCTTCTAATAATTTCTCAGTGACTTGTCTTATGTGTTCCAAGTATGCTATCACATCATGTGTAAAATGATACTTTAGCCTCCTGCATTTTGATATTACTCCCTCATTTCTTTTTTTAGTCCCACTGTGTCACTTAGCAGTTCTAGAACAATGCTAAATAATAGAATAATGGTGGACTTCCTTGGTGTTGTTCCTTGCTTTAATGGGAATGCTCTTGGTGTTTTACCATTAAGCATTATGGTGGCATTTGTGTGTCTGTGCGCCTCCCATTAAGGTAGAAGCCATATAGCTGTTTTCTTTTTTATTTTTTGAGGAAGATTAGCCCTGAGCTAACTGTTGCCAATCCTCCTCTTTTTGCTGAGGAGGACTGGCCCTGAACTAACATCTGTGCCCATCTTCCTCTACTTAAATGTGGGACGCCTGCCACAGCATGGCTTGTCAAGTGGTGCCATGTCCGCACCCTGGATCCGAACCAGGGAACCCTGGGCCGCTGAAGCAGAACGTGCACACTTAACCACTGCGTCACCAGGCCGGCCCCTATCTGTTTTATTGAAAGATTTCTTTTTAAAATATCAAGAATGGATGTTAAATTTCATTAAATGCCTTTTTATCATGAAGGATGAAGAATATATCATACTTTTCTTCTTACTAAAGTTTTAATGACACATTCTGGAATTTTTTGTCCCAGGTGGTTTTCATCAAATTTTTCTTATTTTTACATTATGTACCAATTATTTTAACAGTTAAAACAAGTCAATTCTGTTTTGTTTGTTGTAATTAGTTAGATTTAACTGAATTAAGTGCTCATTGTTAATCCTTTTCATAATTTCTTGATTTTATAAATTCTTGATTTTAAATATATTTTAGTCATATGGATTGTGGCTTCAAATAATTTTTGTTTTGTTTGTTTTAGGAGGGATTTGTGGGCTGTGTATTCCTGATTCTTGCATATCTAAAAAACCTTTATAGACACTCAGCCTTACTAAATGACATATTTCATTGATCCTAAGAAGCACTTGTTCATATTTTCACATCTCTGACATCATTTTTGAAATCTGAACTTTTTATGTATCTGACAATTGGTTATTTGAAAGCATAGTTTAGTTTGTAGCTCTTTTTCTTTTTTTGTGCGGCAGATTGGCCCTGAGCTAGTATCTGTTGCCAATCTTCCCCCTTTCTGCTTGAGGAAGATTGGCCCTGAGCTAACATCTGTGCCAGTCTTCCTCTATTTTGTATATGGGACACCAGCATAGCGTGGTTTAATGAGTGGTGTGTAGGTCCACACCTAGGATCCAAAACTGTGAACCCCAGGCTATCAAAGTGGAGCACCCAAACTTAATCACTATGCTACCAGGCCGGCCCCTGTAGTTCTTTTTCTTATATAGAAGTACATATAATGATGGTCACCTTTCAAATGATGATATCTTCAATTTGATGAAATATGGTAATATAATTGCAAATTATTACTTTACTGAAAAATGATTTTTTTATCTATAAGGCTGGCAAAGATCAGAAAATTTAATAACACAATGTGTTAGTGAATTGTGGTGAATAAGTCCTTTCCTACATTATTGGTGGGCATAAAAATTGGTACAATCTCTATGGGGGATAATTTAGCAAAATGAAAAAATTTTTAAATGCATATATCCTTTGATTCAGCCATCATACTTCCAGGAATTTATCTCATAGGTATACTTCATGTATTTTAAATAATATATATATATGTTTATTCATTGCAGCATGGTGGGAAATAATAACATTCTGGAAATAACCTAAATATTCATCAATAATAGACCAGTTAAATTAATTATACTATATCCATACAATGGAATGTGATATATCCATTAAAATTATATTCCAGAAAATTCCATGTCATGTTCTTTTTCCCTCAGCACTGTACACAGTACTCACTTTTATCCGTTATCTAACATTGCTGAGAAGATGTCGGAGGCCAGCATAAATTAGTTAATTTGCAGGTGGCCCTGTTTCTTCTGTCTAGATGCTAATGGAATTCTTTCTTTATCCTTAAAATTCAGCAACATTTCATAGTATGTCTTGGTCTTGATCGTTCTCTGTTCATTTTTCCTGGAACATGATGAGCCCTTTCAATTTTCAGCTTTATATCCTTGAATATTTTGGCTGTTCCATATGTCTCTCTCTGTCCAAGAGTGTTGTTTATGTTAGATCTCAATTGTTTATCTTCCAAATCTATCTATCATCTTTCTTCTACCCAACCACTTTGTTTGAATCTAACCACCTTTATCCTGTACCCTTCATTCTGAGTGATTTTCCCAGGCTTGTCATCCATGTTACTAACTTGGTTTTCTGAAGTATCTGTTCTACTTGAGTTGTTTCTAATGTGGTTTCAAATTCTCTGGGTTTTTCCCTCTTCTTTTTTCTTATATCTTTTACTTTCTTCAGCTCTTTTTAAAATCTGTTTTATGGAGTTATGTTCTATTTATCTGCATGCAGAGAAGCTTTTCTTTAAGCTTCTATTTTATGGAGCAATTCTTCAAATGTGTGTGTTTTTTCTCCTTTTCACATTGTGGTTCCTCCTTCTTTTCTTGCAGTGCCACTTTTTCATGTCGTTTATTTTGCATGTTCTTTATTGTTAAAAGGGGCGATTCTAGTCTGGCCTACTCTTTGCCGGAGAATGGCCTACGTGGAGTCTTCCTAGCCCCCTCCCATCGGCCTTTAGAATAACTGCCGTAGAGGCTGAGATAGAAGACTGGATACATGGTTGTGAGCTCTCTTCTTTATCTGACTGCTGCGTGGCAGTTCTCATATGTTCTCTCTAAGCAGTTTCCCATGGTGTGTGTTAATCGTTGGTTCCAGAGACAAGTCAATGCTGGTATGTCTCTGATTAGTCTACTTAGTGTGCTGTGCAAGGCTGACTACCAGCTTGCTGTTTCTGTTTCTCTACAGCCATGCCTTGCCTCTCGGCAGGGAAAATAAAAAATGTCAAGGCTACCATAGGTTTTAGGGAGCCCAATACATAATACCTCTCACCTTTGTGTTCCCTCCTGAGTTTGGAACCGATTCAAACGTAGTCAGAGGAGCTAGGCAGACAGAGAAAAACATCAACCTGACCACTGAGAGAGCTATTGGAGGATGTATATATGCTGTCAGCGTTCTTATTCTTCGTGCCCCAGTCCAGACCTGGACCAGCCCACCCGAAGGAAAGTTTGGGTCTTCATAATAGACACGCTTACCTAAGACTTTTGCCTCACACTGATTAAGTTACAAGTCATGGATAAGAGGTTAAAAAAGAAACCAAATTTCCTAATTTTAAGACTTTTGATAAATTAGGTCTACCCAGCAAAGAAGTGTGAACCAACGGTAAACTCACCAGTCAGGTTTCACACTTAAGGGAGAAGGGGCGAGAGGCTGGGGATATTTATGGAAAATGCCTCCTCATGGAAACCAGAGGAGTTGAAAAGAAGCATTCCCCACCTTACACATCATGATCCCTTCTTCAGTAGTATTCTTTGCTACCCTGTGATAGGGAGATAGGCACCAAGTAGAATGCTGTCTACTTCTTGCATACGTCTGGTTGCTGTGCCTTGAAGGACCCATGTTTTCAAGTTACTGATTGATTATGTGTATTGTCCTTCAGGACCCACTTTTCCCAGACCCAATCAGCGAGAGATTAGAGGAGAAGCATGTCAGATGTGGCCATCCTCTTTAACTGTGATGCAGACTTCACTGGTCTGACCTTTATTCATTGTGTCGTGAGTGCATCAGTCCCATGAGATGTGGCCATCTTGCACAGGAGTTTCCTTCTCTGATTTTTGTCATATTTTGGTCAGGGAGAAGAATTATGCAAACGTGCACTCATTCTCTTTTTTTTCCCAGAAGCTGTTAACCTTTTTGATCATTGCTCACCTGACAGATGAACATATTTTTCTTTCATTTGTGTTTCTCTAGTTACAAAAGAGATTAAATAACATTTTTGTGTACAGTATTCACTGGACTTCTGAAGTTCTTTTGTGAATTGCCTATTCTTGTTTTGCCCTTGTTTTTCAATTTGTGAGTTTGTCTTTTCACTCTTGAGTTATGAGTTCTTTAATTTAAAAATATTAACTTTTTCTTCTTCATATCTTTCCTTACCCAGTTATTTCTTTTCAAATTTTGTTTGTGCCCCGTTTTTTAAAATATAAATTTAAATTTTTTATGATGTCCTACATGATTTCTGTGCCTGATATCATGTTAGAAAGGTTTCTGACCCCAAGTTTATAAAACTCCCACATGTATTTTCACATGGTATTGTTATAAGGTTTTAACATTTAAATTTTGAACCATCTAAGAATCAAACACTTTTTTCAAATAGGTGGTTAATTGTCCCAACAATATTTACTGAATAATATATCCCTTTCTCAGTGATTTGAAATGCCGCGTTGATTGTAGTGGACTGAATGTGACCCCAAAGAGAACAGATCCTAACTCCTGCAGTCTGTGCATGTTACTTCATATGGTAAAGTTTTTGCCAATGTAATTGAGCTAAGAATCTTGAGATGAGATTATTCTGGACTACCTGGGAGGGTCCTAAATGCCATCAAAGTGTCCTTATTTTAGAGAGAGGCAGAGGGAGATGAAACACTCAGAGGAGAAGCCAGTGAAGACGAGGCAGAGACAGGAGCTGCCACTCGCCGAGGGCTGCCCGCAGCCAGGAGCAGAAGAGGGCAGGGATGTTCTCCCCTCGAGCCCCCAGAGGGCAGCCCTGCCAACGCCTGATGTCGGGTGTCCGGCCCCAGAGCTGTGAGAGGGTAAATTTCTGTTGTTTTGGGCCACCAAGTTTGTGGGAATTTGTTACAGCAGCCACAGGAAATTAATATGTTGATCATATACTAAATTCTTTTATACTTTTTGGTCTCTTTGTGGATTTTTTTTTTTTTAAGGAAGATTAGCCCTGAGCTAACATCCGCCATCAGTCCTCCTCTTTTTGCTAAGGAACATTGTTGCTGAGCTAACATCTGTGCCCATCTTCCTCTGCTTTATATATGGGACACCTGCGTCAGTGTGGCTCGATGAGCAGTGCATGGGTCTGCACTTGGGATCCAAACTGGCAAATGCTAGGCGCCAAAGTGGAACATGCAAACTTAACCACCATGCCGGCCCCTGTGGATTTGTTTTTCTGTTTCATTTGTTCCACTGCTCCATCTGTTTTGGTGCTGGTACCATTCTGTTTTAATTAGTAAGGTTCACATTCAGGTTTATTTTTCAACATAATTGTTATTTTATTAAAGTTGTACACATACGTGACCTTTAAAAGTCAAACATTAAATGATTATAATGTGTAAAAGCAGTCCTCCCATTCCTGCCCCAGTTCCAATCTCCAGTAGCACCTACCTTCAACCCTTCTGTTTCCTCTGGGATTTCCCACCGTACTTCTAAATCACATGTTTATATGCTGCTTTTTGATTTATTAGTTGAAGGCATTATCTACTTACTTTCCACGTGGTAGATGAGGACTAGCTATCCTTCACCACCACTGTCCCCACTTGTTCTCCCCCAGTATAGCTGTGTTACGATTTTTATTGAATCAAGTAAGTGTTTACACAACTGGGGGCTATTAAGTATTGAAACAACTTAGTCAGTAGTGCCCTATAACCATGCCTCCTTTTTTGAATATCCTTTCCCTTCATTTTTTATTGGAGTTAATAATGGTTTTGTTTTTTTATTTACCCAATTTTCTGACTACCATTGATTTCTTTTTCCCAAGTTGCTCTAATGTTTCTGCAACATGGCTATGACTAACATGTTCAAACCTATCAGTTATGTTTCCTAGAAATCTCCTTTCCAGAGCCCTTCGTCCTCCTGCTTGAGTGTGAGCTGCGTGCTCTGTGCAGCTGTCATCGGGGGCCTGCCCTCCGTTGCTCTTCTGGACCGGACTTGGTCTTCCATCTTGCTCTGCTGCTTTTGAGCAGTCTGCTCTTCTTCTGACTCCCAGTGCTTTGTATGTGATCTGCTTTTTCTCTCTTCAAACTTTCAGGACATTTTTATCCCTGGTTTCCTGAAAGTTCACAATGATGCATTTTGGAATACATCTCTTTTTGTATGGAGAATCTGTGTCCTTCAGTTATAGGAAAATGTCTTCAATTATTTCCTCCCTTAGGCAATCTTTAGAGTACTCTTTAGTCAAATATTGGACTTCTTGGACTGTCTCTAATTTTCTTACTTTTTTAATGTTTCTACTTTCTGAAGTATTTATTTTTCAACCCTTCTATTAAATTTTTAAAAATTTTGTGTATCCTATTTTTTCCCCCAAGGTTCTTTCTTACTCTTTTGTTATTTCTTTCTGAGTGATAGTCTGTTCTTTCTTTCATGGAAGAAGCATCTTTCTCCCTGAGGATGTTGTTGGAGGGTTACGTTTGGTTTGGTTTTCCTCCCTGTGTTGTCTTTGTTTCCTCTCAGCTGCTTTCTTTTCTCTATTTGTTGGGTTAGGTCAGAAGACTTTCCTCAGGTATGAGGTAATCTTTGGCTCTGCATTTGTTTTTAAGAGTAAGACTATAACAAAGTTAATTGGAAGCTTTGTATGTATGAGTGAGCTTGTCACTTGTGAGTTTTACTCTAGGGTGAGTAGGCAAAGATCCATCCT
Organism: Equus asinus; assembly: GCF_041296235.1. Taxonomy (NCBI): domain Eukaryota; kingdom Metazoa; phylum Chordata; class Mammalia; order Perissodactyla; family Equidae; genus Equus; species Equus asinus. The sequence continues at coordinate 137,664,313 of NC_091793.1, read as the reverse complement.
TTTAGAATGTCCAAATGACATATTCCTTTTTTCTGGAGCTTTTAATTTTTTCCAGAGAAAAGAATATTCCAGTCTTTTCTGAAGAGTGGAGAGGTGTGTGTGTGTGTGTGTGTGTGTGAGAGAGAGAATGCTTTGCCATAGTGAGCAAGGAAGAGGAAAAGAGCTTGTCATTCAGTGATTCAGTCGATAGACTTTCGCTGAGTCATTTTGTTTTGAGACCAAGACCTCTGTTGTGTTGGTGTGCCCAGTCCAGAGCTTTCCCAGTTCAATTTCTCAACTCCCGTTGAGTGACACAGATTAAGGAGGGGTTTCAGAGTCCGGCCATCTGTGTACAGACTTCAGTGAATTCTCCTTCTACTTCCAGATGCTGAGTCTTTCAGACATTCTGCGGAGTGCTTGACTCACTTCTCATTAGCATTCCTGTTAGTTGCTTAGGGTACTACTTTTTCTGTTGCCGTCCAAAATTTATTGAAGTTTCTCACCTGCTCTTGTTGCTATATTTATTCTCTCTATACTTATGAGTTGCTAGATCACTTTTTTCAGTTTAATCCTCTACCATTGTTTTAGTAGGTTTCAGATAAGTAAAATCGCTATATAGAAGTGTAAGTACTTAATATATATTTAATGATACATGAATGAATAACCTTTGAATAAGGGAGTGCTAGTGTTGCGCAGTAATAGTAAATAAAGTACAGGCGCACCTCGTTACTGCGCTTTGCTTTATCATGCTTCACAGATACTGCATTTTTTACAAATTGAATGTTTGTGGCAACCCTGAGTCAAGCAAGTCTTTCAGCGCCATTTTGCTAACAGCATTTTTTCACTTCTTGTCTCTGTCATATTTTGGTAATTCTCGCAATATTTCAAACTTTTTCATTATATTTGTTATGGTGATCTGTGGTCAGTGATCTTTGGTGTAACTATTGTAATTGTTTTCTTGCACCACAAAACGCGCCCATAGAAGACAATGAACTTAAGTGATAAATGTGTGTGTTCTGACTGCTCCACTGACTGGCTGTTCCCCCATCTCTTTCCTTCCCCTCGGGCCTCCCTGTTCCCTGAGACACAACAATATTGAAATTAGGCCAAAATAACGCTACAGTGGCCTCTAAGTGTTCAAGTGAAAGGCAGAGTCACACGTTTCTCACTTTAAATCAAAAGCTAGACATAATTAAGCTTAGTGAGGAAGGCGTGTTGAAAGCTGAGATAGGCTGAAGGGTAGGCCTCTTGTGCCAAGGAGTCAGCCAAGTTGTGAATGAAAAGCAAAAGTTTTCTTTGAGGAAGATTAGCTCCAAGCTAACATCTGCTGCCAATCCTCCTCTTTTTTTTTTCCTGAGGAGGATTGGCCCTGAGCTAACATCCGTGCCCATCTTCCTCTATTTTATATGTGGGACACCTGGCACAGCATGGCTTGATAAGTGGTATGTAGGTCCGTGCCCAGGATCTGAAGTGGCAAACCCCGGGCCACCAAAGTGGAACATGCAAACTTAACTGCTGAGCCACCAGGCCAGCCCCTAAAGCAAAACTTCTTGAAGGAAGTTAAAAGTGCTACTCCAGTGAACACACAAATGATAAGTAAACAGCCTTATTGCTGATATGGACAAAGTTTTAGTGATGTTGATAGAAGATCAAACCAGCCACAACATTCCCTTAAGCCAAAGCCTAATCCAGAGCAAGGCCCTGACTCTCCTCCATTCTCTGAAGGCTGAGAGAAGGGAGGAAGCTGCAGAAGAAGAGTCTGAAGCCAGCAGAGGCTGGTTCATGAGGTTTAAGGAAAGAAGCTGTGTCCATAACATAAAAGTGCAAGAGGACGCAGCAGGTGCTGACGTAGACGCTGCAGCACATTATCCAGAAGATCTAGCTGAGATCAACAATGAAGGGGCTACACTAAACGAGAGATTTTCAGTGTAGATGAAACAGCCTTATATTGGAAGAGGATGCCATACAGGACTTTCATAGCTAGAGAGGAGAAGTCAGTGCCTGGCTTCAAAGCTTCAAAGGACAGGCTGACTCTCTTATTAAGGGCTAATGCAGCTGGTGACTTTAAGCTGAAGCCACTGCTCATTTACCATTCTGAAAATCCTAGGGCCCTTAAGAGTCATGCTAAACCTACTCTGCCTGTGCTCTACAAATGGAACTACAAAGCCTGGATGACAGCACACCTGTTTACAGCATGGTTTCCAGAATAGTTTAAGCCCACTGTTGAGACCTATTGTTCAGAGAAAAAGATTCCTTTCAAAATATTACTGCTCATTGACAATGCACCTAGTCACCCAGGAGCTCTGATGGAGTTGTACAATGAGACTAATGTTTTCCTGCCTGCTAACACAGCATCCATTCTGCATGGATGGATCAAGGAGTAATTTCAACTTCAATTCTTATTATTTAGGAAGTACATTTCATAAGCCTATAGCTGCCATAAATAGTGATTTCTCTGGTGGATCTGGACAAAGTAAATTAAAATCTTCTGGAAAATATTCACCATTCTAGATGCCATTAAGAGCATTTGTAATTCATGGAAAGAGGTCACAATTTCAACATTAACAGGAGTTTGGAAGAAGCTGATTCCAGCCCTCGTGGATGACTTTGAGGGGTTCATGGCTTCAGTGGAGGAAGTAAGTGCAGATGTGGTGGAAAGAACTAGAAGTGGAGGCTGAAGATGTGACTGAATTGCTGCAATCTCATGCTTCTTATGGGTGAGCAAAGAAAGTGGTTTCTTGAGATGGAATCTACTCCTGGTGAAGATGCTGTGAATATTGTTGAAATGACAGCGAAGGATTTAGAATGTTGCATAAACTTAGTTGAAAAAGCAGCGGCAGGGTTTGAGAGGACTGACTCCCAATTTTGAGAGAAGCTCTACTGTGGGTAAAAAGCTGTCAGACAGCATCGCAGGCTACAGAGAAATCGTCTGTGAAAGGAAGAGTCAATTGATATGGCAAACTCACTGTTGTCTTATATTAAGAAATTGCCACAGCCACTGCAGCCTTCAGCAAACACCACCCTAATCAGTCAGCAGCCACCAACATCGAGGCAAGACCCTCCACCAGCAAAATGATTATGACTCGCTGAAGGCACAATGATGGTTAGCGATTTTTAGCAATAAAGCTTTTTTTTTTAAAGATTGGCATCTGAGCTAACAACTGTTGCCAATCTTCTTTTTTGTTTTTTCTGCTTTTTCTCTCCAAATCCCCCAGTACATAGTTATATATTTTAGTTGTGGGTCCTTCTAGTTGTGGTATGGGGGACGCTGCCTCAGCATGGCTTGATGAGCGGTGCCATGTCCGCGCCCAGGATCCAAACCAGTGAAACCCTTGGCCGCCGAAGTGGAGTGCATGAACTTAACCACTCGGCCACGGGGCCGGCCCCCAGCAACAAAGCATTTTTAATTAAAGTAGATACACTTTTTTTTAGACATAATGCTGTTGCACACTTAATAGACTACAGTAACGTATAAACATACTTTTATTGCACTGGGAAACCAAAAAATTCGTGTGACTTGCTTTGTTGCAAAATTTGCTTTATTGTGGTGGTCTGGAACTGAATTGTGCCTGTAAAATAATAAATGTTAATAGAATATAAAAGAGAAAACTAAAAATTATAACTGAGTTTGTTAAGTATTTTTCACAATAATGAGTTATATAAAAGCTAGTTGTACATGTTAATTGTAGTAAATTTGGAAACCACAGAAACTGTCACCTGTTATCCCACTGCAAAGAAAACTTTGGTGACATTTTGCAGTGTTTCCTATCAGTTTCCCCCCCAAAGTTGAGTCATTAACACACTGATTCGTTGATGAAACGTTGATTGTGTTTGTAAGAAAATTCATGGCTTGGGAGCCACAATAACCAGGAACACTATATTAATATTAAACAGCAAACTTGTCTGCTGCATTTTCTTAATCACATCAATCACAGATTGTTTTTCTCAAGGGGATTTCAGTGCTTCAGTTTGCACATTACCATCAGTCTGATTTGCTTGCTTTTTAGTGATGTCACAGTAATGAGATGTTATAAGAGAAGTGAGAACAAAACTACCTCTAAAGATAATATTGATCTGTTTTAAGATTTGTACTCCAAATCTGGGAGATAGCTAAAAAATTCAAATATTGTCTAGTGCGTAAATGAATAAAGTGTTCTATGTAGTGACTGTGTTCAAGTGAAAAAAAATAATTTTTACTAGAAGTAAAAGATTTCTAGTTAAGATGATATGGTAAGGTTTGCTCCAAATTCGTAGTAGTCACAAATAAAAAAACAAACCCCAAAATGTTATACCTTGGCTAGATAATAAGATAAACATGAACCAGAAACAAAATAGAAGACAGAATGGTGAGTGGGACTGAGACGGATGTGCTGAGCTGTCAGTATAGAAGTAGGCCCTGGCCTCTGGGAGTTCAGTTTCTGCAGGTTGATAGAAATTGAAAGTGTTTCCCATGCAATGTTCCTTCAACTCCCTGATTAGATCAACATTATTTCAGATATCACTGTATTGGGGGCCCTAAAATGTCAGTATAAGACACTGTGGAAGTGGATGTAGATGTCAACATTACACTGAACACATCCATTCACCAAACATCCTGCTTTTAAAGCATCCTGTTCATGCTTGTAGCTTCATCTGCTTATGTGAATGCACTTGAGTTCAAGTACATTCTGCCAAGTTATGATTTGTGTTGGTGAACACAGATGCCATAATATAGGCTGGAAATATCATGTTTTGCAAAAAAGTTACATCCAGAATTTTTGCCTGCACCCACTGTGTGTTTTGTTCTCAATTGAAATGTTCATATAAAAGGAAAGATAATTATGTGATTCATTTGCGGGCTGCAAGTAAAGAATGTGTGAATTCAAAAACAAAAAATAATGGTGAGCTTTCTTCTTCCACTTCCCATCTGAGGAAACTTGCCATGATCCAATTACTTCTGACCAGTTGAAAAATTTGTTTAGTCCTAATGCTCAGTTAGGAGGACCATTTAGCTCTGACACTAAACTATATCCACAAATTTTGCCATTGTTAGTAACAAAAAATGGTATTTTGGCTTTCAGCTGCTACAGTTTATATTATTTGTTTTCTAAAAGTGATGCCATTTATTGGGTCCCCTCAGAGACCCAAATATCTCATGTAATGGTGAGAACATTGAGAAATAAAACAAAAGCGTGGAATTTGGTGTAGTAAAATATACAGATGTGAAGGCTTTTGGTGAGACTGGGAGGTGTGCTATTTATAGTAGCGTCAATAAACATAAAATACTTAGGAATGAATTAAACAAAAGATGTGCAATACCTCTATATTAAAAACTCCAGAACACTGCTGAGAGAAATGAAAGAATACCTAAATAAATGGAGATACATGCTGTGTTCGTGGATTGAAAGACTCAATATTAAGATGCCAGTCCTGCACAACTTAATATTTAGATTCAGTGCCATCCAATCTAAACCCCAGAACTCTACAACTCAATAGTAAAAAAGACAAACAACCCAATTTAAAAATGGGCAAAAGACTTACAAACACTAAACAATGGAACATATAAAAATGACCAATGAGTACATGAAGAAGTGCTCATCATCATCAGTCATCAGAAAAATACACATTAAAGCCATGAGGAAATACCACTATACAGTCTCTAGAATGGATGAAACTAAAAAGACTGTCAAAGTGAAATGTCAGTGAGGATATGGAGCAATTAGAACTGTCATACACTGCTAATGGGAATGTAAAAATGGCAATTTCTTGTTAAGGACGCACCAATCCTGTGACAGAGAAAATCCATTTCTAGATCTTTATCCAAGAGAAATGAAAATGTGTCCATGAAAAGACTTGCATAGGCATCTTCATAGTAGCTTTATTTACTATAGTCAAAAATGAAAACATACTGTTACATTCATACAGTGGATTACTATTGAGCAATAAAAAAGAACTAACTAGAGAAGGAAAAACTAAGGTGAAAAAAATCAAAACATTTATTACTTCTGGTAGGCTAGGCATTGTCTGGAAAGAAATACAGGGAACTTTCTTGGGAGCTGGAGATGCCCTATGCCATAATATCCATTTGCAAAAGCATACAGCTAAACAGTGTATGCTTCAACGTAGGTACATTTTACCAAAAAGAACCTGATGATGATGATGACGACGATGGAGTGAGGTGGTTGGGAACAGGCGAAGGTACAAATCATACAAAAATGGCAGAATATTGATAACTGAGCTATCATTTTATTGTTGTCTGCATATGTTAAACTATACCTTTTAAAGAAATTAAGAAATAAAAAATAATCTTGTATTTACCCTGACATTTACCAATTTCGATCATCTTCATTCTTTCCTCTAGATCCAAATTACTGTTTTAATTTCCCTTCAGCCTGAAGAACTTGTCAGCGTTTCTAAAAGTCCCCTGGCTGTGAATTCTCTCAGTTCTTTAGCTGAAAATGTCTTTATTTTGATTTCATTTTTAAAGGACAGTTTTGATAGATACAGAATTATGGGTTGATCTTTCTTTTTTCTTTTGTTCAACACCTTAAATATGTCCTTCCATTGTAGTCTGGTTTTTGTTGTTTTTGTTGAGATCTTACCTGTCATTTGTACTTTTGTTCCCGTGTATGTCATATGCCCTTTTTCTCTGCTTTCAAGATAGATTTTCTGTTTATCTTTGGATTTAAGCAGTGTGTCTATGATGTGCCTGTTTGTGATTTTACTTGTACTTATCGATCTATAAGTTAAAGTCATTTATAAAATTTGGGATGTTTTATTCAAATATTTTTCTGTCCCATTCTACCTCTTCTGTCCTTCTGGGTCTTTTTCCCTCTCGGTTCTTCAGATTAGGTGATTTTTATTGATTTATCTTCACCTTCACTTCTTATGTCTCCCATCTTCTGTTTGTTCTTAAGCCCATCCAGTCAGGGTTTAATTGCAGTTATTGAACTTTGCAACTGGAGACTTTCCCTTGTTTTCTTTCAACATTTTCTTTCTGTTCACCTATTGTGTACAGACCCTACTTTGTCTTGGTACATGTTCATAGCAGCTGCTTTAAAGTGCTTGTCTCATAATTGCATTATCTGGGAAATCTTGGGAATCTGTTTTTATTGGCTGCTTTTTTTTTACGGAGTATGGGTCACGTTTTCCTTTGTCTTTGCGTGTCTAGTGTTTTTTGATTGGATACTTGGCATTTTAAACGATGGATTTTAGAGGCTCTGGGATGCTGTTCTGCTTCTCTGAAAAGAATAATTTTTATTCTAGAAGGCAGTTATCTTGGCTGAACTCAAACTCCAGACTCTGTCTCCTCTGTAGTGGTAGCAGCTGAAATCCTTAGTTAGTTACTTCAGTTTCCAGCTGATGATTTTCTGCCAGGACCCCTGGGGTCCCCTCCCTCACCTAATGGTTAGTTTAGTGATCAGCACGGGTCTTGGGAGGACTTGGTATACTGATTTTGGGGATCACCTCTTCTTTGGCTCCCTCTCTTACACATTATCCTTCCTAACTTTCTGATAGTTCTCCAACCTGGAAGTCTGTCATCTGATATCTCAAGCCAGTAAGACTTGGCTTCTGTTCAACCCACCCCCACTGGCAGGCAGCTTCAGCAGCGCCCTCAGTTAGAAAACCACAAATGTGCAAATGCCCCCTCCTGAGATTTACCGCCAGCCGCTGTCCTCCCCTTGCCAGATCATGTGTGCTTTCTGTAGGCTTCTAGAGAGGGAAGGGAGGACCAAGTTTACTGCTCTCACATCCAATCAGATAAGCTGCTCTTTCTCTCCCATGAAGGAGGTAGGAGGAGTAGACAGAGGCCAGGAGTACACTGTCTGAGCTACATCAGCGTGAGAGTCAAAGTGGGGAGGAGATGTTATCTTCTGATACTCCCTAGAATTTTGTTCTCTTAACTGAGCCTGGGCCTGCAGTCAACTTAGTAGAAGAGGTCAGCAGGTTGTCCTACAATTGGATGACCCTCATGTTGATAACAGTCTGAGGGGAAAAAAATCATTGAAGCAGTGAAGAGCAACCAAAGCAGAGAGAAATTGGAGGGGAAACATAAAGTGCCAGTTTTCCCCCCTGACTTTTTATTTGTCAACAGTATAATGCTTATATCAAATCCTGTCCCCCTTTGTCCCAAGATTGAATTCCCTCTCTATTTTCTGTCCCAAATTAAGCCAAGTTATCCAGCATAGCATATGAGAGGTTCTGCAGTTACATGGTGACTGATCTATGCTGCCCGGGAATCGAGGAGGATGTCCAGCAGGGGATGTCCAGAGGGGGATGTCCAGAGGATATCTGGAAGAGTGACCGCCCGTGGACTTTACGTGTTATCTTTATTCTATTTAATGGTTTTGATTTAAACCTACTTTGTCTGAGATTAACAGGCTATCCTTGCTTTCATTTTGTCTATATTTACCTGGTATATCCTAACCCATAATTCCTTCTGTGTCATTTTGTTTTAGGTGGATCCCAACTAACATAGACTTGGTATGGTTTTTGTGGTTTATGACTTGGGGTGGTTTGCAGTGAGGAGGAAGTTGGCATTTATCACACTCAGTAGCTCGTCATTTTCACTCTGTCCCCTTCGTTCACGCCGTTTGTCATGCTGCCGCACTCCTGCGCTCCTGCCCGCCTGTGGCTTTGCTAGTTCTTCCTGCTCTTGTTTTGCCCCTAGTAATTTAGAAATTAGATGTCCTATTTTTGTTTAATTAGTAATTACTTCAAAATAAAATGAAAGTGTGCACCTGTTTCTTTACAAACATTGAGAATGCAGCAGTGTCTGCTGACTCCCCTGGAAGTGAGGCAGGAGCCACAGACTTCAGTCCCTCCCTTTGCTCCTACCTCCCACCATTTATTGCAATAATTCGGGCTTTTAAACTATTATTATTTCTTTTTTTTACATCTCCTTAAGGGATACTTTTCACGTTTGCGTTTCCTTATATAGCCATGTTAACTATGTTAAGAACAATTACTTAGACATAAATTTTTAAGTTTACAGGTTACAATTTCCTTCTCTATTTCTTTTATAACATATCTCCCCTATACCTAAGGTCTTTGTTTATTTATTGGATATAAAGTATTTCTTTGAGTGATTTTTAAAGAAGAGTATGTATCCGAATCTTTGCATATCTGAAAATATTTATTAAATATGCTGACATAGCAGTTAGAACTATAGGACGTTTTCCCAAGGAAATGACAGCAGTATGCAAAGATGTGTGCACAAGTTCACTTTGCAGTATTATTACAAAAGCAAAAGTTAGAAACGGATAAATGACTACAAGTAGAGATTTGTTAAACAAAGTAGAGTTATTTCCAGCCATTATTGCAAAATCATAACAGTTTTATCACCTGTGTCACTTTAACTGAAATCAGTATAAGTGCCATGAATCTTTTTGCCTTTTACTTGTGCAAGTTGTAATTATAATATAAATTTAGACCACACAGAGAAATATTAGCATGTTTAACTGTTAACATTAATATTCTATTTAGTATCTTTTTTCAGTTTTTCAATTAGATTAGATATTGGCTAAACAGATACTTACTATTGGAAAGATTTTTTAAAGAAATTTAATTTTAGTCCGTTCCTTGTAGTCCCTCCATGGCTTCCTTTGGGCAACCCAGACCAGAAGATAACCAGTCAGTTGTCAACAGAATGCAAAAGAAATACTGGAAAACGAAACAAGTCTTTATCAAAGCAACAGGAAAAAAGGAGGATGAGCACGTGGTGGCATCTGATGCCGAACTGGATGCCAAACTCGAGGTAAATTTGAGGGTTCTGTGTATTGCACATAACTGGTCATTATCTGGGACTCAGGGGGGACTACGACACGCTTCCACACCGAAGAACTTTTCAGGATAAATGCAAATGTGGAAAGAGAAGGTTTAATTGTATCTGTCAATCAGATCTTCTGCATAGGAGGTCACAGTTCTCACAAATTGAGCATTGGCAGAACTGTATTTATAAATTAAGTAAATCATGAATTAAGTAATTTCTCTGGCACAAGTATTACAGTTTTTAAGCTAGATGTTAATGAATTATATCCCTAATTGAGACCATATACTTAGTATATATCGTCATCATATTTTGTACTAGTTTTGTGTGAAGTCTTACACCTCACTGAAATAGATTAACTGAAATCAAATAGTGAGTGAGGATTTATAAGTCAGAGTTTTTGTTTCTGTTATTAAGGGGTAGAGCGATTGAAGTATTTCATCGTGCATTTTTGGCTCCGTTTTTCTTTTTAAATAAAAGGAATAATTACCATGAAACAACTTTAAACCTATAAGTTTTTTCCACTTTCAAGTAACTAAGCTAATTAGAGGAAAGATCTTATGTATGTTAGTGAAGAGGTCTGGAATTTTAAATGCAGATTTACTAACTCCACATACATGTACTAATTTAAGATAGTTTTTACACATATTTCCAGGCAGGGGCTCTGTTGTGCTTGGAATATAATCATTTGTTGGGATTCTTAAAAATGTAGGTATAAGTAGATAGATCCTACTCTACTGAGTATTTTCATTGTACAAAACGTAAACTTACATCATTGCCATGACAAATATGGAGATAGATAACAAATTAACAAGCTTTTACTATTGTGTTGAAAAGCATTCCTCTTTGGATTCAATGACAAATATGGAAAAAATGAAGGGACTTTATTATAAGTAATATATGTTTCAATGCTAAGAGAACTCTTCATTGTTTCTGCATATATTCCCACAAAAGAGATTTTTTTGTATTGTTTTACATCGTTAGGTAATCTATGGGTGACATAGTTTATATTCAGTGTCATTGTTGTCCATTAGACAAATATTTGGAATTAACCAAGAACTATCTCTCACATTTGTACTATTTTTTTAAGAATGAGGCCAGCCCTAGTGGCCTAGTGGTTAAGTTTAGCACGCTCTTGCTTTGGTGGCCAGGTTCTGTTCCTGGGCACAGACCCTCCGCTCGTCTGTCGGTGGCCGTGCTGAGGCAGCAGCTCACACACAAAAAGAGGAAGATTGATAATACATGTTAGCTCTGGGTGAATCTTCCTCAGCAAAAGAGAAAAAAAAAGAAAGAAAAATATTTTTATTGTATGTATACTTATATCAAATCATCACCTTTTACACTTTAAATATATTACAATTTTATTTGTCAAATTATACCTCACTTAAAAAGGTATTTTCATTGTAAAATTAAAAAACAATAGTATATAAATCTTTCAAGGACCCATGGGGAAAAAATCAACCGTAATCACTTCATCTTAGTAGAACAATAGTTTTTGCATTCTTTTCTAGTCTTCTTCCATATGTATTTAAAACGGCTTTTAAATTGCCAAATCCGTATACCAAATCCAACTCAAACATACCTAAAATATATAGAAAATTAATGGTTGCCCCTCCGTTTAGATTTTAGCACCTGTTATCACTCTTCCTTAGGTCTGATCAAACATGAAAATAATCGCAAAACTGCTTCAGACAGAGTACTCAGGCTTAATGGTGATACTGGAAATTTATTTGGTAATCAGAGGGTTAGGGCCTGATATTACACCACAGGGCCAAGGTCTTTTTGAACTAAAGTCTCAGAACAGTTCTTCAGCGTAGGACTTTGTGAGAAAAAGGCTGCACCCTAAAACCGATGCCGGCTTGTTTCTCTGCGAAAACCTAAATTTGTAGGGAGAAGAGTTACCTCATGCGTATAATGTGTCCTAGTCTCAAATTTTCATGCACTCACTTCGAAATGGAGTCTACTGCATATTATGTTTTTCTGTTACCTATTAGCAACAGTAGTAATGAGGGGATTGATATTCATGGGAAATTCTAAACAAAAATAATCCCAAAAGTAATTTCTTTTTGATGTTGTAATACATTATTTAACGTTTATGGTAAATTCACTGGCCTGTTTTGCTTAGACCAATGTTGGAGCAAAGCCAGACTCAGAGGCAGCACTTTCTAGGGTTATCTGTACTCTTGTCATCTATGGTTGACAATGTTTGATGCAGTTTATGTTGGGTTTGTCTTTTTGCTGTTTAGATAGTTTGGAGCTGAAGGGAGGACAAACTCCACAGGTATAAGTTTTTATTAGCTCCCATGTATTTACCACAATTTTTTCCAGCCCTCATAGGGGAAATCAATATGTGCTTTCTACATCAGAAATAAAACCAAAACTGAGGTACATCACAGTCAAGGAAAAGAGACACAATCGTCATAAGAAAATGTTCTGCTTTTGAAGTGCTTATAACAGATACTTTTATTTGTTTACAGTTCTTTAAATTGTCCTAACAAAATTTATATTTCAAAGGTTTTTCACTCCATTCAAGAGACATGCACTGAACTTCTGAAGATAGTTGAGAAATATCAGCTAAGACTCAATGGTATGAAATCCTAGATGTCTATCTGATGATTTCCATTTAAAATAAATATTCATTTGCGTTTTTGAAAATGAGACCTTTAATGTAAAAATATTAGTTTTTGAACTTTTTTGTGAATAGTTTCTTATGACAAAATGTGAACATTTAACAGTGACCTAGTCTCAAAGCCCCCAGAGTCCTAAAATCATCAAATCTTGAAGCAGATTCATTTTGCTGAGTTCACTTTTCCTGCCCAGTGTCTTAGGTGGATTTGCCTCCATCACTTAAAAACTCTCTCTCTTGACCTCCTCTTGCCCTTGCAATTATCATCCCCTTCCTCTGCTCCTTTCACAGAAAATTTTGACATGCACTCATCCCTGGGTATCCGCAGGGATTTGTTCCGGGACCTCCCACAGATAAGAAAACCCACGGGTACTCAAATTCCTACAGTCTGCCTTTTGTATCCACAGGTTCCGCATCCATGGGTTCAACCAGCTGTGGATTAAAGTTGACTCATGGATAGGGCCAACTGTGATTGTCTGTATGCACAGTCTCCATTCCTTTCCTTCTACTTTCTCTTGTACTCCAGTCAAGTTTTCTTCCCCACCACTCCACCAAATTTGTTCTTGTCATAGTCACAAAGAGCTAAGTCCAATGATCATTTCTCAGTCCTTGTCTTATTTGACTTATCACATTATTTAGCATAGTTGATTATTGTCTCATCCTTGATACACTCTCTTTACTTGGCTTCCAGGCACCACACTTCCCTGGATTTCCTCCTACTGGTCATTTCTTCTCATTATCCTGCCTTTGCTGGATTCTCCTCTCTTCTTGACCTCTTCAGTTTGGAAGTCAATCTTTGGATCTCTTCTCCTTTAACTACAATGGTTTCCTGGATGTGGCCACCTCTCTGATCCTGGTTACCTCTCATCTCCTCTGCTAAAACTCTCTCCTCTTCAGCCATATTGATCTCCATCACAGTAGGCATATCTGCATAGTATGTTCCCTAACTGCCTTTAGGTATTTGGTCAAATGTCATCTTTGAGTGAGACCTTCCCTGACCCCTATATCTAAAATGAAACATCCCTCTTTCTCATAATTCTCTATCTACTTAACAGTAGCACATAACAATATTCAACATTCTATATATTTTATCTATTGTTTTTCTTACCACCACTAGAATATGCTCTCCTTAAGGACAGGAATTTTCTGTTTTATTTCTGCATCCTCAAAGCCTAGAAACAATGTCTAGTATATAATCTGTACTTGCTCAATGAATGATTTTCTTGTGTAGCTATGTAAATTAATCTCAAAACTTTATAATCAAAGCTCATATATTGTCCCAATAAAGCAAGAAATCCAGTAGAGCATGATAATTTTTTGAGTGCCTGCCATATTTAACACTATGTGCTTTTCCCAAGGAAATAGCTGGAGAAACAACTTTTTGCAACAAAATAAGAGATACAGAAGAGTATGTATTTAGTTCAGAAGAGTGATACAGGTAGAACTCTGAATTCTCTCGGAGTGAAAAATAACTGTGGATTAGAGTCATTGGTAAAGGCACTCCATAGTTGAGAGTTGAGGTAAAACTTAAAGGGTTTATAGAAGTTGGATATCTGCAGTCAGGAAACAAAGGAAGGTTGAGGTCAGATTTCTAAGGACCTTAAATATTTCACCAGGCAGTAAAAAGCCATCACAGTCATTGGACCAAGGGAGTCCTGTGCTAGAAATGTGAAGAAACACTGGCAGGTTTGTATGTCTTGCATTTTGTCCTGAAAAATCCCTAGCTCTTTTAGCCCACCGGTGGAGCATTTCAGGATAAGGGAGAGATGTGCGTGTAAAGATTTCATTGCATACTTTATCTTCTGGATTGTTATAAATATGTGACTTCTTGAAGACTATTCTAGCAATGCATCTTCTGTTGAGACTAACATCAGACAGCTACAGGAGACGAGTCCAGCACTGTAAACCCTATGGGAACTCTTGACTGGGTAAGGACACAGAGGAGTGGGAGCGGCTCCAGTTTTTGGCAGTGGGTTTCAACACAGAATCAGCACAAATTCAGCTTCATCTCCTACCCTTTCTGCACTGATAAGGGTGAGGCTCAGTGATGATTCCTGTTCAGTTAAAACTTGATAATGAAGTAATCCAAGTTCTCAGAGAGTGTCGTATACAAATTAATGTTCTTTCTAGTAGTTTTCTTTGAGGTATATTTTATGAAGTCCTGACTCAAAGGAAATGTGTAATGTGTACGTCTCTCAAGTAATCAGAATATTAAATTAACAACAATCCCCAAATCCAGTCCTCTCTGGATCAGGTTAATTGTTCATAAAAGAGCACATGGTTTTATTAAAGATAATACTCCGGGATGTGCAGACACCCTCCTCCTTGACACCATCGCGCTCTCCTATGGGCCCCCTTGCAGCCTCAACAGGGAGGAGCAGGGGGAGTGGGGAGAGAGCAAGTCAGAGGCCTGAGTTCTGTTGCTGCCCCAGAGGCACCCCGGGCCTCTCTTTCAGTTTGTAACTTCAGTTTTTCCATCAGCAAACTAGGGTGAAATGGCATGGCATTTGTCGTTTTTTTCACTTTAACCTTAGAGTTTGAACACTTTGTGGGTTCCCTCCGTTGGTCTTATTGTGGTGATGGTCATCTTATGCTACAGCCGTGCTTCTAAAACTGTGGTGAAGTTCCACTTTTTTGTTTCGTGTTTTACTTTCAATCTCTTGTAAACTGACACTTTTGTAAAATACAGTAAAAATGAATTTTTAGAAAAGTTAAAGAAGATATGCAAAATATAAGCGCACTTTTTTTTGTAATTAGACTCCACAGATCTAAAATAGTCAACGTGGTGAAAGTTTCTGAACAGTTTCTTAGTTTTGGTACTTGTCACAGGCTGGTAACAAATGGTTCTGGACTGGCGTGTGTCAGTGGGCCACACTTTGAGTAGCATTTACATGACAACTTTTAGGGTTTCAGGAGCAAAATTGTAGCCAACTGTGAGTCTGAGATATTGAGCATAGGAAACTGAAGCCAGGATGGGAGTCGAGAGTAAGTTACATTTAAATAGGAAACGAATATTTTACAAAAGGCAATGGTCCTAAAATGCGTCTCTGCACATTTGAAAATGCATCATTTGTGGGTTTGTTTTATTTTGTTGTTTTGGATTTTTTTTTTTCACTGAAGATCAATTTTTCCCAAAGTGAGTTCCATGGATTTGCTGCGTCAAAACCCAAAGCCCAAGAATTTACATTTCTAAAAGAAGTCTTTCTTCTTCTTCCCCCCCCCCCGCAAGTAATTTTAAGTATAGAGAATTATTGCTGTGAGAATTTTACTTGTGTGTATTTTAAACAAATGATGAAACAGTTAACTGTACTGTAATTTTTTTCCTAGTTATATCAGAGGAAGAAAACGAACTAGGGCTCTTTTTAAAGTTTCAAGCAGAACGGGATACAACGCAAGCTGGCAAAATGATGGATGCCACTGGCAAGGCACTCTGTTCTTCAGCCCAGCAAAGGTTTACCATGATTTTGCATCATCCTTAAATCTGTAGTCAATATGACAGTTTTGACGTATGTACCTAAATTTGCGTATTTGTAAAGGTTACTGATCATTCCAGTAGAAGGTTAAAAGAGAAATATATTGCAGTATATAATTGATTTGAGGCCTAATTCTTATTTATTTTGTATTTAAAATAATTACTTAAAAATTGACATTCTTAGTTGCTTAATTCCTAGAAATAGACTTTAGGCCTGTATTTAAATTTCTTAAGTGGTCTAATGTAACGGAGGCACAGAATGGCTAAAATTTAAATATGTATAGTTTTATTTTTTGCTTTCACTTTTTTTGATACTATACTATCTATGAGTACATTGGAACATTTTTTCTTTTTAAGCAGAGGGAACTTTTTCTTCTTAATTATATACTTTGTATTCATCATTTTATAATTTTTTAGCATAAAGATACCTGTTGCAAAGAATCTCCTGCAGTTACTAAATACAGCCAAAAATCTTTGCATTTTTCAGAAGAAAGATAAAAGCAGGCCCTATCAGCCCCATAAGGACGATGTAAGACTTAAGTGGCTTAATTCTTTTTTTTTTCTTTTGAGGAAGAATTGCCCTGAGCTAACATCTGCTGCCAATCCTCCTCTTTTCGCTGAGGAAGACTGGCCCTGAGCTAACATCTGTGCCCATCTTCCTCTACTTTCTATGTGGGACGCCTACCACAGCATGCCTTGCCAAGCGGTGCCATATCTGCACCCGGGATCCAAACCAGCGAACCCTGGGGCCGCCAAAGAGGAACGTGAGCACTTAATGGCTGTGCCACGGGGCTGGCCCCCAAAATGGCTTTGTTCTTATGCAGCACGTCAGTGCGGAAGTCCTTTTTCAAGGGAGTGACAGAGAGACAATGCAAGGCCCTCCAGTGCCACTAAGTCAAAAGCAGACCAGAGGAGCAGGGTTTGACTTGTGTTTCTTAAGTCCTTGTTTTTTCGTCCTCATCCTCAGCTGCTAAGAACACAATTCTCATTAGTTCTTCTAGTATTTTATCTGCTTTTCTATAGCCAGGTTTCTCCTAAATTTGTCAAATGAAGGGATTTCTATTTATAGGACTCTGCTTTATGAATAGAGAACCTCTTTTACCCATGGAACTCTTTTCCAAATGGCAGATTTACTTGGCAGGTTATTTATGCATGGGTTAACATCCAAAATGTTGCAAAAATGATATATCTCCCAAAATAAGAAAGGGAGAGATATAGACATATCTTTATTAACAATTCAAAGTTGGCTGTATGATGCTGACTTGCTTTCTAAAGCTCCTTAGGCATCTTAATAATTTCCTATTTATAGACTCATCTTGATAGAAAATATGGTTTGTCATTGTTTTAAACCTATGTTTTTGTTTCGTTTTGCTTATGGGATGTACCTCCCTCTGATTCTTGCATTAGATTGGCCCTGTGTACTCCCCTGTCTCGTCTTAAGCAAGAAGTAGCAACGTTCAGTCAAAGGGCGGTATCTGATACCTTGATGACAATTCATCGGATGGAACAGGCACGCACAGAATACAGGGGGGCTCTGCTGTGGATGAAAGATGTATCCCAAGAACTGGACCCAGACACCTTAAAACAGCTGGAAAAGTTCAGAAAAGTATGAAAATGTATTCTTTTCCTTTTCTTGATACATAAACCTATTAAACTTCTACAAAACAGTTTAATCAAGATCATAAAATGTCACACTGTTTTTGAAAAACATGTTCTTTTATAAATTCTTGGTTACTTGGAAATCTTTGGTTGAACTACAAAAGGCCCTCACACTTTTTTTTTGCCAAGGAAGATTTGTCCTGAGCTAACATCTGTTGCCAATCTTCTTCTTTTCATATGTGAGCTGCCACCAGCATGGCCACTGACCAGTGGTGTAGGTCTGTGCTTGGGAACCAAACCTGGGCCACCAAAGCAGAGTGCGCTGAACTTAACCACTGGGCCACTGGGGCTGGCCCATACACACTTTTTTTTTTTTTTTCTGAGGAAGATTCACCCTGAGCTAATGTGCATTGCCAATCTTCCTCTTTTTGCTTGAGAAAGATTCGCCCTGAGATAACATCTGTGCCAGTCTTCCTCTGTTTTGTATGTGGGTTGCCGCCACAGCATGGCCAGTGACGAGTGGTGTAGGTCCACACCTGGGAACCAACCCTGGGCTGCTGAAGTGGAGCATGCTGAATCAACCATCAGGCCGAGGGGCTGGCCCCCACTTTATTTTTCACTCTTTGAGTGGTGTCCTCACCCCACCCCATCAACCTTTTCTATTATTTTTTTTCCCTCTCATAATAGGTTTAACTACTCTTTAAATGTTGCTTCCCTGGACTTTTGTGATTTGTTTACAGGAGGGAAATAGATTCCTAGTGAGGAAAACATATAATTTAAGTAAAAATTCATGTAAAATCATCATTATTTATAAGAAAAAATGAAGGTTATCAAGTTTTTCATTCTGCCACAATACATAGTTTGACCACAAACTTTTAAAGCAACTGTCTATGTATGGACATACGTTTTTGCTAAATAAACTTCTTATTATAAATAACATCCCCTAAATTTACCGTATATGAATAATGAAATTCCGTCACTCATTCATTTCATATTTAGAGTACCTGTCATAAAAGTCGTATTTAATGTTGATGGAGCCTTTACTCTGTACCAGCTGTTGTAAGTGGCTTGCCTCACTGATTACTCCCGATAGACCTGGGAACGAGGTGGACACATGGCCTCAGGCCACAGCGACCTATTGTTCCGTCCCCTTTAGAGTCCTTGACAATTAGAAGATGATCTAAGGGCGTGGTTGCACAACACTGTGAATGCACTGACATCACTGAATTGTACAGTTTAAAATGGTTTGGTGTATGTTATGTGAATATTACCTCAGCTTTTTAAAAAAAGAATACAATCCAAACCTCTTATCTGACCCAATAGCCCTGCAGGGTCTGACCCCGGCCCCTCGGCAGCCGCATCTCGCACTTACTGTCCATGATCCAGGGAGGAGTGCGCTCTGCCCTGGCCCTGCCTCTTCTGCAAGCGTGATGAGCTCTCCGCATACCTCCTACGCCCAGGACTTTTGTCCTTGCTTTTCCCAGGGCCTGGAATGCTCCCCTCAGGGTCTTAGCATGGCCCACCCATCGTCTTTCTGTCCCAGTTCAAATGTCATGCCTGAGCTCACCCCGGGCGTCCCTGATCATCTTATAAAGACAGTCACCCATTTCTGTTCATTTACACATTCTCGTTGCAACGTGAGATTATCTTATGTATTTGTTTACTTCTTTTTCCTGCTGCCTCCCCACTCCTGTCCCCCCCCCCCACTCAGGGGAGATGGGGAAGAACATCGTTCTGTTCACCACAATATCCCAGTGCCTAGAACAGTGCCTGGCACATAATAGATACGTTATAAGTACTCATTGAATAAATGAATTAGTATATTTAAAAGTTGAGTATTCACATGGCTTGGTGACATATAACTCACCTTATGTATAAGAAATATAACAGACCTGTGTTTATATATATCTCCATGATTCAGAACTATTCTTAGTGCTTCTCAACACTTTAACTATCTCCCCTTTTTGTTTATTCTTCTACTCATAGATAAAATATTATCCATCAGTAGTTTTAGATTTTTTTATTATTTGGAATCTGTGGTTTTTTCTTCGTAACTATGTACTTCCATCTATCATCACATAACTTTCTTAGCATAAAGATATCTACTAGAAAGAATCGCCTACAATTACTGAAAATAGCCAAAATCTTTACCATTAATCATGAAATAATAATGCAGGGAAAGAGGGTTCATGTCCTTTACTACAATTTCATGTGTCTGAGAATATGTATCATGAACCTGTGTAATATGTTTATATCTGTGTTATCAGTAATAATCATTAACATTTTTATGGTTGCAGGTACAGATCCAAGTGAGAAATAGCAAAACTTCTTTCGAAAAGTTAAAGATGGATGTTTGTCAGAAAGTGGATTTACTTGGAGCGAGTCGCTGCAACATGTTGTCTCATGCGCTCACGACCTACCAGGTACCCACCCCCATCGTCAGCATGTCCTTGCAGTAAAGATGAGTGGTGAGATTCCTTTTTAAAAGTTGTCTAAAAGGTGTAAGAAATTGCATAGTTGATCGGATTCCTTTGACTTTGCTAAAATTGACTTACTGAGGTTATGGAGGCCAGAGAGTCATAGAATTCTAGAGTGAAAAAGACCGTAGGGATTGCCTACTCCTGTAGCTTCATGTTACTCTCCTTGGGGTCCTAGGAGAGAGAGGGGGGCACTTAGGGAGCATCTGGGTGAGGAGGGGGCTGTTGAGGAGGCAGGATTTAAGGCCGGTTGGACCTGGCTCACCCAGAGCTACCCCACTTTGAACTTCTGCCTCCAATTTCATTTGAATCAAACATGCTGTAGCCCAGAAAGTTTAAAAGTTTTCTGTTGTTTTATGAATGAGGAAAGTGAAACCTATGAGAATTAAGGTAAATGGCAATGTTTGGCTTAAAAACCTAAGTTCTAGGTCACATGTTGTTTTCACTCTGCCACGTTGCCATCCTACACCACTGTAACCTCAGAAGTCTCACTTGTGCTTAGATGACCCCAAATCACACATGGTAGCATGCAATGAACGCGTTAGAATGAATAACTGGCAGTTACTGATTTTAACAGGTATTTGTATTTGGCAAAATAGGAAAATACACTGTCTTTAGTAAGAAAAGAATAGCAAACTAACGGGAATGGACGTTCCCTGCTGCTTTCAGGGAATCCACCTCATTTAGTGCAGTGCTGTGGAATTCGGGAATCCAGAACGCGCGCCCCTGAAAATAGGAGTACGTGACAGTCTCTGTGGCATCCTTCCTGAGCCCCGGGAGCTGTTAGTTCAGTCCCCCTTGTTCTCTGCACTCGTCCCCTTGCTGTGAATAGGAACCTTCCAGCAGCAAGGAAATGTCCCATTACTCGAGTTAGCCTGAGAACACATTTTTTGGGCAAGTCTTTCTTTTTCTTTTTTTTTTTTTTTAATAGATTTTACTTTTCCTTTTTCTCCCCAAAGCCCCCCAGTACATAGTTGTGTATTTTTAGTTGTGGGTCCTTCCAGTTGTATCATGTGGGACCCTGCCTCAGCGTGGCTTGATGAGCGCTGCCATGTCCGCGCCCAGGATCCAAACCAGCGAAACCCCAGGCTGCCCCAGCGGAGCATATGAACCTGACCACTCAGCCACTTGCCCCCGGGCAAGTCTTTCTTGAACCTTAAATGAAAGACCGAATTTAGTGGTTCATATTATTTTTCTCCAACTACATGAGGTTTGTATATGCTTACCAACATAAAGATTTACAGAAATACCCCTAAAACAAATATGGTATTTTTGTGCTTTTACCATTTCCCTTTTGGAAGGTGTTCTAATCCTGCAGTTTTGTCCTCTTGGCTGCAGTTTCCCTCCAGCTGGCTCCAGTGTGCATCCCAGTGCTGTGTACAGACAGGCGCACAGACATGCAGACGCTCATGCCAATTCTTATGAGAATTTCTATTTACAGTGCTTTCCAGTTCCCCAAACTTGGAAACTGGTTTTAGTTCCTGCTTCTTCTTATTCAGCTATGTTTTATCTACCACACTGGGAAGGAAACATAGCTCCAAAAAACGCCCTGGATTCGAACAAGAACGGCAGTGCCACCTTTTCTTTTTCTGCAGAGGACACTGCTTGGATTCTGGGAGAAAACAGCTCGAACGATGTTCCAAATCCATGGGGCCTGTACTGGCTTTCATCCATATGATTTTGTAGCTCTCAAGGTACATTTTTTCCATTATCTTGTGTTAGATTATTATGCTTTATTTGGATAATAACATTGAAACTATTTTTGCTAAGCCTAATTTAAAATTTACAAAACATTGGGAAACATTTTTCTACACTCCTTCGGCCAGCTGTTTTTCTGCAATTCGCGCATTCCAAGTGCTACCAGCAACACTGAACAAATACATGGGAACCTACCGGCCGGCTCACGATACTAGTAGGGTCGGGGGGATAAAAGAAGGAGAAAGTGAAAAGAAAAGTGAAATGCAAAAGAGATAAGAAAAGGTTTATGGAAAGGAAAACTTACGAGGAACAAGTGGTGGAAAGTGTCCTGTGTTTATGTAAAAATGACCAGATCACCTACCTGATAATTTTAGAAGTTAAAGAAAAATTTCCTTGCTTTACTTTTACACTCATGTCATCGCTGTGATTCACGATGCAAAAATTCTGCCAGTTGGGTCATTATGTGTGTGTGATTGCAGCTGAAGAGACGACTGTGTTAGACTAGCTCTTTCTGTGACGCCTACGTGGTCCAGGTTCTCTCGGGCTGTGATTATAACGCTGTTAACATTTGTAAGTCTTCTGTCAACCTTCTTTGCACAAGCGGGTCCAGCAGAGCTGCAGCGTGGTGCTCATCTCTTCAGTTCCAGCAGGCTGGGGTTCAGCACCTCTGAACTTACCATTCTGCCTTATTTGCGGTAGAGCTTGAAAATGTCGGTGGTGGTTTGCTCAGGGCAGATGTGGTGTCTGTGATGGGTTCACATCTTGCAGTTGCATATTCCTGGGGCCTGGTATGGATCTTTCAGTCATGTTTTGACACAACGTCTTTTGTTCTAATAGATACTCTTGAATTAGGCTTTTGGGTTTTTTGTTGTGTGTGTGTTTTGTTTTGTCTTGTTTTTTACTTTTTCTATATGAGTGCTTCACTGGATAGCATACTGTGTATTTAGGCAAATTTAATATCCAATTTCTGCTCAGAATTTAAGTTGAAAATCTTTAGCTGGATTTAGGGCATTGCAATAGAGGCCAGCAACACAGTGTAAGTCTTCTTTGGCATATGACAAAGTTGTAAAGCTGGTGGCCAGCCTAAGTCACAAGCACACACAGGCGTCAGGGTAAACAAGGACACCGGCTCCGTTCAAACTACGTTAGCAGACATTCCCATATCTCTCACTCTCTACTTCAGAACTATTCTATTTTATGTTGTTTTTTAGAATTTTTATTCTCGTTTTGTTTCACAAAGAGAGAAACGGATTCTTTCCATCTCCCTAATGTTGAATTTCTTATCCTTAGCAACTGCAAGACACTTCAAGCAAGCCTACTGAAGACCACAAAGGACAGATAGAAAGCAACTCTCTCCCTGAAACCCTCGATAAGTAAGCAGGTGGAGGTTGTATACCGTGCTATGGAGTCCTGGATGCACTGTGTGATGTATCTGGAAACAGTTGTTTCTTCTCTGGCTTACTGGATACCTATTTCTATGTCATTTTTCCAATTAACATTAAACATTTGTTTTGAACCTTTTTTTCTCCCCATTTTTAACGTGGGAGGCAAAGTCGATGATAGGAGTACAGAACAGTTGGGGTGATCAGTCCAAATTCTGTAGTTTGGTGGGCTGAGCCTGTGTTAAGAGCTTCTACCTGGCGATCCCGGAAGGGCGGCTTGAAACAGGAAGGGACAGGTGCAGGTGCAGCAGCTGTGAGAGAGAAACTGCTGAAAGTCTGTCTCCAGAACAGCACAGGCGGGAGTGGGCCTGGTTCCCCGACAGCGGCCTCCTGCCCTGCACCGCCTCACGCTGCCCGTTTCCCTTTATCACATCTCACCTTTGTTTTCCGTTCTGAGCTGCCACTTCTCGTCTTAACCAGATTGCACCGACTATAATAATGAACCCAGAGATAAGGCCCAAACAGTGACAAACCAGATGCTGTTGAGTGGACGGTGATCCGAAATATAAGCATCTCCCCCTTTCCTCTATTGGGAAATCCAGACATTCTTTCTGGCTAACTTGAATATATAAATGTTTTAGAATGTAGATTAATCAAATGTATAGTTATAAATTAAACTTATTAATTTAGTTACACATTGACATTTAAAATTATATGTTATGTTAAATATGTTAATTTAGTAAATTTTTTCCATTATCATATTTCATGAAAGTTTTATTCAAAATCATCTTCAGCGTTATGAGAGCTACCCTTTGAGTTTGCTAACAGCTTCCAAAGCACCTTCACCTTCCAGCCAAGTTGTTTAAAAAACCATATATGTATATTGTCATTGGAAATTTCATTCCAAGTCATAAGTATCTATTTTCTCTGTAGGTTTATTTTTGTAGTATTTGCAAATAAATACTGTATCATTTTTTGTGTCTTTAACGACTTATTAAAAACAACCTCCAATACTAGAATTGTGAGGTTGTACCTCACAGTTGGAATAATGACTAAATCTGTGTTCAATTTCTTTGTCTCATTTTTTTATTATTATACCAGATGGATGATATGAATATCCAAAATTTGTATTGATTGAGAATGTTTTGGGCAAACGTGTCTTCATTTGCAAATGCCACTGTTGGTGAAAATAGCGTACTCCGTTTTTCTGCAGTTCTTCATTCCCCCTGTTTCGTTGCCAAGTATTCTTGAGCAAAACCCTGGAATGCTAGAAAACTAAACTTCACACTCGATGGCTTTGTTGACAGATGTTCTCTATGATGTGGTACTTAGCCCAGTGCCTGCAGTGCTGGACACAGTGCCTGGTGCTTTGTCACTACTCAGTAAAAATAAGGGGTGCAGGATTGTTTTCATGGTCTCTGTAGATCTAGAGAAGAAGTAAGATTCCTCTCAGACAGATTTTAGGAGATCTGCTGGACTACTGTTATATGTATCTCCTCAGTTAAAAAAAATTGTTTTAACCATATAAAGCTGTTGGTAGAATGAGTCCCAAATGTATTATAACCAAAATCTTTGCCTTTTTTGGTTTTTACTTAAGGTTAGTTTTGTCAGATGAAGAAGTGAGCTTGGGAAGTGAAGCAGGTAAGATGGTAAATTCATTAACTTGTGAAATGGTCACATTTTTTTTTTTAAAGATTTTATTTTTTTCCTTTTTCTCCCCAAAGCCCCCCGGTACATAGTTTTGTATTCTTCGTTGTGGGTCCCTCTAGTTGTGGCATGTGGGATGCCGCCTCAGGGTGGTTTGATGAGCAGTGCCATGTCCGCGCCCAGGATTCGAACCAACGAAACACTGGGCCGCCTGCAGCGGAGCACGCGAACCTAACCACTCGGCCACGGGGCCAGCCCCGAAATGGTCACATTTTAAATGTCAGAACAGTTTGTCACGGCGTTTTAAAAGAGATTGTGTTAATATCCATTCAATTAAAAAATATGTCATTTTATAAGTCTCTTCTGTGCAAACACTTCTGAGTTAGCTTTCTTTTCTTTCCCAGCTTTACTGAGTTGTAACTGACATATAACACTGTGTAAGTGTAAGGTGTACGACGTGATGATTTGACTCATGTGTATATTGTGAAATGATGGTCACAGTAAGATTAGTGAACACATCCATCACCTCACCATATTTATTTTGGAGGCAAGAGCATTTAAAATTTACTCTCTTAGCGACTGTCAAGCAGACAATACAGTGTTGTTAGCTATAGTCACCGTGTTGCACATTAGATTCCCTAGAACTTATTCATCTTATAACTGAAAGTTTGTACCCTTTGACAAATATCTCCGTTTCCCCCACCCTCCCAGGCCCTTGAAACCACCAATCTACTCTCTATTTCTGTGAGTTCAGCTTTTTTCATCTCACATTTAAGTGAAGTCATACAGTGTTTGTCTTTCTCCGTCTGACTTATTTCACTTAGCATAATGCCCTCCAGGTTCATCCATGTTGTTGCAAATGGTAGGATTTCCTTCTTTTTTATGGTTGAATAATATTCTACATTTTCTTTAGCTATTCATCTGTGATGGACACTTATGTTGTTTCTATATCTTGGCTATTGTAATAATGCTGCAATGAACATAGGGGTGCATATATCTTTTCAAATTAGTGTTTTTGTATCCTTTGGATAAATACCCAGAATTGGAATTGCTGCATCATATGATAGATCTATTCTTAATTTTTTGAGGAATCTCAATACTGTTTTCCATAGCAACTGCACCAATTTACATTCCCACTAATAGTGTACAAGGGTTCCCTTTTATCCACATCCTCACCAGCACTTGTATGCTCTTGTCTTTTTGATAATAGCTATTCTAACAGGTGTAAAGTGATATCTCGTTGTGGTTTTGATTTATATTTCCCTGATGATTAATGCTGTTGAGTACCTTTTCATGTACCTGTTGACCATTTGTACATCATCTTTGGTTGGAAAAATGTTCAGGTTCTTTGCCCATTTTTTTTTTTTTAAGATTTTATTTTTTTCCTTTTTCTCCCCAAGCCCCCCGGTATGTAGTTGTATATTCTTCATTGTGGGTCCTTCTAGTTGTGGCATGTGGGACGCTGCCTCAGCGTGGTTTGATGAGCAGTGCCATGTCCGCACCCAGGATTCAAACCAATGAAACACTGGGCTGCCTGCAGCGGAGTGCGCGAACCTAACCACTCGGCCACGGGGCCAGCCCCTGCCCATTTTTTAATTCAGATGATTTGGGTTTTTTTCCTAACTATTGAATTGTGAGTTCCTTATATATTTTGGATATGAACCCCTTATCAGATATATTACCTATTCCATACATTGCTTTTTCATTTTGCTGATTTTTTTTTCTACACAGAAGATTTTTAGTTTGATTTAGTCTAACTTGTTTATTTTTGCTTTCGTTTCTTGTGCTTTTGGTGTCATATCAAAAAAATCATTGCCAAAACGAATGTCAAGGAGTTCTTTTGCCTATTTTTCATTCTAAGAGTTTTATGGTTTCAGATATTACATTTAATTCTTCAACACATTTTGAGTTAATTTTTGTGAGTGGTGTAAGATAGAGGGCTAATTTCATTCTTCTGCATGTGAATATCCAGTAAGTATGGCTACTCCTGCTGTCTTCTGGTTATCATTTGCAAGGTATATCTTTCTTCATCCCTTTACTTTCAGCCGATATGTATCCTTAAAGCTAAGCTGAGTCTATTGTAGGCAGCGTGTCATTGGATCTTGTTTTTTTATCCATTCAGCTATTCTGTGTCCTTTGACTGGAGAGTTTAATCCATTTACATTTGATTATTGATAGGTGAGGACTTACTAACTGTTTCAGACTGTTTTGTAGTTCCTTCGTTCCTTTATTCCTCTCTTGCTGTCTTCCTTTGGGACTTAATGGCTTTGTGATGGTATGCTTTGACTCCTTTATCTTCACTTTTTGTGTGTCTATTACAGGTTTTCCCTTGCAGTCACCATGTTGCTTACATAAAATATTTTATATTCATAACATTCTATTTTATGCTGATAACAACTTCAATAGCATGAAGAAACTCTATACTCTTACTTCTTTCCCCCTCACATTTTAGGTTATTGATGTTACAATTTACATTTTTTTATGTTGTATATCCAATAACAAATTATTGTAGTTACAGTTATTTTTAATATGTTTGTTTTTTAACTTTTAAACTAGAGTTGAAAGTGATTTATGCACCACTATTACAATATTAGAGAGTCTGACTTTGACTATATATTTACCTTTACCAATGAGTTCTATGCAATCATGCATTTTTACAAGGTTAATTAGCATCTTTTCATTTCAGCTTGTAGAATGCCCTTTAGCATTTCTTGTAAGGCAGGTCTAGTGGTGATGAACTCTCTCAGCTTTTGTTTGTCTGGGAAAGTTTTTACATCTCCTTCGTTTCTGAAGGACAGCTTTGCTGGGTGTAGTATTCTTCATTGACAGTTTTTTCTTTCAATATTTTCAATATGTCATCCCACTCTCTCCTGGCCTCCAAAGTTTCTCCTGAGAAATATGCTTATAGTCTTGTAGGGGCTCCCTTGTATGTGACAAATTGCTTTTCTCTTGATGCTTTCAAAATTGTCTTTGACTTTTGATAATTTAATTACAATGTGTTGCAGTCTCTGGTTGGGCAAAGCTGCTGCCATGCTCTGAGGTGAGGGGCACCCACTGACTGGGCTCTCTGGTCAAGTGGTGCTGCTGATTGGGTTCTCTGGTCAGGTGAGGCTGTGCTCTGAGGTCAGGTGGGGTCACTAGCTGGGTTCCACAATCATCTCTCATCAGGCCGGGTCACTGGCTGTGACCCTGGCCAGATGGTGCCACTGCCTAGCCTCTGTGTTCAGGCAGGGCCACAGGCCAAAAGCTTCATGATCTGATGTGACCTCAGCTTGTGCTTTGTAATGAGGTGGGGTCACAGGCCGGGTTTCCCAATTGGACAGGATGGTGGCTGGGCTCTGCTGTAGGTAGACTGTAGACTTCCCGGTTGGGTGGGGCCGCATGCTGTACCCCACAGTTGGGTGTGGTTTGAGGCTGCACTCCATGGTCAGGTGGGGTCACTGACTGGGCTTCTGGCTGAGGTGAGACCACAGGCTCTGCGCAGCAACTGGGCATGGCCATGGGCTGGACTCCGCTGCCAGACTGAGCTTTAGACTGGGGTGTGCTGCTGGCCAGTACTGTAAGCTGGGCGCTGAGGCTCCCCAGGGTCACTGTTAGGGCTTTCTCATCAGCCAGGCTGCAGGTTTTAAATCAGTTTTAGAACATTTTCTCCCCTCAATGAGATTTCTTTTGCCCATTTGCAGTAATCCCTGTTCCCATGCCTAGCCAATCACTAATCTACCATCTCTCTATATAAATTTGCCTTTTCTGGACATTTCATATAACTAGAATCATGCAATATGTGGTCTTCTTGTGTCTGACTTCTTTCACTTCTTATAATGCTTTTGAGGTTCATCCATGACATAACTTGTGCTGATAGTTCCTTTTTATTGCTGAATCCATTGTATGGATATCCATACATTTTGCTATATAGTATTTTCATTATTATTCAGTTTCAATTCTTTTAAACTTTTTATTATATCTTCTATGACCTATGGCCATGAGTGATTTTAAAGTATGTTTCTGAAATTGCCAAATTCTGGAGATATTAAAATTCATCTCTTTGTCATTGATCTTTAATGTAATTGCGTTACAGTCAGAAAATGTGTCCTTGTGGTACTGATTCTTTGAATTACTAAGACATCCTTTATGGACTAATAAGTGGTCATATTTTGTAAATATACCATGTGCTTGAGAAGAATGTATATTCTCTAACTATGAAATGCAGGAGCTTATATATGTCTGTTAAATCAAGCTTACTTGTGCTGCCATAAGTCTTTTTTATCTTTAGTAATTTTTTATTTATTTGATATATCAATAATTGAGAAAGGTATTTTGAAATCTTCTCTATTGAAGTGGATTTTTCAGTTTCATTCTGTGGTTTTTCACCTTATATATTTTGAGGATTTTGAAGTGAGGAGTGCATATAAGTTTAGAATTTTTATATCTTTTTGGTGAATTAACCTTTTATCATTATATAGTGACTCTTTCTGTCCCTAAAAATACTTCTTGTGTTAAAGTCTCCTCTGTGTGATATTAGCTTAGCTTAACTAGTTTTCTTTTGCTAAAATTTGCTTGGTATACATTTTTCTACCCTTTACTTTCAACCTTCCCATGTCTTTATATCTTAGGTATGTCTCTTGTAAGTAAGATTGAGGTGGATTTAAAACAAAAAAAAAGTCTGATAGAGCAATTTGTCATTCTTTTATTTGGTGAGTGTAGTCCATTTGCCTTTATTGTCATGATGTATTTTAGACCTTTCCTTTCTGTTTTCTGTTTGTTTTATCCTTGTATCCTTATTCTCTTGTCACCTGTTTTGTCTTATTTTGGATTGTTCGAGGCTTTTTCGTTTGTCTTTAAAGATTCCCTAGGCTTTTCTTTTTCCCATGTACTGGTTTGGAAGTTATACATTTTATTTCTGGTTTTGGTGGTTTCTCTTGAACTTTATCAGGCATACTTCATAAAGTCTAAAGTTTATGAATATCTCAGTATCCTCCAAAACATTACAAAGATCTTAGAAAACTAATTCTAATCACTCCCATCCCAACTCTCCAACTATTATTATCCAATATTTTATTTCTGTCTCTTTTTCTAATCTCCCACAAATTAGAACATTATTTTTATTTTGTGAAGAAATGTTATTTATATTTACCAATATTTTCCCTTTGTTACTATTTCTTCTTGTATTTCAGAGCTTCATTGTGACCTCATTTTCCTTTTTCCTTAACTACAGCTCTTTGTTTAGAAGTTGTTAAAGATGCCATGGTGGTGAGCTTGGCTTATGTTTATCAGAAATATTGTTATTTCTCATTTTTAAAGATAGTTTTGCTCAATAAACAATTTTAGATTGGTTGGTGTATTCTTTCAGCACTTTGTAACTATTGTTCTATTGTTTTCTGCTTTCCATGGGCTGTTGAGAAATGTTTTGTTGGTCCAATTATGGTTCCTTTATAGTGAATTTATCTTTTCCATCTGGCTGCTTTTAGGATGTGCTATTTGTTTTTGATGTTCTGCTATTTCAGTACAGTGTATCTAAATGTGCAGGTTTTTTTGTGTTTTTTCATCTTTCATAGTATAAGTTGTGTTTCTTGTATATGTGTTTTTTATCAGTTCTGGAAAATGCTCAACCATTATCTTTCTTTTGATATGATAAAGAATGCATAACTCAACCATTATCTTTTTTTTTTTTCTGGGACAGATTCACACTCACCTAACATCTGTTGCCAATCTTCTTCTCTCTCTTTTTTTCCCCCTCCCAAAGCTCCAGTACATAGTGGTATATTCTAGTTGTAGGTCCTTCTAGTTCTCTGTGAGCTGCCACCACAGCATGGCTACTGACAGACCAGTGGTGTGGCTCTGCACCTGGGAACCGAAGCTGAGCTGCCAAAGCAGAGTACACTGAACTTTAACCACTAGGCCATCACTGCTGGCTCCATTATCTTTTAAAATATTGCCTCTCCTCCTTTTTCTCTATTCTCTCCTTCCCTAACACCAGTAAGCTGATGTTAGACCTTTTCATTCTTCCTTCATATTTTTTAACCTCTCTTTCATATTTTCCATCTTCTTTCTCTGCTGCATTCTATCTAAAGTTCTTTCACTAATGTTTTCTTCTGGCATTTAATCTACTGTTTAATATACATGAGTTCCCCCCTCCCCCAACAACTATACATTTTATGTCTAAAAGTTCTATGTGTTTGTTTCACAAATATGCCTAGTTGGGGTTTTTTTGTTGTTGTTTTTAAGATTTTATTTTTCCTTTTTCTCTCAAATCCCCCCAGTACATAGTTGTATATTTTAGTTGTGGGTCCTTCTAGTTGTGGCATGTGGGACGCGGCCTCAGCATGGTCTGATGCGTGGTGCCATGTCCGCGCCCAGGATCTGAACCTGTGAAACCCTTGGCCACCAAAGTGGGGTGTGTGGACTTAACCACTCAGCCATGGGGCTGGCCCCCTGCCTAGTTGGTTTTTATAGTCTTTTGTTCTTTCTCACCTTTTGACTCATATCTGTATCTAAAAATATAAGCATTTGAAGTCCTTGATGCTGGTGTCCTTATCTATTATTTGTTGGTTTCTCCCAGTTTTCTTGTGGTGGCTTATCAGTTTGTTTAGTGATTTCTGATTGTGAGCTAATACTTATTTCCTCTTAATCTGTGGGAATCCTAGAAGCTTAGATCATTTTTCCCTAGTAAAAATTCACATTGCTTCTTTCCAGAGCGAGGTAACGCACCCATCTGGTGACCACTCCAACCTCCTTCCAGGGCCTTTATCTTATGTGGGAATCCTGGGCTCAGCTTCGTTCCTTGGTGTTTGCTGAAGGCTTTGTCTCAGGAGAGCAGTGTGCATATGGGCACCTGCCTTTCCCCTCTGCTCGCTACTCATCTCTCCCAGCTCTGGTTTCAGCTTACACTGTTTGTTTCTAATAAGTCTAGCAATGCATTAAAAGTATATTTTATGGTTTTAGCAAGAGGTTTTTTTTTTGTAAGGGAGGGTACTTCTGAGTATCCAGTCTATTATATTTACAGGTAGCATTTTTCATTGGTCATATTAAAAAGAACGTTTTGAAAATATTCAGTGTCCCTGGGACCAAGATACCACCGTCACTACTTGTAGGAGTGGAAACTGGGATAACATTTCTGGAAAACATAAACATCCCAGACTTTAATTGAATAATTTTACTTTTAGAACTATCTCAAGGAAGTAATTTGAAATGCCTTCAAGCATTCATTCTCTGAGATATCTACTCAAGTGGTGTTTCATATAATGGAATAAAACTATGCCTTTTGAGCTAGCCTTTCTCTCACATATACCTGTGTTGATCCCAATCTCACAGACATCTGTAGCATTAAAATAAAATAAAACCAAAGCCCACATGAATCCATACCAAAAACACTATAGAGTAAAGCAGATCATCATTAAAGATTTCTAGAGAAGCAAGAGGAAGGCGATGACCCTGCATCTTATAAAGCAATACTCCTTGAATGATCCTGGTACTGGGGGCTGGCCTGATGGCGTAGTGGGTAAGTTCACACGCTCTGCCTTGGCGGCCCAGGGTTTGCAGGTTCGGATACCAGGAGTGGACCTAGCACCACTTATCAAGCCATGCTGTGGAGGCATCCCACATAGAAAGTAGAGGAAGATGGGCACAGATGTTAGCTCAGGGCCAGTCTTCCTCAAAAAAAAAAAAAAAAAAAGATCCTGATACCAAACTTCTTAACCTCAAGTTTGTGTGCCCAAGGTGCAGCAAGCCAAACATTGAGACATCAGTGCTTGGAGACTGAGAAAGGTTTATTTGAATTGGCCAAACGAGAAGGTGGGAGCATGGGTTCAGTCAAATCCACCATCCCGAGAGCAGAAAGCAGGAGGGTTGATGGAGCTAAGGGGCTCGGTAGGAGGAGCTTCAGAGAAACAAAGGGTCCCTCCCAATAAGCCCCTGGGCAGTCTGACTTCTGGCCTTCAAGGCTGCTGAGGGCCAGATCACAGCCTCCCTGAAGGCCTTCTCTTTCTTCTGCGAAACAAGCTCACAAATCCTCGAGATGCATGTCACCCCTCAAGTTAAACAAGAAGACAGCAAATTAGCACGATTCATCTATGCCTGTGTAGGGAACAAGGTCAAAAGGCAATCATGTTCTTATTGAATATCTGCAGTAATCCTCAGGTACCCAGCTTCAATCCTTTAACACATCTGTCCATTCCCCCAACTCTATTTCTGAGTCTTACCAAAACTTTCTGTGGTGTGACTGCCTGTCTGTCTGTCACCCATTCCTTCCCTGCCCTCAGACCCTAATTCTCCTCCTTGCTTCCTTCTCTCGCCACCTCCAGAATCCCTTTCCCATTCCCAGAGTTTTCCCTCCACTTTTTTTTCCAACGTTCAACTGAAATCTTTACCAATGAAGTCCATTTTTCTATCTTCTGTATTTTTTCCACCATCTTTATATGCTAGCTGTATTTGAACTTAGAACCTAATTCATCCTGCAGTTTCCTTATCTTAAGGCTAAATAACCGTGAGTTCCTTATATCTTTCTTTTGCATTTGTTTTCCTTTTGATTACTTTGATTGATTTAACCTTTTCTACTTTATTTTGTAGCATCAAATTTTGTAGCAACAAACTGAGCATTGCATTTTAATAAGAATGTAGTAAGATGTTACTTCCTTGTCCTTAGATGTATTACACCCTTTAAGCTCTCTATCCAGCAACACTACCCACTTTTGTATACAGGAGACATTTACATTTCATTTATATTTTTAGAAAATGACCCTGATGATAGTTGAAAATATCAAAATCTTGGATTTTTTTGGGTCTTTATGTCTATCCTGGGTTGCAAATGAGGTAGAGATGGATTGTGTGGGAAACTGACTCTAAGAAACTGGCTCCCATTGTAGTAATAGGGCATAATTTGTCTCAATGTAGGCCCAAAACTTGTAGATAATTTTTATTAAAAAACCAGTTTTTGTCTATGGTGGTTTTGGTTTGTATGTTTGATTTTTTGTGTGTGTGTATGTGTGTGTGAGAAAGATTGTCCCTGAGCTAACATCTCTGCCAATCCTCCTCTTTTTGCTTGAAGAAGATAGGCCCTGAGCTAACATCTGTGTCAGTCTGCCTCTATTTTGTATGTGGGTCACTGCCACAGCATGGCTTGATGAGCAGTGTAGGTCCATGCCTGGGATCCAAACCTGCGAACCCCGGGCCACTGAATCAGAGTGCATGAACTTAACCACTATACCACTGGGCTGGGCCCCTGTTTGAATTTTTTAAGTGTTAAAAACATTCAAAAGAGCCTAAGAGAGTATGCTGTCTTTTAGCACATGCGTTTGATCTCTCCCTCCTGATAAAGTCTCTGCAACAGTCACTCTGGTGTAGGTGCTGCTCACAGCCACGTGCTGCTCTCAGAAGGATAAAGCAGCCCTTGAATTAAAAGCAGACCATATTCAATCATTTATTCACCCAGTCAACCTAAAAGGAACACGTGGGTGTCAGAGACACGAAGATCAGGCAGAACAGAATATAACATGGCCTTTTAGAGAACATAGGAGGAGAACAGGTCCATCAGGAGAGGAGGCGGCTTTAGAGTGTGAAACTTGTTTTTTTAGCTGAGGGAGGTACAATTGACATATAACGTTATACTAGTTTCAGTTGTACAACATGACGATTTGATATTTGTATTTATTGTGAAATGACCACCACAATAAATCTAGTTAACATCCATCACCGTACATAGTGACAAATTTTTTTCCTTGGGATGAGAACTTTTAAGATTTACTCTCTCAGCAAATTTCAAATATGCAGTACAGTATTATTAACTATATGTGCAGTCACCATGCTGGGCATCACATCCCCATGACTTATTTATTTTATAACTGGAAGTTTGCGCTTTTGACTGCTTTCACCCATTTCCTCCCACCCGACCTCTGGCAGCTACCAATCTGTTCTCAATATCTGTGAGCTCGGTTTTTGGTTTCTTTGTTTTTTTAGATTGTACCTATAAATGAGATCATATGGTATTTCTTTCTCTGTTTGACTTATTTCACTCAGCACAATTCCCTCAAGGTCCATCTGTGTAGTCACAAATAGGAAGATTTCATTCTTTTTTATGACTGAATAATATTCCGTTGTATATATCTACCACATCTTCCTCATCCATTCGTCCATCAGTGGACACTTAAGTTGTTTCCATAACTTGGCTACTGTAAATAATGCTGCAGTGAACACAGGGGTGCATATATCTTTTCGAGTTAGCGTTTTCTTTTTCAGATAAATACCAGGAAATTGCCTTGCTGGATCATATGGTAGTTCTATTTTTAATTTTTTGAGGAAGCTCCATACTGTTTTCCATAGTGGCTGCATCAATTTATGTGGAATGTGAAAACTTTTAACTTTCAAGGGGATATATATATGTCACAGGACCTGAATTACCTGTGGATATTATAAGGTTATTTGTTTATAGACATATAACAATTATATATATATATATTATATTAGGTATCTATATACACAAATACAACTTTTATATATTGTTCTTTAAATTTTTACGTCTCCCTTTTATATGTTTTATAATCTGCTTTGGTCAAGTCAACACTTTGGCAGAATTATTATAAAATATTACAGTAAATAAGCATGCTAAGTTTCTTCTTGCTCCACTTATTTTTATGTGCTTTTGTTTTAGCAACTGAAGATCAAAAGGAAAAACATTTTCAAATGAGAGAATTTGAAGCACCTCAGATTTCTAACTCTGAAAATGGTAAGAAATTATAATTTCACTATATATCTGGATAATTTATTACTTAAAATTCTTTAGTTTTTATTTGGTATTTATTTCCTTAACATTAAAATCTGTTTAGGTGTCTACACAGGGATGCAACCCGATGCTTCTACTCTGTAGCCCGTCACAACGGAAATTAAATAGTTCCTTGTTTTGTGTGTTTTGACCCTGTCCGAATGTATCTGTGTAACTGAGAGGCCAGACAGGACTGTGTCTGTCTGTCTGCTCCGTGTCTGACCATCCAGCAGTGTGGCACTTGGTGAATACTACCTTGAATGTCTTCCTCCAGCAAGTACGTTGCAGGCATTTTCTCCCAGTTGGTCCTTTGTCTTTTGACTTCTCATATAGTTGGTTCTTGCCCTGTAAATATTTTAAAATTTTTACATAGTCAAATTTATTAATCTTTTTTTATTGGATCTGGATTTTTGTCATATACAAAACCCAGATAGAGGAATTCATTTATGCTTTCTTCTAGTATTTATGTAGTTTTTACATTTAGATCTCTAATTCATTTGGAGTTTATTCATATGTACGGTGTTAGAAATGGATTAAGGGTTATCTTTTGCAAATGGCTATCTTTTATATCATTTCTTTAAAATGTCATCTTTGCTACAGTAACTTGAGATAACTTCCAGTCCTATGCTAGATTTCCATATGTACTTAGGTTTATTTATGGACTTTTTTATGTTTCTTTTTTCTTTCTTACTTTTATTTTTGAGGAAGATTAGTCCTGAGCTAACATCTGCTGCCAATCCTCTTCTTCTTTTTTTTTTTTTTTTTTGCTGAGGAAGACTGGCCTTGAGCTAACATCTGTGCCCATCTTCCTCCACTTTATATGTGGGACACCTGCCACAGCATGGCTTGCCAAGCAGTGCATGGGCCTGCACCTGGGATCTGATCCAGTGAACCCCAGGCCACCGAAGCAGAACATGCGAACTTCACTGCTGCACCACTGGGCCGGCTCCTTTGTTATGTTTCATTGGTGTGTGTGTGCACCAGTGCCACATGGTTTTAACTACAGAAACTTTGTGTGTTTTTGTATCTGGTAGGGTCAGTAACCTCCTCTTCTTTTCATTTTTTTCTTAGCTATTCTTGCATGTTTATTTTTCAATCTGAACTTTATATCAAATTGTCTAGCTCTGTAAAAAAGCTCACTGATACTTTTATTGTGATCACATTAAATGTGAAAATTGACAGCTTGATGGTGTTGAGACATCCTAACCCAAACACGGGACATCTTTCTATTTGTTAAAGTTTACTTGTATATCTTTCAGATATAGTTTGCTTCATATAGGTTTTGAACATTTCTTAAGTTTATTCTTAAGTATTTTTTCTTTATTGTTGCCATTATAAATGAGGTTTTCTTTGCCAGTGTATCTTTTAACTGGTTATTGTTTTGTTTATATGAATGTTATTGATTTTTGCATGTTAATTTCATATCCTGCTGCCTTGCTGAATTTTTTATAGTTTTTTTTTTTTTTAAGATTGGTACCTGAGCTAACAACCATTGCCAATCTTTTTTTTTTTTTTTTCCTGCTTTATCTCCCCAAATCCCCCCGGTACATAGTTGTATATTCTTAGTTGCAGGTCATTCTAGTTGTGGCATGTGGGACGCCGCCTCAGCGTGGCCTGATGAGCGGTGCCATGTCTACGCCCAGGATCCGAACTGGCGAAACCCTAGGCCGCCAAAGCGGAGCGTGCAAAGTTAACCACTCGGCCACAAGGCCGGCCCCTGAATTTTTTATAGTTTGAGTTGGTGTTATCGTTGACTTTCTAGAGTTTTCCAGGTATACCGTAATGTCATCGGGAAGTAGAGAGAGTCTGTTTCTTCTTTATCAATTCTTGTGACTGTAGCTGATTTCTTCTGTTTAATTGCATTGGTTACCACCTCCAGAACAATGTTCAGTAGCAGTGGGCGTTTCTTGATCTTAGTGGAAATGCTTATAATGTTTCTGAATTAATTAAGATGCTGGCTTTTGGACTGAGGTATATATTTTATGTTGTTAAGGAAGTATCCATACAATCCTATCTTCTCAAGAGTTTTTATTAGGAATGGTCGTGGAATTTTGCCAACAGCTTTTTTAGCATCTATGCCAGCATTTATTTGATTTTTATTCTTAAATATATTAACATGATGAGATATATTAATAAACTTGCTGATATTACACTATCTTTGCATTCCAGTTATGGGTCCAGCTTTGTCGTTGTGCTTTTAGTCTGTTGATATTTTATTTACTATTTTTGCATTACTATTGATTTTCCTGTGAAAACATCTAGGCCTGGTGGTTTTTTGTGTTTTCTTCTCTGTGGAAATTGGTCTGCTTAAGCTTTCTATCTGTCATGGGATCAATTTTAGTAAATTGTATTTTTCTCAGAATTACCCATTTTTTCTAGATTTTCAAATTTGCGTAGAATTGTACAAAATCTCTTGATTTTTAACAGCTTTCTTGAGTTATAATTAAAGTACTATAAAATTCACCTGCTTTAAGTGTAAAATTCAGTGATTTTTTTTAGTGAATTTATAGAGTTGTACAACCATCAGCACAATTGAGTATTAGAATATCTCCATTACCCCCTACATTCTCTCATGCTTGTTTGCAATCAATTCTTGCTCCCACTCCCAGCCCTACAAAATCACTAATCTGATTTCTGTCTCTACAAATTTCCCTTTCCTGGACATTTCATATAAATGAAATCAGACAAAAGGTAATCTTTTGCGTCTGCCTCTTTTTTTTTTTTTGCTGAGGAAGATTCACCCTCAGCTATCATCTGTTCCAGTCTTTCTCTGTTTTGCGTGTGGGTTGCCACCACAGCATGGCGGCCAATGAGTAGTGTAGGTCGGCGCCCAGGAACTGAACGTAGGCTGCTGAAGCGGAGCATGCCGAACTTAACCACTAGGCCATGGGCCAGCCCTGTGTCTGGGTTTTTGTGTCTTCCATTAAGCATACTGTTTTTTAGATCCATCCATGTTGTATATAACAATAGTTATTACTTTTTTTCCTTAATTTTTGTGCTTTAACTCTTTTTTTTTAATTGAGTAAAATTGGCATATAACATTGTGTTTCAGGTGTACAACATTTAATTTGATATCAGTATACACTACAGAGTGATAACCAGCAAAATCCATTTACCATCCTAAACCATAAAAACTGAGCTTCAGCTGTTTCGCCAAATCCCCAACCTCATCACCTCTTATAACCATCAATCTCTTCTCTGTATCTATGAGTTTGTTTTTGTTTAGTTTGTTCATTCTGTGTTTTTTAAAGATTTTATTT
Source organism: Equus asinus (assembly GCF_041296235.1). NCBI lineage: Eukaryota > Metazoa > Chordata > Mammalia > Perissodactyla > Equidae > Equus > Equus asinus. The sequence continues at coordinate 137,625,675 of NC_091793.1, read as the reverse complement.
TTTCCTTTTTCTCCCCAAAGCCCCCCAGTACATAGTTGTATATTCTTTGTTGTGGCTCCTTCTAGTTGTGGCATGTGGGACGCTGCCTCAGCGTAGTTTGATGAGCAGTGCCATGTCCATGCCCAGGATTCGAACCAACAAAACACTGGGCCGTCTGCAGCGCAGCGTGCGAACTTAACCACTTGGCCACGGGGCCGGCCCCTGTTCTGTGTTTTTTAGATTTCATGTGAATGGAATAGGCATCTATGTGTTTGTTTGTTTGTTGTTTTATCTTCCACATATGAGTGAAATCTTATGGTATTTGTCTTTCTCCATCTGGCTTATTTTACTTAGCATAATACTCTCAAGGTCCATCCATGTTGCTACAAATGGTAGGATTTCATTCTTTTTTATGGTTGAGTAGTATTCCAAAAAGGCAACCTGCTGAATGGGAGAAGATATTTGCAAATCATGTATCTGACAAGGAGTTAATATCCAAAATATATAAATAACTCATACAACTAAACAACAACAACAAAAATGACCCAATTAAAAAATGGGCAGAGGACCTCAATAGACATTTTTCCAAGGAAGACATACAGATGTCCAGCAGGCACATGAAAAGATGTTCAACATCATTAATTATTAGGGAAATGCAAATGAAAACCACAATGAGATATCACCTCACACTTGTTAGAATCACTGTTATCAAAAAGACAAGAACTAATAAGTATTAGAGAGGATGTGGATAAAAGGGAACTCTTGTATATTGGTGATGAGAATGTAAATTGGTGCAGCCACTATGGAAAACAGTATGAAGATTCCTCAAAAAATTAAGAATAGGAATACCATATGACCCAGCTATTCCATTTCTGAGTATTTATCTGAAGAATACAAAAACACTAATTTGAAAAGATATGTGCATCCCTATGTTCATTGCAGCATCATTTACAATAGCTAAGATATCAAAAGAACCTAAGTGCCCAATAATGGATGAATGGATAAAGGAGATGTGGTATATATACATATACGCCCCCCCCCCACACATACATATATATACATACACAGACACATATATACACACACACACACTGGAATACTACTCATCCTTAATTTTTTTATTGTGGTAAAACACACACAACATACAATTTACCATCTTAGCTATTTTTAAGTGTACACTTCAGTGGTATTAACTACATTCATAATATTGTACAGCCATCACCATTGTCCATCTCCATAACTCTTTTCATGGTGTAAAACTGAAACTAAACACCTATTAAATAACCCCCCATTGCCCCCGTCTCCCTAGCTCCTGACCCCCACCGTTCTGCTTTCTGTCTCTGTGATGTTGACTACTCTAAGTACCTCATATAAGTGGAATCATACAGTGTTTGTCTTTTTTGTGCCTGGCTTATTTCACTTAGCATAATGTTTTCAAGGTTCATCCATGTTGTGGCATTTTGCAGAATTCCCTTCCTTTTGTAAGGCTGAATAATATTCCTTTATATGTATATACCACAACTTGCTTAATGTATTTCATTACTTTTTATTGATGAATAGCATTCTGTTGTGTGGATATACCAGGTTATGTTTATCCATTTACCCGCTGACAGACATTTGGATTGTTTACAGGTTTTTGACTATCGTGATATGCTGCTATGCACGTTCAAGTACTTCTCCTTGAGTGGACATATGTTTTCATTTTTCTTGGTTAGATTCCTAGGAGTGGAATTGCTAGGTTATATGGCAAATTTGAGTTTAACTTTTTAAGGAACTGCCAAACAGTTTTTTGAAATGACTGTAACATTTCGTTCCCACCAGCAAAATACGAAGGTTCTAGTTTCCCCACATCTTAATCAACAGTTGGTGTTGTGTGTCTTTCTAATCACACACATTCTAGTGCTTTTAATTTGTGGAGCTTTTGTTTTGTGTTTTGTTTTGCTGAGGAGGATTCACCTTAGCTAACATCTGTGCCAATCTTCCTCTCTTTGCGTGTGAGCCGCCAGCACAGCACGGCCACTAACAGACGAGTGGTGTAGGTCCAGCCCAGGAACCAAACCTGGGCCGCCGAAGCAGAGTGCACCTAGCTTAATCACTAGGCCACCGGGGCTGGCCCTTAATTTGTGGCTTTAATTTGCATTTCTCCAGTGACTTATGATGTTGAGCATCTTTTCATGTGCTTATTAGCTGTTAATATATCTTCTTAGTTGAGAAATCTATTAAGATCTATTGCCTATTTTTAATTGGGTTATTTATCTTATTATTAAGTTGCAAGATTTCTTTTTATATTCTTGGTACAAGTCCTTTGTCAGATACATGACTTGTAAATATTGTATCCTAGTCTTCTTATTTTCTTAATTTTGCCTCCTGAAACACAAATTTTTAAAATTTTATGAAGTCCAATTCATCACTTTTTTTCCTTCTTCTTTTGGATCATTCTTTTGGTGTCATATGTGAGAACTCCATCTAACCCAAGGTCACAAAGATTTTCTCCTTGAAGTTTTATCATTTTAGCTCTTACTTGGAGGACTATGATCATTTTGAGTTAATTGCTGTGTGTGGTGTGAGATAAGTAAGTTTTTGTTTGTTGCATATTCATATCCAATTGTTCCAGCACCATTTGTTGAAAAGACTCTTCTCTCTCCATTGAATTTTCTTGGCATTTTTGTTGAAATCAAGTGACCAAAAAATGTAAGAGTGTATTTCCGGATTCTAAATTCTGTTCCACTGATCTATATACCTGTCCCTGGCCAGTACCAGTCTATCTTGATTATTGTGGCTTTATAAAAATTTTGAAAAAATTTGAAGGGCTGGCCCAACTATGAATTTCTAGTGAGGAACAGCACATTCAACGTATCATGGAATATCAGTAAACTACTTATTATGTCTATTTGTGCATGTTTCCAGACCTATGGCCAGCTGAAGAGTTTTAACTCGGAAGACTGAGGAATATTAAACCCTATTAAAATAATCAACATGAAAAGGACCTGTTACACTGTAAAGCATCTCTTGTATACGGTTTTTCCTAATTGATCCCATTTTGTTCTGATCATTAAACTTACCTGCTTAAGTTGAACTATAAAAAAATTAAAAAATGAATTAAATAAAATAAATGAAATGTGCATTGTGCTTATCTACGTTTACATTGTGAAAGGATTCCCCCATCTAGTTAATTAACACATCCATCACCTTGCTTTCTTTCCTTTAATCCTGCTTTCCTTTAGTCCTTTGAATATATTTATAAGGGTTACTTTGAAGCTTGGTCTGTTAAATCTGGCATTTGATCACCCTCACAGGCCGTTTCTGTTGTCTGCCTTTTTGCCACTGTATGGGTCATCCGCTCCTGTGTTTTGCATGCCTTGTTATTTTTTGTTGGATACAACATTTTAGATATATCCTTTAGCTACTTTAGACGGGTCCCTCCCGTCTGAGGCTTGTTATTTTTATTTGCTTGTGTATTTGGTTAGTGACAGGCTGGCTTATTTCAGTGGAGTCTGTTCACCTCCCCAGCCCTCCCCAACAGTGGGACGCCTTACGGGGTGCAGGCCTAGGCGTACCTCCTGTCCCCCTGGGATGAGGTGGTTTTGGAACGGTCAGACCGTCTCTTCCCCTGACCACACCTGGCTGTTAAACTCCACTAATTTCCAGCTGATTGTTCTACTGTTTTCAAAGATGCCCTGGACCATAAATTTGTCTACAGACAAAACCAATCAAATTTGGACTGCCTTGAAAGGATAGTTCCTGACATCAGTGTTTGAGATTTGTTCTTACCCTGGGCAGGCTCTTGCCCGCTGGCTTTTTCCCTGGTTCTTTCAGGCAAACCGGCTGGCCTACAGTTGAGCCTATTTGTCCAATGAATCTCCCAGTCTTCTCCCAATTGCCTTTTCACACAACCTCCGCTGTTTTTGAGAGCATCTTCAGCCTTGAATCTCTGCATACTGTTGCAAATGAAGTCAGTTCCTTTGGGACGAGGTTAGGAGCTCTTTATTTGACAGTCTGCTTCTCCTTCCAGGCAAAATACCTGGCTCAGGGCTTGATCTGGGGGTGGGAACAATGACATGTTCCTCTCTGAGTGACATCCTTGCTCTAGGAGCGGAATGCTAAAGTGAGCAGGGTGACAGTAGTCCCAGGTCTTCTTGGCTTGCCCCTTCCTGCCTCAGCGATCAGGGGCCCCTGTTCTCAACCTGCCACATCCAAGGCAGTCTCCATCCCATGACTGGGGGCCTGGGGTCTGGGTGCGAAATGGGAGCGTCCACCTCCTGGCTGTACTCCCTAGGACTCAGCCTTAGCAACAGGTGACCGAGGACGGGATATGAAATGCTGGCTTTCTGCCCCTCCTGGGAAGATAGCTGCTGACCGAGAGCTGGGGGTGGAGGGAGCCCTGCGCTCTTGGCTGCTCTGGGCTAGACTGGAATTTCCATCTTGCTGAATTGGGAGGGAAGGAAGGGAGTGGTTCTTAGTTCAAATACCACAGTCTCTCTTCTTTCTGAATTTTAATAGACTTTCTTGAGTAAATGTTTCTTCATTTGAGGTGAGTCTTTGCAACAATTTCCAGAGACTTTAAATGGTTTTTTTTTTAAATAGGTTTCACCAGTTATTTAAAAACTAGTGTACAGGACCACAGACCTCCTCACTCTATCAGACTGGAAGCCCCTCTCTCTCATTTTTGTTGATAAAGGTGTTTAGGGTCATGATTTTTTCTTCGATTATTGCTGCTTAAGTATCCCATGGATTATGATATGAAATGTCTTTTTTATCATTATTTTTCAGAAACTCCATTTTCCTTTCAACCAAGAATTGTTTAATAGAAGGTATTAAAATCTACAGGTAGGGGCTGGCCCCGTGGTGTAGTGGTTAAGTTTGGCTCTCTCCACTTCAGCAGCCTGGGCTTGCAGGTTCGGATCCTGGTGCCAACCTACATCACTCATCAAGCTGTACTGTGGTGGTGACCCACATACAAAATAGAGGAAGACTGGCACAGATGTTAGCTCAGGTCCAATCTTCCTCAGCAAAAAAATAATAAAATAAAATAATATTTACAGGTAGAAGTGCCTTTTAATTTCTTGGTTTTGTATTTTTAATTATTTCATTTTATTGCATTGTAATCAGAGCATGTTGTTTGTAATATTTCTACTTTAAGAAACTCACTAAGGGGGGGTGGGGGGAGGGTACGGAGGGGGAAGTGGTGTACCCACAACATGACTAACAAAAATGTACAACTGAAATTTCACAAGCTTGTAATCCATCATAACATTAATAAAAAAAAAAAAACTCACTAATTTTTTTGTGTACCTTCGTATAATTAATTTTTGTGAATTTTCAGTGTGTGCTTGAGGAGAAGGTATATTTTCTATTAGGGTTTGTGTATGTGTTTGTTCAAAATAACTACCTTATTGATTATGCTGTTGAACTATTTTGTATCTTCTGTCCTCTTGGCCTGTTTTTACTGACAGTGGTATAGTCAACTCTCCCAATATTGATTTGTTTCAATTTCTCTTTGTATGTCCTGTGGTTTCTCTTACATAGATGGTTGCCTAGTTATTTCACACATGGCTGTTCATAACTGTTGTATGTTGATTGTGAAATGTGGTCATTTTGATCTATTGTCTACCTAATTAGAAATAACTTTCCCATAAACTTCCAGTCAGTTTAATTCTTCATTAAAAATTATGTTAATAAAGTATAACAATGAAACAAGTTTGATTTGCCCGACACCCTCATTTCCTCAAGAAGAAAAAGCCATTCTGTTTTTGTCTTCGCTCAACAGTTGCAAAAGATTTACCTGTAGAGTCACTGGAAGGCGACTTTGAGAAGGAATTCTCCTTTCTGAACAGCCTCCCGGGTGCTGGGTCTTCGAGTGCCCGTGGATCCCCCCAGGAGCGCCCTGCCCTGGGGAGCCCCAGCGCCGGTCTCTGGTCCCGAGAGCCCTCGGTCGGGTCTGAGCCGCGTCTTCTTTGCTCGCGATTCCTGCCCTCACAGCTCTTTGACCTTGGTCTTCGTGCGGCTGGAGCTGCCCACAGTAAGTATCCGTGGGACATCTGGACACCCGTGACTTACTTTATCTTTATGAAACGAAACTGTGCGCATGTGGACGCGAAACTCAACAAGGAGACTGGGGCTAATGTCAGTACCACGAGACAGAGCCTGCAGCACCCCAGTCGACTGGAAAAATAACATATTATCTCCGCTGGAGTCTGTCAACGAGAGCGAAACAGCTGCTCTCCTGCCACCGTCCCCAAACCCCACGGTGTCTTCATTGACTTTCCCGGGGGTCTTCTCTGCATAGAAAATCAGTGTCTGGACCTGCTGAGTTACCCCACCTAGGGCCGGTCATACTGTTTCTTCCACTTAGCAAAACTTGGCGTCTACTCCTCCTGTGGGTTCAGAGTTGACGAGAGAAAAGGACAGCTCTGCAGGCTGGTTCCCCGTAGCCTTCGGGCAAGGCAGCGGGAGCGGAGTGTGGGAGGGGGCTGGGGCGGCGTGTTGCCCTGGGGAGGGGGCCGCCTGCTTTGCTGCTACGGCCGGGACTCCCTCTGCCCGCCTGCTCTTCCACCCTACCGTGTCCAACCCAGCACCCTCCCTGGGGAGTCATTTTGCTCCCCGCTTCTGTTTTGGTTACGAAGTCCTGTCAATTCTAAGACACGCCTCAAATGTCCCCCCTCCCTCCTGGCCTCCACTACCAGAGCCACCGAGAGTCTCCTTTGTTTCCTGGGCTGCTGCAGGAGTGCTGCCGACAGGCCTGCCAAACGCCAGTTCATCCCACTCCTCCTCCAGGTGTTCTCTTCAGGAAGCAGATACTGATGTCAGGACCCCGCTTACATTAGAAACGTGAAGCACCACGAGCTCCGGGATAAACCTGCCTGTGCCTGCCTTGCCACCCTTATCGCCACCCTTACTCCAAAGCTTTCTGTGACCTCATGGAGTGTGTGCAGATCCCTCTGAGGCATCTCTGCTTGTGTCGCTTCCTTGAATTACCGTGTTCGCAATGGAGCCTGGCCTTGCGCCTGGACCTTAGGTCCCCAGGCCAGTGCTTCCTCCCTGGCGGCCCCTTGGAGACGCCCCAGTGCTGCCACAGGGAGGGGCCCCCTCCCCCAGCTTCCCGTTGTGCTCTAGCTGTTTTCGTGGCTGTGATCACAGTTTGTCTTGCCTTATATCCCTGTCTTTCATCTCCTAGTAGATTATAACCCTTGAGTACAAGCCTCACGGCTCCTGTATGTTAATGCATTCCTTGTTCTTAGTAACTCATGTTCATAATTTATCTGAAGACCATCATACTTTATTCACTCTGCAAACACCTCAAGGGCATAGTCTATGGGGTGATTTATCCTTGTGCTTTCTGTGACAGCAGCATAAGTTAGCTCAGTAAATAAAGTATCAGTTAAACAGTCGCTTAGTAAGAATATGTTAAATAGCCTAAAAGTAAGAATGGGCAGTATCATTTGATAAAGAGGCACCCCATCTAGACGTTTTGCTATCATAAAATTTTAGAAAACAATTACTCTCACTGGTGTATCAATGGCCCAATAGTTATAAAGATTTACAGGCACATTCATTCTCCACTGTGAGCTCCTGTTGCTTTAGGGAGCTCTTTCTCCTTCACTTGCCACATCTCTGGCAGCGCTGGATTCTCCTCCCATTTTTCTGGCAATAGCAACGATATTTCTTCACCACTCAGGACATCTGTCTGGTCCCTGCCTGCAGGCTGACAGCATGTTCCCATGCAATAGCGGAGGCAGCTGGTTCTCAGTGTCTGAGTGTCTTGCTCAAGGTCATCAGGCAGTTTAAACAGTTCAGAGGGGACCAAACTCCGGTCTCCTGCCTCCTCGTACGGGCCTCTCTCTACTCCACTAGCCTTCCCTTTAGGTCTACTACTTTTTCTCCTGTGATGGAGACCTGAGAAGTGAGCTGCCCTGAGAGTTAAAAGATGTATGTTCTATGGGGCTGGCCCAGTGGCGCAGCGGTTAAGCGCACATGTTCTGCTTCGGGGCCCAGGGTTTGCCGGTTCGGATCCCGGGTGCGGACATGGCACCGCTTGGCAAGCCGTGCTGTGGTAGGCGTCCCACATATAAAGTAGAGGAAGATGGGCATGGATGTTAGCTCAGAGCCAGTCTTCCTCAGCAAAAAGAACAGGATTGGCAGCAGACATTAGCTCAGGGCTAATCTTCCTTAAAACAACAACAACAAAAAAAAACCAAGAAAAAAAAATCTATGTTCTAGGAACCCAGGTAAGAACTTGAGCCTCAGATGATCTCTTCTGTACAAGGAAGGTAGTCAGCAGGATAATCCAAGTTCTTTCTAGCCTTGTGCTTTAACTACAGCATAAATAAGTTTTCATGTCACAGCAAACACTTCCCTGTGACACCAAGTCTTCATATTGAGACTTTCTAATGACTGCATATTTTGTCACATTTATCCACCATAATCTACTTAATTCCTTCCTTTTTCTTTTTCATTTTCTAGATAATGCTGCAATAAACATAATCATGCATGTTTTTCCTTCAGTTAAATTATTTAAGATAAATTTCTAGGAATGGGACTATGGAGTCCAATGGTATAAACACATTCATAGGTTTTGAGATTCTGATTGTCAGGTCTATTTCCTCTCCCCTAAATCCTGGGAACATCTCTTTTTATACCTTATCCATTTGCAATTGTTAAAAAGAAAAAAAAATTATATTTATTTTAAAACCATTTGAAAAATGTAAGGAAGTCATTCTGGCTGGGACTAAATTTAGATGATTTGAATAACATACACAACTGCGGACAAATTCTAAGTGTTGTATGCCTCCTCTACTGTAGAATCTGACCCCGCTTTAACCATTGGAGGGCTTCTTAGATTATTTTACTTTTCCTTGTTTTTCTGATGCCACTTCCTGTCTGATTAACAGTGATAATCCATGACTTCCTCCCCAGGCTGGGCCTCGGCAGGGGGATCAGAACCTCCTCTCTCACACACTGATAACCAGCCCCGGCCTTCACGGAGTCCAGGGAAAGTAACAAAATGTAAGTTACTTGTTTGTGTTCTTTGCCATCATATTAACAATCAGTTGAATTCAAATAAATTTAGAAAAGTCTTCACCTCAATATTGTCCAGAAAAAATATTTTCTTAATCATGAATTAAAATGAAAGCTATACCTGGCTATCCCTCACCATGGAAAGACTCGAATAGAAATTGTGAGCATGTCATAGTAAACTGAATTCTGTACTTGAATCTTTTCTATCTGTGTTAAGGTTTGTTAGTAATGGATGACACCATTAGGGAGAGAAGACACTCTTTGATTACGGATGCCTATCGACAAAGACCGCATCCAGGCACTTAGCACGGGGCCTGGTACATCGTCATTGCGAACATATATTGAGTACTTACCACGTTGTTGTCTGCAGAGCTGGTCCATGTTGTAATTACCATGTAGGGTGTACACAGAAAACAGACACACTCTCTGTCTTCCAGGATTTTAGATACATCTTAGTCACTGATGTTGATTTTTTAAAACTTCTTAATTGGAAAGAATTTCAAACATACAGAAATGTTGCACAAACGAAAACAGCACAAAGAACACCTGTGTGCCCTTTACCCAGATTCACCTAGTGTATTTTCCCCATTTGCTTTACGCAGGCCTGTGTGTGTGTGACATCCATCATGACCCTTCACCCCTAATGACTTAAGTTTGTGTTTCCTAAGAATAGGCGTGTTCTCTTGCATAACCACGGTATGGGTGTAAACTTCAGGACGTTTACTGTCAACACGGTAGTTTCCTGTCATCTACCGTGTATTTGTCCTCCAGTTTCGTGAGTTGACCCTGTCATGTCCTCTGTGGCACTTCCCCGTTTGGCACAGCGTGTCGAGGGTCATGGACTGCAACCAGCTGCCACGTCTCTTCAGCCTGTTTTAATCTGACACATTTCCACAGCTTTTCTTTGGCTTTTGGCCATTTTAAGAGGATCTAGTGCCTCTGCTCCCCTGCTTTTTGTTTTTAATAGGATACTCTGTATTTCCGTTTATCTGAGGTCTCCTCGTGATTAAATTCAGGTTACTCTTTCTCCACGGGGAGATGGCAGGGGTGCTGGTCCTTCCTCAGGCCTCTCCCCCGAGAGCTTGCACTGCCATCTCTCCCTCATTGGTGAGGTTAATTTTGACCACTCATTCAAGGTGTTGTCCAGTTTTTCTCCTCTATGATCACTATTGTTTTATTTTACTCTTTCTTACAATTACTAAGCAGCCAGTGGGGAGATTCTCCGCGACCACGCACACATCCTGCTCTTCATCAGAATTTCCTCTTTGATTTTGCATCCACTGTTGCTTTTTGCCTGATTCAGTCCTTAATATGATGGGCAAAAAATGATGATTTTCCAACCCTACTACTCCCCCACATTTTTTTTTTATTGTGGTAGAAAACACATAGCAAAATTTACCATCTTAACCATTTTTAATTGTACAGTTCAGTCATGGTAAGCATATGCACCTTGTTGTGAAACGGATCTCCAGAGCTGTTTCATCGTGCACATCAGAAACTTTATATGCATTAACAATTCTTCCCCCCTCCTCTCAGCCCCCCATAGCCACCAATTTTGCTGTCTGTTTCTATGAATTTAACTACTTTAGATACCTCGTATAAGTGGAATCATACAGTATTTGTCTTTTTGTGACTGTCTTATTTCACTTAGCATAATGTCCTCAAGGCTCATCCGTGTTGTAGCACGTGACAGGACTTCCTTCCTTTTTAAGGCTGACTAGTACTCCACTGTATGGCCAGACCACATTTTGTTTATCCATTCATCCATTGGTCACATTTTTAAACAGCCTATTGACATATAACTCATATGCCATACAATGTGCTCCTTCTGCCAGCCCTCAGTACTCTGTAAACAAAAGACCTCTCCCCCATTTATTATCAGCACGGAGTCATGTTTCTTCCATGGTTTATATCACAAGGGGGACGTCTAAGGAGTGGTCATGTCTGTTTCTTGATGTTAGTTTTATTTATGGTTGCTTTTACTTTATGAAAATTAATAATAATTATTTGGGTTCTTTTTCTCTATATGTATATTATGGTTCAGTATAATTCATTCATTTTCTATTTGTTGTCCTGTAAGAATCTCTGGAGGCAAGAAACGTGTACACAAGGAGACCCCCCCCCCCATGAAAACAGTGTAACTAAGGCCTTCACTTCCCATTGTGACAGATGAATATTAAACCATCTCACGTCTGTGCAGTGCTGTGCGGTTTCCCCTACACATCAGGGAGGTCAGGCATTGCTGGGATGGCCACAGGTCCTGGGTGACACTGTTCTTCCAGCATAATTACTAATAGCCCGCCTGTTCACTCTGAGATATCCTCGTTTAATGATAAGTTATATGGTTATTACTTTACAGATGAGGAAACAAGAGCCCCTGTGGTTCAATGATTGCCCATATTACTCATCAGCAGGGGGTGTACCCAGGACTCAAAGTCAGAACTTGTGTGGGTTTCACTGACTATCTTGGGGTTCCCAGAAACAGAAGTGGACGCACATTAAAGCCTTTCACTCTGTCCTGATCCTTGAGACTTGGGACCCCCACAGCCCGAACTCCGGCTCTCTGGCCTGTGGAAAGTGGTGACCATGATGGCAAGAGAGCATTGCCTGAGACTCTTCTGCGTGGGCCCGCCTTCCACCCTCTGCCCACTGTGTCGCTGGCCTCATGTGTAGGTCTTTAGATTGTCTCCTGGGTTTCAGCCCTGCTTTCTGGACCCCCTGGCTTTCAAGAGCCTAGCCTTCTGAGATGACCACTGTCTGCGCCACTGTGCATTTGTTATCAGTCCCAGCCTTCAGCCCAAACATACATCCTCAAATATCTGCCACAGTGCAACTTGTAGACTGTTGAGGTACAAGATTGCCAGTCTCCACAGGAAGACAAGAGGGAGTCGGTTAACAGGAAGTTGTATCTGAGACACAATCTACTCCATAAGATGTATATCAAAAATTTGTAGAGTGCACATGGAAAAGACAAAGCGAACAACTGTAACCCAAAATGACAACCGTTGGGTGTGTTAATGTGGTAGGATTAGGGGGATTTTTTTCCCTTTATGTCCTATATTTGAATATTACTTTTACTATAAATATAGATTTTAAGCACTGAGTTTACAAATGTAATGTTCCTACTTTGTAGGAACAAAGGTTACTTTTAATTTTGAACCTCATCTGAGAGCCATCTGTACATAATCTTAGTGTTTCTAAGCAGACTATTTCTGCCTGCCTTTTCCCTTTTAATCGAGTCCTTTCTCACCACATCGTGCGACTGCCCATGTCTCAGAGCCTCAGCAAAGCACAAGGCATCCGCACTGGCTTCTCAAAATTATCCTCAAGGAGATATAATTGATAGTTCATGCTTGTCAGTTGTCCTAAATTTTGATTCAAAAGAAAAGCATCTACTTTAAAATCCTAAGTGTTACAATAATGTGATTTCAAACTCTGAGACTCTTAAATGTGCTTTTTTCTTTTTTAATAGCTCCCGACAATGGTAACCAAGACATGTCAGCCTGGTTCAATCTATTTGCAGACTTGGATCCACTTTCAAACCCAGATGCTATTGGACACTCAGATGATGAACTTCTTAATGCTTGACTGAAGTTATGTCATTTCAATGGCCTTGAGGCATCAATTTTGCAACATATTGCCTTTGTGGAAAGGAGGTTATTTTGTAACCCAGACACAAAAGCATCGTGTTTGCAAACATCACCCTTGTCAGCCACCTTTAGCAGATGGTAAGGACCACGTTTGAATAGATTCTCTCTTTAATATCTTGGATTTGCAGCTGCTGATACTAATGTGGAAAATAGAAACTATTGAGTCTGAAATAGATACCAAAATGTATTTCATGAGAACAGCGAGGAATATTTCTGTCAATAAGAAGTTGGGCTTATTTCTTTGGAGAGCCTTTACGTGTGGGTGGCCTCGCTGGCTGTGGGCATTCTACATGGAGTGGAAGGGCAGCATGGACACTGAGGTGTGATTGGGGTTGGTTTTTAAATAAAACAGTGGCAGGGGAGTTTTCTGTTGTGGAAAACAGCACTTAGAACCAGACCAGATTTGTCTTTAGTTAGGAGGGAGGGCAGGGTTTGAGAACTCAGTCTGCTTTAATGACATCAAGAGAAACTTGGTGCTTGCTTTCTCCACTTGGAGGTTAAGAGGTAATATTACTTAGTTTTTCTCCTTCATCCAAAAATCACAGACGCCCCTCAGTTCCATTACTGAAGTCTCATGGGGGAGTTGCAGGATGATTTATTTGTTAAGTAAGTCCATCCTCCGCAGAAACGGAAAACTCTCTCTTCCCATCTCATAAACCACAAGAACGTCCAGTGGCATTCAGGACATTGCGCAGGTGTCATCAGGCCTGGTTTTTCACACATTGCTACCATGAAGCGCAGTATCCATATTCTTCCTGGAAAGAAAACGAGGGGCGGCCCCTCCCTGAGCAACTGGCCTTAGTATTCCTGCAATTACCCAGAAACTTCTGCCTGAATGAGGGGAAATTCTGAACACCTTATCCTTATATGTATTTGCATACTTGCCCCATGTTTCTTGACATGATCTAACCCAGAATACTTCCTGGCAGTTACAGACAGCCCTACAGGATCGTTAGGGAGTGTCTTATTGTCCCCTGGCCCTTTCTGTGGGGAACACCTGGGGCTCTATTTGATTGCTAAGGAAAAACTGTCACCCTGAGAGGGTTTCGAATCTCAGTGCTGGAGGGGAGGCTGTCGATTGGAAATTAGTGTGCACGAAGGAAAACACCGCCACTGTATACACCATCAATCACTCAACTTCCGGTGCTTTTTTCTCGCACCCTTTAGTTTCGAAGCAGTTCTCTACGTGTCTTATTTTTGTCATCCAATCCTTAGTAGCTCCACAAGAAAACATTTTAACTAAGTTATTCAGAGTAGTTTCCATGTGCTCCTACTTCCAAACAGGCGTATTTATTACTTACAGGAGAACTGCTTGTAATGTCCAAGACATTGCATATAGAAGACCATTTATTAGGAACGGACCAGAGTAGGTAAAACACAATCCCCTCCCATCCACAGCAGTCTGCCCCAACTGCCATCTGAACTGCCCACGGCCCCCCAGAAACTGCTGCTCTGCCCAGCCCTGCATGGGCTGGAAAGGCCCTCCCTGAGGGTCAGAGACGGGGCTCAGGGAAAGGCTAGGAAGTCTCTCCTCAACGTCTCTCACATGCTTAGCTCCATGGCTTTGATGGTCCCTGGAGAAGCATTTTTAACTCTTCAGTGAACTTCCCCGAATGCAACACTGTCATTGTTCTGCCAAGATTGAATCCCCAAGGGTTTTGATCACGAATCGCTATCTAAATTCTATACCCACGGCAACTCCCTGCTCTCAACTTTGAGTACCGCAAAAAAATGCTAACTTTGTCTTGAGTTTGTGCCACTTTCCTTTCACTAATTTCTTTCACTAATTTTCACTAATGCATTAGTTCAGGAACATTTGTGTGTCTCCCTCGCATGCACACAGAGCAGCCCGTTGTCCTTTACAAACAGGCACCTCGATAGAGGAGATCCAGCAGTCTCTCCAGCCAGGAGCCGGAAGCCCGGACCACGAACGTGAAGGGACCCTGCCCTCAGGCTCCCGAGAGCAAAGCTGCTCGGAAAACAGAAACAAAGGATTTTCATTATTCAGTTCTTAGTTTCTCTAACATTTTCTCTTTCAACACAGAGTACATCATCGCCCATAACCCAAAAGCAACACTAACTGCCTCACAAGTCCCTCTAGGACTTCAGGTCTAACAAGCTCGTTGGTGAAGAGCACACTGACAACTTGGCTATTAAAATGACGGCAGCCATTCATGTTTTCTCAGCACTAGTTATTTGAAGCTCAATCACTAATTTAGGGGCCAGAAACAGAATTCGGCCATTCCCACCTACACTGCTAACATAGGAGACCAGCCACACTGAGTCGGGAGTGAAACGAAGGACACGATAAACACAGAGCAGAAGGCGATCCGTGCTGTTTGTCTAAAGCCACATGAACCATCCAATAGGGAGTAAATGAATTAACTAAACCAAAGGTAGGCTGAGGACAATTCTTCCAAAATAAATGGATGCTTTTTATATTAAATGGGGGAATCTTGTTAATACCAAATAATACATTTAAGAAAAGCCCCCAGAACTAAAATTTGCCTACTCTTTCTACAGAGAGGCAGGAACACCAGGGCATATTAAGATCAGATTGGTGTCACTTTGTAATTTTTGAAATCTTTCATTAATTGTAAAACATAGCTCTGATATGGGTAGAAACATAAAAACTGTATTTTAACAATAAGTTTCAGCATTTGTACAATGAAAAAAAGTGTCTGTATTTCAACTATGGAGATTTATTTCACGTAACTGTCTTTATAGACCATCTGGAAATGTAGAGGTCTTAACAGCATAAGAAGAGAAGAAGTCTTACTGTGCTGTATCTATTTTTCTGAGCCTCTTTTAATAAAGATTACAAGATGGCATCCAAAAAAAGTTTATTTCCTAAAGTATTCAATACAAATCCAATTATTGTTTCTCTAGTCAAAAACTTGGCCTTTCCCTCAGGACCACAGTAGTAAGAAGGTAGTTTGAATTGAGATAGAGACCACAGAATGAAATAAAACCAGGGCAATTACTATCCCGGTGAGACTGATTCCTTCTGATTTTCTTCATACAGAGGGCTGTAAGACAGGGGAATGTGTGTTCTTGTGTAAATACTCAGTAACAAAATGCAAACTAGCAAATATCAAAATTTTGAGCCCAGAAGTAATAACCAATGAAATATAAACCATAGTATTTAGCCTGATTTGCTGAAGGCAGGAACAGAGAGAAGCCAGAATCGATCCAGTCATTTGTGTCTTCCATCACGTCACAGGACCCTGCATTTCCTTACCTGGAGCAATGAAACAGCCCCGGAGTCTTGCGAGACAGCAATTAAATTGGGAAGGAAATACAAACTTCAAAATAGGAGCTAATTCAGCAGTATTGAAAGTAGTGTGTTTAAAACATACCATGGCGAGGTGTTTAAATATGGCAAAGAAAACCTGTGCAACAGGATGGGAAGGAAAACGCCTGCTGCTCAGGAGGGGTCACTTCCAAAGACCCAACATAAATTTAAAAGAAGACTGAAGAGTTCAATAAAAACTGTCCTTGGCATTTACGTTCAGGACATGGTTCCTCACTCAGTACTGTCAATAAAACGTTTAATCTCCAGAGTAAATACGAAAAGAAGATAAAGGTATGGGTGGTGCTAACAGGTAAGATTTTGAAATAAATATAGATTTTTAAAAAAAGGTTGTTTTTGGGGCTGGCCCTGTGGCCGAGTGGTTGGGTTCGCGCACTCCGCTGCAGGCGGCCCAGTGTTTCGTTGGTTCGAATCCTGGGCGTGGACATGGCACTGCTCATCAGGCCACGCTGGGGCAGCGTCCCACATGCCACAACTAGAAGGACCCACAACAAAGAATATACAACTATGTACCGGGGGGCTTTGGGGAGAAAAAGAAAAAAAATAAAATCTTTAAAAAAAAAAAAGGTTGTTTTCTTTCTCCTGTTTCAAAGTAATACCCTCTCATTTAAAAGTCTGGAAAGGGCCAGCCCCAGTGGCCTACTGGTTAAGTTCGGCGTGCTCTGCTTCAGCGGGCTGGGTTGGGTTCCTGGGTGTGGACCTACACCAGTTGTCTGTCTGGCCATGCTGTGACAGCAGCTCACATACGAAAAGAGGAAGATTGGCAGCAGGTGTTAGCTCAAGGTGAATCTTCCTCAGCAGGGGAAAAAAAAAAAAAATCAACCTATCAGTCAATACAGGTCTGGAAAATACTGAAAATAAAAAGAAATCTTCCTCAGCCCTACCACTGAGGAATAACCACTGTTAACATTATATACACCTTCTGTTATTTTGTGGTACCTTTGGGCTCACATATGAATTAAATTGTGATCCAGGTGATTTCATGTTATTGTCTTCTCTGAAATGGGTATACCAAGTTATTGAGATTAAAAAATTAGTTTTGTACATCTTTTTCTCAAAAAGTCAGATAAAAAAAAAATCCACCAAAAATGTGATTGAAGTCACTCTCTGCCTCTCTACAAGATGTGCTCCCCAAATTATAAAAAACTATTTTTCTGGAATTTCTGCAGCTATAGCAACATTAAAACCCAGAGGGCTTGAGGACTCGTGTCACTGACTTCCTTAGCCAGGAACTGGGGTCTAACCAGCTCACTTTCTCTTCACTCTCTGAACCAAGCTGCCAGCAGTTGAAGCGACAAAGAGGACCACAAAGGAGAAGAAACAAGGCGACGGCCCAATGGCACATCATCCGCGGTGATATTAACAACTGTATTTCATTAATGTCACTGTGCCAGGAGCAGGAGTGCTAAGGCTTTGTGGTTAAGTTGGAGTTCTAGCATCAGACTCAACTCAAAGCCAGACATTTCCAAGATGTATAACCATGGATCAGTTACTTAATCTAATTCCAATTTTGTCCTCGAGAGGACAGTAAAAATAGCAGTAACTGGCTGGATAAGGTTACTGTAAGAATTAGGGTAAAGAGTGACAAGTAAAGTGCCTGGCGCTTGCTAAGTTATCAGTAAGTGTTACCTATTTTTATTAGGATTTCAGCTCAACATCCTTGACTACATTAGACTTTACAAGCTAAAAAGAATTTTATGGGACCCTTTTCCTTGACCAAAAACTTAGATTTCCTAAGGAATGAAATAACTTACCTAACAGAATATAAAGGAGATAATGACAAGTGTTTGCGTCCATTTTATAGGGTAAGCTGGTTTCATGTTCATTAGCCATTTGACTGACAGCACTATCCCCAGCATTTCCTTCATCACGTAAATAAGAGAACTGAGATTCAAACAGGTGACTTCTTTGCCCAAGATCCCATGACCATGAGGCTGCAGAGCCAGAACTAGTACCCAGATTATGGCCTTAAATCCAGGGCTTTTTCTGCATCTCCTCTGGATCATCCCAATGATCTCAAAAATAATTGCTTGACGCATGGAACTGAGATGAACAGTTACATTCCTGGTTTTTCACCATCAGAGCTTCCAGGACACTCTTCCACAAAACATAATGATTTAGCAGGACTGACCCATGCTAGTGTATAAAATCAAACAGAGTACACAGAGAGAAATTCTCAGTTTGAGGAAGATGAAAACTGCTGAAAAGACAAGTATTTTATGTTTTTACAAAACCAGCAATTTGGAGATACTTATTAAAGACAGGTAGCAACAGTGTCTTAAAGCTTCCAGTCTCATTTAAGATACCAGACCAACCCAGAGACACATACACAAAAACTGTAGCTAGAGCAGTATTTTTCAAATCATTTTGATTACAACTCACAGTAAGAAATGCACTTTACAATCTAGTATGTATGGATCTCTGTGTCTAGCAAAAGTTTTACAAATAATACTCTTCATATGTATGAATATTTTCTATTCTGCTTCATTAAAAAAAATGGCTGGACCCACGTAATTCATTTCAAGATAAAAACAGTTTGAAAAACACTGAACCAAAGAGATACAAAGGCTATTTGTATTACCATACCATGTTCTAGTAGAAGTCTACAACAAAGTATTTAACAAACACACCTAGGGGCTGGCCCCGTGGCTGAGTGGTTAAGTTTGCGTGCTCCACTTCGGCAGCCCAGGGTTTCACTGATTGGTATCCTGGACACAGACATGGCACCGCTCATCAGTCCATGCTGAGGTGGCGTCCCACACAGCACAACCAGAGGCACTCACAGCTAGAATATACAACCATGTACTTGGGGTGGGGGGGTTGGGGTAGAAGAAGAAGAAGAAGAAAAAAAAAGATTGGCAACAGATGTTAGTTAGCTCAGGTGCCAATCTTCAAGGACACCTAAACTTAGCAAGCAGAACCCCCTGATACTGACGTACACGTGGCAGGGATCCGCTAGGAAGACACTGTATTTCACACCCAGCTCCTTAAAAGCAATTGAAGGGAAAGGATCATTACAGATCTAAAAACATTTTTGGGGGTATATTTAACACTAAGGAATCAAAGCAAAACCAAAAAGATCAAATAAATGGGAGAAGAGAGGAACACCCAGTTGAGGTCTAAATTTTCTTCTCAACTTCTTTAAAAGTAGAGGGAAAATACTGAGAGGAAAAAACCAGAAAATTTTGTGCCAATTTGAGAATTCTCTCTACATTTGATACTGTGTTAAACTATAATGTAAATATATACATTTGTTCCCCCCGAATTCTGGCTAACTTTTCCCCCTAGAAGTAAATTTTATAATTTTTTACAAAGTAATTTGGTGACCACTTTTTATAACTGACAGCTGTGTGACTTTTTACTTCACTTCAAAGGCGTCCCTGCTTTTTCAGTGGTTACACCGCATGTGGTCTTCCTTGGGACATATCTGACTAGTTCTGTTGTGGGCATAGAGACTAAACCCCTCCACATGAACAAGTGTCTTGCATATATAAACTACTGTCACAAAGGAAGAATATGGCTGGTTTTGCAAGAATGAATTACCAAAACAAAAGAAACAAAGCCCTCTAGCTGTGCTTCAGAATGAAACTGCCCCCATTAAATCTCCAACATACTATGAAGTACGGGATTATTTATGAACATGTATATCTTTCAGTGTACTTGCTTATATTTTAATGTTTGCCTAGGGCTTGCCAAAAAGATCAGGAACTTTCTAGACAAGTGAGACAGAAGCAAGAACAACCAACACTATTATATATCCTGCTATTAACACAAACTCCTTTTCCTGTCAATTTGTGAAAAAGAATATATGATTTATGTTATTTAAGGCTTAAATATCTGAAAAGAAATAAAATTTGAATTTGAGGGTGATGTCACCACCACAGTGGAGTGCATTCTCCCCCTAAACTTTCCCCTCTAAGATACAGTGAAAAGGACATTCCTATTCCAACAGAGGACATCCACACAACACAGAAGACGTCTGAGAGACCCACGCAGCCACACATTGGAAGGTGGAGGCGCTGGAGCATCCCACTCAAGGAAGTTGAACGACACAAGACAAAGCTGCTCTTTCTCCTCGAAGGGCAGTGACCAAGGGATTCTGAGAAGAAAGGCGGGAGGGGGCGGCGGGCCTCTGCAGGAACACCATCAAACTCTGAGGTCCCTCACAGCCTGGGGGGAAGGCCCCACACAGAGGTGACTGTGCTATTGTGGGGGTGTCTTCATCAAGCTAACACCCTAGGACAGCACATAGCAAGAAGCCCCTGAGATCATGCAGGAGAAAGAAAATGCCCCTCCCCTCCGCCCTGCGCCCCAGTTCAGCACCTGGGAGCTGTGCCACAGATCACAGCAGGCTCAGAATACACAGCTCTGGACCCCCACCCAGTGGCGACAGGTGGAAGCAGTGATCAAATACCACCACAATGCGGAAGCACAAAGCCACACTGTCAGTGTTAAAAAATATATTAAATCTCCAGAGCAGAAGGAAAATGACAAGTACCCAGAAATCAACCCTGAAGGCACAGAAATCTATAATCTAAACAGCAGAGAATTCAAAATAGCTCTCGTAAAAAAAATGAGTTAGAATAAAATGCAGATAGACTAAATGAATTCAGGACCTACTTCACAAAAGAGATTGAAACTATAAAGAACCATTCAGAAATATTGGAGATGAAAAACACAATGGAGGGGATAAAGAAGAAGATAGATTCCCTGAACAATAGAGCAGATATTATGGAGGAACAAGTCAGCAATATTGAGGACAGAAATATAGAAATGCTTCAGATGGAAGGGGAGAAAGAACTAAGACTAAAAAGAAATGAAATTCTCCAAGAAATATCTGACTCAGTTAGGAAATGCAACATAAGGACTATAGGTATTCCAGAGGGAGAAGAAGGGAATGGAGCAGAAAGCTTGTTCAAAGAAATAATAGCTGAGAACTTCCCAAACCTGGGGAAGGAGACGGAAATGCAAGTAAAAGAGACCAACAGATATCCTAACTACATGATTGTAAAAACAACTACTGCATGGCATATAGTAGTGAAGCTGGCAAAAGTCAATGACAAATCAAAAACACTAAGGGTAGCAAGGCAGAAGAAAATAACTTAGACAAAGGAACCCCTACTAGGCTTTCAGTGGATTTCTCAGCAGAAGCCTTACAGGCTAGGAGATAGTGGAATGATATATTCAAATCTTTGAAAGACAATAACTTTCAGCCAGGAATACTCTATCCAGTGAAAATATCTTCAGATGTGATGGAGAAGTAAAAACTTTCCCAGGTAAACAAAAGGTGAGGGAGTTCATTGCCACAAGACACCCCTCCCCCCACAAGCAATCCTCAAGAAGGCCCTCATAACTGAAAAAATGAAGGGGTTACAAAGCCCTGAGTAAGGAGATAAATAGGTAGACAAAGTCAGAAAATTGTAGCTATCCATCAGAACATGTTAGCAAACACTCAACTATAACATATAAAGGGAAGGAAAACACCCAAAACAAATATAATAATGTCATTTTAACTGCAAAATCACAACACAAGATGGAATAAAATGTGACTAAAACAACTTAGGAGGGGAGGACGACATGGACTGAATGGGCTTAGTCTAAGGAAATAAGAGGTTATCAGAAAACGGACTATCTCATCTACAAGATTTTGCATACAAACCTCATGGTAACCACTAAAAAAAATAAGTAGAATGGAGACATAAATAATAAATAAGGAGAAAAACCAAGAAAACTAGCATAGAAAACAATCTAACGAATTGGTAGACTGAAATACAGGGGACGAGAAACAAAGGAAATGCAGGAGAACTGGAAAACAAGCAATAAAATGGCGGGATTAAGTCCTCATAAAGCAATAATCAGTCTAAATGTAAATGGATCGAATTCTCCAGTAAAAAGACAAGAGGGGCAGGATGGACTGAAAAACAAGACCCAACAATACGCTGACTCCAGGAAACACATTTCAGCTCCAACAACAAACACAGGCTCAGAATGAAGGGGAGGAAGACGATAATCCAAGCTAATGGCAAACGAAAGCAGGTGTCACAATAATTATATCAGACAAAGTAGACTTCAAGACAAAACAAGTAATGATAAACGGGGGCAGTATATAACAATGAAAGGGACACTCCAACAAAATGACAAAACACTTATAAATATGCACCCAACACAGGAGCACAAAAGTACATAAAGCAACTATTAACAAACATAAAAGGAGATATTAATAACAACACAATAATAGTTGGGGACCTCAACACCCCACCTACATCAATGGATAGATCATCCAGACAGAAAGTCAACAAGGAAACAGTGGAATTAAATGAAAAACTAGACCAGAGGGACTTAATAGATATATATATAGTACCCTCCATCCAAAAACAGCAGATTACACATTCTTCTCAAGTGCGCATGGAACATTCTCAAGGATAGACCATATGCTGGGAAACAAGACAAGTCTCAATACATTTAAGAAGACTGAAATAACAAGCATCTTTTCCAACCATAATGCTATGAAACTAGAAATTAACTACAAGAAAAAAGCTGAGAAAGGGACAAAGATGTGGAAACTAAACAAAACGCTACTGAACAACCAATGGATCATTGAAGAAATTAAAGGAGAGATCAAAAAATATCTGGAGACAAATGAAAATGAAAACATACCATACCATATCTATTCATATGGGAGGCAGCAAAAGCAGTCCTAAGAGGGAAATTCATTGCAATACAGGCTCATTTTAGCAAACAAGAAAAACACCAAATAAGCAATCTCAAACTACACGTAAGAGAATTAGAAAAGAACAAAGCCCAATGTCAGCAGGAGGAAGCAAATACAAATCAAGCAGAAATAAATGAAATTGAAACAAAAAAGACAGTAGAAAAGATGAATGAAACAAAGAGCTCTTTAAGGAGATAGACAAAATTGATAAACCCTTAGACAGACTTACAAAGAAAAAAGAGAAAGGTTAAAAAAAAAATTAGAAATGAAAGATGACAAATAACAACAGATACCACAGAAATACAAAAGATTATAACAGAATACTATGAAAAGCTATACACGAAGAAATTGGACAATCTAGAAAAAATGGATAAATTCTTGGATTCTTACACTCTCCCAAAGCTGAATAAAGAAGAAATAGAGCACCTGAATAGACCAATCACAAGTAAAGAGATTGAAACAGTAATCAAAAACATCCCCAAAAGGGGCTGGCCCCGTGGCCGAGTGGTTAAGTTCGCACGCTCCGCTGCAGGCAGCCCAGTGTTTCGTTGGTTCGAATCCTGGGCGCGGACATGGCACTGCTCATCAGACCACGCTGAGGCAGCGTCCCACATGCCACAACTAGAAGAACCCACAACGAAGAATACACAACTATGTACCGGGGGGCTTTGGGGAGAAAAAGGAAAAAATAAAATCTTTAAAAAAAAAAAAAAATCCCCAAAAAATAAAAGTCCAGGATCAGACAGCTTCCCTGGAGAATTCTACTAACCATTCAAAGAAGATTTTATTCCAAAAAATTAGGGAAGACAAAACACTTCCTAACACATTCTATGAGGCCAACACCACCCTCATACCAAAGCCTGACAAAGACAACACAAAAAAGGAAAACTACAGGCCAGTATCACTGATGAACATAAGATGCAAAAATCCTCAACAAAATTTTGGCAACCAGAATACAGCAATACATCAAAAAGATTATACACCGTGATCAAGAGGGATTTATACCAGGGACACAGGAATCGTTCGACACTCGCAAATCAATTGTGATACACCACATTAACAAAATGAGGAATAAAAACCACACGGTCATCTTGATAGATGCAGAGAAGGCATTTGACAAGATACAACATCCATTTATGATAAAAACTCTTAACAAAATGGGGATAGAAGTAAAGTATCTCAATGTAATAAAGGCCATATATGACAAGCCCACAGCCAACACGATACTCAATGGGGAAAAAGTGAACACCTCCCCTCCGAGAACAGGAACAAGACAAGGGTGCCCACTCTCACTGCTCTTATTCAACACAGTACTGGAGGTTTTGGCCAGAGCAATTAGGCAAGAATAAGAAATAAAAGGAATCCAGATAGGCAATGAAGAAGTGAAACAAAGAAGTGAAACTCTTGCTGTTTGCAGACAACATGATTTTAAATATAGAAAACCCTAAAGAATCCATTGGGAAACTATCAGAAATAATTAACACCTACAGCAAAGTTGCAAGGTACAAAATCAACTTTCAAAAATCAGTTGCATTTCAATACTCTAATAATGAACTAACAGAAAGAGAATTCAAGAATATAATCCCATTTACAATTGCAACAAAAAGAATAAAATATCTAGGAATGACTTTAACCAAGGAGGTGACAGACCTATACAATGAAAACTGTAAGACCTTACTAAAAGAAATAAATGACATAAAGAAATGGAAAGTGATTCCATGCATATGGATCAGAAAAATAAACATAGTTTAAATGTCCACACTACTCAAAGCAATCTACAGATTCAATGCAATCCCAATAAAAATCTCAATGAAATTCTTCATGGAAATAGAACAAAGAATCTTAAAATTCACATGGGGCAACAAAAGATCCCAAATAGCTAAAGCAATCCTGATTTGAAAAAACAAACCTAGAGGCATCACAATCCCTGACTTCAAAGCTACAGTAATCAAAACAGCATGGTACTGGTACAAAAACAGACACACAGATCAATGGAACAGAAGTGAAAGCCCAGAAATAAAACCACACATCCATGGACAGCTAATCTTCAACAAAGGAGCTGAGAACATACAATGGAGAAAAGAAAGTCTCTTCAATAAATGGTTTTGGGAAAACTGGACAGCCACATGCAAAAGAAAGAAAGAAGACCATTATCTTATGCCATACACAAAAATAAATTTCAAAATGAATCAAAGACTTAAAGGTAAGATGGGAAACCATAAAATTTCTAGGAAACAATATAGGTAGTACACTCTTTTGGCATCGGTCTTAAAAGAATCTTTTCAAATACCGTGTCTTCTCAGACACGGGAAACAAAAGAAAAAATAAACAAGTGGCACTTCGTTAGACTCAAGAGCTTCTGCAAGGCAAATCAAAATGAAAACACAACCCACCAATTGGGAGAAAACATTTGCAAATCGTTTTTCCGACCAGACGTTAATCTCCATAATATATAAAGAATTCACACAACTCAACAACAAAAAAACCACTCAATCAAAAAATGGGCAGAGGATATGGACATTTCTCCAAAGAAAAACAGATGGCCAACAGGCACATGAAAAGATGTGCATCATCACGAATCATCAGGGAAATGCAAATCAAAACTGCACTAAAATATCACCTTCCACCCGTTAAAATGGCTATGATCACTAAGGCAAAATTAGAAATGTTGGAGAGGTTGTGGAGAGAAGGGAACCCTCATACACTGCTCGTGGGAATGCAAACTGGTGCAGCCACAATGGAAAACAGTAAGCAAATTTTTTTAAAAATTAAATATGGAAATACCATATGACCCAGCTATCCCACTACTGGGTATTTATCCAAAGAACTTGAAATCAACAATTCAAAATGACTTACGCACCTCTCTGTTCACTGCAGCATTATTCACAATAGCCAAGATGTGGAAGCAACCCAAGTGCCCACTGACCAATGACTGGATAAAGATGATGTGGTATATATATATACAATGGAATAGTACACAGCCAGAAAAAAAGACAAAATCGTCCCATTTGCAACAACATGGATGGACCTTGAAGGTATCATATTAAGTGAAATAAGCCAGAGAGAGAAAGACAAAGACTGTATGATTTCACTCATATGTGGGTGGAAGATAAATACATGGACAAAGAGAACACTTCAGTGGCTACTGGGGGAAGAGGGCTTGGGGGTGGGCACAAAGGGTGATGGGGCACACTTATACGGTGATGGACAAACATTAATGTACAACTGAAATTTCACAATGTTGAAACTATTATGACCTCAATTTTAAAAAAGTGAATTTGAGGCAATCTTCATAAAAGTACACAGGAAAAATACCCTCAAGAAGAACAGACTTTATTTTTAACATGAAAGTTCTATTTTCTTGTGAGGCAGCAACAAGTGTTCAGATCCAGGGAATACAGAAGTATACAGTAACAATATTTATCACCATTGGAAATGCTGCTTTTTGGGAGAATTTTGTTAGAAAAACAAAATTAAAAATAATTGCATTTTAAAAAGATTTACACAGCTTCAACAGAGATGAACCACACAGACTTTTTAAAAAACATAAATTATATTCTTCAACAGGACTGTATAAACAAAGTATTGTTCAGGGCTGCTCTGCTTATCACTGATTTAGGCAGAGTCAAACTTCAACCTTAAAGGGCGGAGTTCAGTCCTCTCAGCTTTCTAACGCATCTTCAGCACTTCCACTGGTCCAGTTTTCAGACATCAAAATTCCAAGCATTAAGGAATGATTCTTAAGTTTAGAAATAGTAAATTCTGTAATGTCAATTTTTCTTTTATTTCCTTTAACAAAAGAAAATCTTGACAACCCAGTCCTAATCTTGGACTTAGAAGGCTACAAATTCTGCCATTTTTTATACCTTCCTCCAGTAAAAGTCAACCATTAGAAAGAAAAAAAGCGCTTCTCATTGCCAATTATCCCACAGCTGCCAACAGCACCTTCCAGAAGGCTGACTCAGCTTATTACAAGAAATATTTTAAACAAAATGAAGAATCTAGTTAAAAAAATAATTCTGGCATCCATGCTCACCATCTTAATCAAAGAGGCAAAACATTTTTTGAAACATAATTGCTCACAAAAGCCATGACAAGTAATAGACTTAGTCATGAACAGAAACAGTAAATTTATATATTTTTATCACCTCAAAGAAGAAACTGTTTAAGGGTAAAAAGTAACAAGACTGACAAAGTAAATGACCAGAGAATAGCTCCTTTTGCCAAAACAGACATGCCACCTATTTCTCTCTTTTACTGCAATGAAGTACATTTATTTAAAACTTTTTAAATTTTAAATTATATCCCCATCGAAGCTATTCTAATTTATTTACCTTCTGTACAGTTTCCTACAGAACAACAAGATAATTATGGAATGTGATTTTAGAAAACAATATTATGTATTTATTCTATTGAGGGGAGACCCATTTAAAAGAAAAAAAACCACCTGTGAACAACGGGTTAAACGAAAGAGCTGAATGGACCTATGGTTACATCCTTTGAAGACTGCGAAGCTCGGATGCTTACAAATTAGCCCTGGGGCCCTGGCAGAGCTGTCTGCACCTTGTACCTCTTCCTCTTCACTCTCAGGCTCTGTTTCTCCCAAAGCTGCGATACGTTTGGTTGCCATACAATTCATTTACCTGCAAATTCACATTCTCCTGACAACTCAACATTAGAAGTTCCGCATATAAGACTATGTAAATAATGAATTTTAAACTTGTTCTCCCATTCCAATTTTAAAGTACTTTAGATTAAGGATATATGATGTGAATCAGACAAATGTGCCAACAGAGTCAAAGGAAAAACTGTTTATGAAGCGGCATTCCAGTTGTAAAATACCCTCGTGACTGGTAGGGACAGAGAGAAGCAAGCAAGCATAAGGCAAGGAGAAGAACACAGATTTAACAGAACTCAGGTGACCCCAAAACTGAGGGTTTTTATAAACGTCATTTTTAACTTCCTCCTCCTGCCATTCGCACCAGCTCACCGGGTGTGTGCCTGCCCTTTCCTTCGAGACTTCTGACAGCAGTCCGCAGTGGTGAGGCGGTGAAGCCAAAAGGCGTAACAAAGAAGGCAAAGAACCAAGGTTCTCCAAAAAACCAACCAACCAGAAAACTTAGAGCCTGAAAACTGAGCTTTTTACTGATTTAGAAGCCACAATGCACTAATAATTCCAAGTAAACTCATTTTGGCTGGAAAGGGTGCCAAAATGCATCAGTCCTACAAACAGAAACCTGGCAGGGTTACTCACATGTGTGAATGTGTCCAATTTGCCTACATACGTCTCCATTTCAAACTTAACTGGGCATATTTTTAATTTCTTAGATGTTTTCAGGGTGTCTAAGAAGTCCTTCCAGAAGACGTATTGCTAGCACTGGGCTTTCTCTGATGGGATATGTCTGGACAAATCGACTTAGTAACCTTCTAAACTGTACCCCTTTTACAGGTATTTAAATTTTCCCTCCCTCTAATATGTATAGGAACATTAAATTATTGCATCATAAGGTCATATACGAAGATCTTAGAAGGATGCTTTTTAATAACTGTTTGCTGAAACTCATTTTTACAAAGAGCTGTTTCTTAATTTCACTACCACATATCCAGACATGAAATACTGCTGTCATGTGATACTGGCAGTGACCTTACTAGGTTGAGCCTAAATCCAAAATTGTATGGGTTTTTCAAAAGTTCCTGTTATTTATGCTCCAAAGTTCTTGCCTGTTTTCCCTACTATGGGAGTAACACTGGAGGGAAAATTAGCAAAATCTTTAAGCAACAGATCTCAGTGCAACCACCATAAAGAAAACGTCAGTCACAAGATTCTGTGACGAGGGGTTGCTAGTCAATGGATTACACTCCTGGCAAACGACTAACCCTGACCAAAACCACAAGACGACAACATCACAAAAGCAAAGGAGGAAATCCATGCACAGTCATTTCAGGATCTCTTGGGACTATGATACAGTGATGCTTAAAGGTAGAAGGACACCTGTGGTAAAGAAGGGAGACCGTGTGAGAAATGTCTCTCAGAAAACCAAAGGGGTCCTCACTACTGGCTAGCAGTCAACACGGGGCAGTCTCCTTTCAGTTTACTGACCTTTAAACCAAGTTCTGAAGATGGGTGAGAGCACAGTAAAGCACTAGTCTCCGGGCTGTGATTGTTCTGACCACACGGTGAGATGTGCACAGGAGAAGTGAGGAAAACAGCAGTTTTACAAATATCTCACCCAAAGCACAAACTTCTGACATCAAAAAACATAAATCACATAATGTACTAATATTGCTTTTTATCTCTTTTTGTATATACTTGTTCAATGCATTTCCCTATCAATTCTTGTCTGGGAAAAGAACCTAGTCGTGACATTAAGATTGCTGGGAAAACGTCAACAATCCCTTTGGTCCCAAAGCTGAAAACAGCTGAGAAAAACACACATCTAGAAAGGGAAACAAGAAACAGAGGCCACCAAGGAATCCTGTGAACATCCTGTTTGCTACGTTTCAGAAAATGTAACATTGGTTATTATAAAATAGTTGTTTTGATATAAAAGATGGTTCTTGCAGCATCATTCACATCTCCCCTCAGGAATCATGTTTGCAGGGATCAGTTTTTTGTTTTAAAGAAGTTTAATTTGAAAACATAAAACAATGTGACATCGGTCGTCCAAAAGTAAAGAACGAGACCCGTCCTGTTCCAGGCAGCGTTTGCGAAGCAGCAGGCCAAGCACAAGGGCTGGGCTTCACGAGCGAGCAGGGCCATCAGAGGGGCGGCCTTCCTCCAGGAGCCGTCCCACGACGTATCCCTGGAAGCTGGAGCACGTGGCAGCCAACTGGGAGTGCACGATGCCATCAGAGTCGGGCGATCTGAGGTTGCCCGGGGCCCTACCCTTCAGCTTCCTCAATGGGTTCTGGCGGCGGGAGCAGAGAGGCCGAGGGCAGGACTGTACTCGTTCCTCGAGAGACTCGGTCTTGCTCTGTGTTTGTAGACAGGGAGGCCACAGCGATAGGCTGCAGCAGAGTGGTTGTCATGCCAGTAGTGACTGTCAGACTGTGACCAGAGCCCTTGAGGGTAAGATCTGGCGTGGGGAGGAGCGGCTTGAGGATGCTGACGAGGCAGAAAGCAGAGCCACTTTTAGGAATGAAATTCACCTTGTTTTTGTCAGGACAGTAAAAGGCTGGGATTTCGTGGAGCTGTTTTGGCCTAGACATAGAACAGACAACCCAAAACTTTTAAGTCATAGAATACTGGAATTAAGTTCTTTTATTATTTTTTTAAACAGATAACTTATGGATACATAAAAGGAATATAAAACTCAAGCTATGTCAAAAGTTTCAAGTGCTCTGGACCAAAATGGCATTAGACACATGATTCAAAATACGTATCTTAGAATGCCAGAAGGACACCATTCGTCAATGCCGCTTTCAGTTCCCTGGCGAGCCCCATGTACCACACAGGTGGCTCAGGCTGACGTACACTGTATCTCAGTGGAGATCTAAGACAGCCAATAAGAATAAAGAACTCCCTAAAGCAAAAGAAATTCTAGATGTTTAAAGACAAAAACAGCAGCTGGCCCCGGGGCTGAGTGCTTAAGTTCACGTGCTCTGCTTCAGCGGCCCAGGGTTTCACCGGTTCGGATCCTGGGCACGGACATGGCACCGCTCATCAGGCCATGCTGAGGTGGCGTCCCACACAGCACAACCAGAAGGACCACAACTAGAATATACAACTGTGTATTGGGGGGCTTGAGGGAGAGGAGGAAAGAAAAAGAAGGAAAAAAAAAGGATTGGCAGCAGAGGTTAGCTCAGGGCCAATCTTTAGAGACAAAAAAGAAAAAAGAGGAGGAGGAAAAAAAAAAGACAAAAAGGCATTTCACTACCACAGTTCTTCCAACATCTGTGCTACTTTGGAGGGAGGAGGCAAGGAATTTAATGACATACAATGCCCATCTTTTGTGAGGTTCCACCACTGCATGACTAAACTTGGCTTCAAGTGCACTTAAAAATCTCTTTGACTGAAACAATTGTTTGAGTTAACTATGATGGTTTTCGGGGTAACAGAAACGCGAAATCAAAATAAAACTAATGGCAGTCCTTTTCAAAGTTTCAACAGCAGCCAAATCTGTCTCCCGGTGCTCCTGATAATTAACCCAAATCTTTGGAAAAGGATACTAGTGTTAATAGCATTCTATGAAAATAAAAATATAGGAAAATTAAATTGTTATAGTAACATACAAGTGCCACAAAATTAAAAAGAAATTAAGGTGGGAGAACCTAACTAATCAAGATTTGGGTGGAAAAAGATCATATGATCATATGATAAAAGTATGTTCTCATCTCTCCTAATGAAATAAAAAAAAATAAAAATCCAAGTGTGCCAAGCCTGCCCTAGATTCTGGAGACACAAAGACGAAACAATCTACAAGGAGACAGACTAAATGCGCCAGTCCTTGTGGGGAGGAAGGTACTAGGGACAGAACCGATTTCAATATAATTCGTCTCCTTCGTAATCTTACGTGTTTTACGCATTTAAAGACATTATGTCATGGACTACTTCAAAGCACCCATAAGCTTTAGCAGAGTGCCAAAGGCTTCCACAGCACAAAAAAGGTTAAGAACTCCTGCAAGAGAGTCTGACAGAGGGGACAAAAATGGCACATGAAAGGTTCAGAGGCAGCAGAAGGGAGCCGATGACCTGTGGACAGAGGAAGAGGGAGAGTTTCGCGGGGGGAGGGGGCGAGAAAAAGAAAGGGGGGGAGGAGGGGGGAGGAGGAGGGGGGGAGGAGGAGGAGGAGGAGGAGGAGGAGGAGGAGGAGGAGGAGGAGGAGGCGGCGGCGGCGGCTTCCAAGGGAAGTGACATCTGAGCTGAGTTTTAAAGAATGAATCAACAACAGACCTGGGGAGTAGGGGCAAAAAAAACATTGTTTCAAGTAGACAATGCTTTGGGTGGACAGATTTTATTGACCAATAGTGAATACTACCCAAATATGACCCATGGACAGCTCTGATGAATATAATTCAAGAACAAAGAAATTACATCATTTAAATTATGTTTTACTGGTGTACCATCTTTTTTTTTTAATACAATGGAAACAATACGTTGAGTACTGTCAGGGTCACAAGTGCATTTGCATACATTGCTGATAAGAAGGGTGCACACCCTTTTATCTTTACTACTCTATTTTCACTATGGTTTTCAATTCCTTAAAGAAGACAGAAAACTGAGGTTGTTTCTATAATTAAATAATGGTTGAATTTCCTTTTGAAGACAGAATTATTAGAGATAACCTTCATTCTTATACTGGAAACAAAGGCTAATCAATTTTTACACCCTCTTCCAAATGAGGCCTAGTTTTTTAATTAATTAATTAAATTGTTTGAGGTTATCTTGTTAAAAATAACTTAAGATATGTGGCTCCTAATGGATCTTGAGGATGAAACCTCACATTTCTGAAATGCAAATAAACTTCCTGACTTTGATATTCTTTCAATGACAGAATCTTAAAAACACTTTAATTTCCCTGCTGCGTTCATGAAAACAGACTTATGACAGATCCTGCACCAAATAATGTAAACAGCAATAACTTATGTAACTAGCCCCCAGATCAAGAAACAGGACGTGAAGAGTAAAGAGCACCCAAAACACTCGCTTCCTGCCCTCTTCCAGTCACTATCCCAACCCACCAAGAGGACTCACTCCTGACCTCTGACACTGAACTTCCAGGAGCCGATTCCAGGAAACACATTACCCACCCCTGGGGTGTACGACCTATACTAATGCTAAGAGAAGCTGCAGTACTAATATTAGTTCCAAGTATTCTCCAACTTAAGAACCATATGTACAGAAAAAAAATCTCAGAACTAGTTTTAAAATTTTATTTTTCCCTAAAAAGTTATTCCAAAAGGATTGTGTCTCAAAATAGATATAACCGTTTGCTAGCTGACTCTCTGAAAAATGGACAGACAGGCTGCATTACTACTCTAAGTATTTTCCTACTGAGGCAAGGAATTCTTTGGTATCCTTTTTTAAAGGCTTGCATAATTTTTTCTTTTTTAATTCAGGCATAAATTATCAGCAAAGAAAATGGTGGGTCCAGGTTACTTGTAACGGGAAGGAGGGAAGGAGAGAGGGAGGGTCACGTACATTCTAAAAGGCACCTGTATGCTGTACAGAGCCCGGAGAATCTGGGCAGCAGGTCAGGGAGGTCAGGCGCTCATCAGGCGGGGTTAGGAACGGCACTGACCTCATTCGAGAGGACTTACTCAGTGCGCACGGCACGGTGGTGGGATGCGCTGGAGCAAAAAGAACACGGGGACAAAGCAGCACAAACTCTGGTCACGGCCCTTCTGGGCCCAAATCCAACCACCTATTTTCTTTCAGGTAAATAAACATACATTTCTAGAAACCAGACCATCAACCCTCACCCCACTCCAACCCCCAGTTCAGGTCAGGGTTACTACCTTTAAACCAAAAGTGAGACTTAGAAAATTATTCTTTAAAGAATGACTAAATAAGGGAAGTTTTTAATTAGGACCAATAATCTACCTTTGCTTTAATGCCAGTGTGTCCAGTGGGTTTTGCTCTAATTCTGACATAGCTAGGGTAAAAAGAGACTAATTATTTTAGACTTTGAGTAATTTTTTTGACAGAAGGTTAAAATTACCTGTAAGAAATCCACTCTCAGGTTACTGCTGTGAATTTGTTTTTTGGAACATAATGAAAATGTGGAAAAATGAATAGGTTTTTGTGTGCTACACATCCTACCTGTAAAATTCATAATAAACTATGTATGTTTTTAAAAGAATAGGTTTACCTTCTAATAACAGACGGATGTGCCATAGCACATTTCATACGTTAGGGTTTACCCTATGTTTCTTTGATCTATCTATGACCCCCACATCTGCCCTGTGCTTTCTTCCCCTCCTTTAGATACAAACAATGTAGTAGATAGAAGCTCAGAAATGGAGTCCTGAGAAATTTCCAAATGCAGCAGTGTAAAGCAGATACCACAGGACACTGACCTACACAATGAATATTCACTCAAAGTCATTTATAAAACAAATTCAAATTGGTTTTGAGCCAATCAAAGCACTGCTCTGAACTGAGGCAAATCTTAACTACCAATAAGTAAATCAAGGAGCTCGGCTCCGAACAGGTCCATTTGGACCATTTGATTTTTACTTAACAGAATCACTCCATTTCTTTCTTTCTTTCTTTTTTTTTTTTTAAAAGATTGGCACCTGAGCTAACATCTGTTGCCAATCTTCTTCTTCTCCCCAAAGCTCCTGAGTACATAGTTGTATATTCTATATTCCAGTTGTAGGTCCTTCTGGCTCTGCTATGTGGGACGCCACCTCAGCATGGCTTGATGAGCGGTGCTAGGTCTGTGCCCAGGATCCAAACCAGCAAAACCCTGGGCTGCTGGAGCAGAGCGCGCGAACTTAACCACTCGGCCATGGGGCCGGCCCCAGAATGACTCCATTTCTTAAGAACTCTCATGAAAAGGTCGAAGCCAGCATTTTCAAATTCAGCATAAAAATCATATGAGGTATTTGTTAAAGATGCATAGTTCAGGTCCTACCTCCATATTTACTCATCAGGCCTGTGACAGGGCCTACGCATCTGTAGTTTCGACTAATACCTCAGATGATTACAATGCAGAGAGTCCATGAAACAGATCTGGGGAAATATTGCTTAAACTCTCAGCTGGCGCCAGTCAAGCTTTTCGAGTGACAATGGTGGAAAAAAAACAACATAAGCAGTTGCTAAAACAGTTTTCAATCACATCACAAAAGCAGATTGGAGACTGACAGCCGGAATTTCCTAGTAGAGAAGTTAAAGGGATTCACAAACAATGTTCTTTGTGTGGCAAAATTATTCAGAATTTAGGTTACAGGAAGCACTGACAGGAGGTGCTCATTGAGGAACAAAAGGATGCCATATTTCAAAATGATTCCAAGATGTTCACAAGGGAGGAAAAAGATAAGCTATGTGAAATCGGGCAAGGCTGGACAATCTCCACATGGTATCTCAGGTTTCACAGTGAGAAAAACCCAGAAGGGTGGCTCTAGGACTTGCAGCCATAGTGAGCCTGGAAGGTGAGGGCTAAGAACTCTCTCACATCCCCAAATAACGGTCATCACCTAGTGTGTGCGGCCTCACACACACCTACAGCCCTGCAGCCAGCACCAACAGAGCGAGGAGCCAGAGCTCCTGGAAACACCAGCCTGCAATACTTTCTGGGCAAATTCTGAGTCTAAAATTGGAGTACTTGACTAGAGTACCAGCCAACAGAAGCATACGAGCACAGAAGATCGCATGCAAAGGGTACGAGACACTGTTTAAAATTCTGCTTCTGACATGTCTTCATCACAGTAACACGATTCTGCAACGTAACAGAATTCTGTTTCCTATATTGGCAGACAAAATTTTTAAAAACTGTTTCAAAGAACTGGAGACCACAAGTAGATAAAAACTGAAGGGAATTCAATCCTTGAAGGAAGGAATCACACTGGGTGAGACCCGTGGTCCATCTGGAATAATCTGGAAGAATCTGGAATAAATATACTGCTAAATTCAATGTGTGATGTGGTCTCTATACAGGTTCAGCAGACGCTCCGCTGAGGACCTCCAGGAAACAGGCATGACAACTGGGTATTAGCTGATATTACGTGTTACTGTCAGTATTCTTTGGTGTGATAATGGTATTATGGTTATGGAGGAGTTACTGTGGTTAATTTAGGAAACGAATATTAAATTATATTTAAGGTTAAGTGTCATGATGTCTGCAACTTACTTTCTCAAACAGTTCAGCAAAAACCACCACCACACACACAGACAAAGCAAATACACACAACGTTAACTACAGAGTCTAGGTGGTGGCTACACGGGAGTCACTGTACTATTCATCAACTAACTTAAACATTCGCATAATAAGGGGGGAGATACTTACGAGCATTCCTCAAAGACTTTGACCCTTTCACAGCCCTCAGGAGGTTCCCTTTTGAACATATAACTGTTGTTAGGTTTTGGTGAGGTTGCATATTTGGGCAAAGGAGAGTTGTTTCCGTTCTCTGCAATAAACAACACACCGGATTACTAAGAAGTACCACTACGTAACCGCACCGTCACACTATTCAATCGTCCTTGGCCTCCCCCACACCACGAGCTACTTGAGGGTAGGAACAGTGCCTCACCCACCCACATTACCCCAGGATCTAACACAATTCCTGGTAAAGAAGAGGTAACGTTTGTTTCTTTCTTTTTAAGATTGGCACCTGAGCTAACAACTGTTGCCAATTTTTTTTTTTCTTTTTCTCCTGAAATACCCCCAGTACATAGTTGTATATCTTAGTTGTGGGTCCTTCTGGTTGTGGTATGTGGAACGCCACCTCAGCATGGCCTGACGAGCAGTGCCATGTCCACGCCCAGGATCCGAACCAGGAAAACCCTGGGCCACCGAAGCGGAGCACACAAACTTAACCACTCGGCCACGGGGCCGGCCCTGAGATAATGTTTCTTAAATGCAAAATAGATAAGACTTTTTTTTCCACTTACAATCACCACAGCCTAGGCCTGTATCACTCTATCCTCAGTACTGAAGACTGATCTATCTCTCTGCCTGACAGTCACGTGTCACTCAGTGATGGGGACATGTTCTGAGAACTGTGTCGTTGGGCGATTTCGTCGTTGCATGAGCGTCATAGAGCACACTTACACAAACCTAGAAGGTGTGGCCTACTGCACACCTAGATTGCATGGCACAGCCTACTGCTCCCAGGCTACAACCCTGTCCAGCATGTCACTGCACTGAGGACTGCAGGCGACTGCAACACAATGCTAAGTATTTGTGTATCTAAACATATCCAAACATAGAAAAGGTACAGTAAAAGTATGGGGTAAAAGAGAAAAAATGGTGCCCTGTACAGGGCACCGACCATGAACGGAGCTGCAGGACGGAAGCTGCTCTGGGTGAGTCAGCAAGGGGGTGGTGAGAGAATGTGAAGGCCCAGGACAGCACTGTGCACTGCTGCAGGCTTGATCAACACTGGACACTTAGGCTACACGCAATCTATAAAAAAGCATTTTTTCTTTAATAACAAATTAGCTTACTTTTTTACTTTATAAACTTTTTAATTTCTTAAAACTTTTTGACTCTTTTACAATATTACACACAGCTTAAGGGGCTGGCTCGGCGGTCAAGTGGTTAAGTTCCCACGCTCCGCTTTGGCGGGCCAGGATTTCGCTGGTTTGGATTCTGGGCGCGGACATGGCACCACTCATCAGGCCATGCTGAGGCGGTGTCCCACATGCCACATCTAGAAGGACCCACAACTAAAAATATACAGCTATGTACCAGGGGGCTTTAGAGAGAAAAAGGAAAAAAACCTCAAAAACACAGCTTAAAACACAAAGACACTGCACAGCTGTACAAAAATATTTTCTTTCTTTATATCCTTATTCCATAAGATTTTTTTCTATTTTTAAAACTAAAATTTTTTTTTCACTTTTTAAGCTTTTTTGCTTAAAACTAAGATGCAAATACACACATCAGCCTAGGCCTACACAAGGTCAGGATCATCAATATCAGCCTTCTCCTTCCACATCTTGTCCCACTGGAAGGCCTTCAGGGGCAATAACACGTACGGAGCTGTCATCTCTTATAACAACAGTGCCTTCTTCTGGAACACCTCCTGAAGACTGAGGCTCTTCTTGAGGAGGTGTCACTCTCTTCAGGAATTTGTCCACGGTGGTTTGCTTGGTTTGTTTCTTTCTTCATCACAGATTTGCCTGTGAGCAGATAACGCATCATGAACATTTCTATTAACAAAAACCTTTCAGTGTTGGGATCCACGTTTCCAAACTGTTTAAGGAGCTTGTTGAGGCTGCAAAAGCTTCTGCTCAGCCCTTCACTGTGAATTTTCTTGGGCTTCTCCTTTTTCTTCTCCTGCGGGTTCTTTTTCTCTTGTCTCCTGTTCAGCTGTTTCAGTTTCAACAACTCCTCATTAGCCAGTTCCTCAGGAACCACCTCTAGGAGCTCCTGAGCGTCACCCTCATCCACTCCCAGGTTAAGTCGTCTGCCATCTCAGCCACAGCCTCGTTGATTTTTGCAACCTCCTCGTCCTTGGCAAATCCTTTTAAATCACAAAGCTCCTGAGTGTCTTCTTCCAGATGCCACTAACACACTCCTTGCTGACATCACCCCAGACAAGGCTCTCAATGCAGTCATGGATGTTGTAATCCTTCCAGAATTGCATCAGTGTCTTCTCAGTGTCTTCTTTAGTTGCAGCAATAGCCTGAGCAAAGGTCTTCCTCAGGCAGTAGGCCTTAAAAGCTACCGTAACTCCCTGATCCACTGGTTGGATCAAAGAGATGTTATCTGGAGGGAGAAACACTGCTCTGATATTGGGAGAAGATCACCAATCAAAGGAGGGTGTCCAGGAGCATTACCAACAGTAAGCGAAATCTTGAAAGGTGTGTCATTCTCCAAACAGTACCTCTCCATTTCACTGACACAGCAGTTCAGGAGGGCATCTTGGAAGAGGGGCTGGGTCATGCGTGACTTCTTATTGCTCCTGCAGTGCACTGGCCGTGTGGGCTTACTGATATACTTGAAGGCCCTGAGGGTCTCACTGTACCAGATCACAGACGGTTTCTATTTGTAGCCTGCAACACTGCCCCCCAAGCAAGACTGTTATCCTGTCCTTAAAAGTCTGGAAACTTGGCATTGACACGGCCTCCTTACGAATGTAAGTCCTTTCAGGCTCCATTTCTAGAATAGGGAGGTTTCATCCATATCGAGTATTTGCTCTGGCAGTAATTTTCCTCCACAATCAGCTTATCTAGAGGTTCCAAAAATTCTTCAGCTGCCTTCACATCCGTACTCACGGACTCACCACACACTTTCACATTATGTAATGAATAACAATTCTTGAATCATTTAAACCACCCAGAGCTAGCAGTAAATTCAATACCGTAGTTCGGTCCAGCCTCTTCTTTCAACATCACAACATTTTGCTTGGCTGTGATTGTCGTGGTGCTGACAGAGATGCTTCTGTGTCTGGTCTTCAATCCAGGTCAGCAGAAGTCTCCCCACGTCTGATATAGGCCCTTCTCGAATCTTTGTTAGGCAACGAAGGAGATCTTTTAACAGCTTCTGTCACTTTGTTCTTGTTCTTCAAGATCATAGCTATGGTACAACAGGACACCCCTGACTGGTGAGCAATAACCATCAGTGATTTTCCACCTTCGTAGTCCTTAATCACTTTTAATTTCATTTCCAGGTCAATCACTTTACGTGGCCTCTTACTGGTAACATTAGCAGTGGATTTTTACACTTAGGGGCCATGATGAACACAACACCACAAGACTAAATCAAGTGCAAGAGAAAATGATGCAATCAAGAGACACAGTAAACACAAGACGTATGAGGCTGCTGCCAAAGTAACATGGCATACTGTTGGACAGTAAACTTTTTTTTACACAAGCAGAAAGACTACACTCTAAAATAACAGTAAAAAGTATAGCATAGTAAATACACAAACCAGTAACACAGTCCTTCATTATCATTACCAATTACTACGTACTGTACACAACGGCATGTGCCACACGTTTATATGACTGACAGCACAGGTTTGCTTACACGAGCATCACCATAAACACATGAGTAGCGCATCGCACTACGACCTTATGGCAGCACTAGGCATTTTTCAGCTCTATTATAATCTTCTGGGACCACCATCAAATATGGAGTCTGTTGTTAACCGAAACATCATTTGGTGACACATAACTGTATTTCTATTCCATACACAGCAATTAGGCTCAAATGCCACTTCCACTCTTCCCTGTACAAGTAACTTAAATAGTTCCTCATTGGTTGCTTATCATTCATTCTTGGTCTGCCCTTTAGAATTTCTCAATTTGATCTCTCTGTTCCTCTGGTTACAATCTCTGCTCCAGGTAGTCAGAGCCATATGCGTCCTGTATGCGAAAGACCTCCTTTTGCCTGTGAACTTCTCCATACCTGAGAGGTCCTTCTCTGTGCATTTTCCAAAACGTCCTTCAAAGGCTGGCTCAGGGTTTTTGAAATCTTTCCAAATTAACCCTATCAAAGGGAATACTTCTTTACTCTCGTATTACTGTTCAGTGCTGACGTCCTCAGTTCATACTATGGTAATTTAAAGTTCTTGACGTGTTACACAACTGTCCTAGCTTTCAGTCTGACTGTGTCAGCTAAGCTACAGATTCCTTGCCGGCTGCAGCACTATGGCACTGGTTTCTTATAAAAGACATTCAGAGAAGCTAACCAGTCACTAGTCTCCTACAGTCAAATGCACCAGGACACAAAATTTATGGGATTCCTACATGTTATTGAAGTAAAAATACAAAGTATGGGAAATCAAGGGGCAGATTTTAACAGCTGCGGTTTTTAAAATTCTTGGGGTGCTGTGGAGGTACACTTGACTGAGCGCTAAGCCCGCAGCTTGCTAAATGGTTTGCATTCACTATCCCTTTTAATCCTCACAATAAGTATAAGAAGTAGATAATTATGCAGACTCTTGACAAGAAACACAAGGCCCAAGAACAGGATTGAGTTCAGCGAGTGTCAGAGTTGAGTGCACACTGGAATCACCTGGGAGCATCGACAACTCCTGGCACCTGTGTCCTGGCCCCAGGGGTTCAGATTTATTGGGTCTGAGGTGTTGGCCTGGAATAGCCATGTTTTATTTAACCTAGAAGCTGGCAAAATAGGATCCAAATAATAAATTTTACAACTGCCCATAGTTTGAAGTGACTTCTTCAGAAAATCTTATGTTCTCTGCACTTGCTATAGCCTCAATAATTTAGGTGACTGGCAATAAAGGCCCGTTGTAACAATGGGACATTTTATGACATTCAACACACTGAGTAGGAGGTTCTAAATGAACGACTATTGAACAGAGCTACAGAATTCACAAATAAGTATCTTATTCTTGCTCTCAAGTACAGGAAATAACTACGACTGAACTAACAAAATATTGCCCTGATATAGACAGATGAAAAGTCCTATTTGTTTTAAAGCTAAGAATATACTAATATTCAAACTGCTTATGTCTCCAAGTCATTAAAGTTGCATAAGTCGTTTAATACTCTGAGCAGCCCTCCAACCTCCTACTCCAGGCTTGCCTTGAACACTCACTTTTGCATAGATATAAATCAGCTTAATTTTTGTTAGAAATACCACAAACATAGATTCTAAAAAACACTAACTTGTAGGTTTCCCATTCAATTAAAAAACAGTAAGTAGTAAAAATATGACAACTAAGACATCAGAGAACAAAGTGCTTTTCAGAACAATGTTCATCTCATTAATACCAAAAAGATGTTTCTTACTAATAAAGAACTCATATTAACAAGTGCACTCACCCAACTTGACCACCCCATGGGCACCATAGTAAAATCTACTGTTTTACACACCAATTTTTTTAAATCTATGTTTCAAATACATCTCCAAGCAATTATCTTAGTAGCCTCACGTGTGTGTCTTCTGCTAGAAAAGGAATAGAATGAACAATGAAATAGGTGGTATTATTCACTTCTCATCACAAGTTCCTCCCGCATCTTACCTTTATCCCTGGGATCCACGAGCAGGTCGTCAGCTGAACAAGGGCTCTCCTCGCTGCCCTCGTTGGAGATGGTGAGGAATGACGTGGGGGACACAGACTGGCAGCGGCTGCTGTTGTTGCTTCCCCTGTCCGCCCCACCGGGGGTCTGCGTGTCGATGCTGCGTGTGCTGCTGCTTCTCTGAGCCAGGGGAGGAGGTGCACGATGGCCATCGGGAATATCTTGTGGCTGTTAAAAAATTTTTAAAACATATGTATGCATATTATTGATTTTGAAATTCAGCCAGAAACGCACCCAATGTCCACTGCACCCACTGTCAACTTTCCCTTGTTGTTCCAAATGACTCACAAATCAGAAATCCCCTACTTATTAGGCCTTACGAAACAGAAGCCTTTGTGATGCTCCATTAGTGACACCCTAGTCTAATCTGACTTGCCCACCAGGCAATGGGCAAAGACTCCGTATTCTCAGGGTCTGGTACACGACAGGTGGCCAACGCTTGCTGAACGATGATCTGCACTGAGTTAATCATCATGTGCTCAATATTATTTTTAAAGTTATAAAGAAGCACCGTGGTAAAAGAGGAGAAACTGAGAGTAACACTAGGTTCCACATTAGAAAAGGTCATCCACTGTGTGAATTAGTGATACCTGATGACAGGACCTGTTACCTTCCACCCCTGCCCACTTCCCCCTGAAAGAGATTTTTCAAAGAAACCTTCCTAAATGAGGGAAAAGTTAACCAGAGCAGGGCTAACTATAGGGGGAAATCAAGGGGAACATAGAGGAAAGCTTGTGTGGCTCACTCAGCAGGGAACCAGCTCCCCGTTCACCTGTGGTTCGTTTATCTTTACTTTATCAGGGAAGGGCTCCCCATCATGCAGTAGGGAGGAGAGGCTGTGGGAAGTGGTGTTTCCTCTAACTAAACCAACCTTTAATCTTAAGGGAGAGGATCTTAAGCACCAATAAAATACTACTTCAAACTCCCCAATTTCTCTTTCACTGAAGAATGAAAGCTTAAATACACCCTGTGATATGGTCTGAAACACAAACAGGAAACTTTCTCACTGTGTTTACATATGACTCATTCTGATGCGTGTTACAGTTAGTAGAACACACATTCTTTTGCGTATTATAGGCAAGCAGAATTGCACTTCATGATACGGTCAACCAAACAGTAACTGACAAACAATAAAACAGGTAGATTCATGCTTACAAAGTATAAGATGTCATATCCTTCCCTCCCCAACAGATTAGTAAGCTAAACTTTTGTTAAATGGAGTTACAGCAAATGAAAAGTGTATCACCTGTCTAATGATTTTTAAATATAGATAAAAACATAGTTTCTGTTCAAAGATCTAAGTTTAAGTTACATCCGTTGTTTCTGTGAGATATAGATATAAAAACTTTTCGTGCACTTGCCAAGGACAAAGTTTTCCAAAAGAGAGAAATTTTCACTCTCCCTCAAGAAGGAAGAAACCTAACTGAACATGGGAAACAAAATGACAAAGTTCTTCCTAATCAGAAGAGTAAACGTTGTGAGGTGCCTTGCAGACCCCGATTACTCACTACGAGCTGCTCCTCCTTCTCCCCGGTCTCTTTAATTATTATTTCGATCTCCTGATTCAGTCCTTCCACACTATTCCGGAACCGGGAGCCTGTAGATTTGGCGATGGGGATCACTGGAATAAGTGCACTCTTTGGAACAGGAGCCTTAAGAAAGAGCGGTGGAGGAGGGAGAAGAGAGGTTAACATTGCCTTGTAATTGTCTAAATTGAAGCACACTCCCACTCAACATGAGTAACTTTAAAATAAATCAAAATAAAGTTGATGGCCTCCCAAAAAGTGTGAGTAACCAAACCTCTCCCTCATACACGTGAAATATAATTTAAAGTCAAAACTCCAGACAATCAAGACAGAATTTCAGAAGTTTATTCACATTCATGAGGGGCTGTAAAGAGATTAGGAAGAAAGGAAAAGAGTAAAAGAATGTCGATCTCAGAAATTCTTTTATGACTGTAACAGAGTTCAGATTTCAGAACATAACTTCAAAGTCTTCTAATGGCACAATTATCTATATTCCAGGAAAGAAACAAAAAAAGAAGCGATTTATCAAAAGAAAAAAAGAAAAGAATATTTTGTTTAGAAAAACAAAGTCACTTCCAATGTCCATATATAGCAGCAAGACTGTAGAAATGAGAATAGCTTTCCTGTGAAATTTCATTATTTAAACTTTCATTGCAATGATTTTAATATGCTTTGTTCAGGAAAGAAAATGATATAATTCATTTTAATCTTTTTCCAAAGCCTACCTCTAATTTTTTTAATAAATTTTTTTCCACTGGCACAGTATTACTTTTGAAAAGAAG
Organism: Equus asinus; assembly: GCF_041296235.1. Lineage (NCBI taxonomy): Eukaryota > Metazoa > Chordata > Mammalia > Perissodactyla > Equidae > Equus > Equus asinus. Next base: position 137,582,037 of record NC_091793.1, on the reverse strand, counting down.
TAACTGATAATATAACTACAGTATGTTACTTGGTTTCCTGACAAGATACTCAAAATATGAAACAAGAATCGCAGAGGTACCTGCCAAAGTCCACAGCAACAGGGTGCCAGAAGATCCTCTCGTAAAGAAATGTGATGAACCTGTCCTTCCCTTAGGGAGGTCTCTTTGAAAAACCTCACTTTCAGGGGAAGGAGGGCAACCAGACAAAGGTAACAGGGCCTCTAATCAATTATCACTAGTTTCCATTCAAGGGACAACCTTGTCGTCTGATATACTACTTAGTGTTAAAGCAGAAAGTAAAGTGTTACAAAGTATTTCTCCTCTTCTATTCCTGCTCACCTTTATAATTAAAAATTTAAAGAAATAAGCAAAACACAATAATTCTTGGAAAATCCAAGAAATTTGCAAGAAAAAAGCCAAAAGGAAGCTTCAATCTGGAGTGGAGGGCAGCACTTCCTCCCTGCCCGGTTATCCTGGGACGAGAGTCTCACTGTCCTCGCATGTGAGAGGGGAGCACGAGGCCCACCTCAGAGCAGTTCTGCAGAGGAATGAGAGGACACGCGGCGTGGTGCCAGCCCACAATGATGGATGCCCAGTAAACAGGGGCTACCATGTTTTCCTTTTAAGCAGTCATTTAATTTATTTAATTAACTTATTTTTTAAAGATTGGCACCTGAGCTAAGATCTTTTGCCAGTCTTCTTTTTTTCTTCTTCTTCTTCTCCCCAAAGCCCCTCAGTACATATTTGTATATTCTAGTTGTAGGTCCTTCTGGCTCTGCTATGTGGGATGCCGCCTCAGCACGGCTTGATGAGCAGTGCCATGTCCACGCCTAGGAACTGAACCAGCGAAACCATGGGCTGCCAAAGCGGAGCGTGCCAACTTAACCACTCGGCCATAGGGCCAGCCTCTCAATTTTTGTGTGTGTTTTCCCTACTACGTATTTTATTCTTAAAATAATCCTTTCTTGTCTTTTCACAATTTTTTTCAAGTATCATTTTTTTCTACATATACTGCCTTCTAATGTTCCCCCTTTTTAATCCCTCTGTTCCCTAATCTTATCTCCATACCCTCAAACTTCTCATATTATTTATTCCCTTTTTTTTTTTTTAAAGATTTTATTTTTTCCTTTTTCTCTCCAAAGCCCCCCCGGTACATAGTTGTATATTCTTCGTTGTGGGTCCTTCTAGTTGTGGTATGTGGGACTCTGCCTCAGCGTGGTTTGATGAGCAGTGCCATGTCCGTGCCCAGGATTCGAACCAACAAAACACTGGGCCGCCTGGAGCGGAGCACACGAACTTAACCACTTGGCCACGGGGCCAGCCCCTATTTATTGCCTTTTCACGTCCATCTTTTCTTTTTGTCCTGTTTTCTAGTCTCAGTATCCACTATCAAAGGAAGGAACACAAAAAACCTTAAGTTTGGATATTACATAGGTGTTTTATAGAGAAAATTTTTCAAATCCAAATCTTTGAGCCAGATCTTTGAGTGTAGATCTTTCGGGCACTAACATATCATTTCCAAAATTGTTTTTTGATGAAAATCTTTGCCACACCAAAGACTCTATCTATTCTCTTGGTCTAGTTCACGGGCTCTGAACACTTCCTGTCAGACTGCTTCAGCTTCAGCCGTGGTAACAACTCTACATCCGCCCTGCTGGGGGCTGAAGCACCGTCAGCATCATGGATCAGTACTAGATGGAAAACAAAACTTCAGCTCACTGACACTCTGTATTTATCAAAATTTAAATCTGATATAACCTGGTGTCAGCTAAACTAACTCCAGATAGCACACAGTGGCCGTAAGGTAGGAATGATGGGATTCTTAGGAGGTGAATGGGAGAATTATTCTGTGAATTTACAAATAGAAAATTATGGGACTACAACCTGACCCACATGTCTTGAAAGGCTTAGTTCTCCTATTTCTTTTGGTTCCCTCTTTCTTCAAATAAAAAGTATAATAAATACTATGTTCAGGTAAAACAAACCAATTTCTCAGCATTTTCTGTTCTTCCTATTGGAACAAAGTCACATCTATCCCAGATACTTCACAAAAGCAAAGTTAAAGAATGCTCTTCCTTTATCTCTTAAAGTTTATCTGACAAAAAGCCAACATGTGCAGACACAACACACACTTATATTCTACACAGAAAGACAGACTATTCCCCCAAAATATCAAGAGTAAGCTATACAATGCTGAACTCAAACAATTCTGAAATGTGTTGGCTATATCTTCTAATGAGAATATTTCTTGAAATACTCCTTAAAAATATGACATTTTAAGCCTGTGAGGGCTTTGTCAATTTTGGAAACCACTGACATGTGAACGAGTCTCTCTTCTAAGAAACTTGGCAGCATTTACTCTTCACAACAAATAGTTCCCCCTGAACTTCCAGGGAAAGAACCACTCAAAAAGTATGTGGGAATTCTTTTCTAACTGTAATAAATCCATTGTAAGCCCAAGAAAAAGATCTTTGGTTAACCAGTGGTTGTTGACTACACCAGCAGCACTGTCCCTTGCCTGTTAAGGGACGTTAAAGGAATTTCCCAGTAAAAATAATCCTCTACATATCATGAAATGCACACAAATAACTGCAATCACTTGGAAAGCCTATCAAGACCCCAAATATTCAAATTTCTCAACCAAATAAAGGAAAATCTATGCCTAGAAAAGTATAAATATAGAAAAAGGTTTCAGCGCACAGAAACTGGACCCAAGGAAACAGCTAAAATTAGGGAAATACTCTACAGAATCTGAAACATCAAAAGTGTTCCTGAAGCACTTGTAATAATATAAACATTTTTCCATGTTAAATACAAAAAATTATTATAATAAAGTACAACAGACGGTATGAGCTCAACAAGAAAGAAATGCAAAAGGAAAAAAGAGAAGAAAAAATGTCAGGAATAGCTCTACAGAGGGTGAAACTCTGGATGATGTTTTTCTATTTGACTTAAAAAAAAAGTAACACCTTTACTGAGACATAAATTTCCTACTTGATGTTTTTTGGTTTCTAAAATTTCTGTAATAAGCATGTAAATACTTCTATAATAATAAAAGTTTTAAAAAAATAAGGTCAATATGAAATTGGCAGAGAAGCCTAGTGGAAAACACAAACTAGTTTACTTCTCTTATATTAAGGTGCTACCGCAAACAGCCTAAGATTTACTGAGTAATTATGTGCCCAGAAGTGCGTTCAGTGTTTACAACACTCTGTCCCATTGAACCCTCGGGACAACACAACAAACAGGTAACATTACCACGCACAGAGCAGGGGGACTTCACACAGCCAGCAACCCGCAGGACCCAGAGCTACAGCTGGGCAGTGCGACCTCAGGGCCCCCGCGCTCGTCCTCTGCACTGTTCACGCCCTCCCAGGTGACTTTTGGGTCCTTTTTTGTCTAATCTAGTTCATTATTCACAGACAATTATATTTGTGTTTTACGTATTTGTTTTTTAAGTTGGTAGATATTTTTTATAACAGTTGATTGAAAAATAATTCACATACCACACCATTTACCCATTTAAAGTGTACAACTTTTGCTTTTTTAATGGTTAATGAACAGAAGTGTACAACCATCACCCCATCTTATAATCACAAATCTCTCACCCATGAGCAGTCACTCCCCATTTCCCCCAACTTTCCCTGCTCTAGGCAACCACCAGCCTACAATCTGTTGACGGCTGTGCGTACGCTGGACGTTTCATATAAGTGGAATCACAGAGTGCGTCCTTCTGTGCCTGACTCCTTCCGCTTAGCATAACGTTTCAGAGGTTGGCCCATGCTGTAGCATGTATCAGTACTCCATTCCGTTTTATGACTGAATAATATTCCACGTATGGATATACCAATTTTATTTACCCATTCATTGTTTGATCAGTTCATCAGACATTTGGGTTGTTTCCAAATTTTGGCTATTGCGAACCATGCTGTTATGAATATTTGTGTAAGTCTTTATGCAAACAGGTTTTCAATTCTCTTGGGTACAGACCTTAGAGAGGAAGTGCTGGGTCATACGGTAACTCTATGTTTAGCCTTTTGAGGAACTGCCTGACTGCTTTTCAGAGTGGCTGCACCATTTTGCATTCCTATCGGCAATACGCAAGGGTTCCAATCTCTCCACATGCTCAATGACACTTGTCATGTCTTTTATAATTTTAGCCATCCTAGTGGGTACGAAGCAGTATCTCACTGGAATCTTGCGCTGCATTTCCCTATCAACAAAGGATGCTGAGCATCTTTTTCACGTGCTTATTGGCTATTTGTATATCTTCCTCGGAGAACTATTTAGATCGTTCGCCCGTTTTTAAATTAGCCTGTGTGTCTTTTTATTACTGAGCTGTCAGAGTTCTTTACATATTCTAAATGCAAGTGCTTTATCAGATATAGGATTTGTAAATATCTTCTCCCATTTTGCGGGCTGTCGTTTCACTTTTTTGATGGTGTCCTTTGAAGTACAAAAGTTTTTAATTTTGATACTGTCCAACTTACCTACTTTTTCTTTTGTTGCTTGTGCTTCTGGCATCACCTCTAACAAACCACTGCCTAATCCGACACCACGCGTCCGCCCGCGTGCTCGTCCAAGAGCTGTTAGGTTTCGCTCTTACATTTAGGTCTTTGATTCATTTTGAGTTACTTTTGTATGTGGGGGGTGTAAGGTAGGTAGATATATTTTTAGAATCATGTTTTAAAGGCTAGAACTGGTATTATCCTTTACTTCTATTTCTCCATCACTTCCATCTCATCAACCATCAGCTAACATAGAGCTTAACATCTCAGGCTGTGAAGTCATAATGCCTGGACTAGCAACCCAGCTTTGTCTCATATGACTCTGAACAAGATACCTGACCTCTCTGGGCCTTAACTTCCTCTTCTGTAAAATGGGATAATAACAATCCCGACCTCAAAGATGAGGGCTAAATGCTAATAATATATACAAAAAATGAGGGGCCAGCCCCGTGGCCGAGTGGTTAAGTTCACGCGCTCTGCTTCGGTGGCCTGGGGTTTCGTCAGCTCGGATCCTGGGCGCAGACATGGCACTGCTCATCAGGCATGGCTGAGAGGGTGTCCCACATGCCACAACTAGAAGGACCCACAACTAAAAATATACAACTATGTACTGGGGGGTTTTGGAGAGAAGAAACAAAAAAAAGAAGATTGGCAACAGATGTTAGCTCAGGTGCCAATCTTTTTTTTAGAGGGCCTACAATGGAGAAAAGAAAGTCTCTTCAACAAATGGTGCTGGGAAAACTGGACAGCCACATGCAAAAGATTGAAAATCGACCATTCTTTTTCACCACACACCAAAATAAACTCAAAATGGATCAAAGACCTAAAGATTAGGCCTGAGACAATAAGTCTTTTGGAAGAGAATATAGGCAGTACACTCTTTGACATCAGTTTCAAAAGAATCTTTTCGGACACTGTAACTCCTCAGTTGAGGGAAACCATAGAAAGAATAAACAAATGGGACTTCATCAGACTAAAGAGCTTCTTCAAGGCAAGGGAAAACAGAATTGAAACAAAGAAACAGCTCACTAATTGGGAAAAAATATTTACAAGCCACTTATCCGACAAAGGGTTAATCTCCATAATATACAAAGAACTCACACTGCTTAACAACAAAAAAACAAACAACCCGATCAAAAAATGGGCAGTGGACATGAACAGACATTTCTCAAAAGAAGATATGAATATAGCCAATAGACACATGAAAAGATGTTCATCATCACTAATCATCAGGGAAATGCAAATCAAAACTACACTAAGATATCACCTTACCCCCGTTAGATTGGCAAAAACATCCAAAACCAAGAACGACAAATGTTGGAGAGGTTGTGGAGAAAGAGGAACCCTCATACACTGTTGGTGGGAATGCAAACTGGTACAGCCACTATGGAAAACAGTATGGAGATTTCTCAAAAAGTTAAAAATAGAAATACCCTATGACCCAGCCATCCCATTACTGGGTATCTATCCTAAGAACCTGATATCAGATATCTCAAGAGTCCCTTGCACCCCTATGTTCATCGCAGCATTATTTACAATAGCCAAGACGTGGAACCAGCCTACATGCCCAGAAACTGATGATTGGATAAAGAAGATGTGGTATATATACACAATGGAATACTACTCAGCCATAAAAAAAGACGAAATTGGCCCATTCACAACAATGTGGATGGACCTCGAGGGCATTATGTTAAGCGAAATAAGTCAGTCAGAGAAAGACGAACTCTATATGACTCCACTCATAGGTGGAAAGTAGTATATTGAGAAGGAGATCTGATCGGTGGTTACCAGGGAAAAGGCGGGGTGGGGGGAGGGCACGGAGGGGGAAGTGGTGTACCCACAACATGACTAACAAAAATGTACAACTGAAATTTCACAAGCTTGTAATCCATCATAACATTAATAAAAAAAAAAACAAGAAAACTGAGTCCGTGCTTGCCATACAGTAAGTACTAAACAGAGCTCAATTACTAATTAGCACTTTTAAATAGCACTCAGATTTGTCCATTCTCTCCAGCTCCACACCTTCTACCTTACTTAGCCCACCATCACTTCTTACCTGGATTATAAATCCTATTCATTCTTGAAATGGTTTTCCTGCCTCTAACCTTGTCCTCTCGCAAATTCATTCTCTATTCTGAACTCATAATGCACATTATAAAATGTGTATCTGATCCCATATCAATCCCCTGTATTTTTTTTTGCGTGCAAGATTGGTCCTGAGCTAACATCTGTTGCCAATCTTCCTCTTTTCACTTGAGGAAGATTGTCACTGAGCTAACATCTGTGCCAGTCTCCCTCTATTTTATGTGGGATGCTGCCCTAGTGTGGCTTGATGAGCGGTGCTAGGTCCGTGCCTGGGATTTGAACCTGCGACCCCAGGCTACCAAAGTGGAGCATGCAAACTTAACCACTACGCCACCGGGCCAGCCCCTCAATGCCCTGCAGTTAAAAAAATAGTTCCCTGGTGCCTCTAGTACAAAGCCCAAGCTTCTTAACAACTGAGACATGAAGACTTTCAGGTCTGGCTGCTATTTACCTCTCCAGCCTAATCTCTTACTACTATCCCTACCTGGAGCCATGATTTCTCCCACCTCTAGAAGGCTGGATGAATCCTACTTAACCTTCAGGATCAACTTAGACACAACTTTCTCTGAGAAGCCTTTCTAGAGGGTTCCATAGCCAGTCCAAGGATAAACAACCCTTCTACAGCACTTCGAACTCTTCCCTATCAACACACTCATTACACTGTAATAATCACAGTTTACTTATATTTATCTGAGACATGGTGGAAGGTAAGCCCAATATTTCATTTAACATTGCATCCCCTAATGAATACTACAGTACCGGCCATATGGCAGACGTTTAATAAATGTGATCTGGTTGGAGGAAAGGCCTCAAAAGTAAATCTATCTCAAAATGGTACTTTTCTCCACTAGAGAGAGAACCTACTAAAACAAAGCCATTCCCGTGACTTAATGAATAATATTTTCATGTCCATAGTCTGAAAGTTCCAATTAAACATGAAAACCGCTGTCACAACTATCACAATGCACGTTGCCTTATCTCTGCTTGGCTATTAACACTCAATAAAATGAGCCAAGCAGTCGAGATGCTTGGGGTGTCAAGTGCACAAAACTCCAGCTACCTGAATTTATTCTTTGAGTTACTCTATTTGCTAGTCCTTACCTTCTCTGCCAAGAGATGTTTTAGAATTAAACAAACATGAACTTCACGCAAACTCCAATAAGCTTCATCAAGCAATTTCAACTTGCAAGGGAGAAAAAGGGAACTTTTGGATAACTTTACTACTTTGCTGATTTTAATGCAACTTTTAAAAATCACTTCAACTTATAAACTCCTAAAACCCATCACTTAATCTTCAGCCCTATTCTACTTGGAGTAAAACATGGGTTGGGCATAAAAAGTGGCCTCATCTCTTAGAAATACATATGAAATATCTATGGATAAACTGGAGGGAGAGAAGGGGGGTAAATTCACCTGCAGAACCATCTGGTCTGCAGCCTTTTGAGAGTGAGAGGGTTTTGTTTTTAAGCAGTATTCCAACTTTGACAGTTATTAGTCTGTTCAAATTTTTCATTTCTTACTTTGCCAATTTTACACTTTCTGTTTCTCCAGATATAAACCCAGGCTGTTTAGATTTTTAAATGTATTAGTGTATATTCATATTCTATAATTAAAATACCTTATATATGGAAAACAGCTATTGGAAACTACAACCAAACTACAAATTTGTGAAATCAAATTTGACCCATGTATCAATATTTTAGGACAAATTAGTTTGAAAAAATATATACCTCTACCCATACTTTCTCGTGAAAACAATCCATACACACTTGGCAACCATCAGAATTTCATCCATCAAGAGCAGTTCACAGGGTTCTATGGAGAAACCAAAGCAGCTGAAGGTCTTCCACTGAAGGACCTTCTGAGGCAGGTGTCACTAACATCCTCAGTCTTCAGATGAAGCAAATGAGACACAGACAGAACAGGCTACCCATCCGGGGTCGGGCTCCAGAGCCAGTGCTTCTCTCTTTCTATTATTACGCCTCCAACATACAGAATTGATAAAGACAAAAATACAGTAAATCAAATACCTAATTAGCTATGTCTCCCAGAAGTCACACCACAGGTCACCAAAAGAAAATATTTTGTCAACTTAATCTTCTGGTTTTTTATGAAGGCTGAGATTTAGTACTCAATCGCTATTTCAAATATGCTTTTGGACATTTTTGTCCTAAACAGTTACCTATGAAATAAGAAATCATCAGAAAAGCAACAAATGCCTGCCTGGACTTTGTGATGTCTGAGCTCCTACCTGACACTGGTTAATAGCCGCGTGGTTGCCGTGGAATGGAGACTGTCTGTCTTTATCTCGATGATGCCGACTGCTGTGTTTACTTCTCTGCAATTGCTGGCGTAGTTTTGCAATCTGAAAAGGGGAAAAACAAGTGCGTCAGAGTGTTTTCCACACCACACAAAACATATCCTCACTTAACAAGAACAAGTAAAATTTACCCTTAACTCTTTTGGCCTTAAAACCGTATCACAAAATTTGATTTACCATACAAAATTTATATACATACACACACATACAAATGTTTGTGCATACATGTGTATCCTTCTTTTAAAGAAAAACAAAATTATTTTCCAACACTGTTCTGAGCCTTCAAGCTTCCAAAGTACTGAACAAATGAAGTTTTTGGCATTTAGAATAAATTACATTAAAGCTTTTACAAAGAATTAAAAAATAATGATAATTACTCTCTCACTGCCCTTACAAGGAGTCACATTTTAGATTCAGATTTCTTTATCAAACACCTAATCTTCAATAGCTCCAAAACTTAAACAGTAATTAAAAAATCAATTCAAGCCATGAAATACATTCGCAGATACAATGTTTAAATAACAAATTAAATTTCAATCAATATCCCATATTATCCTTGACTGAATTTTTCTATTTCTACTTTATGTATGAAATGCAAATACCCTAATTACAGGCACAGAAAATGGTAATCAGAGCATAGGGCCATAATCAACCCAGTTATACTAGGTTACTGAATTTCAGAAATACTACCATTATATATAGAAATAATAAAGGTGAATTTGTTCTATCATTACAATTTTATACATCTGATGTTTTATTATATTAACAGGTAGGGACTCTCAATTTTAAAAAAGGACAAAGAAAAACACATAATCAGGTAAGTAATGTGTGCATTTTCCCACTCAAATCTCTACCCAATCAACATCATAACTTTTTCTGCTGTTGTTTCTCAAGTAAACAAGACAACCATCAAAAAAACAAAAAACGGAAATTCACAAATCCTTGAAGCCCACAACTTTAAGGAACTAGCCCATGAAGGGATCCAATTTCCACACCCACTTCCATGGATGCATCCTCCTGACCTCCTTCAGCTGATCTGTACTGCCCCAGGACGCTGACCGCTTGTGAGACCCTTTCTTCTTTTCAGAGTATTCTTCAGCCCACGCACTCTCTGTCTTTAATGGAAAAAGAGGAAGGGGTATTTTAATCATCATTTAACAATAATGCATACCACATTTGTGACAACAGGGATGGATCCTGAGGGCATTACGCTAAATGAAATAAGTCAGACAGAGTACAACAAATACTGTACGATCTCACATGGGGAATCTTTGAAAAAAAAAACCGAACTCATAGAAAAAGAGATGCGATTTGCGATTACTAGAGCCTTGGGGTTGGGGGAGGGGGAACTGGATGAAGGTGATCAAAAGGTACAAACCTCCAGTTGGAAGATAAATAAGTACTGTGGATATAATGTACAAGATGACAACTGTAGTTAACACTGCTGTAATGTATACAGAAACCTTGCTAAGAGAGTAGATCCTAAAAGTTCTCATTACAAGGAAAAAACACTTTTTTTGTAACTATATGAGGTGATGGATGGTAACTAAACTTACAGTGGTAATCATTTTGCAATGTATGTATGTTAAGTCACTATGCTATACACCTTAAACTTAGACAGTGCTATGTCAATTATATTTCAATAGACCTGAAAAAAATTCCTTTCTAAAAAAAGATTATATATACCATATTTTTCTATTATAAAATAGATTCCCATTACAGAAAAATTAGATACTAGAAAATTTTTAATATAACAAATTACCCACAACTCTCCCAGCACCAGTTAATTACTGTAATATTTTAGTCTATTTCCTTCATTTCTACTACTAATAAAAAACTAGTATTATTTTTACATAATTCTAAATATAGCAATTATTAAACAAATGCATACTAATAATAGCTAACACTCCTGTGATCTTATTGCACGCTAGGCACTGTGTTCTAGGAAAGCACAGGGAAGGGCCTTCACTGTATTATCTGATTTACTACATACCAAAAGTTAACAAATTTTGCAGATGAGGAAGCTGTGACGATGAGACGTGAGATAAGTTGCCTAAGGTCTCACAGCTAGAAAGTAGCAAAGTCAAGATATAAACCTAAGACTCCAGAGTTCACAATCTTAACCTCTATACCATGTCTCGTCTTGCTTTAAATATCTGTAAGATACAGCCTCAAAATGTTAAATCCTTAGCAGTTATACAAAATCCAGAATTTAAAAACACTGTATCAGAAAAAAATACAAATGAGTTCTTGGCACAAGAAAATACGCACAACCTCACTCATAATAAGAGAAATGCAAGTTAAAACTTCACTAAGACCGGGCGATTTAATAACACACACTCCCCTACAGTTCTGGTGGGAGCGCAAATTAGTGCAGCCAACGCTGTCAAAGCTGCAAACGTGCACAGTATTTGACGCAGCAACCCCTCTGTGGGTCATTTATCCTACAGATGTACAAAATGTATACCTTTATGCACAAAAGACATATCATATTATTCCTGTAGCACTGTTTTTACAAGTAAAAGATTAAAATAATGTAAATAGAGGATTGGCTAAATAAATTATGACACATCTTTACAACAGAATACCACAGAGCTATAAAATATGAATAAGGAAATTCACAATGAACTGATACAAAATAATCTCCATGAGAAATTGTTAAGGTAAAAACTCAAGACTCAGTACAGTGTGTATAGCAACTACCTGTATACAGGACCTATGGAAAGAAGAGACACATATGTAAAGCATCTCAAGAAGAATACACGTGGTAACAAAAGAAACTGATGTATCAGTGGCTGCCTCATGGGAGGAAGACCCTTCACCATATACCACTCTGCACCTCTTGAATTCTGCACTATATGAACGAACGTAGAGCCTATTCAAAATAATACTTCTCTATATATAAGGGGGGGAAAACCTTTTAAGGTAAGAGACAATCTTTCCATATGGATAGAGTGAAGTCCTCATGTGAACAACAAGGTTGCAGAAGAATAGGCTATCTTACGTTTAAGGAAAAAAAAACCTTTTTTTTTTTTTTGCAACCTCCAAGGAAGAAACTGATTTAGAAGGAGATGACCAATGGATACTAAAACCATTAGATGAAAAGTTACTAGGGAACAGAATATTCATGTGGTACAAAAAAGTACTCCATGGATTACTTGCTAATGGCCAAAAAAAAAAGTATGTCCTTTACAAATATGTAGGATAATTCACAAAACAACAATGTTATTAAGACCAAAAAGAAAAGTACGAGAATGAGCCGTTCTAAATTAAAAGGGACTAAAGAGAAATCAAGGACAATGCATGAATCTCAGATTGGATCATGGTTCAAAAAAAAAAATCTTGCGGAAATTTTACCATGGACTGGATGTTACAAGATATTAAGGAATTATTGATCTTGCCGGGTGAGCTAATGCTACTGTGGTTATACAGGAAACACCCTTATTTGTAGAATATATATGCTGAAGGATTTAGGGATACAGTGTCATGGTATCTGCAACACACTTTCAGAAAGCGCAGCCAACTCACACACATACCAACAGAAGGACTGATAAAGCAAATACAGCTAACGGTTAAACTGGCAAATCTAAGGGTAGCTGTAGTATGCTTTCAATTTTGTTGCATGTTGAACATTTTCTTAGTAAAATGTTGGGGGGGGGGGGGACCAGAATCTCGAATCCTATCAGTTGACATTTTATGAAATTCATTTAGGACAACTCCATAAAGAAATACTTCTATGAAAAAGTATCAGACCAACAAAAAAATACAGAAGGAATGACAAGAGAGTTAGAAAATCATCATTTGGAACTACTAAAATAATTACTGATTTAAACAAAATAATCAATGAATGCTAAAATCAGTGGGTGAAAGTTTGTTGGGGAACAGGATAGTTCCAGTCTCAAATACCTCCCTCCAGATCACCCATGAGCTACGAAGGGAATCCGGCGGACAGAACTCATCCATGACGTCACGTACGTCTCGATGCACATGCACAGAGAGGAACACACATCACCCATAATATTCCTGCTAAGAGTGTAGTAACTTGAATCTAATCACGAAAAAAACAGATAAACTCAAGTTGAGAAGACTCAACAAAAATACTGGCTTGCACTCTTCAAAACGTCAGTGCCACGAAAGACAGACAAAAGCTGAGGATCTGTTTCAGATCAAAGGAGGCTAAACACACAAGACACCTAAATGCCACGTGTGCTCGCTGACTGGATCCTGGCTTACAGGAGAAACTGCTACAGAGAACACTACTGGAGAAACAAAAAATCTGTGCGTGTGCCACATACTAAATAACAGTATTTATCAATGTTAAATCTCCTGAATTTGGTAATTATATTGGCAATATTTTTTAAGCCCTTGTTCTTATATATGCTCAAGTATCTGAGAAGAGTCAGAATGTCTGCAAACAATAACAACAGTCATAATTAGGTGTACACAAAGAAATAAAGCAAAATATGGAAAAATGTTTATTGGTGAATACAGATGAAGAGTATATTGACGTTCCACAATGCTTGTGAGTTTTCTATTAACTTGAGACTTCTTTCAAAATAAAGACTTTTCAAAAATTAGGGAAATTACTAAAGATATTAATTTTAAGTATAAAAAATAATTCAAGGAAAAGCAAAGGAATATAAAAGTTTCCTATAGATTTAAGAACAAATTAAAGATAATGAGAATGAGTATTAGTTAGCAAGACAAATAAAAATAAGCCATACAGAGCAACAGAGAGCTTTGCTAATTTCAGCAATGAGATGTTCAGGCAGGAAAAAATACTTAGCAAAAGTCATTAATTTTACTTAAACTCCTAATTCAAAAGATAATTGCTTTCTTTGTTCAAGTAAGCTATGCCTTTATTATAAGACACTCTTAGGTACTACTAAAAAGCAAAATTCAATTTTAATTATGTTTCACAATTTTGTTCAGTCTCGCATTGTATATCGGAAAGCTATTTAAGCACCTACTAACATGCCAGGCACTGGACCAGGTCAGGTACTGGGTCAGAGAGGAACCACAGTTCTTATTCTCAAAGAGCTTTTTGTAGGAAAGAAGGAATAAAAAGCCAGTTATGATATCATGTGATGACAGAGGTCCCCTAAGAAAGGCACCTACCCCAGAACTAGGAGGACAGGGGAAGTAGGCAGGCAAGATTTGATGGCATTGGGAGAGGCTCCTGTGAGCATTAGAGCATAAACTATCAAGGCAAACGGTGGGAAGGCATTCCAAAGCAAACAGAAAAGCTGGGAAGCACGAGTGAGTGGAATACACAGGGCACTGTGAAGAGTTGGGGAATATTTTCAAAATTACTTTTAACAGAAAAAAAGCAGTTGCACAATCAAGAAACTGTATTTGTTTTAAAGGATTCCACGATGCAACTCTCCATTTGTTACACTGCAGCCCAGCCTGTTTAAAAAACAATACGTAGGGGCCAGCCCCGTGGCTGAGTGGCTAAGTTCGCACACTCCACCTCAGAAGCCCAGGGCTTCACTGGTTCGGATCCTGGGCAGGGACCTAGCACCACTCATCAAGCCATGCTGAGGCAGCGTCCCACATAGCACAACTAGAAGGACCTACAACTAGAATATATATACATACAACTATGTACTGGAGGGATTTGGGGAGAAGAAGGAGGAAAAAAACTACGTATAGAGTCATTGGCATAGAGAAATTTGATTTAATATATGAAAAAAGAAAGGACAGGAACACCAGGCACCTGGTAAAGCATCTGGAAATGGAGACGATTTCAGAATCCCAGGCTTACCCAGGTAAGGCAAAGCTACTGAAAGGCAACTACAGGGCTATACTGAGGTCATAGATTCAGGTCTGGAAAAAAGAGATTTCAACATCTCTTTTCCTCAATATTATTACTCCAATTTTAACCAGTGGACCATGGTTTTATTCAAAATTGAAACAGTTACTCAAAAAAGTAATTTTTTTAAAAAAGCTAATTCAGCTCTTCAGTACTTTCATTTCATCACACTAAGATATAATTTTCTAGTGTTGCTTTTATCTACCGAACATGTAAAATAGTTATTTTTTTCCTGCTATAAATTCCACATTATTCTTCCAAAAAAAGGAAATAACTTCTAAACAAGTTTGTAGACTTATTAACAGCCACCTTCAGTAATTCATTATTTTAGTCTCTCATTTGCCAATTATTTAATTTTATTAGCTTTTAATCACAAGCCATCTTACAAAGTTTCTGAACTTTGTAAGCCAATGTACAATTGGAAAAATAAAACAATTTAATAAGTTATTAATCAAAATCAACCTCTGAAGAGGAAAAAATAGCCTCTGCAATGTCGGACTTCTGAGAGAAAATAACTAAGATTTTTAAAAGCAAAAGACCACTGGTTTATGCAATAAAGAAAACAAACAAAAGAAATAAGAAAGAAAACCAGGCACGCATCACCTGAGTCACAAATTCACACAAACAAGCCACCTGAGAGGTCAGGAAAGCTGGGAAGAGCACACCTTCCAAGTCAAAGAAGCCAAACAATCCAACCACACACACACGCTACATTTTCTCCCCCTAAAGTGGTACAGTCAGAAAACACAAAAGGTACCCCCTGGAAATCAGGGAGATCAAATTAAATTAATGAAACTGCAACCTAGTTAGATAATGCTGGGAATACAAATTAGCGTAACCTTTGTGGAGGGCGAACTGGCAAATGGTTTTTAAAAGAATCCTTAAAAGAATGCTGGGGGAGCGGGAACAGCACGCAGAGGTTGGTGACAACGTAGTAATAATAAGCTCTGTATCAAACTCTAAAGCAGAAACGGCAAATCAGCCTTGCAGAGGACGAGGCTCCTGGACCAACCCTGCTGGAGCACTGTGCCAGAAGGCTCTCAGGCTCTTCAGGCTCCCAGGGAAGGAGTGATGTCTGCCAAAGATGCACAACAGAATGATGCTACATTTTTGCTATCTTTGTGTAATTAGTATGATAAACAAACAGGTACAGCAAAATCTGAATCATTCAGTCATTCTCACGACCAAACAAATGATAGGGCTGGGGAGCGGACCAGAGGAGAGATTAGTATCTTTAAAATTTGTTCCCATATTCCTAACTCTTGATACTGCCTTCCTCTATATTTTCCAGAACCTCCCTCTCCCATTCCCGCTCCTCTCCAGATAGTGAGAAGGACCTTAGTGTTACATATGATATTTCTTAAATGAAAAAACCAGGGCTCAGAGTGGTGACACAATATGACTTGTCAAAAGTCAATGGCAACTTTCTGGAAGCACCCAGCTATAATGTAAGAGAATCAGTTCCATCATCCTGTCTGCACCAGGGCTGATAAAAGTTCCCCCGGCCCTCGGCAGTGGCAGAAATTGCTAATCAGTCCCAGTAATTTTTAGCCTGAATTTTTTTCAGCAAAATGCTCCAGGAAGCTAACAGCAACTGACATACTGCAGAGGAGATGAAACCTACATGCCATCCTTGTTCTAATCTGACAATAATCAAAGGTCATAATCTTAATAGCAAGCATTTATTGAATGCTTACTATGTGCCAGACACTGTCCTAAGTGTTTCACATATATTTCTTGCTTAGCCTTCATAATAACCTTAAAGGATAAGTACTATTATTTTCCTCATTTTACAAAGGGGAAACAGAGGCACAGAAATGTTAAGAAAGTGCCTGAACCCCAAAGAGGATATACAAAAGGTCAATAAATACATGAAAAGATACTCAACAATACTAGTCATTAGGGAAATACAAATCAAAACCACAAGATATCACTTCATACCTACTAGGATGGCTACAATCAAAAAAAGGGAAAATAAGTGTTGGTGAGGATAGAAGAGACTGGAGCTCTCATCCATTGCTGGTGGGAATGTGAAATGAAGCAGCTGCTGTGGAAGACAGTGTGGTAGTTCCTGTAAAAGTTGAACGCAGGACCCAGGAATTCCACTCCTAGGTATGCACCAAGTGGAGCTGAAAGCAGGGATTCAGACAGACACCTGTAACACCAGCGTTCACTAGAGCCAAAACGTGTGAACAAACCAAATGTCCATAAACAGATAAATGGATAAACACCATGTGTGGCACAGCCATACAACGAAATATTCAGCCATGAAAAGAAATGCAGTTCTGATACATGCTACAACATGGATGAACCCAGAAAACATTATGCTAAGGGCAAAATGAGCCAGCTACAGAAAAACAAATATTGTATGATTCTACTTACAGAAAAATCTAGAATAGGCAAATTCATAGAAAAAGAAAGTTGAATAGTGGTTACCAGGGGCTGGAAAAAGGAGGAAGATTTACAGAGCTTCTGTTTGGGGTGATGAAAAAGTTTTGAAAACACATAGTGGCAATGGTTGCAAAACACTGTGAATGTAATTAATGTCACTAAATTGTATACTTAAAAATGGTCAAAAGGGCAAATTTTATGTTATACATATTTTACCAAATTTTAAAAAGTTGATTTAACTAGCCTACGTACCTTAGGGAATCTAACATCTACCAATAAAGTATTTGAGAACTTCTGATTAGTCCTGTTAGTGCTACAGTCACTTGCCAAAGGTGGGGGCCCACAATGCAGACAAAAGCCTGGGGTGCCCCAAGCTATCACTGCATCAGACCTTAGGAGACTCTACATGTGAGCTTCACAAGCAAGATTAACAGTACAGTAATTAGAAATGTTCTTTACATTTGTACCCTTAACATTCCCAATTCGGGGGACATTCAGAAGAATATGATGCGAGTATGGGATTTACACTTCAATTCAACGTAGTCAGCGTGAGGTCACGGCAATTTGCTAAAAAGACTTAGGAACTGTGGCCACAGATCAAGGAGCTCTCGATGGCTTATAAGATTGTATATTATAAGATTGTATATTCTTACTGATAAGACGAAATATCTGAACCCAGTGAACATGAAACCGCAGAGGAAATAAAGAGCACTGTAGAAATGTTCAAGGAAATACACCCATTCGAATTTAAATATGACATGAGGATTAAGCAGAAAGCAAGCAGAGACTGTACTCATTTTCCATACTACATGCCCTAATCTCAACAAAGTTACAGATTTTGAATAAATGCAGAGTTCTGCAGAACTCTTTGGTTTAAAAATTCACAATTTCTGAAGATTCATTACTTTTGATGAGAACAGACTCTGCATCTCCATTCCTGTAGTTGCCACTGGATTATAAACCTCACGGTGATCTCAAATTGCAAGCCTCTCTTAAACAATGGGGTTCAGTTTCAAGAGTATCAGAACAGAAACCAAGCAAAGTCCACCAAGGACACCTGTCACTTTGGAAACCAACATGCAAATCCAGAAACCACTCAAACCATGTTTACTTGGTTCTGTGAAAGGACATGCTCTCATAAAGTGCTGGGACCAAGCAACCATCAGTGATGGAAATCTGAAGTCTAAATCCAGCACTGTGGGTGATTTTCAACAATCAGATAAAGCAGCTTTTAACTCTGTAAATGATTTTCATTCTTCACTGGCAATAAAGCTGTAACTGTTCTGCTCATTCATTCCTTTGCAAATATTCTTGAGTGCTTACCCTGTCGGTACAGTACTAAGTCCTGAGGATGAAAACACAGAAATGGACAAGCCAGACACAGTTGCTGACTTTGTGGGCTCACCAGCTGGTGAGCATGAGAAACGTTAAATAAGTGATTAGACAAATATTTAATTAATTATAATCGTAGTAAGTGCTATGAAAGAAACTATACCAAACTAAGACACAACCATCAACTGGCTTTATGACTCTGGACCTCAGCTTCCTCATTGGTAGAACCAGGAGGTAGATCTAAGGGGTCTTTTAAGATCCTTTTAATCAAAAAATGTAAAAGTATAAAACGTTGCTTCCAGAGTCCCTCTGTCAGGAATTGATGTTTATAGAATCCATCGATAATGTAACATAATCCCCATCTCCCCACACACAAAGATTTTTGGCACAAAAATATAAGGTTAGATAGAAAGTAAAGTTATTCTTACTGTTACAAGTTCTTAGGTCCAAATTTCATTTATTAAATACACTGTGATGTTCTAAACTAACTATAAGAGGAAGAGGAAGAAAAGTATGCCCATAAATTATCCGTATGTATCGGAATTACTTTGGGAACTGTTTAAAATGCACATTCCCAAGTTTCAACCCAAACCTCCCACAGCATATCTGGAGGCCAGGCCTGGGAACCGCACTTCTGAGAAGCTTCTCAGGGCATTCTCACACACACTAATGTTTTAAGAATTTGAGCACAGAGTAGAATAACAGTATGAGAAACGGTTTCAGAGTAAAACACTTCAGTATAAGAACTGTAATAAACCAACCTGTGTGGCCTTGTCCCTCATACAAGGAGCAGCTTGCCCATGACTGTCACGAGGCCAGTGCCCTGCAAGGTACGGAGCCGCGAGGGTATCGAGAGAGGAGGTGCGGCGGATAATACTGGAGGGGCTTGAGGAAGGCGGCCGCGTCTTGTCACCTGGATTTAAGACAAATAGATTTATTTTAAAATAGATTAGAAAAGAAACAAAGTGGAAACTAAGTTTTAAACTATGTAGAAGTTCTCCAACTTAAATATAAAAAATAAGTCATAAAAAGGAATATGCTATTGATTCACACAAACTTGGATGAATGTCCAGGGAATTTCACTGAGTGAAAACAGTCAATCTTAAATGGTTGCATTTATATAATTTTTTAATTTATTTCATATATTCATTTATTTCATTTATATAAAATTTTAGAAATGGAGGAAAGATTAGTGTTTACCAGGAGTTAGAGATGGGGGAGGGTTTCAAAGCCAACTGTTGGGAGGGAAGCAGGCGTCCTAAAAGGGGAACATGAGGGACCCTGTGACAAGGAACTATGCAGCATCTTGACTGCTGAACGGTGGTGGATATACGAACGTACAAAGGAGACTAAACAGTACAGAATCCAACACGCAAGTACAAGGAAGACTGAAGAAACCTGGATCAGAGCAGTGGGTGGCACCATGTAACATGCTGGTTGTAATGTACTATAGCTCTACAGAACGCTACCATCGAGGGAAACTGGGCAAGGTGTATTTCTCTCTGTATTATTTCTTACAACTGCAATTATCTCTACAAAAAAATAGAAAGTAAGACAAATGTATATCTACCCATTTAAAAAAATGCTGACCTTGGTTTTAAGATTAAATAGGTATAATGTTTATTTATATATATTAATATACAAATGATAATACTCATTTATCATTATATCATCTATACTCAAAAGGACATAAGGCAGTGAAGATAACCTTACAGGTAAAATTTCATTTTAATCAGCTCTGTAAGACATAGATTTTAGTGAGATTTTGTTACAATAAACACACTGTAAGAAACCATATTAACCAGGCTGTAGGAGCTATAATTGAAGCCACATATGCAAAAACTTTTTACATTTCAAGCTACAGGATACATATTTGGATGTAAGCCAAAAATAAAAACTAAAAAAACTAGGGGTAATGGGAAATTAAAGGCGATGTAAAAGAAACACTCATATATCCCCTTTTTTTTTTTAATGGGGGAAAGGAGCAGGCTTAGCTAATTTATGCTTTAAAAATAAAAAAACTAAGGGGCTTTAAAAATACTAAATATATATGTAAGTAGGATATTATATTATCTAGCCATAACCTAGCTCCATATGATAACAAATACCTTGCTCTAAGGCCATATATGAAAACACTTTAAGACGCCCTCTTCTATTTGTATTACGTTATGTCTTAATAAGGGTCTTGCATAGTTGTAAGTATAAAAATTCAGCCGCTAGTTATGTGACCCAAATAACAAAAGATTCAATTTCACTAAGATAATAGTTACAGCAGCTGTGTTGATGATAATCATAAAAGCCGCTTCACAGACATGCCTCAGATACATAATGTGCTTTCAACATGGCACAGTTATTTCCCTAAAACAATGCCCATTGCTGCAAATGCTAATCATCTCTGGATACAGTCCTCCTGTCACAGTAAACAGAAAATAAATTCAGTGCATATCCATAGGTTCAAGAAAGTACCCACATTATCAATCGTGACAAGTAAAAAGCAATAAATACACGTGTTTACGATTTTTCCTCTAAAAAGTTCATCTCTACTGGGACAGTCACAAAAAGATTGTTCTCAGCTAGGGAAAAAAAGTCGCACACACTATGTAAACTGGTGTATACTCATTAAAATCAAATTGCTAAAAGCTGTCTGGCACATTTCTTCCCCAACTATGACACTGCCTTAGTCACCCACCAGAGTCCTAATCAAACGCCCCTTCCTAAAGGGTCTGACTCCATTTTCAGGATTTTTAATCCTCCAAGAGATGACTTTTCAACTAGGCCTCCCAAGACTACTACATTGTCTAACAAAACGGAGACTAGGAAGGCTACACATGGCCACACGGAAAAATACTCAACATTTTCTCTTTTGAACTCCCCTCCTAGAAGCCATTCATTTAAACACTTACTAAGGGTCTGTGAGCCAGCGCTAAGCCCTAGAAATTAAGACGACTACGTTCCAGCCCTCGGTGAAGAACACAGTCTACACGGAGCTTGTCATTACTCCACTTCCACCCAGGTTTCCCAAACTGACAGGATTTGGTGCCTAATTACGAGGGAGTTTAGAGGAGGAGAGGGAGCCCAGGATTCAAAGACGACTAAAGACTCCCGGCCCAGAGAACAAGGCTGCGTTTACAGGGAAGTCCAGAGGAAGAGACTGGACAGCTGACAAGAGCCTTCCCGAGCTGGCCGCGCCGGCCTCACTCCCCGCCTGCGCGGCCTCCACGCCGCCGTGAGGGACTGCAGTTCCCAGCACGTGCCAGGCCCCGCAGGCCTCCAGGCCTCTCTCTGCCTGGACTACCTTCCTACCCTTTCTTTGGTTGGGCTGGTTCAGATGTCTGAAATGAAATTCAAAATTCAGTTTAGACGTTTCCTCTGGAAAATCTTCCCTGAACAGCCACCCCAGCCCAAGAAACACATCAACGTCTTGGTCAAAAGCCCTGCTGTGTGCTCCACAGCACGGTTCGCTGCGGCGGCCCCTGACCGCTCCAGGGCTCCACCAGAGACTGCGATTCTGGAGGGCAGGAATTTTACTCCTCCCCACCCCAGGGCTTAAGACAGTACTCGACATAGATGCAGAGCAGAGAAGAGAACGATGCCTGATGATACTGTCCTCTATCAACAAGGGCAGGAGCGTGCAATAAATTCAGATATTCTTTGGTTAACCCAAAGTAAATCAACACAGACAAATACTACCTGTTATCACTTATATGTGGAAAGTCCAACTCATAGAAACAGAGAATAGAAAAGAGGTTGCCAGGGGGTGGGGGAAATGGGGAGAGGCTGATGAAAGGGTAAAATCTTCAGAAAGATGAATAAATAAGGTCTGAGGATCTAATGCATAACATGTTGACCACAGCTGATAACACTGTATTGTATAACTGAATGTGCTAAGAGAGTAGAACTTAACATGTTCTCACCAAAAAAATAAAAAAATATGTGAGGTGATGGATGTGTTAATTAACTAGACGGGAGGAATCCTTTCACAATACATACCTATATCAAATCATCATGATGTACACTTTATCTTACAGTTTTGCCAATTATACCTCAATAAAGCTGAAAAAAAACGAAGTACATCAAAACAACAAAACAAAGGTTCAAACTTGACTTTGTTCTTCAAAAATCAAGTCTTCTGGGGCCAGCCCAATGGTATAGTGGTTAGGTTCACACAATCTGCTTTGACGGCCCAAGGCTCACAGGTTCAGATCCTGGGTGCAGACCTGTACACCACTCATTAAGCCATGCTGTGGCAGTGTCCCACATAAAAACTGAGGGAGACTGGCATGGATGTTGGCTCAACAATATTCCTCAAGCAACAAGAGGAAGACTGGCAACAGATGTTCGCTCAGAGCCAATCTTCTTCACCAAAAAAAATAAGTAAAATCTTTACAGAAATTAACTGCAACAGGCATTATAAATTTCAGTCAATGCCTTGGGCTGTGGGGTTCACAGCACCCCGACTAACGGTACCAGTTCAAGTGATTCCTGGGTAACTTCAATGGCATTAGTAGAGCATCCCAAACCATGGCCCCCAGTATCACACTGCAAAGGTTCTACTGACCTTGTTAGAGTTAAGTATTTGTAGAACTTGATCAGGTATTGGCTTAAAGGCTGTATTTCCTGTTATCCTCAAAATCACTTAACAAGAAGAAGAGATTAAACTAAACACAGCCATTTATTCAGAAAGGGGAAAAAAATCTTTCCTTTTTCAAGTATATATATGATATTCAGTATAAAGAACCTAACAGTACAAAAAAACTCCAATAGGCCACCACACAGAGATAATCATTTTAATGAGTATTTATTTCCAAAAATCTGTCTACACTTACACACGTACAATTTTATATAAATGAGGCCCTATTAGGCATGCTACTACTTATTGTTGAGAAATCAAAAAGGCATGTTGAGGACCCCTTTCCTTTGCAATAAATATAAATCTACAATATATCACCATTTTTAACAGCTGTATAACAGCCTACTGAATGGATATACCATAACTTAATTCCATACTGATGGACTTTTCCAGTGGCAGATATATATCTTTTTATACTTAATTCTCTCTTTGTGAAAAAGTTTCTAGACATCAAATTGTGTATCCAAGGATAAACATAGATTAAAACTTTTTTTTTTTTTAAAGATTGGCACCTGAGCTAACATCTGCTGCCAATCTTTTATTTTTTCCTTCTTCTTCTTCTCCCCAAAGGCCCCCCACAAGCTGTATATTCCAGGTGTGAGTGCCTCTGGTTGTGCTGTGTGGGACGCTGCCTCAGCGTGGCCTGGTGAGTGGTGCCGTGTCTGCACCCAGGATCAGAACCAGCGAAACCCTGGGCTGCTGAAGCGGAGCATGCGGACTCAACCACTCGGCCACAGGGCCAGCCCCAAATTAAAATTTTAAGTACTGCCAAATTGCCTTCCACCAGAAAGGATTTTCCTCTAATAATACTCATTTGCCCACATTCTGAAGTGTATTTTATCAATTTTTATCAATCTAAAAAAGATGAAAAATACTATTTTATTTGCATTTCAATTATTGAGTTCAAATATATTCATATGTTACTGGCAATTTATATTTCTCTAATACGTTACACCAGTATCATAAAAATATTACTCCTAATCTCTCTTCTTAATCTTACAGAGATCTTTTCTTCTGATGAAGAAACATTTCAATTGAAGGAGGTTCTTTCAGTTTCATTTTAGCTTCCTTCTTTTATTAAATTCAAGTAAAATTAAATGTGCTCGATTTTATCTTAAATAGCATGCACAGCATGATTAAATTCTTATAAAAGTATATGTCTATTCACCCACTGTCTAAACTGCCTCCTAGACACACACACACACACACACACGCGCACGCCCTTAAAATGTCTCTGGAAAGACATAGAAAAAAACTGATGACACTGACTGCCTCCAGGAAGGGGAATGGATGGCTGGTAGAAAGAGAGGTGCAAGGGAGGTATTTCACTGCCTTCCCAATTGTACCTTTTAAATTTGACACGTGAACTTATTACTGATATTTTTAAAATTCATATTCTTTGATTCAATGATTCTACATTTAGGCACATACACAGAATAGTCAAATGTGGAAAAGGGCTTTAAATTCAAAGATATTCATAACATTTGCAATTGTAAAACTCATAAATATGTCCAAAGTTATAGAATAGGAAACTGATGGAAAATACATAATGGAATATTAAAAATACTAAAAATTTTGTTTTGAAATGATAAACTTACATGAGAATTTATACTTAACGGAAAATTTAGGAAAAAAGTATGTTTCCATAATTTATTTCTAATTTCATATCTTCTTCAATTATTTCCATATTTCTTCTTCAGTTAATTTGTCCACTAAGTTCTCAATGAAACATTAATAGGTAATATAACTAATAACTGATACAGGCACAGTAGTACCTAATTAATAGTTAATCCTAATATGAACTAAATGATTAATTTAACCAAATTGCCTAGAGATAGGGTATCAAAAAAAGGATTATTCTAGAAATTTTAAAAATCCAGTTAGTAATTATTTTGTTAAATATGAGACTTAATTTATATAAAATGGACCCTTTTTTTAGTGTACAATTTGAAGAGTTCTGAAAAACAAAGAGACCCATTTAATTACCGTGACAATCAGGACTTAGAACACCGCCATCACCCTAAAATGATTCCTCTCCACCCTTGGACCGAGGCAAACTGACCCTCTCTCTGTCAGAGTCAGTTTTGCTTCTTTAAACACGTCACATAAATGTGATCATCTGGTGCGTGTTCATGTCTCACTTCCTCACTCAGCACAATGTCTGAGAGGCCCATGCTTTTGTGTGTTAGCAGTTCACTCCTTTCTATTGCTGAGCATTCCACTGTGTGGCAAGACATGGTAGTCAATTTTATGTGTCAACCTGACTGGGCCACGGGGCACCCAGACAGTCAGTTACACGTTATCCTGGGAGGCTGTGCCTGGGTGAGATGAACATCTGAATCGGTAGCCTGAGTAAAGCAGACTGCCCTTTCCGACATGGGTGAGCCTCGTCCAATTCACTGGAGACCTGAATACAACAGGAAAGGCTGAGCAGGACAAAAACGGGAAATATGCTGTCTCTGCCCGGCTGCCTGCGCTGCGACATGGGTCCTCCGCTGCCTTCTGACTCAGGTTCAGACTGGAATTTAGAGCATCAGCCCTCCTGGTCCTCAGGCCTTCAGACAGGGACTGGAACCACGCCATCGACTCTTCAGGGTCTCCAGCTTGCTGACTGCAGATGACAGGACTTCTCAGCCTCCAGAACCACATGAGCCAACATGAGCAAATTCCTTATAATAAATCAATCTCCATCTATCCATCTATCTCATGCGTCAATAGGATGGATAGAGATATATAGATACATATGACACATATATATCCTACTGGTGGTGTTCCTCTGGAGAACCCAGACTAATATAATATACAACAATTTGGTTATCCAACAGCATGTTGGTGGACATTTAGGTTGTTTCCAGCGTTTCAGAATAAAGCATATATTAACATTCTTGTACAAGTCTTTTTGTGGACGTTTTCATTTCTCTTGGGTAACCAGTGGAAATCCTGGGTTGAAGGATAAGTTTAGCTCTCACTTTATAATACACTGACAAAATGTTTTCCAAACTGGTTGTACCAGTTTACATTCCCACCAACAGTGCATAAGAGCTCCAGTTGCTCAACATCCTCACCAACACTTAGCATTATCAGATTTTTCATTTTAGTCATCCTAGTAGATGTGTAATGGTATCTTGCTGTGGCTTTAATTTGCATTTGCCCAATGACCAATGAGCTTGACCACTTTTAAGTGCTTTTTGGCCACTGGTCTATCTTCTTGGTGAGGTGTCTGATCAAATCCATTGCCAATTTTTTGATTGGGTAGTTTGTCTTCTTATTAAATTGGATTTACATATTCTGGATGCAAATCCTTTGTCAAATATATGTATGTGAACATTTTTGCCTAGTCTCAGGTATCTTCATTTTCAATGATGTTTTCTGAAAAGCAATTTGTAATTTCAATAATACAATTTATCAACTACTTCTGTTAACAGTTTGTGTTCTTCTGTGCTTTAAGAAATCTTTGCCAAGCCAGCTCTGACGGCCTAGTGGTTAAGTTCAGCACACTCCGCTTCAGCAGCCTGGGTTCAGTTCCCAGTCATGGAACCACACCACTCATCTGTCAGGAGCCATGCTGTGGCAGCGGCTCACACAGAAAAACCAGAACGACTTACAACTAGAACATACAACTACGCACTGGGGCTTTGGGGAGGGGAAAAAAAAAGAGGAAGATTGACAACAGATGTTAGTTCAGGGCAAAATCTTTCCCAGCCAAAAAAAAAAAATCCTCCCCCAAAAACTTTCCCTACTCCAAGATCAAGAAAATTTGCTCTTTTCTTTTAGATCTTTTTCAATTTTAGATTTCACATTTAGATCTTCAATCCATTTAGATTTCATTTTTGTGTACAGTTTGAGGAAATGGTCAAAGATCATTCCCCCCACATTTGTTCCAGAACCATTTGTTGAAAATACTATTCTTGCCCCCACCGAACTACCTTAGGAACCTCTATGGAAATACGTGGGCAATTTCTGGATGTTCTATTCTGTTCCATTGATCTATATCTCCGTCCACAGGCAGTATAGTGTAAGTTATCCAATTTAATTATTATTTTCCAATATTGTTTTGGCTATCTGTGTTTTCATGTAAATTTTAGGTTTAATAGTAAAACATCAAATTTTATTTTTTTTTTCATATAAATTTTAGAACCAGAGTAGGGGTCATGAGAGCTGAGATCCTTGGTTTGTTCCTGATCTTATGAGGAAAGAAATATGTTAGCTGTAAGCTTGTATTATCTATCTATAATAATAAAGCTGCTTTTATTAGAAAGTTCTCTTCCAGTCCTAGTTTCCTGAGAGCTTTTAACATGAAGAAATGCTGAATTCTATCAAAAATGCTTTCTGCATAAACTGAGACAATCAGGTAGTTTTCCTTCTTTGCTCTTAGATAATAGAGTGAAATACAGTTGATTCTCATTATTCATGGTAGTTATGTTCTAAAGTTACTGTGAACACTGAAATAGGGGATATTGAACCATGCCCCTAGAGGAAATATAGCGTTAGACCCCTGCAAGCATCTAACCACAACATTTTCATCAACCGATCAACACATAACCTTGCTTTACGTGTGCTTCTCTTGAAAGACACCTTATTTAATATATATGATGAACACTGAAATCATGGCCAACAGCACTATAACTCATGCCTGAACAAATTTTATCTAACACACACATTGCCTCCATAAGGCACATCACAGCCTCCTTGTGCTTAGGATCACTAGACAGCACTTCAGCACACACTTGGAGGCCATTTTAAAGGAAAAATATCAACGAAAAATGAGGTACTAAACAGACTGTGAAAAGTATGCTGGTTTATAGTATGAGAGCTGAAACAAAGCAGAGCCCTTTGTTTGACCTCAGCTGGGAACACGTGCATCGTCGACTCACATTCCTTCCTGTCTGCAAATGATTGCAAAACTCTCACAAGCACTGATTTTGGAATTACAAAAACATTTTAGCTAGTGGGCAAATTTTCAAGTATGGAATCCACAAATAATACAGATTGACTGTATACTGATTGATTTTTTACTATTAAATCAACGTTGTATCCTTGGGATAAATTCCACTTAGTCATGATACATAATCATCATATTTATACTGCTTGACTTAATTTGCTAATGTTTTGTTTAAAAGCTTTGTGTTTGTATTCATGAAGAATATTGTCATGTAGGTTTTTTTACAACGTTTCTGTATGGCTTTTGTATTAGAGTAATACTACCTCATAAAAGGAGTTGGGAAATGTTCTCTCTTCTATTTTCTGGAAGCGTTTATGCACAATTAGTATTACTTATCTCTTAAAAGTGTGATAGAATTCACCATTGAGCCATGTGGTCTGCAGTTTTCTTTATGAGAAGGTTTTTAACTATGAATTCAATTTCTTTAATAGACATAAGGAAGCTAAAAGGATATGCAGATTTTCTGTTTCTTCTTGTGTCAGTTTTGGTAGTTTGTCTCTTAAAGAGTTTGTCTAAATTTATCTAAATTGTTGAATGTACTGGCATAAAGTCCACAAAGATCCTTTATCGCCCTTTTAATGTATGTAGGATCTGTACTAATAGCCCCTTTTCCATTCCTGGCATTGGTAATTTGTATCTTTTTTCCCTTCATCGATCTAATTAAAGGTTTATCATTTCCATTTATCCTTTTGAAGAACCAGCTTTTGATTTCACTGATTTTCTCTATTTTAAGTTTTCTAATTCACTGATTTCTGTTCTTATCTTTATTTCCTTCCTTCTACTTCCTTACTACTTACTTTCGGTTTAATTTGCTCTTCTTTTTCTAGCTTCTTAAAGCAGAGGCTTAGAAAATTAATGATTTTGGAATTTTCTTCCTTTCCAATATTAGTGTTTTTCAAAGCTATACATTTCCCTCTAAGCATGTCTTCGCTGTATCCCCAAAAATTTATGTTGTGTTTTCACTACCATTCAGATCAAAAGATTTTCTACTTTCCCTTGTGATTTCTTCTTTGACCCATGGATTATTTAGAAATGTTTTTTCAATTTCCAAATATTGTGGAGACTTTCCATGTATCATTCTGTTATTGATTTCTAATTTAACTCTGTTGTGCACAAAGAATATATTTTGTATGATTTCACTCCTTTTAAAGTTAATGAGACTTATTTTATGGCTCAGCAAATGGTTTACCTTGGTGAACATTCCATGTGCAGTTGAAAAGAATGTGCACTGTGCTATTGTTGAATGCTCTATAAACACACATTAGGTTATGTTTGGTGATAAGATTGCTTAGGTCTTCTGACTGCTTACTGATTTTCCGTCTACTTGTGTTATCAATTACTGGGAAAGGAATGTTGACCTCTGCTTCATGAATTCTGAAGCTTTACTAACAGAAGCATACAGAGTTACAATTAACATATGTTCTTGATGAACTGTCCCCCTTGTTATTAGGAAATGTCCCTCTTTTTCCTTATTCTTAAGTCTACTTTAAATAGTAATCAGTACTCCAGCTGTCTTATGCTCAGTTTTGTGCAGTGCATATTTTTCCATATTTTTACTTTTAACCTGTTTGTTTATATTTAAAGTCTTTAGGTTGCATATAACAGGATCTTGTTCTTTGTTAAATCCAGTCTGATAATCTCCATATTTTGATTAAAGCACTTAGACCATTTAATATTGACATGGTCATAGCAATCTACCATCTTGCTATTTTCTATTTGTCTCATCTGTTCTTTGTTCTTTTCCCCTCTTTTCCTAAATAATTTTGGCTTGAGTATCTTAGTAGTTCAGATACCCTACTGATACATTAGCTACTCCTTTACTTTTTGCGTGGTTGGCTCTAGGGCTCTACAATTTGCATTTTAACTTATCAGCCTACCTTCAAACAAAATTATATATCTTTACTTGTAATGTAAGATCCTTAGGACTGTATGTCTCCATTGCTGCCTCCTGTCCTTTGTGCTATTATTGTCATATATTCTATGTACACATTATAGACCCACACATGCTATTATATTTAGCTTTAAGCAATTACCTTCCAAACAGGTCAAATGATGAGAACAAAGTCTTTTTTTTCTTTTTCCAGGAAGATTAGCCCTGAGCTAACAACTGCTGCCAACCCTCCTCCTTTTGCTGAGGAAGACTGGCCCTGAGCCAACATCTGTGCCCATCTTCCTTTACCCTACATGAGGGATGCCTGCCACAGCCTGACCTGCCAAGCAATGCCATGTCCACACCTGGGATCTAAACTGGCGAACCCCGGACCGCCGAAGCAGAATGTGAGAACTTAACTGCTGCACCGCCAGGCTGGCCCTAACACAGTCTTTTATCTTTCTTACTCACTCACTATTTCTGTTCTCTTTATTCATTTGCACAGATCCAAGTTTTAATCTGGTATCATTTTCCTTCCACCTGAAGAACTGCCTCTAATATTTCTCCTAGAGCAAGTGTGCAGGCAAACAATTCTCTCAGATTTTATACATATGAAAAGTATCTGGCGTTCATTTTGAAGGATTTTTGCTGGGTATAAAATTCTATCTGGGTTTACATTTTTATTTTATGTTTTTAGCATTTTAAGATATCATTCCATTATGTTCTACCACACATTATTTCTAGCAAGAAATTTTTTGTTCCTCTGTACATAAAATGTCGTTTTTCTCTAGCCACTTTAAAATCTTTTTCTCCATCACTGGCTTCAGCCGTTTGATTATGACATGCCTCAGTATGGTCTTCTTTGTGTTTATTTGGCTTGGGATTATTAAACCTCTTGGATCAGCAGGTTTACAGTGTTCACAAGGTTAAGAAATTTTTCTGTCACTATTTCTTTAAACTTTTTTTTTTTTTTTGCTCTGCCCCTGCTTCTGGGACAATTACACCACATTATACCATAAATCACAAAAGTTCTGTTCATTTTTGTTATTTTTAGTCCTTCTTTTCTCTGCGTTTAATTTTTGGGTAGTTTCTATTACTATGTCTTCAAGTTCACTGATCTTTTCTTTACCAGATAAGAAACTGCTGTTATCTACTGTTAATCCCCATCAGTGAATTTTTTCATTTCACTTTTATATTTCTCATCCCTACAAATTCCATTTTCTTTTTTTTTCAGGGAAAGATTTGCCCTGAGCTAACATCAGTTGCAAATCTTCCTCTTTTTTCCTTCTCTCTGCAAAGCCCCAGTGCACGGCTGTATATCCTAGTTGTAACTCCTTCTAGTTCTCTGTGAGCTGCCACCTCAGCAGGGCTACTGACAGATGGCTGGTGTGGTTCCACAACCAGGAATTGAACCCGGGCCACCAAAGCGGCGACAGCACCAAACTTTAACCACTACACCATCAGGGCTGGCTCCATTCAGTTCTTTTGAAATATATTTTCTTTTTCTTCTCATTACATTCATGTTTTCCTTTAAATCTTTGTGCTTCCTGAATATATTTATAACACCTGCTTTAAAGTTTCTGTCTGCTAACTCTATCATCTTTGTTATTCTTAGCCTGTTTCTGCTGCCTTAGTTTTCTCCCAGTGTTCACATTTTCTGGATACTGGTAATTTTTTATTGGATGCTGTACACAGTGTTATACTTTTTAGTGTCTGGATTTTGTTATCTTCCTTTAAAGACTGTTGGGCTTTGTTCTGAAAGTTAGTTAAGAAATCTGTGGGGGCCGGCCCTGTAGCCGAGTGGTTAAGTTCACACGCTCCGCTTCGGTGGCCCAGGGTTTTGCCGGTTCAGATCCTGGGTGGGGACATGGCACCACTCATCAAGCCATGCTGAGGCAGCATCCCACATGCCACAACTAGAAGGACCCACAACTAAAAATACACAACTATGTACCGGGGGGCTTTGGGAGAAAGAGGAAAAATAAAATCTTTAAAAAAAGAAAAGAAAAGAAAAGAAATCTGTGGATTAGCTTTATCTTTGAAGTTTAAGTTTTAGGACAGATTGGGGTACTGAACATCCTGGATGATCAAAAAGGTCTCACCACTCTGTCTGGTCAGTGCTTGAGCAACTCCCCAGCCCTGGTCAATCTGTGTCCAGTCTCACAGAGTTTCACTCTACATACACACTGCTTTAGCAAAGGCTAAAGGAAACCCCTATCTATATTTCTACAACTCTTTTTCTACATAACTCCCTCTTCTCTGAAACTCTGTCCAGCAATTTTCAGCCACTTCAGCCACTCTGAATTATAATCTCTATCTCACCAATTCAAGAAGACATCACACCCTGACCAAGATCCCCCTACTGCACCACAGTCTGAAATCTGTGTTCCAGCAGAAATCCAGGGCAACTACAGTGCTCATCTTGTACATTCCCACACTGCCTGTTGTCCAATATCAAAATGCAGCTGTTTAACACCTTTTGTCCCATTTTCCTCATGGTTTACATAGGAGATTAAGTCCAGAGATTGTTTCTCCTCACGGCCAGAAGTAGAAGCTTTCTCACGTCCAAGTAACCATACTCTAAACTCAAGTGACTCCTGATGCATCATCCAGAACTAGAAAGAGATCTTTCGCTTAGCGAGTTGTTTTACTCATGGAACAGTTTTTGATGCATATAGAACAATATAAATAACGAGGAAAAATGAAAAATAACAATAAGGAAAAAAATGAAATAGCTAAATACAACTAACATTGATTGAGCAATTAATACATATGAGGCACCATGCTAACGGCTTTCCGTGCACTACCTCATTAAACTACACAACACCACTCTGAGGTAGAGATTACTCAACTCACTAACGCAACCAACCTTCATTAAGCACCTATTATGCACCCAGACTCTTCCAGGTACTGGTGACATCGCGGTGAGCACAGAAGTCAAAATGTACAATCTTTAGGAGTCTATCATCATTAAGCCCCTCCAGTTGAGGAAACTGAGCTTTAGAAAAGTTAAGTAACTTGTCACCATTACATAGTTAGTAAGAAGGTAGAGCCAAGGCTTCAGTGCAAATCTCTTTAAAACTAAACTCTGAGCAAGCTCTAAACTACCACATGAAAGGCCTTTCAGAGAATTCACAGTCTAGTGAGAAATACAGATACCTAAGTACATACGACATAGGCTGATAAACACCAGAAGAGTGGTATGTCCACAGTGCTAAAAGGCGCACTCACAGGGCACCTATCACATTTTACTACAAGCAGCAAGAAGAAACCTATGGGCGCCCTCGACACTGCCTAGAAACCTGCTTAGCTAGATCACCTGGTTCATTAGTCACACATCTATTGCAGGCAGGAGTGTTGCTAACTTTTCTGCAGCAGTATAACAAAGATCCCCCTTCCTCCAGTTTTCAACAATACGTTTCTCATCTCCTTTTGAGCCCCCACCTGCAACTTCCTCAAAGCCCAAATTTATAACCTGTTCAAAGAAACTTCTCCATCATGAGTGACAAAATTCTTCCCACCTCCGCCCACTGCCTGGTTCCAAAGTCACTCCCACAATTTTACGTATTTGTTATGGCAGCACCCTGCATGCAGGTATCTGAATCTCTATTAGTTAACTATGCTGCATAACAAATCTCTCTAAAACTTAGTACGGTAGCTCCAAAACAACAAAATTTATTATCTCACAGATTCTGCAGGTCAGAAATCCAGGTGTGGAGCTGGCCCCGTGGCCGAGTGGTTAAGTTCGCGCGCTCTGCTTCGGCGGCCCAGGGTTTCACCAGTTCGGATCCTGGGTGTGGACAAGGCACCACTGGTCAGGCCACATTGAGGCAGCATCCCACATGCCACAACTAGAAGGACCCACAACTAAAAAAATATACAATTATGTACTGCAGGGATTTGGGGAGGAAAAGTAGAACAAAAAAAAAAGACTGGCAACAGTTGTTAGCTCAGCTGCCAATCTTTCAAAAATAAAAAGAAGAAAGAAAGAAATTGAGGTATGATTTAACTGTGTCTGTGACTCAGGGTCTCTCACAAGGATGCAATTAAGGCATCAGCTGGGGCTGTAGGTACCAAGGCTCAATGGAGGGATCTGCTTCCAATCTCATTCACATGGCTAATGGCAGACCTCAGGTCCTTGTTAACTGTTTTTGCCAGGAACATCAGTTTCTTGCCACTTGGCCCTCACTAGAGGACTACTTAAATACAGCAAGTTGTGACCCCAATGGAACAAGGACTCAGCAAGCGAGTGAGGGAGAGCAAGATGCAAGTGACAATCTTTCAGCAACCTCATCTCAGAAGTGAGATCTCGTCACTTCTGCTATAGTCCTTTGTTAGAATTGAGCCACTAGGTCCAGCTCGCACTCAAGGGGAGGGTATTACACAAGGGCACGAATACCAGGAGGTGGGACCAAATGGGAGACACCTCAGAGGCTGCCTACCTACAAGAGGTCATACCTGCAAGAGGTCAAACCAAGGGACTAGTCATCACAAATGAGGGATACCCAAGGGGAGAGGAAATGCCTAAAGGGCAGAGGTTATGTGAAAGAGGTGGCAACTCTTTCACATAACCTCTTAAATTCAACTCTTAAAAATGGGAATTTGGCAGTGATGGGGCAGGAAAGAGCATACCAAAAGAACAAAAAAGAAATGACATATTCCTCTAGGAACTATACGTACCTTACAATGGCTAAAACAAAAGGACTCGCAATTTATGACCACGAATTGGCCAGAAAAGGGCTTGAATGCTACCCCAAGGATTTTGGATTTTATCCTGAAGGCAGCAAGGGAAATGACACTATCAGATTTGCATTTTAGAAGAAATTTTTAGACAGCAGCATGGACAGAGAAGAAACTGAGTCAGGAAGCTCTATTAAGTGACTATTCCAATAATCCAAGTGAGCAAGGCAACTAGAATCAAGAAACATGAAATATTTCAGAGCAATTCGAGAGGTCAGCAGTCCTCTTAGGGGTATCCACGTGTGCTGCGTTCATGTTGAAGGGAGGTGGACAGACGAGCAGCAGAGTGGACAGAATACGGAATTTGAAACTATCCAGATCCCGTGCAAACCCAGCTCCATCAGTCATACTGCCTCCTGGTCAGTTACTTAACTGTTCTGAACCTCTCACTGCCTCTGTGAGATAAACAGGGTTGTTGTGAGGATTAACCGAGAATGTTCACGTACAAAGCCTGGACATGGTAATATAGCATCTAGGATATAATTCGTTCACTTTCAAACACGGAGTTTGATATAGCTATAAGATATTCAATTGAGACTTACTAGGCAGTTTGACATGTCAGTGTGTGTACAAGAGTGTGTGCAGAGTTCTGAAGGACAAATTCAGAAGTAACGTGTGTCTAAGTAGGCTAAAGTCATCGGTGCACAAACAGCTGACAAGGCATAAGAGAAGTGAGTCCTGAAAGGAACACTAAGAAACAAGAACCTGTCGGGGACATGCAAAGAAAGAGAAGTTTGAGAAAGAGGCTGCCTCTGGATTGCTGTGAGGATTAAATAGAAAAAAAAAACACCACATAAAACACCCAGCATGTAGAGGACACTGTACTTTCTTTCAAGAGCCATTTCGATAAAGTCAGGTCAGCAGGCAGAAGTCATACCGGATAGTCTGAGGCACGACTGGGAAGTGAGAAGTCAGACATGACCCTTGAAAGAAGGTTCCGCATGAACGGAAAGGAATAAAGTCAAAGCTTTAAAAGAAATGTGATAGAAGAAATGACTGGCCTTTACTTCATCACTCTAAAGCAGGCACTAGCAACTTAAACACTAAATTCAAGTCCAAAATAAACAGTAAAAGAAAATGCTTTGTGGTGAAGCAAGGACTTGGCTCTCCAGCATAGACACTGGGCAGTTGAAACCAAAGCTCACGCTACCTTAATTCGTAAGTATGCCATCTCCTTTCTGAGCTCCCATTGTAAGCAATTAAAAAAAAAAACTAAACAGATCCATTTGTAACCAATAAACACTTGTTAACATCAGTCTTCAAAGAGCAACAATGAAGGAACACAATACAAAAAGTAAATAGAACTTAAGTTTCATATTTCAAAAGGGACTTTAGAATCTTATCAATTTTCATATTTCAACAGGTACCTGAGAATCTTACCAATCACTGCACATATCACGTTGTACTTGCTAACATTCACAACATTAGCTTTAACTCTGTCTCTGTCTACCTCGCAGGAAACACGAATTTAGAACTGCCTGCCGTATGTCTAGAGTGCTGAGCTACTGGCAATTCTGAACCTATCATTTCTATCACCTCTCTGATCATCCTCCTGTGTTGCCTACCTTCCACAGCACTCATCCAATAAACATTTTTTGAGTATCTACTATTCATATAAAAAAGAATGAAAGAAAAAAGTCCTAGCTCCTGGAAAACATTGTAATAGGGAAAAATGACACCATAAAACCAACAAATAACATGTTAGGCATTAATAATAGAGAAAAACAAAGCAGGGCAAAGGAGCTGGGAAGCGTGCTGTATAGGGTTGCCGTTTGATAACGACGTCAGGGCAGGCCTTTCTCATAGGATACCTGCACAGAGACCTTAGAGCAGACACAGGAGAGGGGAAAGAGTGTCTGAGGAGTGATCCAGCCAGACAGCGGAACAAGTGAAAAAGCTCTAAGGGAGAAGCCCTCTTGGCCTCCAAAAATCGCTTAACCTTTGCCCTCCTAGTACCCTCCCAACCAAAACTGTAAGGTTCACCACAACAACACCATTTTGGTCATTTCCTCCTTGCCATACTCAATGCTACTGTCCTAATTTCACATTTCATCACTTCTTGTTTTGACAATCGCACCAAATTAATCTGCCTTCAGCTTCTCCCTCCTCCACCCCATCCTACATTCTGCCACCATCTGTTCATGTTACCCAGTTCTCAATGAGCCCACAACACACACTGAATAAAAGTACAATCTTAATCTGGCAGTTGAAAACTCCCAATGTGCCCCAGCCTATACTTCCTATTTTTCCTAGTGCTTCGAGAAAGAGCCAGCAGAATACAGGGGTTAAAGCATAGACTCTGTCACCTGACTGTCCGGATTAAAAACCTTGATCTGCCATTTACTAGATGCATGATTTTGCATGTTACTTACATCTCTGTGCTTTCAGTTTCCTCACCTCTAAAATGAGGATAATGGTGATACTCCTTTGAAGACTGTTTAAAAAAATCTATGCAGAGCACTTAGGATCATCCCTGGTACATTAAACATACTTTATAATAAAGTAATTTCAAATATTAATCCACATATATACTTCTCCTGCCACCTATCTTATGCATTCAATAAACATTGATTAAAATGATTATGCATCTACACACAGAATACAATTTCAATAAAATTGAGTGAGGTTTACTCTATATGTTATATCTCAAAAGAAAGTTAAAAATATAGTCCTTCCAAAAAAGAGGTATCTCGAGGTATACAAAACTCTCCAAGGTTAACAATAAAATATGTGTAATTCTGCATACAGTATGATACAATTCTACCAAATTTGTCAAAAGTTTAAAAACTAGAGGTATGTGTTTGGAGGGTACATGTATATCACTATATAAAAACTCTGCAAGAATATCCAAAAAACTGTTAACAGGGGCCATGGAGAAGAACATTTATTTTTCATTTTATTTTATTTTTTTAAAGATTGGAACCTGAGCTAACATCTGTTGCCAATCTTTTTCTTTCTTTCTTGTTCTTCTCCCCAAAGCCCCCCAGTACGTAGCTGTGTATTCTAGCTATAGGTCCTCCTGGCTCTGCTATGTGGGACACCGCCTCAGCATGGCTTGGTGAGCCATGCTAGTTCCACACCCAGGAACTGAACCGGCGAAACCCTGGCTGCCACAGTGGAGTGTGAGAACTTAACCACTGGGCCAGGGGGCAGGCCCCTATTTTTCATTTTAAATCCTTCTGAAAGGCATGAACTTTGTACACTTATTTATTTTTAAAAATTAAAAATATTTGAAACCCACACATGACAGGCCGTGTGCTGACTTACAGTCTGATGAGATGGGCAGGTTCCAAACAGAATTCAGAAGCCTAATGAGTCCTTTAAAAAGGGAGAGGTGTAGACTCCTCTGGAAGCTTATGAAATAGGAAGCATCATCAAGCTGAGACCTGAAGAATGAGCATGAGCATCTAGGGGTAGGAGGAGTTCTTCAAGCCAACGGGGGAAAAATGTGCAAAACACCCGAGGCAAAAAAGGGCACTTGTGCACAAGAAATCAAAACATGGTCAATACGGCCAGGCCACAGAGACAAAGAGTACAGCTAACTTCCTTTCTTCTTATCCTGATGAAGGCCTACCTACTCTTAAGACCCAGTTCAACCATCATCTCCAAGAAACTTTCTCCAACTCTCTGGGCCAAACAGATTTCGTCTGTGTCCCCACAGGACTGAGTATACATTTGAGCACTTGCCACAGTCTACCAAACTCACCTCTTCGTCTTTCACACTAGCCTGCAAGACCCTTGGAGGAAGGGATCTCACATCTCCTTTGTCGCAGAGTG
Source organism: Equus asinus (assembly GCF_041296235.1). Lineage (NCBI taxonomy): Eukaryota > Metazoa > Chordata > Mammalia > Perissodactyla > Equidae > Equus > Equus asinus. Next base: position 137,543,624 of record NC_091793.1, on the reverse strand, counting down.
CACAGTAGGGGTCAACAAACTAGAACCCATGGACCACCTAGCTAAGAATAGGCATTTCCATTTCTAGGAAGCTGAGGGGGAAAAAAAAGAATATTTTGTAACACATGAAAATTATACGAAATTCCAATTTGAGTGTCTATAAATAAAGTTTTATTAGAACACAGCCATACTCATTTATTTACATACCATCAATGGCTGCTTTCTTACTACATATCATCAAGGACATCAATTTACATATCACCAATGACAGACACGATTTGTTATGACAGAGACTGCATGTGGCTCACAATTCTAAAATATCTACTACCTGGCCCTTTCCAGAAAAGGTTTACCCACCCCTGGCAAGCTTAATGTCTAGCATAACATCCCTGAGCTGTCTTGCCATCTCCCTACCACCTCGCTAATTTGAAAGTTGAATATCAGAATTTCCAGGGTGGTAATGTATACTTAATATTACAAGTTCTTATTTAGGATATAAAATATCTATTGTTTTCATAGTATAGTCTCCCATAGAAACCAAAACTCTACTAAAATCTTGACAGTTTATAATTTCTTTAACATAATTATAAACATTTTCTATTTTGAAGAGAACATGATTTAATGCTGAAGTCACCTAAAAAGACAGACAAAAATGAACCCTCAGCTGAGGCTCGCATTCCACACGCGTCCTCCAAGGGCTGCTTTCCTGGACTCAGGTCTTCCGTGGAAACCAAGGAGAATTATCATGTATCCGGGACAAAGGCGAGGGGCTCACCTCCTCTGCACCGGGTACTTGAAAAGGCTTAAGCACGCAGGCCTTGTCTCTAAACCTCCATGATGAAACTAATGCAAACCCTACTGAAGAAAGAAATTTTAGATTGGATTAGAGAACATATTGGAATCCAGGAAAACTGTTAAAGTTTTATATAAACTGCACTTTTACTCACGCAGAATAAATCAGCTACTGGAAAAACCCTTTTGAAAACTTATACACCAACTGGTGCCAAACCTTTAAAGAGGAAATTAAGGAATTCCACTGCATTTCTCTGCAGGATGCCAAATTAATGACTTAGGTAAGAATCTTCAATTTTGTGAAAAACTAAACACCTGCTCTTTATTTCTACTGTTTGTGATGCACCCAGCAATAAAGGAAACAGTAATTAATTGCATATGCTCAATCAAGGAAGAAGAAATGCGATTTACAGGTCTTGGAGACCACTATTAAAACTCATGAGGGGCCAGCCTGGTGGCGCAGCAGTTAAGTGTGCACGTTCCGCTTTGGCGGCCTGGGGTTTGCCAGTTCGGATCCCAGGTGCAGACATGGCACCACTTGTCAAGCCATGCTGTGGTAGGCATCCCACATATAAAGTGGAGGAAGATGGGCACGGATGTTAGCTCAGGGCCAGTCTTCCTCAGCAAAAAGAGGAGAGAGGATTGGCAGCAGATGTTAGCTCAGGGTTAATCTTCCTCAAAAACAAAACAAAAAAACCTACTGAAATCGTGACAGCTGAGTGAAGATCCTTCATTGCCAAATGAGTCAGAGACAGCCAGTGCCTCCCTGCCAGTCAGGCTGGAGGAGGGCGACTGGTTCTGCACATGCGCTGAGAATGAAGTGACATGTCCAAAGCTCACGTAAGAACCGGTGCACCTTCTCCATGCTTTCTCCTGTCTACACGGTGGACAGAATGAGACAGTGGAGTTTTAGCTTGAGTCTGAGTCATCGGTTGGAGGAGAGCTCTGCCAGAGGGCCACCCAACCTACACTGGCCATGATAAACCTTTGTTAAGTCACTGAAATTTCTGGAGTGTGTGTCAGCAGACAGTGTTACTCACCAGAACACAGAGCAAATAAGCTGAAGTGGGATAGGAGGGACATGCTTAGTGCAGGTATTTGTGTTGTTCTAGCAATATATGGGAATTCTGGGGAAAACCAAAGGAAAAACACATCTATTTTGAAGTACACATTATCTTTCACCATTTATAGCTGACTCTATCAACGCCCTCCCATATCCACTCACAGCCACTAGGGAGGGCACCTGCTGTTTCTATGGACGGTTCTCTGGACAATTTCTCAAGCATCTGTGCCTTTGTCACAGAGCTTTCTCTAACTGAAGGAGCACGCTCAACTTGGCAGCAAGGTAAGCAGGCAGTGCCTGGGAGCTAACACCCCTAAAACCTTCAACCGCTGGGGGACGAGAGGTGGCGGATCAATACCCTAGCTTTCTCATCCCGCGACGGGCTAATTCTGCAGCATGCTCTACAGGATCCATCAGAGGCGCCCAGCAGGCCTGAGCTCTAGCTGCCCACTGCGGCAGACTGCTTACTAATGCATCCTTATGGGCTTCCACCCCTCCCCACCTCTTTCCTACTTCCTCAACATCCCCTCAACCAAACAAGCTCTTGTCTCAGGATCTTCTTGTGGGGGAACCCAAATTAAGCCACCATATAACATTAACTTTCCAAACTCTGTGTTTATAATCTACAACACTACAACTTTCCTGTCAACGTGGCAAATTACATGGGACACAAAATAGTCAATCATTAAATTATTTGTCTGACTCTTTGGACCTCAAACTGAAAATCACAGTTACTCTAGATTCAGAAACTGGGAGAAAGATCAACACTCTCAAGCTTTCAAAATTAGCAAAGTGTCGGTATATGTGCTAAGTTTATTTGAAGCACTGAATGCAAGGAATCAAAATTCAAAATGCAAACACCAGAGAGGAGCTACTGTCTGTGCCCGCCCAGTGCAAGTCTCTCCCTGTCCCTCCACTTCTTTCGGGAACAGACTCTCGTCCCTGAACGGCCTGCGTAAATGACCCAGGCTTAGTTAGTAACCATACCTCCTCCTCTGGCTGCAGTAACTGATTCTGGAAAGGGCACGCAACCTAACACAGTCCTTCCCTAGAACTGTTCTGGCTGGAGTTGGTGGGGAAGAAGCCCTCTTGCCTCGTTGGTCTTGCAGATGAAAACAGGAGTCTGGAATGGTCTGCGGCCTTTTCCCTGCTACAGAGACAAAAGTCCCTGCCCCGGAAAGTATGCTTCTTGAGGACACAGACTTAGTTTGCCTTATTTCATCACTTGTTTCCCCAGCAACTAAAATCGTGTCTATCACATAATAGGTATTCAATAAATACTTGTTGATTTGAGACAGCAGGACAGAACGAAGCTAACAGACACAGATGAAAGATTCAGGGGTTATGAGAAAGTATTCTGAAAGCCTTTCATCCTTGTTGACAGATCTACCCAAGTTCGTGGTTATTCAGAATTTCATCAATTTTGTTGTCATTCTACTAGTTTAAACTGGGTTGCCCTTTTCAACCAAGAGTCTAGAAAAATACTGCTGCAAGCAAACAAAGGAAAAACCCAAAAAGTCAGATAAAGCAAATTGGTGCTTTAATATTTCTTCATTTTTGACCCAATAAAGCACTAAGGATTAAAAAAAAAGAAAGAAAGCAATACTCATCTAGTATTTTTTCTGAAGGATGATTTAAGGAAATATTTTCACAATGACATGCCTGAAAATTCCACTTGAAACAATGTGAGGAATATTCTCTTAGTTATGTTCCCTCTTGGCCAAAATTATCTCCAAGGACAGTTTTTATATTTTAAGCTTGATTCAGTTAACAAAGTGACTTTCAAGAAAATAATCTGGAGAATTTTGGGGGAAAACATCGCTGGTTCACCCTCTCCCCAAAAATAAGCAAACTATTTTCTCTTATTTATTTTGCAAAGCTGGTAAGTTTTATTGAACTTCTGGCAATAAAAACAGAGATTTCCACAAATTGAAAAAACTCAGATTTCCACACTATGTGGAATTGACAAGCCTGTTGGGAAGTAAGCAAACCCATCCACACTGATATTACATGATTGATATAGAAAAGCATATGCTTTTTAACAATTAAAATTCTTCTCCTAGAATCACTACTGCTCTGGTTTATTTTTGGAATCGTTTGTTATGAAATTTCTAGCAACATCACAGCATAATATTTGTGGGCTTAAAAGGCTGAAAAATACTTCTACTTAAAATGCCCTATTTTCCAACCTGTTTTACCAGTTTTCCCAGATCACTCAGTCCACTCATTTATCAATGTATTTATTCCCTATGCTTCCCTTAAGACTAGAGACAGTCCTATACCAGACGCTCTTAGAGGCACTGCTAGACACTCCAACTAGAGCAAGAAGAGAGGAACTTCTGGCATACATTATCGTATTTTTGTGTCCTGTCAAACCATCCAGCTTAGCGATACCTATTCATAATAGGTATTCAATGTTGGCTAAATTTTATTACATAATACTGTGAAAAGATTTTAAAAACACAGACCTAGAAACTAAGTAGACATGAGCTGAAATCTCACATTGAGTAGTTCTCTGAAATACTACATGACTTAACTCTCTGGGCCTGAGCATTCTCATTTATGAAATGGGAATAAATACAGCCTAATTTGGAGGCATGCATCCAGTGCATGAGGGATGAATTCAAATACTGCATCCTTCCCTTTCCCAGTCTTTGCTGATACAGAAAATAAAGAAAACTAGACCCAAAATCCACTGCTCTATACTACACTTTAGATGATGTTCTTTTTTTTATTTTATTTTATTTTTTAAGATTTTATTGTTTTTCCTTTTTCTCCCCAAAGCCCCCCGGTGCATAGTTGTACACTCTTCGTTGTGGGTCCTTCTAGTTGTGGCATGTGGGATGCCACCTCAGCGTGGTTTGATGAGCAGTGCCATGTCCATGCCCAGGATTCAAACCAACGAAACACTGGGCCGCCTGCAGCAGAGCGCGCGAACTTAACCACTCGGCCATGGGGCCAGCTCCTAGATGATGTTCTTTTAAATAAATCTGTATGTCAGAAGAGAATTATGATTACTAATCTCTCTTTAAAAAGACAACAGATTTTTTCCTTTTTTTTTTTGGCTGAGGAAGATTAGCCCTGAGCTAACATCTGTGCCAATCTTCCTCCATTTTATATATGGGTCGCTGCCACAGCATGGTTGACAAGGTGTAGGACCACACCCAGGATCTGAAACTGTGAACCTGGGCAGCTGAGGCAGAATGTTTCAAACTTAACGACTACACCACAGGGCCAGCCCCCAATAGAATAGAATTCTTTAAAAGTTGTACTTCCTGTAGTTTAGAATTTTGCAATGAGATTACTCCTACAGTTCACTGTGGTTTCTCCATTTGCGTTTTTTTTGCTCATTTGTAGTTAAACTAAAAGCACTGTTTGTATTGCCTTTCCTCAGCTTATCTCACACAAATATAAAGAAAATATTTTAATAGGAAAAAAAAGGTTGTCCTTCCTAAATGTTTAGATTCTAGACAAACTAGAGTTTATGCACGCAGGGTAGTTAGGCCAACAATGTGACAGGTGCTTCTCAATAAAATTTTTAGGACCTAGGTGTTCTGACCAGGCATATGCATGCCAATTTGAGAGTGACTTCACTTCTAACATGACTCTACTGCTCTCTTCCCTATTATTATTCTCAACCTCATCCACTACTCTTTTCTGTGGTCCAGCCATGGTGGATGTCCACTTCACTACACCTCCATTATCTCCTCACCAGCCACTATCTCAAAGGCCTCAAAAGACTGAAACCTAGCAGAAATAAACACAGCTGGCATATCTCTACAACTAGACGACCCAACTCATTTAGCTTAGCTCAGACTCCTGAACTGTCTAAACAGGGCCCAAGGGTTAAGTTCGCCTTGAGATTGGTCTACAACATAACACAAGAAGTTCCAGCCAAGGGCACCGTGACCAGCTGCTCCTCTCCATGTCATTATGTCCTTCACCCTAATGACTGGATTCAAGGGCAGAACGTCACTGCTCCTATGAAAAGAGAGCACACACACGAGAAGCTTCTTCTGAGCCACTTCAAGAAGAAAAATTTACCAAAATAGCCCAAATAGAGGCCTGGAGCAAGTCCCGGTGGTAACAACATTTTTACTCTACTTTTAATCCTTTTGTTTTTTTACATTTAACTCCATTACAAATCACCGCTACAGTACAAACAGATTTTTGACTGGCCTTTTTACTATAGAAACGAAACATGGTATCTCAAAATATTCAAAAACAGAACTGAATAAAGTATGAAGTCAAAGTTCTTTGTGCCACGTTCCCTCACCCCATGAGTGGAAATCCAGCTAGTGGGTAATAATGCCTGACACTTGTCAGAATATAAATGAACATATGTACCCACTCAGATAAAATTTTTAAAAAACAGGATGTGGTAGTTTGAGCTTCTCTGACTCTTCAAGCTTTTTGTCCCTCCCATCCTCATGAGCGCGTGTATGGTACGTTATATATGTGTGTGAGTGTGTAACACTAACTAAATATTTTACCAACAAAGTATTCTTCCAGGGCAAACTCTGTTGAGTCTTATTTTTTTATTAGTTTACTAAAGACCACAGGTAAACTATTTCTAAGTTTTCTTCAATTTTCATGACTATTTTGCTGAAATAATTTTCTTCTGTTTCAATTGCTTTTAATGTAAAGTTTACAACACTCAATCTGCTTTTGATTATATCAAGTTTTATCAATTAGACCCTTTATCATCAAGTTTTCCTTCGCAACAATTATTACTATCATGCCCAACTTTATACGGGCAAATTGTGCAGATCGTACCTATGACCACATGTATGATCTGTACAGGGTTTTCAAAGTGTAAAGATGCAATATATACGAGCACTGTAACATAAAGGGAAGTATGATTTCTACATTTCACCTGAAGTATGTGAAAGTTAGGTATGTATATTGTAATCCCCACAGCAACCAATAACAACAAAATCTATACAAAGAGATAGCATCAAACAGCCAATATATAAACTAAAATGGATTACTAAAAAATATTCAAGAAATCCAAAAGAAAGCATACAACAGGAAAGGGTGGAATGGAAAACAGAGAACAGATAATAAAATAGCAGACCTGTATCCAAACATCATAATTTCACTAAATGTAAATGGTCTAAACACAGTAATTAAAAGACAGAGATCATCAAACTAGATTAAAAAAAACAAGACCCAACTATATGCTATCTACAAATACAGTAAGAGAGGCTGAAAATACAGAATCATATTAGAAAGGCTGGAAAAACAGATACTAAACAAAGTAGACTTCAGAACAAAGAAAAGTGCCAGAGTAAAGGAAAATGTACAATGATAAAAATCCCAAAAAGACAAGAATTATAAATGTTTCTGCAAATTAAAATGTATATATACATCTCTCTTCAAAATACATGAAGCAAAAGCTAACAGAAATGAAAGAAAAATCCACTATCAGACTTGGAGAATTCAATGCATCTCTCTCAGTAATTGATAAAACAAGTAGACAGAAAACCGGCAAGTATATATAAGACCTGAAAACCACTATGGATCAATTTTACATAACTGACATTTATAAAACACTCCACCCAACAACAGCAGAATCCCAACGACACAGGAAACGTTTGTCAAGGTGATCATATCCAGGGACAGGAAGCAGACCTTAACAAATTCAGAAGAAACGAAATCACAGAAAGCATGTTCTCTGGCATGGAATGAAACTAAAAATCAACATAAGAAAAGTATCTGGAAAACCCTCAAATATTTAGAAATGGAACAAAATTCTTCAAAATAATCCCTAAGTCAAAGAAGCAGCTTTATAAGGAAACTAGCAAATGTTCTGAACTGAATTAAAATGAAAATACAACACATCAAATTTTGTGGGATGCAGCAGGTCAACAACTGCTTAGAGAAAAATGCATAGCATTAAATGCTTTTACTAGAAAAGAAGGTCTCAATTTAAGCTTCCATCTGAGAAACTAGAAACAGTAAACAAGAAAATACTAAAGAGCAGAAATCAATGAAACAGAAAAATAACAATGTAAATTAAACCAAAAGCTAGTTCTTTGACAAGATCTACAAAAATGATAAACCTTTAGCCAGACTGACTAAGGAAAAAAAGGGAAGACACAAATTTCCAATATCAGGAACAAAAACCCCCAAATATCCTTCAACTGAATAAACAAACTAGGGTGCATCTATCTAACGAAATACTACTCAGAAATAAAAAGGAATGAACCACTGATAGCTGCAATAACATGAATGACTCTCACATGCATTATGCTGATTAAACGAAGCCAGACGCAAGAGGCTAAGTATGGCACAACTCGTTTATATGACATTCTGAAAAAAGTAAAACTACAGGAACTAAAACAAATCAGTAGTTGCTATGTCCTAGAAGGAAAGGGAGGGGAATGACTTAAAAAGGCAGTAGGAAACTTTATGGGTGACAGAAATATTCTATATCTTGATTGTAGTTGTGGTTACACAACCGTGTTCTTTGTCAAAATTCATACAACAGTGGATGAAAAAGAATGAATTTTAGCATAGGTAAATTATACTTCAATAAACCTGACACCCCACACACCTGCCCAAATGAGGCAAACCTTTTTTTTAATAAAGATTGATACCTGCACTAACATCTGTTGCCAATCTTCTTTTTTTTTTCTTTTTCTCTCCAAAGCCCCCCCATCCCCGGTACATAGTTGTACATTCTAGTTTTAGGTCCTTCTGGTTGTGGTATGTGGGACGATGTCTCAGCACAGCCTGACAAGCAGTGCCATGTCCACACCCAGGATCCAAACCCTGGGCCGTGGAATCAGAGCATGTGGACTTAACCACTCGGCCACGGGGCCTGCCCCTAGGCAAATCTTTTAAAAACAGTTACAGCTAAAATAGTTACATCCTCAATAAATAAATGGTCAATCAACAGATACAAAGTTAACAAACTTCATATAAATAGTGAACAAGCACTGAAAAACAATATTCCACCCCGTTATTAATAAGTTATTATTTCTTATTAAATGATAGCGAGTGGCTGCTATATAAGGTGACTGAATATATCATCTCAAATACTATGACCCCAAGAAATATGTAAGGAAATGCAAATGAAAACTATGATTTACTCTGTCATACACGTTGGTAAAACTAAAGAAAAGGCATGGGGGCCGGCTCCACGGCCAAGTGGTTAAGTTTGCACGCTCTGCTTGGGCGGCCCAGGGTTTCACCAGTTCGGATCCTGGGCGCGGACATGGCACCGCTCATCAAGCCACGCTGAGGAGGTGTCCCACATGCCACAACTAGAAGGACCCACAACCAAAAATATACAACTATGTACTGGGGGGATTTGGGGAGGAAAAAAAGAAGATTGGCAACAGTTGTTAGCTCAGGTGCCAATCTTTAAAAAAAAAAAAAAAAGACAAGACAAGAAGTCTAATTCTGACAAGGCTTCACAGCAACAAGGAGAAACTCTCCTTTCTGTTGACAGGGCAAACTGATTCAATCTTTTTTTGGAAAACAGTGCTACAAAGAAGTAAATTATTTAAAATTTAACTAAATAATCTCAATCCTGGGGATTTTTTCTCTAAAGAGGATACACATAAATGTACATTCATACCAGCCCTCAAACACATACATTGACGGGCCAGCCGAGTGGTTGACTTCACGCACTCCCCTTCAGCAGCCTGGGGTTTCATGGGTTCGGATCCCAGGCATGGACATGGCACCGCTCATCAGGCCACGCTGAGGCGGCGTCCCACATGGCAAAACCAGAGGCACTCACAACTTAGAATATACAACTCTGTACTTGGGGGCTTTGGGGAGAAGAATTTAAAAAAAATACATTTACAAAGATATTTTAACTAAAGTAATTTATAAGGAGGAAAACAGAAACAAATGTCCACTAAAAAGAAGAATGATTAAGACAAAGTTCATAAATTTGGTGAGCAGTCAACCTTCTATATAACAGCACACTATACTTTCTTAGTTCCTATTTGAGGGTTCAGACTCATTAAAAAATTTATCACTTTTCAAATGTTTTTTTAAATGGTTAGAACATGGTGCAAATCTGACCCCTATGTGAACCAAAGAGCTTTCTTTACACAGGGGAAACCGTTCCACAACCTCTTCATACACTCAGCCTTAGAACCAGCAGCAGCCCGAAGTACACTGGTAATCACAGTGTCAGACATGAGTGTGCAGATGGATCATAACCTCATCCACCATTACTAAAAACACACAACTTCCCAGTATAAAGGGATCTCCAACAGGACGACTTCCAAGACTACTGAAGACACCAGACTCGACAGTGAACCAGCAGGATAATCTTCATCAACAAAGCTCGATTATAAGACAAGAAAACGGTACTCAAGACAGGCAAACTCCAGCACTACAAAGGCCTCCAAACCAGAACAGAACAAACAGACCTTTAAAAGACAAACAGACGATGGCACATGGGTCTTCATTTTTTTTTTTTTTTAAAGAAGTCATCCATTCATTCATTTGAACAGAATTTTTAATGGGTCTCATTTAAATCTTACAAGTTTTCCCCAGCCCAAGAGAGGGGGAGAGAGGCACAGATTAATTGCAACAGAAGTACTCAGGGGGCCAGGTGGTTAAAAAAAGTTTAATTGGTAGCGAGACTGTTCAAAGGTGTGCATACTAAATCTCCCTTATACAATTTAGACATAACACCTCTGAAGTAGGACAGGAGCATTCCTGTGACACTAAATCAATTTCCAGGAACAGACTTTCCAAGAATTCTTAGGGACAGAATTAACGGCAACTGCTTTCTAGAGAAGCGAAGAATGTCCATCCTACAAGTCACCTAGCCATTCCTGACTGCACACACAGCACTGACTCAAGACGGAGTCCTGTACGGCCATATCAGGCTTTTGTCATAAAGAACTCCTCTTCTTAGTAACATTATATATTTTCCTGTTTTTACTCTTAACCCTTGAATATTGCAAAAAGCCATATTGTCTCTCTCATTAATTCTAAAGTCCACAAGTTGAGGAATGTCTCCTCAACACCTTATAAGCTGCTCTGCACAGACGGAGCATGGGTTCTAAAATAATATAAACAAACATCACTGGCCCTCATCTTTAAAAACATCAGTACATATGCACAATGGAAAACATAATTAATGTGAAATGTTTCTCCAGAAACTACTAGATAGATCTCAGTAGAACAGCCAGTAAAATAACATGACAAATTTTTTAAGAATGGCAAGTTGGAAGGGTACATACAAAAAATAAGTACGCCTTTCTCTTTATCTTCCAAAATTTCCATATTATTATAATATCACTTTTGAAATGTTAAAAATTTTAGTGCATTATGCTGCAAAAGTCTATGGCCTACTATGTATGCATACAGAATATAAGAGCAATTATGAAACCAGTTCACAACGACAACATTACTAACTCAACCACCCAAGGAGCCTCAAAATCTCAGCCATCATCATGCGCTCTCCTCTCCCTCATCTCGCACACCTACTCAGTTAACAAGTCCTATCGGTTCTCTGCTTCTCAAACAAGCCATTTTCATTCACACTACAACCACCTTATTTCACACAAGAAATTAATAGCGTTGAAAATGATAAAAATGACGGTAAGTATAAAAGTTTCCTCATTTTTAATTGCTTTAAAAGGTAACTGACCATCTAAAGTAAAAATAGTAGTAAGGTATTGTGGGATTTACAACAGAGAAGCAAAACATTTGACAACAATAGCACAAAGGATGGGAGACAAGGAAAGGGAATATATTAATGTAAGATCCTAACAGGAAATATTAGACCACACAGATATAGAACATTTCCATCACTGTAGAAAGTTCTTTTGAACAATGCTGCTGTGGTGGAACCAGTAACAGCATAGTAATAAGAGGTATAACTAATAACAAATAGTGGAGATAAAATGGAATCATAAAAAATAATTAATTCAAAAGAAGACAGGAAACAAGAAAGGAGGTAACAGCAGAAAAGAGGTTTCAACCAAGTTTTGGAAGCAGATGTCTAAGCGGTAACTTAGCTGCAGTCTGATTATAAGCTCAACCCAAGATTTCCTGATCCACCCAGATACAAGTTCTAGATTTCTATGAAAAGAAAAGCATCTTGCCATTCACAGGAAAGCAATGAATAATTTTCTGTATTTTCAAATTCTCATATGAATAAACAAACTTTTTTTGTTTAACAAGCATCAAGAGCAAGGAAAGAAATGTTTCATTTCATTTGAAAATGAAATGTGGCTGTGCTCATTTCAAGTTCAACCCAGAATTATTTGCACAGCAAAAAAAGCCCCAAGTATGTTTTGCCTTAAAGAGATCAATTTTTCTTAATATCACTTTTTATGTATAGGTCTATAAATGAAGTCAAGTAGTCAACGTGTGTGCACAGTAATTCTGCTACAGCTATATCTGAGACAGATCATGTCACTCAGAATTTCTTCAAACTTATACAAAATTGTGTCTCATGTTGAATTCTTTTCATATTATCTCCGCTTATGGTTTTAGCAGCTTTACTATATAACTCGCCAATAAATTTTCATATTATAAAAAATAACTTTACTATTTAAATTAAATATACTGAGCTTACCTTTAGAAAAATTAAACCCCATTTGGCTTAATTAAGCCAATTATTTAATCAAAATGTATTGTGGTTGCCTTATGGGTTTTAGAAATCTGTGAAAAGAAAAGGGATTACTTTCAAGAAAAGTAAGCTAAGCTTAACTAAGTTTTTCTCCAAAAGGAGCTAGAGGGAAAAACAATACAAAACGAATAGGCTTATAACAAGCTGGCCAAATAAAAAGACCCACAGAGAATCAGTCTGGACTCAGAAGAGCGTTAATTATGACTATATCATTATATCTCAACTTACTGATCACAAATGCAGAGTTCCCTGAGAAATGGAAATTACTTCGAGAGGTTCTCCAGAGCAAAAAGACTGGGAAGAAATGCCCAGAGAGACTGAGTGGACAGGCTGTGGACCTAAGGACCCCAGACTCATCCTCAGGAATGAGATGCAGGGCTCTTCCTGGGCGAAACTGGCCCATGAGAAGAAAAACTCTGCATCTGAGTCCTTGCATCATCATCCTCCTCTAAGACCCTCCAGCCCAGCAGCCCGACCCAGACAGACAGAACACTCACTAGCACTTCTGTGTCTTATCTCAATATTAATAGAAAACTAAGGCAAGTTTCCAATACGAAAGACAAAGAGCTCTGAGGTCAACACAGAGGGCAAAGGAAAACTCTGAGGGCATTTACACCTTCTATAAATGCTTTCAGAAAACACTGACAAAACAAGGAAAAATTCAGAAGACAAGGAAACAATCAGAGAGCAAGGTAAGTTCTCTTGGAAAATGAAAGCATCATGGCCAATATTTAAAAATCAATTGAAAGGATAGAAGGTAAAATCTGCTAGAAAGAAAAACAAAAAGAATCAGAGATAGAAACTAGAATCAGAGACAGAAATGAGAAAATTATAGGTTCAATCCAAGAGGTCCCACACAGCAGGGGTTCCAGAAAGATAAAAAAAGATAACGGAAAAGAGAAATGATAGAAAATTTCCCAGAAATGGAGAGTGTCTAGATGGAAAAATCCCACAAAGTAACTAGTGCACTGAATGGGGGGTTGGGGAGAAACAATCCCACACCAAGGTAATCATTTCAGAATGACGATAACACTTCTCTAGAGGAAACAATACACACACACACGGCCCACTACATACAAAGGACAAAGAATCAGAATGGCATCAAACTTCTCAACAGCAATTCTAGAAGCTACAAGATGAAGTTCTTTCATTCTTCAGTAGAAAGATTTATTTCCAACCTAGAATTCTACACCTAGCCAAACCATCCAGTGCAAAGACAACTATCTACAGACATTCAAGGTCTTAAAAATATCTCTCTCTCTCCCATGTGCCATCTCAAAAAATTATTGGAGGTTATGCTCCAGCAAAACAAGATGCAGAGATTAGCACACCCAAAACAGGAGAGAAGTGAAGACTTCCCAGAGAAGTTCCAAGGCAACGGCTCCACCACAGACCCGGCACGCGATGAGCCAGTGTGGAAGAGGAGGATATAAGACTCCAGAAGGGATTTTGTTGCTAGTGCCCTGGAGTGGATTCTGACTACTAGGGCCCCTGGGGACAGCAGAGCAGAACCCTACCGGGTCTTTCTGTGCCATCCTCTCCCCTTCCGGCACTCTATCAGACAGTGGCCCCTGCTAGTCACAGGGCTTCCATGGCCAATTTTTTTGGAATTGGATAGCCAGGTCCTTCCTCCTAATCTGTCTGAGTCTGAAGCTCTGCTGAAACCTGTCCTCCATGGGTGACCCTGCTGGTATCTGCAATACCAGTGGCATAGCTTTCAGCATCACAGCAACATGCAGCCACCGCAGTATGACACCCAACCAGCGGGGAGTGTGGTTCCCTGACCAGGAATCCAATCTATCTCCAAGAGAAAAAGCAAAACTGAAAAAATACCTGATGTTTCTTAAAATATTTAAAAGAGAGTTTCTGTTATCAAAAGTTTGGGGATGGGGACCAGTCCCACGGCCTAGTGGTTAAGTCCGGCATGCTCCACTTCAGCAGCCCAGGTTTGGTTCCCGGGTGCAGACCTACACCACTGGTCGGCGGCCATGCTGTGGTGGCATCCCACATACAAAAGAGAGGAAGACTGACACAGGTCTTAGCTCAGGGACAATCTTCCATAAGCAAAGAGCAGAAGATTGACAATAGATGTCAGCTCAGGGCAAATACTCCTCAGCAAAAAAAAACAATGTTTGGGAATGAATTTGTGATAGGTACATAGAAAACAAAGCAAACCAAAAACAAAGCAATTTTAACTTTAAGGAGCATAAAAAGTTATAAAGAAAGGAAATGTAACTGTAGCACACCACAAGATGCTGCTGTGAACAGTATTTACATGTCATAATAATTTAAACATTAATAATGATTTAGGGGCCATCCCAGCAGCATAGTGGTTAAGTTCACACACTCCGCTTCGGCAACTCAGGGTTTGCTGGTTCAGATCCTGGGCGTGGACCTACACACCGCTCATCAAGCCATGCTGAGGCAGCGACCCACACAGAAAAACTAGAAGGATATACAACTAGGATATACAGCTGGGTTGTATATGTACTGGGGCTTTGGGAAGGAGGAAAAAAAAAAAGATTTAACCAAAAGGGTGCTATGACTACAATGGTAGGACTGGAGAACATGGCGAGAAGAGAGCTAAGTCCACATTTCCCATAGAAGGAAGTCACTGCATAATAATAAAATGAAAAACATCCCGAAGGAGCAGTCTCAGCATGTTAGTAGAAATACATAGGTAAACACCAGAAGAAACCACTAAGAGCTGTGGGGGGCAGGAAGTGGGAGTGGAGAGAGATGTGGCAGGAAACATTTTACTTGATTATAAGTTTAGCGCTGTTTGACATTTTAAATTTCATATATATACTTTGATAAAACCAGCCCTGGGGATCTAGTGGTTAAGATCCAGGGCTCTCATCACCGTGGCCCAGGTTTGTTTCCACTCAGGAAACCACACCAGCCATCTGTCGGTTGCCACACTGTGGTGGCTGTGTGTTGCTGTGATGCTGAAAGTGATGCCATCGGCATTTCAGATACAGCAGGGTCACATATGGTGGGCAGGTTTCAGCAGACAGACAAGGAAGAAGGACCTGGCCACCCACTTCTGGAAAAACTGACCACGAAAACCCCATGAACAGCAGGGAGCACTGTCTAAGAGAGCGCCGGAAGGGTGGAGGATGGCACAGAAAGCCCAGGCAGGTTCCACTCTGCTGCGAACAGGGGCGCTACGATCTGAATCCACTCAGGGCACTAACCACCAAAATTTTGATAAAAATAAACTTTAAATTTAAAAATACAGTATTAAGACAAACATGCTATTTCCTCAAGTAATCTGGAGATGGAGTAACTTCCTTCCCTTCTATTGCTAAGTTATCTACCATCTTAACCCACCGTGACCTCCTTCCCGTCCTCAGAGAAAGAAGTGACCTCAGTCGTTTCTAAGATTTCCAGACTCTGCCACGTGCTAGATCCCATTGCCTCTCACATTTTTCATGGCCCTGCTCTGTCTATTTCCATCTTCTCTTGATCTTGTATTCTTCATTCTCCTGTGAATCCTTTCCCCAAACCTGTAAAACATGCTTAAGTTTTCCCCATCCTATAAAGAAACAAATGAACCTGTCTGTCACTTTCCTTCCTTTCAGTGACATAAGAGTAATCTATACTCCAAAAGAGTAATCTATACTCCATAGGAGTAATCTATAATCATTACCTCTACTTCCTCACCCACCACTTTAATCCAATGTGTGTCCCCAACAGGCTACTTGAACTACTTCTCAGAGAGCATCAAGTGACCACAACGCCAAATTCAAAAGCCTGTTCTCCAGGCTCAGCCTACTTATTCCCTTCACAGAATTGGAAAATCTTTACCATCTCCTTGAAATCCAATCTTTTGTTGGCTTTCTCAACACTCTTCTACCATTTCTCCTCCTACCACATTCTCAGGCTTCTTCACTGGCGTTTCTTTCTACCCTTAAAATGCGTGTTTTCTCCCAGGGTTTATCCTCAGCATTCTCCCCATCATCTTATCCATCCTGGTGATTAGTCATTTCAAGTGCTGCCCACATGCAAATGCCTAGCATGAAGTACATGTTGAATGAATGTTTACTGAATTGAAATGAACGAGTCCCAATTTTTTGCTCCCAGTTCAAACTGCACCCTTGAGTTCTAAAACTCTATTTGCCACAATCTAGAAAATTACCTGCATTTCCTGAGAGCACAAACCAAAGACGTCCAGAACTGAGCTCATTTTCTCTTCCCAAACTTGCAGTCCCTAATGTGTTACCCAGTTAGTACCACCATCCAAACCATCCCCCTCCATCCCCCCTTCTCAGCCCCTACATCTAACAGGTGACCGAATCAAAGTCTCCGCAATCTTTCACCCTCGTCATTCGCGATGCTGCGGCACCTAATTCAGGTGCTTGACGCCTCTGTGAGTTAGCATCCTACAGTCTCTCCCATCTCAAACCCATACGCTTCTCATCCAAAATATTTATAAACGTTATGCATTCTAAGAATGTAAATACTACCGTAATAACAAATCAATATTTAATGCCTAAATCCTTGGATGATGAGGATAACAAAGATGGTATAAAAATAGCTAATATTAAGACATTCCTGGGCCGGCCCGGTGGCGCAGCAGTTAAGTGCGCCCGTTCCGCTTCGCCAGCCTGGGGTTTGCCGGTTTGGATCCCGGGTACAGACATGGCACTGATTGGCAAGCCATGCTGCGGTAGGAGTCCCACCTATAAAGCAGAGGAAGATCGGCACAGATGTTAGCTCAGGGCCAGTCTTCCTCAGAAAAAAGAGGAGGATTGGCAGTAGTTAGCTCAGGGCTAATCTTCGTAAAAAAAATTAAAAAAAAAAAAAAAGACATTCCTACACCCCCACAGAGATTACAAGCGTTTTATCCTTCTAACCCTCTGTTGTAAGAACTATCAGTTAGTATTCCCTTGAAGGGGACTGACAGTCTTAACATTAGCTATTTTCATACCATCTTTGTCATCCTCATCATCCAAGGATTTAGGCATTAAAGTGAATTTGCCCAACTTTAAACAGCTACTAAGTAATTGGTACTGCCAAGATTTGAACCCTGGCAGTTTGGCTCCAGAGCTATTAACCATGGAATACATTCTGTTCAAGGCCATTCTGAAAGCATACCTTTCTACTCTCTTTTTCTACTGCAGCCTTTCTCTTCTCCCCAACACCCTATACATTTCAAGACACAAAGGACTGAATATATGTATGTTTTCACACCTCTATCATCCAACTGCGAAGTTCTGTTTCTCCCCTTCCAACCCGAATCAAAAGCCATCTCCCGACAGAACTTCTACACCCACTGTCGACAGAACTATTCACTTCTCTCTGAGCCCAGAGCCCTCATCACACTATCCACTATGTCCCTGTCTTCCACAGCTGCTTCGTGACTCTCTGGAGTTCCCTGCGTCTTTTACATCTCTGTATTGCACAGGTACTAACACAGAGAGTAGTTCAATCACTTTAAAAAATTGAACTTAATTAAATGTAAATTCTGCTAGCCAAGATATTGATCTAATAATAAGGTTCTACTTTGCCTCATTTTCAACTGTAAAACAGAGACGTTACAAACCAAAAGGAGTCCCTGGAAGGTGTGAAGTTAGCAGCAATCCTCCAAATGTTAGAGAAACCCTGAATTCTTAAAGCTGTGTCCTTCAGACAGTACTGGAAAGCAGGAGTCTAAGACGCCGCAGACATGCAGTCCTGGTATCCTACTTCCTGGGTATCAGTCCAGAGAAGGCCATCTTTGTTGTTGCTCTTGCCATTCCCCACCCCAATAAACAACCAAATTCATGCACAACACGATGCCTCCAGAGGAAGGGAAGAATTAGCAAAAACACAACTTGCCACCTACATACGAGACACGCTGCAAAAGTAACTTTTTACATACTGTCCTAATACCCTTTTCTCTAATGAGGACTTTTCAAACTATTTTCCTTGGTGCTTCTAGTGACTGTCCTTCAAATTCAGAGTACAGCAAAGGCTCAGAGGGGTGGCGGGCTCGCCAGGTCTGAGGAGGGCCTGGGAGCCTGCAGTTTTAACAAGGACCCTAAGTGATTCTGATACAGAAGAACCACAGACCACACTCTGAGAAACAGTTCTGGATGTTCACAGGCAATGTTCCCTCCAATCTGAAATTTCCTACAACCATAAAAACTAAGCCTACACTGGGTTACCTTTGCGAAAACCAGAAGCAAAACTAACATGATACACAACAGCAACTTTTTTTTTTTTTTTAAAGACTGGCACCTGAGCTAACAACCGTTGCCAATCTTTTTTTTTTTTTTAATTCTTCTCCCCAAAGCCCTCCCCCCCCCGCCCCCGTACATAGTTGTATATTCCAGCTGTGGGTCCTTCTGGTTGTGTTATGTGGGACGGCACCTCAGCACGGCCTGATGAGCGGTGCCGTGTCTGCACCCAGGATCTGAACCAGCGAAACCCTGGGCCGCTGAAACGGAGCATGGGAACTTAACCTCTTGGCCACAGGGCCGGCCCTACAATAGCTAACTTTTATACTGAGGTACTATGCTGAGTATTTTTCACTTCTGTTTCATTTAATCCTCACCGCCATAAGTTGCTATCATCATCACCTACTTTACACATGACAAAGTTCTGGGCTGGAAAGTTATTCACTGCCCCACTGCCCCACATCACATGGCTTCTAAGCAGCAAAACACGGATGCTAGACCCAGAGCGTCTACCCGAAGCCTATGCTCCTCACCCGTGTGATGCCACTTCTCGATCTGCAATACGTCTAGCTGACATTTTATTAAGTAAGACAAAGTCAGCAAAAGGAGGGAAGGCACCAAAACGAACGCAGCTCCTCAGGACAAAGCACTCTGCCATGGAGGTGGCAAGCACTGAAGGTGGGAGTTTCAAACACCTGTCAGGCATGGGGGCTTGGATCACCTCACAGTCATCAAGAGAAGAAGTTCTGGACCAGCCAAGGATTAGCTCTAACCCGGGAGTAAAGCACCTGAGCAGGGATCCGGCAGAATAAGCACGCCCTCTGAAGACCCGAGACCTTCCGCCCAGGGACTTTCAGATACTGGATCCCTAAGTCATCTGACACACGCCTAGAAGCTGGCGCCTGAGCTGGATGGACCCTGGAATGCGAGTCACATGAGGCTTACAGAACTCTGTGAGCAGACCACCAGCAAGCATTCCTACACTTCACTGAGGCAAGCGGGCGGTAACCTCCCTTCAGTCAAAAAGGGAGTCTAGTGACTAAAAAGACTCCCCTTTCTCCCTTTTCTCTCCTTCCAGATTTAGTCTGAGAAGTACAGCAAATGGTCTAGTTTGTACTATGAAGACTTGAAATGTGAAAATGCTGTGTCCCACTCTGCATGGAAGTCCAAAGAGTGACACGTTCCTGGAAGGAAGTTATGGGACACCCCAGTGTCACCTGATAACAAGCAGCATTCCTCTGCACACCTCACTGAGCGCTGCTCTGGAGGAAAAAAGTCCATTTTTCTGGGTTTTTTTTTTCCGGGAGGGGAATTGATTTTACAGCATGAATACTCTGTGGAATGGCAGGTCTGAGGGAAGGGAGCTCTGGGAAACATGAAGAGTGGGCACATGAGGAGGAGCCCAAGACCCTGGAAACGGAGCCCTTCTAGAGATGCGAAGAAAAGAGCGCCCTCCTGCACACGGTGCCAATACTGATTAACCCGGCTCGCCTTGCAACGCTGCTCCGCCTTAAGGGCCTTAAGGGTCAAAAAGCGGAGGGGGCAGTCGGACCAGGCTCAGCACCTCCCTCCTCGGTCAACAGTGCCAGCTCCAGCAGCTCTCTTCCCTTCCACCTGCCACAGTGCTGCTCCAGGAGGCGAAGGTGCACTGAAGCGATTATGTTCCCCAGATCTAAGAGCTGCTTCACAAACAGCATGTGTAATTTCGGTGTGTTACGTATTTCCCAGGTTCCTGAAGTTACCTCCTTGACACGGTTCCGGAGTACCCCCCAGCAAAGTTCAAACATCAACCCTACCACTTGTCACTTAACCTCTCTAAAACCTATTGCAAGAGTTAAAATGAGATCTTGTAGGTAACTCACCCACCAGACAGCAGGAGCTCAGTAAGTCATGGCTGTTATTTGAGGTGGAGGGGGTTCTGGAACTTTTAACAAAGTTTCAAGAAAGCATTTTGCATGTTCAAAAGGTTTAAAACAATCAGAAAATACTACTGATCATTTTTTAGGGCAATTCTCTCCCCCAAAAATATCCAGTGCCTAAAATCCTTGATAAAATAAACTGTAAGATCCATCCTACTGCCCACAACTACGTCATCTGTCTTATTTGGTTAGGAAGTACTGTATTAAGTTTCCTGAAATTCCCAGCCATTCCGCCTGGAGGATTCTAACAGAAATTCCCAGAGAAGGAAAAACAAAAGTATACGCTGGCAATACTAACACACAAGCTAAAAAACACCCATTTCCTTTTTTCACCGGATTCTAACAAGAAGGCAATCAGATGATAAATTTTATCTTTCCACTTCCACAATCTGAATGTCTCTTTTGAGCTACTCTTCACGAATGACCCGGGCGGAACCCAACAGCTCCATTCAGGACCTTTCCCAAGCAAGTTCCCAGCTATGGAGAAAAACTACTTTTAGGTCCCTAAACAAGGAGACAAACCTTGGGGTTTTTTTTTTTAACACAAACAAACGTTTTACATCCTAAACACAGAATCAGAAAATCAGAAGCACGCCCCGAATCTGACTTCTCCCTTCTCGCTGCCCACGTACCCAGCGTCAGGACAGGCTAACGCGCGCCCAGCCCCGCGCGGCCGAGGGATCCGGACCCGCTCCGCCAACGCACGCGGCCCCCACCCCCGACGCGGTCTGAGAGAAGCACCAGCACAGACACGCGCCACGCTACCCGCACCCCCGGCACGAACACACAGCGACACGCCACGCCGGCCTCACCCGCAGCGCCAGCGGGCGGCCCGAGCCCCAGCTTCCCGTTCACGCGCAGCGGGAGGAGGCTGAGGAGGAGAAGGAGGCGGCGGGCCGGGCCGCGGGGGGCGCGCGGCAGCCCGGAGAGCACGGAGCGCCCCCAGCCCGCCGCCGCCGCGCCCGTCCCCGCGCGCCCTGAGCCCTTCGCGCCGCCGCGGCCCCGCACCTACCCGCCTTGCACGCCGGCGCGCTCGGGCTCCGCCGCTCCGGGGAGCCGCGGCTCTGCTCCGGGGACCTCCTCCGGTGCCGGACGCGGGCCGGGGGCGGCGCGGCGCCCGCCTCGCCGGGCCACAGGTGGGTGGGCGACGAGCAGGGCGACGACACGGGGCCCAGCAGCGGCGGCGGGGGCTGCGGCCGCGGGGGGCTCCCGCGCGCCCCGGGCGCGGCGCCGCGCGTGGGGCTGGTGCCGCGCGTGGCCGTCGCGGACGCGCCCGTCTGCGTGGCCACCGTGGGGCTGGTGCGCGCCGCCGCGGGCCCGCCGCCGCCGCCGCCGCGCGTGGGGCTCGTGCTGCGCGACGCGGTGCGCGGGCCGACCCCGCCGCCGCCCGCGGGGCCCGACGCGCTGCCGCCGTTGTTGCCGCCGCCGCCGCCGCCGCTGCTGCTGCTCCGCGTGGGGCTGCCATGTTGCTGCTGCTGCTGCTTCAGCTGGAACGGGACCGTCGCCCGCATGGGCTGCAGGCGGCTCCCGGCGCCCCCGGCCGCGGCGACCGCGCCGCCCCCCAGGGAGCCGGCCGGCGTGGGGGACCCATTGCGCCTCACCCGCTGGGACATGGCCCCTCCCCGGGGGCCGCGCGGGACGGGGGCTTGGCGGGAGGCGGGGGGCAGGGGGAGGCTCTGGAGGCCGGCGGGGAGGCGCTGGCGGCGGGGCGCGGAGGCCGGAACCTGGGGCGCGCGGGCCGCGGCGCGGAGCGAGGTGCTGCAGCCGCCGCCGCCGCTCCTCCTCATCAACAATAGTGTCTCCGCCGCCGGCCCCGCCCCCGCGCGCCCATTGGCGCCGCGTCAGCGCGCTCGAGCCGCTCCGCCGCGCCCATTGGCTGCGAGCGGCTCGGTCGGGGCCCCGGGGCCTTAGAGAGCCCGGGTTTGCGCGGAGACCGTCTGCTCTTTAAAGAGAAAGAGGCCCGCCCCCGGGGGCGGGGGAGGAGACGGCCGTGTGTGGAGTGTGCGCGCGCGCCTGTGTGTGTACACGTGCGGGTACACGCGTGCGCGCCCTGGCCGCGCGCCTCCGTCCGTCTCCGCCGGCGGGAGCCCTGGGGACTCGGGCCGCGGAATCTTGCCAAAGGGAACGTCCCGCAGCGGAGCGGTCCCCAGGGATGCGTGAGGTCTTCGCAGCTCGTTTCCCTCCCTCGCTGTTCACTGGCCGAGGCCGCGTCCGTGCGTGTCTTTCTGGCTTTTTTCCCTTGATCTTTTTGTTCTGTCCTATTTCCATCAACGTTTGGGCAGGGCTCAAAGGAGAAGAAATTTAATTAATCTTATTGACATTTTACATCTCGTCTTTTTGTAGGCTCTACAAAGAGCCAAATCTCAGAAAGATTAAAATTTCTGGTTAGACTGTGGTTTTAGATTGTACCTGTGAAGTCCGATCACCAAATGCTCTTGCTACCCTCCTGTAGCTCAAGTAATCAAGAATTTATTTTAATCAGCTGCTTCACAGCTCCCTGGTATCTTGGGAAGATGTCCACTACCTTACAAGTTTGTGAAGTGCCATGGTTTACGAAGGGCTTCACTGGATCCTCACAATCGTTATTTGAGGCAATTGGACCAGCCATTCACGTTTTTGCCTAGTGGAGGGAACAGGTCTTTGTAGCCTGGGCCAGAACAGCCGGAAAGAAAGCAGTAACACTAGTTCTAAAATGCCTCAGGGGCTCCTCCTCCCTTACCCCAGAGACTCACCTCTCAGGCCGTAAATTGCCTGTCCATGACCTCTTTCCTCTTTACCACTGTATGAGATGTACATTCTAGACAGATTTCATCTTGCGAAAACGTGGGAGTGGAGGGCGCGGTATGATTCGCTCTGGACCTGAAATTCTACCAGGAGCCTGGGCACTGTGGTGGAAAGCCTTTGAAGACCTGGAGAAGAGGTTCAGATCCCAGATACACGCTTCCTCTGTGACAGTGGATAGGTCACTAGCCAGTTTCCTTATCTGTAAAATGTGGTTAAACAATACCATCTCCTTCATACAATTGTAGTTATTAACCAAGGGTTAAATGAGAATGTGTCGTGTAGGACGTGCTCGGCACTTCCAGAGTCCCCGTGTGGTTCAGAGGCCAACAGCTCTCCTTATCGCCCATTCCCCTTTCCCCTCCTCTCTCACCCACCACAGAGAGACCCGGGACCCTTAGCCCAGAAACCTGTCTTAAGTTGGCTGGTGCTCTGGATACACCTGACTCGCTGTCGGTCCCACAACCTGGAGTGAAAAACAGCTTCTCACGAGCTGGGACACATAGGAATCTGCCAACCAGATCCGTGCAGAGAGCTGATGGTCTTGAAACGGGTAAGAGGGAGACAGGCCTTTAATAAGGATGTCGTGGAAGCTGTGTCTGGCCCTTTGTCCCGTCAATACGTATTTACTGAATTAAACGAGGGAGCTCAGCAGCCCTGGTATCTTAGGCTTCCTAATCAATTACTTTTGATGTTGCCAAACTAGAGGCCTGTTTATTGGTGGCATGAGACTTTCAGCTTTTCTGAGCTAAAGTATAGATTTCAGCACAGAAGTTCGTGAAATCAGAGAGTTAAAGCGTTCTTATCCCAACCAGGAGCTCACCTTTTGCTTCTAGTCAGGTTTCCTATAGAAACTCAAACTCCACAGCTCCAGAAAATGCCTCTTTTTCATCATTTTTGACAGCTAACCTCACTCATCAGTTTGGGGCTCCACTTTAAACAAATGAGAGCACTTCAGCTGAAGCGGCATCAACCACTGCAGCCCCCTTTGTACTAAAGGCTATTTGTGATGACGTGTAAATGAAACTTTGAAGGTATGAAATCATCTAGGAATGCTCAAAAAAACAAAAACAAAAACAGCCGTGCTTGGATACCTTAGAACTCTTCAGCCTGTTTTTAAGATCTAATGGCAATGCATGAAAGCATCGTGTACCCTTGCCCTCGACTTCATTATCTGCTGTTGGAGATTCAGTGTGCATCAAGGTGACGTATTAGTGTTCATTTTGCTAGTTTATCTCTGAGGATAGTCCTTGTATTTCAAAGATCAACAAAATAAACATGTCTCCCTCCAGTTTAACCCTGTTCTTTTTAGGATATAATTCAAATTTTCCGTTTTCTACCCAAAGATAAAATGTGACTTTATGAAGTTGAAGAAGCAACATACTGGGATGGGTTTATCTGTATTTCAGCTCCACAAGACAAAATTAGGTAGGATCATTCGCTTCTGCGCTTTTTTAACTCTTTAAAATGATCTTGTAATGGTAAAGGAGAGTAAGTTTTGAGAAAAAGTTTATCTTCCTGTAGTTTTTTTTCTTCCTTTAGTTTTAGTAGAATCAGCTATACACTTTTATAAATCTCTAAAATGTCATTGAACGGAACATTATGCAGCCACTTAAATGATAATAATGAGGTCATAAATTCCTTTCACTTTAAAATGGAAAAAAGAAAAATTATGCATCCATTTTAGCTGCAATAATACAAAAATGTTCATGCATTATAAGCAAACATTGGAGGGTAAAATACTGGTAAGAAAATAAAATAGTGATTTTTAAGGTGGGATTTTGGGAGGTGGTTTTCTCCCCAAGAAATGTTGATATACGATTTCCTAATAAAAGGAGAGAATTATCAGAACTTAAACTGCTGAGAGATGTTCTTTACTCAAAATCTGACTGCCTCTTCGCTGAGACTTGCCTTAGACCATTTCCTCAAGGCCTGCCGTGGCACCACGTGTTCTGGTGTTATTCTTACTTCTCTGACTGCTCCTAGGTCACTTCTGCTGGCTCCTTCTCCATCTGACCCTTCAATGGTGAGAGGACCTCAGGATGCCATCTCAAGCCTTTCATTCCACTCACTTCCCAGACTGATAGCTTCATTTGTGCCCAGAATTCCACTGATGATCACGCTGCCATCTATTCAACCACCTGCTTAGCATCTCTCCTCATATATCTCACAGGTGCCTCAAACCTTGTCCACAACTGAATTCATCATCTTCCCCCCACTCATCCACCAACAACACCTGCCTCCTCTTCCAGTTTCCCATTATCTCAAAGATCGGTGCCATTGTCTACTCATGGGTCTAAATCAAAACCCTGGAAGTCATCTTGGCTCTCCTGCTCCCTTATGGCAAGTCCAGTGAATCACCATATCTTAACGACTCCAGCTTCTAAATCTCTGGTGACTCTACCACTATTCTCCAGACCCACCCTCTCTCCAGCCACTTCTCTCTTCTCCAGCCTGTGCTCTTATGCTAATCCAGCCAGTCTTCCTGGGTCATCTCTGCCCCTGCCTGCTTCTCCAAGCTCTCCATTCCCCATCTTAATCCATTCCCAACACATCTCTGGTAGCCCTTTAAAAACACAGATTTAAGGGGCTGGCCCCGTGGCCGAGCGGTTAAGTTCGTGCGCTCCGCTGCAGGTGGCCCAGTGTTTCGTTGGTTCGAATCCTGGGCGCGGACATGACGCTGCTCATCAAACCACGCTGAGGCAGCGTCCCACATGCCACAACTAGAAGGACCCACAACAAAGAATATACAACTATGTACCGGGGGGCTTTGGGGAGAAAAAGGAAAAAAATAAAATCTTTAAAAAAAATTAAAAACACAGATTTAATCACCTTACTCTGCTGCCTAAAGCTTTCCCTTTCTCTTAGGATGAAGCTCCCAATCCTGAGACTCAGCACACGTCCCATGGCCTACCGCTTCCTCTCTAGGCTGTACCCATTCTGGTCTTCTTTGATTTCCTGTAAATATCCCATACTCTCATCCTGAGGCCTTCACACTCGTTATTTCCTCTGCCTGGAACACTCCTCACTCTTGTCCACTTGGCCAACTCTTATCAGTTTTTAGATCAGCGAGGCCTGGATTGTCTCCCTCCCCGCTTGACTTAGCTTCCCCAGGTTTACAGTAACACCGTACTTCCCTGTTGTAGTCATCATAACACAACTCTTTGTTCAGTATCTGGATTTCCTTCTCAATGTTAAGCTTTACAAGAGCTTGTTCACTCAACCGATGGTCACTGGCAGCCTCTATGCACAGAGCACTGGCTCTACAGCGATGAAGGAACCCACTGGCTCCTCATTCTCTCGGACGCACATCTGCTGGACAGACAATGAGCAAAATAGCCATGTGTGCACACACACATGAATAAATTACCAACTGCAAAGTTCTGTAAAGGAAACCACAGAGTGCCATGAAAGAAAGCAACAGTGGAGATCTAGCTAAGCTAGATAGAAAGGTCTTTTTGAAAAGGTGACATTTAAGATGAGACCTAAAAGATAAGAATGAGCCATCCATGAACAAAACATTCCAAACAGGGAATAGCTGTGTAGAGACTAATAAAGGAAAAAGCTCTGTGGGTTTAAAGAACCAAAGGAAGACCAGTGTCAGCAAACGGGAGGGTAGTTCAGATATGAGATTAGAGATAGAGGCTAGATGATGTAAAGATTATAACAGATGCCAAAAATTAAAAAAAGCTATCTAAGATTTACTGATATCCACGAAATAAGTGCAAAAGGGAAATTTCTGTGCATAGGGCTCAGTAAACATGTTAAAAAAAATCTTGATCCAACTCTCCAAGTTCTACTCATCGCAGCACAGCAACAGTCTCCACTCTCTCTTCTTCCTAAACATTACCCCCAAAACGTGGCTCCTCTTTCTTTGGCCTCATTCTCTCACCTTCAAGAGTCCATTCTTGCTCCTTGAACAACTCCCTGCCTTTGCTAATGTAAGTCCCTCTATCCTTCCTGACTTCACCATTTCTGCAGCTCCACCAATTGATCTTGCTCGGCACAACAGAAGCCCAGAGCCCAGGGGCGGAGTCTTCCCAGAAAGGGATGGGAATGAAAAAATACTTCCACTTTCAGTTTTGTTTGTGTTTGTTATCACTACTCTAGCTGTTCCTTTCATGCTGAGAATCCATTCTGGCCACCGTGTGGAGAATGGCTTGCTGGGAGCAAGAAGCAGCAAGAAGTAGTGAGAAGCCTATTGCAAAAAAATCTGAGCAAGGGGGATTGCAGAGAGGAAAACATGGATGGAGTCAAGATCCACCTTCCAGGTCGAACTAATTGTCTTGCAGGTGATAGATGAGGGAGAGGAGCCCTCAGGAAGCCCCCCAGGTCTCTAGCTTGACCACCGTAGTAGTTGGTGGTCTGTTTGTAGAAATGAGGAGGAGGGGAGGGAGGAGTAGCCTCGGGATGGAAATCAGCCTAGGTCTGGACATATTACATTTGAGTTTCCTATGAATTACTTAAAAGGAGTCATTGAAAAGGCAGCCACATAGATACGACTCAAGTTCAGAGAGGTCAGGCCAGGAGGTATAAATCTGGGAGTTTTCAGCATATATTTGCAGCTGTGTGAGCAAATGAACCCACCCAAGGACTTACCACTACTTCTCCGTCTTAGCACAGAGCCTGGCACACACTAAGTGCTCAGAAACATCGTAATTTAAGCTCCTGTCTGTGTTTGTCACCCTCGTATCCTCGTGCCTAGGACAGTGTCTGGCATATGGCAGGGACTCCATCATTTCCTGTGAATGGAATGAATGATTTAGCAGCTGTGGCATTCACGGCAGTAAAACAGTGTCCCTCAACTCCGAAGACGACTTGCTTTCACCGTAGGCTGGTGCTCCGGTTCAGCAGGTAGTCTCAACAACCTGGTGAGAAAGACAGGGGCGTGCTCTCCTCATGAGAGAAAAGAGGACACTAAAGAGGTTATGTGGCTTGCCTGAAACTAGAGCCTGCGTCTTTTGACTCATATTCCGGCAATCTTTCCCCATAGTAGGGATGAGTCTCGACAGACTAGCAGCTGCTCCAGATGTTTTCTACCTACCAATTAACATATGCTGTGAAGAAATTAAAAAAGAAAAACTGAATAAATTAGGTTTGGAATTGGCGAGTACTGCCACTTACAACAATCTTCTACTATTCTGCCATGGAAGCTTTTCCATTAAGATTCAGCTCAATGACCGTATGGCCTTCTCCAGTTCCCAAAGAAGGGCATTGGCTCCCTCCTCCTCTTGTTTGCTGAGGTTGTGCTGTCCGAGATTTGGTTCCCACTATACCAGCAGTTTTGTTTCTTTTCAGAAACTCTTCAATCTATGTGCTGCAAGACACATTAATGAACAAAGGCATGGTGTAGAACCGTGCACACTGCCAACAGAGCTGCTCTTCTCTCTTTGAGGATTATAGTTATGTAATGCTTGTATGTGCATGCATAGGGTGTTTTGGAAATTCTCCCAAGAAACTGGCCTCTGAAAAGAGGAACTGGGCGGGGTAGGGGCGGGAAGAAGATGTTCTTATTTGTGCATACTCTTTGTACTATTTTTAAGGTTTCTTGTTGTTGTTGTTTTGGGTTTTTTTGTGAAGAAGATTCACCCTGAGCTAATCCTCCATTATGGATCCTCCATAATGGATGAAGATTCATCCATTGCCAATCCTCCTCTTTTTTTTTTTGGCTTGGGGAAGATTAGCCCTGTGCCAATCTTCCCCTACTTTGTACATGGGATGCCTCCACAGCATGGCTGATGAGTGGAGTAGGTCTGCAATGGGGATCCAAACCCATGAAGCCTGGGCTGTTAAAGCAGAGTGCACAGAACTTTAACCACTCGGCCACAGGGCTGGCCCCTATTTTTTAAGTTTTTAAAGCATGTTAAGCTATTAGTTTTCAGCAAAAAAAAATTTAATGTAAAAAAATTAATCTCAGAAACTGAGGTTATTTTGGTGAACACTAAAGTTTGAAATTAGGACTTATAAATGATAATTGCAATCTTATGTAAGCTTCAGTATCCAAAATATTTCTTTATTTTGTTTAGATTGAATAATATTGAGAAATTTCTGATCAACGAAGATAAGTAATTGCAAATGGTAACTGTTCTTTTCATTGCTTTTCAACTAGGTAGATTCAGAAATTTGAAACAAGAATAATGGGAAATGTTTGTTGGAAAAAATAATCAAGTGGGGAACAGATGGAGGTTTGGAGGACACGAGAATGCCAGAATATCGATAATTGTTGAAGCTGGATGATGAGTATACAGTTGCTCATTATTCTGTTGTTTACTTTGTATCTGTTTCAAAATGTCCATAATAGAATGTTTTAAAAATTGTGTTCATAAAAATAGCCAACAACTGCTCACATGCTTTATTATAAAAGTCAGACAAACACTGCACACTTACAAAGCTCTAAATTCAAGGATCTGCAAAACCCTCTCTACCCTACCTGCACGTCACACATTTTATTGCACGTAAGAATGCACATCGAGGGCCAGCCCACTGGCACAGCGGTTAAGTTCGAACGTTCCACTTTGGTGGCCCAGGGGTTCACCGGTTCCCATCCTGGGTGCTGACCTACGCACTGCTTGTCAAGCCGTGCTTTCAGGCGTCCCACATATAAAATAGAGGAAGATGGGCACAGATGTTAGCTCAGAGCCAGTCTTCCTCAGTAAAAAGAGGAGGATTGGCTGCAGATGTTAGCTCAGGGCTAATCTTCCTCAAAAAAAAAAAAAAAAGAATGTACATCGAGCAGATGAACTTCAACTTTGTTGTATATTTAATTGTGCTCAGCACATATATGCTGTGATCACATAGTCACCTGTAGATTTTTCTGTAAGCAGACATGTGCAGACTGAGTTTTTTAAAAAGACTAATGCAAAGCTACACCTTTCGAAGTAATGATATATTTACAATAAATTCAAATATATGCTCAGAAGTGACAGGAAAAGTTTAATGCTAACAGCAACATAAAAAAAATAGTTTACCTGATCATAAACATTAACGAGTGGTGGTCCCAATGTATTAAAAGGTATTATATTAAATTAATTGATTTTATTACTAGGTTTTTATTATTAGTTTTTTTAGTATTTAAAATATATTTTTAAAATGAAATTCAGAGTAAACATCTACTCCACTCCTGAAGCACAGGGTAGCCTAAAAACCATTCCGCTAGACTGTGATAAAATTGAAGGCAGGAAATGTATTTTATTAATCTCTGTCTCTCCAATACCAAACACAATAGTTTGATGAGTGAATATTGTTAACTGAAGGTATGGAAAAATCGATTTCTAAGCCCAAAAGTAATCTTATTAAAAATTCATCTGTGCTGATTTTTCTGAGTACATAAAGTCGATCCTCATTATAAACAATTCAATACAGAAATTTTTAGTTAGACAATAAGAATCTGCAGTTCCCCAATCTTTCATTTTTCTATGTATAAAGTATATATTTATAAGAATTTTTTTACTTTAAAAAATAGGATCACATTATGGATACAATTTTTCAAAGCTGTTTTTTGTCCTTTATCTAGGACATCTTTTCATTCAGTATACATCTAGATTCTACCTCATTCCTTTTAAAGGACACATAGTATTCTATCATGTGGCAGTACCATGATTGAACCAATCTCCTACTGATGGACATGTAGGGTATTTTCAGCTTTTTGATGTGACATACAATGGTGTAATGACATCTTTACACTTATACTTTGCATTCTTGTGAGAGTATTTTAAATTCAGTGTTGTATAAAGCAATTTGTATACACAGATTAAGAAATCAAATAGCTTTGGAAGGCTGATTTTCTTAAGTAGTCATTTGCTTCATTTTCATTGCTCTTCCCAAACCCCCCAAAGAATTGTTAAACCTCTCTGAGGATGATTAGTGGTTTGTTTTTCCCTGAAAGACGTGCTAATGGAGCTTCTTTTCCCTGTTCTGTTTATACCAGCTAGGTCCTAGGGCTTCTGCATAGCTCTCAGCCTGCGACTTCCCTTCTCTTCTGGGCTGTGTGTGTATCATGTCATTCAACCCAGAGTCTTCTCTTTTTTTTTATTTGCTTGTTTACTCCTTGGTTTTGTAAGGGCTTCCTAAGAAAGGCTGTGTAGAAGGTAAATTTTTTGAGACATTGTGTGTTTGCAAATGTCTTTATTCCATCCCTATATTTGATTGACGATCTGGCTTGGACAGAATGTTTCCTCAGAAATTTGGAGATCTTGCTCCATTGTCCTCTAGCGTTCGGTCTTGCTGTCGATCACTCCAATGCCATTGTGATTTCTGATCCTTTATATATGATCTGTTTTTTCCTCTTTTAATTCCCTAGGACGGACACCAGATGTTTTTCAGATGGGAAAATGTTATTGTATTATTCTTTGATAATTCATTTCCCTTCACACACTAGCCCTGCCCTGACCTGAGAGAATGACCCCTGTGGACTGTAGACTCTGTCAGCTGGTTTATGATTAGGCTTGGCCACTGCGAGCTCAGATCACAGGAAGAGAATGAAGTCAGAGTGTTTCTGCCCCGCCGCATCCCTGATGCAGCGCCACGTCTCAGGCAGTGGCTCTGTCTCCACTGGAAGGCCCTTTCTCCTGGGCTCCAGTTCTCACTGGGCTGCGCTTCCACCACCTCCTCCAGCCTTGCCCCTTCATCCCTGGGAGTGTGACAGCTCCCCATTGCTGCTGGTCTCTGGGCACCATCCCACCTTATCGCTTGCCTTAATCCTTCCTGCTCACACTTCCATAAGTAGTCTCTTCGCAAAAGTCTCTGTACCTGAACCGTGTGGGGTGAACTGGATTTGCTGTTGGCACTCTGACTGATACAACGTGTTCTCTCTCTCAGTCACTCTCTCTCTGCATCTCTGTCTCTCCGTTTTCAAGAAAGATTGTGCTTCCTGGACTGACCCTCTCACGCTCTCTTCCATTTTCCATTTCTAAGTCATCTCTTGGATCTACGTCCTGGGAAGTTTCCGTGTCTTCATCTTCCAACTTTCTACGAATTCTTATTTCAGCAATCGTACTTTTCATTTCCAAGAGCTCCCTTTATTCTCTGATCATTCCTTTTAATTATAGCTTTTCATTGCTGTTTATTCATGTTTCATGGATATAATTTATTTGTCTTCCTGCATTGTCTCTGTTTTCCAAAATTCCTTTGTTTTGGTGTCTGCCTTTCAGGATGGAGACATTCCTCAAGTGTCAAATGGCTTTCACATAGCAGCTCATTGTTCGCTCTGTGTCCTCAAAGGGGTCTTGTCCCTTGGTGGGCTTTATTTTGGGGTCATCAAGCAGGAATTCACCTGCTGCACTGTAGGGCCCTCAAATGTCATTTCTCTCCTGCTGGTCAATTTTTCCAGAGGAGAACCCAACAGTTTCTTGCCTGGGATTCTTGGAGCCAAGTGCAGGGAGAGGCTGAGCAGCTTCCAGTTCAGAATAGACTTTCATTTAATGGGAAGATTTTTCTGGAAGAATTTCCTTGAAGTGAAATTGTGGTATCCAAGGGTATGCGTTTTAAAATTTGATACATTCCAATGCAATTTTTGGAATCATCCAAAGAAAAAAGTTTAATATGGTTTAAAAGAACCAAGAAAATGCATTTTATAAGCTTAAATGTCAGCAGGGTTTAATAAAGTACTTTCCTTATGGAATTAACGTTCCAAGAGGTGAAATAGACGAAAATAAATTCTTCTTTTCCATGGGTCCTACTCGGCTTCAGAATTAGTGCCAACACAGGCTATTTGAAATATTAAATTTCTTTTTTTTTTTTTAAGATTTTATTTTATTCTCTTTCTCCCCAAAGCCCACTGGTACATAGTTGTGTATTTTTAGTTGTGGGTCCTTCTAGTTGTGGCATGTGGGACACCGCCTCAGCATGGCCTGATGAGCCATGCCATGCCCACGCTCAGGATCCGAACCGGGGAAACCCTGGACCATCAAAGTGGAGCGGTGAACTTAACCACCAGGCCACAGGGCCGGCCCCTGAAAGATTAAATTTCTCATCTTTCTAGAAAACAAAATGAGATTCTCCAAAAAAGCCATGTGATTGGTATTGCAGTAGAGGAAAAAGGAAACCTATGAAGAGGTGCTTTGCCTTCTTTATCTATAAGGACCTAAGGAAGCAGCAGCTAAAAAAAAAAATGCTTCAACCAGATGATCTTAGGTAACTGATGTTTGAGTTTATGACTTAACTGTTTGTGGGAGATCTGATGTCAGGGTGGTGATTACTCTCTAGGTTATGAGAATAGCTAGGGCAAGAAACTATTCCAACACACGCCAGAGAGAGGCAGGCCACAGAACATGAAGATACATTACTTCTAGGGTCCCTAAATTATATACAGATCACAACTGACCTGTAGGAGCTAGCTCTATGCTAATCAAAGTAGGTTTTCCTTTTTTAAAATTGCTGACCATCCTACCCCATTAGGTTGCCCCTTATTTTGTCCTAAATCCTCCAGTACACAGCAGACAGTAAGAAACTCTTCATGAACTCTACTCCAGAGAGGCCGACACTCAGCCAGAAATAGACATTTCCCTTCCAAAATGATTGCAAGGAGGTCTTCAAGTTTTCTGTCTCTATGGCGACAGCTTGATGGAGATCGTTGAGGACCAGTACATGAAATATGCCTTGCCCTTTCAAATTCTGTAACAACCACTCTACATGAGCTTCAGACATTAATCATTGCTGTGTGATAGCAATCACTTTACTGTTGCTGAACTGGAGCTGGATTTCTTAACAGAGGGAAACACAAGAGAGAAAATACATCCACTCTACATTGCACCAAACCAATTCCTTCTTACCTATCCTTTTACTCTGTAGATATAGTTAAATTTTGCTTAAAGAAATGCAGTTAAATGCTGGACATTGGCAAATGTACAGTCTGAGCACTGGTTCATAGTCAACAAAATCTGAGCTTCTGCTATGTACCAGATACTGTGTTCTATTCAGATACTCATCACTATCAATAAATATTTGTGAATGAGTAATTTTAAGAGCACGCATATCACCAAGGATTACCGCTATCTTTTCTCGGTTTCATTTAGCCTGCCAGAATACAGACAGAATTCAAAGGGCGGAGTGCCAAATCACTACTTCCTGTTACACACAGTGGGAAGTAGCTAAGCTTCCTATTTATGTGTCAGCGGTCAGTTGGGAGAGTTAACCGAGCCATGTACCCTGTGAGATGACTTAGACAGCTACCATGTAAATAAACTTAACCACTTGCCCCTCCCATGTGGTGAAAGCATAGGCCTGCCCAGACTTGATATTTAGAAAACTAAAATAAGACTCCTTGTTTGACTCAGCTCCTAAGTAGTTATTACACATGGAGTACAAAGACCTTTTCTTGGAGCTCTCTCGAGGGAGAAAAGGACTTCAGAGGACTAGCAGCTCTTTGACCTATGAACAAGGACAATCACCTATCACGTTATTGTTTTATGGGGTTTTTTTTTAAGCAATGTCCTTTAAAATCTTCTCTACTAACTCCGTTTTAAGTACAGACCGTTCGGAGGGAGACTTCAGCGTAGATTGCTTCTCAGTATGTGCACCGTCTATTAATAGTAAGGATGAGAAAGAGGAAACCAAAAGGGAAGTCAAATTCAGGCTCAATGTATGAGTTAATAAAATGTCAATTCCATTCCTCCTTGCCCGCAACCCAAGAGGCTCTCCACTAACGAAAGTCTGAGCTTCCCTCCCTTTCCCTCACTTCTAGCATGATTTCTCTTTAATGCTCTGTAAGGCTGGCGTTTCCAGTTGACTCTTCTCTTAGGAACTACCCCCAGTTTCTCATCACTTCCCACAGTGTGATTCTACTGATCCCTAAATCTTCTGTAACACAAGAGCAAAGGACTAGTGAGTGATAAATAACCTTAAACCAAATTTCCCCTTTTTCTTATTCTGGCAATTACAGCACTATTCTGCCAGGACTCCAGATTCTAAGACATAGGATGATAATAATTTTATTGATAGTTGACATCTGTTGAACACTCACTGTAGGTCAGGCACTGGGCCAAGTACTGTACATACCATAACACATTTATACTTTACAACAACGTTATACACAGGCACTATTGTCCCCATTTTTATGGATAAGAGAAGGAGGGGTAGCATTTTAAATGGATTGTCCAGGTGTGCATACCTAGTAAATGCCACAAGCAGAATGAAATCCCAGGAAGTCTGAATCTAGAGGTCACACTTTCAACCTCTGCACGAGGGTAATTTTCTTCCTTACTCTTTGACTTCAGAGATGCAGTCTAATAGTCTAACAGAGTAGTTAAGTGGCTTTGGAGCCAAAGTCCCTGAGTTCAAATTCCAGTTCCTCACTTACAGTTGCATGATCTGGCTTGTTATTTAATTTCTTCTCACACAGTTCTGTTGGAGTTTGAACTCATCAATTCACATAACAAGCTCATAGAAAGGCGCTCAGTGACTGTTGGCTTTTGTTATTGCCCGCGCCTTGGTCAAGCCCTGCTGCCTGGTTTCTCCTCATCCCGCCTCTTCATCTCCACAGCTGCAGCGCTGACCTGGGCCCTGCCACTAACTTTTCCATATTAGTTCGTCTACAGCAGGCAGATTGATCTTCCTGAGACGATTTCACGAGAAACCTCCAGTGCCTCCCTATCACAGATGTTATCAGATCCGAATTCCTCGCCTTTGCCTTCGGGTGTATTTCTACAAATTCTCTCGCTGACCTTCCTCATTCCCTCTCTGCTCAAGCCCTATTCACGTAGCTGGCCATGTGATTTTTTAGTTTGCGTCTTTTGTATTTTCTGGAATATGACAGTGGGGCTTTCTTTAATCATTTAAATCTTTCATAAAAATGTTCTTGATTCCTCTAGGTAAGTATGTTAATATATTCAATTAAACTTGCAGTGACTATTCTTCTAAGAAACCTTTTCTGGCTAACTCCACCCCAGCTTGATCATGCCAATTAGCTTCTACACCTGTCTGAAAACACTCTGCATTATGTTAATCTGTACTTGTGTAGCACTTTGTGTTTGTACACATCCTCAAGTCTTTCCTGGGCAATTTTTTCAGTTCTCCAGGCCAGAGATCCTGACTTTTCTTCTTTTCCAACCTTGCCTTCATGCCTAAGGCAAGTGCTTCATAAATGCTGTTGAGTGATTGACAGTGTGAAATAGTTGATGCAAGAGAGGAAGGTCTGTTAAAGCCAAACAAAGGAATGCGACACTGGGCCTTCTGTTGCTTTGAATGCAGGTAACAAGTAACTGCGTTCTGCAGCTTTGCACATCAGGGCACTTTTCAGAATAAGGCAGGCCACTTGCCTCTGACAAACAGGGCATCCTTTCAACCGCAGCCAGAAAGCTGATCTCTTGATTCTCCATTCCTGGGCGTGTAGGCTTGCAAGCAGAGGAAGGCAAGGAATAGGCTGCCATGACATGTCCAGGGGACTTTGCCGAGACAACACAAAGCCAGTAACCCCGCAGTGGGGAGAGGAGTCAGGTTGCAACTAACTCCTCGTCCCCTGCTTTAGCAGAGTCAGCAACCTGGCAGCTTTCCCTCCCTCTACTTAGAGAAAATGATCCCCCTTCCAGGCACCTCCCTGGATCCCTGATCCTGAGGAGACCCTATGCCCTCTCTCCCCTTTCCACAAGAAGCAAAACAAGAAAGCATCCACGGATACTGTCCACCTCTGGATGAGTGATGGATAGAGGCGAGAAGGTCAAGAGATTTTCAAAGTAACACTTGAAAGGGGACCCAAAGGAACTGAGTCATAGATCACCTAAAACCATTGTGCCAATTACTTCTTTGGTAGAATGACAAATGGAAGATAATAACTGAAACCATTGAAATGAAAATTAATCATTGCAGTTATACCAAACAGAGCAGAGAAGGCCTGTCAACATTCACACAAAAATGTAAGGGTGACCAAATTCCATGGGGCTGAGGTGTGGCTTTTACTTTAAAGGTGGAAAAAAATTTTAATTCTTCATAATTCAGAAGTGGAAACAGGGAGAACCAAAGGTAGTCCAAGTTCCATGTTTTATAAATGAGGAACTGAGGCCCAGAGAGGAAAATTAACTTTCCCAAGGCCACAGGAGCAGTGACAGAGCCAAGATGCGAGCCCGGGTCTCCTGATGGTCCAGTGCAAGGTACATCCACCGAGCGGCAAAGAAGCCTGCGATCGGGCAAGGCTCTCACCCTCAGCTAAGGCCCAGAGAACGTGAGTAAACATGATCCATTCCCAGAAAGACAAAGGTCCATCCCCACCGTGTTGGGCCACAATACAAGCCCAGGTTTTTCTAAAAGGACCAAGTTCTCTGATTTGCGTGTTGATCTCATGTCCAAGTGAGAGAAAAAAAAAAGTGTGTGACGAGAAAGAGAGAGAAAGAAAAGAGAAAAACAAAACCAAACAGTATAACCTAGAGCAGACGCAGTCTTCTTAGTGGCTTAGGGGTGTTTGGTGGCAAACTAGGAGCCGGGAGGATCTGGATTCTCCTGCCTCTGTCTCGGACACTCACCAGCTCTGAAGAGTCATTTAACCTCTGTGGGCCTCAGTTTCCACCTGCAAAATGAAAGTACTCTATAGTAAATCATTTCTAAGTCCTCTTTATCTCTAATATTTTAGAATAATGTTAGAACAGTATTCAAGCCTTGTGACACTAAGAGAATTTTATCATATCCCAGATTAGTAACAGAAAAACATATATAAAATGAGGGTGGTGAGCAAATAGGTGGCTGATTGTGAATTCAATCACTCAGATATTTATTCTGAGCATGCTCTATGCCGGGCCTAGGACTCTGAAGACAAAGAAGACACGGCCCCTGCTCTCAGGGAGCTGTCGGCTTGGAGGAAAGACCTATGAGACTCTGTATTCCCAATAATCTCTTATCTAAGTGCTATCTAGGTCTGACCAAAGATCAAACAAAATACAATCTGTTCGGGAGGGTTTCGCCAGAGGCACCTTGGTAGGCAACTTCCTGGTATCTTTTCCCTTCTTACGTCTCCACCAACTCCCATTACTGTATCATAAGCAGAAAGAG
This sequence comes from Equus asinus, assembly GCF_041296235.1. NCBI lineage: Eukaryota > Metazoa > Chordata > Mammalia > Perissodactyla > Equidae > Equus > Equus asinus. The sequence continues at coordinate 137,505,338 of NC_091793.1, read as the reverse complement.
CTGCCTGGCCCCTGCAGGAACTCGCCTGCAGAGCATCCCTCATTCACGCTTACCAGCCAGATGCGTAGTAGGTCAGACACTGTACTATCAAAGCTGTTCACCAAGAGTATTGTAAATAATAGATGTAAATAGTCATTAACTCGAATTGTATTCTGGGTCAAAGCAAAATGCTACAGTTCATCGTTACTAGAGTTCATGCCCATTACTCTGCTCTGAAAATGGACAAACCCGAGTAGGCATCTGTTTGTTGGATACACTGAGGGCAAGAAGTGGTCTATGAAATATGTGCCTCTGCAGAGGATGCTCAATTCTAGCGGTATTCTCAAGACTTGTCAGACGTGCCAGCAAGGTGCTTCATACAAGATACCCTCTCTAGTTTAAGTTCAAGTTCTGCTATTGTTGCATACTACCTACTCAACAGGTGTAGTGACGCGAAATCTATCACTGCTGCGTGTCACGCCCAGGAGAGAAACTGCATCTCTGTTCAGCAGACAACCATTTCAGTGGGCATGCAGGTCTATCATGGAAAGCGGAAGCTTCACAAGTGGAGTCATGCACACAGGCAACCTTGAATTACTTTATGTCTTAACTTAGGTGTTGTCCTTCTACTCAAACAATACCTATTTTGTGTGTAAATTACCCACATTACAGAAGTGGGGGAAAGGGGAAGAGAGGCAGGCCTAGAAGAAAATACCTGGAGTGGCAGGCCCAGCCTCTGAAAAAATAACAGACTTTAGAAGAAAAATGTTGACAGTCAATTCTCCCATGAATGAGACATGAATAGGCACCTTCTGCCTCTCCAGCTAGAAATCACAGCGATCGATCGGGACTTTGAACACATTCACCCTCCTCTCCTTTTTGGGAACCCACCCCATTTAAAAAAACATTCTCTACAAGTTTGAAAATAGAGTTCTGAGCCTGTCTGATCATAAGCCCCAAACCAGGATGAATCACTCAGTCATAATGTCGCTGGCTTCAGCAATGTCCTATGATTAAGCAAAAACCTTTCCAAAAAGCCTCCAAAAAAGAATAAAAGTACACTGAGCAGTTCACTGCGCATTAAATGAGCAGGCCATTACTATGTAGGGGCAAATAGAAACAGTAAAGAACGTTGCATAAGCTTTCACATCCCACTGAAAGTCACCCTAGCAGCAGGAAAGCAAAAATGGCTGCAGGAAAACTACGTGACCAGAGCACTGTTCTCTAAAACGTGCTGCAGCCACCTGGGGGGGGGGGGGTCTTTCCTCTTCTTTCTTTCTTTCTTTCTGTTTTTTTGAGGAAGATTAGCCCTGAGCTAAGGTCTGCTGCCAATCCTCCTCTTATTGCTGAGGAAGACTGGCCCTGAGCTAACATCCAAGCCCCATCTTCCTCTACTTTATATGTGGGATGCCTACCACAGCATGGCTGACAAGTGGTGGGTAGATCTGCACCCGGGATCTGAACCGGTGAACCCCAGGCCACCGAAGCAGAACGTGCAAACTTAACCGCTGTGCCACCTGGCCAGCCCCCACTCTTCTTTCTTTTTGTAGGGTGTTTGTGTCACAGGGGGTTCTTTTAAAATATTGTACAAACATTGCGAAAAAATTAAAATGTGCAGTTAAGCAATAAATAAGTAAATAGAAATAAAACAAAGGAATATCATCCCCCCAATATTATTACCATTAACTGTTCCAGCCATTTTTCTGTGCATTTGTGTATACATATTTCACACATACAAAGAACAAGAATCATACCACATATGTTATTTTGTAGCCTGTTCTTTTTGCTGAGCAACATACATCATGAAATTCTTTCCATGTAATGTATATTTCTAGGGCTATTTTTAATAACAGTATTAAAAATTTGCGTGTGAACTAGAAAATATGGATGCACCATTGTGTGAATGCATCCTGATTTCTTTAGCTAATTCCCACTTCTTGGATTATGTTGTGTCATGGGCTGAATCACGTCCCCCTAAAGTGTATATGTTGAAGTCCTGACCCCCAGCATCTCAGAATGGGACTGTACTTAGAAACGGGTTTTTAAAGAGGTGATTAAGTTAAAGTGAGGTCGTTAGGGTGGGCCTTAACCCAGTGAGTGCTACCCTCGCGAGAAGAGGAAACCCGGACACAGACACAGGCAGAGGGGAGACTACGTGAAGATACAGGAGAAGACGGTCATCTAGAAGCCGAGAAGAGACTCCTCAGAAGACACTAATCCTGCCAATGCCTTGACCTTGGATTTGCAGCCTCCAGACTCGTGAGGAATAAATTTCTGCTGTTGAGCTGCCCATCTGTGGTGCTTTGTTATGGCACCTCGAGCAGACCAATATGGGTTATTTCCAATTTTTTCCCATTAGGAACATCTTTGTGCTTAACTCTCTGGGCACACATCCAGTTATTTTCTTGGAATACGTTTCTAAACAAAGATTGTTGGGTCAAAGGGTGAGTATCTTTTTTGGGCTTCTGACAGGTATTGTCAAATTGCCCAGGCCAACGGTGTGGTTTCCAGATACTCCCAAGGTCTCTAGTCTTCCAGATGCCAGTGTTCGAAGGTTTTTCCTCTTTTTTCTAATTATGCATTTTTCAAATTTTCCATTAAGAATACATATTACTTTCGTTATAATAAAATATATTCATTTTTACAAAGGGAAAAGAACCTAATACAATATAAAAGATTTCCACATTTGACTGAATTAAAATGAAGCTTTTGGGGCTCTCCCCGTGGCCGAGTGGTTAAATTCTGGTGCTCTGCTTCGGCGGCCCAGGGTTTTGCCTGTTCGGATCCTGGGCGAGGACATGGCACTGCTCATCAGGCCATGCTGAGGTGGCATCCCACATGCCACAACTGGAAGGACCCACAACTAACAATACACAACTATGTACCAGGGTGCTTTGGGGAGAAAAAGGAAAAATAAAATCTTTAAATAAATAAATAAATAAATAAAATGAAGCTTACATGAAACAGTGGTTTGAAGAGACAAAACTGAAAGCTAATCAAGAGAATGAGAAGACAAGACAGAAACTGGGAAGAAATATTTGCAAAAGACATACCTGATAAAGAAGTGTTTTCTAAAATATACAAAGACCTCTTAAAACTCAACAATAAGAAATTGAACAACCTGATTAAAAAAATGGGCAAAAGACCTGGACATCTTACCAGAGTAGATATACAGATGGAAAATAAACATATGAAAAGATTTCAACATCGTATGTCATTAGGGAGGTGCAAATTAAAACAACAATAAGGTACTACTATCCACCTATTAGAATGGCCAAAATCCAAAACATTGACAACACCAAATGCTGGCAAGGATGTGGATCAACATTCATTGCTGGGCCGGCCCAGTGGCATAGTAGTTAAGTTCACACGCTCTGCTTTGGTGGCCCAGGGTTTGCAGGTTTGGATCTGGGCGCCAACCTACACACTACTTATCAAGCCATGCTGCGGCAGGCATCCCACATATAAAATAGAGGAAGATGAGCATGGATGTTAATTCAGGGTCAATCTTCCTTAGCAAAAAGAGGAAGATTGGCAGTGGATGCTAGCTCAGGGTTAGTCTTCCTCACCAAAAAACCCCAAAACGCATTCATCGCTGATGGGAATGCAAAGTGGTACAGCCACTTTGGGAGACAGTTTGGCAGTTTCTTACAAACTAAACAAACTCTTTCCATATAGCCCAGCAATTGTGCTCCATATTTACCGAAATGAATTGAAAACTTATGTCCACCCAAAAACCTGCACACACATTTTCATGGCAGCTTTGTTCATAATTGCCAAGACTTGGAAGCAACCAAGAAGTCCACCAAGGATAAGTAAACTGTGATACATCCAGACAGTGGAATATTATTCAGTGCTAGAAAGAAATGAGCTGTCAAGTTGCGAAAAGACATGGAGGAAACTTAAATGAATACTACTAAGTGAAAGACACAAATCTGAAAAGGCTTCGTATTGTATAATTCTAACTATATGGCATTCTGGAAAAAGCAAAACTATGAAGATAAAAACATCAGCGGTTACCAAGAGTTAAGAAGAAGAAGAAATGAATAGGCAGAACCCAAAGGATGTTTAGAGTAGTGAAACTATTCTGTTTGATACCATAATGGTGGACACATGTCATTATATGTTAGTCAAAACCCACAGAATGTACCACAAAAAGAGTGAACCCTAATGGAAACTATGGATTTGGGGCAATGACGTATGAATGTAGATTCATCAATTTTAACAGATGTACCACTCTGTTGCTGGACATTGATAGTGGGAGAGGCTGTGTGCATGTTACATCAGGGGAGCAGAAGGTATAGGGAAATACTTTGTATTTTCCACTCAATTTTGCTGTGAGCCTAAAACTGCTATAAAAATTAAAGTCTATTAAAAAGCAAACAACTAAAAGCTCATGGAGAAATGCATGTTGGATCAAGTCATTATTGGGAACCTGTCCCCAACCAAACTTCCCATTTAAGTAATTCCTAAAAACACCATTCTCCTAGTTATACAGGCCAGACACTGGGGCGTCATTCTTGATGACTTCCCTTACTTCACTCCCCACTTCTTCCATTCACTCCTACTGAAAACATAGCTTAACATTCTTTCCATCACTGTTGTCACTGTTGAGGCCAAGCCACGATTATTTCTTCAAGACTAGAAGTAGTCTAACAGATCTTCTAGCTGCTATTCCTGCCAGATTTCAATCTGTTCTCCACACAGCAACCAGAGTAATCTTCTGGAAGCATAAATTTATGTCATTCCACTGCTTAAAACTTGAAAAGAGGAGCCGGCCGGGTGGCATAGCAGTTAAGTGTGCACATTCCACTTTGGTGGCCCGGGGTTCACAGGTTTGGGTGTGGACATGGCACCACTTGGCAAGCCATGCTGTGGTAGGCGTCCCACATATAAAGTGGAGGGAGATGGGCACGGATGTTAGCTCAGTGCCAGTCTTCCTCAGCAAAAAGAGGAGGATTGGTAGCAGATGTTAGCTCAGGGCTAATCTTCCTCAAAAAAAAAAAAAAAGATGGATTTTTCCCTGCACTTTGAATAAAAGCCAGACTCTTCAAAGCTGGTCAGGTGTCTGTCTATCTTCCAACCTCAACTCACACCACTCTCCCCTTGCCCACCAAGCACCAGGGACAAGAGCCTCCCTTCAGCACATTGCCTAGTAGACTTCTTGTTACTATCTCTGGATCTGGTTTATTTTCCTCATAGCCCTTTGAATTTTGTAAATTCTTATTTGTTTACTTATTCTCTGCTGATCTCCCCCACTAACCCAGAAGCTCCACGAGAACAGAAGTTCATCTGTTCTGCCTAACCTGGCATGCCAACAGCTGACACTATGCCCGGCGCACAGTAGGCAGCAGTGCACCCAGGCGGGGCAGCAGGGGCAGTACCGGCTCCCTCCCCTCCAGTTCAGGTGATAGGGATGCATTCAAAAACAATAATAAAAACCAACTTGGAGTTGGTTTGCTTTTTTTATCACCATGAATCTTTAATTCTAAACAATGTCAGTGATAGGATACTCCCCCCCATACAAATTCTTTTGTTGATATAAATTCTGTAACAATTGTTGCTATTAGAGTGTCACTAATGAAAGCTTCAATGAGCACATTTGTATTACTTATGCTTCAGTAAACATTTTATTTTACATAAAAGTTAATTCAGAGAATTCTCAATTACATAGCAGGATCTCAAGACATGCAGACTCAGGACACACAGCCATTTCAAGAGTAAGTTCACTGAAGTTTAGAATCATTCTAGCTCATTCTGGGAGCAGATCATATCTCAGACCCCTGCAGCACTACATATTCTTGAATTTTTTGTTTTTCCTGAGGAAGATTAGTCCTAAGCTAACATCTGTGCCAATCTTCCTCTACTTTATACATGGGTTGCCACCACAGCACGGCTGACTGGTGGTGTAGGTCCACGCCCAGGATCCTAACCAGTGAACCCAAGCCACCAAAGCAGAGCGTGCCAAACTCAACCGCTACGCCACAGGCCCGTCCCATGTTCTTGAATTTAAACAATAGATTCAAAATAAATGATAGCGTGTGATTGTAGAGATTAAGATACAGGATGATTTCTATTCTCTCATTCTATGTGATCATTTAAAGTTTCCTTTGTGTTTAAAATTTAAAACAGTAAAACAGAATGAACACTACAAGATGTAACATTTTTATCTGGTTAGTGCATATTTTAGTTCATATGTGAAATATTTCACTGAATTTGAATATTATCTTTAAAATTGAAATTTATTTTAAAACTTTTGTTCTTATTTAATAAGCCAACGTATCATTATTCATCAACAGACCAATATATAGGCTTGCTTTTTTCAAAAAAATACATTAATGTAAATTAAAAATATCAATTACTGCTTTCCTTTTTTGTGATATTTATTTTATTACTTGTTAATTTCATGGTTATATACATACAAAGTTCAATAAAACAAAATTTTCACCCTCATATTCTTTTCTGGCCATTATTATTGTGAATTTCATTTGACGATTCTTATTAAAAATAAATTGGTTGTATAGAGGAGGGGAGCTAAAAAATGATCTGCTCCAGGTTTCAAATATGTTAGATATGACAATGATGGTAGGTGATCAAAAAATATTTGTTGAATGTATGAATTAGTCAATTTAAAAGGTCACTAATATGTAAGGATTTAATCTCTTTCCCAAAACACTTACACTAGCCTACTTACTAACTAAAGACACTGACAATTTTATTTACCCCTGGTCAAATCTATTTACTTACAGAAGACACAAGACCAGACAAATCAATTTTTTTGAAGAGGCAAAACGTACTTACCCAGAATCTGACAATAAAGTCAAGGTTTGACCTCAACCAGTCACAAAGCAACAATTATAAAATGACCCACATGTTCTGTGAAATAAGCCACCCGTTTTGGAAACGCAGACTCCTGAGTGTACCAGACAAAGGCGGAATTGGTGAGAACAGAGAGCAGCACTGAATCTCCTGCAGGTAGTTCCCTGGGAAAAGGTGGGAAGAGGGTTTTTTTCCAGTCTACTCAAGCCACCACTTCCTTCACCCTGTGACTGTGCACTGCCGTGTTTCTAGGACAGTAAGTTCCCCGTGTTTTGCCACTTCCAACTTCTGAGTAACAATGTAAGTAATATGGACTCTCCACTGCTCTGGGGATCAAAGGCTTTCTGGGCTTTGAGCTTTATAAATGCCAGTCACAGTTTCTGTTTTCTCAGTTTTAATTTGTCTGACTGTCTGTCTGTCTCTGTCTGTGTCTCTGTCTCCCACACACACAAGCAAGGAAACATTCTTCCCTAATCCCACCTACAAAGGGGCTTTGGGTATTGGCTCACACTTTTGAGATGTCAGTGCTGCCGAGGGTGGAGCGTATCTGAAGCATTCAAGGAACTGTTTGAATTATAAGTGAAGTTCTTGCTTTGTCTGTTTCAGTTAAAATGTAATCTTGAAAAATAAAGAGTCAGAGTCCAACTCAATTTAGTTATTTTGAAGCTTAAACAAGGAGAGAGATTAATATGTTTACTTTTTTTTAATTGAAGAGTTAATTTCCTTTCTACTTACCCACTGTCTGTTTGGGGAGGGGTTTATTTACTTAGGCTAGAGGATAGTAGAAACGAAGCCATTTAAGTTTTGCTTTTGGGTGGAGACTTAGTGAGAAGGGTGTAGACATGATGCAAAGACATATGGTTACTTTCTATAAAATTGGCCGCTCTTCTATGGCTTCAATTTGCACATAGGTTACATCCAACCTCTCCAGTTATTACAGGTGCATGGCAATTTGCATGACAAATGTGTTACTGAAAACGCTATTCGTACCAGAGGAGAGCCTGTTTTGTTTTTTAAAAAAAAAGTACTGGTGAATCCTTTTAACGGAAGAACCACTTTCTGTTCTATAAAGCCAGGTTTTCAGGTAGTGAATTTGCTTAAAGAGAGGCACACCTGTATAGCATACAATAAAACACACATACACCTTTTGAATTCTAGCCTGAATTTCACTCAAGTTTTGGTCTAAAAAAGCCAGTTTAGCAGGATTAGTAGCATCAATAATCTTCCCCAAAATGAAGAAGTCAGTTATCCATTGCATATTAAAATTGAAGGTACTAAAGGTCTGATTTGGGCTCCCGCAATTTAGGTGAAAACAAATCACACACAGGTTAGGAATAAAAGAGGAGAGCATTTCAAAATGAGACAGACGAGAAAGAGACTAACAGGAAGGTCGAAGCAGATTTTATAGTTTGGAGGAAAAAAAACTACGGGGGAGATTTTATGTTAAGTTTGAAATTTATCTATTTAAAAAGCATATCACCAACTGTTTTCTTTGACATGAGCAACTAAAAGGATAACTATGCCAGAGTTACAACCAGAAAAATTCTAGGTGAGAAACAGTGCAGATAAGCCTTGACTGGGAAGGCGAGGGATGCTGAGGCAGGTGTCTGAGCGTCAGCAGCAGCCCACTCCACACTGCTCTGCCTCGCTGTGCAGGAAGCAGGGCGCTCGACCCAGAGCAAATGACTTCTGGGTGCCTCTTCTCTCTGTTCCTGCAAAGGCTGAACTGAAACTCCTTCTGTCTTACCTTTTTTTTCTCAAGGGTGGCCTTCCTTTTCTACTTTTCCTAACCATCTCTCCTACCAAGTTTTTTAAAAAAAGTATTAAGAAAGAGAAGCCTCTATAAAAACAACCAAGCAGGGTTCAAGCGTGGGGCGATTTCTGATTACCCCATTTTGCTTGGTGATGCTTATAAAATGAAAGTTTGTTTTTGGTGTACAGGAAGTCATATTGGGACACACAAGATTAACACAGCCTAAACAGATTTTTGCTAAGTAGTCATTTATCCCTTGAATGAGTTATTCACATGCACGTGTCAATGGGAGATGGACGGGGGAAGAATGGAGAAACAAGGTAACAGTGGACTTCCTGTGGGAGAAGAAAAGTGCTCACCAGCGGAGCGAGCAGACAAGCTGCCTTACTTCACAGTTGTGATCAGGGCTGCCTCTCAAGTTCATTCCAACATGCCAGGCATTTCCTCTAGGCCCTCATGTCCATGTGATGCCTGGGATAGAAATTCCTGGACCAGGGGGCACAAACCAAAAGCTTACAAAGTTCAGGAAGGTAATATAAATGGGTACCTCTTGTCAGGTAGGAGACAACTAGGAATTGCTGGGTTTCGGGAGAGTGCAGGTCCCACCTAAAAGGCACTCTAATAAAAGCAAATCTTAAATATTATGCAGGCCAAACAAAATACAGCTGGTTGGGTGAGTTGAGCTCTAGGCTCATCATGCTTTTACTCCTTTCCTAAGGAATAGGGATTAAAGTATTCTGCTCTTGCATCTCAGATAGGTAAATGACACAGAAAACCAAAACCAATTAAGAGGAAGATGTAGATAGAGCACGATTTACCGAGACTCTACATACCTTAGGTGAGGCTATTTCCAGAATTTTAGTCAAACCGTGAATTAAAGCAATCCTGGTTCTGATTTCTTACTTCGGTTCTTCAAATCAGCTTTGGGCTGGGAAATATAAAATACTCTTATGTAAATCTCTTTGAAAGGACAGAGCTTTTTTCCGCCATAGGTCAAAAGTCAATTACTGCCCTTTTTGGCTCTTGTCTACACAGTCTGTGTGAGAATATCATTCCTGATGTTACTGAGAATTTTCATGTTGAAAGAGGTCCCGTTTGAAAACACGTGGAAGTCTTGAATTAGTGTGTGACAGTAGAAACAGCCTTCAAATCCAAAAGGATTGCTGTTTGGAAAATGCAGAAAAATAATTTCTCTTTGGAGAATATGAGAAAATAGTGGCTCAGATTTAGGTAATAAACAAAATAATATTGAAAATTATCCAACATTCCTGAAATAGGTAACCCGAAGTCACATTTGAGTCAGATGTGCTCTTTGACGGCTCAACACTCCCCTGGTCGTCTGGGGTATTTTGGGTTTTCGGCACAGATGTAGTGATGTCTCTTTCTTCCCTTACTATTTCATTTTTATCCTTAGAAAGGAGATATCAGTAGCTGCATTTACCACCTGAAATTTCCAAATAAGTTCTTCTAATTGAGGAGTTTTCTGTCAGTTTATACATCTCAAAGTATTTTAACCGAAATCGAAAGACACAAAAGCTTTGTAGTAATAGAAAAAGTGGCATATTTGTTTCCTTCTTATGACAATATACAGAGTAATACTGAAGGCTGTTCAACAATTCTAAATATTGATATGAATGCAATTTTAAGGTAGGAAATAATCAGAAGAGAGAAAATAATCAGAAATTGTTTCCTCAAAAAATTAGATATCAAGAAAGCCAAAGTCAATAACGGTTTAAAAAAATCTAAAACCTGACTTTGAAATGCCTTTACAGAACTCTGCTAAATTTTGGTAGAATCCTGGCAAACGGTGGTGTTCCAGGAAATTGTGCGAACAACTCTGGATTTGACACGTCTTCCAACGTCTCAGGAGTTGTAAATTATGTTTCATTGCCGGACTAAAGTGAAGTCATAACAGGGTCGTGTTGATAAAGTCCTGGCTTTGGCATTGGTGTTGTTCTGGAGAGAAGGAGCCATCTGTACACTTTCTGCCCAGTAGCCCACACCTTCTCAGCCCGTGCAACACTGGGTTCTTCGATGTAAATGTGTTCACAGAGCCTGTCCTGCTTATTATTCATAATCAATAAGAGAACATTATGAACCAAATTTGACAAGAGACATCTAGACATTGAAAAGCGTGGAGAGGCCTCCAGTTCTTAGAACATGAAATACGAGAGCCGCCTGGTGGTGAAAGTGGTGCACAGCCTTGCTGCCGGGCACCTGAGGAACAGTGATTTTAGTGTTTTATTAACATGACTGAAAAAGAAAGGAGTAAAAACACTACAGTAAAAAACAAAAAGATAAAAGCATTTAACCAAAGGACCTATTTTCCAAGTCTACTTACCCTAACTCACTTTTTCTAAAGCCACGCCTGCTGCATGTAGTTTATGGGTGATCTGGTACTCATTTATTTAAAATTCTTTGTATTTATAGATATACATAGCACAGCCACACATTCTCTCAGTGCTTACCATTTTGGTCAGTTTTAATCCTAAAAATATGCCACAAATCTCACAGATTAACTTACCAGATGACCTACAGTTAAATTACTTTCAAGCACTTAGAGAACTCGGGTGAACTAAGAAGCCTGATGAATAGAAGTTAAGTGAGAATCTACTTTAAAAACTTTAAAAAGACTATTTTGGTATCAGTATGTCAACCAAATAAAATTGGTACTTCAGGGACAGAGAAAACTAGTAAGACTCCATCCGTGATGCAGAAGACTGACAATGTGGTGGTGACCCACAGGTAAAGTGGAGGAAGGGGCCGGCCCAGTGGCAAAGCGGTTAAATGCACACCTTCGGCTATGGCAGCCCAGGGTTCACAGGTTCGGATCCCAGCTGCAGACATGGCACCGCTTACCAAGCCATGCTGTGGTAGGCGTCCCACATATAGAGGAAGATGGGCACCGATGTTAGCTCAGGGCCAGTCTTCCTCAGCAAAAAGAGGAGGATTGGAGGCAGATATTAGCTCAGAGCTAATCTTCCTCAAGCCAAAAAAGATTGGCAACGGATGTTAGCTCAGGGCTAATGGTCCTTGGCAAAAAAAAGTAAATAAAAAAATAGAAAGGAGATAAAGTAAACAAGCGCTATAAACTATAGAGTAGGGGGTGGAAGATAAGGCTGGAAAGATAAGTGGCAGCTGCATAGTAGACAACTTGGAATTTCAGGTTGAGGAGCTTGAACCATCAGTAACCTGGTAAGAGTACTGACAAGGTGACTGGCAATAGAGTATAAGATTGCTTGGAGGAGGGAGAAACGAAAAAGGAAGACTAAATGCCTATCGCCACAGCTCACAGTGGGGTTTTGAAACGCAGTTAAGAGAAGGAGATAGATGTAAGAGTATTTACTTTAAAATTTTACTGGAATTTCTTTTTACTTTTCTAAATGTGAGGAGATGTGACTCCTGGAGGGCATCACCAGTGTCATGGATAAGTGAGTCTAACAAACTCATTTACTTACTTTAAAAACAATACATTTTTTACTTTAAAAAACCCAGGTAGTTCTGAAGTTCTGCATGACATCTAAAGAGAATAATTCATTTTCTTAAGTCTGTTTTCCTTAGTAATTTCAGCATATTTTCCATGACATCTTACATCAAGTATTGATAAGTCCAATCTATGGAAAGTTTGCTAAGCAAAGGAACCTTTAATCTATTCCACTTATCACAATTACAAAAAAATCAAACGCACGTTTGAGATGCTTGTTTCCTTGAATAGGAAATAGTTTCTGGACTTTTCTACCTTGCTTTATAATTAAGTAGAGAGAGAAGGAAGAGCTCCAGGGTGGAGAAGTTAAGCTGGTTGAGGGAAGAACTGGGCAAGAGAAGGCAGCTCTTTTCAGAGGATCACTATCTACAGTCAACACAACCTCCTCGCTGTCCTTCCTCCACATATCATTTTAGGATATCTTTTTGTTGCTGCTGTTCCTTTTAAGGCTGCTCTTGATACTCATTTTTACAGGGCAGGGACAGGGCCACCCCAAAACGTCCTAGTACAATACTATGTGCAACAACTTGCCCTAATAAGGCACTCACTCAAAAAGATCAAATTGATCTTCTGTGTGACTTACCTGGGGAAGGCTCTGTTCTAGAAGCTTTTCTACAGATAACAAGTGAAAGGTATGTGCATATATTTTTGGAACCAAAACTTTGAACACATAACGTCAAAACTGCTCTATATCAAAAACCTATAAAGGCAGTCCCCTCAGTTAGCTGCACATTCCCTGAGATTTTTAATTTCTCTGAGGGTTGGTCAGCCTTTGCCAAATTAGAACCTGGAAGTTACGGTCTTCATCTGTCTAACGCTCATCTTAGTGGCTCACTGGTCCCACTCATTTTCTTTCACCTGACCCCGTCGGCTTCCCCTTCCCCACCATCACACCATCAGTGACTCAACTTTGGTTCAGGCTCTCATTATCTCTCGCCAGTGCCATGCTAGTCTCCATGTTTCTATATTCAACTTCCTTACTCTCAAACCATTCTTACCACCACCAGCTGGGTCACCTAATTTGAAATGCCCTTGCTTAAATTCTTCCACTGACTTCTAAGATAAGTCGGAACTCTTAGCACAGCATGCCAGCCCTTCTGTGATATAGGCCCCTCAGGGCCCTCTGGGTTCCTCTGGGTCATGTCTCTTTATACTTTAACTGAGCATCCCAAACGCTACTTCTATCTAACATCCTCCCATTCCCCTGAAAAATCCCCAACCTCTCAGGCCTCTGAGTATGGGTGCTGCAGCTTCTGCTTAGAGGGCCATCGCTCATCTCTTAACTCCTACTCATACTTTAAGACAGTTAGGAAAGTTATCTCAAAGAGAGAAATTGCATCTGACTCATTAAGAGTGGATTAGGTATCCTTGCCATGTACTTTCATAACACCCTGGGCTTTCATTCTGTTGCAATACTTATAATCTGTACTATAATTTTCTCTAAATCTACTGTGAACAACTTGAGGGTGGGGCTGTGTCTTTTATCTTCTACTGCAGAGCTTGCTACACATTAGGTGCTCAAAAAAGTTTTTGGATGCCCTCTGAAAAAGGAACTTACTGGTTGCAACGAAAATTGCATTTTATTTGCAGTTTCTCTCATGCCCCCAGTCCAAACACTCTCCTTTCTAATCTATCCTGCACACTCGTCAGTCCAAATTTCTTCACATTACTTCTATCAAGGCCCTTCCTCTCTAAGAAACTTTGGTCTCCTTATTGTCTATGACAGCAAGTTCAGACACCTACATCTGGCTTTCAAGTCTTACTATTCTGTTTGGATCTACTTGTTCTGCTTTATTTCCAGTCCCTATTCTCCCTTATCTCCAGTCACTTCAAATATTCTGCCTTTACTTTTCCTATTGAAATCCCACCTGTACTTTCAAGACCCTGCTCAATCATCACTTCCTCACTGAAGTCTTCCTTAGCTCTTCAAACACACATGGAGCACATAGTTTACCACTTATCTGGGCACTTACACGTCATCTTGTTTGGATGTAACCATTTCCTGGGTAGGCCTTCTCTCCTCCACAAGACAGTTTAAGTTCCTGGGGGACAGGAATCATATCATACTTTTTGGTGTCTCTCAGTACAGCAATAATGACTCAATTTCAAAAAAGTGAGTAATAATGCGTTATACCAATAAAATGAAAGCTGCCCAAATACAGAATTGGGTCTATAATCTGAAAAACACTAGAGAATAAAGAGGAAGATAATCACCAGCTTAAGCTAGTCCTTTGCAGAGAGGGATGTAAACTGGAAATATGGATCAGATAGGTGTAGGTGTAAATGAGAAAAATTTTACTTGTGGTAAGTTTTTATTAAAAGGCTAATCAAGTCATTATTACACAATTTTTTCAGGTCATCATATTTTCTCTAAGGGTAGTTATTATCTTGAATATTTCATGGTGGATTCTGTAGAGAATTGCAATGGTACCCTGTAACATTATATTACATTTTAAGCTTGGGAACTTGAGTCAAAAGGAAAAGGGTACCCCACATCTATTAGCCCTAAAATAATATTTAAGGTGACAACAGAGTCTATGGGAGTAGGCTATGCTTTTCCTCAAGCAAAAATTCCCTTGGCATCTAGGTAAGAGTGGTCCAGTACTCTTTTAAAACATAGGTGTCCCGTGGATTGACACGGGATCCTGCTCCAGGATGCTTAGCTAATACATTGACTTAATCTAGAGCCAAAAACAATGGGTTGCCTTCACAAATTCATCTTCCATTTTAACAAGGCCTTCTAAAAATACAAAGCTCTAACTGAAAAGAGTATTTGATGACGTGAACCGCAAACACAATGTTAGGCCAATGTCTATTGTTTTGGTACCTAGGAGCTTTTCAGTAACCTCAAATTGCTTCATGTATGTTCCTGGCTACTCTATTTAACCACTGGGCCATTTTATTTTGAGTTTCTCTCACTATAACTAGAGTATGAAAACTGTAGTTCAAAGCAAAATGGAAAATACATTAGAATCTCATCTTTACCAGTTCTGTGGCTTTGGACAAGATATTTAACTTCTCTGAGCCACAGTTTTTTAATTTACAAAATGGGGACAATAATATGCATTTTGTAGGACTGCTGTGAGAATTATCAACATGTGTAAAATAACTAATACAGTACCCGGCACATAGTAGGTGTGCAACTATTCCTCCAACGTTAAATTTTTTTGTGAGGAAGATTGGCCCTGAGCTAACATCTGTTGCCCATCTTCCTTTTTTCCCCTCGCCAAAGCCCCAGGACATAGTTGTATATCCTAGTTGTAGGTCATTCTAGTCCTTCTATGTGGATGCCACCACAGCATGGCTTGATGAGCAGTGTGTAGGTCCACGCCCAGGATTGGAACCAGCGAACCCCAGGCAGCTGAAGCAGAGCACGTGAACTTAACCACCTGGCCACAGGGCTGGCCTCCTAGTTAATTTTTCTTTTATGTATAATGCTGAGTAAAGAAAGTCATATTAGATAGAACATTTATTATTCTGGTGCAAAATATCTAAAATATCACACTAACAATGATAATTTCTGGTGACCTCATAAAATCAAAAGATACAATTACTGTTGTCATTAATATGATCTTTAATAAAGGGAATAATGCACCATTTTACAGCAAGCCTTTTTTAAACCTATAGAACTGTCTTAAAATCTCCTTCTCCAAGGTCTCTGTATCAATACAATCTTTTTATTTAGGTTTATATATATATCAAAGCATTTACTTACAATTATTCATAGAAAACTCTTTAGTGGCTTAATGTCAGCTTTCATAGTGGCATCCATAGATAATACAAAAGAAAAGTGATTTGCTTTATTTCATACTCACACTGACTCATCAAACACAACTTATACAGCATAGCAAGGTCTCAGACGGCTTATACAAAAGCAAAATAACTGAAAGTAATTATTCATAAATTCATATATGATATTCTATCTGTAATGTAAGAGCAAAACACACCAACAAAAGATACCCGTTAACACGAAAGAGGGTTCTGAGGAATTGCCACAATTTTTCAGCCTTTCTTATTCCAGAAACGCATCCTCAGAATAGAATACACTCTGTAGCTTATGTTTCTCCTGTCCATTTAGAAAAAGCACGGCAGCTACACATCTCCATGTTTTAGCTACTACAAAACTCTAAGAGTTAGTGTATTTTACAATTGTCCACTTATCTTCATTTGAAAAATTATCAACAGAAAATTAAGGATGATTCCAGCTTATACAAATACTTACATAATATAATCTCCATGGAAACATGATGACAAGGCATACAAAAACTGTTTAAATAAATAAATGGACCAGAAAAAGAAAAGCCACAGAAGCCAAGCAACTCAATGTTAAACCAGGACCAATCTTTGAATTGCATCTTTTAGTAATTTAGTTTTTTTACTGTTAAGCTTCTTTAAAAATAAGCTTCCCAATCATACTTGAGAGGATTGGTAATAAGGTGGAGAGCCTGAGACAAGAGACTGGTTACAAATAACTTCCCTGCTAGGACTTTAAGTATACAGCATACCAATGTGAAGCTTGAACTTGTCTGCTTGAAAGAAAAATTCTATTTGGATCTGACAAGGTGATAAATAGGTTACCCGGGTTACCTTCTCAAAACCATCCAAGCTATTACTAAAGCTATCAACATTAGTTCACTTTCAGAAGACAGTTTTATAATGTCAAATTACCTCTTGAGAAAATTTTATCCTTGAGGAACTACTCTACTAAGTTCTCTATTAAAAAAGAAAAAGAAAAAAGAAACGATTTGTCCCATTATGTATAACCATTTAACCAAAGGACAGAAATAGTTTGAAGACGGTGCTTCAACTCTAAGGCCTAAATATGCTGCAGCATGTAGCCAATTAGTTGAGTATTTCCCTCTACTCAGTAATTATAGAACTGGGCAAGTTTTTATGATTAATGAAGTCTGATATTGTCTATGTAAGTTAAATCAAATTATAAGATGAAACATTAATGAACTGTGTGTGCAAACACTTTAAATATTCAACTGGATCTAATTGCTTGTTTGCTACTAATTGAAGTTTTTCAATGTGCAAAGGGACGAAAGGGGCCCTGAGTTTTTAAGTAATATTATGTCTATAGAGTGAGTCTAAAACATGAAGATCTTTCTGGAATCTAAAAGTAAAAATAAAATGGAAAAAACCCACATGTTGCCTCTTAAAACACTTAAAAAACCCCCACCAAGTTGTAGCTTAAAATACAGTTGTTTGCTTAAAAATGGAATCATAAACTGGACACCCTAATGATGTGATTTATTTCTAAAGATTCCTTCTCTCTTAGCCAGATTTTAAAATCTGGGTTTCAAATTAAGTTTAAAAAATGAATGTCACAACATTTAACAGTAACACTACAAACATCACAGTAATAATGGAATTGGAATTTTCAAGATACGACAGATTTATTTTGGGCATAATTTTAATATACAGCATAAATTCTTCTGAAGTATTTACTTTCAAATGTATTATCCATGAGATAAAATCCTACATTATTTTTTATATGCACAAACACTAAACTTTAACCAGTCACTTAAAAGTTAAATGAAAGTTGTTGTAGTCCAGTCTATGTTGCAAAACAATGATAAGTATTTCAAAAGTGGTCTGCAAAAATATTCATAGATAATACCTGATTATTGTAGGGTTTGCTTTGGAAAGTTAATCTTGCATTTTAATATTTGATACAAAGAAATACGTAAAACGCTGTGGCTCAATCATAATGCTAAGCTTGCTGCAATATAGGTTAAAAAATTTTAATGGCAAAATAATATGCAATTCTGAATGCACGGCTTTTTAGTTATAACTAGTGAGAATATAAAATTGTAAAACTCCACGATTTAATAGAAAATGTTAGCTAATACAAAACTTAACTTCAGTGCTGATTTGCTGACAATCTGATGGTTGGATCCATTGTCAAGAGGTAACATCCTAATTCTCAATTCTATCCCATCGAACTGGTACTTAACCGGAGCAATAAATTTGAATATAACATAAAATTTAATTTTAGGTGTTCTTAAATACTACAAATAGTTATTAAAATCAGATTGAGGAAAAAATGCTAAAGGAACCAAGCAGTTTAGTCTGAAGAACTGAGACTTAGGTGTTAATTGAGAAGCCTGAAGCACACTGAAGAATAACAATGTTGAAGAGGATGACCAATGGCTCTCTTTTTTTACTAGTGGATAAGAGAAATGGGTATAAAGTGAAACAGGAGGGAAGCAGAATAAATATGAAGAAAACTTTCCTGACACAAAAGATTATAGTCAGTTAACCAAGGGATAGAGTAGGCCAGCCACAAACTAAGAGGCGATTGAAGGAAAGCAACGGGTTGGTGCACCAGAGCACCCTGGGATCTCCTCTTCTCTTATATGTCAGTTTAATCCGGGAACCTGTAGAAAAACGTCCTTTTGATAATATCATTTGTATAACTAGCTCAAATAGTGATTTGCCAGATTTACTCAAAGAGTATATTTAGAAGCAGATCATGTAACATAGTCTTGGCTAAAGTTTGCATAGTTCAGAATATAAAGTTAAAATGAAATTTTATCTGCTGAAAAGCAAACTGATGGTAAAAGG
Organism: Equus asinus; assembly: GCF_041296235.1. Lineage (NCBI taxonomy): Eukaryota > Metazoa > Chordata > Mammalia > Perissodactyla > Equidae > Equus > Equus asinus. The sequence goes on along the minus strand of NC_091793.1, from coordinate 137,486,733 downwards.
TACGAATATTTAGAAACATTCCATCCGAAAAAGATTCCTAGGGCATATGAGGGAGTGTTACACAATTTCTAGAATAACTGGTCTAGATAATCAACTAAGTGTGTACAAATTTTAACTTTAAGGAGTTAGATTGGAAGATAAAGTAATATATAAAGCAATCTGTGAATAGTTATGTAACAACCTGCATATAACTGGTAGTCAGTTCAACATAAACTTATAAAAGCTTGTATAGAAATATAATCTCAAGTTCTAGGAGCTAACTACCTCCAATGAAATATTCATTTCCATAAATATAAAAAAAAAGGTTACTGAAAAATGTTTTCTATTTTAAGTGACTTTGAGGAGAGAGGTTTACAGAGAATGGAAAGTTCACCAAACAGCTGCAGCCTAACAGGTATTCTATTTGGCTTTACAAGCCAAGTTTGAAAATATTTTAAATAAAAATACTTGCCAAATTTTGCGATAATTCCCACTGAAACACATACTTACTTGAGTGGTCCTACCTTTCTTTAACTATTTCACATTCAGAACCAACATACATTTTCCGGAACAAGTGGATACATGTAAGGAAGCTACACAAACTGCTTTATGAAAAGGACATTATTCTTGTGTCCTTCCTACATCCTCCTCATTTAGTTCTCTGGATTAGTAATTTTCTAAAGTCATTAAAAGCAGAAATTTTCAAGATGGAGTTAAAGGATTGATGAGACAAAGTCCATGTATTAATTCCTCCAAATCAAGTATGGAATCAATTTAGGAAAAAGTCTCTGTTCCCACAAACCACCTTCACTTTTCCTTTAAAATTTACTTTACCTTTAGTTTCACAATACAAGAATGTTAGGAGTGAAGAGAAGTGAAATGATTTTAAGATTCATGATGGCAGATGTGGGATTGAACTTTGTCTTGAATTAGTAATTATTTCTCAAGCAACACTAAGGATAGATATGTCTACATGTCTTCTTATGTTTGCTTAACTTCTAAAGTCATTAAGGTATCTGGTTTGGCTTATATACAAGCCACAGTTGTGCTGGAGTATAATGACTGAATTTCTTACAAAATGTCAGTGTATTACTCATCCTGTCATACAGTGTGCAGGCAGTGTGGTATGGATAAAAGAGATGTGGAGACAGGCAAACCTAGGTTAAAAGGCTTTGTCTACTCCAAGATGTGGACTTTGGGCAAATTACTTAGCTTCCCTTAGCTTTAGTTCCCTCATCTGCAGTTGCTGTGAGGATTAAGAAGACAGCGAGTGTGCATCCCAGCGTTCAGTAGGTAACAAATGGTCAGTTAGCATTATTTCACTCTTGTGCCTTCCCATAACTCTTTACACTGACTACCAGTCTTTTTTTTTTCCCAATTACGCATTTAAAAAAAGGGAACATTTTTAGGAATTATAATTAAATCATTTTTGTCTAAACACAATTCAAATCAAGTTCTTTCAATGACTAATTTCTAGTATAAAATAAGGATAGTTAAGGGAATTAATATTAGACTTTGACTACCTATTATGATGCTTTTAAGGTTGTAATACTACTTAGCAAAATGAATTTTAATATTTTTTCATTAAATGGCCTTTTATTCAAAAGAACTCAAATGCTTTTCTACACGCAAAATTTTATGCTAGCAGTTAAATATTAGCTTTAAAAAACATTATTATTAGATGAATAAAGTTAGCAAATAAGTATTTTACGTAATTTTGCTTGCTTGTATATTAGATTTGAAAAGTAAATCAGTATGATATACAATTTAATTTAAAATTTATTAAAATGATCTACACTTCCTATTTCTCCTACTTTTTAAAGAGTCTACTAAAAAAACTGGGGAAAAGAAATTATTTGTTTTAAATATGCTTACATGAAATGGGAAACTATAGAGTTCTTTTAATTTGGTATATTAATTTTTGAAAGCATTTTATCATTAAAGATCAAAAAAAAGGTTCAAAAGCTTACAATCAACTGGCCCAAACACAAAGTATAGTAGGAGGTAAGGTAACTCTTCTGTCAAGAAAATATGAGTTAGGCCTCAAATGGTCATTTATCCTCAATGCTTCCGACTGGAGAAGGAAGACAATTTATTTTGATTCAAAGATCTCCTACAAATATTTGAAAATAATATTGTGAAATGTAGTTCAAAGACTTTCAAAGGCAAGAGAACTAAGTGAAAATTTACCAGGAAAGATATAAATAATTTGTTACATAGATGAAAAAATAACTAAATGAAAAAAAATTTATGCCAGGAGACTGAAAAATATGTTAGGAGTCTGAATCAACAGAAGGACCAATAAAACATAAAAGGTGGAAATCCTGAGCACTAGTAAAGTAATGTTAATTCTAAGAATTCAAAACTGTATTCAGCATTCCAGCTATCCAGCTTACCATTTATTCAAATAGTAAGTGTTGTAACATCTAATTCATAAGACCATAGCAGACTACAACCAAGAGAAGGCTTCTACACAAGTAAGTCATAAGGATTTTGGACAGCAAACTAGAAAATCTGGGCTATTTTTAGCTAAATAGTGAAGATAGAAGAATATGAGTGAGAAAATCTTGTTCAGGAGATAAAGCCTAAATTGGGAATCTGTGTCTCCCTCGGGGCTTTTTATCTCCCAGAGAAATCTCAGAACTTAATTAGATAACGTCTATTAAGTACTCTGAGAATCTGAAAAAACTAAGTGAGATCATCACTGTTTGCAAATTGATAGAAAATAATTTGTGCTTATAAAAAAAAGTCCCTTATTTGACATAAAGTGCTTTATTTAAAAAAACTTGCAGAGGTTGTTTAAGAGACGATTATCAGTAATGAAAAAAGCAAAGGAAGCTTTAAAAAAAATATATCATTGAAGGATACATAACATGTTATCACTAGAAGGTATATTCTAATATAATGTAAATAATAAGCGTTACTCACATATCAACGATCATGTGAAAAACTGGCAAAAGAAGAAATTATGCAAATAGGATTAGTGAAGAAACACAGTTTTGAAAAGAGAGAGAGGTAAGTCTCAGTCTGCTCAAAAGCGATAGGTTTGGCAGCAATCCTTCCTTCCACAGGGATCTGGCATGCCAGACAAATGATTTTTCCACATAGTGTTTTAGGTCATGGGAAGATTAATCATTTTCAGATAAAGTCAACAGGCTTTGCTTGGGAAGAGAATAAAAGATACTACAGGGTGAAAACTATGAATTACTTTTGAAGTTATTTTAAACAGGAAATGTAATTTTATTTGAGTCAAAGATGGCCTATTCAGAGAATGAAGGCTATAACACTATATTGTCTTAACCATCTACCTACTTAAAGATTCCATATAAGTATAGCTCTATAAGTTTTCTGATAAAAATGTGCTTCTTAAATAAATGAATACGGAACATGAACATACATATAAAAATAAAATAAAATGGAAAAAGGCTAATATTTGACTTCTTCTACTTTGTTCTATGCTCTCTTATGAACTTCCAAAACCAGAAGCAAATATGTTTATTAAAATGCCTGGAAGCAGACATTTAGGATTTGGAAGGTTAAAAGAAATGGCATTTCAAATAAGGTTTTGGTAGTTCCTTCTTTACAGCCCTTTGAGACAATGCTTCTGCATTCTCCATAAGGAGAAAGAAAGTAAGAAACCAGGTAGCTGCTTTCTCCTGTGCAAAAATTCACTGTCACAGAACTGACCTGCCAAAAGTATGGGAAATGTGGGAGAAAAATGTTCATATTATGGAAGAATGTGTGCTCTGTTAGGAAGAGAGCTTACAAGAAAGCTTATTTGTGGCCTATAGACTATTGCACATTCAAACAAAATACAAGAGAAAAGAATGTCCAAAAGATAATATGTTCAGGAACATATCAACACACAAACTAGCTTGTGCCCAGAAATAAAACATGGATACCAGACACCACTGCAGTCAAACCTGTCTTAATTTGCTTCTGTTTTAATGACCTTTAGAAACTGGTCCAAACTGATTATCAGCAATACATGGTTTTTGCTTTTTTTCTTAAAAAAATATTTTGAGACCACTTTTGATACACACACATATAATTCTGTGGTCATAACAGACAAAAACATAACTTTAGCAAGACTAAACAAAAGTGCAAAACTTAAAAAAACAAAATTAAAAAATATGGAAGCATAAGCTAAATTCTTCTGCATAGCTGAAATCTATTTAAAGCAAGTCCTTGCTGCAGGGGTAGGAGGCAGTACTGACAGGAGGATAAAGCAGTTGTTTTTTTTTAAAATGTCTTCTGCATGTTTAAATGATGCAAAAAATAATTTCACTCCATAGGCTTGAAAATATCTCACAGACAGTTCATTCCTACATCTTTAGACACCATGGTTGTGGCAGTGCCTCCTTCCGCAAGGTAAACAGCTGTGCTGGATTTGGAGTGAACTGCCCTCTCACTGCCATTGTTGTTGACCTCACAGTCCAGCGGTTCAGTGGAGATGACCCAGGTGGAGGGGCGCCACCGCTTAAGAGAATAGGGAGTTTTCACACGTTTCTTGATCTTTTCACCAGATCCTGATTTGCCATCTTGTGTTGACTCACCTACTGAAAATAAAAGTACAGTAAAATGAACTATATATAGACAAACTACTAAAAAGTTAGAGTTGTAACTTCAGAACAGATCAAACTAATATCTGCAGGAGGTACTAACGGACATTTCTTAAAATTCATGATGCCAGGCAATATTTCTCTAGGTAAAACTTAGTGAACCTATTTTTGAGACTCTTTAAGCCCAATGTTTTTATAACTAGTTGAATTATTCTATAGGGCAAGGAAGAGAATCCAGAAAAAACAAAAAAGCAAAACCAGGAGAAAATTCAAAGTTCTCAGCGGTCTTCTCAAATCCTTTGGTTATTGGTAGTGATCCTAACTTGGCAACATGCATTTAATCATTCTACTTAAAGCTCCAAGTGGATCAAACTTTAAAAGCATTCAGCATATAATATTTTCCAGAATGACAGAAACACTAGAGGCACAAATTTTCTGGTCATTTCCCTTCCCATATCTGACAAGACATCTTACTGATATGGAGCCCTGCCAAAGGGTTTGTCAACCACTCTACAATACAAGCCACTCAAGCAAGGGGCTAGATTCTACTGATTGATTGACTGATTGACTTTTGGTGAGGATGACTGGCCCTGAGCTAACACCTGTTGCCAATCTTCCTCTTTTTGCTTGAGGAGGAGAAGTCATTTTGCATAATAATGACTGCTAAAGATTTTGGTGAGCTATCCTGTCTTGTGTTATAACCCCTTTAGGGCCAGAAACCAAGTGCCAAGTTATTTGTTTAAGTTAGAGGGGTCCCATAGCACAGGAATGTGGGAGACTCAATGTGTAACTCTTGAAAAAGATGACACTAAAAAACCAGGAAAAACTTTATAGTTTCATTATAGTGACTTCTCTAAAATTTTCTCTGGATTTTTAAGCTTTATTAAAATTAGTCTGATAAAATCTAAATGTGTATATAATAGATATTAATATGCTCAAAAAACTATTTCAAAAGTTATACTAGCATCATTTTACTTGGAGCTTTTAAACTGGTGAGTATTTACTTAATCTCAACCATTCACAGCAAGGATGTGAGTTGCATTATAAACCAACAGGTACATAAAGCACATATTAAATTGGTAATTATTCTGACTATTGTGACACTGACTTTTTAATTATCAACAACAAAAACAAAAAAATTTCTTTTTTTCTTTACAATAGTCTAATTACTTTTCAGGTCCAACCAAATAGTTCACTTTATTTCCAAAAGTGGTAAAAGTAAATAATTGCTAGTTGAAACAAAATCTGATTTTACAAATGGTCCCAAAAGACAAGCAGGAGCGATTACATGATCCCTCCACTTACACTGCAAACTGCTGCCATCAAGGACATTTGTGGCTGAAAGATCCAGAGAATTAGGCCTCTGTGCTCTTCTGGGTTTTGATGGTCCAGGATCTGATACTGTGCTTGGAACACACTGTGTAAGAGCATCTTGGTCTGAACATGGATTACTGTTGTTGTTATTCGAATTAGTTCGGCCACCTTCCAGTGGCCGTTCCCTCCTGTCCACAAGACGATCCAAAACACCTTCATCGTGGCCAGCCTGTTGCTCTCGTCTCAGTAAAGGTTCATGCTCATCAGGACTGGAATTAATATTCAGTCGAGTGTCCTCACCAATGAATTGATTCTGCAGCAGTTCTTGGGCCCTATGTGCCACTGTGTTGGCTGTCTGGCCAGGTACTGCCCCGTTGGCATACTGGGTAGTGGCAGCATGGGAATTAACGCTGTGATTTCTACCTGCCACACCATTCATGGTGACTGTCACCACATGAGGTTCTGCAGCATTGATTGTATTCATCTTGGCAACTCCAGTTTCTACTTGTTTCAAGTTTGATTTGTGCTTGCTGCCAAATTTCAGCCGGGGCTCCTTTGTTGAATTTTTGGTGTTTAAAGGCAAACTAGTAGGTCTCTTAGGAAGGTTCTGTTGCTTAGGGAGAGGATATATCTGAGCAGGTGGGACATCAGGAATTAAACATGCTTGGCCATTTGTAGCCTGTGTGAAGTCTTGCTGTCCAGTCACTTCTACTGCAAGCTTTATGAGTGGGTAAAGCAAGCTAGAACTGGTACTGCTCAGTGGGTCTGGCCCACTGAACTGTTTAAGAGAATGCTCCATGAGATTCTCATCAGAACTTTCCTTGAGGTTCTTATCAACTTCTTTTGGGTCTAGCTTGTTGGTCTCCAAGTCTTCTTCTGTCAGTTGTAAGCAGACAGGGGTTGGCCCAATTGGCTGTGAAACATTTGTGGCATGCAGATTTGTTTCATCTGGGTATGGCACCTCAGATATAGTGGTCATGCCAGTGCTTGGAGTGAGGCCAGTGGTGTTTGTGGCTGTTGTATTGGTGGACAGGCTGGTGACACTTGTTTCGGGGCTGGGGATTCGAGCTTGTGCTTGCTGCCGTTCATAGTTAATTGAGTTTCGGTTTTTTTCGCCTATTGTCAAAGGTGTGCTGGACATCGAATGCTCAGAGGAAATATTCTTCACAATGCTGTCAGTGTGATGGATAGAGTCTTCAATGTATGAGGAAGAAGAATAATCTGGATAAGGGCCAATCTTTGGCACACGCCTATTGTGTGAGAGGTTGCTTAAAGAAAGAAAAAAAGTGCCACATTGAGAATGTACATTTATGACAAACTGATTCTCCAAATTTAACACCTCTGATTTTAAAGAATGAACTATCTTTTATTTTATTCCTAACCCACATTATTTTAGAGGTTATTTAAAAATTATAATCAAATAATCAAGTGTCAATCAACAACTTGCTAAATGATGGTTTTATATAATTTAAGCCTACTGAAAAACCTATGTGGATATAGATATGATTTCTATAGATGTTCATTATTTTGATCTACATGAGTTAATTTAAAAATCTCTCCTACAGTTTTGTAACATTACCAAATACATCTTTATGAATTGTATACTTGTACAACCAGACATGAGTTTCGTGAGAGGAGGAACCATGGTATATGTTTCTCTCATAATTCTAGACACATAGTGGCTACTTAAATATGTCACCAATTAAGTTGCAATGGCCAAATGGTAAAAAGAACATGAGCTTTTAGCTTGTCCCAAAATGCTTCCATTAAAAGGCGTGGTCTAGCAATGGAACATATCTTCCTGGGATAGACTGAGCCATATCAATGAAAGTTCTAGAGCCTAGAGTATAAGGCAGAATGTGACACTCAAGATAAAGGATCAAAGATGCAGAACTGCTCTCCAGTCATCAAGGGTTCTTCACAGTCACTGTCACAGCTAGAGAATGACAGCTCCTGAGCATCACACTGTAATATATTCATGTTATTTAAAATAAAATCCAGAGGTAGCTTTAACTAAATCAATCACGGTATAAACATTGGGAACATTAGTAGATACAAGTGGTATAGGAGAAAAGCAGCAGCTAAAGGAGAAGTGCTTTGAAGAAAGACTGATGAAGTTATGAGGGGAATGACAGGAAAGGGAAAAATAAAAAGGCTGTTGCACTGTACAAGAAAAGGAAGTTAAGGAGGTATGGAGGGTAAGACTCAATACAATGAAAACTAGAGTGGAATGACTATGGGATGAACTATGATTTAGGGGAACCTATTTAAAAGGGACTGGACATGAGATGAAGCATGTAAGAGGTAGAGCTGAATGACACAGGAGGCAAAAAATGGCAAAGCAAGGGGCATCAAGGGTTCTTCTTACCATTCAAGAACAGTTCAAAAGCACTTAATGTAAAAGTAGCTAACTCTTGAGAGAGGGACAAATAGCATAATAGAGCACATAGAAAATACGAAATAAGGGGAGACAGAAGCAGAAGACTATCCTCAGGTATGTATAAAGCGAGAAAATTTATATTTAGAATTGCTAGTCTCTAACTTCCTTGACTTTTTCATGTATAAGGGATAAGGGTTTATAAAGCTGAAGCTAATTCAACCTAAACATAAGTAGTGTAAACCCAATCTTGGGCCTATAGTTCATAATACAAATTGCTCTAAGAGACTAGAACAATAAAAAATAGCAAAGAAAATGAGTCAAGAATCAAATGTGTTTTTATCTCAATTTTCTCTTGTAACTCTTTCCTGGATGCTTCTCTGAAAATTTTTAACATGTATTAGATAAAATGACAAATTTGTGGGAAGACTTTTCCCCTCAAATACTGAACACAGAAACACAGATGACAGTCTGAAAGTTCCAAGTTTTAGGAACATATTTTAAAAGCTCTTTTATTTAGAACCAGAAATCACAATTCTAACAAAGAAATGTTTCATAAAGCAATGTTCATGATGGGATGGAAAGACCTTATGAATTGCTTTCATGTAAAAGTAGTAGTAGTATGGTCTACAAGGAAGAGCACTGAGTAGGAAGCCTGGAAACTTTAGTGTCCAGCGAAACAGTGGTTAGATACATAGGCAAGTTCAGAGTTCCATTTCCTATAAAAACAAACAAACAAAAAAAAGCAGAGGGAGGAGGAATAATAACAACAGGAAGATAAATGAGACAATATATGTAGGAATGCTTATAAACTTTTGGAACTATGAGAATGCTTTTTAGTTTACCTTTATTAATGTAGGGAAGCTAGAACATTAAAAGAGAAAGACTAAATCTTTTACTGTATCTTTAGATATAAAAAAACACAGATTCCATCTTGTACTTATAAGAAACAAAAATATTCAGTAAAAGAACGGGAATATTGAAGGAAAAATTACATTAGATTGTATGAATTAATCATTGCACTATTAGACTGGTTTAGTAGTATTTATTTCCTATTCTTTGTTTGGTCTCAATATTCAACACTGATAGATGCCAAACCCTTACCGCTCATTCTGCATAGCAGTAGACATTGGATTGACTGTTGGGCTCACAGATTTGTTTCTTTCCCATATCATCATTAGTTCAGCCATCCTCTCCTCAGCACACTGCGCAGTAAGCCGAGCCTCTGCATCCTGGTCCCAACAGTCCTCGATTGTCTCCTTGAGTGACCTCACTGCCTGTAATAAAGTACATGTCAAACAACAAATCTTTCAAAAAAAGAATTGAGGTTTTTAGTGCTATGAGGTAAAAAAAAAATCAGGTTTTTAAACCAATATGTTACATAGCTATAATAAAATATTTTAGACTTCAGAGATTTGTAAAGGGTCATATTTCTCAAAAGGTGAGGAGCAAGTAAGCAAGCAAGCTTTAACTTAACTCCTTGAAGAATTATCCATACGAGTGAACAATTGTAATAAGTCACACATGTTTCTTCAAAGCCACAGGTTTATGTTGTTGATTCACAGCATTGTTATTTCAATCGATAGCCACTAATTCCACTTCAAAAATAAGTTTTGAATTTTCATCAAGGAGTGACATCAGCATCATGGCAGAGTGAGCTCTCCTCAAACTCTCCCCACAAAGACACAACAAAAAGGACATTCATATTCCAACAGAGGACACCCATACAAAACAAAAGACGTATAAGAGACCCATGCAGCCACACGTCGGAAGGTGGAGGAGCTGGAGCCCTCCCACCCTGCAAGGAAGTGGATCAAGGTAATAGAACTCTTCTCTTCCATACAGAAGGACAGCAATCCAGGGATAACATGCGGTCACAGGGAGGGAACAGTGGCCTTCTGAGGGAACACTATAGATCCATGAAGTCCCTCACAGCCCAGGGAAAAGCCCCTTGTGGAGGGGACTAGCTATTGTGGGGGTGTCTACATTAAGCCAACACCCCAGGAAAGCAGATAACAAGGGAAGAGCAAGAGGCCCCTGAGATCATACAGGAGAGGAAAATGCCCCTCCTCTCCACCTGCCGCCCTGGTGCCACAGCCCAGCAACTTGGAGCTGTCCCCTTGGTTTGCAGCAGGCTCTGAATATGAAGTTCTTAATGCCAGCCTAGTGGCAAAAGGTGGAAGAGGCAATCAAATACCACCACAACGTGGAAGCATAAATCTAAGCCATCTAGCAGTATGAAAAATTATATTAAATCTCCAGACCAGAAGGAAAATGACAAGTACCCAGAAATCAATCCTGAAGAAAGAGAAGTCTATAACCAAAATGACAAAGAATTCAAAATATCTATCATTAAAAAACTCGAGTTAAAACAGAATACAGATAAACAATTCAACAAGTTCAGGAGCTACTTCACAAAAGAGATTGAAACTATAAAGAAGAACCAAGTAGAAATATTGGAGATGAAAAACACAATGGATGAGATAAAGCAGAATACTGACTGCCAGAACAGTAGAGCAGATATTATCAAGGAACAAATAAGCGTGATCAAGGCTAGAAATTTAGAAATGCTTCAGATGGAGCAGAAGAAAGAACCAAGACTAAAAAGAAATGAAGAAAGTCTCTGAGAACTATCTGGCTTAATTAGGAAAGGCAATATAGGATTATAGGTATTCCAGAGGGAAAAAAGGAGGAGAATGAAGCAGAAAGCTTGTTCAAAGGAATAATAGCAGAGAACTTTCCCAATCCTGGGAAAGGAGATGGAAACGTACATGAAGGAGACCACCAGATCCCCTAGCTTTGTCCATGCACAAAGACCTACTGCAAGACATAGAGTAGTGAAGCTGGCAAAAGTCAATGACAAAGAAAAAATACTAAGGGTAGCAAGGCAGAAGAAAATAACTGACAAAGGAACCCCTATTAGGTTTTCAGTGGATTTCTCAGCAGAAACCTCACAAGCTAGGAGACAGTGAAATGATATATTCAAATCTTTGAAAGATAAAAACTTTCAGCCAAGAATGCTCTATCCAGCAAAAATATCCTTCAGATATGATGGAGAAATGAAAACTTTCCCAGATAAACAAAAGCTAAGGGAGTTCATCACTACAAGACCCCCCCCACAAGAAATCCTCAAGAAGGCCCTCATACCTGAAAAATAGAAGAAAGGGGTTAAAAAGCCCCCTGAATAAGGAGATAAATAGGAAGACAAAATCAGAAGATTGGAGCTAACCAGGTAAACAGGTTACCAAATACTCATGGAAAACATTAGAGACAAAAAGGAAGGAAAACACTAAAAACTAAGATAATCTTGTCATTTTAACCACAAACTCATGACATAAGATGGAATAAGATGTGACAAAGACAACTCAGGAGGGGAAGCAGAAAGGGACTGAATCAGCTTAGTCTAAGGAAATAAGACATCATCAGAAAATGGACTATCTCATCTATGAGATTTTGCATATAAACCTCAGGGTAACCACTAAACAAAAAAGTAGATCAGAGTCACAAATCATGAATAAGGAGAAAACGAAGAAATCAAGCATAAAAAACTACCTAGCCAAATTGGTAGTCCGAAATACATGGGACAAGAAACAAAGGAGGGGCTGGCCCCATGGCTGAGTGGTTAAGTTCGCGCGCTCTGCTGTGGCGGCCCAGGGTTTCACCAGTTCAGATCCTGGGTGCGGACATGGCACCGCTTGTCAGGCCACGTTGAGGCGGTGTCCCACATGCCACAACTAGCAGGACCCACAACTAAGATATACAACTATGTACAAGAGGGGATTTGGGGAGATAAAGCAGAAAAAAAAAAAAGAAGATTGGCAACAGTTGTTAGCTCAGGTGCCAATCTTTAAAAAAAAAAAAGAAAGAAACAAAGGAAATGCAGAAAAGCCAGAAAACAAATGATAAAATGGCAGCATTAAGCCCTCATATGTCAATAATCACTCTAAATATAAATGGATTGAACTCTCCAATAAAAAGACACAGAGTGGCAAGATGGATTAATGAACAAGATCCAACAATATGTTGCCTCCAGGAAACACACCTCACCTTCAATGGTAAACACAGCCTCAGAGTGAAAGGATGGAAGACTATACTCCAAGTGAATGGCGTAAAAAAGAAAGCAGGTGTTGCAATACTTCTATCAGACAAAGTAGACTTCAAGGTGAGACAGGTAAAGAAAGACAAAGAGGGGCAGTATATAATGATCAAAGGGACACTCCACCAAGAAGGCATAACACATAAATATCTATGCACCCAACACAGGAGCACCAAAGTACATAAAGCAACTATTAACGAACATAAAAGGGGATATTAACAACATAATAATAATAGGTGACCTGAACATTCCACTCACATCAAGGGGATCACCCAGATAAAAAGTCAACAAGGACGGGGCTGGCCCCGTGGCCGAGTGGTTAAGTTCGCGCGCTCTGCTGCAGGCGGCCCAGTGTTTCGTTGGTTCGAATCCTGGGTGTGGACATGGCACTGCTCACCAAAGCACGCTGAGGCAGCGTCCCACATGCCACAACTAGAAGGACCCACAACGAAGAATATATACAACTATGTACCAGGGGGCTTTGGGGAGAAAAAGGAAAAAAATAAAATCTTAAAAGAAAAAAAAAAGGCAACAAGGAAACAGTGGAACTAAATGAAAAGCTAGACCAGATGCACTTAGCAGATACATATAGAACACTCCATCCAAAAACAGCAGAATACACATTCTTCTCAAGTGCACATGGAACATTCTCAAGAATAGACTATGTGTTGGGAAAGAAGGCAAGCCTCAATAAATTTAAGAAGACTGAAATAATAACAAGCATCTTTTCCAAGCACAATGCTATGAAACTAGAAATTACAAGAAAAAAGCTGAGAAAGGGATAAAGATGTGGAGACTAAGCAACATGCTACTGAACAACCAATGGATTAGTGAAGAAATGAAAGGAGAGATCAAAAAGTATCTGGAGACAAGTGAAAATGAAAACACACCATACCAACTCATATAGGATGCAGCAAAAGTGGTCCTAAGAGGGAAATTCATCACAATACAGGCCCAGTGTAACAAAGAACAAAAATCTCAAATAGGCAATCACAAACTACACCTAACTGAATTAGAAAAAGAAGAACAAATAAAGCCTAAAGTCAGCAGAAGAAGGGGAATAATAAAAATCAGAGCAGAAATAAATGCAACGGAAACAGAAAAGACAGAAAGGATTAATGAAACAAAGAGCTGATTCTTTGAGAAGATAAACAAAATTGACAAACTCCTAGCCAGACTTACAAAGAAAAAGAGACAGAAAGCTCAGATAAATAAAATCATAAATGAAAGAGGAGAAATTACAATGGATACCACAGAAATACAAATGATTATAAGAGAATACTATGAAAAGATATATGCCAACAAATTGGACAATCTAGAAGAAATGGATAAATTCTTAGACTCTTACAACCTCCCAAAGCTGAATCAAGAAGAAATAGAGAATCTGAATAGACCAATCACAAGACATTGAAACAGTAATCAAAAGCATCCCAGAAAACAAAAGCCTAGGACCAAATGGCTTCCCTGGTGAATTCTACCAAACTTCAAAGAGGACTTAATATCTATCCTTCTCAAACTCCTCCAAAAAATTAGAGAAGATGGGACATCTCTAACACATTCTACAAGGTCAATATCACCCTGATACCAAAGCCTGACAAGGACAACACAAAAAAGGGCTAATATTATCGATGAACATAGATGAAAAATACTCAACAAAATACTGGCAACCCGAATACAGCAATACATCAAAAAGATCATACACCATGATCAAGCTGCATTTCTACCAGGGACACAGGGATGGTTCAACATCCACAAATCAATAATGTGATACATCACATTAACAAAATAAGGAATAAAAACCACATGATCTGATCATCTCAATAGACACAGAGAAAGCATTTGACAAGATCCAACATCCATTTATGATAAAAACTCTTTTAACAAAATGGTGACAGAAGGAAAGCACCTCGACACAATAAAGGTCATATATGATAAACCCACAGTCAACATCATACTCAATGGGGAAAAACTGAAAGCTATCCCTTTGAGAACAGGAACAAGACAAGTTTGCCCACTCTCACCACTCTTATCCAACATTGTACTGGAGGTTTTGGCCAGAGCAATAGGCAAGAAAAAGGAACAAAAAGGAATCCAAATAGGAAATGAAGAAGTGAAACTCTCGCTGTTTGAAGATGACATGATCTTATATAGAGAGAACCCTAAAGAATTCATTGGAAATCTATTAGAAATAATCAACAACTACAGTAAAGTTGCAGGGTACAAAATCATCTTACAAAAATCAGCTGTATTCCTATACTCCAATAACAAACTAATAGAAAGAGAACTCAAGAATACAATTCCATTTATAGCTGCAACAAAAAGAATAAAATATCTAGGAATAAGTTTAACGAAGTAGGTGAAAGACCTATACAATGAAAACTATAAGACATTGAAAGAAATCGATGATGACATGAGGAAATGGAAAGATATTCCATGTACATGGATCAGAAGAATAAACATAGTTAAAATGTCCATACTACTCAAAGCAATCTATAGATTCAATGCAATCCCAATCAGAATACCAATGACTTTCTTCACGGAAATAGAACAAAGAATCCTAAAATTCATATGGGGCAACAAAAGAGCCTGAATAGCTAAAGCAATTTTGAGAAAAAAGAACAAAGCTGGAGGCATCACAATCCCTGACTTTAAAATGTACTACAAAGCTATAGTAATCAAAACAGCACAGTACCAGTACAGAAACAGGCACACAGATCAATGGAACAGAATTGAAAGCCCCAAAATAAAACCAAACATCTACAGACAACTAATCTTCGACAAAGGGGCTAAGAACATACAATGGAGAAAAGACAGTCTCTTCAATAAATGGCGCTGGGAAAACTGAGCGCCCACATGCAAAGAATGAAAGTAGGCCATTATCTTACACCACGCACAAAAATTAACTCAAAATGGATCAAAGACTTGAAGGTAAGACTTGAAATCATAAAACTTCTGGAAGAAAATACAGGTACTACATTCTTTGACATTGATCTGAAAAGGATCTTACTGAATATCCTGTCTTCCCCAACAAGGGAAATAAAAGAAAAAATAAACAAGTGGGATTTCATCAGACTAAGCTTCTGCAAGGCAAAGGAAACAAGGATCCAAACAAGACAACCCACCAACTGGGAGAAAATCTTTGCAAATCATATATTCGACAAAGGGTTAATCTCCATAATATATAAAGAACTCACACAACAAAAAAAACAAACAACCTGATCAAAAAATGGGCAGAGGATATGAAAAGACATTTCTCCAAAGAAGATATACAGATGGCCAATAGGCACATCAAAAGGTGCTCAACATCACTAGTCATCAGAGAAATGCAAATTAAAACACATGAATTTAACCACTATGCCACTGGGCTGGCCCCATGGCAAGCCTATTTTAAGCTAAAATTCTTATAAGGAATCTTGGCAACATTTTTAACATTTCCTAATAATTTGTGTTCTGTAACAAACAAATCTGAACCTTGGACCTGCAGAAAATTTGATAATACTCTTTCCGGCCATAAGCTCACTGCATATGTGCACCATGGCCCAACCCTGACACCATCTTCCTTGCTCCCTTGGCTCTTCCGAGCTGCCTGCCTCAGTGCAGCATTGCTGGTTCCCCAGTTCTGGCCAGAGCACAGATCAGAGTTTATCTTTCAAGGCTGAACTTTACACTGAATTTTGAAATCTATTTTAATATACGTTCCAGGCTCTGACTGGTAAAAATCAAAATTCAAATAATAGATAGGCATCAGTCAATTAATAAATTCATTAAATAATAATGATCTACCTATTTCTAAAAATTTGGAAGATCCTGAAGAACAGATACTAAGCGTCTGGAATTTGACGGCAAGTGTGTACCTCCCTGAGGTGGAAGTTGGTGTTTATGTTAGAAGTATCGTTGAGTTTGTTACTTATGCTAGTCATGTTCTATAAAGTTGCTGTGAACTCTGAATTAGGGAACACTGAACCACTGCTCCTAGAGGAAATATAGGGTTAGTTTCCTGTGAGCCTCTGGCCACAACATTTTTGTCAACTGATCAACACATAATTTTGTTTTACTTGTGTTTCTGTTTAAAGACAACTTTTAAAATATACATTACCAATAACACTGCACTCATGGCCAATACCACTAGACCTCATGCCCCGATGAAGCTAATCCAGCACCTATTTTTCTTCTAAGGCACATCGCAGCCTTCATGTGCTTAGGAACACAACACAGTGCTTCACCACTACATGTGGGGGCCATTTTAAACTGTGAAATCACCAAAAAAAAGCACAAAATGTGAAAAATGAGGTACTAAGTAAATTGCAAAAAGGACACTTGTTTACAGTATAAGAGATGAAACAAGAAGGCAGAGCATCTAAACCTCAGTTAGAAACACGTACATCTGGTGACTCAAGTTTTTCACCGCTCTGCGTATATCCACGAGTGACCATAATAGTGTTTTGAGTACAGTCATGTGCCACATAACAACATTTTGGTCAACAATGAACCGCATATATGATGGTGCTCCCATAAGATTAGTATCATATAGCCTAGGAGTGTAGATTTGCGTAAGTACACTCTTATGATGCTCGTGCAATGATGAAATTGCCTAACAACGCATTTCTCAGAATGTACCATCATCAAGTGACACATGACAGTATTGATTTTGGGATTACAAATAAGTTTTTTAGCAAGTAGTTGAATTCCAAATATGAAATATATGAATAATGAGAAAAGATCGTACAGGCATACCTTGAAGACATTGTGGGTTTGGTTCCAGACCACCTAAATAAAGCTAATATCACAATACAGTAAGTCACACGAATTTTTGGTTTCCTAGTGCATACACGTTTATACTACACTGTAGTCTGTTAAGCGTGCAATAGCATTACATCCGAAAAAACAATCTACATACCTTAATTTGAAAATACAGTATTGCTAAAAAATGCTAATCATCTGAGCCTTCAGCAAGTTGTAATCTTTTTGCTGGTGGAGAATCTCATAAAAAAACATATCTGCAAAATGCAATATCTGTGAAGTGCAGTAAAGTAAAGCACAATAAAACGAAGTACGCCTGTATATAATGGATTTAAAACTGACTTGGATTTGAAGATAATAAATTCAGGAATCAATTATAACTAATATTTTGTGATACCTTTACCTCCAAAAACTAGTTACACATTTACCTTAGCAGATTTTGATAGTGGTTTGAAAAAATAAATTGGACCCAGGTTATAAAACATATTTTTTCTTTTGAAATAATTTTACACTCACTTTTCTTGTCTTTCATGACCTTGACATTTTTGAAGATTATTGGCCAGATATCTTTTAGAATGTTCCTCAATTTTTCTAATGTTTCCCCATGACTAGATTCAGAGTTTGCATCTTTGGCAGAAAAATCACAGAACAGAGCTTGTGTTCTTCTCATTGTATCTTATTACATGGTACACAATTTTGATTTGTCCCATTACTAGTGAAGTTAAGCTTGATCACATGACTGAGTTGGTGTCAGCTGGGTTTCTCCACTGTAAAGTTCCATTTTTCCCCTCTATATTCAATCAGTGTTTTTTTCTATTTCAATCAGTGTTCTTGGGGGTAAGTACTTAAAACCTCTGTAAATATCCTGTTCTGCATTCACCTTTTCACCCACTACTTTTAGCATCTCTTGATGTTTCTTGGTTGAATTATTTCTATGATGCTTGCCAGTAACAAGACATTTAAAAAATGACAGTAAATCCATAATAGAAATATGGGAAAAGGGCACATAAACAAGAAATGCAAATACCTTATAAAATATGCAAAGATCTTATTTACTATGTTGAGGCAGCACAGTGTAGTAGTTAAAAATATTAGTTCCGGCTTTGTAGCAAGAGCACCAGGTCAGTTAAGAGCATGGCTTCAAATCTAGGCTCTACTATTTACTAGCTGCAAATTCAGACAAGATCCATTTTACCTATCACACTAACAAAGATAAATAAAATTTTTTTTTTAGGTTTTTTTTTTATTGAGTTAATGATAGGTTACAATCTTGTGTAATTTCAGTTGTACATTAATGTTTGTCATTCATGTTGTAGGTGCACCACTTCACACTTTGTGCCCACCCCCGACCCCACCTTTCCCCTGGTAGCCACTAATCTATTCTCTTTGTCCATATTTTTAAATTCCTCATATGAGTGGAGTCATACAGAGATTATCCTTCTCTAACTGGCTTATTTCACTTAACATAATTCCCTCAAGGTCCATCCATGTTATTGCAAATGGAATGATTTTGTTCTGTTTTGCAGCTGAGTAGTATTCCATTGTATATATATATATATACCGCATCTTCTTTATCCATTCGTCTGTTGATGGACACTTAGGTTGCTTCCATGTCTTGGCTATTGTAAATAATGCTGCAGTCAACATTGGTGTGCATAGGAGTTTTGGAATTGCTGACTTCAAGCTCTTTGGATAGATACCCAGTAGTGGAATGGCTGGATCGTATGGTAGTTCTATTTTTAATTTTTTGAGAAATCTCCATACTGTTTTCCATAGTGGCTGCACCAGTTTGCATTCCCACCAGCAGTGTATGAGGGTTCCATTGTCTCCACAACCTCTCCAACATTTGTTACTATTAGATTTAGATATTTTTGTCATTCTAATGGGTGTAAGGTGATATCTTAGTGTAGTTTTGATTTGCATTTCCCTGATGATCAGCGATGATGAGCGAAAGATAAATAAAATTTTTTAACACAGAGTGTTGGTGATAGGAAAACAGGCACTTCTATATTGTTGTTGGGAGTGCCATTGATTTGGAGGGTAATCTGGCAATAACAAATTTTAAATGTATTTACTCTTTGATCCAGCAATACTACTTCCAGGAATTTATTCCTCAACTACACTTATACATTTGCAGAAAATGCAGGTATAAGATGTTCACCACAGTGTCATTTATAACAGCAAAAGCTGGAAACTATCTACATGTCCTCTACTAGAGATCTGGCTAAAAACTTATGGTATAATGGATACTATGCTGCATTAAAAGAATTAGGAAGATGTATATGTTCCCAACTGCTAAGTAAAAATAGTAAGGTTAAGTGGGTATAGTAATTCCCATTTGTATGTTAAAAAAGGATATAAAAACGTATAGTCTTGTAATGCATAGAAATTTCTGGAAGTTTACTGAAGGAACTTAACAGTGGGTGTTTCTTCAGAGAAGCTTTTGGATGTCCGAGGTAAGTGGAAGAGTTTTCACTGCATATTTTTTGTATTGCTAAATATAACTCTTTGTTTGAATTTTTACCACATGCATGAAAAACATTTAATTTAATTAAATGGCTTTTTTGAGTAGGTAATATATGTGTATGTCACTAAATTCAAAAGGCCAAAAAGAGAATACAATCTCTCTCCCATCCCTATCCACCAAGCACTCATTTTCCCTCTACAGGCAACCAATGTTACCAGTTTCTTGAGTGTTCTTCCAGAGAAACTCTACTACTTTTTAATTCAAACACATACACACCACATACCACACACACATTTATAGTTTGATTCATGTTCTTAATTACTAAACATGAAATGCAACACAGTAAAGTGTACACATTGAAATCTTTCTAAAGCAAAGATTTGGACACTTTTCCAAACAAAACTGAAAGGGACTTTTTCCTTTTCAAAAACAAGGCATTATCTATTGTACAGAGTCCCATTCACCAACTGCTGGCCCAGAAGAGCCCAGAAGCACCAAAATCTAAGTAGCTAAAAATTGAATATAGGCTGTTTTGTATATCTTGAAGAAATAGAGATATTGAATGAGGATAAATTTGTTACTTTTCATTATATAGTTGGGAAATAATTAGTTAAAATTCTTTATCAAAAATGAGACAGAAAAAAAAAATAAGACATTCATCAAGGCATTGTACTGGATGATGAATAAAACCTAATGAACAGAAACTCTGGTCCCTACCTCTAACAAGTTTCCATTTTTCAGACAAAATCATTGTTGATGAATAATAATAATAGTTAACAATTGCTGAGTTTTACTACGTACTAGACTCTGTTCTAACTCATTTAATTCTTATACAAAGTAAGCACTATCATCGTCCCCATTTTTCCGATGCAGGAAAAGAGGCCTAGATGAGAAGTTAGGATACATGGCCAACTAGTGGCAAAGCTAAGATCAAGGCCCAGACAGCACAGCTTCACAGCGTGTAGATTATCCTTTGCCGACTGCCTCTAAACTATGCTGACAGAACACAGGCAGTTCTAGCAGACAAATGGATTCTGTTCTAAAAGTTGCAAGTTGATAGTTTTTTGAGGAAAATCTATTATAAGTTCCAAACAGTGTTAAAATAGTGGTTGGTGAGTCATTTAGACAAGTACAGATTTAGAAGTAAATTATTAAAATGAAATTGGGAAAAGGAAAAATTAGAATAATATTTGAGAATTCAAAGGGGATGACTATAAATAGGACTCTGAAGGTCCTAGGAACAATGATTTGGTCAGAGAAAGTTGTTCCAGAAATAGATAATGCAAAGCTGAATACCCTAAAATAAAGAAAAAAGTAGGTAAGAGAAGATTAAGGAAATAAAACAGTACTAAAACAGGAAGATTAAGTCATCAATGGGGAATTAAAGGTCTTCAAACAATTACTGAGAAGGAATTTGACAATTTAGATGAAACGGACAAATTTCTTTAAACATACAAATTGCCAAAGCTCACTCAAGAAGAAATAGGTGACTTGAATAGTTCCTATATCTATTAAGGAAATTAAATTTTTAGTTTAAAATTTTCCCACAAATAAAACCCCCCTGGATGGCTTCAGCAATGAATTCTACCAAACATTTAAGAAAGAAACAATGCCAATTCTATACAAGTCTTCCAGAAAATCTAAGAGGGGGGAAGATTTTCCAACTCATTTTATGAGGACATCAGTGAAAATGGCAGAGGAAGGACCTCTTACTCTTACTGAATCTTACTGAATCACTCTTACTGAATCTTACTGAAACCCTGGAAGTTAGTCAAATGTCTACAGCAACCAAGTAAACACATATCCAGGAGAAGAAAGGCCACTGAAACAGGGTAGAAGAACTTTGAGGTGTTTTAATTTAGCCTTGCCCCACTCTCACCTTGGAGTAGTGGCAGATATGAAGATGGCAGCCTGTGTTCCCAGTGTGGGTACCTGGTCCCAGAGGGAGCAGAGTGATCGCATTCCTAAGGAATTATATTGTCTGTTTTGACATGACTACGAGTTCCCTGAAGGACCAATGCATGGGGCCTGTTTTTGTTTTGTCTAACTCAGGACAAAGAAGAGGCTATGACTAAGTGGAGAACATTTCTCAAAAACATGGAAAGTCAAATGAACAAGTGCTACAGCCTGGGACAAAATACAACAGCTGAGGCACACAACAGAAGAGCCAAAAGTCAGGGAGGAAAAGCTGGGGCATGAGCAACTTTGGGGAATAAGGGCTTTGAAAACCTCCTGCATACACTGGGAACCTAGAAAGCCCTACACAGGTCCAGGGCAGGTCGCATGCCCACAGAAGACCATAAGTTTTCATAGCTGGCTGGTCTTTAGGCTCAGCGCTAGCAGGAGGTGAAGGCAAGGCAGAATTACAAAAGGCCTGGATAAGTGTTAAAGGAGGGCCCCCAAACAGAGCCAATCTGCAAAGACCTGGAGACTATCGTCTTCTCTTTTTTTTTTTTGTTTCTTTCCTTTTTGCCCATCATGATATTCAAAACGTCCAATTTTAAACAAAAAAATTACAAAGCATAAGAAGAAATAAGAAAGTATGCCCCATTCACAGGAAAAAAGAAATTAAGAGAAACTACCCCTGATGAAATACAGTCACCGGAGTTATTAGACAAAGACTTTAAATATGCTCAAAGAATTAAGGCCACCATGGACATAGAATTAAAGGAAAACAACATCTCAACAGAGAACAGTAATAAAGAGATAGAAATTATAAAAATGGACCATAAAGACAATTTGGAGCTCAAGAGTACAAAACCTGAAATGAAAATATACTAGATTACTTCAATAGCAGATTTGAGCAGAAAAGAAAGAGTTAGTGAACTTGAAGATAGAAAAATAAAAATATTTCTTTCCAGACTATGTTTGTGTCATTCTCTTATCAGTGTCTTTACAAGGGCAGAGGGTTTTAATTTTGTTAAAGTTCAATTTATCAATTTTTCTTTCATGGATCATATTTTTAGTATCACATTTAAGAAATCTTTGCCTAACACATTTTTACAAAGATTATCTCCTGTGTTTTCTTCTAGAAATTGTATGGGTCTATGATCTATGTTTGGGTCCCTGGCAGTTTTTAAAACTAGTTTTTACATTCATTAACATTTGGAAGATTTTGAGTTTTGTTACTAAAAAAATGTTTTTAATTTCAATGCAACTATGAAGCAAAAATGCCTTGTTTTAGCCATAGGAATATTTCTCTCTTTTTATAAACTATTTGCCATCTAACTCTAGCATTAGATTATTATTGCAGAGAAGCAGTTCTTTTTATTGTAGCACATTAGATTTAAATGGATTCGTTGGAAGCAAACCAAGTATTACTTATCCCTTACTTAGCAACCTAGAGTAAAAAGTTTTCAAGTAAATACGTATATGATGCATATCCTGTAACAGTAGTGTTGCCAAGAGATACTTGAAAATAATGAGTCCAGTTTCTCTGGTGAAATAAAACAATTTAAGGAAGATGAAGTTGTATCTTACTAGATAAAATTTCACACAGAGATTTTCCTTTGAGAGATGCTCTACTGTGGGCTGGCACACCTAATGAATCCTGGTAAAGGATTCAGCCTCTCACCTGCTATCAGGGACCTCTTAAAGATCTATCCCAGTTCCCAGAGCAGGGACTGCAGTATGAGGCAATCTTGGGCGTATGTGCTTAGCCATAGGTCTTCAACTGCCTCATATTTGAAGAAGAACTCAATCTCATTTGAAGCAGAAGCCTTCCTGGAAGGTAATCTACTGACAGAGACGATCAACGGAGAAAACATTCAGTCTAACTCTCTAGTCACTCTCTGACATGCCACCACTCAATATATGTCAGGATCCAGAATGAAAATATTCTAATCCTACCAAAACAACCTAAAATTAAAATGTGAAAATATGTATTAAAAGATTTAAATGCCTTAATGACATTTTTCCTTTTTGTTCTTTAACGATAATCAAGAAAATTGTTTGCATAAAGTCTCAAAAATTCTAATTTACAGCTTCAGAGATAATCAAGTTCCTATTACATTCCTAAAACAAGAACAGATTGCTATGGGAAAAGCAAACAACAAGAATTTCTAGAAAGTATAAATATGACTGTGGAAAGTAAAATTTTAATGAAGAGAAAACTAATAGAGTGGTAAAGGTGAAAAATAAATGAGTGATTTGAAAGGTAAAGCTGAGTAAATCTGGAATATACAACAACAAAAGATGGAAAATACAAGAAAAAAAAATTGAGACCTGGAATGTCAGGTGGTTCAATATTTGTCTAATGGGAATTCCAGAAGGAAGAAATGCAAGAAAGAAGATAAATTTTTATTTTTTTTAATTTATTTGATTTTTTTCCAAGGAAAATTAGCCCTGAGCTAACATCTGCCACTCCTTCTCTTTTTTTTCTGAGGAAGACTGGCCCTGAGCTAACATCTGTGCCCATCTTCCTCTATATGTCAGACGCCTACCACAGCATGGCATGCCACGCGGTGCCATGTCTGCACCTGGGATCTGAACCAGCAAACCCTGGGCCACTGAAGAGGAACATGTGCACTTAACCACTGCACCACAGGGCCAGCCCCTAATTTTTAAATAATATAAGAGAATTCTTCTGAATTGAAGAAAGTTCTGAATTTTCAAACTGAAAATCTGTCCAGTACAAAGCGAAATGTGTGAAAAGATCCATGCCTACATACATCCAGGTGAAATTTCATAATTCCAATGATAAAGTAAAAGGTTTAAAAACTTAGAGTGAAATAAAACATGAGGATAAAACAAAAAGACAAAAAAACAATGGAATGAGACTGGCTGGCAATGGAATTCTCATTAGCACATATGGATGCTAGAGGACAATGGAGCACTGGTTTCAAAGTTGTGAGGAAAATGATTTTGATCTTGAAACCATTACCCAGCCAAATTATTACTCAGGTGTGAGGGTAAGACAGAAAACATTTTTTTTCCCCCAAGAAAAAAAACTCGCCCTGAGCTAACATCTGTTGACAATTTTCCTCTTTTTTTTTCCCTTCCCAAAGCCGCAGTGCATGGTTATACATCCTAGCTATAAGTTGTTCCAGTTCTTGTGTGTGAGCCACCGCCACAGCATGGTAACTGACAGACTGGTAGTGTGGTTCCACTACCAGAAAGCGAACCCAGGCCGCCGAAGCAGTGATTGTCAAACTTTAACCACTAGGTCATTAGGGCTGGCTCAAGATAGAAACCCTTTTTTTTTTTGCTGGGAAAGATTTGCTCTGAGCTGAACATCTGTTGCCATCACTCTCTTTTTTTTTCCCCTCCCCAGAGACCCAATATATAGTTGTATATTCTAGTTGTAAGTCCTTCTAGTCCTTTTATGTGAGCTGCTGCCACAGCATGGCTACTGATAGACGAGTGGTGTGGTTTCATGCCTAGGAACGCTATCTGGGCTGCGGAGTGGCACGTGTTGAACTTTAACCACTAGGCCATCAGGGCTGGCTGTAGAAACATTTTTCAATGTGCAAGGATTCATAATATTTACCACCCATGCACCTACTAATACACATTACTTAAAGAGGAACTTCATCAAAGAAAAAATGATTGACAAGAAAGAGAATAAGGGGCCAGCCCCATGGCCAACTGGTTAAGTTTGCATGCTCCACTTCGGTGGCCCGGGGGTTTGCTGGGTCAGATCCTGGGCATGGACATGGTACTGCTCATCAGGCTCTGCTGAGGTGGCATCCCACACAGCACAACCAGAATATACAATTATGTACTGGGGGGCTTTAGGGATAAGGTGGGGGGGTGAAGTTGGCAACAGTTGAGAGCTCAGGTGCCGATCTTTAAGAAAAAAAAAAAAGAAAGAGAATGAGAATTAAAAAAAAAAATGTTGCTTCACAGTAGAAACTAAAAAGAAGAAAGAATGAAAAAAGAAAGATGACAAAAAAATTGGAAAGAATAGAGTGGATGGTAACTTTTGAAACATTCTTCCTTAAGCAGCAGGGGCTTAGAGTAACTAACCCAGGATTTTTACTTCCTTCTCTCTTTTTTTTAAAGATTTTATTTTTTTTCCTTTTTCTCCCAAAACGCCCCGGTACATAGTTGTATATTCTTCATTGTGGGTCCTTCTAGTTGTGGCATGTGGGACGCCGCCTCAGCGTGGCCCAATGAGCAGTGCCACGTCTGCACCCAGGATTCAAACCAACGAAACACTGGGCCACCTGCAGCGGAGCGCGTGAACTTAACCACTAGGCCACGGGGCCAGCCCCCTTTACTTCCTTCTCTATGAGTCCAAGTCAATTCTGTGTTGTGCAGAGGATGTTTACAAAATCATAATTCTGCAAAATTCTGATGTTTTAATTTATTTAAATTTTTAGATCTGTAGAGAAAACAAATTATTTAATAATAGATACAATATTACAAAACTAGGAAAGAATGAATGAGAAATAACAAAAACTAAGAATAGATATAGTACTTAAAGTTATAACGGTAACCTCGAGAAGAGAAAACTAGAAACAGAAATCTCAGAACATTGTAACAGGAGCTACTTTCGAAGAGAGGTGGTAGGGGCAGGCAGTCTTTTCCTTTTCCATTTACTTGTTTTATGCTTTTCTATTTAATTTGACTTTGTTTATCATGTATAGGCATAACTTTAATTCTTTTAAAAAATTATTTTTAAAATAAGAACTACAAAATACTGTAATCAATAAGGGGTAATTCAATAATTATGATACATACATCATACAACAGAAGATGGACCAAATGAAGACAAAGAGATATATCTATAGGTATTTACTTTACATGAAAAACTGTCCATAAGTTAAAAAGAAAAAAAAGGCTTCAGAAATGATAGTGGAGATAGTGGACAATGAGATGATCCTACTTATGTAAAAAAAAAATTATATGAGAGAGAGAGTGGGTATGTGTGTGTGTATATAAATGCTTGTATGACGTTTTTAGTGCTGTAGCAATAGTTTACTGAAACAGCAGGAACCTTTGAAAATATTTCAGTGTTGTGAACTGCATTTTTAATAAGCAGCACTTTTAGGCTGTACCTTTGTTTCTTTTTAGTGTAGCTTAAATTTCTATTAATCATTAAA
This sequence comes from Equus asinus, assembly GCF_041296235.1. Classification (NCBI taxonomy): domain Eukaryota; kingdom Metazoa; phylum Chordata; class Mammalia; order Perissodactyla; family Equidae; genus Equus; species Equus asinus. The sequence goes on along the minus strand of NC_091793.1, from coordinate 137,460,152 downwards.
TATGTAATTCTGCACTAATGAACATTTTTGGTACCACTCTCAAGAGAATAAGATGGAATTTCAATAATGTTTAATGTATTAATTGCTCCAGCTGTTACCCAATTTGGCAAAACTCAGACACAACAGTCTCTCTAACTAGTATTTTAGACTTGGAAAAAACTGAAACTGAACCAAGAAAGGGGACTTTTATTATACTGAAAAATTTGAAAATGTATAACATCATAAAAATCAAGTAAACTGGATTTCTGGCATTAGACAACTCTAAAAACTATTAACATTATTAACAGTCTGTTTTTGCTTCAAACAACATTAAAACATATTCAGTTATAAGTCCTCTTTTTAATAATTTGTTTTTTTCTTACCAGGCTATTTTCTTTCCAAGCTTCTGGGAACTTGGGTCTCTGTTTTTCCCTAGACACCAGAACCTGCATATCTTCAAAAGTGGGATGGTTTCCAACTTCTGTCTGAAAAGCCATCTGGTATTCTGGTACAGACTCACCTATGTATTTTTTCAAAAGAAGGATAGAGTAAAATTTCCAATTATCATAAAATGATAGAATAACAGGAATATTTCTGCTACTAAGTAAGCAAAGAAACTGTCACAATCTTTATTTATTTTTAACCCTTTCAGGTATATTTGGAAATCCTAAAGAGACCCTGTTGTGGGTTTAACGCATTATTAATACATGCTTTACTTAGAATAGTCTCAGCTTGATAAATTAAGTGGTAGTTTCTTTTCTTTTTTTTTTAAAGCTAACTTTTTTAAGATTTTATTTTTCCTTTTTCTCCCCAAAGCCCCCCGGTTCACAGTTGTGTATTTTTAGTTGTGGGTCCTTCCAGTTGTGGCATGTGGGATGCTGCCTCAGCATGGCTTGACAAGCGGTGCCACGTCCACGCCCAGGATCCTAACCGGCAAAACCCCGGGTTGCCAAAGCAAACGAAGCATGCAAACTTACCCTCTCGGCCACGGGGCCGGCCCCTAAGTGGTAGTTTCAATGATGGATAGCTTTTTTTTTTTTTTAAAGATTTTTTTATTTTTTTCCTTTTTCTCCCCAAAGCCCCCCGGTACATAGTTGTGTATTCTTCGTTGTGGGTTCTTCTAGTTGTGGCATGTGGGACGCTACCTCAGCGTGGTCTGATGAGCAGTGCCATGTCCGCGCCCAGGATTCGAACTGACGAAACACTGGGCCGCCTGCAGCGGAGCGCGCGAACTTAACCACTCGGCCACGGGGCCAGCCCCGATGGATAGCTATTTTTAAATGGTTTCTAGTATTATTAAATTTGGGGGGGGGGTTATTACATGCATAAGGTGTACTTAATACTTGAAAATATGTCTGAATTCTTATTCCACACAGGGATCAAGAGTGGTAAGGAGGAGAAAGTCCAGGATCTAGAACAACAAACATGTCTGTAGAACCAAATATACGTGGGTGGGTTGTACAGTCATCATGTCTCATTATGTCATTGGTTCTATTAGAGTCCAGTCAGATTGTATTACATGTCACAAAAATTTTTATGATAATGGCTATTTGACATAAGAACCAATATACCAATTTTTCAAAAAAATTCCTCTTAAAAAGCAGTATCTAAGATCAAAGATTTTAAAGTACCATTAACTATTTTACCACTGTTTAATAACCTTATTCATCGCTAATAAGCACAATCAGTTGCCTGTGATGAGAGGCTTATGATTTTTTCAAAATGTGATCAAATTAAACTTAATAAACATATTGAGCACCCAGAAGACCTCTGGGACCAACACTTAGGAAACCAATGGTCTAATCAAAATCTTGGCAAAGAACATAGGAGAAATAGAAACTCTTCCTGTCTCCTTGCCCCTCTCTCTACCCATTAAGAGGGCCGGATAAATTAGAAGGAAGAACACCAGGATGGAGGATAAGGCACTTAGCCTCTAATCTTGGCTTCATCTCTACCTTGGAAGTCATTTAACTATTTTGTGTTTCAGTTTTCCTGTCAGCACAATGGCAATGTCTGCCTTCCTTATCTCACTCACATGGAGACAATAAAAAAGTTATAAAGACCCAGATAGAAAGTACATTACAAAACATGCAATTTAAGTTTTATATTTCAATTTGAATATTCAGAACAACCTATAAACACTTGCCCTCCATCATTAAAAAAGATTTACAAAGATTAGTTCTATAATCTATGCAGCATAACCCAAATGTTTTAGAATATTGCACTATCTAAAAATACAAGTGATATTTTCACATACTCTAAACATTTAAGCAGATACTTATTTTTGATCAATTAGTATCAACATTGAACTTGAAAGACAAAACTAAAGGATTTAATCCTGCCAGTTAATATATCACTTTCTTTCATGAAAACTTATGATAAAACCTCAACCCATACCATCTGTAAATTCTAAGATATTTACTAGTATATCTTAGCTGTCTCTCTGAGACATATATACAATACACATACATACATTCCAAGTGTTATTAGTTATTTTTTCTTCAAATGCTGGTTCAGTAGAATAATTAAAAATTCACACTTTTACTTATTTGTTTTATTTAGGTCTAAATTATAATTAGAAAATTTGCTAACTGAAATCAATGCACAATCTTGTTTTGTGAATGGAATGACATTAAGAATTATCAAATTTCTACTAAACTTTCATGGTTCTAAGTCTAATTGTTCAATAGATTCTTCTTCAGAGATAACTTAGTATTAGGCACTGGGGATACAAAGATGAACATTAATGACATCATCATCAAGGAAGATATCCATCTTACTGGATTTTCTTAAAACTTCACAATCATTAGATTGCTCAAGGGAAATTTTATGATCTCATTTTTTTTCAAACTGTCCAAAATAGATCAAATATCTAAGAATATCAGACACCATTCCTTGCTTCTCACCTCATGTGCTACTTGTTAATTATGTCTCTAAGCTGTTAGGAACTTTTTTAGTCGCCTTCTTACATTACACTTGTTCTCTTTCTTTCTTTCCTTTTTTTTTTTAGGAAGATTAGCCCTGAGCTAACATATGCCGCCAATCCTCCTCTTTTTGATGAGGAAGACTGGCCCTGAGCTAACATCCATGCCCATCTTCCTCTACTTTTTATGTGGGACGCCTACCACAGCATGGCTTGCCAAGCAGTACCATGTCCGTGCCCGGGTTTGGAACCGGTGAACCCTGGGCCACCAAAGCAGAACATGCACACTTTGCTGCGCCACCAAGCCGGCCGAAACTTGTTCTTTTTCTTCCTTTTTCTTTCTCTTGACTTTTTTCTTCCTTCCTTCCTTCCTTCCTTCCTTCTTCCTCCTTTATATAACCTTTGCATCATTTCACTTTTCCTTTGTAATACAGACACCTAATTAATTTATTTTTCTAACGTTTTACAGAGAGAGGGAGCCTTCATTACATAATGTTTCCATTTAATAATAAAGCATGTATTCCATCTGGAGGTATACCATAGAGGTTTTAAAAAAAGTTTTGTAAGTTTTATCATTATTATATGCTATTCTCTAGGCTTATGAATATGTTTATGGCACCCTTTTTTTTCAACTTCTATCCTATTTCATTCTTAAAAATTTTAAGAGTGCCCTGTTGTATCCTCTGCCTGTGCTTTCTTAATATTTTGCCCTCCTACACTCTACTATTTGTCTTCTTTATTCCACAGAAACTCCTCTAAGAATACCAATGACCTCCTCCTATTCAAATTCAAAGATCATTCCTCAGTTCTATTTCCTTTTGACCTTTCAATTACATCTATTGCTATCAATCTTGGTTCTTAACACTTTCTAACACTGACTTCCAAGATACTGTGATTTCTCAGTTTTCTCACTCTTTTTCTCATTTGTTTTCTTAACTAACTACTTAGGGGGGAGGTGCCCCAATAGTCAATCTTTATTCACCAACTATTCTCTCTCTTCATTTGTTCTCTTAGGGGAGTACATCCACTCTCAAGTTCTCAATTACCATCTCTATGTAGACAATTCCTAAATAATCATTTTAATCTTAGTTCTCTGAACATCTCTTTATGTTTTAAAAAATCTCTTCAATTGTCTATCAATATTCCATCCAAAAGTCTCCATAATTATCTCATCTTTCCAACATAAACCAATATTTTTTCCTAGCTTCCTGGCTGCCACCTTCACTGTTTCTCAGATCTCTGCATATTTCTCAATTCCATAAACTTTCTTCCAATAGCTAACCAGAAGCACAGATTCCTTTTCTACATTTTCTCTCACATGTGCCTCTTTTCCCCTATTTTCATATTCAAGATTATAGGTATCTTAATGCAATTCTCTACTTTCTTTTTAAGATTTTTCACTGTGGTTAAACATACACAACATAAAATTTACCATTTTAACCATTTTTAAGTGTACACTTGGTGTGGTACTAAGCGCATTCACAATGTTGTGTAACCATCACCACCCAACTCCAAAACTTTTTCTATCTTCCCAAACTGAAACTCTTTATCCATTAAATAACAACACCCTATTTCTTTTTTCAAACTCCTTTTAGTTCTTTCTATTTCAATTCATCCAATTTATCTGCTAAAATAATCTGCAAACAAGATTTAATTGCCCTTCCCTTTTCACAAACATCTGATACGGCTCTTTATTACTTATCAGGCTGAAAGCAACAGTTAATCTTTGGATGCAGCAGTTGTTCAAAAAATGTTGCTGACGGCAGTGTACCAATGCTGATGTAAGAATCATTTTAGTCAGACATGCTTCTAAAAAACAAAAATTTTGGATTAGGATATTTCAAAAAATCTGTAGCCAAAGGTCCAATAACCAAAATAAAAAGTTCCAAAGGTCCAAAGTTCCAATAATAGTGTGATACTACGGCAATTGCTGCTATTTCCAGAAAAACACCTCAACTGAGTACCCTGTACTTCCAATTAACTGTAAAATATACTTGTAAAGTAATAACTGATTGACCTATAGCTAATCTAAATGATTACTGATTTATTACATTTTAGAATTATAAACTGCTGTTAAATGATTACTGCTTTTATTTATTTATTTATTTATTTATTTTGAGGAAGATTAGCCCTGAGCTAACTACTGCCAATCTTCCTCTTTTTGCTGAGGAAGACTGGCCCTGAGCTTACATCCATGCCCATCTTCCTCTATTTCACACATGGGACGCCTACCACAGCATGGCTTTTGCCAAGTGGTGCCATGTCTGCACCCGGGATCCAAAGCAGTGAACCCTGGGCCACTAAGAAGTGGAACGTGGGAACTTAACTGCTGCACTACCAGGCCGGCCCCCTGATTACTGCTTTTAAAGCAAAAAAATTCAATCCCTATTTTTTAAAATAGTTTCATTTCATAAATTTGTCCAATGCTAGTTTCTTTGACCATTTTTCCTTTTTCTAGGCTTTTATTCCTATACAATGAGACCATGTATGTCAAATAATTTTGTACACCATCCAGAAGAATGCAACACACATACTGTTAAAATTTTTATATGACAATAATGACAGTGATGTAACCCTAACAAAAGGAGAAAAACTATAAACTCATTTGGCTATTTGAAGTAAGCCTCAAACAAGCATTCACATTAAATGAGTGTTCTCTCACTGAAAGGAAGGAAGGGATGAAGACAGGAGGAAGGAAGGGATGAAGACAGGAGACAGGAAGGCAGGAAAGCAAGAAGGGAGAATAAAGAAAAGAAAGGAAGAAAGGGAAAATGAAAAAAAGAAAGAAAAGTGTTCCAATGGATAATTCATTGCTTCTAATTCCGTATTGGGTCAATTCAGGAAACACTGTTAGTGTAGCTTATCAAATGCTCAGAGGGTGCATAAGGAAAACAGTATCTGCTAACGTAGAGACCAAACCAATCATAGATAGGCAAGCTATTAGCAATTAATTAAATTGCACTCAGACACAAACTTGGAATCCTTTTTAAAAAGATTTCCTGATTCACACCCTTCTGGTAATAAGATTTGTGAACACTAGATGGCAATGAACTAAAAGTTTAAGTGAAAGTAAAAACATACATAAAAGCTAACTTATTTAACATTGGAAGAAAAAGACGACATAACTGCTTCAGTTCAAAGCATATATCAATTTTGATAGCAGTTCTCTTACCTGGGAAGAGGTCTGTACATCTCATAAATATCTCCCAATAGATTAGTCCAAGTGCATACATGTCTACTTGTTTCAAAGCTGATTCACAGTCCCTCAGGTTCACAGCTCCTTCTAGAACTTCTGGTGCCATATATCTGATTGTGCCAACCTGATAAATTAGAGTGATATTTTTCCAAAACGAAATGTAGCATATTCTGAAGGACATACATTAGACCAGAAGTTATACATAAATTTCACGTCAACGATATGTCAATGGTATGTTATTTGAGCCTAAGCATGTCGCCGAACCTCTTTATACCTGATTTTTTATCTATAAAATGCCCTTCCTGAATAATTAAACTGTGGTAAATCTATCCTATTGAATAATATTCGTTAATGAAAAAGAATGAGCCAGACCTTCCTATGTATAGAAATGTAAAAAAAATCTGGAAGACATAGTGAGAAAACTGCAAAACAATATGTACATTATTTAATATTTTTAAAAATTCACAAAAATATATATGTTTAGATGTGTATGTGAATGAAGACAAAAAGGTCAGAAAGGATATGGTCCACAGCGTAATAGTCCCGTCAGAAGGTGAATGTCCTATCTCAAACTTGGTAATTTTACACTTACTTCAAAAATCAGCTCCTACAAACGTCCTCCTAATGCTTGCCAAAAATGGGTTGGAAGGGCAGTGATTTCCGTAACGAATTGATTAACTTTATGCAATGTTTTCTGTATTTCTTAATATTGTAATTCCTAATATGCTATAATTGATAGCATTTAAGGATAACTGTCCTGAGTAGTGGGTTTTTTAATCTAACTCATTATGTTTTCGAAGTACGTGAGTGTGATACTTTTTGTATTCACTCACCTCACTTATGGCTGCATTATCCTCTTCCCCTGGGCGCACCAGTCTATTTCCAGTCAGCCTCATGGACAACCCAAAGTCACTAATAACACAGGTTCCATCATTTTTCACCAAGACATTTCTGCTGTTTAAATCTCGATGAGAAATTGCAGGTTTATAATGATCTGTTTGGATAATTTCAAATATTTATTAATGCTTAAATATCACTATTGGACATGAAATGAGCATGCTGGTAATAGGGACTACATAAATAAAAAAGATAGTGTTATGTTTCTGCTCATTAATTTTTTAATAAGAAAAAAGAACATAAGAAATCAAAATTTCAACTCACAATCATCACTATTCTCACTATTTTATATTTTACAACATAACTCCTATTGCATATGTAATTAATTAAGCTTTAAACATTCAGCTGCACCTAACAGCCAACATGCTGTTGCTTCTAATTTTAAGATACTTTTTTTCCCTCTTCATTTCTAGGTATAGCAAAAGGAGGTAATGGAGAAAGGAATATTTGGTATAAACAACAACAAAAAAGTCAACTTATCTAAAACAAATGTCAATGAAAAACTGACATGACTCCAAAATTCGTTATGTATGTTATGCTATTCTCCTACAGCTTTTCAGATCAAACCTGTAACAGAACATCTCAGTTCTACCCTGAGGTACAGTTATGTCTCTAAACCCACTCAGTTCTTTACATGAAAATAGAAATAGTTTTACAATGGACTGGGAGAACAAGTGGAGGAGCTGGTATCTCTCAGCAAGATATGAAAAGCTGTTTTCTGATTTTACAGAGGAGCAAAGCACTGTTACACGCATTCTATTACTTGTTTATCACTAGACTAGATGTTCTATACAAAGGCATAAAGAGAACATGTTTAACCTGAATTTGAAAGGCTTGGCATGCCTTCACTGAAAGAATCCTCACTGAAAGAATTTACCTAACCTAAGCACCTCATCAAAAACATAATTTTTTCCTCTCTATAAGGAAACCTTATATAAATCTTATATTAAACAAAATCACAACTCTTGAAATGAAAAAAAAAATACTATGGCACAATTTCTGAAATTTAAAAGAACTTCCTAGGTATACAAAGAAATAGAGCAATCGGGACGAAGTCAATGATAAGTTTATTGAGTGTTTCTATATTTAAGCACAGGAAGACTCACTATTTACATTTATTACTCTCGTTAATGAGTATTAGACTGCAATTTCACCAACAATGAAACTAAAGAGGATAATGATTCCTGTGATATAAAAAAAATAACAGCACAACTCGAAGAAAAAATAATAATTACAGAGTTTCTTTATCTAGGAGTTGATTTGTTTCTCACTTCCTCCCCTTCTGACTTTCTGGCCCAGCCTTCCAAAGCTTGTACTAGCATGGCTCACTCAAGCCCTAAAAGAGCTGCTTTTCTTACTCTGGATAAAACCATAACATAAGTATACGTGGTATAACGTCGAGCTGACATTTATATAAGAAAATTACAGAGACATTGGAAAATGTTTGTATGCTAATACCAAATCAACACTTAAACTAAAAGATTATCTCACACTTTAGAGAAAGCAGGCTAACAGTGGGGACAACGTGCAGTGAGTCAATGAGACAGCCAGAGGGGAAAACAGGGTAATACTTTCCCGCTACTACTAAAGAAAAGAGGAGAGATAGGGAGCAAAGGAGGAGGGGAGCAAGGGTGGAAAAAGGGAAAAGAGAAAAGATAGGATTCCTCACCAATACAAAGGGTAGAACCACAGACTGCCCTTTTGAGACTTCTTTTCCCCTTTAAGTTCCCCTCAGTATTCATTTTAATCCTTTTTTATTTTGGGGCGGGGGGCGATGAGGAGAAAGAAGTAGAACATACAATTACTTTGCCCTGGACAGTAGCACTGTACTAGGCAAATATCTCAAAGGAAAATGGGACACAATATTATTTTAATTATGTTAATAAATAAAACCTGAGCAAAAACATAGTCTCTGTGGATATTTACATAAACACATACACACATACACAAAGCAAAGGATCTGGAAGGATGTACATAAACTAGTTAGTAATTTTCTGGCTATGTTTGAATGACGTATATATGTTCTTTCTTAGATTTCTGTGTGTGTGGTAATAAATTACATTGATATTATCACTAGGAAAAAAATTCACAGGGAGAACCAATTACAAATAAATAAACAGGTTCAACACTTCCTTATTCTGAAGCAAAAAAACAGCTGAATAAATAATAGTAGTAGTATTCCTTCCTACAAAATTTCTATGTTAAACAGCAAAGTTACATCTGAAGATACTGGGAAGAACAGTTCTCTGAAAGAAAGTGAAATGATACTTTAAATGTTTTGAAATAGTATAGTATACGTGGAATATTTTTTTTAATAATTAGGTAAAACCATAAATTCAAATAGCTACTATACATATGTTTTTTGAAACGGCATATATATACTCAGTTTTTAAAAAGGTTGCCTGTTTAGTGATAATATTAGGTAATGTTTGAGAGTAACATTTAAATAAAAGTCATATTTGAGGGCAATCATTCTTTTCAGCCAAGGTTTGACTTGAAACCTTGCTGAATCACACAGGCCTTGAAAAGGGAGATTAGGATGGTATGTTAAGTTCTGTGCTAAGTCAGCTTTTCAAAGGAGTTATAATAATATTTAAGAGTCAGGAAACACACAGTCCAAATGGTTAATGTGCTAAAGACTAAAGTAAGTGTATCAAGATGCTAACATAGGCAATAACATGGGTCAATTCTGTATTCAGGAAAAGCAAGATGTCAAGATAAATGAACTGATAAATTATTCAGAAGAAATTATTTATACATGAAGCAGCAGCTAGAAAAGATGATCCATTCTATTATACAAAGGAAAAAAGATCTAAGAAATCGACACAAAGATTCTCTTCACTACAGAGGTCAGAGAAACTGAAAAAACCGTGTTCTGGGCTATAGTACGACAAGAAAATGCTGTAAGAATGAAAGCCTGGAAAAGCACAAAAAAAGATTTTATACAGCAAAGCTAATTTAGAGGTGCCTGAGATGTGGAGTGTATTTTGAAATAAATTGAGAAAGCAAATGTACTGAAGAGATGCTTTGAACAACTGGCAAAAACGTGCATAAAAGTCGAAGGAAACTGTAGTTATGGCAAGGAACACAACCACACAGTTCTGAAACACTGGCAAAGACTGAATGCCCACCATGCATTCTCCTCTTCCGACTTAGTAACAGAACCCAATATTATCTGAGGCAGCAATGCACCAGGTAAAAAAAAACCCAACTATATTCTCAGCATCCCTTGCAGCTAAGTGTGGTAGCTAAGCAAAGACTAAGTTCTGGGAAACAAAACATAAGCATAAGAGTGGGACTTCTGGAGGCAGAAGGGGGCAACTCCTTCTACCTTTCCTCCCTTTACCCTGCTGATTAGAATATAGCATGATGAACAATGAGGTAACTTTGGAAATGTAAGCCATATACAAAGCATAATAGAGGAGAAAAATAGGAGCCTGGGGCTCTAATAATACCATGGTGTTGCCAAACCAATTTCAGACTGTCTCTCTAGATTCTTACACGGGAAAAAAAATTTGTTGTTATTGAAGCTTGTTATTCCGCACCCCCCCCCCCCCCCCGCACAGATCTGACCAAACCTAACTCTAGCTTATAAAAAGATATATTTAGGTTTCCCACTAAAGACCAACCAACCTATGGAATAAAGATTCACGTGATGTTAAACCTAAAAGAGTGATAATGGCTTGCAGTTTATTTAAATAAGCAAAATAAATACAAGGAAAATATAATAGCCTAGCTAAGAGGTTCTTAAGCCAGGTCCATAGGTGGACTTCAAAGGGTCTGAGAACCCCTAGAATCAAAAGAACCTTCTTTTAAAGTATGCCCATATGTGTATCTTTGCAGGGAGAGTGTTCAGAGCTTTAATCAAATTCTCAATGGGATCCATGACCCCTCTAGAGTCTTGATGTTCTTTTTCTCATTCTTCCTGTTACATTTCAAATCAATTTCCTCATGTCAGACCATTTAAACAACTAGCTAACAATAAATCTGCTATAATATAAAACATACGTTTACTTTGAAGATGAGAATACAATTTCCCTTTGTGAATTTTGACCCTAAATGAGTGTCATTCATCTTCTATTCATTGTCTTACCTCCTCGTGGCAATTCTGTATGAAGATAAGCCAGTCCTCTAGTCACAGAATGAGCCAAACGGCAAGAGCTTACCCAGTCACTTGTATGGAGACTCAAATACTTGCATAGAGATCCCTATATAGAGGAAAAAATACAAAAAGAAAAAAACAAAAAAGAGTGGAATTAAGTTACTTGAACATGAGGAGGTAAGTTCACAGTCTTATAAAGGATTTGCATAGGTTAGGATTCCATAGCGATAGATCTAATGAATGATGATATTTCAGAATCTCAAAAGAGCTAGTAAGACATTTCTGTGGATAGAGAGAGGAGGAGGGGATGGACAGGAGAATTTAAACAATATCAATTTTTACTTCTCCAATATTAAAAATTATGGATGGTTATTTCATTTTAAACGCTTCTTTATCAAATTAAGATACAAAAAAAAAGACTTTCAGGCACTCTTTACATTGTATCTCTTATGAGTACAAACACAAATTATACTGTTATATTTTACAAGAAGAAAACAGAAGGCTTTTGTAAATACATATGTGTCAGTGCTATTTAAGGTGCTCATCCACAAACTATTTATTACCAGTCTGGGATAAGGAGAATGTACCAGAATGAATTAAATGCCAGTCAAAGCACAGCTTGCTTCATCAAGAAATTCTTGTTAAAGTGAGAGAGACAGAGAGAGAAAGAGAGAGAGAGAGAGAGAGAGAGAGATGAACTAAACAGTTAACTAGTGACTTAGTTGATTCACATTCTGGTGTGAGATCCTTATCTCATTGCAGACTATTAATAATCAGTGCGCAAACCAGCAATGCTCTACATAACAGTGGTCCTCCTGAAAATCTGATTGATAGCTAATATAAATGTCAGTTTATCTTTTTATGAAGAACTTACATTGGGATAATACTCCATCACAAGCAAATACTCCATGCGTCCATCTGCAGTGACTCTCTCATCTCCAACTACAAAGTGAGCAATGTTATCATGTTCCATCAAAGGCACTCTGTAAATATTCTTCTCATTGATAAAATTCTGACGGTTTGCAAAGGAAAATACTTTTACAGCAACTGGACGCTCATCTAAGGAACCTTTATATACTGCTCCATATCGACCCCGGCCAATCAGCTGTAAATTTGTGTTGAAGAAAGCAAAATATTAATTCATATCACAACTTAACAATCAAATTTACTAAATAATAAAATATAAATCCATATGTATGCCACAGGTCTCTATTGCTTATAGTTTAAATTATTCCTTTATCAAGAAAGACACGGGGCTGGCCCCCCGGATTGCTTCTTTCATATTGATTTAAACCAGCTCTTTCTCAAGAAACTAACAAAATCCACATCTTAGACAGCTCAGGAAGCTCCTACCTCACCCAGCCCTCCCACAAGTAACAATTATAAATTCTGAACAAAATTTGAAAAAGAAATCTGAAAGTGCTAGAGAATGAACAAACGGAGGTAGATTCTGAGGAGAGTCAACACTTAAAAGAAAGGAAAGACATAGGGTGAGATACCCATTTTCATAGCTTTTAGCCTGAGAGCAGGCAGAAATCAGCATTGCACAGAGGAGCTAAAACTGCGATAGAAAATCCATAATCTTTCTGGCCTTAGGAACCAGAAGACAGAATTTGGGGCAAGCACAGCTGTTGGAAAGTTAGGGAAGAATCCCAGAAAGAAGAGTCAGAGAGGGGGAAACCCAACAAATGGCTGGGACAGACTCCAGCTAAAGATAAAATAACTGAACTGAGATTTGAGCTTCCGTCCAAGAGATGAGTTTGCAGTATGTCCAGCCAAGTTAATTGCCTACTAAAACAAACAAAGAAAATGAACACACTTTAGAAGAACCTAACAGAAGACAAGGTCTCCATAATATACTCAATACACAAAGAACCAACAAAATGCAACCCATTCCCTTCATTTTTGGCTTCTGGACATTTCTCTCACTTTTTACTGCAACAGGTTAGGGATTTACCATTATTTATTAAGGATATTTGTCAGATTTCATTCACTATTTCTAGGTTAAAATTTAACAAACAGATAGGCTGTCCTTTAGAAAGGCTCTTATCACTATATAGTTAAATCAACAAGGTTTCGGAGTGTTTCTTTTACTCAGTCCAAGATAAAATCCAATAGTTTTAATTAGTATTTTTTGGAATTTAGTTAATTGGACACATCATACATTTATTAGTCACACTTACTTCTTTTGTGAATTGGCAGTTCATCTCTTTAGTCCATTTTTTTATGGATTGCTTCTTTCCCTTTTTTTATGCTTTTTGGTGAGGAAGATTGGCCCTGAGACAATGTCTGTTGCCAATCTTCCTCTTTTTTTTCTCTCTCTCCCCAAAGACTCAGTACAAAGTTGTATATCTTAGTTGTAAGTCATTCTAATTCTTCTATGTGGAATGCCGCCACAGCATGGCTTGATGAACGGTACACAGGCCCACGCCCAGGATCTGAACTGGCAAACCCCAAGCCACTGAAGCGGAGCACGCAAACTTAACCACTCAGCCAAGGGGCTGGCCCCTGGATTGATTCTTTCATACTAATTTATACCAGATCTTTATCAATTCTTTGTTATGGGTCAAAATACTTTTTCTGAATTTGGCTTTTAACTTTATTATATTTTTCTCCCAAATGGAAGGTTCTTAAAATGTTTTATATAATAAAATCAAGGCTGGCCCTAAATAAACTTTCTTTAAAAACCTCTTTTACATAACTTATCTCCTTATCTGCTTTATGTTTTTCCAGAGCATTTACTACTACTTGAAATAATATACATTAATTTTTTTACCTGTTTGTAGACTCTCTTCCACTAGAATACAGGCCTCAAGAGGGATATCTGTATTATTTACCTATATTCTCAGTGTCTAGAATAGGCGTTGGCACAAAACTGATGCTCAATAAAAGCTCAATGAATAAATGAATGAATGATTTAGTAAGTGAATGAAGTCATTGGCTCAGATATACTATGAAAGCAGAAAGAACAGTCCATAATGTAAGAGCAATCTCACCTCCAATAGTTTCAGATTATCTAGGTCAAGAGAAGGCTCTGATGCTGCTGCCTCCATCATGTTCATACTGTGAAGACCTTGTTTACGGTCTCCTATAGAAATAGGAAAAAGAAGTTACTAATGTGTAGTTTTCTTATAATGAAGATCTTTATTACCCTTTTGACTATATAACAGTTAAAAAGAAGAGATACAGAGGGTAGGCAGCAAGACTTACAGCTAATGTTAATGGGAGTAAAATTATTTACTAAACTTGGGATTATCTATAAACGAAGATGGATGATGAATAACATGAAAGCTGAATTCTGGGAGATGGTTCGAACAACAGACCTAGTTTAAAATCCTAAAAAGTTTGCAGAAACATTAAAGAAAGTTTTATTAAAGTCATTCAAATGAATGACTAGGTGCTGATTTCCCAAAAACCTAATCAAACCTAAAGTTTACTAGAACTGATTAGATAGTTGACAATACTGAGGAATTTCTGATTTTTTTTAACGTGAAAGTGTTACTGTAATTATATATATTTTCAGTCCTTACATTTCAGAGATAGTACTAAAGTATTTACAGATAAATGATATCTATGATTCACTTCAAAATAACCCAGTGGCATGGAAGGATGTAGGGAGTGGGGCTACAGAAGATATGTAGATGTGACAATTGTTGAAGCTAGGAAATAGGCATTTTGTGGATGTTTGAAATTTTTCATAAAAGCTTGGAAAAAAAAGTTTGTTAAGAGAGAAGGATGTGAGCTCAGAGATGTTTTTTACTATGGAGATTTTAAAAAGGAGAAAATAAATTCTCATTAAATGGTATGTTTAATAAACAATAGAATAAAAAGTATTATTTTTACCTGTCAGCATCCTGTATCCGAAGCATAAGGCAACTACCAAAACAGCTAATACAGAGACTGATGCCAAAGCAATGATTATTGTCTCATCTCGGTTAAATGAATGAGGTGGACCTAAAAGAAAACAAATATAAAAATACAGTCATCTTTTTTCTCAGTATTTGATAAATATTGACAGAAAAGCTGTACCAATATATAGTCAAATCAGCAGTTTTTGCATCAAAGAAAATGAAAGAAAAATAAAATATTTATCAATAAAATTTGTGATAATTGCAAATTATATACTTTTTTAATCATATAGATTATCTTATATAGATTTAGAACACTGAAACACCTGTTAGTTGTACTCCTAATTATTGAAATATCAACTACATCATGGAACAGCATAGATAGAATAGTAAAATATTTAAGACAACAGTCTTCGGAATCACATCTGGTTTTAAATCTTGACTACACCACTCTCTCAGTGGCCTTTAGCAAATTATTTTTTTCTGATCTTCAGTACATTCATTTGTAAACATAGTCCTCTCTGTGAGGCTTAAATATAAGTCTAAGTACAGTGTTGAGTATATATCATCTATGCAATAAATGATAGTTATTATGTTTAGCAATATTAATATTACGATTATTAATGAAAACAGCATGGCCTTGCAGGCAGTTAAACCTGAATTGGACTTGAAACTTAGTTTTTCCGCTTATTGTATGACTTTGGGAAAATTTCTTCACCTGTCTGAGTCTAAGTTTCTTCACTTGCAAAAAGGGAACACACATATCTAAATCACAGATCTATTATGAGTGTGTTAACCATTTTATGTATTAGTTCCATTCTGTGGATAATATCTAGAGAAGCAGTCTTTAGGATGGATGTCCAAAAACTGGAGCACGTCCAGAAGAGAGCAAGTGGAATAGTGAAGGTTTGAGAACTCTGAAATGTGATGGGTAAAAAGAACTGGAAGTGTCTGATGTGGGCAAAAAGAAAACTTCAAAGTATAAGATAGCTGTCTTTACGTGGAAAAATGGACTTGTAGCTACAGAAAATAAGATTCAGTTAGTGCACGTTCAAAGACAGCGGTTTCTAGCTCAGTATACAGAAGCATTTAGGGCTTATAAATAGAGCTGTCTAAAATGGAATCAGTTACCCTATGGAATAACTGGTCATATTCTTTTAACTGGAGGTATTTATGCAGTATTTGGTAATAATGAGCAGAGGCTGGGCTTGATGACTGCTAATATCCTTATTTAACCATTCTTTACATTCAATCAAAACCAAGCATACTGTATTTTAAATCTTTCTCATTTTGGACATTATAAGTATGTACTGTATCAAACTAGAACCTCTATGGCAAAGAGTTCCTCTGACAGGCACTCCAGTTCTAGATGAATGCATTTGTCTCAGTCAACTTAAGCACAACTGAATATTGAAATGGCAAAACAATGTTTCTATAGAAGGATCTATTGAAGCACTGTAATACTCTTTTAATCTACAAGACATTTATTGGAATTAATAGACTTTAACACATTAATAATTATACCTATTTTCAACGTAAAGAATAAGTTATAGGAAGACAGCCACATATAAAAACTCATTTTACCATGAGATATCACTTCATACACACTAGGATGGCTATAATTAAAAAAAAATCCAGAAAATAAAAAGTGTTGGCAAGGACATAGAAAATTAGAACTCTTATACATTGCTGGTGGAAATGAAAATGGTGCAGCTGCACTAAAAACATTTTGGAAATTTCTCAAAAAGTTAAACATAGAATAAGACTCAGTAATTCCACTCCTAGGCATACATGCAAAAGAACTGAAAACAAGTGTTCAAACAAAAACTTCTACAGGAATGTTCATGGCATCACTAACCACAACAGCCAAAAGTGGAAACAACACAAATGTTCATAAAATGAAAAATGCATTTTTAAAAATGTGGTTTATCCTTACAATGGACACAAAAAAGGTAACACACATATACTATGATTCCATTTATATGAAATATCCAGAATAGGCAAATCCACAGAGACAGAAAGCAGATTAGCAGTTTCCAGGGTCTAGGGTGCGGGAGAAATCTACAGTGACTGCGTACCAGCTACAGAGTTTCCTTTTGAGTTGATGAAAACGTTTTGGAACTAGATAGAGGTAATGGTTGCACAACACTGTTAATATATGGAATGGCAAGCTTTGACATGTTTGATTGTATGTTATGTGAATTTTTCCTCAGTTAAACAAAAAAAATACTTGATTTTAGAATTTGGCCCACCCAAAAGAGAAATTCTATTTTCAACACACAAAATCATAGATACACACACACACTATAATTAATCTTTACTATAATAAGATATACACAAACGTTTGGTGTGCTTATTGACTTATTCCCTTACTGAGTATGAGATCACTACTGTCAGATACTTTGTTTTTTTCTAGGTAACTGCAGCTTTCAACTAGGACAATCAGTACCATTCCAGATTCATTATTATGGAAGCTGTCGTTCAACTAGATTGAATGAAATGTGATATTATCAAAAGTTCCACAACAGAACGGTAAATTACAAGAGCATTGCTTTTCGTTGTTTGTTTACATACATAAGTGAAGAAAGTCTTTTTTTTATTTTTTAAGGAAAAAATAAATGTTTAACTTGGTAATTCTCAAAGCAGCACAGTATTTTGTTTTAAAAAAATCAGCAAATAATGCTCACATTTTATTTTACGGTGCGTTAAGGTCAAAAGAGAAAAGGTGGGAGAAGAAAAGAAAAGGACAAAAGAACAAACAAGGAGATAGTGGAAAACAGTGACATTTAAAGTAAAGTAGAGAGGTTCAAAGAAGGCAGAAGAAAGGAAAAGAAAGACCCAAAGGGGCTCCCTGGTGAATGCTGAATTGACATGGCTTGTTCCTGTCACATTTAGCATTCTATTGGGCGGTGAATATCAAAGAAAATTTCATCTACTTTTAAATCTCTCTGAAATTTAAATTCACAATCTTTAGTCTTGCTTTTATTATTTTTAATAGACTTTATTCTTTAGAGTTGTTTTAGGTTTACAGAAAAACTACACAGAAAGTTCTGAGAGTTCTCATATACCTCTTCCCCCTCAACACACAGTTTCTCCTATTATTATCATCTTCCCTCAGTGTGCGCTATGGACTGAACAGTGTTTCCTTAAAACTCTTACATTGAAGCCTTAATCCCAGATGTAATGGTTTTTTGGAGATGGGTCTTTTAGGAGATAATTAGGTTTAGATGAGGCCATGAGAGTGGGGCCCTCATGAAGGAATTAGTGTCCTTGTAAGAAAAGACAAGAGATGGCTTACTTTCTCTCTCTCTACCCCGTGAAGAAACAGCGAGAAGGCGGCCATCTGCAAGCCAGGAAGTTAGTCTTCGAGAGAATACAACCATGCACCCTAATCTTAGACTTCCAGGCTACAGGACTGTGAGAAAATAAATTTCTGTTGTTTAACCCATTCAGTCTACAGTATTTTGTTATGACTGTGAAAGTGACCAGAATGTGACATCCCAAAATACGCCTCTCTTGCATAAGGATGATCTTGAGCTGGTTATAGTTTGTTTTTTTTTAATTATTTTATTAAGGTCACATTGGTTTATAACATTGTGCAAATTTCAGGTATACATTATATTTCTGTTTCTGTATAGACTGCATTGTGTTCACCACCAGTAGTCTAGTTTTTATTCATCATCATACGTATATGCCCCTTTACCCCTTTCATCCTCTCCCTACTCCCTTCCCCTCTGGTAACCACTAATCTGTTCTCCTTAACTGTGTGTTTATCTTCCACATATGAGTGAAATCATATGGCTTCTGTCTTTCTCTGACTTATTTCGATTAGCATAATATCCTCAAGGTCTATCTATGTTGTTGCAAATGGCATGAGTTTGTCTTTTTTTAACGACTGAGTAGTATTCCATTGTTTATATATACTATATCATCTTTATCCATTCATCTGTTGACAGGCACTTGGATTGCATCCACGCCTTGGCTACTGTGAATACTACTGCAATGAACATAGGGGTGCATAAATCTTTTTGAATTATTGATTTCATGTTCTTTGGATAAATACCCAGTAGTGGAATAGCTGGATCATACGGGATTTCTATTTTTAATTTTTTGAGAAATCTCCATACTGTCTTCCATAGCGGCTCCACCAGATTGCATTCCTGTTGACCTGGTTATTTTTAAGAAATAGCAGACATAGGAGAAGAGACATTTACATTTATAAGGGAAATCTCCATTTGTAAGGGTGTCTCCCTTTCTGTACCAGGACGAGGAAGATGACTAGAAGTCTAGAAACTCTTATCAATGAAGAAGGCAAGGATTTAAATCTGCATAACAACCTTAACCCTGTTTACTATGCTTTCCCTAGTATAACCCCCACCCCCATCTTCTTTTGTCTTTAGCTGGAGATGGTATTTAAGGTGGCAGCTTGGGTCATTTCAGAGTTACTCAGTTTTCTTGGGTATCTCCTATGTACACAGGAGGTATACACTTATTAAACCTCTCTGTTTTTCTCCTGTTATTCTTTTATTACAGGGTAGGTCTCAGGCAAGAATCCAGAAGGGTAGAGGGGAAATTACTATTTCTTCCCTTACAGCTGCCTGAGAAGACTACATTCTGGTACATTTGTTACAACTGATAAACCAATACCAGATCTTTTGCCCACATTTTAATTGAGCTACTTCTTTTCTTAAGTTTGAATAGTTATTTGCATATTTTGGACATAAATCCTTTATTAGTTATATATTTTGTACATATTTTTCCAAGTGTGGCTTGTTTTTTCATTGTCTTGGTATGAGCGTAATGCTGGTCTCATAGAAGAAGTCAGGAAGGGTTCATTCTGCTTCTATTTTCTTGAAAAGATGGTAGTGAATTGGTATCATTTCTTCTTTAAATGTTTGCTAGAATTCAACAGTGAAAGGATCTGAGACTGGTGCTTTCTATTTCTGAAGGTTATTAATCATTGATTAAATTTCTCTAATAGATATACACCTATTCGGATTATGTATTTCTCCCTGTGTAGTTTTAGCAGATTGTGTCTTTCAAGTGATTGGCCCATTATACATAAGTTATCAAATATGTGGGCACAGAGTTGTTCATAATACTCCTTTATTATGCTTTTAATGTCTCTGGAATCAGGAGTGATGATCTTTCTTTCATTTCTGATAATTAGTAATTTATTTCTTTTCTCTTTTTGTCTTGGTAGGCTGGCAAGGGATTTATCAATTTAACTGATCTTTCTAAAGAAGCAGCTTTTGGTTTTGCAGATTTTTCTCTATTAATTTCTCATTTTCAATTTAGTTGATTTCTGATGTAACGTTTATTATTTCTTTTCTTCTGCTTATTCTGGACTTAACTTGCTCCTCTTTTTCTAGTTTCCTAAGGTGGAATCTTAGTAAATCACTAGGATTTATGATATACATAAAAAAAGGGATAAACAATTAAATTCAATCTCATTTAGTTAACATTTAAAAAAATCTACCCAAATTTTACCACCAATGTGACAGACAAAATAGATTAAGATTTTTCATATAACAAGACTACTTGTTAACCGGATCAATAAAAATTCACAAATCTAATATAAAACAAAGATTTGCTATTTCCAAACTAGACAGCTGCTTATTTAAATGGGTTTTTATTTTTTTGGGTAAATAAAACACATACATGAGTTAATAAAAAAGATTTTTTAAGTCAACTGTAAAGAAAATAAAAATTAAACATTGAAAATTGTAATACCAATGTGACATTACGGAAAAAACTCTCTCTGCAAATGAGTAAAGACAACCAATGTTGTAATTCCCAAAAGAACTAAAACCACACTACTTATTCCAAAAGTGTGTTTTAAATTCAACAAGGAATTGTAAGTCATAAGAAAACTAGTTTTACTGAAAAACATGTATTTTTAAATTCTGAACTATGTGGACATTATTAATTATTCTATTTTATTGAGGTCATAATAGTTTATAACATTGTGAAATTGCAGTTGTACATTATTTTTTGTCAGTGACCATATAAATGTGCCCCTTCACCCCTTGTGCCCACTCCCCAAACCCCTTCCCCTCAGATAACCACTAAACTGTTCTCTTCATCTGTGTGTTACTTTATCTTCCACTTATGAGTGAAATCATACGGTCTTTATCTTTCTCTGTCTGGCTTATTTAACTTAACATAATCTTCTTTATCCAATCATCAGTCGAGGGGATCCGGGTTGGTTCCACTTCTTGGCTATAGGGAATAATGCTGAAATGAAAATAGGGGTGCATAAGTCTCATTCAATTGTTGATTTCAAGTTCTTTGGATAAATACCCAGTAGTGGGAAAGCGGCGTCATATGCTATTTCTATTTTTAATTTTTTGAGAAATCTCCATACTGTTTTCCATAGTGGCTGCCATCAGTTTGCATTCCCAGGAGTAGTGTATGAGGGTTGCCGTTTCTCCACATCCTCTCCAACATTTATTTTTTGTCTTGGTGATTATAGCCGTTCTCACAGGTGTAAGGTGATATTTCTGGGTACTTTTGATTTGCATTTCCATGATGATTAGTGATGTTAAGCATCTTTTGATGTGCCTATTGGTCATCTGTATATCTTCTTTGGAAAAATGTCTGCTCATATCCTCTGTCCATTTTTTGAGTAGGCTGTTTGTATTTTTGTTGTTGAGCTGTGTAAGTTCTTTAAATATTTTGGAAATTAATCCATTGTCGGAAATATGATTTGCAAATACTTTCTCCCAGTTGGTGGATGGTGTTTTTGTTTTGATCCTGGTTTTCTTTTGCCTGGCAGAAGCTCTTTAGTCTGATGAAATCCTACTTGTTTATTTTTTCTTTGGCTTCCCTTGTCCAAGTACACATAGTATACAAAAAGACCCTTCTAAGACTGATGTCAAAGAGTGTACTGCCTATATTTTCTTCTAGGAGTTATGGTTTCAGGTCTTACCTTCAAGTCTTTGATCCATTTTGAGTTAATTTTTGTGTGTGGTGAAAGCTAATGGTCTACTTTCATTCTTTAGCATGTGGCTGTCCAGTTTTCCCAGCACCATTTACTGAAGAGACTTTCCTTTTTCCACTGTATGTTCTTAGCACCTTTATAGAAGATTAGCTGTCCATAGATGTGTGGTTTTATTTATGGGCTTTCAATTCTGTTCCATTGATATGTGTGTGTTTTTGTAACAGTACCATGCAGTTTTGATTACTATAGCTTTACGATATTTGAAGTCAGGGCTTGTGATGCCTCCATCTTTGTTCTTTTTTCTCAGGATTGCTTTAGCTGTTTGGGATCTTTTGTTGCCCCATACGAATTTTAGGATTCTTTGTTTATTTCCGTGAAGAAAGTCATTGGGATTCTGATTGGGATTGCACTGAATCTGTACATTGCTTTAGGTAGTATGGACATTTTAACTATATTTACTCTTCCAATCCATGTGTATGGAATATCTTTCCATTTCTTTATGTCATGATCAATTTCTTTCAATGTCTTATAGTTTTCATTGTATAGGTCTTTCACCTCCTTCATTAAATTTATTCCGAGACATTTTATTCTTTTTGCTGTGATTGTAAGTGGAATTGTTTTCCTGAGTTCTCTTTCTGTTAGTTTATTACTAGAGTATAAAAATGCAACTCTTGTGGTAAGTTGATTTTGTACCATGCAATTTTGCTGTAGTTACTTATTATTCCTAATAGTTTTCTGACAGATTCTTTAGGGTTTTCTCTATATAAAATCATGTCATCTGTAAACAGCAATAGTTTCACTTCTTCATTGCCTATTTGGATTCCTTTTATTTCTTTTTCTTGCCTAACTGCTCTAGCCAAAACCTCCAGTACAATGTTGAATAAGAGTGGTGAGAGTGGGCACACTTGTCTTGTTCCTGTTCCCAGAGGGATGGCTTTCAGTTTTTCCCATTGAGAATGATGTTGACTGTGAGTTTGTGATATATGGCCGTTATTACAATGAGATACCTTTGCTCTGCACCCATTCTATTGAGATTTTTATCATAAATGGCTGTTGGATCCTGTCAAATGCTTTCTCTGCTTCTATTGAGATGATCACATGATTCTTATTCCTCATTTTGTTAATGTGGTGTATCACACTGATTGATTTGCAGATGTTGAACCATCCCTGTGTTCTTGGTAGAAATCCGACTTGATCATGGTGTATGATCTTTTTAATGTTTTGCTGTATTCAGTTGCCAATATTTTGTTGAAGATTTTTCCATATGTTCATCAGGAATATTGGCCTGTAATATTCTTCATTTGTGTTGTCCTCATCAGGCTTTGGTATCAGGGTGATGTTGGCCTTACAGAATGTGTTAGCAAGTGTTCCACCTTTCTCAATTTTTTGGAATAGTCTGAGAATGATAGGTGTTAAATCTTCTTTGAATGTTTGGTAGAATTCTCCAGAGAAGACATCTGGTTGTGGACTTTTATCTCTTTTTTTTTGGATAACTTTTTTTTTTTTAAGATTTTATTTTTTTCCTTTTTCTGCCCAAACCGCCCCCCTCCCCCCACGGGTACATAGTTGTATATTCCTAGTTGTGGGTCCTTCTAGTTGTGGCATGTGGGATGCCGCCTCAGCCTGGCTCAATGAGTGGTGCCATGTCGACACCCAGGATTTGAACCTATGAAACACTGGGCTGCCTGCAGCGGAGCGCGCAAAGTTAACCACTCGGCCATGGGGCCGGCCCCTGGACTTTTATCTTTTGGGAGGTTTTTGATTATTGTTTCAACCTCGCGATTGCTCTATTCAGACTCTATTCCTTCTTGGTTAAGTTTTGGGAGGCTGAATGAGTCTAAGAATTTATCCATTTCTCCTACATTGTCCAATTTGTTGGCATATAGTTTTTCATAGTATTCTTTCATAATCCTTTGTATCTCTGTGGTATCCATTGTAATTTTTCCTGTTTCATTTCTAATTTTATTTATTTGAGGCTTCTCTCTTTTTTTCTTAGTGAGTCTGGCTAAGTGTTTGTCAACTTTGCTTATCTTCTCAAAGAACTAGCTCTTTGTTTCATTGATCCTTTCAACTTTTTTTTCTTTCAATTTCATTTATTTCTGCTCTAATTTTTACTATTTCCCTTCTTCTGCTGAGTTGCAGGGTTTTGTTTGTTCTTCTTTTCTGTTAGGTGTAGTTTAAGATTGCTTATTTGAGATTTTTCTTGTTTGTTAAGGTGAGCCTGTATTGCTATGAATTTCCCTCTTAGGACCACTCTTGCTGCATCACATATGAGTTGGTATGGTATATTTTCATTCTCATTTGTCCCTAGATATTCTTTTATTTCTCCTTTAATTTCTTCAATGATCCATTGGTTTTTCAGTAAATTTTAATAATATAAAATTTAAATTAATATTCTTTAGTTTAAATGACAAAACAAATTGAAACTTAAAATGTAACAAAAGGCACAATCTCTATCCTGAATAGCCACTATATATATAAAAAAGTATAGAATATTTAACACAAATGAAAATTATTAAAGATTTCACATTAAGATTTAGCTAACTAGGGGTCAGCCCTGTGGCCAAGTGTTTTAACTTTGCGTGCTCTGCTTTGGCAGCCCAGGGTTTCACTGGTTCAAATCCTGGGTGCAGACTTACCACCACTCATCAAGCCATGCTGAGGCAGCAACCCACGAGCCACAAGTAGAAGGACCCACAACTAAAATATACAATTATGTACTGGGGGGCTTTGGGGAGAAGAAGGAAAAATATATACATTTTTAAAAATCTTAAAAAAAAAGACTTAGCTTTCTAGCTCAGATATTCTTGTTTTTACTACATTATGAAAACAAGGTATATAGCTTAAGTGATGTATATTTTAATTTTATCAAACTTTTATTACAAAATAGGAAGGATAATCCTACTTGTCTATTTTTTTACCTGATAGTAATTTTAGCATTACCCAAATTTCTGAAAAAGGGAGAAAATTATGTGATAATAATATAAATAGTAAGGTTTCCCATTTGAAGAATTGTTTTTGTTACTGATACAAGCAACAAAACTTTTTACAGTCTATGAAGAATTAATGTCTTGAAAACACTACAAATGTGATCTATATCATACTTACATTTTTTTTATTCAGATGAAAGAAGAAATACTAAAAACTATGCTGCTTAAACTATGACTCTAACTATGACTTATCACCTAGAATGTTTATTTTTTACCTACTGAAAACATTCATTTAGACTTATTTAGACATAGATTTTCAAAATCACTTTACATGAATTTTAAAAACAGAAGAAAAATAAATTGGCCTAAGTTTCTATCCCTAAAACTCTCACATGAGAGGATGATTTTTCTGAATATCTTTTTGAATCGGACATCTATGTTCCGTTTTTCCATACATTTCTTTTTTTTTTTACTTTAGATATAACTGACATATAACATTAGTTTCAGGTTTACAATGTAATGATTTGTCATACATTTCTTTTATATGTGCCACTAAAACATTGTTAAGAAGAGTAATACAGCATTTCTTAAAAGAGTGCTCTTCACCTACATCTCTGGAATTTTCTTCCCAACCACTGACACCCTTCTGATGATTTTAATGCAGGTGCTTTCTTGATCATACCAGAAAGTGCCAATGAAAGACTGTTTGGTTGCTTTATTTTTAATCCTTTTATTATAAAAACTTCCTACTATACACAAAAGTAGAGTGTTCACAAAACCTCCAAATACCCAACACTACACTTTAGCAACCATCAACATTTTGCCATCCAATGGAGAGTTTCAAACAAGAGAACACATATGACTTCCTCCAAAGGTTTGTTGACAGAAACACTGAGGGGTTGTTGTTGAGTGGACATTCTACCAGAGTAAAACGTGTGCAGGAGACAGGCACTATATTTAATCAATTTTAATACGCATATTAATCACAATTAAAAATCTCTTAAAGTGGGATGCATCCTACAATTGACGGCACTTCACAATTATTTGATAGTATTTTTTTCTTAGCAGTAGAAAAATAATGGTCTTTCAGTTGAGGCTTTTTAGATAAGATAAAATGATACATCACATCAGATATGTTAAAATGTGAAGAAAATGACTTCCAATTCTGCTTAGGGTGTAAAAAGATGCAAGAGAATTTTGCTTCCAACCTAATAACAAGCCAAGATATACTAGCAACAAGCCAGAAAGCCTACAAAATCATAGCCTTTTCTTTAAAGCTCATTAAGAGCTAGGACACAGAGAACCAATGGATTAAACACTAGAATGTGACAAACTCTTTCTAAGAGAAGAAACCTAAGACTGCCTTTATCATTGGTGAGGCAATGAATAGAGGAAGAACACCACCATAGGTGTGAGTATGAAGAAACAGCTGAACATTTAACATATTCCTTCTTTTGGGGTGAGGAAGATTGGCCCTGTGCCAACATCTGGGCCAATCCTCCTCCACCTTGCATGTGGGACACTGCCACAGCACAGCCCACCAAGCAGTGTGCAGGTCTGCACCCGGGATCCAAACTGGCAAACCCCAGGCCACAGAAGCAAAGAGCACGATCTTAACCACTACGTCAAGGGGTGGGCCCTAATAAATTCTTAAAGGCCGAGTACCAAATAGCGTGACAGCTGAGAATACCCGGGGGTCACAGACACAAAGTCTGCAGTCACCCCTCAACTCTTCTTCAGGCCTTCACCAAGTACTCACAAGTATGAATACAGGCAGGACAAGAGAACTGAGAGAATCTTCTGAGGCTTAGGTACACATGGTCTGCTAAAATCTGAGGATAGGACAAGAGAGCTGAGAGAAGCCTTCTGGGCACTCCAGGCCCTTACTGCTTACAAGACAGTGTCCACCTGTGACTGGGCAATGGGCAGAAAAGTTGACAGAGCTCAACACTCCTAAAGAGAGAGAGCTCAGCACTCCTGAAGTGCTGGAGTACAGTGCGTACCAAAGGTCTAAGGCAAAGGAGAACTAAGAGAAATCCTACAAGCACTGAGATCCTAAAAACCCTACAAAATTGAAGGTTCTGGGGCTGGCCCCGTGGCTGAGTGGTTAAGTTCACGCGTTCCGCTGCAGGCGGCCCAGTGCTTCGTTGGTTCGAATCCTGGGCGCGGACATGGCACTGCTCATCAAACCACGCTGAGGCAGCGTCCCACATGCCACAACTAGAAGGACCCACAACAAAGAATATGCAACTATGCATGGGGGGAGGGGTTTGGGGAGAAAAAGGAAAAGAAAAATCTTAAAAAAAAAAAAAAAAAAAAAGAAGGTTCATCCTGCCCTCAAAAATCATCTGAAACCCATATTGAAATGAATCAAACTAAGACAACAGCAAAGCCCAGATACAGCTCAGCTAAAAACATTTACTTAACCCTTCATTCTAGTGGCTTGATAAAACAGAGTCTATCCTTTTCTGAACATAAATATTATTTACTTTAGACTCTTTTACCTGCAATTTTCATTATTCAACCAAAAATCAAGATATGTAAAGAAAGAAAATATGGTTCAATGTCAAAACAGGAAGTAGTCAACAGAAACACTGCAGATGATGAAAATACCACACAGAGACTTTAAAATAACTATGATAAAGTTAAAGAATATAGTGGAAAATGTAGACACATGAGTGAACAGATGGAAAATGTCAGATGAGATACAGAAATTATTAGAAAAGAGCCAAATGGAAATGCTGGAAATTAAATGTTATGGTAGTGGACCTAAAGAACTCTTCTGATGTGATTATCAGCAGAAAGGACACACTGACAAAAGAATCAGTAAGGTTGAATACATATCAACAGAAATTATCCAAGCTACTCCACACAGAGAAAAAGAGAGGGAAAAAAGAACAGAGAATCCAATATCTATGAGACAATATCAAATGGCCTAATATACATCACAGTAGAATGAGAGAGACAGGGGAAATGGTGCAGAAGAAATACTGAAAGAGATAATGCAATTTCCCAAAACTGATGAAAGACATCAACCCATAGATTTAAGAAGACCCAGATAACTACAAAAGAAATTCTTACTGATGTACATCTAAGTCAAACTGTGGAAAACCAAAGATAAAACATTTTTCCAATCCTATATAGCAATTTAAATGAAATTGGAATTACTATATCCAACTTTGTAGTCTGCTTCTTTTCAATGAGTGCTATTCTATATCATTAAGAACCCTTTAAAACCCCAATTTAGGTTGTTTATACTCTTCATTGACTTTAAAAGAAGCTTGTGAGCATCTTTCTGCCTATTCAATGAGTAGTTCAAATATTCTACCTGTTTATTAAATTTCTGACTGCTGATCAATTACCAGAAAGTCGTGTTAAAATCTTCTTTTATAATTAAGAATTTGTCTATGCTTTTAGTTGTGTCTATTTTTGGTTCATATATTTTAAGGCTGTATTACTCGCTCTATACAAATTTTAAATTGTTTTATCTTCCTGTTAAATTGAATTCTTGTCATTATGAAGTCACCTTCATTGTCTGTGGTAATGTTTGATGCCTTAAAGTCCATTTGATTTGATATTATTTAGCTAGTATTTGTGTATTTTGCCATCAATTTATTGTTTATCTTTCTGTATCCTTATATTTTAGATGATTCTCTTGTAAATGACCTAAACTGTAATAGGATTATTAGTCTTTCTATTGAGATATAATTCATATACCATACAATTTACCCATTTAAAGTGTACAATTCAATGGTTTTTGATATATTACAATATTAGTTTTTAAAAATTTTGGTGGAATATATATAACAAAGTTTGCCTTTTTAACCATTCATAATTGTACAATTAAGTGGCATTAATTACATTCACAATGTTGTGCAACCATTATCACTATTTTCAAAACTTTATCACCCCAAAGACAAAGTCTGTAACCATTATGCATCTTTCCCTATTCTCCTCTTCTACCGGCCACTGGTAACCTCCAATCTACTTTCTGTCTCTATGAATCTGCCTACTCTTGATATTTCATATAAGTGGAATCATGTAATATTTATTCTTTTATGTCTGGCTTATCTCATTTAGCATAATGTTTTCAAGGTTCATCCATGCTGTAGCATATAGCTTATATTTTCATTTTCTTGATATGTCCTTTGAAGCACAAAAGTTTTTAATTTCGATGAAATCCAACTTATCTATTTTTTTCTTTTATTGCTTGTGCTTTTGGTGTCACATATAAGAATTTCTTGCTAAATCAAAGGTCATAAAGATGTATTCCCATGTTTTCTTCTAAAAGTTCTATGATTTTAGCTTTTATGTTTTGGTTGATGATCAACTTTGAGCTAATTTTGGTATACAGTGTGAGGTAGGGAGTCAACTTCATTCTCCTGCACGTGAATGCTGGCGTTTTTAATTCAATCCAAATGATCTTTGTCTTCTAAATGGAATGTTTAATCTATCTACATTTAAGATATTAGTGACATCTATGTGTTTATATCTACAATCCTATTTTAAACTATTTACCCTTGCTCACCTGTTTTCTGGGCAGTAGAAAGACCTTAGAATACTTTAACATCATTACTTACCACCTCTCAATTATTTGTAACTGATGTCTTACATTTTAATCCCTTTTTTAGAACCTCATCAACAATTTTTTTTGACATTTATTTATTTTTTTTATTGAGTTAATGATAGGTTACAATCTTGTGTAATTTCCGTTGTACATTATTGTTTGTCATTCATGTTGTAGGTGCACCACTTCACACTTTGTGTCCACCCCCCACGCCACCTTTCCCCTGGTATCCACTAGACTAAAATTAGTCCATAATTTTAAATTCCTCATATGAGTGGAGTCATACACAGATTATGCTTCTCTCGCTGGCTTATTTCACTTAACATAATACCTTCAAGGTCCATCCATGTTATTGCAAATGGAATGATTTTGTTCTGTTTTGCAGCTGAATAGTTTTCCATTGTATATATGTACCACATCTTCTTTATCCATTCGTCTGTTGCTGGGCACTTAGGTTGCTTCCATGTCTTGGCTATTGTAAATAATGCAGCAATGAACATTGGGGTACATAGCACTTTTGGGATTGCTGACTTCAAGCTCTTTGGATAAATACCCAGTAGTGGGATGGCTGGATTGTATGGTAGTTCTATTTTTAATTTTTTGAGGAATCTCCATACTGTTTTCCATAGTGGCTGCACCAGTTTGCATTCCCACCAGCAATGTATGAGGGGTCCTTTTTCTCCACAACCTCTCCAACATTTGTTACTATTAGATTTAGATATTTTTGTCATTCTAATGGGTGTAAGGTGATATCTTAGTGTAGTTTTGATTTGCATTTCCCTGATGATCAGCGATGATGAGCATCTTTTCATGTGCCTATTGGCCATCCGTATATCGTCTGTTCATGCCTCCAGCTCATTTTTTGATTGGGTTGTTTGATTTTTTGTTGTTGAGTTGTGAGAGTTCTTTATATATTATGGATATTAAGCCTTTGTCAGATATATGACTTGCAAATATTTTTTCCCAGTTAGTGGGTTGTTTTTTTGTTTCAATCCTGTTTTCATTTGCCTTGAACCCATCAACAATTATTATGAGCAAAAATGCAGGCAAAGAGAACTTTCATATACTTCTGCTTGTAGTTCAAATTGGTACAATTTCTTTGGAAACAGTTTAGCTTTATCTACTAACCTTGAAGATATATGTACCCTATGACTAAGGAATTCTACTCCTAGGCATATACTTTGGAGAAACTCATGCACGTGTGTACCTGAACATACATTCAAGAATGTTCATTGCTGAATTATTCATAGTATACAAAAATTAGAAACAACCCAAATGTCTATCAACAGGAGAATGGACAAGTAAATTGTGGTATACCCATACAATGGAATAGTACATAGCAACGGAAGTGACTTACATTCCTTATATTTAAAAAAAAAAAAAAAAGCCAGAAGAACTACAGCTTCACTCAACAACACAAACAAATCTTAAAAGCATCATGTTGTGTGAAAGAAGGAAGATACAAAAGAAGATGCTATGATTTCATTTATCTACAGTTCAAAAACTGGAAAAATTAAACTATACTGAACTCTTGGGCATATATCAGAAGACAGACATAAAGAAAAGCAAGGAAATGATTATCACAAGGGTCAGAATAACATCTATCCTTAAGAGGGAAATATGACTTGTGATAGGAAGAGAGACAACACAGGAGTCACCTGGGATGTTCTCTTTCTTGACTTGGGTTTGATGATACTTTATATTGAACTATCTATGTTCTATATAGTATGTTTTACTATAAAATATTTATGCATAGAAAAAAGAGTAGAAGGAAATGTACTGAAATGTTAATTCCTTTGACTAACAGATTATAAGCAATTTTTATATATATATTTTCTAAATTTTATACAATAAATATGCATTAGTTTTATTTTAAGCAGAAGAAAACCCAACAACCATCATTTTAAAAGAACTCACTTCTTGCTCTCTAGGCTTTCCCAGCATAGTACCAGTTTCTCTTTATTGTCTGGGTACAGAATGCTCCTGCTTTGCTATCAATGAGAAATTGTCCTCCATCACCTTACTTTTGTTGTCCCAGCTACTCTGAGTTTAGAAATGCTAGTATCTGATACATAAGATTTACTATAAGAATAAAAATTCTTGTTAAACTCTATGCCAAACAAACTTAATAATAAAATGATAGTTTTCAACCTATTTTCCTTTCTTTATAAAATATAAACACACCACAGCCATCTTATCAATTTCATTTTGTCACTTTTGAATCCTAGTTTATATTAAATGGCCAAGAGCTTTACCCAAATGATAAGCTATCATCTTCTGCTCTCTCGTTATTCCTAGATATTAAAAGATAAGATTATTAATATAGGCACATAAAAAATCAAATACACTGAGCTATCTACATCTTAAAAGAAACATCAACACAGGATAATAAAATGACTTCTTTAGAACAAACTACAGAAGTAAATAAGGCAAGGAAGACAAAACCATTTAAAAGATGTTCTTAAGTACAGTTAAACTGTTCTGCATAGTTGTGGGCTGTTGCAAAACCACTGAAGCAGACAGATCAGCCTGACATGACACTAAGAGGTCTGGGATACTGTTTATGAGCAGAAGTTTAGGGCTGATCATGAAGCTAACAAGACACTGCAAACAGCAGATTCTGTAAGGAATAAAAGCAGCTGTAAGTCAAAGAATGTTCCTCACATGTGTATGTCTATTCAAACAGCAGCAGCCTATATAGCATTAACCATACATGGATGGCTTTGTTAATGACATCTCCAGATTACAAAGCAATGACCAGCATCAGAAATATACAATCAGGTACGTCTTCTTCTGAAAAAGATCCATATTTTATTCAGCAAAATGAACAAATATGGCACTATTTTTAAGACAAATAATGGAATCAAACTCCTTATGGATGGAACCCATAAAAAAAAAAAAAAAGAGGTCAGAAATCTAAATAAACAGCCATCTTATTCTACAGTGGAATTCAATAGATTTTGCAGTTATCATATGCTCTTCTACCACCAAGAAGAAACTTGAAATAGCTGAGAAAGTGAGTAGAGCTATATCCAATCTTAAAGATGGTAGTTGAGTCATAAACAAAAGGTGTAGAGGGTGTGATTTAAGCATGCTTCATAAGAACATAAGTGCTAGTTTTACCTGTAATAAAAGGCAAGATAGCCTTGAGCGATATCTTCTCCTGTGCGTGTCAGATATAGACAAACTACGAGAAAAACTATTGGGATAGAAATGTGAGGTACCACATTGTACATTTGGCCTAACTGAAGACATTCTTAATTAGGAAACTGATGGCAGAGTCATATATTGATTATCTAAACCAATGGTGAGGAGCTGGAACTTAAAAGCTTTGAATAATCTTTAAAACAGAACATAGGGAAAGAAGTCTCTCCCCTCAACCTGACTCAACTGTTCAGCGGTGTAGGAAGAAACATGTGTACCAGGAAAATCTCTTTGATTTAGAGATACAGCAGCTGGACTAATTTTTGAAACACGTGGGTTAAATAACTGCATTAATCAATTCATGTACATATAGAGTTTCTTTAACAAACATACTTTATATTTCTCATTGAATATTTTGGAGATATCTAAACCATACTCAAAACGAAGCTCCTTATCTCTACCCATTCTAAAAAAAGTGTGATTTCCCTTGCCTATTGGCACCACTGAAAAATGATTAGTACAGGAGAGCCAAAAATGTTGAAAAAGACGCCAATGAGTATCTACAACTAAACAGGTTTTTTAACATGAACAATTTTGTATTAAAATGCTCTTAAAAATATAATCTACATTTTTCCTGCCTTTTTTTATTCTCTTCAAAGATTTTATTTTTCCTTTTTCTCCCCAAAGCCCCCCAGTACATAGCTGTATATTTTTAGTTGTGGGTCCTTCTAGTTGTGGCATGTGGATGCCGCCTCAGCATGGCTGGATGAGCATTGCCATGTCTGCACCCAGGATCCAAACTGGCAAAACCCTGGGCCACCAAAGCAGAGTGTGAGAACTTAACCACTGAGCCACAGGGCCGGCCTTCTTACACTAAATACATGGGAGCAAATTTCTTTTTTCCATGACTAGGGTCATAATTTTGAGTATCAATTAGTCCACAGCGATTGGGGCCTTACTAGGGATTCTCAAACC
The DNA here is from genome assembly GCF_041296235.1 of Equus asinus. Lineage (NCBI taxonomy): Eukaryota > Metazoa > Chordata > Mammalia > Perissodactyla > Equidae > Equus > Equus asinus. Next base: position 137,426,648 of record NC_091793.1, on the reverse strand, counting down.
ATTGAGTTTTTCTAAATTATTGCATCTAATTTCCAATTTTCCCATCTCATTCTTTGCTATCTATTTTTGATATTGTCACTGTGGTTGCCTTAATGTTTTTATTAATCTAGTTTTGGCATTAAAAAGAGATGGCCTGACATTATAAATAAATGTAAAGTGTAAGAAAACAGACTAAAAAGATTAAGGGATTTTTTAAAAATCCTAAGAGTTTTAGTACAAAAATTTTGTAGTATCAATCGTGGCTGCTTATAGTGAATAAACTTCATCATTACAGGCCTGGGACTGTGGCAATTCATAAAATCAGACATTATCAGGAATCCACTGAAATTCTGACACCCAAACTTCCATTCCAGCCTTTGGTATGAGAAATTGCTCAAGATGTCAAAACAGATCTGCACTGCCAGAGCACAACTATTGGTGCTTTGCAAGAAGCAAAGTAAGGCCTGTCTGCCTGACCTTTTTTGAAGACATCAACCTGTGTGCTATCCGTGCCAAATTTGTAACACTCATGCCAAAAGACATTTAACTAGCAAGCTGCACATGTGGAGACTGTGCATAAAAATCCACTATGACAGGAAACATTCTATTCTCAAAAACACCCATTTTTTTCCTCTTCTTCCTGTTATTGGTAGTTCTGAATGATAGACATTTTTTCCCCATAGGGTCAAAAGGTAGCTACCTAAGTATATGACGGTGAATGGAAAATTAGGGGATAGAAATCGGGTATTGGCAGGTTTTCCATTTTCATTTGTAAGTGAATTTTTAATATAAACGAGGGAACAGAAAGCATTAATGTAAGTTAAAATGTTTCCGTGAACAAGTTTTAGCAGTTCAACTTTACCACAATTATAAATAAACCTATTAAATGTTTCTGGACAATGCCAGCACTTGGATTCTTAAAAACAAGTAAATTTCTTACCTACAGCAACTAAGTGGTGTTTGTAGTATTTTTATCACATAGTAGATTCCATCCATTCACTATACTTTTCTGAGATGTCCTACATGCAAGTACATCTTTTTAATGTCTGTCTTCTGTGCTGTTCTTACAAGTTTGCTATTAAAATACATTAAACTATCTTTTAAAAAGTGGTTATATGAAGTGACTTTTATAAAGTCTTTCTAATTCCAAAATTCTAATTCCCAAATGAATCTTCTAATGTTTTTTGAAGAATCAGCATTTTCTTTGCTTTTATTCTCAAAATCAAAATAAAAATGCAACATAACTTTTACATAAAAAATTCCTTAACCCAAAATCTGAAATATAAATTATTAATTCATATAATAGGGAGGATGAAAAAAGTATTAAAATAGATTTTTAAACATGTTAAAAACCATGTTAATAGTTACATAGCTCAAATGAAAAACTTTCCAGGATATGTCATATGGTCTAAAAATATGAGATCCTGAAAAACTGCCACGAAAAATATTTCAATATGTGTTTTCACATATGTGTGCAATAAAAGAGGCCTTTAACTAGAAAACTCGTAACTTCTGTTCTTTGTTTCTTTAGGGAAAAAAAAGGATTTTTTAAAACATATATGCTATATAATGCTATACTTGAAACTGTCCTGTTCCCCTAGCTCTAATAAATCCCTTCTTCCTCCTTATTAGCTTTCTCAGTTAAATACTCAGCCAAGTGTAAACACTGTTATGTATGCCTCTGTGCAATGGCTGGGCTTGTACAAGCAAGCACTTCCTGAATGCAGAACAGACAGGGAACCGCTGTCTGCCTCATTGGAGCCTGGGATGTTTCTGTTTACAAATCCTGGAGCCAGGCAGGGGCCACTACTGGAGGCGTGCTGTCTGCTTCCTTGCTACACTCAGCCTTTGTCTGGGTCTGTGTCAAAGAAAGAACAACATTGTTGCATGTGCAGCAAGCAACAAAGGAAATCTTAAATATAACACACCAGTGGTTACATTGGCTGCTTAATCTTTTACAACTCTGTGTGGAAAGGCAAACCAGGGACTAGGTTTTAAAAATTTTTTTAAAAGCAATGTACTTTCATAAAAGCTGAGAAATACATTTAAAATAATTAATGTGATCAGAGTTAAATGAATTCCTTAGCAAAATAATTCAGATTCCTAATATCGTTTCTGTAATAATGATATATTGTACAGCTCAATGTTTTGAACAAATATTTTTACAAGGAATAAACAATGCTGATTTATTTTAAATAATATGTTTGGAATGGCAACTATACAGTAATCATAATCAGATTAATGTTTTTGTTTGATGTCCTAAAAGCAAACTGAGAGAAGGCAGATTTCTTGTTTGTTTTCATTTGAAGTTGGTATTTTAAACTTGACTTGCCTTATTAATCACTGTGAATAGATCTAGCTTGTAAGAAACAAACACAACAAATAACAACAATAAACAAACATAGTTCATACTTTGCTGAGTCCAGGCATTTTGTGGCTGAATTATAAAAGGAATAGTGGAAAACTAAGAGAGAGAAAGAGAAACAATCTGAGTTAAACCAAAAAAAAAAAAAAAAGGCTTGAAAAGAAAACACAGGAAAGACCTTCAACACCTATATTTCTTAACTTCTAGCATTGTAATTATTTATAATTTTAACCTTTAAAGTAGCTGTTTTCTGGTTAGAAGAGACAGAATTTCAGCATTTTGTTTATTTTATTAAAGAATAAATTAAAACTAACAAAGTTAATTATATTTCATTGGAATAAAGCCATTAAATAAGAAATATAAAAATAGCATTTAAATAGATAAAGAATTTTTGGTGAATATAATCAAATAGAAGATAAAAACTAATGTGAAAACTGTGCTACATTTTCAAAAAACCCACTAAAGTATAAAGAAAACATTAAATATACCTTCAAAACATTTTTAGTATAATTCTACAAGGCCTTAATTGTCTCTATTCTCTTCAGATTTTATTTTTGCTTGATAGATAGATATGATAAAACAAAAACTGTTATTCCATGAAACTGCTTTTGAAAATAATTATTTAATACTTCTTAGAAAGCATCAATAACCTAATTGAGTAAGAAAGTCAATCTGTGCCTAAATTAACACTAGAAAAATGGATATGTAATCACTGCAATATGTTACTTAAAACAAAAACAAATAAAAATTCTCACAATACAGAATTCAAACAAAGAGTCAAATCACTCAGAGATCTCTCATTAATTTTCCTAAATGGTCTACAAATGACACTTCTAAATCCGGAATTCATACTATAGTCCCTTGTTCTCAGAAAACGACCAGGAAATAGTCTGACTATAAAAGAAGTTATATATTTCAGTCATTTGCTGACTAAACAACAAAATACGAATTGCATTGTACAGATAACTCCCCCTGATTTGATGTTCTTTTATGACAGTAACTTGCGCTCACTCTTACAAGGCAAGAAAGATGTGTAGAGAAAAATAATTAGCTTTTTTATATTAAGTTTCTACTCATATGTTTTCCAGTTTTTCCCATAATTGTTTTCTTTTAAACCATTTTTATTACAAAATATAACCCACATACACAAAGTGTTTTGTGTTTATAACACAAACGTACAGTTAAGTGAATCATCACAAAGTAAACATTCATGTAGCTACCACCTGTGCAAAGAAACAGAACATCCAGGATCCCAGAACCTCCTACCTGCTCCTTCTTGGTCCTAACAGCCTTTCTCCTCCCCAGTAAGAGCCACTATTCCTGACTTTTGCAGTAATCATTTCCTTGCTTTTTTTTTTCTTACACCATTACATTCTCTGTATACTTAGTTTTGCCTATTTCCTAATTTTATATAAATGGAATTTTTGTGCCTTGCTTCTTTTGTTCAATGATATGTTTTGAACATTTAACCATGCTGTTGTGTGCAGATGAAATTCATTGGGGGTTGCTTTTCTATATAACAAATGCAGTTATTTTTCCTTGTAATGAGTCTGGGACATATAATGATAATTAAAAGATCACTATAGGTAATCCCTATTAAGCATCATAGAAACATTTCGCAAATGTATACATTTGGATTTTCAGTTATGTTTAGTACTTTTAAAGTATCTAAATTTGTTGGCAAGAGAAAAATATTAAACAAAGCAGACAAATGAAAACGCTGCACATCCTCTTGCTGTTGCTAGTGTTTTGACAGCAGAGGCTGTAGCTAGCAACCAAGAAGGCTAGAGTTTTAATAAAAGATGCACTAGGGTAGGAGTAGATAAAAAAAAAAGGCTTGGAGATTGAGAGACAGGATAGAGAGAAAGACGCCTTACTGGAAGGCCTTTCTGAAATTACAACTATTTAGAAAACCATCCTTAATACATATATAAAGCCACTGAAATCTTTAATGCATCTTTTCCAAGTTCCCAGATTGTTCTTTTATTCCATACCCTCAAAGCGCCTACTGTACCTTATTTGCCAATTAAAAGGCACCTTCTGGGGGGCCGGCCCCATGGCTGAGTGGTTAAGTGCGCGTGCTCCGCTTCGGTGGCCAAGGGTTTCACCAGTTCGGATCCTGGGTGTGGACATGGCACTACTCGTCAAGCCATGGCTGAGGTGGCATCCCACATGCCACAACTAGAAGGACCCACAACTAAAAATACACAACTATGCACTGGGGTGGGGGGCTTTGGGGAGAAAAAGGAAAAATAAAATCTTTAAAAAAAAAAAAAAAAGACACATTCTAAACATGCACATTTGGTCTTCCATGAAAGGATATTAAAAGGAACAGTCTCTACATCAAATCACCATTGATGATTCTCACCCAAATTGCCCACCAATGTTTGTTCAGTTCCTACAGACCCCACTCCTTAGACAGTGAGTAGGGAGGTAAAGTGACAGCATACCCAGGGCACTGACGAGGCCAAGGGGAGTTCTGAGTAACCGCTACTGTACTAGAGCATTCTCCAACACAGACACCTCTTTTTCATCTCCTCAGTTCTTTTTTCCCAATCCCTCTCTTTTTACCTTTCCTTCCGTTTTATGCCCCTTTCTTTCTCCCTGTACATATTCCTGTCTGCAAAACTGTCTTAGAGGCACCCACAAGTCCTGCTTAGAAGCACTAGTGACATTCTGGGCAATGCAGGAAGTTCTATTTTTAGTCCAACTCTTGGTTTTCAAACAGAAACAATAAACAAACAAAAAAACCTCTTAGTTAATCTTATGATCTCAGTGAGATAAAAGCAATTTAAGTTTTTAAAAAATCTTACTATTGTATCAAATTGCAGAACAAGCCACATTAATCTTTTTTTTTGTTGTTTTTGAGGAAGATTAGCCCTGAGCTAACATCTGCTGCCAATCCTCCTCTTTTTGCTGAGGAAGATTGGCCCTGAGCTAATATCTGTGCCCACCTTCCTCTATTTTATATGTGGGACACCTGCCACAGCATGGCTTGATAAGCAGTGTATGCAAACCCAACCTCTGCCCCACCAGGCTGGCCCCCAAATTAATCTTTTTAAATGAGTGATTATCCCAATCCTTTAGATCCAACACTTCAAAAAATCATCAACTAAAAACATACCTAACAAAAAAGAAAAATTATTGATCCTTACAATAACTGACAGACTATATAAAACAATGTAGAAAATCACATAACTAAAACATTTGTATTAAAAGCTAGTACAGTGAGAAATAATTTTGATTTATACCATTTATGGGTACATTTTGGATGTCCATTCTTATATGCAACTGTTTTTATTTCAAAAGTAGTGAGGCATTTATGACATACCAAAAAAGAATTGGTATTAAACATATAGGGGCTAAAAGAAACCTGCCTTTGAAGTTCAGAAAGTAACTCTTTTTGCTTCCTAAAATTCTCATTTTCCTATGATAGAAATACATCCACATTCTTGCCATGGCCTCATGGTAGATGGAATGTACCTTCCTATCCCTTGACTTTAACTTGGGCCATGTGACTTGCTCAGGCCAGTGGGAAGCTGGCAAATATAAAACTAACAGAGATCTAAAATACGCTTGGGTAGTTGTGTTTATACTCCTTGTGATCAAGTAATCTACTATGAGAAGAATTTATTTCTGAGTAGATGCTGCCTCTTGATCCTGAGGCCCAGACACAGAGGACCTGAACTGACTGTGGAGCTTAGAGTTGAGTCCAGTCTGCACCTGGCAAACTGCAGCTGATTTACAGACCTGTGATCATGATAATAAATGCTTGTTTGTAAAGCCACTGAGCTCAGAGGTGACTTATTGATGAAGAATTACCAGCAGTAGCTGACAAACATGTGAGTACACCTACTACTGCCCATGTAACATCTTACAGAAATGTGTACAGATATACACAACTTTCCGTTATCTAAAAATGAGACATTTAGGAATAGTTTAGAATAAACTATTTTTCAAGTACTGCCTATGTTTTTCGTACAATTGCAACATATTAACATCCAAACAAAAGGGTCTACAAGTAACGCCTATAACCCCACTATAAGCTATAGAATAAATTTTTAACATTAAAAAAATTAATTATATTTGTTTATTTAAGATATAGCACTTCAGTTGTTTTGTGGGGTAAGACATGTAATACTCCACAAAGATCAACATTTATTTACTTTTTCTGAGCTTCAGTTTTGCAAGATGAAAAGACTTCTGAGGACTGGTTGTACAACAACGTGAATGTACTTAACAGTACAGAACTGTACACTTAAAAATGGTTAAGATGGTAAATTTTATGTATATCTTACCATAATTTAAAAAATAAAGTCTAAGAGAATGGTTCTCACCTTTTTCATGGGGATGACTTTTTATATTTAAAATATCAAGGATATATACTATGTACATAAAGACCAGAACTTGGTAACATAATTTCTAGTATTTATAAAATCCTTTATAGATACTGTTAGCACTTATTTCAGTGTATTTTTAATCTATGATAAAGGAAATATAAATGTCAATTTCCTTTTCCTTCACTTCAAAACACTGACCTCTGGTCGGCAGCTTTGGCAGCTGGAAATACCACGTGACTTGCTCAGTGGTTTAGCACTGAGATGTGTCTGATTAATTTTTTTAAAAGGGAAAAGAAGTCGTCTTTTACTAAATAAAATACACTATGGTAGACAAAATCTTCCAAAACATGGAATGGAGGGACACAGGACAGGTACCAAAAAGAAGTCCTTGGCAGTGAAATACTTAAAAACTACTGTTTTAAACAAATGTGCAAATTTCTATTGAAAAAAATCTATAAAAAACCTCTTTTAACATCTCATATAAAAACAAGTAGCGAAAATTCTACGTCATGGTAGCAGAAAAATCACAGACAGGAAAAAAATACTCCATAAACTCTGAAACAGAAAGCCTGAACTCTGAATTAAACATCAGACTTTTAATCTCTGTGCCAATATTAATAAAAAGTGAAATTAAAGAATATCATTTCTTTTGTTGGGGGGAGATGAAGAAGATTGGCCATGAGCCATCATCTGTTGCCAATCTTCCTCTTTTTGCTTGAGGAAGATTGTCCCTGAAGTAACATCTGTGCCAATCTTCCTCCACCTTGTATGTGGGAGGCCACCAGAGCATGGCTTGATGAGCAGTGTGTAGGTCTGCACCCAGGATCAGAACCCATGAGCTCCCAGTCGCAGAAGCAGAGAGCACAAACTTAACCACTACACCACTGGAAAAGCCCAAGAATGTCACTTCTATTCTCTGTCTTATAATAGTTCAACATAAGTTTCTCTTCTTACAATATAACCATTCAAATAATGCTTTCTCATAACACTAAAGCAACAGATCTTGTTGGAAAAGCCACTTTCACCAAGCCCGACCTAGCTATGTCAGCCTTTCTATCAATCAATCATTAATTCATTAATTAACTTAACAAATTATTCAATATCTTGCAATGCAAATAAATGAGTAGAAAACATAAGGATAGTAATGAAATAGTTTGAGGACCTGTGGATGTATCCTAGGATTGAAAGGTAATCAAAATAATCGGCAAAAGTAGGAGAAAATTTAAATAATTTAAAAAATTACTTAAGACTCTATAGTACTTAGTAAATGACGGATAGAATAAGTGGAAAGTGAAGTTGATAGCCAAAACACAGTCCAATGATATACATACTAAGGTGACTGCATCCCTGATAATGCAACTTCTCCTTGCTACTTTAATAAATGCCATAGATTTGAGAATATGGATGGAATTGGGAGTAGAATTGTAAAGCTGGCAAAGAATATCTGGAAAATACTTCTCTCCTCCACTTTTTAACCCCAATTCTTAAGTGCATATATTAACTCCAAAGCCCCCAATTTTCTCTTCCCACCAACATTCCCCATTACCAATCAAATTTGCAAAGAAATAAATCATTCAAGAAAAACAAAATAACTTGAGCCTTTGTGTACCATTTTGAATTCTGGAAAAATGCTGGATATCAAGTCATAAATAAAGATGATGAAACTAATCAAGAGGTCACAGTAGTTAAAAGAAATATGGGATCACACTTTTCTTTCAAGCACAAGAAAATATCTTTCAAATTCTTAGCTCTACTATGTGCAACTGAAACTTCCTAGTATAAATGTCACTGTCTGGTGTAGAATACTACCTAGAAAGTTGGGTTTTGATCTGTTCTGCATTCATGCTATTTCTGAAGTTTAAATATTGTTCTTATCTTTTAATTTTTTGAACAGGTAATACATTGACATATCTATCTCAAGATATTCATTGAAAAGTGTTCTTCACACTCCTAGCCACCATCAACATACACACTCCCCCATACACACACATTCATATACAAGTAACTACTATTTGTACTTTCCTGTGTTTCTTTTCAGAATCTATGTGTGTAGAGGCAAATTTGAATATATGATCACATCCACCCCTCCCTTCACAGTTTGCAATACTTTAACAATATACTGTGGAGATCTTTCTAAAGTGGTCCAGAAAATGCTTTTAATTCTTTTCTTAAGAGCTTCATACTATTCCATTATATTGTTGCATCAAAATCTTTCAAGCTGTCCTCATTGATGTACATTTATTTTTACTATTTTGCTATAACAAACAAGCCTGCAATGAATGACTTTGATTACAATCATTTCAAAAATATATGTATACATCTGTCAGATAAATTCTCACAAGTGGAACTACTAGGTTTGGAATTTAGATATCTTAACTCCAAAAGAGAATAATGATTAACAAGTTAAAAGTTTGATACAGTTCCAACATATTCTGAATGTATTCTCTGGGTTTTTCTTTCCATTAAATGGATTAAGGAATGGAAAGTATAACATGCAATCCATTTCTTTAAAAGAGTTGTTACTCACAAAACACATAAATGAACAAGAATGATCACATGTGCATTGTCAACCACAGTCCTGGGAGATCTCTGTGATTATCTTAATATCTCTGTTCCACTCAGTGTGCAATCACATGGATTGTGATTTAGTGGCATTACCAAATAATCTGAACACTCTGGAAACCACATCGTCACCATACACTATGTCTTAGCAAATAATTTCTTATTTATTATCATGGCATAATTTTAAAAAAGGATAATCACTTAAAAAATTATTTAGAACAACACAACCATTTGAATACCTTGGGTGCTTAGACTCTCAAATACTTGGGTAACTGAGGTTAACTCACGCCATCAGATCATATTATATGCCATGTAGAGCAGACTAAGAGAGTTGGTTTATTTCCCAGAAGACGTTCTATAAACAAAAGTTCTTAAGAAATGTTACTCAGAGATTGTGAAGCTGCCAAAGAATTTTTTTTAAAGATCTCATGCTGCTGCCCCTAGGAGTAGACGCTCAACACTGAGACACAGGCATAGGGATGGGCAAGTGAAGTAGTGGGAAAAAGAGAAGTCCATGACAATATCCTGAGGATGTTTGTATATGTGCTTAAGAAAGTGTATCACTATAGTCCAGGGACTAGAGGCATTAAAATATGCCTGAAAGAAGGCACCAGGTAGCAGGTGGCAAAGAAAGATCAGGGAGCTCAAGGGCTGTGCAAGCTGGTTCTTGGGAAAACAAATAAAGAGACACAAAAGACTTCAGACTAGAGTAGAAATACCCTCTACCATCCATTTCTTTCCCTGGTCCACTTAATGCCTGTCTATGAACCCCATTCTCCCCAGAAAGTTACTGTGTAGCTAAGAAAAAATAATGTGATAGATATCGTGATATCTACTGTGATATGTAATAATTATAATAATGTGGCAGATAGATAAGACTGCCCCTTAACACCCATTCTGACTTCATTCTAGTGTGCCTTCCTGAAATGTAGAGGCTAGAAAGCAAAAAGCCTACATTTCCTTGACTTCTGCAGCTAAGATTTCAGATTTGATGTAGCTTCAGCCAACTGAATGCACTTATAAAAGACTTGGAAGGCAGAAGTGAGATAGATCCATTCTTCTGCTGTTTCTAAAAGCAAACATAGCTGATGAAAACTTACTTTTTCTGCAGTTGTATATTAGTTTACTGTGACTGCCATAAGGAATTTAGCACAACTTTGGTGACGTAAAACAACAAAAACTTATTCTCATGGTTCTGGAAGCCAGAAGTCTGAAATCAGTTTTACTGGGCTGAATCAAGGTGTAGGCAAGGTTGTGCTCCCTCAGCCTCTTCCCATACTGGTGGCTGCTGACATTCCTTGGCTTGTGGTTGCATCACTCCAATCTCTGTCTCCAAGGTCACACTGCCTTCTCCTATTCTGTGTGTGGCAAATTTCCCTCTGTCTTTCTAAGGATACTTCTGATGGCATTTAGGGACCACCCAGATAATCCAGGATAATCTCCTCATCACAAGATACTTAATCATTCACAACTGCAAAGATCTTTTTTCCAAATGGGGTAACATTTATAAGTTTCATGGATTAGAAGCTGCTATCTTTGGGGAGCCATATATCAGCCATATGCTGTATCAGCAGAGACATGTGTCCAGTCACCCAATTCATGGGTAGAGAAAAGAACTCATGGAATATTCTGCTGGTGCAAGGTGTAGCAGGTGTTGTAACATTCTGGAGACAGCAGCAGTACTGGTGGTTTCCAGAATATGATGGCTTCTTGATCATGAGAGTGGCAATATGGTTCTAGAGCAGTCAGCTTTCTGAGAAGAGACACTAACTCCCTTGGCCTGGTTCTATGGTGTGGTTTTGGAAGTCATTCACGAAAGCTCAAGCTCAAGATTCTCTGCCTAGTGGTCCTCGAAGTGTGGTCCCTGAAATCAACAGCCATCACCTGGTAACTTGTTAGACATGTAAATTATTTAGTCCTACCACAGACCTACTAAGTCAAAAACTCTGAGGGTGGGGACAGCAATGTGTTTTAAGAGCCCTCCAAGTGATTCTGATTTTTGCTAACGTTTGACAACCATTGCTCAAGCCTAGCAACATTTCCAAAAGCAATTTAATACACTTTGTTGTTCTTTCCTACATAAACTAGCTAGGCTGGATTCTTTTAGGCAACTGAACTTTACCAGTTCAGGAAAGTACAGGAAGTATAACTTGATGATAGGCAAATGTAGGCCAATAAGTCAACTCTTCAGAAACAGGGCACATGACTTTATATTGTGTCCTTTGGACCGATTTCTGATGGAGGGGCAGCTGCAGATATCACCCTTTACATTTATCTTACTTCATTTATTTCTGAACTATAATTCACGTGTCACGGAAACCTAACATTATTTATTATTGATACAAAAATTAAGTACTGACTATCAAGGCAAATTATTACGCTCAAATTCTTGTTGGTATTAACTCTGAAATATGAACCTGAGATTATAGAGAATTCTCAGTTTTCAGTCTACAAATTCACTAGAAGCTCCTGACCCAGGGTCTTCTTTAACTGTTACGTTCCTAGAAAACTATTATTAAATAGGGTTATTTCCAACGAAGAGGAAAAAACTCTTGAACATCATATTTATGCTTAATAAGGCTTTATAGACTTACAATGTCAGGATTTCTTTGTTTGAATAAAATTTTACTTACAGAACATAATTAAAAACAGTCTGATCTCTGGGCCAGCCCAGTGGCCTAGTGGTTATGTCCACACACTCTGCTTTGGCAGCCCAGGGTTCACAGGTTCAGATCCCGGGTGCAGACCTAGCACTGCTCATCAAGCCACACTGTGGCAGCATCCCACATAAAATAGAGGAAGATTGGCACAGATGTTAGCTCAGCAACAACCTTCCTCAAGCAAAAAGAGGAAGACTGGCAACAGATGTTAGGTCAGGGCCAAGCTTCCTCATTAAAAGAAAAAGTCTGACCTCAAGCTGATAAAAAGCTCTAATTAGATAGGTACATTTCTTATTAGTAAAAATAGGGAAATCAATTACAATAAGTATAATTTGTAGAGTGCACAGACTCTTCCAAAATGTAAGAACCATGGCAGTCAATAATACTACTTTAAAAAAAATAATTTTAATGATAGCTAACTTTTAGGTATTTATTTATTTAATTCTTCTTTTTCTCACCAAAGACCCCCAGTACATAGTTGTATATTTTTAGTTGTGAGTCCTTCTAGTTGTGGCATGTGGGACGCCAGCTCAGCATGGCCTGATGAGCAGTGCCATGTCCACGCCCAGGATCTGAACCGGCAAAACCCTGGGCCACCGAAGCGGAGCACTCAGACTTAACCACTCAGCCACAGGGCCTGGCCCCCAAATAATAATTTTAAAACTTCTTGATTCTAAGTAGAACACTCCATTTCCAAGATGAGTAGAAAACAGAATACATGGAGAATGTGGGCAGTAAGCTTTCCATGTATGTTTCATTATTTAGTATTTCAAAATAATCCAGATATTTCAGAACTCATATTGGTAAATAACATAATTTCAAAAGAGAGATACAAGTTCTCTGTCTGTCGGTTTTCTACTTCTTTTGTATGACAATACATTTTCCATTAGCATGGAGAATTAAGGGAATATATGTACTATAATATCCTTTCTTTCTCAAGACAAGGACCATTTCTCCTACTGGGAGAGGCCTTTGAAAATGCATAGCAGCATTTTTAAAGATTGTATTGAGTGTAGACCAGGGCTTTTAAAATCGTTCAACATCTGAGATAGTCTTGGACAACTAAAGTATTACCCCAAATGTCAATGGCAGCCCAACTGAGAACTGTTCTTGCCTTTGCCCTAAGCACCAAAGCCCTCACATAGAAAAATAAATCTGGGAGAAGAGGGTATACTACAGAACTCCTCATTAACATAGGGCACTTTTTACATCTGGTGTATTAAAAATCTCTGCAGAAATTTGGGTCCATCTTTAGAACAGAAACAACTTACATCTTGAGCAGAAACAATGAACCCTTTTGGAGTCAGAACACAGCCCCAAGTCCATACAAGAGGCTTGGAGCTTCCTGAAGTTTTGGAGGGAGTCTGGCCTTGACCAATAGCCAGAATCATAAAAAAATAAGAAAAATGCTGCAACATACATTGCAATGCACCCCCCAAAAATGTCATGCAAGTTATTCAGAGTATGCTATTTTATTGAACTTTAAAAAAAGCCATATTTAATATGGAAGGAAATATTTTCACACAAGTGTTAAAAAATAGAGCAGTTACCATGTGCTTTAAAAAGAAAAAAAAAAAAAAAACTCTTTCAAGCATATAAGACCTAAAGAAAAGAATGTCCACGCCCAGGATCCCAACCGGCGAAACCCTGGGCCGCCAAAGCGGAGCACGCGAACTTAACCACTCCGCCATACTGCCGGCTCCTAGGGTATTTTTAGAATGCAATGAAATTGAACGTTTTGTTCAACTAGCTATATCTACCTACGGAAATTTCCTCTTCAAACAAGACATTATCAGGGGAGTTAGAAAATATATTTGAAGGTATATAATCACCTTGCACCTAAGTTATTAATTATTAAATAAATCAAACAACTAACTAAAACACAAAGAGCCTTATCTGGATTCCAAATAATGGGCTTCCTCATGGATGTTTATTTTTCTTAATAAACAAAGGAAATCTATTCATTTTCCCTGATTATGTGCATTTCTAAGCTCTTCTATGAATAAACAATGTCCTAGACATAGTAGAACTTGAACTTTACTAACTTGAACTGAGTAACATTTATTGAATATTACTATGTAATTACCCCATACTAATAGAAGAAAACGTGGTCATGCAAAGAGTATGAGAAATAAATTTATGCAAAGAACAATGTTTTTCTGTGTTTGTCTACTATAATGATTAGATGTAGATATGAAAAACAGCAGTCATGGGAAATAATAAAGTCAGGAATAGCAAAGAAGGGCAGTTGGTGGATGCTGAGCTGTCTAAATCTAAGTTCTAGATTTATATTTAAGTATAATGGAAGTAGAAGAAACAGAATCACAGCATTTTGTGTTAGAATTTATTATATCTACTATAATTTCAGATAAACGTCTATCAGATATCTCCTGAGAATACTTGGATTATTCATATCACAAATTTTTATTATTACAATTTCTTATTAACTTCCTGTAGTGGGTTGAATTATGCCCCTCTGCCCCAGCCAAAGGTATTTCCACCTTCTATTCCCCAGAATCTGTGAGCGTGACCTTATTTGGAAAAACGGTCTTCACAGATCTAGTTAAGGATCTTCAGATGAAATCATCCTAAATAGGATACACTTCCCTAGAATATTATCATAGAAAAAACTTTCAGATGAAAACCAGTTACTTAAGATCATTAAATACATCTTAGGGCTATATAATTAAAAAAAACATGGAGGCATTTTATTCCAGGAATGCAAGGAGGGGTCAAATCTGCAAATCAATCAATACAATACACCATATTAACAAAATGAAGGATAAAAATCACATGATCAACTCATTAGATGCAGAAAAAGCATCTGACAACATTCAATATCCATTTATGATATATAGAAGGAACATACCTCAACATAATAAAGGCCATACATGAGAAGCCCACTGCTAACATCATACTCAATGGTGAAAAGCGGAAAGCTTTTCTTCTAAGATCAGGAACAAGACAAGGATGCTCACTCTCCTATGGGAAAAACCGAGTTAGGTTCCCGCGAGCCTCTAGTCAAAATATTTTCAGCAACCCATCAATACATAATCTTCTTTTATAGGTGTTCCTGTTTAAAGATATCTTATTTAACATGTATACTGTATACTGTTGATTCATTACCACTGAACTCATGGATGATAGCACTATAACTCCCACCTGAAAGAAGATTACCTAACACACATATTTTCTCTCTAAGGCACATCACAGCCTTCTTGCACTTAGGAACACTACACAGCACTTCAGTACTACACTTGGGGGCAATTTTAAACTGAAAAATCACCCCAAAAATGCAAAGAATGCGGCACTAAGTAGACTGTGAAAAGGACACTTCTTTACAGTATGACAGCTGAAATAAGAAGGCAGAGCACAGCCCTGATCAACTTTAGCTGGGAACAAGCATGCTGGGCAACTCAGATTTTTCGTTATTCTGTGCATGTCTGTGAATGACAGAAAAAGTACCACAAGTATCGATTTTGAGGTTACAAATAAATTTTAGCAAGTACAAGAAGTCACAAATATGGAATCTGGGAATAATGAAGATCAACTGTGTTTTATTCATTGCTAAACCTTGAGAAGTATACACTTGGGAAAAATAAAGCAGAATATACATTGTTTCAGGAATAGTTTTTATAGCTCTTTTCGGGGGAGGGAGGTATGAAAGATAGAGGAAATATTATCTTTGCTCTGTTTCTCAACTAAAAAGACATAGGAACCTGAATACACTTCATGAGAATAACAATAACAATTCTTCCTTCAAATAAAAAAAGATCACTGAATATAGGTTCATACATGAAAAATAAAATTTAGAAAGAAAACCTCTTTCAAGCTAAAAGGAGAATTAAATGAGGGAGGATGTTTGTAATAGTTGGTTTCTAAAAAGACTTAAGGATTGTTCTCTCCTAATCTTAACAATCATTTATTGAATGTTTACTACATGCTAGGTATTTTACATGCATTATCTTGTTCAATCTATACAAAACTATATAAATTAGATACTCTTACTTTGCATATGAGGCCAGTGATACACAGAGACGCTAAGTAATCTGCTCAAGTTTATGTTTAGCAAGTAGAACAGCAAGGTTTTTAACCCAGGCACTGAGATTGAGAGCAAATGCACTTGATCATTATGCTATATAACCTCCCAAAGAATTAAGTGAATATTTTTGAAACCCTGGACATCCCTCCCTCAGATGATCAATAGGTTAATTTCATATTATGGTTAGAATAAAACGTACTTTTTTTAAAAAGAAACACTTTGAGAAGCGCTTATAATAGTATTTTGAAGCTGTCACTGCATTCCCAGCCAAAGTTGTGTCTATTCAACTACTATTAAACATCATTTATCAAAAAGAAATAATAAGTGTTGGCTAGGATATGGAGTAAGGGGAACCCTTGTGCACTGTTGCACTGTAGTGAGAATGCCAATTAGTGCAGCCACTATGGAAAACAGCATAGAGGTTCCTCAAAAAATTAAAAATAGAACTACCATATGATCCCAAATTCCACTTCTGGGTATTTATCCAAAGAAAACGAAAACCCTAACTTGAAAAGACACATGCACCCCCATGTTTACTGCAGCATTATTGGCAATAGCTAAGATATGGAAATAACCTGAGTGTCCATCAATGGATGAATGGATCAAGAAAATGTGGTATCTATCTATCTACACACAAAATGGAATATTATTCAGCCGTAAAAAAGAGAAAATCTTGCCATTTGCCACAAATGGATGGACCCTGGGGGCATTATGCTAAGTGAAATAAGTCAGAGAAAGATACCATATGATCTCATTTATACATAGAATGTAAAAAAAAAAAAAAAGTGGGACATGAACAGACATTTCTCCAAAGAAGATATATGGATGGCCAATAGATACATGAAAAGATGCTCATCATCGCTAATCATCAGGGAAATGCAAATCAAAACTACACTAAGATATCACCTTACACCTGTTAGAATGGCAAAAATATCCAAAACCAAGACTGATAAATGTTGGAGAGGTTGTGGAGAAAAAGGAACCCTCATACACTGTTGGTGGGAATGCAAACTGGTGCAGCCACTATGGAAAACACTTAACATGTGTAAACAGAATCTTGTTACTCCTCCACTAAAGAATTAATATTCTGTAAAGGATACATACTTTGCTCTATTTGTCTTGTGCTGCTCCTTCACCAGCAATATTTTTAATAAGTGTAAAAAGGAACAACATATTTTGTTTTGCCTCTTGCTAAAAAAGCTTCATGAAGTACTAAGCAGAGACATTTTGCCATCCCTACTTTCCATTTTCTGTCTATTCAATCACTTTAATGTTGTCACAGAAGCAATAAAAATGGAAAAATCACTACAAATTCACAACAGCTAAGAACCTACCTGTGGCCCTATGCCAGTATCAGCTTCTTTGAATGTAAGCTTTCTTTTCTAGGTTGGTGTGAGATAAAGACATTTGCTGCCAGACACTGAAATTTGAATTTCTAATCTTAACAGCACAGCATAAATTAGAACGCGATTTCTTAATCCTAGCTTTAGATGCAATTCAATCTTTGTTTCTCATCAGCTTCATGCAATCATCAACCTAATGAATAAAGTAAATAAAAGAAAATAAAAGTATTCTTCACTTTTATACTAATTTTCATGCAAGAACCTCCAACATAAATACACTGAATTACATTTAATTTTTTTAGAAAAGGACAAATTTTTGCCTGTTTTTCTACTAATTTACTTATCTTGTTTACTTTATAGTTAAGGAGGTTAATTATAGCAATCCAGAAATCTTATCAAGAAATTGTTCTAAAATAAGTGTCCAAACCTTGCAATAGTTATATACTTCTTTCAAGCTCTGGGAATTTAAACACATCAGGATGAATTAAGGGTATAAGAAAGTAAAAGAATACTGTAGATATAAATTCATTTACTTAAAGACTGACTATCTTTTTAAACAGAGTAGGTACTGCAAAGTCTTGTGGTTGGAAGAGACTCAGAATAATATAATTCACTTTCCTAAAGTGCCAGACTTCTGGTTTGAGGGAGAACGTGGACCAGTATTAGTGAAAGTTAGTTTTCATTCTTTTGTCTGATCACTGAAGAAGAAAATCTCAACTTGGTGACAATGTATCTCTATCAACTCTCAAACATTTGTTATTCTCCTCTTTTAAACACAGAGAAAGCAAGATTCAAGTTTCAAACAATCTGGCAAGCAACAAAATCTAGCTAGATAATAATACAGTTTTGTTTTCATCTTATTTATTTTTTTGTTTTGTTTTGTTTTGTTTTGGAGGAAGATTAGCCCAGCTAACTACTGCCAGTCCTCCTCTTTTTGCTGAGGAAGCCTGGCTCTGAGCTAACATCCGTGCCCATCTTCCTCTAGTTTATACGTGGGACGCCTACCACAGCATGGCTGCCAAGCAGTGCCATGTCCGCACCCGGGATCCGAACCAGCGAACCCCGGGCCGCCGGGAAGCGGAACGTGCGAACTTAACCGCTGCACCACCGGGCCGGCCCCTCATCTTATTTATTTTTAAATAATTTATGAAGTTACCCTCTACTTATGATACTGGCTTTCCATTACAGTAGTGATGGGAAGTTTTCCTTTAAAATGCATATAAATTTTTTAATGAGATAATCTGAAGAAAAATATTAAATAATGTGTCATGTAAATATAGATTTTGTAATACTTAGTGGTACACAGAATATGGTAAAAAAAAATCATGAAGGGGTCCTCGAATTTTAGGAAACATGATCAAGTATTCTCAAAAAATCTTTTATCTCCCCTTCCCAAATGAAGGAACACACAACCAAATACAAATACGCCCCTTGTTTGATTGTAGAGTAATAGTTAATAACAACTGAGTATAGAGAATAATAGTTAAAACCAATAGAAACTAACGGTTAATAATACACACTCTGGAACCGAAACACCCAGGTTTGAATCTTGGCTCTACCATCGACTAGCTGTGTGACATGGTAAAATTATATAACTGTGCCTCAGTGTTCTCAACTTAAAATAAGAATATAACAGTAATCATTTCATGTTTCTGTAAGGGTTAAATGTAAAGGCTTAATGCACATAGAGCACTTAGAACAGTTCCTGGCACATAGTGAGAACTCAAAAATGTTATATAGCTAATTTCTGTTTCACTATTTATTAAATGCCTGAATTCCTTTACATGTTTACTAAAAAGAGACTGCTCAGTCTAATAACTATAATCTTGATAAAGGGAATTAAAATTTCACTACTAGATTTATCCCATCTGAAATAACATTCTCTAAGAATCTTAAGTTTACTGTAAACATTTTATGAAGCAAGACATTAATGTCTTAAGGCCAGAAGGAAAGAGAACTAAGCATATGTTGATATGTAAGGGCAGCGCCTACAAAGTTAACATATCATGTGGGTACAACAGAGGGAGAGTTTTCTAAGAAAAAATAAAGGGCCTCAGAAAATAAGATCTCAAGAGAAGAAAAGTACCCAATCTTCTTTAATTCCATAATTGTGTCTAGATCCAGGCCTTCTTATAATTATGTACTGAACAGGTACAGAACTACTGGCTAGTATTTTTTTAAGGTTCTTGCATATGGAAACAGTCAAATATGGTACGTATCCCCTTAAAAAGAGAGAAATAGCTGAAACACAGACATACCAGTAGAAGAGAAAATCTTTAAAAAAATAATAATTGAGGTACAAAAACCCAGAATATGAGTTACCAATCCATAAATCTCCTCATCTCTAGCTAGTTTTGTCTTGGATGAGTATCTGATAATGTGTTTCTGGTTGAACACATGTTATAGGCCTCTGATGGCAACCTCAGATCTGAACCTCAGATCAGGGGTTACAGCAAAGGAATTGACATGGATTTCCAAATATCAGAAGTTCTTTTTTCCTTTCTTTCCTTTTTTTTTAAAAAAAGGTAGGGGCCGGCCTGGTGGTACAGCAGTTAAGTTCGCATGTTCCAATTCTCGGTGGCCCAGGGTTCGCTGGTTCGGATCCTGGGTGCGGACATGGCACCACGTGCCAAAACCTATGCTGTGGTAGGCGACCCACATATAAAATAGAGGAAGATGGGCACAGATGTTAGCTCAGGGCCAGTCTTCCTCAGCAAAAAGAGGATTGGCAGTAGTTACCTCAGGGATAATCTTCCTCGGAAAAAAAAAAAGGTAATAAATCTTAATGAAGGAACACAACATGTAAACTTATTTCAGATGCTAGGTTTGGAGGAAAAAAGTTTTTTCTGAGAACAGAGAGCTAGTGTTCTCACTGGCCAGAAATCAGTGGTGATCCATAGTCCAAATAAAACCTTAATTTTTATAGTACATAACAATGCTCACATACCTTTTTCCAACATTAATAATTAATTGCTGGTATTTAATAATTTTAAAACAGACATTGCATTTATGTCTCAAAAAAGCATCAGTGGACTTCCCATCCTGCTAAATTTTTTAGGAAACAGCTAGAATGAATAGTCTGCAGAGATTTCATTTATTTGTGTCCCTAGTTTGTTGCCTCCAAAAAACTATCTAAGGCAGTTTTATAAGACTACACAAAACCTGTAATTTAAAAAAAATTTAAGTACTAGAGGTAAGCGGAGCAATCTTCCTCCAATCCTGTGCCTCTAATCAAAGGGATCCTTGAATGACTATAGTGTGAGACTCTATGAAGCAATCTTCCTCCAATCCAGTGCCTCTAATCAAAGGGATCCTTGAATGACTATAGTGTGAGACTCTGTGGCTCAGCAAAATCACAGACACTCACTGACGGTCATGCGGTTAGTCTGTCAGATTTTCCCTGAAAACTCCCCGACATTATTCTTAAAGATCCAATGTTATCATATGCTTTAGTTTCTTTCACTAAGTACCTCATGGTCTTTAGCTTCAACTGAGGTTGGGGGAAAAAACCAAGCTTTTTCTGAGGAAAGAGAGCTATACCTTGTTATTCTCAGTCATCCATATATTCCTTCACTGCTGCTGGATCTAACCCTACTAAGGTATAGGTATAGCGGTAAGAAAGTGGTAAGAAAGCAAGTAAATGTGGCTATGGATATTGTGTAAATGCATACTTGATGAGAAAGATATAATTCCAGCAACAGCAATGAGTGGTTTCATGTCAGGAAGTAAACTGTTCAGCTGAAAACAATCCAGAGAGAAGTGAGCAGGATAGAGAACATTAAGTATCCTCTTTGTTCCCTAGAGCATAACCTTACTGTGTGGCCTTTAAAAAAGCCATAACCAACTTGTGCATGATTTTCTTTACCAGTATTAAAATATGCTACAATTGTACTTTTCGAGTAAGCATCTTTGAAAATGGATCATGTAACAGCATCTATTTAGGAAAAGTTTTCTTTATTCCTGCATTACTTTAAAAATTAAAATATGATGCTTCATTTTTGGGGAAGAGAAAGGAAAAGGGAAACAATTAGGGCTTTTTTATATTTTTGCCATGATGAATCTAAAATAAGGGAGTTAATTTTTTTTGTTTTTGTCCGCACTGGCTATCCCATGAACTATTTCGCTGAATTTGTCCCTTTCACTGAAAGTATCAACCAGCTTTCAATAAACACCTGTCAACTAGTGAGCAAACCATTAAATTCACTTCTTTAAAAAAAAATTTTTTTAATCCTACTGCTTTCAAGTATTTGGCAATATTTAAGAATTTACATATTAGCACATACTCTTTTGTTTATTAAATTATTCATTCAGCAAACATCTACTGCACTCCCACTATGTGCCTAATATGCACTATTCACTGTGGAGACAAAGAGGCATTAAAAAAGTCCCTATTACTAAGACTTCAAAGTCTAGTAGGAAAGACATAGAGATAATTACAAACGTGAAAATTTAGCCTGCAACTTATTTGCAATAGGTTCAGGAAAAAATAGAGATCTGTACATGAATATAGAGGAAAGGAGAATAATAAGGCAAACATAGCAAAATGTCAACAATTGGTGAATCTGGGTCAGGGGTATATGGGAGTTTTTATAAGTCAGAACTAATTTCAAATTTAAAGTTTAAAAAAATTTTTTGTCGTGGGCCCAAAATATTAACACAACATTTACTGTCTACCCATAAGCTGTAAGTCAAATCTGCTAGAGAAGACAGCTGCTTCGATGACCATTCCTCCTGATTGGCATGGCTGCTCATTAGACCAGAACGGTTTATTTTCGACTGAAACACCTAAATATTAAGGTGATATCTTCAAAGAGTTTATAGATGTGATAGCACTTTTTTAAAGGTATAAAATACTATGCAAATACAAGGTTTTAACAGCCATCAGAAAAACATGTGAGTTTCAGTGAACACTGAATGAGTAATGAACATTTTATTTCAACATCTTTATTAAGGTATAATTTATACACTATAAAATGAGCATGAACTTTTATTGAAAGATATTAAGGATGTTCCCTTAGGAAGAGCCAAAGTTCAAAGATTTAAAAAAAAATCTTACAACACATATTAAATTACTATTTAAAATGTAGCTCCTGTCATCCCTACAGTATCAACAGAAACTGACAAGGAAGGGATGAAATGGCTAGATTTCAGACTATTTTAAATCTTTTTTCTCAAAACTAGTTAGCTTCATTATTGAGAAATAATATTACAAATGGACAATGAATATAAGAAAAATCAAAAGAGAGAACAAAAACATGTGAAGCTCAGTAACAAAAACAATGTAAAACCATTTTTCAAAATGATCTCAGCGAAGTTTTATTTTAATAATACTAGCGCTGATAAACATATGAAGAAATATGCACTGTAGTATATCATTGATGGGATGTGAACTGTTTCAAACTGGAAAAGCAATTTGACAATGTATGAGGAAGTTTTAATACTGTTACTATGGGATATAGAAACTACAATTCTAAGAATTATAATTTAATATAATGCTATATATACAAAGATGTTCATTTAATAAAAATCTAGAAACAGCCTAAATGTCCAAAACCAGTGGAATGGATAAAGAAAATATATGGTTGATGAAATATTATACAACTATTAAACCTGATGACTATAAAACATATGCAATAACCTGGAAAATACTTACTCTATTATGTTAAACAAAAAAGCAGGATCTAAAATGCATTTGTATCGCTAATACAACTATACAAAAATAAAGAGAAAAGACTGGAAAGAAATATTCAAAATACTAACAATGGTTGTATATGGGTGAAGAGATTATTAAAGATTATTTTTCTCCTTTCCACTTATCTCATTTTTCTAAATTAACAAGCAGGTATACCTATAATGTTTTCTTATACAAGTAATACACAAATATTTTCGCATGTGAAAGATTCAAACAATACAAAAGCATAAGAACAATATGTAACCTTCCGCATCAACAGTCACCCCACACTATTCGCCTTCTCTATCTTTGATGTTTGCATCATGTTTCTCGTAACTTTTAAACATAAGTAAAAGTTTTTATTTGACAAATATTTACGTTAAATATTCAATAAATGGTATCTTTATAATGAAAAATTTTAAAGGAGAAAAAAAAACACTATTACCAAACTTTCTATTGATGTATTATTATATGACCATAAACAAAAAGTTCTACTTGGAAGTAATTTCTTTCAACTTCAAGACTTAAAGTTACTTTTATTTTGGTCAAGCACGTAGCATTTACAGACTAAATGTCTGACATTCTATGTAATAGTGGTTATTTTGTCGAGATTAATGCAAAAGCCAATATTCATCTTGTTTGCTACTTTGAATTTACCTCATTGTTTTGTTTGAAGAACAAAGTTAATAAATTGGGTTAATGTTCCTAAATTAGAGCACCTTACTTAAAACACTTCCATTTTTATTGGGATAATATTACTGATTTCTAGTTGGGAATACTCCTGCATTTAGTTCCAAAGATTACAGCAGACCAAGATCTAGGTAATCTGAAATATAGCTGTAAAGATCTTTGAGGAGAACTTATGAACAAATTCACTTCTCTTTCACGTAGCTAGATGTACAGGCGAAATTCAGAGACCTTGTTTTGTTTGTTTGTTTGTGGAAAATAAATGTAGCCAACTCGGTATGATTTCCTAATAGAAGTTAACAGGCTTGAGCAGATAGGATCTACATGAAAAAACTTCCTATTGCTTTCAGTTTAGTGTTTCATGAACAAATCAAAAGAAATAATTCAGAACTGAAGATCTCAGAGTATGGACTGATAAAATCTGTTGACAGAGAGAGAATTCTTGAGAAGTGTTCCAATTCAACAAAAAATATATTTTTAATTTTTTAAACTTTTTAGTTGGAAATATTCATAAATTTACAGAATAGTTGCAAAAATACGAACAGTACAAAGAATATCCATATATCTTTACCCAGATTCAAGTATTATTACCATTTTACCCCATTTACTTTATCATTCTCTCTCAGCCTACACACACACACATCACATACGTGCGCACACACACACACAGGCACGCATACACTCATGTACATAATCTTCTTTTGAACCATTTCAGGGGAGGTTATATACATAGATCATGGCCCTTCTAAACACTTCTTAGAGTACTTCCTAAGAATATGGATATTCTTTTATATAACCACGGTACTGTTATCAGCTTCAGGAAATTTAACATTGAAACAATTTTCTAATCATCCATTTTGTTAATTGGCCTAACAATGTCCTTTATCACATTTTTCATATCCAGTATAGGAGAGTTAGGTACTGCTTAGTTGTCAAGTTTTTTTAGCCTCCTTTAATCTAAATCTTCCCTGCAGTCTTTTTCTTATATGACATTGACATTTTTGAAGAATACAAATCTCCTTTTTGTAATAAAACTTCCTAACTGATGGTTTGTCTGATGTTCACTCATGATTAGATTCAGTTTATGCATTCTTGGCCAGATACTATGTCCATCTCAGGGTATCATGGATTTCCATGTGCCCTTCATTAATGATGTCAATTAGTCACCTGGTCAAGGTGTTGTTCACCTTCCTCACTTTATAATTACTAATTTTTCCCTTGTAATATGGGGGAGACACTTTAAAACAATGCAAATATCCTGGCTCCTTATTGAAACTGCCCCTAGATTTAGGATCTTTTGATGATTCTTGCCTGATCCAATCCATACCATGATGGTTGAGGAATGATAATTTTCCAACTCCAGCACTCCTACATTTATCAGTTGGCACTTGGCATTCTAGTATAAACAAGTGCCCTCTCTTTTCCCTTCTCTGCTACTGGCATAGACTCATGTATTCATCTTCTTTCCAATGGTTTACAATTTATTACTGTACTTTTTTAGCACTCAAATCGTCCCAAATTTAGCCAGTGGGAGTTCTTTCAAGCTGGCTCCTGTGTCCTTGTGACAAGTCTCCATCCTATTTTTGGGCGCTTCTTTCCTAACTTTCTAGTGTTAAGAGATGTTTCAGGCTTATCTTGTCCGTATCCTGCTCTAGTCCTAGAATAAGTTGTTTTTCCAAGAAGCCTAAGTTCCTTTGAGTGGGGAACGGTATTAGAGACTAAATCTGGACACTAGTGTACTGACTGCTATTGTGGTGCTTGTGCTTCATCAGTGAGAGCTAAGAAATATATGTAGGCATATATGTACTTATTTATATACACATACACATATAAATATACACACAAACATGTATTCATGGTCACGTACACATGCAACGCATACATATGTATATTTTTAAAGTCCTAAGTCCATACTGATACCTTGAATTACAATTCTATTCGTATAGGATTCTCTTGTCGTCCCCCATCTAGAACCTTGTGTCCCTATTCCTTCAGTAAGAACACTGGCTCCCAAGAACATCAATGCATTTTTTATTTTCTTAATCCTATAATATATCTACAAAATGTTTCAGAATTGCTTTGTCCACACTACTAAAAAACAACTCTTCTAAAAAGAGTTCAGTGTTTGCAGTTCTCCCATCTCTTACGTCCCATCTCACCCATAGAGTACATACGCTCAAATAGTGTGTTTTGCAAAATCCTTATATCAGTTCTTTCATTTTCCCTTAAGTGTGATTATGATATTTAAGTGAAATACAATTGGGGTCATTTGTTTCAGTTGGCTTTCAATTTGGGGTTTTTCCCCTTCCCATCCTTCCTGATTTAATTTCACTTTTTGCATATGTAGAATAGTAACATGATTCCAGAAGTCAAAACTATCATACAAAAAGCTGTACTCAGACAACTATTCCTCCTTCCTGTATTCTTTCTACTCCATTCCCTCCATCCCTAGTAAGCAACTGACTTCCATTATTCTCTGGTTTATCCTATCTTTGTTTCTTTTTGTAAAGATAAACTTTCTGTCTTAACACAAAAGATAGCATATTATAAATGCTTTTTATTTTCCTAACGTCATCTCTAGAAATCACTCCATGTCAGTTCATAGAGATCTTACTCATTTTTTCCTTGTAGCTGTATACTTAGTACTCCATTACATGTATGTACCATAGTGTATTTCAATTAATCTTCTATTCTTGGACATTCAGGTACTTTCCAATATTATGCAGTTACAATTAACACTATAACAGATAACTCTATGTAGATGTATTTTTTAATTTTAATTTCTTACTTATTTTTATTTTATTTTTTTGGTGAGGAAGATTGGCCCTGAGCTAACATCCGTTATCAATCTTCCTCATTTTTTTTTCTTTCTTTTGTAAGACTGGCACCTGAGCTAATATCTTTTGCCAATCATTTTTTTCCCTTCTCCTCAAAGGTCCCCAGTAAATAGCTGTATATTCTAGTTGTAAGTCCTTCTGGCTCTGCTATGTAGGATGCCGCCTCATCATGACTTGATGAACAGTGCTAGGTCCGTGCCAAGGAGCCGAGCTGGTGAAACCCTGGGCTGCCGAAGTGGAGTGCGCAAACTTGACCACTCAGTCATGGGGCCGGCCCCCCACTTTTTGTTTTGAGGAAGACTGTCCCTGACCTAACATCTATGCCAATCTTCCACCACTTTGTATGTGGGATGCCACCACAGCATCGCTTGATGAATGGTGTATAGGCCTGTGCCTGGGATCTGAACCCATGAATCCCAGGCCACCAAAGCAGAGCACATGAATTTAACTACTACATCACTGGACCGGCCCCCAATTCTATACATATATATTTTTGTATTGTTGGAGGTATATCTTCAAGATAAATCCTTACAAATGGGAATGCTGGGTCTTAAAGAGTAAGCACACATGTAGTTTTCTTAATATTGCCAAATTCCCCTCCATAGGGGTTGGAAAGTACTATATTTTGATCCAAACTCATTTGGTAATATACCAATACCTTAGAAATCCTGGTGCATCTCTTTTAGATTTCAGATATTAGCTATATGCAGTCTCATGATGTTGGAATGCTCTTTCACTCCTGCCAAACCTGAATGTTTTTATATATTTTTAAATTTTGCAAATCTTTGATGAAGGGAATTAAAAGGAAAAGTAAGTTACTTTAACTACTTACTGAGTGGTGTTGTGTCTGGAGGTGGAAAATTCTCAGTAAAATTAACATTACACAAGTCTGTGCTACAGCAGCAGAAACGGTATGTTCCATTCTGAATTGAGGGAGGAGTGGTAGTTACTACACATTCTTCATAGTGACACTCCTGGGGGTCTCCAATGTGAGACCAACATCCTACAAATCAATATTAATGTAAGCAAGTTAGGAGTCAATACAATAGACAAAACTAAAAGGAAAATAACAAACTAAGAAATAACTGCAATCAATGTGACAGAGTCAGTACACATAAGTTATAAAACACTCTTGCAAATCAATAGGAAACACACATTTTTAAATAAGAGAAAAATAGCAAAGTATAAATAGGCATTTCACAGGGGAAAAAAGCCACCAACAAAACGTTTAACTTCATCATTAATCTAAGAATTATTATTAAAGCAACAGTAAGATTTCATTTTTGTCTATATCTATTAAATTGTTCCAAGTTTAAAAAATAATAACACACCATCATAACAAGGATTCAGTAACAGTCTCATACACTGCTGGAGGGAAAGTAAATGTGCATAGCATTTCTAGAAAGCCACGTGGTAATTTTCATGAAGAGTCTTTAAAAGATTCATGTTTTACAATCTAATAATTCTACTTCGAGGAATCTATTCCAAGGAAATAACCAGATAAAATCAAAGACTTATGTTCAAAGATGTTCACTGAAGCATGATGTATTACAGTAAAAACCAGAAAACAGCATAATGCCCAACCACAGAGTAATGTATAAGTAAACTGTGGTACACGTATGCAATGATTCTTTGTTAAATGTTAAATATTGAGCGGTTAAAAATGTTTTCAAATAATATTTAAAGACATGGGAAAATGGTCATGATATAATTTAAGACAGGAAACGTGAGTATGAAATTGTTTATACACTATTATACTAATTTTGAAAAAAGAAATATACACATGTATAAACATACAGGTATGTAGAAAACACACCTGAAGGGAATAAACTAATATAGTAAAAAGTTTTTAAGAGTATGGAATTGTACACGTTTGTTTTTCTTCTAATTTTCTATATTTTTTAAACTTAATACAATGAAGATATATTATTAACATTATAATAAGAATTAAAATAAGCTAAAAATCAATTACCTTTCACAAATTTGGGGCTTGTGGGTGAATATATACATGGATATATACTTTTAAATTTACTGCTTTCCTAGAGAGGGTTTTAATCTACCTCCATGTGCTTTTTAAATAAACGTTAATTGTACGAAATACAAAATTATTTCAGGTAAGAAAGTATTACTTGCCTTGTTTTACGAGATTTATGTCCCCTTTTGATTTCTCCCAAAGGCCGTAGCAGGTACTACCTTTTGAGCATAATATGGTTCCATTTTCATGAGAGATTCGACTCTCACCTATCCCAAGGTCTTGCTGATATGGATCTTTAAAAGCACATAGACGTTCTTGATTCTGAGAAGCTAAAATAAAGGAAATAAAAGAAAAACAAATTAATTTTATGATAATCTTTGCAAAAAAAAAAATTACTATATAAAATCTTAAAGAGTCTTTTTGAATGGCATCGTAAATTCCCCTACTAAATCTCTAAGAAGGCTTGAATAAGTTTGTAATTTTATATTTATTCAGTAACTTCTTTTTGTTCATTAATTAAGTTGCAACCTCCAAACAAGAAGCAAACTTGAAAACTCATTTCCTAACAGCAATCCCCTCTTACACAAATTATTCTCACCACTCTTTCTCCTATTAAATAATTTTGGTGTCCGCTATAACTCCTCAGTTGAGGGAAACAATAGACAGAATAAACAAATGGGACTTCATCAGACTAAACAGCTTCTTCAAGGCAAGGGAAAACAGGATTGAAACAAAAAAACAGCCCATTAATTGGGAAAAAATATTTACAAGCCACTTATCCGACAAAGGGTTAATCTCCATAATATACAAAGAACTCACACAGCTTAACAACAACAAAACAAACAACCTGCTCAAAAAATGGGCAGAGGACATGAACAGACATTTCTCCAAAGAAGATATAAGTGTGGCCAATAGACACACGAAAAGATGTTCATCATCGCTAATCATCAGGGAAATGCAAATCAAAACTACACTAAGATATCACCTTACACCCGTTAGATTGGCAAAAATATCCAAAACCAAGAGTGACAAATGTTGGAGAGGCTGTGGAGAAAAAGGAACCCTCATACACTGTTGGTGGGAATGCAAACTGGTGCAGCCACTATGGAAAACAGTATGGAGATTTCTCAAAAAGTTAAAAATAGAAATACCTTATGACCCAGCCATCCCACTACTGGGTATCTATCCTAAGAACCTGAAATCAGCAATCCCTAGAGTCCCTAGGGGGTTGGATAATTTTGGGAAATTCTACAGTACTCACTTTTATAATATTTTGCAGTCAGTTGTAGAAAACTAAACACATATCATTAGGCATGGTAACTAAGGATTAGGAGAGGGACTACGAATGGGTACATGGTTTCTTTTGGTGGAGATGGAAATGCTCCAAAATTAGATTGTGGTAATGGTTCCACAAGTCTGTAAATTTACAAAAAAATAACTGTTCACTTAAAATGAATGAATTTCATGGTATATAAATTATACCTTAATAAATCTGTTTTTAAAAACCTACGGTGGGGCCGCCCCGTGGCAGAGTGGTTCAAGCTCAGCCTGCTTCACTTTGGTGGTCCAGGTTAGTGGATTCGGATCCCAGGTGCAGACCTACTCCACTCTCAGCCATGCTGTGGAGGCATCCCACATGCAAAATAGAGGAAAGTTGCCACAGATGTTAGCTCAGGGCTCATCCTCCTCAAGCAAAAAAAAAACGGGAGGACTGGCAACAGATGTTAGCTTAAGGTAAATCTTTCTCACCAAAAAAAAAAACAAACACAAAACTAAGACTATTAAGTGGGCAAAAAAAGAAAATGACTTTCTGTTATTAAATTTAAAATAACGATATAATAGCCAGAAGAAGAAATGCTCGATAATCCCTTATATAATAAAGGGACAACCCAATGTACTTTCAATGCCAGTCAGTCTTTCTCCATATACATAATCTGATTTAACTAATTTCAATAGAACTTTTGCCACATACTTTATCAGCTAACATTTACCTACATTGCTGAGAATACCAAAGAAGTAAAAGGTTATTGAAAGCAACAGGTAATCTTTATTTGGTTTCTTAAAGTAGACTTTCCTAATGTGTTTGGTGAAAATAACAACAGTCTAATACACTTGGCCAATGTATTCCTCATGGGTTTCTGATTTCTTTCTTTATTTTGGGTGTGTATCTTACTTAGTATGGCTTAATTCACTAGCACTGGAGCTGATTTATTAAAATAATGTTTCAGAACCTACAAAACTAAGGACCGAAATCTGGAGAAGAAATGAAAGAGACAATTGTGTGCCTGAACTGGTGAATCTCAGGCTGCTGAAGCAGAACGTGCGCACTTAAACGCTGTGTCACCGGGCCAGCCCCAATTCTACCTATTTTTACCACATGTAGTCACATATTCAAATTCTTTCAATAACAAACTTAATTATATTACTAGATTATCTTGCACATTTAATACCAGTATTTCCTTAGATTATCCCCTAACTTGAAAACTTTATCAAATTATTGTAAAAATTAAAATCAAATATATTTCTACATATAAAGTACATACAACACAAAGACTCATACTTAAAAGATTCAAACTACAAACAAAAACTCTGTAATGAGATTTGAAAAAGCATGTCTATCAATGAGGCATAACTTCTTTTCTCTGTTCCACCCCATTCCTTTCTCTTTTTTGCTGGGGAAGATTTGCCCTGAGCTAACATCCTCTGCCAAGTGCCTGCTTTTTGTATGCGAGCCGCCACCAGAGTATGGCCACTGCAAGATGAGTGGTGTAGATCCATGCCCAGGAACTAGGCCCGGGTCGTCAACACGGAGCGTGCTGAATTGAACCACTAGGCCACCAGGGCCAGCCCTCCACCCCATTTCTTGATGCAGGTGAAGTGCTCCTTACCTACTACCAGACGTTGAAGTTACATAACTCACTCTGTTTCCCTTTTTGTCTTGATTGATAGAAAGCTCAGAATGAATTTATGAACTCAATATCTCTAATTTTCCACAACCAAGATACTGTAATTTTTCCCCTCCTCTTCTCCTGTTACACATTTTGACTAGAATTTTGTATTGAATACTGAGTTGATGAATAGGAATCTAACTGTACCTTGAAGTAGATAGATCACAAATAAATGAGTGCTTTATTTAATTTAAAAAGAAAAAGAAAAGGTATATCCTTATGAAAGAATAGATGTAAACAAGTATTTTTGCTCTTCCTGAATTTCCTTCACAAGTGAAAAGTAGCTGAAGGCCTGAACATGTATAAATTTTTTAGTGCCATTAAATAATCTGATGATTGAAATCTAAAATTCTCCTTACAGAAGAAAACAAAACACATGAACAAATCCAACCTCCCGTGTCTCCTTCTCCCTTTCTCCTCGCCCCCAACTAAGCTGAAGTGAGTATCAAAGCAAGAAAGGTACAACTCGAGGCGACTGAGTCGTATCTTTAATATCCCTCGGTTTTCACTAATTTTTTTCTTAAAATAACTTGAGCCTACTTTTTAGGAATCATTTTATACCAGTGGCATTAGTATAGGCCAACTGTAATTTGCTATTTTAAGAGTAACTCTTTCAAATTATGATTCAGCAAATTCTAATATAATATAAAGGTGTTCTAGCAAGAATTCCCTGGTCAAAACAAAGAAAAATCCATTTTGTAAAATTGGATCCATTTATAGAATAGATTTTACATCCATTGTTTATAGCTTTTTAAATGCTATTTATTAAAATTGGTCTCAGCAATATCTGTACGAAGTTTTGAATTCTTCATAAACAATGCAGGAAAAGTAGGGATGAAATAAAGAATACAATGAGAAACAGTATAGCCTGGCATTATATCGTCACAGATTACATACA
Source organism: Equus asinus (assembly GCF_041296235.1). Taxonomy (NCBI): domain Eukaryota; kingdom Metazoa; phylum Chordata; class Mammalia; order Perissodactyla; family Equidae; genus Equus; species Equus asinus. Next base: position 137,394,341 of record NC_091793.1, on the reverse strand, counting down.
CAGACTCGCTCATTTACATGTAGGTGTTCTAAATTTGTCAACAGCTAGACAAATTTTGATCAGTCAAGTATGGCCAATTACTTAGTTCTTTTAGAGGACATCCTTAACTAGGTACAGTGATTAGATATAGGTCTTAAAAAAATTGCTCTCCTCATTTTAAATAGGTGATATTTGGTTATAAGCACTAAAACGATATTGATTAACGTAACTACATTAAACTGGAAATAGTTTCATCCAAACTACTGACAGAGGCATCTTCATAAAACATAGAGCTGATCATGTTTAAAATCTGTTAGCTCCCTGATGTTTCTAGAATTAAATAAAAACTCTTCAGTTAACATATAAGGCCCTTCATGATCAAGACCCAACAAGGCTGCATGATCACCTTTGTGGGCCCCAGGAATTTTCATTTTCATGGGCCCCTTCCTCCACTAAAAAATTATTAAAAATTATATTTTTAAAGACAATATATTAAAATTAGATATTAAAACATTTTATTCAATCTAAAAGTTCTCTTCCTTCTGATTTTTTTTTTTTTTTTTGGCTGAGGAAGATTTGCCCTGAGCTAACATCCATGCCAATCTTCCTTTTAGTATGTGGGCCGCCAGCACAGCATGGCTGCTAACAGAGTGGTGTAGGTCCATACCTGGGAATCAAACGCAAGCCACTGAAGTGGAGTGCACTGAACTTAACCACTAGGCCATCGGGGCTGGCCCTCCTTCTGATTTTTAAAAGAAATTAAAACATTTTCATGGGCCTCCAGAAATACTGTGGGCCCTAAGCCCTGTGCCTAATATGCCTAATAGGTAAGTCAGCCCTGTGACCCAATCTACCTCTTGCCATACCTCCTACTCCTCCATTCTGAGCTCCTACCACACTAATATGCCAAGGCCTCTCCTGACCTTTACATATAACGTTCTCCAAATCCAGAAGGCTATTTTTCCCGCTCTGCCAGTGAAGTCCGCAGACTGTGAAAAGATGTGCTCTGCACTCCCTAAGCTCTTAACTCATAACTGATTTCGCATTATATAGCATTATATTTTACCTGTTTGCATGCATATCTCCTCCACCAATCTGGAGGTTGACTTCATTTGTTCCTAGAGCAAGATCAGTATTTAACTCATTTTATTTTTTTTCAGATTGGCACCTGAGCTAACATCTGTTGCCAATCCTTTTTTTTCTCCTTCTTCTCCCCAAAGCCCCCTAGTACATAGTTGTATATTCTAGTTGTACGTCCTTCTGGTTGTGCTATGTGGGACGCTGCCTCAGCATGGCTTGATAAGCAGTACTAGGTCCATGCCTAGGATCCAAACCGGTGAAACCCTGGGCCGCCAAAGCAGAGCGTGAGAACTTAACCACTCGGCCACAGGGCTGGGGCCTAACTCATTTCATATAGCACTAATCGCCAACAGGGCAGACAGTTTTCATATCTACATGTATTGTCCTCAATATCATATTCCCATTCAAAGGTTAAAAAAATCTAGGCAATAATCATCTAGTCCTTCTACCACTCTATGACAAACGAAGCTGAAAATTAGTATGGGTGTAGAGGCAATATCATTATTTTCCCCCACATATATAGCCAAATTACTGAGAATAAAATAATCATTTTCTGTTTACATATGCTTCCTGGGTCAGTATTTGCTAATCATATACAACATTTAATTCCTAGGAACAGACGTTTGGAATAGTCAGCTGTCTTGCATTTCCCACACCATAATAAAAGAATACCAAGAAAGTAGAGTGTAAAGGTATAGCAGAGGGGCCAGCCCGGTGGCGCAGCAGTTAAGTGTGCACCTTCTGCTTTGGTGGCCCAGGGTTTGCCGGTTCAGATCCCAGGTGCAGACATGGCACCGCTTGACAAGCCATGCTGTGGCAGGCGTCCCACATAGAAAGTAGAGGAAGATGGGCACGGATGTTAGCTCAGGGTCAGTCAGAGGAGGATTGGCAGCAGAAGTTAGCTTAGGACTAATCTTCCTCAAAAAAAAAAAAGTAAGGGAGAGTTTTATCATGTAAGCATCAGTTAACTGTCATTATAGATAGATGCAAATCAGAAACATCACTATGTACACACTGGAAAATACTACTTACTTGCGTTTATGAGAGAAGGAGAGAGAGGGAAAAAATAGCTACTCTGAAAATATTAACTATTTGCCCTTTTCCCTTTTTACCAAATATTCTTAAATTATTTAAATTTTCATGAATATATTCATGTATTACTTATATATTTCAAAAACAGAAGTGTTTCTACTTTAATTTTTTACATTTAAAAAATTTTATTTTGAAATAATTATAGATTCATTGAAAGAAATATAGAAGGAAGTCCAATGCTTCTCTCCTCAATGCGAACATGCCACACAATCACTGTACAGTATCAAAACCAAGAAATTGACGTTAGCACAATCCCATAGAGCTTATTCAAATTTCAGCAGTTATACATGCACTCATCTGTATATGTGAGTGTAAATCTATGCAACTGTCACACACTATCACAATCAAAATACTCAACTGCACCATCATAAGATTCCTTCATGTTAACCCATTATGGTCACCATCCCTTCACTCCCATTCCTAACCAATAACAAACACTAATCTGTTCTCCAACTCAACAATTATGTTATTTTATGATTGTTATATAATGAAATCATCATTATGTATCCTCTTGAGATTTGCCTTTTTTCACTCAGCAAAATTTCCTTGAGGTTCACCTAAGTTACTGCATGTTATCAATAGTTCATCACTTTTTATGGAGTAGTATTCTATGGTATGCATTTACCACAATCTGTTTAACTTTTCACCCTTTTTTCTTTTTTTTTTTCTCCTCACAGCCCCCTGGTACATAGTTGTATATTTTTCGTTGTGGGTCCTTCTAATTGCGGCATATGGGACGCTGCCTCAAGGTGGTTCAATGAGCAGTGCCATGTCCGCGCCCAGGATTCGAACCAACGAAACACTGGGCCGCCTGCAGCGGAGCATGCGAACTTAACCACTCGGCCAAGGGACAAGCCCCAACTTTTCACCCTTTTAAGGTCATCTGGGTAGTTTCCATTAGAAATTAGAAATAAAACTATTAGAAATAAAACTGCTATAAACATTTGTGTACATGTTCAATTTTAATAGAAATTTTGTTTATTTAAAATAAAACAAGAATATTATCCTAGAAAAAGAAAGTATGATGTCTGGAAAAAGCAACTTGACATTAAGACCACGTGCTCTACTAAGAGAATATATTGTGTCCCATCATATACATTAGTCCATGAAAAGCTTACAAAGTACTCAAACTCTCTAACTTTCTCTGACCAACTAGTTCCAGTACTGGGAGAAACTGGCTTGTGCTATGGAAATTTGGTTTCAAGAAATAAACAAAGCAAAACGTGGCAAAATAAACATATGAGAGGAGAGATTCCAGTTTGGGGATGTTTTTGTTGTTGTTTAAACAAAGACTAGTCCTTTGTAACAGGGTCAAACAGGCAAAGTGTACCCTCTTTCCCTTCTGCTGCCCGGACATGGAGAGCTTTAATGTGGAAACTTCTGCTGGCCAGCTTTTCCTAGAAGCATGCCAAGGACAAGATTCATCCATCTATCTTTATCTCTTATTTCCTTTTCCCTACATTAAAAATAAACAGGCATATGGCAAATAAGTTTTCACATGAAAAATGTGAATTTCATATTAAAAAATGCAAATTAAAACTACAATGAGATACTTCTACACACCTAGTAGAATGACTAAAATTTAAAAACAAAACAAAAACCCTTGACAATACCAAGTGCTCACAAGGATGCTGAGACAGATGGGACTACCACTGCTGATGAAAATGCAAAATGGTACAGCTACTGTGGAAAACAGTTTGGTATCTTCTTATAAGTTAAACATACACCTACTATTTAACCGAGTAATCCCACTCCTAAGTATTGACCTAAACGTAATGAAAATCTAAGTTCACACAAAAAACTTTATGTGAACGCTTATAGTGGCTTTATTCACAGTTGCCCAAAACTATAACCCAAATGTCCCTCAACTGAAGAATGAATAAACAAATACTACTCAGCAATAGAAAGGAAAGAACTATTGACATAAGAAACACCATGAATTTCAAATACATTATGCTAAATGAAAGAATCCAGACTGAAAAAGCTATATACAATATGATTCATTATATGATATTCTGGAAAGGTAAAACTACAGAGATGGAGAACAGACCAGCAATTGCTAGATATTTGGTGGGGTGTGAGGGAGAAGTTGATTATAAAGTGGTACCACAGGGAATTTCTGAGGGGTGGAACTGTTCTTTATCTTAATTGAGGTGGTTGTTACATGACTATGCATTTGACAAAACTCATAGAACGGTACACCAAAAAGAGTAAATTTTATTTAAATAAATTTGAAATTAATTAGGTGCAGACAAGTATTAAATATGTATTAATGGATTAATATATCAATTTCTTCTATATACACATGAATTTTAGAAAGGGACTTCTCCAGCTTAGGAAACTAGAAAAAGAACGGTAAATTAAACCCAAAGCAAGCAGAAGAAAAGAAATAATAAAAATTACAGCAGGAATCAATGAAATTGAAAACAGGAAATTAAAAAATAGAAAAAGAAAAATCAATAAAACCAAAAGCTGGTTCTTTGAAAAGATCAGTAACATTGATAAGCCTGTAGCCAGGCTAAAATAAGAAACAAAGAGAAAACACAAATTATTAATATTAGAAACGAAAGAGGGGATATTAGTACAGGCCCCATGAACATAAAAAGATAAACTAATATTATGAAAAACTCTATGTTCACAAATTTGATAACCTAAATGAAGTGGACCAATTCCTTGAAAGACAAAATTCACACAAGAAAAACATCATACTGGAAGTTCTAATTAATGAAATAAGACACAAAAAAGGAAACAAAAAGTAATGGATCGGGAAGGAAGACATAAAACTATCTTCGTCTGGAATATTAGTACTAAAACGAAATGAGCTATCAAGACATGAAGAGTCAGGGAGGAAACTTGAATGCACATTACTAAGTGAAAGAAGCCCATCTGAAAAGGCTACATACTGTATGAGTCTAACTATATGACATTCTGGAAAAGGCAAAACTAGAAAGACAGTAAAAAGATTAGTGCTTGCCAGGAACTGTGGGGAGGGACGGATGAACGGGCAGAGCACAGAAGATTTTTAGGACAGTGGACCTTTTCTGTCTGATACAGTAATGGATACATGTTATTATACATTTGTCCATAGAATGTACGATTCCAAGAGTGAACCTAAGACTGCTCTACAAAACAAAGTTTATTAATTAAAAAAAAAAAACCTTCCAAGAAATGTAATGCTTTATCTCAAACAGAAATCTCTGATGAAGGAAATTCAAGTACAAAGTAACTTGGTAGGGATGATTTTCAGGGATGTGAAAGGAGGGTGCGGGTTCTTGTGACCACCCCATTCAAATCACATCTAAAAGGTGAACACATAGTCTAACGTACCGATGGTAGAATATTTAGTATTTCTTAGCACATCAAAGAATTATCAATAGTTCATAAGAGAAAAATTCAAACTTTATACTTTGCATGATTTTTATTAGTTTTCCTATAATTTATGAATAGAGAAAAGAACAGACACCACCAGTACCGAGTCTTTGTTCCATTCACTAACTACAGAATTATACACATTTTAAAACACCTTTAATTTTGTAATGATCACTGACAGATAACAGACCAAACATCCAACCATATACTTTATCTTTGTCACACTCCATTTACCTCCTTTATCGTCCTCACATCAACCTCTCTCCTATAACCACAAATATTCAGCATGCCAATTTCCTCAAAGAGATGCAGTCATACAAAGATTTAAATCCAGTATACAAGCCCTAGGTATCACAAAAGTGAAATCTGGAGCATGTATGGAAAAATCTCCTACAAAACATTCTTTTTCCCTACATAAATGAGGCTCACTCTTTCTAAAATCACATCCACAAAGTAAATCTAATGTATGGAACACCTGACTCTGCTTAGAGTGTGTTTATATCTACCTATTTCTGTTAAATTAAAGAGGATTTACGTGCATGTTTCTTTCAACTCAAATGAAATAAGTCCATGAAATCTAGCTGGCTTATATTCAATACTTCCAGATAGTGATACCAAGTATATTTCTGAGATAGTGGCTATACAGGAAGTATGGTATTCATCCCAAACTTAAAAACCTCTGTAGATATGTCAGAAGTTAAGAACCAGACCATAAATATCAGTCTCTAGCTTATGTTAAACCATTTCTGCACTCATCAGCCATTAAAATGTACCACAGCTGCTCCATTTCCAATGTCAAAAGAACTACCATTTTCCCTCATCTGCCTCTTTGAGCCAGGATCAATAGGAATGGTTAAAATAAAACACTGAAGATATGTCTACCAGCTTCAATCAATTCCTGCCTGAAGGGTGGAGAGACAAGGTTTAAAAAATATCCAGCCAATGATACTCCTAGAATGTCAAAATCAATTCTAAGTTGAGAATACTTCTATATTGCATTTCAAAATATGTAACTTGGTGAGTAGAAATCTTACTGTAGCTTTGGTCAAAAATTTTATTCTTCTCAAAAACAAACTAACTTCCTTAAATTATAGCAAACATTTGTTATCTTGAGACAGAAAAACATACGGTTAACTGTTAAATGGAAATTACAGTTGGTACCTTGGTGATCCTCCTAATAATCCTATGAGATGGGTGTTATCATTTCAATTTTACAAAGAAGGATACTAAATCATACAAAGGGATAAGGAAGTTATCCCAAGTCACTCAGCTATTAAGTATCAGGGTAAAGATTCAAGCCCATGTTTGTCTGATTCCAGAATGCCTGCCAATTAGGCATTTGGTCAACATATCAGAAAAATATAGGTTTAAAAAAATTCTTTTTCTTTTGAATTTCTAATTATTTTCAATCAATTTTTTATATTTTTAACTGCTTACAATAGCAAAAAGCCAAAAGTATAAACAGCAATCATCTCTGGGTGAACAGGATTGAACATTCTTTTTATTTCTTTTTTTTTTGAGGAAGATTAGCCCTGAGCTAACGTCTGCTGCCAATCCTCCTCTTTTTGCTGAGGAATATTGGCCCTGAGCTAACATCTGTGCCCATCTTCCTCTACTTTATATGTGGGACGCCTACCACAGTATGGCTTGACAACTGGTGCCATGTTCGCACCTGGGATCCAAAACAGGGAACCCCGGGCTGCCAAAGCGGAATGTGCACAATTAACCGCTGCGCCACCAGGCTGGCCCTTCTCTGCCCTTTTGAATTATTTTTCTGTAATGAAGAACATGCATTATTTCTATAATAAGAATTTTAAAACCAATTTAACAACAACAAAAACATTTAAAAGATCTGAAATTTTAAAAGGATACTTTTCACTTGAATTTTAATGATCACATTCTACTTAATGTTTGATGGATATTTGGTTAAAAAATATTTTCAAAAAATACATATTTTTTCAAGTATCAATATACATTTCTAGCAAAGTACGTAAACATAAAAAAGGTAAAATGCCCAAAGAAACACATAAGTTTGCAAAACAGCCTTGTCGTTTCACTATAAAACAGTAACTGGAAAAATTACTCTTTAATTATTTTACCTTAATAAAATTATGATCACAAACAATTCATTTTTCAGTAAATTCCTTTTGATCAAGTCACGTGAGGTCACCTTTAATGAAGGACATGAATCTTTAAGTAAGCTTGACCCAGAAGGGCCTATTACTGCAGTTCCCAACCTGCTAGACTTCAGCCACGTGGGTACCCCAGAACTGTTGCAAGAGGTCTGCAGGTGCACCTGCTCATCAAGCACCATCTGTAAACTTACTCAATATGTTGTCCACAGATACAGCCACAACTGTTTTGGAAATGTAAGTAGATGCCATTGTAATAAATGCCACTTTAAAGTATTGGTAAACAGCAATTCGTTTTTTTTTTCTCTTAAAAATTTTTTTTGACTAGATAATGCTTCACATGGTTTAAAAAACAGAAATATAAAGATTCACAGTGAAAACTTTCACTCATACCCTATTCCTATTTGCCTATTCTAATGTTCCCCTCCTCCCACTCCAAGAAACCACTATTCTTAACTAAGTTACTTAGTTTCTTTATTATTACATATTTTCTAAATCAACAGATTCTGAAAGGCAGATGTTACAAAATTTCTTAGGTTAAAATGGGGACTACTATTCTTGATTGCTTTGAAGAATGCCCCAAATTAAGGCATATATGGGTTTTCCCCACTATTCGAAAGTTCTCTTTATACAACTTCACTTTTATGAAAGATCTACATTAGTACCCATTTTCGCTAACCAAAAGAAATCTGAAGATGATTTTCACGTTTGCAACAAAAGGTGAAAAGCAAAAATGGCATTCAGCATTTGTTTTGCAGAAAGCCGTTATAGAGACTAAGCAGTCAAGCGTACTGTCATATTTCAAGCCTTCCACATCAGCCACAGCAGACCACAAACCTCAACCTTTGACATCAAGGCAGGCAGGCATAGAAGGAGGTATAGACGTTAGTGACCTGTCCACCCTGATAGATCCAGAGGATGCCTATGAGATGTTAACAGATCACCCTCTTCCTCTCTGTCCCACACTCCTGGCTCCTGTACCTCTCACCACCCCAACCTCCAATGACTCAGCCTAATACATTAACATCACCACCTTTCAGCCTTCCAGTGTGCTTGCTGTCTTCCCAGTTCTGGTAAGGAAAACTACACTGCACATAGATTATTATTCCTACTTTATATAGGCTGTGTATTTATCATGTAATTCCTGCTTTTACTATGTTAGTGTGATTTTAGGTTCTGTGTATTTTTTGGTATGATTTGATAGGTTATTTTTTGAGTCTAGGAATGCTCAAAAAATTTTCCCATATAATTTAATGGCAATTGCTTCTTCACTTCACACTCTTTCAGCTTACAAAAGGCTTCAAAGGAATGCTCTGCTTTCAGGTAGTGGAGGAAATCTGTACATAACTGAGAGGTTGTAAGCAGTCATTCAATCCCGGCATTGTCAAAGAAAAGAAATGGAAGCAGCTTGGTATGGAGAAGTCATGGGTTTCAGAGTTGAGTGAACCAGGATTCGAATCTCAATTTCCCCACTTTCTCCAGTTTCTTAACTTTTACAAGAAAAAATTAAAATTCCTAATTTGATGGATGGTTGGAAGGATTAAATGAGGTGAAATTTATGTGATTCAATTAGAACAAAATATGGGAATAATTATTAATATTACTCTTCATGTAATTCTTTTTAAAAATGATTTTCAAAAATATTACACAGTATTGTATCATTTACATAAACTTAAAAAACCCAAGATAGGGCCAACCACAGTGGCCTAGTGGTTAACTTCACTGCGCTCTACTTTGGCAGCCCAGTTAGGTTCCCCAGTACCAGCCTACATTGCTCTGTTAGTGGCCATGCTGTGCTGGCGGCTCACATACTAAAATATAGAGGAAGATTGGCACAGATACTAGCTCAGGGTGAATCTTCCTCAGCAAAAGAAAAAAACAAAAATCCAAAATAATACTCTAGGTTGTTTATGGAAATACACATCATGTGTTAAAGCTACAGATACACGAAAAAGAAGGATTCATACTAACTTCAGGAGAGTGATTAGTTTTGGAAAGTAGGAAAGGGAATGAAATTAGGCAATGGGGCTTTAATTTAATAAACGTACACACATCTTTCAAACAAATCTAGGGCCAATATGACAAAACATAACACCTGTTAAATCTTGGTCTTCCATATCCATCTCTGAGTGTTTGCACATTTGAAATACTTCACGACAATAAAATTTAAAAAACACTTTTAAAAGCTGGGCTTTTTCACATGACAGCTTAAGTATGCGAGACATGATTCATAGAACTACAGCACTGAGAAGAACTTTTGTGTTAATATTTAACCTCTTCATTTTACAAATCAAGAAACTGGAGAGGATGGTAGAACAATGCATAAAAAGAGAATCCCCTTGACAGAGTTTTGAACACAGAATTGCTAAGACTAAAAAATCACAAAGCCTGTCTATAGTTGAGCATTTGAAAAAGAAAATGTATGAGGCGATGTATTCCAGGTGTGCAAAGCTGGTTCAACCTTTGAAAATCAATTAACATAATCTATCATATCACAGTGTAAAGAAGAAAAATCACATGGTCATATCAACGCATGCAGAAAAAGCACTTGACAAAATTCAACACCCATTCATGACAAAAGCTCTCAGCCAACTCGGACTAGAGGGGACTTTCCTCATCTTCATTTTGGTAATGGAGGAGTCTGGGCAGGGACTATGTGGGAGCTCTGTACTTTCCAATCAATTTTGCTGCAAACCTAAAACTACTCTGAAAAATAAAGTCTCCTTAAAAAAAAATTGTAGGGGCTGGCCCCGTGGCCAGGTGGTTAAGTTCGCATGCTCCGCTGCAGGCGGCCCAGTGTTTCGTTGGTTCGAGTCCTGGGCGCGGACATGGCACTGCTCATCAAGCCACGCTGAGGCGGCGTCCCACATGCCACAACTAGAAGGACCCACAACGAAGAATATACAACTATGTACTGGGGGGCTTTGGGGAGAAAAAGGAAAAAATAAAATCTTTAAAAAAAAATTGCATAGGCAGGGGGAGGAATGGAGTATCACCACGAAAAATTCAAAGATGGAATTACTGTAATAATTACATTTTTAAAAAGATTTAGACAGCCACAATTTGTATTTTGATTGGTATGTGTTGGTTAACACTGAGTGCAAATTAATACATGAAGAGCAGTTCCTAATTTAGGCAGGACCGCCTGTGGAGGAGGGTAGCAATTTGGAAATGTGCAGAACTGGTATTGTTTTGTTTTGTTTTGGTTGTCAAAATGACTGAGGGGTTTTCACCGGCTTGAATCTAGCAGCAGGGATGCTAAATATTCCTCAATATGCAAAACAGCTTTGTAGGTGGAAGAACTATACTCTTCAAAATGCTACCCCATCCCTATACTAGGGCAGTAAAAAAGAAATTTATGGTATGATTTCTGACCTTTAAGAAGATAGAAAAAATTTAATAGAATTAATCCAAATTATGTGAATATATTTTCCACATAACTAAGAGGATGTAAAAGGAATGTGATTTTTTTTCTTTTCTTTACCATTAGGCAGGTCAATGAATCCAGTCTATCCTTATTCTCAAATGAACTGCTGCTTCTGGATTTAAAACTCTCATATTTTCTTGCTTCCCCTTTATCCTGGAATCATCATTACTGTGCCAAAACTGTTAGCATAGCTTATAATGAGCATTAGATTTTCAGAGGTAAAGCTTGATTTTAGTTCCTTTGCACCAACATGGAAAGGGTGGACTAATTAAAAATGCTTATAGATTTTTCTTCTTTTTTTAATTCAACAAATTTATTAGCCTGTGTCTAAATATTGTTCTCTTTTTTCCTCTGCTTCTGTGAGTGCTTCTCCAGGTATTCTTCCCCAGTCCTCTTATTCAATTTTGTAGTACCAAGTCTGTTCTTTACTCCTTTAATACTAACTTTATTTTTCCTAATGAATTTATTATAAAAAATTTCAAACTACAGAAAAGCAAAACATAAACCATAGTACCCGCCACCTAGATTTGACAAATGTTGATACTTTGCCATATTACCTTTGAATCTATTCTAAATGTTACATCTACATCTGGAAACTTATCTGGACCCTTCCCTGATCCTGTTTCCTGAGCAGTAACCATGCTCATAAAATTTGTATTTACCCTTTAAATCTATCTTTTTATATTTTTACTAAATATATATATGTCCCTAAACTATATTTGGCATTGTTTGAGGGTGTTTTTAAAATCTGCATAAAAAGGAAGGACACAGGATCCTGAAACTTGGTGGTTGTTTTTTTTTTAAAAGATTGGCCCTGAGCTAACATCTGTTGCCGATCTTTTTTTTTTCCCCCTTCTTCTTCCCCCCCAAGCCACCTAGTACATAGTTGTATATTCTAGTAGTGGTAGTTCTGGTTGTGCTATGTGGGATGCCACCTCAGCAGGCCCTGGTGAGCAGTGCCATGTCTGTGCCCAGGATCCAAACCAGGGAAACCCTGGGCCACCAAAGCGGAGCGTGCAAACTCGACCACTCGGCCACGGGGCCGGCCCCTGAAACTTTTTAAAATTTAAACATTATGTTTTTGAGACTCATCAAAACTTATTGAATTTTTAGTTATATCTTTCAAGATATAAATACAAGGATGTTCTTCCTCCCTACTTAGAAGCATTCTGATGATTTTCTTCTTAATAACATAGTTTTTCTAATGCCAAATGCCAAAAAAGTTTAAACACTGTGAGGTTTTCTTGTTTGTTTAATTTCATATAATTTTCAGATGTAGAATAAACTTTTAAGAATTCTAAATAATTTTCTATTTTTTTCATGATAAGGAGTGTTTATGATTTTTATTCAACAGAAGTAAGTAGAGTTCTGTTGGTAAATCATGTTTTCCAAATAACTAAAAGTGGGTAAAAGATGGAGTGTGAGGATTCTGGCAGTGAGTAGCCAGATGGTAGGTGACAAAAAGTTTGATAAGCCAAGTATCCAAAAAACTAGAATTTTAGGAAAGCAAAGGAAGAGAGTTCACTTAATCAAAGGGGAATGCTTAAAGAAAAAGAAAAGCAAAGATTCTAGCAGAGACAGTATGAAAAAAACTTTATTTCTGGCAGCAGGACATCTTACTTTCTCAGTCCCACATTTTGAGAACAGCCTACACTTTTTCTATCTTCAAGATACAGCATGCAAGCTAGGTCTATAAATGTAAAACTCTAGAAATTGTACACAATTATAGAGAACAGCTTTTTCAAATTAACTCTAAAAAGCTTTTTAGAACTTAGTGATAACCAATTTATATACTGGGGAATTTGGCAGACATAAAAATTGTAGTTATAAATAACAGTTCACTTACAGACAGATACATATTGGAGAACAAAATAAATAAGAAAAACGGTTTAAAAAATGCAAAAATTCATGTCAAATAAAAATGAAGGCAACTTTTTAAGATAAAATAAAGAAAAATGTGGAGATGAAAGAAATGATTACTACTTGGTTGGCATTTACTTTGAATATATATTATACTCAGAGATATAGAAAGAAAACAGAGGAAGTTTGAAACAACAGAGCAGAAGCCAAACTCTAACAAGAGTGGGCATTAGCAAAGACAGAAAACAAGAGCATTAAGCATTCAAATTTTTAAAAAATCTGTTTTACAGATGTGGCAAATGAATGCTTTCAGCAGAAAGTATCATTACACAGAATTGGCCATGCATTATTATACCATTTAAGCTGAAGGTATCCAACCACTTACTTTAAAAAAAAAAAAAAATGAAACTTTGTAACCTATCTTTTGCCCTTTGAGTGCAAGTGTCTCATTCTATTGTTTGATACTAGGGAAAAAAATGAAAGTTTGACATTAAAGAATTAGCATGTTTCCAAAGATCTCAATGGCTTATCTGTAGTACTTAAAAATTCATAAAACCATAGCTTGTTAAAAATATTGAGCTTCCTCTGGAAAAAATATATATACTGACTTATCTTTTCATTTGTATTATTTTTCTATTTCCTCTTTTATTCTAAAAATATCATTATAGATATACATTGCTGAAGAAATCACCAGAAATATACGATTGTCATGAAAAACTGCTATCTCATATCCATGTAAATGAGTTATACTAATACAGATTCACTGTAATAGAGCCAACATCAGGATCTATTGCATGGGACTTTATTACAGAATTTTATTATGGTTGACAGTTTTATATAAGAAATGGTTAATTTTCTTCAAATATACTGTAATTATTCTAAAATCAGATCTCCATTTATGATACATCCTGAAATGGATATTTCAGTACAGTACACAGAGGAACCACACATTAATAAACAAGCACTGACTCAGTGGCCAATACATAAATAGTATTGTGTAGATGCTAGAGGAGATTCTAAAGTTTTTATAAGACACTTACTATGGGCTCAAAGTTTGTTCAACACATTATAGAGCACCTTCTTTGTGACAAAAATTGTGTCAGATACTGGGGATGAAGCAATGAACAAAACCCTTCATCATATGAAGCAACAAATAACCAGAACAGAATGTGACCACCACAATATACAAAACCCAAATGTATATAAGGCTATTGTTCTAACTCAAAATCTTACAACACGAAGTTTAATCTGATTCATCATTTTGGATCAGATGCTAATAATACTAGTGTCAATAGAGAGAAAGACAAATGATAAATCTATTTTGAAAATAGGGGCAATTTGGCAGACACTAGTAGATAAGGTACTACAAACGTATATCCCTCTCTAAAAATTCACAAATTGATATTTGGCACTTCAAAAAAAAAAAGAAAAAAGGAAGGGAGGGAGGAAGGGAAGAATACAAGTCAACTTATACATTTATTGTTGTTAGAAAGAATTCATACTACTATGCACTAAGAGATACCCACACGTGAAGCTATGTTTACTGTACGGTTTACATGGAATCTCCAAACCCAGGCTCACTGTGGCTTGCAGATATGAAAGGGCTTTGAAAAGTGCTATACATATAGAAACAAACTTTCTGATGAGATCTGAAACAAGCAATACTACTTTAATTTTAAAGTAAAAATTATATAAAAGAACTCACCATAATAATAATATAGCAATTGGTAGAGTTTAAAAAAAAACTTTAAAATGAAACTAATCACAAACAAAACCTCTACTTTTTCAAAGGGTTCATTATAGTGAATTTCTACTGAGGAAAGCAAACCCTCAGTTAGAAGCAATCACAGCCTTGCCTCTTACCCAAAACAGGATTAACCTCTTTCACATACTCCATAATGATCCTGAAAGGCCTCCAAACATGGAGACAATGAGATAAATTAACATGACATGAGACAAATTAACAGGAGACAAACACAAAAGTTTCATAACATGTATGCATAGGAGAAACCTGGGAAAACTGACTTGCCAAAATCATGAAGCCCTCACTGTAAATACCATTCTCAGCTAAAGACAAAAGATGTTGGGGGTGGGGAGAGTCAAGGACTTCAAAGGGAAGGAACGTAATTCACAGGTAGGTGAAAAGGAGCAAATGTCTGGAGAGCAAATGTTGGCCACAAAGAAACATAAGAACACAGAGGGGAGCCCAACAAATAGGCTTTTCTAAGCTCTTCCCTGTCTACCACCTCATTCATGTTATGCTAAGCGGATAGCTTGCTTCCTGAGACAGATTTTTTCATCTGCATTCTTTTAGGCAGTTAAGGAGGAGGTAACAAGAAAAACTGAGTCTTGTTTCTTAAAAATAATCAGCCTAAAACAATCCTCATGTTAAAGAGAGACATTCTGGAGCGGCAAATTTTGTTTCCCTTTAGTACACCCTATGATGTTCGCACAATGATCAAATCACCTAATGACACATTTCTCAGACTGTATCCCCATCGTTAGGTAGTGCATAACTGTATACAGCTATTAAGCAATTTAAATATGGGTAATGCAACGGAAGAACTCAATTTTTTATTTTGTTTAATTAATTCAAACGTAAATTTAAATAGCCACTGCCATGGACTGAACTGTGTCCCCCCCTCCAAAATTCAAATGCTGAAGCCCTAACCTCCACTTTGATAGTATTTAGAGATGTGGCCTTTGGGAGGTAATTAGGTTTAGTTGAGGTCATGAGGATGAGGCCTTCATGGTGGGATCAGTGCCCTTATGAAAAGAGAAACCAGATAGCTTGCTTCCTCTCTCTTCCACCTCCCTCTGCCACGTGAGGACATAGCCAGAAGGTTTGCTGTCTACAAACCAGGAATAGAGCCCTTACTGGGGAACTGAATGACCCGGCACCTTGAACTTGAACTTCCCTGCCTCCAGAACTGTGAGAAATAAATTCACATTGTTTAAGCCACTGGGTCTATGGTATTTTGTTATGGTAGCTCAAGGTGACTAATATAGGCCATATGTGGCTAGTGACATATTAGATAGTGCAGCTCCAGCAGGTTACAGAAATATACCAAGCACTATATATAAACAAAAATAGTTTGAGATTATACTCACTTTTTGCTTTTATTCTTTAAAGCACAATTGTAGACTGTTATGACAACCCTACTCGCACAAAAAGACTTCCTTTTCCTAGCCTAAGAGTAAGTACTATAAAAGAGTGCTTGGTACCTTACAAGTTACTAGGTTACCAAAGATTATGAGACTGTAACCAAGCATTATATAACCAGGCCTCTTGCCAAATTTATTTCCTGCAAATAGCCTTTTCTTATACAAACAGAACTTTAAAACATTAGTATTCCAGTAGTATCTTGATATTTACATACTACTTAATCAGAAATAAATAGGGAAATAAAATGGGTAGTGGTTTCAGTCTTATTCTAACACTCTGCTCATCATCCTAACAGCATTCCTTAGCAAAACTTATGATTAAAACTAATCAACATAATTAAAGATGTCAGGTATAATTTCCGGAACTGAAAAGACTATAAAGTACTTACTTACACAATTTGGCCACGACACTTCCTTGTTTGACTTTCATTTCCAAAATCCTTAAGAGGGTATATGAGGACCTACATGATCTAGCAACTGCAAACCTTTCCAGCTTCATCCAGGTAGCAGCCATAGAGTAGTTTTCTCTTTCTCACCTAAAAGCCTTCATGCATTCTATTCCCTTTACCCAGAAGGTCGCATTTATTCAACTCATATTCATCTTAATATTTGTTCTTCAAAAAATCTTTCCCTACTCACCATAGACCAGTGAGGGGGGAACCCCTATCATACGCTCCATAGCATTCTATAATTCACAGTCTCCATCCTTGTTATTACTAGTAATGTGCCTGCCTTATGAGAGCAGGGACTGAGTTTTTGTTCATCACTGTGTCTTCAGCATGTGGTACTATACCAGCATTCAATATATGTTTATGGAATAAGTGAATGATATGTTTCCTTCCCCTATTTTTTGCCAAAGATAAGAAGTATTACTAGAACCAATTTGTTTTAAACAACAAAAGGTAGGGCACAACAGCAAAATGAAACCCTATGTCCATGCAAAAACCAGTACAAAGGCAGCCTTCTTTACAATAACCCCAAAATGGTAACAATCCAAGTGTTCGTAAATTGGTGAATGGGTCAACAAAATGTAATTTATTCATATACTACTACTGAGCAATAAAATGAGTAAACTACTGATATATCAACAATATGCATGAATCTCATCTCCATTGTGCTGAGTGAAAGATACTACACATGAGAACATACCATATGATTCCACATATATGAAATTGTAGGGAAAAAAAGTAATCTAAAGCAGATAAGTGGTTGCCTGGTGCTAGGGGCAGAGGGAAAAACAGACTACAAATGGGTACAAGTAATCTTAATAGGATTATGAAAATGTTTGGTATGCTGATTGTGATGGTGGGTTTTCAGGAATATATACAATTACAAAAATTCATCAAATTGTACGGTTTAAACACATGCAGTTTGTTTGGTTTTGTTTGAGGAAGGTTATCCCTGAGTTAACATCTGCTGCCAATCCTCCTCTTTTTGCTGAGGAAGACTGGCCCTGAGCTAACATCCATGCCCATCTTCCTCCAGTTTATATGTGGGACGCCTACCACAGCATGGCTTGCCAAGTGGTGCCATGTTCGCACCCGGGATCCAAACCGGCAAACCCCAGGCCATTGAAGCGGAACATGCAAACTTAACCGCTGTGCCACCAGGCCAACCCCACACATGCAGTTTATACTGCAACTAAGTCCATTTTTAAAAAGGCAGGAACACAATATAAAGCTGTACAAGAACAGGACAACATAGTTCAGAGGCATTTTTCATCCATGTTGTGAACAAATGATATATAGAGATGTTTTACTGAGTCAAAGACTCTTATGCCTAATCTATAATGCTCTTAAAAGCAGGTTGTATGGATGAATATAAATTTTCCCTAAGTTTTTTTGGCAGGAATTTTTTTAAGACTTTCACTGTCTATCTAAATCCAAGAATCACATAACATCCATTTTTCAGTAGCTGTAATATATTTATCTGTACTGGAGAAGTCTAAATGCCTTATCTTTACCCTGGAACAAAGTTCAGGGACTAATTCTGGGTATGCTTGTGTGTTTGGCTTCTGCTTATCTAAGTGTCAAAATGAACTATTTAAAATAAACAACACAGGAACCTTGCAGTAATGGGGCAAATAACTGAATAACTGAAGCAACAGTATCCCTTTCCTAGAACACAAACTTCTCAGGACAAACACAATTGTGATTTCAGAATATCACTACAATTCTATTATGAAATATATGAAGAACAGACTGCCTTAAGCTAACAGAAATCTCTAAAATTTTGCATAAACTCAAATTTCTAAATTCAATCATAATAAATAATATATCAATATATTATAAATATTAAATATAAATAATAAATCAAGGAAGTTTCTTATTTTTCCAATCCTTTCAAAAATGAAATAATTATCCCTTAATTTATCTATTTCAACATCCAGATTGCAACAGAGTAAACAGTCATTCTGCTGACCATTCCCCTAATGTCAAAGAGAGAGCAGAGAGGGAAGAAGATTATAGTCTTCATAAGGTGCCTCCTTAGGATGTTCCTGAATTTGATGCTACATTGGAGTCCCTGAAACCACCCGAGGGTTTGGTGATTCACTGGGAGGATTCCCAGGACTCAGTGCATCCTCATACTCACAGCTACAGTTTATTACAGCAAAACAGTAGAAACCAAAATCAGCGAAAGGAAAAGCGATATGAGATGATGTCCAGAAGAAACGAGGTACAAGCTTCCAAGAGATTTCTTCTCCCCATGGAGTCATATAGGATGCACTTAATTCCTCCAGCAATGAATTGTGACAACACATGTGAAATGTTGTCTAACCAAGGAAGCTCATTAGAGACTCGGTGTCTAAAGTTTTTATTGGAGGGCTGGTCACGTTGGCATCCTCTGCATGGCATATACCAAAACTCCAGACTTCCAAAAGAAAAGGAGGTGCTCAACATAAACCATATTGTTTGTACAAACAGTTTAGGAATAGTAATCCACTCTTATCAGTTATGAAATGGTAGGAACACTCCCTAAATCCAGTTTCAAACATGCCAGCCAAAGGACAATCTTGTAAGCCGATCTAAGGATAGCAAACTTGCTATGTTAACTCTTTTTCTGCATAGATGCCTTAAGAGAAAGGCAACCAGAAGCTAATTAAAACACAAACAAACATACACACTCAACAACAACTCTGAGCTGAGAAAATGTGTCAGGTAATCCAAACTTCCCCTAAACAGCAATGAGATACATTGTTCTCTCCTAATTCACAACAGTAAATGGTAGGAAACCTGCTAAGCCAGGCTCAAGCCTCTAAGAGGTTTATATATCCTGGGGCCTGTATAACAATCATTCATTAAAGAGTTAGTCAAATATTTATTAAGTGCCTGTTATATGCCAGGCACTGTTCTAAATCTGGAGATGTGGTGGGAACAATATATAGCATATATACGTTACATAATAGTGCCTCTACTCTCAAGTTGCTTATATTCTAAGTGATGGAAATAGACATCATAAAATCATAAACAAATGAATATATAAGAACTTCATAGTAAGGCTTTGGACGACTCAGTTTTTCCTCCCATATTGTATTCAGTGGTCATTCTCAGTAGCTACTCTCACAAAGAGAGTAAATTTCAGAATATCTTAAAAATATTCTTTACATAATTTGCCACAGCTTTCCTGGAGAGCAACTTGGTGCTTTATATAAAAATTTTAAATGTGGATGCTCTTAAGCCCCCAAATTCTCTTTCAAATTTCTAAGGAAATAAAGAACAAATATATAAATATGTATAAGCATGCTTATTGAAATATTATTTATAATAGTAAAAATTGGGAATAATCAGTTCTCTACCAATAAACATTTAGGTTATCAAAATCACCGCATATTCAAAAATAAAATACTATGCACCCATGAAAAACTGTTTAGATTTGATTTGCTGAGATGGGAAAAAAAATAAGTACAATATATTTTTAAATGGAAAAGACCATATTAAACATTGGAACGACATAATCCCATTTTTTAAATTAACGTGTAAGTGTGTGTGTGCATGTTTGCGTAAAAAAGGTCTAGAAGGATATATTCCAAAATGTGGTGGGATTATGAGTTGGTATTGTTAATACACTCTTTATTATATTAAACTAAAATGATATCAAAACTGAAAGCCTAATAGGCCCATCATTATGGTTTATCTATTTGCTAGACTATTGACTAGCAAAAACAGAAGCTAATGCAAAATTCTAGAAATTAAAAATTATTGTGCATAGTGAATCATATAGAATTCTCTCACTAGTGTATTATTTTTCTCAAATTTAAAATTCTTTATATAAAATTGTTTGTGTATCTTGAAGGATACCTATAATAAAAGGATTGAGACACAATCTTGAAGTATCTGGTGATGGAATGTAGCAAGGATGTCATATATTTACTACTGTTTTAAAAATGTCTAATTCACGGGGCCAGCCCAGTGGCACAGCGGTTGGGTTTGCACATTCTGCTTCAGCAGCCCAGAGTTCGCTGATTTTGATCCCGGGCACGGACCTGCACACCACTTGTCAGGCCATGCTGTGGCAGGTGTCCCACAAAGGGTACATGAGGATGGGCACGGATGTTGGCTCAGGGCCAGTCTTCCTCAGCAAAGAGAGGAAGATTGGTGACAGATGTTAGCTCAGGGTTAATCTTCCTCAAAAAAAAAAAAAAAGGAAAGAAAAAAAACGTTTAACTCGCTAAGAAAGTTATTTGGTTTTGGTTTCTAAAGTTTAAAACTCATAAGCTCTTATTCCAAGTAGAAAGTTAACTCTAGGGGTAAACAGGTAATTCTAGGGGTAAAGAGGGTTAAATAAAAGAGTGGATTATTTGATCCAAAGTTATATTGAATACATTTCTAGTGCTCTAAAAGAAACACTGGCAACCTCTATAAAAACATTTCTACCCAAAAGAGTTTCACATACAGCCTTCTAAAGCCTTCAAAAATCATGATATAATTACATATATAAAACATAAACACAGGGGCTGGCCTCGTGGCCGAGTGGTTAAGTTCGTGCGCTCCGCTGCAGGCGGCCCAGTGTTTCGTTGGTTCGAATCCTGGCCGCAGACATGGCACTGCTCGTCAAACCACGCTGAGGTAGCGTCCCACATGCCACAACTAGAAGGACCCACAACGAAGAACATACAACTACGTACCAGGAGGCTTTGGGGAGAAAAAGGAAAAAAAATAAAAATAAAAAATCTTTAAAAAAAAAAACTTTAAATAAAAAATTATTAAAAAAATAAACATAAACACAAAAAACAACCTAGGCAAGCATGTGAGGCGTTTGGAACTCTCATAAATTGCTGGTGAAAATGCAAAACAATATGGCCACTTTGGGAAAGTTTGGGGCAGTTTTTTTATAAACGTAAATAAAAGCTTACCATGCCACTCAGGAATTTTCCTCATAAGTATTCTAGGAAATGAAAACATATGCTCACACAAAGACCAGTATATATGATATTCATTCACAGCAGCATTACTCACATTAGCCTAAAGACTACTACTCAGCAACAAAAATGAATGAACTACAAATACATGCAACATAGGTAAATCTAAAAAACATATGCTAATGAAATAAGTCAGACACCAAAGAATGCACAATGTATGATTTCTGTATGAAATACTAGAGACAAATACAAAAATGTCTAATTCACTATGAAAGTCATTTAGTTTAAAGAGGAAGAAGCATAAGATATATTTCTAAACGAACAGTTAATTCTACATTAGTTAATTTATTATAATAATAAATTAATTTCACATACACGAAATACTAAAGATAAAATCATAGACAGAAAACACGTCAATGGTAGTCTGGAGCACGGCATGAGAGTAGGAAGCAAAGGTAAACAGGCAAGACAGAAAATTTTGAGGATGATGAAAATGTTCTTATTGATTGTGGTGGTAGTTACACAATGGTATTCACTTGCCAAAATTTAACAAGTTGAATACTTAAAAGGGTGAGTTTTATTTTTAAGTAAATTAAACTTTAATAATCTACATGGGAAAAAAAAAAAGACAACCCAGCCATAACCTACCATCTATTACCCAGCTAAAACAAACCCCACTAAACATCTCCCAAAGTCCTAAGTAAAATATACATGCTATTTGCTCAAATGTCATTTTAATAAGTATATCCACATCAATATACAGTATATATATCTCCACACTCCTAGATATCTAGGAATATAAATTCTTACAAGCAACCCCTAGGCTTTTATTGAACTCAGCTGTTCATTCATATATAAATTCCTACCAAACTACTTAATTATATAGACAACTATGTATTTCACAATATGATCTGTTCCTGAAAGAACACAACAAATTAAATTGGGTGGGAAGAGCTTATTGCTTGAATAAAACATGGTGTAATGGAGAAAGCACTGAACTAGGAATCAAAAGAACAAGTCTTCCTAATGATGTAATGGAACACAGAAGTTTTATTTTGTTAAAAAGCAAAGGCTCGAGGCCAGCCCAGTGGTGCAGTGGTTAAGTGCACACGTTCTGCTTTGGCGACCCGGGATTCACCGGTTCGGATCCCAGGTGCAGACATGGCACCACTTGGCAAACCATGCTGTGGTAGGCATCTCATATATAAAGTGGAGGAAGATGGGCACAGATGTGAGCTCAGGGCCAGTCTTCCTCAGCAAAAAGAGGAGGATCGGCAGCAGATGTTAGCTCAGGAATAATCTTCCAAAAAAACAAAAAAAAAAAGCAAAGGCTGAACTTTTACATTGTCAATCTATCAACATTTTCTTTTTAATTCTCCCATCACACTAAATACAGAAAGGCCTTTTCCTTCCAGAGATTTGATGTGTGCACCTCTATTTTTTAAAAAAAGTTTGATTAATTCCTCCTGGGTTTTTTTTAAGATTTTCTTTTTTAGAACAGTTTTAGTTGACAGTAAAATTGAGAGGAAGGTACGGAGATTTCCCATATACCCTCTGAGCCCACCCATGCACAGCCTCCCTCATGACCAACATCCCCCAGCAAAGTGGTACATTTATTACAACTGACGAACCTACATTGACACACCACAATCACCCAAAGTCTGCAGTTACCTTAGGTTTACTCTTGGTGTTGTACATTCTACAGGTTTGGACAGATATATAATGACATGTATCCAGCATTATAGGATCATACAGAGTATTTTCACTCCCCTAAAATAATGACTTTTCTTTTCTCATTGTCCAACTGTTTTTTTCTACTATTTTTTTTACTGTATATCACTTTAATCCATCATTTATTTGTATATATAATATGAAGTGAGACTATAAATCAACTTTTACCCAAAAGTAAAGTAATCTTTCCATTTCCATATATTAAATAAACTTAATTTTATCACTAAAAGACAAACAGGGGCCAGCCCCATGGCCTAGTGGTTAAGTTCAGCACGCTCTGCTTTGGTGGCCCGAGTTGGGTTCCCAGGTGCAGATCTATACCACACAATGGCAGCCATGTTGTGGTGGTGACCCACACACAAAATAGAGGCAGATCGGCATATATGTTAGGTCAGGGCAAATATTCCTCAGCAAAAGAAAGAAACAAACAAAACTTCTCGCCCAAAAAACAACACATCATAGGTCTTGTGGTACTATCTCTGTCACCAATTAGGTTACAAAATCACCTGAAACAAATTACATAATTTCTCCAGGTTTCATTCTAAACAATCAAAAAATGTTACATTAAACTTTCTTTAAGGTCCTATCTAACTCAACTTCTAGGGTTATATAATTCTAAAAATTTCTTCACAGGCACATATGCCCAAAAATCTTTATTTAAAAAATAAAGTTTCTAAAGAAAAAATATAAAACAAAGATACTTTATTTCTATTCTCTGAATCTAAGTTCAAACTCATTAAGGAAAAACTGCCCTGAGAATTTTTAAGCAAGATTATAAAGCAAAAACCCATTTGTCCTTTTTGAAAAATTTAAATTTTGTAAAATTTTGCTGAGCAAAGTTAAATATTATTGTGAATCACAAAACAGCAAAATCTAGACTGATAAAAAGGATATGAGGGGCTGGCCCCGTGGCCGAGTGGTTAAGTTCGCGCGCTCCGCTGCAGGCATCCC
Organism: Equus asinus; assembly: GCF_041296235.1. Lineage (NCBI taxonomy): Eukaryota > Metazoa > Chordata > Mammalia > Perissodactyla > Equidae > Equus > Equus asinus. The sequence goes on along the minus strand of NC_091793.1, from coordinate 137,370,196 downwards.
AGTGTTTCGTTGGTTCGAATCCTGGGCGCGGACATGGCACTGCTCATCAGACCATGCTGAGGCAGCGTCCCACATGCCACAACTAGAAGAACCCACAACGAAGAATATACAACTATGTACCGGGGGGCTTTGGGGAGAAAAAGGAAATAATAAAATCTTTAAAAAAAAAAAAAAAAAGGATATGAACAAAGAAAAATACTATCTTTTTCTAAGGCAGTGAAGTTCTCAACCAGGAGCAATTTTACCCGCCAGAGGATATCTGGCAATGTTTGGAGACAATTTGGTCACAACTGCGGGTACTGGTGCCACTGGCATCTGTGAGTAGAAGCTAGTGATGCAGCTAAAAATTTTACAATTCCCCACACAAAAAAATTATCTGGCACAAGATGTCAATAATGCCAAGGTAGAAAAACCCTGCTCTAAGGGTATTACAATGCAGTATATCTTCTGAGATAGTAGGCACAGATGTATCAACAGTAGAAATATCCCCTATTTGGAAATATAAGTAAACAGAAAGGCACATTCTTTCTTGCAACAATCTTGAAAAATCTTTTTATGTGATACATTCAGGAAATTACAATGGCACCCACTAGGATGGCTATAATGAAAATGACAATAAAAAGTGTTGGCAAGGATGTAGAGAAACTGGAATCATCATATATTGCTAGTGGGAATATAAAATGGTGCAATCGCTTTGAGAAACAGTCTGGCAGATCTTCAAAAGGTTAAACATAGAGTTACCATGCGACCCAGCAATTATTCTCCGAGATGTGTACCCAAGAGAATTGAAAACACACATCCACAAAAAACTTGTACACAAATGTTCATAGTGGCATTAGTCATAAGAGAAAAAACTTGAAAACAACCCAAGTCTTTATCAACCGATGAATGGATAAATAAAATGTGATATAGCCATACAATGGATTTTTGGATAATAAAAAAAAAGTGAAGTACTCATATGGAATCTCAAAGGACCCCAAACAGCCAAAACACTTCTGAGAAAGAAGAACAAAGCCTCACACTTTCTGATTACAAAACATTACAAAGCCACAATAATCCAATCAGTATGGTACCAGCATAAAGACAAATACATAGACCAATAAGACAGAATAGAAAGCCCAGATATAAACCCTCACACGTATGGTCAAATGATCTTCAACAAGCATGCCAAGACTACACAATGGGGAAAGAACAGTCTTTTCAATAAATGGTGCTGGGAAAACTGGATATCCAAATGCAAAACAAAGAAGTTGGACCCTTCCTTATATTACACCACATACAAACATTAATTCAAAATGGATTGAAAACCTAAATGTAAGACCTGAAACTATAAAACTCCTAGAAGAAAACATAGGAGAATAGCTTCATGATATCGGATTTGTCAATGATTTCATGGATACAACACAAAAAAGAATAGGCAACAAAAGTATATATAGACAAATGGGACTACATCAAACTTCAAAACTTCTGCCAAGCAAAGGAAATCATCAACAATGAAAAGGTAACCTACAAAATGGGAGAAAATATTTGCAAATCATATATCTGATAAGAGGTTAATATCGAGAATATGATAAGAACTCCTACAACTGAATAACTAAAACGAAATAACCCAATTTAAAAATGGGAAAAAGATTTGAATAGACATTTCTCTAAAGAAGATACACAAGTAGCCAAAAAGCATAGGAAAAGATGCTCAGTATCACTAATCATCAGGAAACGCAAATCAAAACCACAAGATATCACCTCATACCTGTTAGGATGGCCACTATAAAAAAACAAAACAAACAAACAAAACAGAAAACAATGTGTTGCCAAGAATTTGGAGAAACTGGAATTCTTGGGCACTGTTGGTGGGAATGTAAAATGGTACAGCTGCTATGGAAAACAGTATGAAGGTTCCTCAAAAAATTTAAAATAGAACTACTGTATGACCCACCAATCCCACTTCTGGGTATATAAGAATTGAAAGCAGAATCTCAAAGTGATATCTGCACACCCAGTATATTAGTCAGCTCGGGCTGCTGTAACAAAATACCAGTGACTGGACGACTCAAACAACAGAAACTTATTCCTCACAGTTCTGGAGGCTGGAAGTCCAAGCTCAAAGTGCCAGCAGATTCGGTTCTCTAGTGAGGGCTCTCTTCCTGGCTTGAGACAGCCATCTTCTCATTGTGTCCACACATGGCAGAGAGTGAGCGAGCTCTTGTATCTATTCTTTTTCTAAGGACACCACCCTATCAGAGTAGAGTCCCACCCTAACCGTTATGACTTCCTCACCAGCCCTGTCTCCAAATGCAGTCACGCTGGGGGTTAGGGCTCCAACATATACATTTTGAGGGGACACAATTCAGTCCATAGCATTCACGTTCCTTGCAGCATTATTCATAATTGCCAAGCGGTAGAGGCAATCTAAATGTTCATCAATAGATGAGTGGATAAAGAAAATGTGGTATATACATACAATGGAATGTTATGCAGTCTTAAAACAGGAAGGAGATCCAGTCATATACTATCACATGGATGAGCCTTGAGGACATTATGCTAAAAGTAATAAAGCAGTTACAAAAACACAAATATTGTATGATTCGACTTATATGAAGAGTCTAAAGCAGCCAAACTCATAGAAATGGAAAGTAGAATGGTGACGGCCAGGGCCTAGAGGAAGGTGGGAAGGTGTTGTTTTGTGGGTTTAGAGTTTCAGTCATGCAGGATAGGGGAGCTCTGGGGACCTGTTGCACTACAATGTGCATGTCGTTGCACACTTGCAAATTGTTGGGAGGGAGAATTTTATGCTATGTGTTTTTTCCCACAATAAAAAAAAAGTAAGTATTGATATATGCTATAACATGGATGAACCATGAGGTCAGTCATAAAAGACCCCAATTAATATGGTTCCCTTTATAAAAAACCTTCAGAGGGGGCTGGCCCCGTGGCCGAGTGGTTAAGTTCGCGCGCTCCGCTGCAGGCGGCCCAGTGTTTTGTCAGTTCGAATCCTGGGCGTGGACATCGCACTGCTCATCAGACCACGCTGAGGCAGTGTCCCACATGCCACAACTAGAAGAACCCACAACGAAGAATACACAACTATGTACTGGGGGGCTTTGGAGAGAAAAAGGAAAAAATAAAATCTTTAAAAAAAAAAAAAAACCTTCAGAATGGGTGAAGATATAGAGACAGAAAGTAAACTGGTAGATGCCAATGGCTGGGATAAGGGAACAGAGATTAACTTCTAATGGATACAGGGTTTCATGTTGAGGGAGCTATATAATACATCTGAGCTGTAAAATCACAGAATCATTGAAATTTGAAGAAAATAATAATTTTGAAGTTCACTGATAGTAATCCCCTTTCTTAACGAGAGGTTGACCCAGATAAGTTGTGTGTGACTCTCTCAAGAAAATATTTCCATTATCCCACTTTCAATATATTTTGTAATTTTCAAATGAAGTAAATTAATGACTATTCCACAGTAATCAATAGTTTTTAATTTCAAAAAGATACTTATTGCAAATAACTCTCCTGTTGTCATCTCTGCTTTTCTTTCAAAGAAAGAAAGAAAACAGAGAAAAGTTTAAATGACTAATATTATGATTATTTTATATGCGGGAAAATATATAAATACTAACTCAATGTGTTTTTTGTTTGTTGGTTTGCTTGTTTTGAGGAAGATTAGCCCTGAGCTAACATTCACTGCCAATCCTCCTCTTTTTGCTGAGGAAGATTGGTCCTGAACTAACATCCATGCCCATCTCGCTCTGCTTTATATGTGGGATGCCTGCCACAGCATGTCTTGAGCAGCAGCGCCTAGGTCCATGCCTGGGATCCAAACCGGCTAACCCCAGGCCACTGAAGTAGAGTACGTGAACTTAACCACTGCGCCACCAGGTCAGCCCTCAATGTTTATTTAACATCTTAAGAAATATACATCTCTTCACGATTAAAACACTCAACAAACTAGAAATAGAAGGGGACTCCCTTAACCTGATAAAGGGCATCTATGAAAAACCCACAACTAACAGCATACTTAACGGTGAAAAACTGAAAAAGTTCCCTCCGAGGTTAGGAACAAAACAAAGATGTCGGCTCCTCTACTTCCATTGAACATTGTACTGGAGATTCTAGCCCAAAAAAAGAAAAGAAGGAAAGAAAGAAAGAAAAGGCACCCAGATTAGAAAGGAAGAAGTAAAACTGTATCTATTTGCAAGTGACATGGTCTTGTAGATAGAAAATACAAAGGAATCACAAAAAAACTGTTAGAGCTAATAAATGAGTTCAGCAAGCTTGCAGAATATAAGATCAATATACAAAAATCAACCGAATTTCTATACACTAGAATGAACAATCCAAAAGTGATATTAAGAAAATAATTCCATTTACGACAGCATCAAAAAGAATACGTTAGGAATATAGCAAAAGAGACACTAAAAAGGCCAAAATATCACTGAAAGACACTGAAGGAGAACTACATAAATAGAAAGACATCCATGTTAATGGATTGGAAGGCTTAATATTGCTAAAATGGCAATATTCCTCAAACTGATGCACATATTCAATGCAATCCCTATCAACTATCAGCTGCTTTCTTGCAGAATTGACATGGAAATGCAGGGGACTCCGAATAGCCAAAATAATCTTGAAAAGGAACAAAATTGGAGGACTCACATTCCTTGATTTCAAAACTTACTACAAAGCAACAGTAATCAAGCCAGTGTGGTACTGGCATAAAGACAGGCATATATATCAATGAAATTAATTAACAGTTCAAAAGTAAACTCTTACATGTATATAGTCAATTGATTTTTGAAAAGGGTGCCAGGACAACTCAAAGGAGAAAAAAGTTAGCCTTTCCAACAAGTGGCTGAACTAGATATCCATGCACAACTGGATATCCACATTCAAATGAATGAAGTTGGATCTCCCAATTCACACCATATAAAAAAATTAACTCAGCGGCTGGCCCCGTGGCCGAGTGGTTAAGTTCGCACGCTCTGCTGCAGGCAGCCCAGTGTTTCATTGGTTCGAATCCTGGGTGCGGACATGGCACTGCTCATCAAACCACGCTGAGGCAGCGTCCCACATGCCACAACTAGAAAGACCCACAACGAAGAATATACAACTGTGTTCTGAGGGGCTTTGGGGAGAAAAAGGAAAAAAATAAAATCTTAAAAAAAATTAACTCAAAATGGATCATAGACTCTAAACGTAAAAGCTAAAGATACAAAACTCTCAGAAGAAAACATATGCAGATCTCTTTATGACCTTAGATTTCTTAGATATAACACCAAAAAAGCACAATAACAAAACGAAAAATACATTGTTTGGATTTCATTAAAATTAAAAACTTTTATGCTTCAAAATATGACAGGCAGAAAGTAAAAAAGACAATTCACAGAATGAGAAAAAGATTTGCAAATTACATAGCTCAAAAAAGACTAGTATCCAGAATATAAAAAGTTTTACAGCTCAACCAATATGATCCAGCAATTCCAATCCTAGGTATATATCCAAGAGATATAAAAACGTATGTTCATACAAAAACTTGTATATGAATATTCATAACCACATTACTCATAATAGTTAAAAAGTGTAAACAACCTAAATGTCCATCAATTGATGAATGGATAAACAAAATGTGGTCTATTCATAATGGAATATTAGGCAATAAAAACAAATTAATTACTGATACATGCTACAACATGGATGAACCTTGAAAACATTATGCTAACTGAAAGAAACCAGACACAAAAGGTCACATATTCTATGATTCCATTTATATGAAATGCCCAGAATAGGCAAATTCTTAGAGACAGAAAGTAGATTACTGGGTGCCAGGGGCTGGAGGAAGGAGTGAATGAAGAATTACTGCTAATGAGTATGGGATTTCTTTTGGGGGTGATAAAAACGTTCTAAAATTGACTGTGGTGACACTTGAACAACTCTGTAGATATGCTAAAAACCACTGAATTCTGCATTTTAGATGGGTGAATTATATGGTAGGTAAATTATTTCTCATAAAGCTGTTGTAGAAAAGAATATCACACATGAATAAAAACCACTTTTACAAAACAATACCTAACAGGTTAAAATTTGCAACAACTAAAAATAGAAGAGGAAAAGATACAAACAATCAGTTGAAATTACTAAGAGGTAAATTTAAGGCTTTTGAAGGAAGCCCCAAAAGAGATGCTAACTTACTAAAAAGAAGAATTTTCCCTTTGGAAAATAAGGGAAAGCATGGAAATTAAGAAAAAGCAAGCTGAGTGAAGCACAATTCCTACTGCAAGACAAAATATTTTGCAATGACCCAATAAAGAATTCTATAGTCATGGTTCTTGCAAAACTGCCAAGTTCGACAAAACCAATTCAAGCTGAGGTTATTTTCAGTATAACTGGAGAAACTGTACAAAAAGAATACAACATTTTCTAGGAATAGGACCATAAATAAGTTAGAATTACAAAATACTACTTGGAAAGAACCAGAGAAGTCAAATTTTCCATAAAAAAGCAGGAATTCATCTCACATGTAGCATCACTGATAGATGATCTGTGTTTTCAGGAGCTCACAAATTCAAAAGATAGACCATGCAGTGTTGCAAATCACAAGGCCAAGAACTAAATGAGATCTCTTTTTCAAGATAAAATATATTTTTCATGAAAAAGGCCAATTTATTATCACTATTACCAAAGATGTGCTACCAATAATGCGCCATTTTATAGTTAATTTACAAAAAGTGTAAGAAATGCTTTTTTGTCATGACACAGTACACACATTTGTTAGTTCCAAAGAGTCAATTCTGACTCCAAGCGACTCTGTGTATGGCAGAGAGGAACCCTGCCCATTTTTTCCCCCACTATCCTCTTACTTTCTGGCACTATATCAGACATACTCCACAATGCTCCACTGCCATTCATAGGATTTTCATGGACAATTTTTTCGGAAGTGGGTGGCCAGGTCCTTCTTCCTAGTCTTTCTGAGTCTGGAAGCTTTGCTGAAACGCGTCCACCATGTGTGATCCTGCTGGTGGGATAGCTTTTGAGCATCACAGCAACACACAATCGCCACAGTATGACAACTGACAGACTGGAAAACAAACCTGGGCCACAGCAGTGAGACTGCCAAATCTTAACCACTAGACCACTAGGGCAGGCTAATACACACATACATATACCTGTAAGTGAAATAAAAACTTCATGAAACAATATTTTTTCCTACTATGTGCAATATACTAATATACCAATATTTCTTCTTTTTTTTTAACGTTAGTCACAGCCCATAGATCAACTCAGAAGATCAGGTGACAAAACTCTCCCAAACCACAATGGGTGAATGCTCAGTACAAATTATATCTTTTTGAATGAAAACACAGTAGTTAACATGGAGTCTTACTGCTTATAACCCATTGGCTAGGTTAATTGCAACTGAGTTTGCACTTACTCTCTTTTGCCAGGTGGCTGTATTTTTAATCAAATTAGAGTTGACTCCCATCCCCACGCTCATTATTAAATTAAAGAACTTGGTGGGACAAGTGAGGATGTGGAGGGTGATCTTCCATTCCCTACACACATACAGTACTGACACATATGCTCATCACAGAGAATAGATGGGTGGACACTTCCTAGAATTGATACTTCTTTTGATTAATTTGTACATATCTGATGTCTATGATCATAGCCATAAACTCCATGTAACCACATCTACAAATGTTCCTGAGAATGAATACAACCAGTTATCAGTTTGGAAAACACAAGTTCACTTGTAAACAATTTCCCTTAAGTTATATTCTTTCTCCTTATTTGTAATACATTATCTCTATCTCTATAATACTTTTCCTCAGAAAATAACAAATTTCAGCCTTTGCTAAAAATTCAATGATCTAACAGGAAAAAAAATATTAATTAAAATCAACAATTGAAAAATGCCCAGACATCAATTTAGGGTAGGCCCAGGCCCTAGAGTAGAAAACTTTAGGACCTAGGCCATGGTCCTAGTCAGGAGAATGTTACCACAAAGAGCATCTTTGCTCTTCCCTCCAAGAGTTGCTCACTATCCTCTGCTCAACCACAACCACTATAGACACTGCCTCTTATGAACTGAACTTTAGTCTTAATCTCTGTTCCAGGGGTTCTAAATCTAGAGGCTGTGAAATTTAGTACAGGTGGATATGTGCATTTTTTATGGGAAATACCCATAGTTTTCATATTACAGGAGAAAATCTGGAGGCATAGCAGACATTGTAAGCAAGGAAACCTAACAAATATCCCTCCGTTGTCTAGCAGAGCTATCTGCTGTCCCGCAACTACATCACTTCTTCAAGGAAAAGTATTGCTTTAATCCAATTAAAACCACTGCAACTTTCCCAAAGAACATTTATTAGGTAGATGATATAATATCAACAAAATTCATTATGAAACAAAGAAAACAGAAGCATCAATTCAGGCTATAGACAATTAGAGGCATAACTTGGACATACTGCTGGTTCAGTTCTAGACCATTGCAATAAAGTGAATCACAAAAATTTTTTGGTTTCCCAATACATATAAAAGTTATATTTACACTATCTGTAGTCTATTAAGTATGCAACAGCATTATGTCTTAAAAAACAATGTACATACCTTAATTAAAAAATGCTTTATTGCTAAAAAATGCTAACCATCAATCTGAGCCTTCAGCAAGTCGTACTATTTTTGCTGGTGGGAGTCTTATTAAAAATGCACCATTGTGGGCCGGACCGGTGGCACGTGGTTGAGTTCATGCATTCCGGTTTGGCCGGCCGGGGGTTCGCCAGTTCGGATCCCAGGTGCGGACCTGGCACCGCTTATTATAAAGCAGAGGAGAATGGGCGCAGATGTTGGCTCAGGGCAAGTCTTCCTCGGCAGAAAGAGGAGAATTGGCGGCAGATGTTAGCTCAGGGCTAATCTTCGTTAAAAAAAAAAAAAAAAAGCACTATCTGCGAAGCACAATAAAACGGGGTATGCCTATAATCTAAAATACAAAAATATTGTTCATGTTCCAGATCACTACTGGATGCACCAGCTAACAGGCAACTCGTCTGACTTACAATACCATTGCTATTGGAAAGACCAGTCTCTCTCTTGTCAGGAATTCAGGTGAGCCCAGAGACATTAATGGATTTCAGCAAGACCTTTAGGCTTTATTCAAAAGATTAATTTTTTTAAAAACTCAGAGTTACCTTCAATCCTATTGAATTTCTTTATTGTCATTCAAGATAATGATGGATGACTGTATTAGTTTCCTAGGGCTCAAGTAACAAAGTACTACAAAGTGAGTGGCTTAAAAACAGAAATTTATTGTCTCACAGTCCTGGAGGCTAGAAGTTCAAAATCAAGGTGTCAGCAAGGCCGTGCTCCCTCTGAAACCTATAGAGGAGAATCATGCCTACGCTCTTCTAAGTTTCCTGGACCTCCAGGCTCTTTAGGGCTATTAGTAATATAATTTTTCTTTGGAAATTGGCAGTTAGATGATGAAGGTGGTTCCTGGTGGAAGTGAAGTAATCTTTGGGTGTTCCTTGGCTTGTAGATGGCATCACTCCAATCTCCGCTGTCACAGTGGACTCCCCCGTGTTTCTCTGTCTTTACCTCTTCTTATAAGGACATCAGTCATGTTGGGTTAGGGCCCATCCTAATTCAGTATGACTTCATCTTAACTTGATGACATCAGGAAAGACCCTATTTCCAAATAAGGTCGTATTCACAGGCATTGGAGGTTAAGACTTCAACGTGCCTTTTTGGGGAAGACAACTCAACCCACAACAATGACTTTATCTACTAAAATGGTCATCCAAAAGTTTATTTCTATATGTAGTTAGATGTTTACATGCCTGTTTTCCTACCAGAATTACCACATAAGATTGTACACTGCTGTATGAAGAGATCACTGTCCCTAATCCTAGCTCATTAATGATTCCTTTATAAGATGGTTATCAGAATGAAACAGGAAAGATTACCCTATTTTCTAAAAGGTTCCTGAATTAATGAATATTTTACGAGTGACTAATCTATTTCTAAGTGGAAGCTCATGTATACATCTTTATGTAAACAAACCGTATTCCAACAAAACTTCTTAAAAGAGTGACTTTCTAATCCAATTCAATGGACACTTTTTTAGCCCTAACTTCCATTAATGGCCCCTAAGACATTTGACATTAATAACCATACATTTCTCCTTGGCTTTTAATCTGAATTTTGCTTTTTTTAAGATTTTATTTTTTCCTTTTTCTCCCCAAAGCCCCCCAGTACATAGTTGTATATTCTTTGTTGTGGGTCCTTCTAGTTGTGGCACGTGGGACGCTGCCTCAGCGTGGTTTGATGAGCAGTGCCATGTCCGCGCCCAGGCTTTGAACTGATGAAACACTGGGCCGCCTGCAGCGGAGCGCAAACTTAACCACTCGGCCACGGGGTCAGCCCCTAATCTGAATTTTTAATCTTGATTTTCTTATCTCTCTGGTCACTTCTTAGTCTATTTTGCAAGCCCCTCCACCTCTATGGGCTCCCTAAATGTTGGTAATCTCCAGGGTTCTATTCCCTTTCCTCTTCACTCTACACTTCATCCCTTGAACAACTCACTAGCTTTAAATATCAGCTGTTGACTAATGATTTACAAATCTCAAACTTAAATCTTTTTCCTGAGCTCCAGATTAGTACATCAAATAATCTTCCAGACGTTTTAACTTGGTAATTCACAACCATCTCACACTCAGAATTTCCCAAAATGAATGCATCATTTCCCCTCTCTCTCCGTTTTCTAACCTGTTCCTCCTCTTGTAGATGGAGGGTGAGGAGGGTTGTGGGAAGGGAAAAGGAGGATGGCAGTTGAGAGGCAGTACAATGTGAAGGTTAAGAGCATAGACTGGAGCCAGATTGGATGGAGTCAAACCTTGATCTCCCAGCTACTAGTTGTGTTACCCTGTAGTTTTAGCAGTGTGGGTTTCTAAAATGAAAAGTTAAGCCAAATATTATAATATGATATCACTAGACTCTACCTCTATCTATTCTCTTGTCTTCCCCCTAAAATTCTCATCTTCTTGAAACTTAAACACTCAATACAGAGATGTTCATGTCACCTACTTTTCATGACTTCACTTCCACCAGGAACCACCTTCATCATCTAACTGCCAATTTCCAAAGAAAAATTCTGTTACTAATAGCCCTAAAGAGCCTGGAGGTCCAGTAAAGATGAAATTTAGACATAGGTCTTGCTTGCCTCCAATCTGGCAAAGTAACTCTTGAACATCCTAAACAGCTGCTACTTTACCAGCTGGCAGATGGCTATATAATTTCAGCCTCAGTGGGCTATGGAATAGGGTCAAGTTAAACTTCAAAGCAGCAAAGTACACTGAACAGTTAAGAATCACTTTATCATTTTAGTTTAAGAAAAACAGACCTGCTGCTGCCTTTGGTATGTTTTTAATTAAGGTGAAAACTTGCAAAGCAAGTGCCAACACTACATGATAAAATGACTTTAAATATCTTAAGATTAGAATCTGAGAAACAGAAAAGATGTACACATCTGTTGCACATTAGGTAACATCTAATCTAGGATGACTTTAGATTTAAAATTATAAAATCAGAAAATGAAGAATCAACATAGACTATAATTACAGAAAGAATGAGAGAGGCCATGATTTATGCTCAATTCATTATTTATGCTAATGCAAGGTTTTTCAATCTCAGCACTACCGGCATTTTGGGCCAGAGAATTCTTTGATGTGGGGGCTGTCCTGTGCATTGTAGGATGTTTAGGAGTATCCATGGCTTCTATCTAGTAAATGTTAGTAGCATTCTCTAGCTGTTAAAACAAAAATGTCTCCAGACATTGCCAAATGTCCTGGGTGCAAAATCACCCCTGGTTTAGCACCACTGTGCTAATGGAATGAAACATCATGATATACAATAACCTCAAATAACTGGTAAGAAATAATTCATTACATGATGTTAGATATTACTTTTCTACTTATAGGTGAATATGGGGAACCTTTGTGATCTGAAAATTAACAATATTTTAAACTATAAAGTGAAAACAAATTATATAGGAATTTTCTGACTGCATGAGCCCTTAGGAAGCCACTTCTTCCTGAAAGGAAGGGGAAGGAAACTACTATTTGTGATTTAAAATCTACTATCCTGGGGCTGGCCCGGTGGCCGAATGGTTAAGTTTGCGAGCTCTGCTGCAGGCGGCCCAGTGTTTCATTGGTTCGAATCCTGGGCACAGAAATGGCAGTGCTCATCAAACCACACTGAGGCAGCGTTCCACATGCCACAATTAGAAGGACCCACAACGAAGAATATACAACTATGTACTGGGGGGCTTTGGGAAGAAACAGGAAAAAAAATTAAAATCTTAAAAAAAAATCTACTATCTTGTATTATATCATGCTAGATATTTTATATAATTTATTATCTTTAATGACAAAAACCCAATAATAATAATAAATATATATAGTACTTATATATAAGCAGACTACTTCTGAAAGGGTATAAGATGCTGGTAAGAATGTTTGCCTTGAAATACGAAGACAAAGAACAAGAGATCTGCAGTGGAAAAAAGTCAGTCAAAATTAGGAGTCCAGAAGCCCTCCTTGGGCACTCAGGAGTGATGACTTAAATAACTCGTCATCCATCTCATGTTATAGTGCAAATTACCTTAGCTCATTCAGCAACTCTTGAAAATCCACATATTCACAGTCTGAGGAATACAAAACTAGGAACAGTCCTTACTCTCAAGAAATATATAACCTAATGGCAAAGACAATCACGTAAACAGCGAATCATAAATAAAAAGAATTTAACAATTCTTTCAACAACCATTGAATATTGCTATGGACTCGGGTGTGTTCCCCATAAATTCACTGTATTCCCCAAAATTCACTGCAACCCCCAATATGACTGTACTTGGAGACGAGGCTTTTAGGAGGTAATTAATGTTAAATGAGGTCCTAAGGGTGGGTCCTAACCCAGTAGCACTGATGGCCTTATAAGAAGAGGAAGAGAGATTTTTCTCTCTCCATATCCACATACCAAGGAAAGGCCATGGGTGCATACAGTGAGAAGGCGGCTATCTACAAATCAGAAAGAGAACCTTCGCAAGAACCCAATCATGCTGGCACCCTGTCTCAGACTTCTAACCCCCCCGAACTATGAGAAAATGAATTTCTGTTGTTTAAGCCACTCCGTCCATGATATTCTGTTATGGCAGCCCAAGCAGATTAATACAAGTACCTACTATGCCAGACACTAAACTGGAAACTAGAGTTCAAAAGATACTCATCTTGAGTTCAAGAAAAAAATTCTGCCCTCAAGGACCCCACTCACTGTCTAATAGGTGAGAGAAACAAAGTACAATGTGGTAAATGCTCTAACGGAAGCAAAAAAAAAAAGAGGACTTAGACAAGCCTAACATTGCCTCATCCCTCTATAGAATGTCAAAGAATATCTTTAAATGTCCACATCACAGAAATGTAGCTTGAGCTGAATTGTGATAGATAAGTAAGAAATCACAAGGCAGACCAGGAGAGAAGGAAATTCCAAGCAAGGGGAAAATTCCAAAAGCAAAAGTTTGGAGAGAACGTGTTAAGTTCCAGTAACCATAAATAGTTCAGAGTTGCTGGAATGCAGAGTGGGGCAGGGAGAGTAGTAGGAAATGATGCTGAAAATGTAAGCAGGAACCAGATGGTGGATGTGCCATGATAAGGAATTTAAACTTCATTTTGTGGGCCACAGGGAACCACTGAAGAATTTTAAGCAGGGGAATAAAATGAACAGATTTGTATTTTAGAAAAGTACTCTGGCAGAGTATGAAAAAGAGATTGGGGCAGGGAGAGAAGAGGCATTGTACCAGTTAGAAAGCTACTGCAATAATCCAGAGAGAAATAAGGAGAAGGGAATGAATTAGAGAAATATTTATGGAATATTAGAAATAGAACTAGCAAAGGCCTTGAAGTCACACAAAATTTTAACATGTAACCTTGTACAAGTTACTTAGCCTCGTTCAACTTTAGTTCCCTCATCTGTATAACGGGAATAAGAAAAATTCCTCAAGGTTATTATAAGAGTTGAGAAAATAATTTCTGGGGGCCGGCCCCATGGCCGAGTGGTTGAGTTCACACGCTCCACTACAGTGGCCCAGGGTTTCTCTGGTTTGAATCCTGGGTGCGGATGTGGCACCGCTCATCAGACCACATTGAGGCGGCGTCCCACATACTACAACTAAAATATACAACTATATACTGGGGGGATTTGTGGAGAAAAAGCAGAAAGGAGAAAAAAAAAGAATGGCAACAGTTGTTAGCTCAAGTGGCAATCTTTAAGAAAAAAAAAGAAAATAATTTCTGTATCCCATATATGCTATAGTTGTTTCCAGATAATGTTAGATAATTTCCTTAGAAATGATAGGATTACCTTGATGTCTAGTTGGATGCTCTTGTGGAAAAAAGCATGGAAGTTAAAAAGAATAATCAAGAACGAAAGATCACCCCTTTACTTGTGCCCTAGGCAACAGGGTAAATAGTAATGTCAGTAACTTAGCCAGAAAACAAAAGAACAGTTTTGGAAGGAAAAGTGCCATGAGAGAAGTAAATAAAATGCTATGGGCACATGCAAAAGCTTGTAGCTAGAGGCACGAGGAAAGATAGAAGATTTGTAATGGACCAAAAAAATCCAATTAAGATATAAAGAGGTACAAAGACATTCAAGAACAATACGAACAGAACCATAGGAACAGACAGGAACCATAAATTAAGTTCTGAAGAACTACAGAGGATGAGCGTTCACATACGTATGTATGTATGTATGTATGCATATATGTATATGTGTGTGTTAGGGAAGGAGTAACAGGAAAAGGTAAGATTAGTAAGGTAGAATGTTATACGCTGTCCTATAAACTTTGGTCTGCAGACAGGAGACTGCTACAATTCTTCCTAGAGCATGTAAAAATGACACTGCAATTATACCTGGGGAAGATTAGACTGCTCAAAATATGGAAGAACTGTATTAGGAATAGACAGGAGGTGGGTGAAACAATAAAAGGTATTTCTTATAATGATGCAGTGGAAGCATAATAAAATTCTTAACTAGAGAAGTGCTATGAGAATGGAAATAAAGGCGCAAGTGAAGAGAAGAAATCAAACTACTTCAGAGAAATGATAATATAGGAATGAAAAGGTTTTAAGACTCAGAGGATAATGAAACCTTGTTATAGTCCTACTTCTTTATTTTTTACTTACTTTATTTTGGGCCTACAAAAGTATTGCATGCTCATTATAAAAATTTCATTGCAAGAAATACATAATATCCAATTAATCACCAAATGCAGTAAATTTTACCTCCAAAATATCTCTAGATTCCAACTATACATATTAATCTCTATCCAATGCACCATCCCAGTTCTACCATCCTCTCTTGCCTAAACAACTTTGATAGCCTCCTTACTGGTTTCTTCACATCCTCTCACTATCCAGTCTGTATACAGTAAGGAGAGTCATTTTACTTTTTAAAATAAGTGGTACATGCATATATTATTTTAAAGGTGTATCAGGACATATACTTAAAATTCTCCCCCTCATCCTAATCCTGAAGCCACTTACTTCCTTGCTGTCAAAATTTAACTAGATTAGGTGCAGTAACAATCACAAAATCTCAGTGCTTTCCAACAACAAAGGTTTATTTCTTCTCTTGCTCCATGTGCTACCGGTCAACAGGCAAGCTCTGCTCATCCAGATAACTCAGAGCATAAGTGATGTGTTACTTTCAGCCACAGCATTTAATTGCTAACGTCAGACCCTCGAAAGTTTTTTTATCCTCTTTCTGGCATTTCCTCCACTAATGATGCAGCATTTCAGATGTTATTAACCATCCAGGTTTCCTATTACGTGACTTGCCTATTCAAATCCTTTCCCATTTTCTATTTGAATTAAGTTTTTATAAACGTGTTTTTCATATTTTGGATAATAATCCTTACTCGATTATATATGTTACAAATGTCTTTCTCAATCTGTAGCTCTTTTTTTTCATTTTGAGGTGTCTCCTGTTGAAAAGAATTTTTTAATTTAATGTAATTAAGTTTACTGATTTTATTATTTCAGGGTTTTTCTACCTTTTTAAAGAAATCCTTTTCTATACCAAGGTCACAAAGACAATATATTTTCTTCAAATTTTTCACCTATAGGTGTTTTTTCCCACATATAAGGGTCTTAAGTATAATGATCCATTTTTGGATCATTTCTAATGACCTTCCTCAGTATTAGATTTTTTTTTCCATATGTTTTGAAACTTGAGTTTGCAGGCTCAGATTTTTTTGTGTGTTCTCTCTCTCCCCAATTCAAACTCACCACCTCTTCTCCAGCATATTTTCAGGTATTTTCCCCTTGATATCTATCTCTCGCTCTTAGTCCAGAACTAGGTTTTATGATAGTATTTTGAAACTCTAACTCTGCAAAGATATTGGGGATGTTGCAGATCTCGTCATAGAGCAAATGACCTTAGCTAAGTCCTGGTCATAAGGGTGTCTTCATTCTCATATTCCTTAGGTCTACAGTTTATGAAAAAATTCTTAGCCCCAAGAAGCAAGACGGTCTTTTTGTGGTCTCCTTTCAAGGAAAGAGAACCCCTGGCTTCAAGCAGGGGAGCCTGGTTCTGATCTCACGAGATCACTTTCGGACCCTCTTAACCCCACAGGAACCTAGTTTGTGCTCATCATTGCCAACTTCTGGCCCTAGAGTTACGTTATGCACAATACACTTTGCTTTTCTATTCCAAAGAGATGTTAAACTTGTTTTTGAGCTTAGGTATGTTATCTTTTAATATTACACCTGTCAATGCTGTTTTTGGAACAGAGGTCACATATCAAAGCATGAAGTTAGAGACATCTTTGCTAAAAATCCCTGAGTCATCATCTGGTCCTCATATCTTTGTTGCTACCTTGCTGCTAATATCTAGCTCCTTATCTTTATTATTTTATAACAATATACACATTTCATTGATGATCAGATACTGGAAATGGCAACTTGAAGAACTCTGTAATAAGTACTTCAAATTAGCTACAGGATAAGATAAATAGCAACTGTTACTCACAAGTTTCTTTGGAAGCGTTTTCTGCTTTTTGAAGTGAGCTTAAGAAAAATATTTAATGAACTTTAAAATGAGAATACATGTGTCTTATGGTGCACTTACCTTTCAAATTCTTGAGTTCTCGTCTATTCCACATGCAAAAAAATCAACAGTTACCCCTACTCCTGCTTTCCCAACATCTATGGATCTTAGTGGAACTGTCTTTTGGGCGGTAGACCGCCCGGGGGAGAGGGGCCAAGGACAGAGAAGTTTCTTATCTGTACCTGAACTCTGATGCTACTCACCTCACTACCTCCAAATTCCTAAAATTCCTCTCCTCTAAGCACCTCTCAATCTTAAACCACAAAAAACTTGTTATAAAGGGGTAGCTTTACTAGCAAATACTGTTGAAAATGCTAAAAGAGTACTAGATACATAGACTTAAGATTCTAGGGGGAAAACCTTCAGTGATAGGTAACTGTCTGCAAATATATCATTGCCTGGTTTTGAAAGAAAAACACAACTTCTCTTTTTTTAAATGAAGCTTGGTATAATCTTTTTCTCCTAAACTGGACCTCACATGTAAAAACACAATTATCGAACATTGCCTTAAAAACTCATCACCCTTCTACAGATGTTTTCATACTTCAGGCAGGATATATAGAGTTACAAATGCATATTCAGAAATGCCAGCAGGCCTCATCCTCCAATTTAAACCCAGAAGCCTTAGTGGGAAGCCATGTTTGAAAAGAGTCTGGATATGTAAGACAAAGCAATAAAATTCACTCAGTTTCTGTGTATAAATTAATTTATTTAATTGTGCAATCCCATTTAAAAGATATTCCCTTCAAGCTTAATTTTGCAATTACTCAACATTTCTTTGGATATACGTATTTTGAATAGACGTTAGACTTTTTGATTATTGTCAAGGGTTAGTCTTTTTTATTTTTTTCTCAGTCTCCTATTTTTATTTTTTGTTAGATACAGCCTAATTCTTCTGTTTACTATAAGCAATAAGCAGCATTAGGCAATTATGCAATTCTACCTCTAGGAGAAAAATGGAGAGGATAAGTAAGCTCTGTTAAGGAAATCTCATGATTCCTTTTGAAGCAAATGTGTATCATTCTATTCTTTTATTTTTTAAATAAAGTTTTTTTCTAATTTCTCCATGTACTTTTCTGGGAAAAAAAGGAGTGAAAAGCTTAAGAATCAACAGACACTGTTTTCTTCTAGAGACATCAGACACTCTAAACATGTAAGATCTTACTTAAGGAAACTGAAACTGCCATTTCACATTTCCCAGTCAAGACTACTTAAACGTAAAACCCAAAAGAGAAATAAAAAAACTATCTAGAAAAAGTTATCCTAACTATTATACGTCATTTTAAATAAATCGTTCACTGAAGAAAAAAGTATTTAAACTGTTAAAACAAGAAAGTACATAATGTTGAATTTTACTTTAAGATGAAGACAATTTAATTTTCAAATAGAAAGATGTGAGGGAAAAACTTACTATTCCTGCAATTTAATTGAATGTCAAAATACATTTACATGTGCTTTTATATAATATTTCTTAGGCAAAGCAGATAGTGTAATCTAAAAAAAGTACAGACTTTGGAGCCAGACCCTGAATTTTGGCTACTATATTGGACAAATCAATTAACAGCCTCTGGTCACATTTTCATCAACCAATCAATACATAACATTGTTCTACGTGTATCTCTGTTTAAAGACACCTTATTTAACATACACTCTTGAATCATTAACACTGAAGTCACAGCCAACAGCACTATAACTCATACATGAATGAAGCTTATCTAACACGGTTATTTTTTCCATAAGCAGAAAAAGCCTTCTCGCACTTAGGAACACGAGACAACACTTAAGCACTACGTCTGTGGGCTATTTTAAATAGTGAAATCACCAACAAAAAGCACAAAAATGAGAAAAACGTGGCAATAAATAGACTATGAAAAGGACACTTGTTTATAGTATGAGAACTGAAACAAGAGGGCAGAGCATCGCCTTGTTTGACCTCAACTGGGAACATGCATATTACATGACTCAAATTTTTCACAGCTCTCCATATGTCCACAAATGACCACAAAAGTGCCACAGGTATCAATTCTGGGGTTACAACAAATTTTAGTTAGTAGGAAAGTTAGCAAATACAGAATCCACAAATAATGAGGATCAACTCTATGTATGTATATATACACATATATGCAACTATGGCATATAGTACACACACACAAAAATTTTTCCTCCTCCTATTTTAATTACATAATCTTAGAACTACCTATGAAATAATAATTACTGAAAACACTGGACCTACCATAGGTAAAAACATAGGAAAATAAGTTTGCATGCACAGAAAGATTTTAAATAGCATGGTTAATAATTACATATACTCTAGTTTTCCTTCAAGATTTATTATCTCCTGATTATCAAGTTTACAAAACAACTCTTGCCTGTATTTTTAGTGATAATTATATGTGCCAAATATAAGTTATATCTTAAAAGTATGACAGAGCATAACTTGATAAATGATGATAGACTGGGCTACTATTCCTACCATAGGAAAAATATTGATATAACCTCTAACAAATGAGAAAATACATGTGAGAACACTTTGAATACTATAAAATACTACTAAATTTCAAAGTGATAATCTTTAATTGTGGCAAAGTTCCCTAGGATATAATAGATATTTTCTTTATATGACTTCAACTAAAATAGTAAAAACTCAAGACATAAATCCTAGGCTACATAGAAGAAAACTCATTCCATTTGGCACAAAGTCAATAAGACAGTAGCATTATTATAAATAAGACATTTCAGTGAGGTTAGTGGGTAATGGGGGAGCCTGAAATATGCTGTAGTACATTTCCACAGACACTTAAATAACATTTTAGCAACAAAATATGTTGGCCCACTATGGAGAATATTCAGAAAACTATCATTTGCATAGCTAGGCAGGCTCCAACAAAATTCAACTTCTTAAAGCAGGAGCCAAAGGTATCAGACAGTAAGGTGCCAACACAGCAATTTTAGTGCATATAATACTAAATTAGTGATACTAAATTGTGGGATAATAGTTACACTCTAATGACTTTTGGACCAATACTCTAAGGTGAAGAATAGAGTTCTAAGTTACTGGACCATAAACAGAAATTGTCATCTGTGATACTGATGGGGTTCAGGACACACCACTCCAAATATGGCATCTTGGTAGACTGAATATTTTAAGCTGAAAGAATCTGAGAAATAGCAGGTGCAGCAAGGATTCTCTGACCTCCCCTGTCTCTCCCAAAGTAAGTCTTAAGACCCATGTGAGAGATGCGTTCCTTCCACCTGGAGAAAAGGTGCATCCTTATCTCCAAAGACAGAGGGACAGCAAGAGGAATACAAATGAACAGGCCTTGCTATGTTTCCCCCAGTTTATTACCTTTAGCTCATATCCTTTTGTCCTATCACATTTTCCCACAACTTTCCACTCTTCATCAAGCCTAGTAAAAAAATAAAAACGCTCAGGCTTATCTGCTTCTTTGAGTCTTCATTTCCTTATTAAGGCTTCTGTGTCATGTAAAACTTACATTAAACCAATTTCTATGCTTTTCTCGTTAATCTATCTTTTGTTATAGAGTCCCAGCTGAAAACTTAGAAGGGTAAAAGGAAAAGATTTTTCCCTCCCTACAATATTATTCTATGTTTGCAACATGTGACAGTCTGAACCTCAATCTAAGATTTCAAGTCAAACTGGAAATAAGCCTATGTAAATGATGACAAATCAGAAAATGAAGTAAACTGAGAATTCAATATCCATAATGATTCTTGTACCAAACAACGTTAGAAACCGTTAAATCAGTAATATTTGGGGACACTAAGATTTGTGAGAATTAGCAACAAAAGGGAGTCTTTTAAAATCCTAACTATACAGGGAAGATCACTCCTGCTGTGCACAGATACCATATCAAACCACAAAGTTCTTTAGAAGCTTTTATTTTAGTCATCCTAAAATGACAGAGGCAGCACAAAAACACCTGTAAGTGTGTTCAAGTACAAAGGAAGCCATGTAAAAACTCAGAAGAGTTTTATTATGTCTAATTTACTGATAATTCTTTTTTATGTTTTCAGAATAAACTTGAGGGCTGAAAAAGGATTTTAGGATTCACAGAGAACAAAGTCTACTCAAGCTCAAAAATCAAAACCTCCATTTCAAAAACTTCTGATGCAGACAATTCCCCTAGAAATTTCTTGACTAGCCTGTATTATATTCAGAGAATACAGATGTGTATACTCAGCTTCTCTAAGCTAACCTTTCCATCTTGATCAACACATGCCACAGAAGTTCCCTCAAGCTTGCTCTCTTCACTCCCTGCCTTATTTTAAAACTTTCTGAGGCCAGCCCTAGAGCGGAGTGGTTAAGTTCACAGGCTTCCGCTTCAACAGCCAGGGTTTCGCTGGTTCAGATCCTGGGTGCAGACCTAGCACCGCTCACCAAGCCACGCTGAAGCGGCGTCCCACACAGCACAACCAGAAGGACCTACAACTAGAATATACAACTATGTACTGGGGGCTTTGAGGAGAAGGAAAAAAAGCCTTCCTAACAGTGAACTGACTCTCCTTTTTATCATCCTGCAACATCTACACCACCAAGTTAAATGCCCCCAATTTTTCCCCACAACCTCACACCATTCTACCTATAGATCCTAGTCACTAATTTCATCTCTTTCATTTACAGGGCTCAAACATCCAGACCTTCTTTCTTCACAACTATCTGCTTTCTGTACTCAAATATATCACCTTTCCTTTCTAGGATGAAAATACCCTCACTCCACAATGATTTTGGACAGAGGGTTTTGTTTTGGTTTTTGACTCAAATGTAAAGGCTCAATCTAAAGCTGATTTATCTTTCTTTTCTTATGTCTAAAGTTTTTCTCAGGTTAGGGAGTTCTTTGTTTTAGATTTAAAGATTTTATTTCCTAATTCTTACGGGGCAGAAATGTTAAAAATCATGATTACATGAACAAAATACTTAGAGAAAAGGACACCTTTCATGACAATTTTAAAGTAAAATTTGTCAAGGATGAATGAATCTGCCTAAAGGATTAATTCAACTTTAGTCATAAGTTTTGGTGACTTCATCGTTTTATCTCAAGAACTCCTCCTACCACCTTAAATATTTTTAGAACCATAAGGGACACATATCTGTCTTTTCAATGTCATATTTTGAAAATACCTCAAACTTACAGAAAATTTACAAAATTAGTACAGTTTTTAAGTATATAACCTTAATCCAGCTTCCTCTAATATTAACATCTTATATAACTACAGTACAATTATGGAAACCAGGAAATTAACGCTGATACCAATACAATTAACTAATCTACCAACTTTACTCAAATTTCATCAATTTTCCCACTAACGTCTTTTTTCTGGTTCAGGATTCAATCCAGAATTCCACAAACTGTGATGTTTCCTTAGTCTCCTCCAATTATGTGATAGTTCCTCAGTTTTGTTTTTCATGACCTTGAGACTTTTTTAAAGAAATGGTACATTAATTTTTAGAATGATCCTCAATTTGTATTTGTCACTGTTTTCTCATGATTAGATTCAGATTAAGCTTTTCTGGCAAGAATACTATAGAGGTGATGCTGTGTCCTTCTCAGTGAATTATATCAGGAAGCACATGAAATGTTAATATGTTACTTAGTTAGGGAGGTGTCTGCAGGTTTCTCTTCTGTAATTAAGGTTTCTCTTTGTAATTAAAAAATTTCTTCTAGGGAAGATACTTCCAGACCATGTAAATATCATGTTTCTCATCATACTTTTACCCACTAATTTAGTATCCATTGATTGGTTCTTGCCTGCAACAAGAACCTGTACAGTGTTTGCATAATGATGACTTTTTATTTCCATCATTCATTCTTCACTTATTAACAGGAATTCTAACATAAAAAAGAACTGTCCCTCAACGTTGCTGTGAACCTGAAACTGCTCTAAAATATAAAGTATATTAATTAAAAAGTAAAATAAAAAGTGCTGTCCCTTCTCCCTCATTTGTTTATGATAGCATGGGCTCATATTTATTTTATTCTATGGATTCTGACCCAATACTCTCATTATTTATTTTATCCCAGCTTTGGCCAGTAAAAGTGCCTTCCAGGTGGCTGTATCCTTCCAACATACCCTCATCATTTTTTGAGCACTCCTTACCCTCTGATACCACTAAATGTTCCAAGTTCGTCTTGCTTTCCCTGCCCCAGCCCAGGAATCAGTCACTTCTCCAGGGTTCCTATTATTGGAGAATGCTGTTTAGAAACCAAGATCTGGGCAGCACTATATCCACTGGTACTGTGGTGTCATTACTTCTAGGTCCTCTCAGAGGAGAGTTAAGAATCTAGCTCTCATTATCCACAATATTTTTACTTATATGTTCAATACAAGCATACATTTAAAGTAGAATTGCTAAAAGCAATTCAGAAATGCTAACCTATGCATCTGTGAGAAAGAAACTTACTAACTAGAGTGTACTATGTGTGAATAATGTTTTTGTCTTTAGCTTTATGGTTTTTCAAAGTAATAGGCTAATTCTTTTCTTCTCTACCCCCTTCAGTGTGATTATATTACTCATTTATAATACATTAGGTTCATTTGCTATTATTTATACACCTTTTTTGAGTTCTTTCTACATCCTGTTTAATCCTAATGATTTATTTATTTTTGGAATTACATACCTATTTTAATGAACATTTAAGGAGACTACTTTGTTTCTTTGACTAATAAATGGGAATGGAAAGAAAATTCATCATCTCCTTTACAAAGAAACAGTCACAATGTTCCTGACATTAATGAATCAATTCAAGACATTCCAGACATGTCCAGACATAGGACACTCCATCCCCAGTATCCTAAAATAAAAATATAACACAAAGTAGATAAGAGATAGAGAAAAAGAAACAACCACCAAAAAAGTACTTATACAACCATTGTTTGATGCTTTACCCTGTGTTTCCAAGATAGTACAAGTGGAATGTGAAATAAAAACATGGGTAGACTTCCTGTTTCCTTGTAGGTCCTACGCCCTATTTCCTGCTTCTTTCAAATTTCAAAGATAGAAGTCTGATTACAGTGGCTGAAATTCCTTAATATGATTAATACTAATGCTCACAAGAATCTAAATTTTTATTTATTTTAAAAACAACTTGTTGCATGCATCCTCTGTGCCAGGCACAGTGCTAGGTGCTTTACATACATTTATGTAACTAAATGAGAGCTTTCGGGAAGATCCATTAACTCTGCTATGCTTCACACTGATCTGTTTCTTCCCTAGATTTTATACACTATTGTGCCGTACAATCAATATCTGGTGATAATTAAAAGCTAACAGTAAAAACTGGTCAAGACCAATCTTTTATGAGAAGCAATTTAACCTACTGATGCAGATGAGTGGATATTTGATAGAGCTAAGATGCAACAATAGATACATGGTTTCTGTAAGGAAATAAGCATATGGAATTATTTTGCCACCTAAAACTGTAAAGCTTTTAAAAAGTACTTCATAGAAGGAATTTTATATAAGATAATCCACAAACTTTTGGATATCAAGACCTAGCCATTAGGGGCTGGCCCCGTGGCCGAGTGGTTTGGTTCGTGTGCTCTGCTTCAGCGGCCCAGGGTTTCGCTGGTTCAGATCCTGGGGGCAGACATGGCACCGCTCATCAAGCCACGCTGAGGCGGCGTCCCACATGCCACAACTAGAAGGACCCACAATTAAATATACAACTATGTACCGGGGGGCTTTGGGAGAAAAAGGAAGAATAAAATCTTTAAAAAAAAAAAAAAAAAGACCTAGCCTTTAGATCTTTTAGCAGTTTATTCATCATCCCAGATATAACTATAGTCAAGAATTGTACATTATTTTTATACAACAAATAGATTTAATTTTTCTCGATCAATCCTCTCTTTTCTTTATGAAATCCTGAGTTAAAAGAACCTCTTCAGGGGCCAGCCCTGTGGCCTAGTGTTAAGTTTGGTGTTCCACTTCGGCAGCCCAGGTTTTGTTCCCCGGCGTGGACCTACACCACTCATTGGTGGCCATGCTGTGGCAGCAACCCACATACAAAACAGAGGAAGACTGGCACAGATGTTAGCTCAGGGCAAAACTTCCTCAAGCAAAAAGAGGAAGAATGGCAAGAGATGTTAGCCCAGAGCAAATCTTCCTCAGCAAAGAAAAAAAAGAACCTTTTCAAAAAAACCACTTGTGCAACTCCTGAGTATAATGTTTATGCAGAATACAATGTGAATACAGTATTATTAAGGAGAAGTACCTGAACTAGATGGATCTCACCAATATTTACAATAACCAACAAGGTGCCCCAAATGGACAGAACAAATATAAACATGGAGAATGATGCCTAAACAGGACTGTTCAGGTACACCAACCCAGACCTCAGCCACTACTATTCTCAACATAGCATCACCACAACTTTAAGTTTATCAGACCATTCTTGCTGTCCCTGCGTAGGAGCTAGGCACAGGAGTAATATAGTGAAACACTTGAATTACCAAGTCACAACTTCTAACATGTGCCTAACTCTAGGTTGGAATGATACCACAACCCAAAAAGTCTGCCTATTTCTAGCACAGAGGTTTATTTATTCATTTATCCTCAACTTTGTATGGTTTCCCCTTAAAATGGGGGTCAAACCATAATGGATTAGTTAGCTGTACCTAGAAAGCAATTTTAGTTTGCTAAAAATACTCCACATTTATGAACTATGTTCATGTAGAAGAAAACAGAACAGTAAGACTCCTGTTCTGGCCTGGTTCTCAAATTCCTATTAAACTTAACTTTAATTCTGTGCAAATGGTTAATAGCATACAATCGATTTCCTTAACTCATTGGTTACAACCTGGAGTCCTTCTACCGACAATCTACAAAAGGACTAGCAAGGATCCTCAGAAAAATAACAATCTCCTCCCCAGCCACAGAGTACAAAGAAAATTATATTAATTCTTATCTGGGGAGGAGAGTGCTGGTAGACCCAAGAGGCCACAACCTGCTTGAAACACATAAAGCAATGGTGTTCTATGAAACATAAACTAAAGAATCCTATCATATCCTTTCTTACTCCTACTACTTGCCTTTTAGTTTTAGGCAACAACTTACACTGAATTTTATGACACAGAAGGAAAGGTAAAGACAGGGCAACCTATAATTCCTTTTCCTTTCAGTCCTTCCTTATTCATCAGTAAGCCAAAGGTAGAAAGCTGGCAGAATATGCATGTATCAAGAAGTAAAATAAAAACAGCTTAGTTAGTTTTGTACAATGTTTCTACTGTTCTGGTAAAAACAAACTACACATGCAAGTACAAGCTACAAAATATAACTGCATAATTTCAGTGATTCCACAAATGAGTTAAAGATTCTTATATTTGCATTTTAAATGGGCACAATATAAAAATGAATGGTAAAATTCATGTTAAGGATTTAAATTTTTAATTTTTCTTTACTTAGAATGACATTAAACGATAAATAAAAAAACTCTATGACAAGTCAAAGGAGAGACTGCAGAAGATAGGAAAAATCTGTACATTTTAGTAACTTTAACAGCACTTTTTTCCTGCTTTTTGAACAAAGGGGCCCACATTTTCATTTTGCCCTAGGTCCCACAAATTATGTAGCATCCTGTCAACACTCAAGCTTTCCATGTCTGGACTTCTAATGAATGAATAAAAACATGATAGCGGAGGAAATGACAGAACAGTTACAAATGACAGAACAGTTACACAGTTCTAACTACTGTATCTGATTTTCTCTTCAGGCTTCAGGAACACAAAACTTCACTAGTGTCCAATTTATGGCATAACAAGAAAAAGCTGGGAACAATGCTCTAAATGGAGTTCAGTAAGTATCCAGACATAGTCTGACATAATAAAGGTAGCCAGGGAAGGAAGGTGACAGCCTTTGACACAGCTTGAATCATAATAGTCTTATTCTACCTTATTAATACTATTACAGTAAAAATTTTGACTAAAAGTCAGGTTCTATGAAATGTATTCCTACAAGCAGTTCTATGAAATATATGCCTAACCATGCAATAACAGAAACGTTAAAACATATCAAGTCAATTCCTAAATTAAAACACTAGCCAAATAATTTATCAAGTCAGTTAGAAGTCAGTATCTTTTCGAGTTAGAAAAGACCTTCAAGTTCAACTTCTCATTTTAAAAGAAGAAAATTGAGGTCTAAAAAAGTTAAATGCTTTACCAAGTCCACACAGTAAGAATGCAAGTCCTGACCTTTTGGCTCCAATGTCCTCATTTGCCCAATACACCATAATGAATTAATTGAAAACAGTTTGCAGGTTTGTTAAACCAAATTAAATCACTATTTTATATTCCACTTTTAATCTTCCAAAAGCAGAAAGTTGTTTTGAATTTTCTGATATTGAAAAAGTATCAAGAAAGTACACTATAAGATATCCTAGAGCTAGGGCATAGTTCCCTATGGAAACTACCCTGGCCAGTGTTCAAAAGGCAGTGTCAAACTACAAACCAGGTCAGGAGGTCTGTACTAGTTTGCTAGGGTTGCTGAAACAAAAGTACCACCAACTGAGGGGCTGGCCCCGTTGCCGAGTGGTTACGTTCGCGAGCTCCGCTGCAGGCGGCCCAGTGTTTCATTAGTTCGAATCCTGGGCGCGGACATGGCACTGCTCATCAGACCACGCTGAGGCAGCATCCCACATGCCACAACTAGAAGAACCCACAATGAAGAATACGCAACTATGTACCGGGGGGCTTTGGGGAGAAAAAGGAAAAAAATAAAAAAATAAAAAATAATAATAATAAATTAAAAAAAAAAAAAGTACCACCAACTGAGTGGCTTAAACAACAGAAATTTATTGTCTCCCAGTGCTGGAGGCTGGAAATCTGAGATCAAGGTGTCAGCAGGATTGGTTCCTTCTGAGGACTATGAGGGGAAATCTGTTCCATGCCTTAGCTTCTGGTGACTTCTTAGCAGTCTTTCGCATTCCTTGACTTACAAGTCTCTACTTTCATCTTCACATGGTATTCTCTCTGAGTGCCTGTCTGTGTCCAAATTTCCCCTTTTTTTATAAGAACACCAGTCATATTGGATTAGGAGCTCACCTTACCGTAGTATGACCTCATCTTAACTAATTACTCCTGCATCTACCCTATTTCCAAATAAGGTCACATTCTGAGGTAAAGGGGGTTAGGAATTCAACATATAAATTTGTGGGGGGCAAAATTTAACCCATAACAGAGTTTTAACCAGAAATCCATGAATACACTCTAGGAGAGCAATCATGAACTCTTAAATTATTTACAACTTTGAGTGTGTGCTTATGTGACTATGTGAGTGAGTACACATATGTGGGTCATGCTGAGAGAGCGTATGTAGATTATATCAGATTCTTGCAAGAAGACAGCAGTCCTCCCTAACCTACAGGGGATATGTTCCAAGAACCCCACTGGATGCCTGAAACCACGAATAGTACCGAGTCCTATATATATGTTATGTTTTTTTCCTTAGATATATACCAATGATAACGTTTAATTTATAAATTAGGCAGAGTAAGAGATTAATAACAATAAATAATAAAAAAATAGGGCCGGCTCCGTGGCTGAGTGGTTAAGTTTGCGCGCTCCGCTGCGGTGGCCCACGGTTCGGATCCTGGGTGCGGACATGGCACCGCTCTTCAGGCCACATTGAGGCGGCGTCCCACATCCCACAACTAGAAGGATCTGCAACTAAGATATACAACTGTGTACAGGGGGCGTTTGGGGAGATAAAGCAGAAAAAAAAAAAGACTGGCATCAGTTGTTAGCCCAGGTGCCAATCTTTAAAAAAAAAAAGTGCATTCGCTATACATTATTAAAAATAATAATAATAATAAAATAGAACAATTATAACAAAATGCTGTAATAAAAGTTATCACAGATCTTAGCAACCTCAGCATATGATTTTTTTTTGATACTACACCAAAACCTGACAAGTAGCTATTTCTTTTTTTTTTTTTTTTTTTGAGGAAGTTAGTTGAGTAGTGAGCCCTGAGCTAACTACTACCAATCCTCCTCTTTGCTGAGGAAGACGAGCCCTGAGGTAATATCCATGCCCATCTTCCTCTACTTTATATGTGGGATGCCTACCACAGCATGGCGTTTGTCAGGCGGTGGGTGCCATATCCGCATCCGGGATCTGAACTGTCCAACCCCAAGCCGCCAAGAAGCGGAACGTGCAAACTTAACCACTGTGCCACCGGGCCAGCCCCAACCAGTAGCTATTTCTTAATAGTTGCAAAGTGGAATCAGAAAACATATCGATGAACTTTTTATACTCTTGTCAAATCCATTGATCTATCTTGCCCTTTGAAAGGACCTTTTACTCATGCAGAATTTTATAACATCACGCATTGGCCATTTGGAAAGTAATGGTTCACTGATTTATACAGCTCTCCCAAAGCTGACATGTCATTAAACATTACAAAAAATTTTTTAAAAATCACATTTGTGGGGGCTGGCCCGTGGCCGGGTGGTTAAGTTCGCATGCTCCGCTTTGGCGGCCCAGGGTTTCCTCAGTTTGGATCCCGGGTGCGGACATGGCACCGCTCATCAGGCCATGCTGAGGCGGCATCCCACATAGCACAACCAGAAGGACCTAAAACTAAAATACACAACTACGTACTTGGGGGCTTTGGGGAGAAGAAGGAAGGGGGAAAAAAAAAAGAAGAAGAAGAAGAAGAAGATTGGCAAGAGAGCTCAGGTGCCAATCTTTAAAAAAAAAAATCGCACTTGTTAATATCACCACTGGTCTAATTAGGAAAGTCTTTAAATATCAACCTCCTGATGAGGGATACAAGTTTTCCAAAATTCTAATGTTTCACTTTGAAAGCACAAGTTTTATCACTGATAATAAATTCTGTCAGTTGATTTGCCTGAAACGACAAGATCACTTCATTCATTTTCAAGAAAATGTATGCCAAAATCTGAATAACCATAGTTTGTCTTTCAATTGTTCTTTAAAGTTAAAATGATGTTCCATGAAAAAGCAGCTGGTTCTGCTCTCAATTCAATCACACAAGTACTTTTGTTCAAGACAACCATCATATTTTGGTATGCTGAAATACCTTTTTTTGCCATTTTGCCACAGAAACTATTAAAAAGACAATTACTCAAAGGACCAGATTTAACAAAATTAATAATTTTTATTGCTTCAACTAAGGGTATTCTTAAGTGAAATTGGCTTTATTTTTGACTGCAAGTTCTTAGTGAAGATCACAATGAAACTAGTACAGTTTGGTGCCACCACCTTGACTTGTGCTAAGGAGGCAGCAGTTTTACCCACCATTGCAAATATCAACACAGTGAAAACAGCAAATAACATCTTAGAACTATTATGAAAATATGTTTAACCTCACAGATTCTCTGAAAGGGTCTTAGGACTTCCCAGGGGCCCACAAACCACACTTTGAAAGCCACTGAACTGAGGTATTACTCAGTACTATAGTGCAGATACTACTATCTATATGAAGTCTCTCTCCCTTGTTCAAACACTCATCTACATACTTAGACACACACACACACATTTTTTTAATGAAAAAACATTAGTGAAGTAAATGTATAGTATATACGAAAACACCTGAGAGAATGTCTTCTTCTTTGCAACTTTACTCAAACTATTCATATCTACTTCTGAAGATGTAAAAATCAAAAAGTTCAAGTGTTTTCTAACACATGCATTTAAGTGAAACAGTCTTACATGCACAAATATTTTTTTTAAAAAAACAATTAAAATCCCTGATCCTCTGAACTATAAACCTAAAAAGGAATATATTTATTTACTTACCACTATATCATCAATATCTGGTGTTCATTAACTATTCATATGTTAAATAAACAATGGTCATCTCTACTGGATACTCACTTATAAATCCACATATCTGGTAAAAGACAAAATTTTAGCTCTGAAATGATTTTGAATGAGTCATTTTACTAGGTTTTAAAATTGCATTTCTTTTTTTTTTTTTTTAAGGCTTGGCACCTGAGCTAACAACTGTTGCCAATCTTTTTTTTTTCCTCCTGCTTTTTTTCTCCCCAAATCCCCCCAGTACCTAGTTGTATATTTTAGTTGCGGGTCCTTCTAGTTGTGGCATGCGGGGCGCTGCCCCAGCATGGCCCAATGAGCAGTGCCATGTCTGCACCCAGGATGTGAACCAGAGAAACCCTGGGCCACCGAAGCAGAGTGCACAAACTTAACCACTCAGCCACAGGGTCAGCCCCTAAAATTGTATTTCTAATCACAATAATTATAAGACTTACAAATTTGGCAAAAGAAATTCAAGTACCAAAAAATGTAAAAATCAGAAAGTAAAGGCCCCTAATATCTCACTCTTAAGTGAGTATACAGCCACACAAATGTAGAACGAGTTAAATGAGCAGTAGGCTGAAAAGTTTTTTAAAAACAAAAATATAAA
Organism: Equus asinus; assembly: GCF_041296235.1. Classification (NCBI taxonomy): domain Eukaryota; kingdom Metazoa; phylum Chordata; class Mammalia; order Perissodactyla; family Equidae; genus Equus; species Equus asinus. The sequence goes on along the minus strand of NC_091793.1, from coordinate 137,338,631 downwards.
ATCTAAAGAATCTGAATAAATAAGATGACCCTGTTATAATCTTGCCTTCTTAAAATGTCAACCATTAACTTTCTAGAGGTATCATTTCTAGTCAGATTTCTAATTTAACTTAAAAAAATAAGTATTACCTTGTTCAAAACTATACAAGAAAAAAAACGTAAGTTTTGCTATCAATACTGTTTCTCATTAACTGAAAAACTGGAAGGGCCAATAGTAGGAATGCTACTGTAGAAAAAATTTGGAGGGCTTTAAAGACTTAAATTAATTCTAAAAGTCTACTAAATCCATTTGACACAATAAATACATAAGTTACTGTGTAAAAGTCTGTATTCCCACCTCACTCCCTTTTGCACGTGCTCCTCTTGGGTCTCAGAGAGGGCTGGGATCTAGACCAGCTGAATGTCTGGCTATAATCCAATATTAGTTTAATGAAGTCCTGCCAACTTTTAGGCATTACAGCCTTCCCCTAAAAGAGAGGAACCTCAGGCAAAATTGTGCTACCAATAGAGCTCTTTACAAAAAGCACTCTTGAATCCTTTTTGCTGTGTGTTCATTGTAAGCAACCACTGTGATTTCCAATATTTTACTGCATCATAATTATAGAACAATCCTAAAAGGAAAATGCAGATAATCTTGAGATCATTCAGCAACAAACATTAAATTACTTCATTTTTTAAGAAGTTGGGTTAATTAATATGTTGAGACTCCTTGGTTGCTGCTACGTGACCCCTTAACAAATTTGTGTACACTATATATGTTAAAGATTAACATTTTGGCTCACCTTTTTGCTTTAAAAATAAAACTCTAAAAACACTGCTCATTTATATCAACTTAAAATGCTACATACTGAAGATTTATCATCTTATTGACTTACACCAAAGAAAACACTGATTAAATACATATAATATATATATTAAGGATTAGCAACCTATATAGAAGATGAAGCCATTTTAGTGGCATGCAAAACTTGGTCTTACTGAAAGATGTCTCCAAAATTCATTAGCAAAACAAAATGACTTGTATCTATTCTCACTTCAAAATACCTTTCCCTTGAAATGCTACAGCAAAGTTCTTAATACATTCTAACTGTATCAGCTACCAGAAAAATTTGCACCCACTACAGTAGAAAACATCTACAACTGATTAAAAAAAACTTCAATTAACTTTTAGAGCCATGGTCCTTTGAGATATTGCAGCGACATGCCATCCAACTTTATGATTACATAAGGGGGTAGCTGTGATCTGAGGTACTTAGTGTCCGCAAGCTTACCAGTTAGTTCCCCCTCACTCACCACTGCTCAGTTGGGTGGCAAGCAAACAAATGATATTTGCATGCTCCATAGGCTGAGTGACATCTAACTGAAAGAAAGCTGCCAATCTTTGCCTGACTTAGATAATAAGAATGTTACAAAATGTTCATTTCATTGTATGCCCTTGCATACCATTTGAATTTTTTTGGTTATGTACATGTATTATTTTAAATTAGTTGTATTTTATTTTAAGATTTTTTTTATAAGATGTCATGTTTCCTTTTCCTCCCCAAAGCCCCCCAGTACAGAGTTGTATATTTTCAGTTGTGGGTCCTTCTAGTTGTGGCATGTGGGACGCCACCTCAGCATGGCTTGATAAGCGGTGCCACGTCCGCACCCAGGATCCGAACTGGAGAAACCCTGGGCCGCCGAAGTGGAGTGCACAAACTTAACGGCTTGGCCACAGGGCCAGGCCCTAAACTAGTTGTGTTTTTTTAAGTGACTAGTTTAAAACTATTTTATCTAAATCAAGCATAATTTAGGGGAGAGTTCAAAATTCGGTAATAGAATTACAGATTGTAGAAGTAGAATTAATGTAAATAAGAGAAAGTTTCAATTGATTTACATAAAACAAAAAACTAATCAAAAATGTTTCACAATTAGTAGCTAAATTAAAAATTAGGAGAATTTCTAGTGATAAAGTTACAGGTTTTAAAACTATGCACTATTTAGCTAATTTATTTTGAGACCTGAGCATAAGTATCGTTTGTTATGAAAATCACCATGTAAGAATAAAAACATAAATTTAAAAACTCTCATTAGATATAGTGTAACCATTATGTTCACTAACCATGCAAAAGACAACAATATTTGCTATTATTGTATTCTACTAAAATGTAAGACCACTTCCTCTGTTAGTACTCTAAATTAAAGAACTTACTTCTCAGTGAAGGCATAGTTAAAAATCTGTCTTTGTATCATTCAATTTGAATCCAATTCTGCAGTCAAAGAATACTAGATTAAACATTAGCTAAAGCCACTGGGCAGTTGAGGAAAGGCTGCATTAAAGTATTCTTGCAACCTGCCTAACTGGGCAGAGAGTAGAAAGACACTATACTTTACGAAGAGCAGCAGGCTCAGCAGTAACAGGGGGTGAAAAATCACAAGGGAATCTGATCTCCCTAATTGTATTTAAAATAGCACCAGAAAGTACCTGATAGCAAAGAAAGTGCTGGGGTTTCTCCTTCTTTGCTCTTTATACAAATGCTGACGGAACTATTCTTAAATGTGTGGTAGTCGTGGTTAAAAGCATCATAACTATTAGCATCAATTTTACCAACTAATGATAGTTGGTAATTTCAAAATATACTTATAAATAAACAGGACCTGTATATAGTACTATGGGTCCTCAAGCCTTTATATGAAACCCTTATAACCAAAGGTGTTTTAAATTCTGATTTAACTTTAGGAAAGTATCATGTGCATATGCCATGTATTACACAACATTCCCAGCAGAGTCTGGGGATGTTTCCAGTAATGAAACCTACTAATATCTCTTCAGCAAAAAGTATGAATATTCACAAACAGATAAAAACTGTAAATAACTTGTCTATAGTTCAAATTGGTTTTGCCACCAAATGAGTATGTTGCAAGCTAACAAAACACTTTTGATACTCAATGTTAAATTTCATGAGATGGTAAACCTATAATAACTAACATTCAACTGGCATTTTCACATCTCTAATTGCATTTAATCATTATTTAACACCTTAGAAACTGGGGGTTTAAGAGAGTTAAGGGAACACCACACACATTTAATAAGAACCTAAAAAAGTAGGTCTCCTCTTGCACTTAAGAAATGCATAACTAGATCCATTGAATAAAAGAAAAACCCACTAGTGCACACTGGCATAAATAAATGATTAAAGTAAAAGGAGAAAAAGAAAAGTTCTTCCTTATGATATAATGACAACTAACAAATGTAGAAGAAATAGGTTTAAACCACAGTTTGGCAAGAATCAATGAATGCTGAAACCAGTCTGATGAGAAACAGGATATTCACATGGTCTCAAGAATTTCTTCGTAAGTTGCTTTTTAATTACAAAGGGAAAAACAGTAACTTTATCTGGCAGATATGACCTTACCCAAGAGATAAAAGTTAACATCAACAAGAATGAGGCAAACTGACATCATGTTCCCCTGATATGATGCACTGAGAAGAACGCAACATTTACTTCTGCGGAATTTCTACTAAAAACACATTACCTGACTCTAATCATGAGGACACATCAGAAAAATTCAAACTGAAGGACATTGTACAAAATAACTTATATGTACTCTTCAAAAATGTCAAGGTCTCATGAAAGACAAAGATTGAGGAACGGTCACAGATTAAAGAGCATAAATAGACGTAACAACCAAATGTAATACATGATCCTGGATTGGCCTCTTGGACCCGAAATTTTTTTCCCTTCGGCTATAAAGGACATTATTAGAACAGTAAGAGATATTTGAAGGCCTCTTGATTAGAAAAATGTATTGTTATCAATGTTAATTTCCTGATTTTGATAATTGCATTGTGGTTATAGAAGGAAAATGTCTTTGTTTTTTAGGAAATACACTGATATATTCAGGGGTAAATGGACATCATGTCTTCAATTTACTGCCAAATGTTTCAGAAAAAGACAACACAAACATACAGAGAAAATGATAAAGCCAATGTAGTAAAATGCTAACATTTGGGGAAGCCAAGAATTCTTCCCCATACATACAGTACAGAAATTCTTTGTATTGTTATTACAACTTTTTATAAGTCTGAGATAATTTCAAAATAATAATAAAAAAAGTATTGGCAACAACATCACTAATAGCTAGACCTAGAAGTGCCATCCCCTCTACCAGTGCAGTGAGGCTCATTAGTCCAGAAAGACTCCACGAGTAGAGAGCATCCAAGGAACTAGTTCACGGTAAGCTAAAGAAGAAGAGCACATGGAACTACCTCAACATAATAAAGGCCATATGTGACAAACCCACAGCCAACATCACACTCAATGGGCAAAAACTGAGCACCATCCCCCTGAAAACAGGAACGAGACAAGGATGCCCTCTATCACCACTCTTATTTAACATAGTACTGGAGGTTTTGGCCAGAGCAATGGGCAAGAAAAAGGAACAAAAGGAATCCAAATAGAGAGGGAAGAAGCGAAACTCTCGCTGTTTGCAGACGACATGATCTTATATATAGAAAATCCCAAAGAATCCATTGGAAAACTTTCAGAAGTAATCAACAACTACAGCAAAGTTGCAGGGTATAAAATCAATTTACATAAATCAGTAGCACTTCTATAGTCTAATAACGAACTAACAGAAAAAGAATTCAAGAACACAATACCATTCACAATTGCTACAAAAAGAATAAAATACCTCGGTGTGAATTTAACTAAGGAAGTGAAAGACTTATACAACGAAAATTACAAGGCTTTTCTGAAAGAAATGGATGACGACATAAAGAGATGGAAAGACATTCCACGTACATGGATTGGAAGAATAAACATAGTTAAAATGTCCATTCTACCTAAAGCAATCTACAGATTCAACGCTATCCCAATCAGAATCCCAATGACATTCTTTACAGAAATTGAACAAAGAATCCTAAAATTCATACAGGGCAACAAAAGAGCCCGAATTGCTAAAGCAACCCTGAGAAAAAAGAACACAGCTGGAGGCATCACAATCCCTGACTTCAAAACATACTACAAAGCCACAGTAATCAAAACAGCATGGTACTGGTACAAAAACAGGTGCACAGATCAATGGAACAGAATTGAAAACCCAGAAATAAAACCACACATCTATGGACAACTAATCTTCAATAAAGGAGCAGAGGGCCTACAATGGAGAAAAGAAAGTCTCTTCAACAAATGGTGCTGGGAAAACTGGACAGCCACATGTAAAAGAATGAAAATCGACCATTCTTTTTCACCATTCACTAAAATAAACTCAAAATGGACCAAAGACCTAAAGATTAGGCCTGAAACAATAACTCTTCTAAAAGAGAATATAGGCAGTACACTCTTTGACATCAGTTTCAAAAGAATCTTTTCGGACACCATAACCCCTCAGATGAGGGAAACAATAGAAAGAATAAACAAATGGGACTTCATCAGACTAAACAGCTTCTTCAAGGCAAGGGAAAATAGGATTGAAACAAAAAAACAGCCCATTAATTGGGAAAAAATATTCACAAGTTATTTATCTGACAAACAGTTAATCTCCATAATGTATAAAGAACTCACACAGCTCAACAACAAAAAAATCTAACAACCCAATCACAAAATGGGCAGGGGACATGAACAGACATTTCTCCAAAGAAGATATACAGATGGCCAATAGACACATGAAAAGATGCTCATCATCACTAATCATCAGGGAAATGCAATACACTAAGATATCACCTTACACCTGTTAGAATGGCAAAAATATCCAAAACCAACAATGACAAATGTTGGAGAGGCTGTGGAGAAAAAGGAACCCTCATACACTGTTGGTGGGAATGCAAACTGGTGCAGCCGCTATGGAAAACAGTATGGAGATTTCGCAAAAAGTTAAAAATAGAAATACCTTATGACCCAGCCATCCCACTATTGGGTATCTATCCTAAGAACCTGAAATCAGGAATTCCAAAAGTCCCATGCACCCCTATGTTCATCGCAGCATTATTCACAATAGCCAAGTCATGGAACCAACCTAAGTGCCCAGCAACTGATGATTGGATAAAGAAGATACGATATGTATATACAATGGAATACTACTCAGCCATAAAAAAGGACAAAGTCGTCCCATTCACAACAACATGGATAGACCTTGAGGGTATTATGTTGAGTGAAATAAGCCACACAAAGAAAGACGAACTCTGTATGACTCCACTCATAGGTGGTAGTTAACATATAGACAAAGAGAACTGATTGGTGGTTACCAGGGGAAAGGGGGGGTGGGGGGAGGGCACTAGAGGTGAAGTGGTGTACCTACAACATGACTAATAATGATGTACAACTGTAATTTCACAAGGTTGTTAACTATCATAATCTTAATAAAAAAAACTACACTAAGATATCACCTTACACCCATTAGAATGACAAAAATAACTAAAACAAATAGTAACAAATGTTGGAGAGGTTGTGGAGAAAAAGGAACCCTCATACACTGCTGGTGGGAATACAAACTGGTGCAGCCACTATGGAGATTCCTCAAAAAATTAAAAACAGAACTACCACATGATCCAGCTATCCCACTACTGGGTATCTATCCAAAGAACCTGAAATCAGCAATTGCAAAAGTCCCATGCACCTCTATGTTCATTGCAGCATTATTTACAATAGCCAAGACGTGGAAGCAACCTAAATGCCCATCAACTGATCACTGGATAAAGAAGATATGGTGTGTGTGTGTATATATATACACACACACACACACACAATGGAATACTACTCAGCCATAAAAAAAGAACAAAATCGTCCCATTTGCAACAACATGGATGGACCTTGAGGGAATTATGTTACGTGAAATAAGCCAGATAGAGAAGGACAATCTCTGTATGACTCCACTCATATAAGGAATTTAAACACATGGACAAAGAGAACAGATTAGTGGCTACCAGGGGAAAGGTGGGGTGGGGGGTGGGCACAAAGCGTGAAGGGGTGCACCTACAACATGACTGACAGACAATAATGTTCAACTGAAATTTCACAAGATTGTAACCTGTCATTAACTCAATAAAAAAATAATTAATAAATAAATAAAATTTAAAAAAAGAAGAAGAGTACATGGGAGAGTATGACTGATGAGGGTGCAGGATATTTATGGACACTTTCAAGTAACATTTCAAATTCTGCAGTGGTTATGGATTATGGGAACTATGAGCAAAATAAAAAGGACTGGCTTGGTGGCAACTGGAAATGCAATAGCTTTTACTGAACACAGAAGTTTAGCTGGACAAATAGTAAGTTGCAAAAGAGAGTTCCAAACAGCAAGGATATGGCAAACGATTATAGTTGAAAGCCTTTCTGTTCAGAATTCAGAAAGAGTCTGGCATCTTGTACTGGACTCTGCAGCTCTCTCCATCTAGATGCTGAGCGTACAGTGACCATGGTGTATGATATCATCTTCAAACTTTAAGTCAAGTCAAAACACAAACTTATCAAACTGTCTGGGAGCATCTCACCACTAGTAGTTACCGAACCAAATGGACAAGCATTTAATGTCATCAGGCCAAAAGTTCCTAAATGGAGGTTCTGTGCCCTCCTAAAGGAAGACACAGATAAACTATTACTCTTCTGGAATATATGAGGAGGGCACACGGCAAATAAGACTAAGAACTCTGAGTTTTGTGTATTATTTTCAGGATCAAAAAAACTACTTAAACCTTAGAAGAGAAGGAAATTCTCACATATGCTACAACATAGACAAACCTTGAGGAAATTATGCTAAGTGAAATAAGCCAGCCACAAAGGGGCAAATACTGTATGATTGCACTTATACAAGGTACTTAGAGGAGTCAAAACCATAGAGACAGAAAGCAGAACGGTGGTTGCCAGGGGCTGAGGAGAGGGGTGAAGGGGATTTACTGTTTAATGAGTATAGAGTGCAGTTTCAGCTGGTTTCAGTTTTATATGACGAAAAGAGTTATGGAGATAAATGGTGGTGATGGTTGTACAACATTGTGAATATATTTAATAGCCCTGATCTGTACACTTAAAAATGGTTAAGCTGGTAAATTTTACATGTATTTTACCACAAGGAAAACAACATTATATGTTAATTATACCTCAATAAAAAATAAATGAATGAATTGGGAAAAAAACTACTTAACTACTTTCTAAGGATTATTTAAAAACCATAATTAACCACTTTATGGAAATTCATTGAGCTATAAGTTAGGATTTGTGCACTTTTTTTTTTTTTTAAAGATTTTATTATTTCCTTTTTCTCTCCAAAGCCCCCCGGTACATAGTTGTATATTCTTCGTTGTGGATTCTTCTAGTTATGGTATGTGGGACGCCGCCTCAGCGTGGCTTGATGAGCAGTGCCATGTCCGCGCCCAGGACTTGAACCAATGAAACACTGGGCCACCTGCAGCGGAGCACGCGAACTTAACCACTCGGCCACCCACGGGGCCAGCCCCAGGATTTGTGCACTTTTTCATATTTATGTTATACTTCAATAAAGGATACTTAATAAAAAGTTAATTACAAAAAAATGCAACAATTACTAAATGGGTCCCAATATAGTTGCTACTGTAACTGAATTCTCCCCCTTTAACCTCAGCCAGTGCTTGTCCTTCCACGGTAACTCCTGGGTGTGGCCACCATGGACATCTGAGAGCAGTGGTTGTGGGGGAAGGTTGTTTTAATAGAAAATCAATAAATGAGAGATAACTTAATTTGATAATTTAAGGATATACTTGAAATGTCAAGGCTTCTTATTTGTGCTTTTACTGTTAAATGCTAAGAAGTCAAGAGCTAGCTATTATGACTTTCTAAGACAGGCAGACAAAGCACTGTAGTCATACAACACAGGTTCTAATGCCATCTGTGATACTAATCAGCTGTGTGACTTTGCTTGAGTAAGACACTTAACCTTTCTGGACCTATCTCTTCATCTTCAAAATGAAGAAATTTAACCTAAATGTTGTTGAAGTATCTTTGTTAGGATTCGTAGAAAAGAAATTTGACAGTTGAAGGAGCTTAACATGTAAACTTGTTTAACCCTAGGCTTGTGAGTCTACCATTCTTTGACGTTAGGCCAAGAGAAGAGAGAGTTTCTCCTGTGTCTCTCTCCGCCCTACAAAATAAACAATTCATTTTGATCTTGACTTTAAATTTCATTTTGGGACCAGCTCAATGGCACAGCAGTTAAGTTCGCAAGTTCCACTTTGGCGCCCAAGGTTCACCGGTTTGGGTCCGGGGTATGGACCTACCCACCACTTGTCAAGTCATGCTATGGCAGGTATCACACATATAAAGTAGAGGAAGATGGGCACACATGTGAGCTCAGGGCCAATCTTCCTCAGCAAAAAGAGGAGGATTGGCAGCAGATGTTAGCTCGGGACTAATCTTCCTCAAAAAAAAATTTTTTGATTTTTGACTTTAAACTCACCAGTTTAAATGAGTGTGTGGGTGTGAGTGTGCATGTGGGGTGTGGCCTGCTTTCTTGAGAGACCATTTCAAATCTAAACGGGAGAAATGAACTCAGAGAACAACTAGCTTATACTTAACCAAACTGTCCTAACAATACTTCATGCTAATTATAGAAATTGTCTATTCAGGTATGCATGCCTGTCAGGAATAATCAAATCGAGAAATCTGAAGAAAAACCAAGTACTCTTTTCTGACACATTTTTCTGAAAACTACTGTAATGCTAATAGCCTAACTCCAGAAAAGAGTACTGTTTCATTTAGAAAGTTAAAGTATCAAAAGAAAGGAAGAAAGCAAGTTAATGCTAACTGTAAAGAAAAGAAGATCCGACATAGTACTAAATTTTGCGGGCAATAATTAACCAACTAACATAAAGAAAATGAAGGAGAATAAACAAACCATTCTTTTCCTTTCTACTTTCCATTTATTTATCATTCAAACAGTTAACTCTTACACAACATTCGCTTTGTAGCAAATAAGAAATAAAATAATACTTGAACTAAAATGCCCTTAAGTTTCAGATTCACTACTATGGAAACAAATGAATTAGATACACAAATTATCTGACATTCCACAAAACTCACAGAATCCCAAAGACATTTCTTTTGTATTACAATTGTGTGCGTGATTTTCTTTCAAATATCAACATTTCCTAACATATCAATACTTAATATCAAGGAATCCTAAAATGAGTACATCGGATCCAGTAACGACTTTTAATTTCTGTTATTATAGACGCCAATAATTAAGACAAATAGCCAAAATTTGAATGTCACTACTTACTCAGCAACTAAAATATTCTGTACTAACAAAAACATGGCCTATGGCCTGGAAAATCTGAAAATTTTACGAGCTAAAAAAATGCCTTTTTATTCAATTATTCCATTTTTTTCTACCATTAGCAATATCACTATAGACCTTCAAAGATACTGTGGAAAAACCTAAGCATTCTAAACCACTTATTTCCTTTTTAGCCAAAGGACAACTGGGAAACTCCATCAACAGAGAGAATAACATTAAGAGAAAAAAAGAATTAAGCATTTCCCAAAGAGCATCCTCAGTGACTTTTAAATTACTAAATTTTTAACTATATAATTTGCAAACATACAGAAAAAGAAGTCACTTTAGAGAAAATATCTTGAAGTATTTCTTATAAGTCCACATTTAAGCAATTTTAATATCTGAAAATTAAACACAATCTTTACTGTCTCCATTTTAAAAACAACAAAAATAAGCTTAAGAAATTAAAACTACTACAATCCAATTCTAAGTCTCATTTGTGAAGTGAATTTTTCATTAAAAAATTAATATTTCCTTTCATAAAAACTACAGCAGAGATGTGTTTCACTGAATTACTTGATTTTTTTTTTCCTGCTTTTTCTCCCCAAATCCCTCCAGGACATAGTTGTATACTTTTAGTTGTGGGTCCTTCTAGTTGTGGCATGTGGGATCCCACCTCAATGTGGCCTAACCAGCGGTGCCACGTCTGTGCCCAGGATCTGAACCAGCAAAACCCTGCCTGGGCCACCGAAGCAGAGCACACAAACTTAACCACTGGGCCACTGGGCTGGCCCTCTATTTGATATATTTTATTAATGCTACATTCTTGGGCAGTCTGGATACTATCTTTTTTTTTTTAGGAAGATTAGCCCTGAGCTAACATCCACCATCAATCCTCCTCTTTTTGCTAAGGAACATTGTTGCTGAGCTAACATCTGTGCCCATCTTCCTCTACTTTATATGTGGGATGCCTGCCATAGCATGGCTTGATAAGCAGTGCATAGGTCTGGGCCGGGATGCGACCACCAAACCCCAGGCCGCCAAAGCGAGTGTGTGAATTTAATTGCTACACCACCGGCCAGCCCCATGGATACTACCTTTTAATTTTTAAATTATCCTGGGCATCATAAATATATTTTTAAAAAGACATTTTTTTTTTTAAAGATTGGCACCTGGGCTAACAACTGATGCCAATCTTTTGTTGTTGTTGTTGTTGTTCTGCTTTTATCTCCCCAAACCCCCCCTGTACACAGTTGTATATCTTAGTTGTATGTCCTTCTAGTTGTGGGATGTGGGACGCCGCCTCAACGTGGCCTGACGAGCGGTGCCATGTCCACGCCCAGGATGTGAACCCTGGGCCGCTGCAGTGGAGCACACGAACTTAACCACTCGGCCACAGAGCCGGTCCCTTAAAAGACTTTTTTTTAAATAGCTGGTCATTTTATTTTTATTTATTTCTATTTTGGTGAGGAAGATTGGCCCTGAGCTAACATCTGTGCCAATCTTCCTCTATTTTATGTGGGATGCCACCATAGCGTGGCTTGATGAGTGGTGCTAAATCCACACCTGGGATCCGAACCTGTGAACCCCAGGCCACTGAAGCAGAGCAAGCAAACTTAACCACTATGCCAATGGGCTGGCCCTTTAAAAGATTTTTTATATGACTCTGCTGTTCTCTAGAAAACAGATCCAACTCATTTACATCTTTTCTGCCAAAGATAATCTACTGGAAGAAAGAGGAAATTGTTATTGCCAGTTCTTGACCATAAGACAGTACTATTGAGCCACCAAAGCCAAGTACTGGGTCCTTCCAACTTAGACCCTTAGACTCTTGATAAGCACAAAGAAGAAAACTTACATACTGTCAATGACAGGATGAACTCAAGAATCACAGACTACCTGAATTCAAATCCCAGCACCATCACCAGCTAAATTACATGGAGATTCTAAGCATGTAGTTTCTTAACAAATTCTGTACTTCATAGAGGTTGAAAAGGTTAAAGAAGGTAACAAAATTAGCACAATGCCTCACACATAATTAGTCAAAAAATTATAATCAGTATGTTATTTTTCATATCTAACATTTAACAATAATTTATAATGTATGTAAAAAAAAGAGCTTTTCCCCTTTCATATAGGTAATTTTAATTAACTAGAAAAGTCTAAAAAAGAAAAGGAAAACAAAAATTAAACTGATGGCATGGCCCAAGATTTCAAATTTCTTATGCTAATCTGGCTAAGGTGGTTTAAGAGTGGTCACTGAATTTTAAATCCACGTCTACTACAAAAATAACTTAAAACTGAAAGATACAGAGGTTTTATTTTTATTATTTACTAATTTACTTACTTATTGCAGAGGAAGACTAGCCCTGAGCTAACATCTGTTGCCAATCTTCCTCTTTTTCTTTTTTTTTTTTGCTTGAGGAAGATTAGCCCTGAGGTGACACCTGTGCTGATCTTCCTCCAATTTATATGTGGGTTGCCACCACAGCATGGTTTGACAAATGGTGTAGGTCCACACCTGGGATCCAAACCCGCGAACCCAGGCCACCAAAGTAGAGCGCACTGAACTTCACCACTATGCCATGGGACCAGTACCAAGGTTTGTTTTATTTTAAAGGATACATAGCTACTATTCATCAAAAATCTTCTTTTAAATTTAAGTATTTGTTTTAAGCGATGTCTATTTCCTCTAATATTACCCTGGTAAAAATAAATTTAAAATATCCAAGATTAACCCTGATAAAGATTTACTTTCTATCACTTTAACTGTCCTCTCCATCTTAGTTGTAAATATTTTATACCAAGGTTAGGTACATGAATACATTTTTGTGGAAGATTTAAATTAAATCCACCTTTCAACATAAATACTATTATTGTAATACAAATTGGTTCAAAAAGAGAAAGGTTCAAAAAAGACTGCGCAGGGGCCAGCTCCAGGGCCCTGTGGTTAAGTTCAGTGTGCTCTGCTTCAGCAATCAGGGGTTTGGTTCCCAGGCATGGACCTACACCACTCAGCAGTGGCTACGCTGTGGCAGTGACCCACATATAAAACAGAGGAAGACTGGTACAAATGTGGGCTTGGGGCAAATCTTCCTCAAGCAAAAAGAGGAAGATTGGCAACAGATGTTAACTCAGGGCGAATCTTCCTCAGCAAAAAAAAACGAGAGAGACTAGGCAAAGACTATTGAATTTTTAATTTCTAGAAATTCTGTCTTAACAAAATTATAGGGGTAAATGCAAAGGATTAAGAAATCTACCAGTGAAAATGAAGATAAAACAAGGGGCAACAAGGTTAGTGTAAGTGTGCATGTGTGTGTATATGTGGTCTATTTCATTTCCTTGCTTTTTTGTCTTTAAGGATAGGGAGATCTGGTTGTGATTCTGTTGGTAAGCAAGATAACAGGGGGAGGAGGACAGAAGTATATACTAATTCAAGATGACCAATGGGGCTGGCTCCATGGCCGAGTGGTTAAGTTCATGTGCTCCATTTTGGCGGCCCAGGGTTTCGCCAGTTTGGATCCTGGGCGCGGACATCGCACCACTCATCAGGCCATGCTGAGGTGGCGTCCCACATACCACAACCAGAAGGACCCACAACTAAAAATATACAACTTTGTACTGGGGGCTTTGGGGAGGAGAAGCAGCAGCAGCAAAAAAAACCAGAAGACTGGCAACAGTTGTTAGCTCAGGTGCCAATCTTTAAACATAAAAAAAAATCCTGGCTAGTTCCTTCATCTTCAAAAGGTCTGAGTGGATATATAAATTTTAAAAAATAAAAAAAAAAAAAAAAGACCAATAGAAGAATAAGCAGTTGAAAAGAGTATACATCAGAGTGAAGGTGGTTATGAAAAAATAAGATGAGTTTGATGCACCAATTAACTTTTCAAAGACTTTATGCATATTATGCAGATGTCTTGGTCTGATACAGGCATGGTAATAATTCCACATCTCTTGCTGACAGATAAAAATGGTAATTTATAGCAAATCCTCTCAACTTGACAAGCATTTCAGTCCTTTATAAAATATATCAAGCTTTTGGTAACTTATTATAAACCAACTTGCATATAAAATACACAAATATGTTTCTCCAGAGGACTGTCAATAATAGTGTGTGGCTTTTTCAGCAATTACACTTTAGTGAACCCTGCTGACTGAAATCCAAAGGTCGTTTGGCAAGCAGTATAAGTAGGCAGTGACTTAATAAGCTACATAAACCATGATGAAATATCATTTTGAGACTGGAAATAATTACTGCACCATGGAGTTCTGAGGTTGTTTTAAAACTGAGAATTAGGGAAAAGTTGTCTGACTAAAGTAAAAAATTTTAAACAGAAAATATAAGCTGAAGGAAAATATAAGCTTCAATCACTGGCAAAACTGACAGATTTTATACCTGCTGGAACATGTGAAAATGCTGCTATTGTGGAAGTAACAACTGCATACTTGGGTGCCTTCTTCACTCTTACTCCTTCATTTCCCTCTGATGAAGTCTCCCAAGCATGGATCTCTCGGAACACTGAAGGTATGGGAAATTTAAGAAATAGGCTTTTTCCTTCTATCTACTTGGTTCTATCTGATATTACCTACTAACCTTCAGGTTTTGCTTCATACCTTCAAAAACATCAAATAGTTGATTCTGCCCATTTAGTTTTCTTTCAGTAAAACTTCTGCACAATCGTAATTTATGTCCCTCATCCCCAGGAGGACGGCTAAATGATATGTTCAACCTTTAAGCAGGCACAGTAATAACTACAGTAATTGCTGGACTAATGGAAAAATAAGGAAAAAAATGTTGGATATCCAGTCAATACTACCCTAAAAGTATGGGGGAAAAGTTAAGTAATTGTTTTTCTCTATTAAGAAAAATCCACATAGGATTTTAATTACTAGACTAAATTAGTAGAAAACCTACACAGTAATACTTCAGTAAGTACAGCCCATATGATGAATATCATATTTAATAATTAACATTCAGCCTATATTCAATACCTATCTATGGTATTGCAAGTCAGGTGGTGACACACAAAAAAGGCACAATAGGGGGTAACGGAATTCTGTTAATGTACAGGATGTTGGTTATAGGCGTGTTTTTACTCTGTGAAAACTACTTTGTGAAAACTCACCACACTGTGTACTTAGAGTTTACGCATTTACTATATACCTTAAAAAGTCAAATACGGATAGAATTGGCTCTTAAAAGCTAATCTCCAATTTGTTTGGACTTATCTGTTTTTCTTTATGAGTCTATAATCTTTAATATGTAAAATAACCTTTATTTTTCAAAATTAAAGGTCTGAGAAATGAATAATAATGCCGCTTCCCCCAAAAAGTATTAATTTATAAATAATTTTCTTAAATCAGGATAATTTTTAAAAGGATATGAAAATTTCCTGTAGAGAAAACAATGAAGAAAAGAATTTTAATATATTGAGATTTGTAGGCTAGAAAAGCTTCTGAGAGCCTAAAAAGGAAAACTGATGGAAAACCTTTCTTTAAATGTATATTCTCTATACATCTACCAGTTTTTAAATAACAGAAGAAAGCAAAGCCACTAAAGCTACATCTTCTGTGAATGTTTAGATATCGACAAATTAAAACAGGAAACCGTGTAAACTTCTGCGGCTGAGGTATGAGATTAGGAAAACAGATTCTCTGTAAGCTAAGTCGGTCTTCTGGCAGTTAGCCATAAAATCTTTATTTCATTTAAGTTCCACCCTAATTCTGCCCCTAATTATTCCATTGCCTTATGGAGCTTTCTCTCCACTTTAAGAGAACTTCATTGGTCAAACTCTGTTATCGCTCATAATTTAAGGTCTAGTTAGAAGAATTTTTTTGAGGAGACATTAGAGACTGCGTCATGCCAACTTTTTTCCAGAGTGCAAGTATGAAAACTAGCAGCCTCCAATATTACCTGAAAGTAGCTAAGGATGAGGAAAAACCTGCACTAATGAAAAACTACTAGCAATATATGAATGAGCACTTCTTTGTGATATGGGGGGTAAAAGAATACTATCAACAAAAAACAACAAAAATCTCAAAGTGATACACTGAATATGTGCCTACGTGGGAAAAAAACGATTACACATGCTTTAAAAGAGAATATAAATGAGACATGACCCAAGTCTTCAAAAAGAGAATACAAATGAGACATGACCCAAGTCTGCAAATATTGCAATAATAAGCCTTTTAAGAACAGGAAAAACAGGAAAGTCCTCATCTACAAAAAGCCATATGACTAGGAATTATTCTGGTAGTCTGTATTCTCTGCATCATAAAGGGAATCCAGGGAGATGGACTCTACCCCTATTCTTTGAATTATGACTTGAGGCAAAATACTTCCCATGTTTACATTTTTTCAATAAATAAAAAAGTACAGATAACACTAATAAATATTTATAGTACTTACTGGCAATTTTAAATAACATAGATCTCTAAAATAAACATTTGAGGGAAACAGGTTTTTTAAATTAATTCAACTATACATTCTAAATCCAAGAAATAGTCTGCTACTTAAAAAACAGTATATGACAGGAGTGTAAGATATCAAAATGTTACTTGACAGTACTAGCGGGGAAAATTCAACCTGCCACCACCCTTGTCCATCTTGACTACTGCAAGTGTCTAGCCAGTCTTCCTGTGTCTCTTACAGCTCCTCTCTAATTCTTCTCCACCTACAAGCCAAACTGATCTTTGAAAAACGAAAATTAGATCATGAAATTACCCTGCTTAAAATCTTTCAGCAGCATTTCCCATTTTCTGAGAATAAAATTCAAACTCTTCATCTTTCTACCATGGCCTAAAAGGCCCCACAAGATCTGGCTCCTGCCTGCCTATCTAACCGTCTGTCAGGTAACTCTCTCTCCTGAACTCACTACACTCTAGCCACACCTGTCTCCTTTCTGATCCTGTAAAATACCAACAAGCTCTTTCCCACCACCCAGCCTTTGTACTTTCTGTTCCTCCACCTGGAATGCTCTTTTTGCAATTATTCACATGTCTGGCTCATTTTAATCCTTCAGACATCACCTCATAAGAATGGCTTCACTGACCACCTAAACTAAAGTGGTCTTCCCCAATTACCCTCTACTATAGCCCTGTGGCATTTATCATGATCTCTAATTATGGTGTGCATTTATGTATTTACTACTTCTTTATGATCTGTCTTCTCAACATGTATCTAAGTGCCACGGGAGGGAGAGATCCAGATGCCTGTTCATGGCTACAAAATACTACAATATTCTTTTAATCTAACCTAATCTTCATAAATGAAACATGTAAAAGCTAGATTATAGAACGTAACAGCTCATACCTATTTTGCTCAATATCTCCTTACAACACTATTAAACACAGTGTTCAAATGCCAGAAAGCATAAGAAAACCACAAAATATTGAAAAATCAGCAAGTGAGTATTTTAGTCCATTTCAGGAGTGTTACAAACTTGTCTTCTTAAATTTATCATTTCTTCAAACTTATTTTAACTGCTTCCCTATAGAACAGCACTAGGCTCCCTGGATGGCTAAACGGTCTCCCTGCCTCCTTTGTTAAGTGTACTTGGCAACATTAAATGCATTAGAGCATATAATTTGCTTCACATACAGCTTTTTTTTTTTTTTAAGATTTTATTTTTTCCTTTTTCTCCCCAAAGCCCCCCGGTGCATAGTTGTATACTCTTCGTTGTGGGTCCTTCTAGTTGTGGCATGTGGGACGCTGCCTCAGCGTGGTTTGATGAGCAGTGCCATGTCCGTGCCCAGGATTTGAACCAACGAAACACTGGGCCGCCTGCAGCAGAGCGCGCGAACTTAACCACTTGGCCATGGGGCCAGCCCCCACATACAGCTTTTTTTAATAGCCAGTTTTTTTACATGTAATTAGAAAAGAGCTGAATGAGAAATTTCCCCAAAAACACTGCAAAAGAAAATCTCTAAAGATAACAACATAAGGGCCAGCCCAGTGGGATAGTGGTTAAGTTCACGCGCTCCACTTTGGCAGCCTGGGGTTAACGGGTTTGGATCCCAGGCACAGACCTACACATCACTCATTAAGCCATGCTGCAGTGGCATCCCACACACAAAATAAAGGAAGATTGGCACGGGTGTTAGCTCAGGGCCAACCTTCCTCACTAAAAAAAAAAAAAAAAGACAACAATATGAAGAAGTATTTTTAATTCAAATTATCTACACTTTTCTCTACGGAAATGTAGTCATAAAACACTGAAATCAGAGAATCATTTTCTCTTATTACTGTGATCTGCTTAATGTAAATTATAGATCAAAAGATCTTAGGTTTAATGAAATATGGTATTTTCTTAGGGGAAAAGTTCCTTATTGACCCTGCTCCCAACCTTAGTATACTAAAGATTTAAGATATCAATAAAGTTACCTGCTCAAGAAAACTATAAGACACTCAAATGAAGGAAATACATTGTTGCTGGATCTGTAAAACTCCAAGAATTCAAGCATACGTTATCTCTGACGAACCATTTAACACATAACATATCATATAATACACTACCTAATAATTAAAATAGGGCTTCTTTTCCTACATCTCTTTATGATATCCTTTGCCTTCTTTTATTGTTTTCTTTTCAGGTGTTTTCTCTTTCCTGATTTAAATTTTGCAGTCAAACAAAGCAGATATGGCTAGATATCCTGAAAACTCCAACTATCAAGAATAAAAGCAGGGGCTGGCCCGGAGGCGTGGTGGTTAAGTTCATGCACTCCGCTTCAGCAGCCTAGGGTTCGGATCCTGGATGTGGACCTACACACAGCTCATCAAGGCATGCTGAGGCGGTGTCCCACATACACAAATAGAGGAAGACTGGCACACATATTAACTCAGTAACAATCTTCCTCAAGCAGAAAAAGGGAGATTGGCAACAGATATTAGCTCAAGGACAGTCTTCCTTGAAAAAGAAAAAAAAGAATAAAAGTAGTGAGACGGATGTGGCTGGTGAATGCAACTGTAAACACTATCAGTGAGTTCTTACATGCCTATCTCTTTTCTGGACTGCTACTTTTATTGCTACCTCCTTAACCATCTATACTCCCCTCACAACCCTTTCTCCACAAAGGATGATATGCCACTAGCCAGATCTCAAGTCTTTGGAGCTGAGTATAGCAGTTGAGCCACCCTTAAATCACAACATATACACTCAAAATAACCTCAGCCTTCATCATCACCCCCAGCTCATCTATGTGCTCAGTAGGATGACTGTCAATCAGACCTAAAACTCAGGGGACATAGGAACGACAGAGGATTACTCAGGTTGCTGAATGTTTTACCTCTTCTTTCTTCGTACAGTCTAGCGCACTTGTCTAGCCCTCTCAGCCTCTGTCCCTGCTCCTTAGGGTCAGCTCACACCTAGGTTTATCACACATTTGGTCACTGTACCTTGGCCACCTGGCTTCTCTTCTAAAAAATACCTCTATAAGCAGGCCATTTCCCTTAGCCTAACCTCAAAGGAACTGTGAACTCTACTCCATGCTTGTCCAGCCACAATGACTTATCCATTGCCAAAATTAATTACTATCTTTTTTTCTTAATGCCTATACGCATTCTGTATATCTTATTCCAAATTTGAATTTCCTAACCCAGCCATCAGTTGAGCATAAATCATTGTATTTATGCTCCCGTCCCATTATAGGATAAGTTTGTCAAATATTGGGACCATGATTCATACTTCTTCCATACTCTAACACAGTTAGGGTATTTACCTTCAGTGCTAACTTAGAAACAGAATTGATCATGCAGTAGTAGTCTTTCTGCTAATGAATCAAATACTCTTATTACACGACTGGTGTGAACATATTAATTTACCCTATTACTTTACAGAAAACAATTCACAAAATTTCAAGGTTGAAAGGCACCTCAATATGATCATTTCTCCCTTAGAACATGGAAAAGTCTTGAGAGGTAATATGGTTAAGAGTAGAGACTTTCAGGAGCTGGCCCCATGGCCGAGTGGTTGAGTTCACACACTCGGCTTCAGTAGCCCAGGCTTTCGCCAGTTCGGATCCTGGATGCGGACCTAGTACTGCTCAACAAGCCATGCTGGGGCGGCGTTCCACATAGCAGAGCCAGAAGGACCTACAACTAGAATATACAACTATGCACTGGGTGACTTTGGGGAAAAGAAGAAAAGAAAAGAGTAGAGACTGTCAGAAATCAAGACGACCTTGGTTTGAATTCCAGTTCTGCCACTTTCTAGGAGTATGGATTTGGGTGATATATTCAACCTCTGTGCACCTCAGTTTCCTCATCTATGAAAAAAATAATATCCATTTCAGCAAAACTGCTATTAGGATCATATGAAATAAAGCAAAAAACTTAGCATAATGCCTTCGCAAGGTGGTATTCAATAACAATTCAACAAGCAGTGATTACTAGAGGTGGATACCTGGGCCAGCATGGTGGCATACTGGTTAAGATCTCATCCTTCACTTTGGTGGCCCAGGGTTCACCGGCTCGGATCCCAGGCACAGGCCTACATATTGCTCATCAAGCCATGCTGTGGCAGCATCCCACATACAACATAGAGGATGACTGGCACAGATGTTAGCTCAGGGACAACCTTCCTCAAGCAAAAACAGAAAGACTGGCAACTGATGTTAGCTCAGGGCCGATTTTCCTCACACACACAAAAAAGAAGTGGCTACCAGTAGATGAAGTACTTAATCTCCATTAGTCTGCTTCCCTAATTCTAAAATATGAAAAATACCTATCTTTTAGCTATTCTGGTTAGAGGAAAATGTATGTAAAAACACTCTGCATTGAGCTTGACACAGAGTAGGCCTTCATAAAGAGGAATGTTACTGTTATTAAACAGGGGCTATTTCACTATGTTACTCTCAGTAGCATCTAATATAGTTCTCTATAATCAAGTGTTACTTTATTAATGTCACATGTTTTTTAGCAATCTTTTATACAACAGCTTCCTTTAAACAACAATGAAATATTCATTAGCTGAAGAAATCCACTGCTTCTTCAACACAATTCTCAAGATAATTAGAGGACATGACTCAGTTGAATCTCACAGGAATCTCTCTCCAAACACCTTAACTAGACGCCATTTTCTAAACAACAAATTCTATAATTAGTGACCTAAATAAGTAAAATGGGCTGAAAAGATTTCAAGAATCAGCTCAGCTAAGTGACAGGATGATAAATGCAACCCACAGTAATTTTAGTACTCCTGACTGTATTAACTTCCTTGTGACATTGTCATTTATTTAGTTGTTCAGAGTTCTCTTTTCAAATATAATTCTTTGCTTTAAGTAATAGCCCCAAAACTTTCCAATGTCAAAGGTACTGTTTAAAAATGTCTGAATTCACAAACCTACAGGAGCTTACACAAAGAATGGTATGCTTCTTTGGAGGCTCCAGCAGTACAGAGATCAAACTCAAGGGCAACAAGCTGGGACCATTTGGCTGGAAAGTGATAGACAATAAAGATGAAATTAAATGAATTATTTTTTCCCTCTTCCCTCAGACTTTCCCCAACTCTGTCCCTTTACGTTTTGCTACTATTATTCATTGCTACATCTGTACCACAAACTGTGAAATATGACCACTAGAATGGACAACTATGATGACAAAAGTACTCCAGTTAATGCTATGTATCTTCATACACCAACTGCAGAGAATAGGTTCTAACTCAAACTTGTTCTGAATACATTAAATGAATGTACATGCTCAGTCATTTTAAGCCATTGATATTAATCATATATTTACTTATTTGATCCTGCCTCAACTTTTATAAGCTAGAAACCCAAACAAGGTTCTTAGAAATTTTTAAGTTAAGATAATGGGTAGGGCTCTAAATGAGAGCTAAAAATGTCTATGTTCCAATGCTCGGGCCTTTTAAGCAAGTGATATTAGTTACCTATTTACCATGACAAGCAAAAAAATCTATTATGATACGTGAGCAAAACTACATTTTATGTATTTGAAATTAACTGCCAAAAATGATGCTTTTCACTATCCAAATAGGACACTTTCTCTACTTGGAATTCTGTAATTAAAATACAACTTGCAGCAGTAGAGTGCAGCAGTTAAGAGCATGGGCTGCCTGTGTCTATATTCTAGCTCTGTCAATTACTATTTTGTTGCCTACAGCAAGTTTCTTCATTTCTCTGTGCCTAAAATTCCTTACCTATAAATGTGAATAACAACAGGATCTCCCTCATACTATTATTATGAGTTAACATATGGATAACACTAAGAATAATTCCAGGTGGATTAAATTATCTAAAGACCCAAAAGACTATAGACATGGGGCTGGCCCACTGGCGTAGTGGTTAAGTTCGCATGCTCCATTTTTGGGGAACAGGGTTCACAGGTTCGGATACCAGGAGTGGACCTAGCAACACTTGCCAAGCTACACTGTGGAGGCATCCCAAATAAAACAGAGGAAGATTGGCACAGACGGTAGCTCAGCAAAATTATTCCTCAAGCAAAAAGAGGAGGACTGGCAGAGTGACATCAGCATCGTGGCAGAGTAAGCTCTTCCTACAAACTCTCCCCTCTAAGATACAACAATAAGGACATTCACATTCCAACCGAGGACATCCACATAACACAAAAGACATCTGAGAGAACCAAACAGCTAAACACTGGAAGGTGGAGGTGTGGGAGCATCTCCCTGAGGAAGTGGAACGAGGTAAAAGAAATGTTTTCCTCCTGAACTGCAGTGACCCAGGGACTGTGCGTGGATCCAAGAAGAAAGGAGGATGGGGGCAGGCCTCGGAGGAACACTATCGGTCTCCATGGAGCCTCGCAGGCACCACATAGAGGCAACTAGCTGTCACAGGAGAGTATTCATCAAGCTAACACCCCAGGAGAGCAGATAGAGCGGGCAGAGGGGGAAGCTCCCAAGATCGTGCAGGAGAAAGAAAGCACCCCTCTACCCTGCCCCTCACACCAGGTTCAGCAACGTGGAGCTGAGCCACGGATCACATGGGCTCAGAATAGGAAGCTCTTGACTACCCATGCAGTGGTGGCAGGTAGAAGTAGGAATCAAATAACACCACAACGAGGAAGAACAAATCCACGCTATCTAGCAGTGTGAAAAAATATATTAAATCTGCAGACCAGAAGGAAAATGACAAGTACCCAGAAATCAACCCTGAAGGCACAGAAATCTATACTCCAAATGAGAGAAAGTTCAAAATAGCTCTCATAAAACAACTCAATGAGTTACAAGGAAATGCAGATAGACTAAATAAATTCAGGATCTACTTGACAACAGAGATTGAAACTATAAAGAAGAACCAATCAAAACTCCTGGAGATGAAAACGCAATGGATGAGATAAAGAAGAACACAGATTCCCTGAACAATAGAGCTCATAATATGGAGAAACAAATCGGCAATATTTGAGGACAGAAATACAGAAATGCTTCAGATGGAGGAGGAGAGAGAACTGAAACTAAAAAGAAATGAAGAAATTCTCCAAGAAATATCCAACTCAATTAGGAAATGCAACATGAGGAAAATGGGTATTCCAGAGGGAGAAGAGGAGGAGAATGGCGCAGAAAGCTTGTTCAAACAAATAACAGCAGAGAACTTCCCAAACCTGGGGAAGGAGCTGGAAATGTAGGTGAAAGAAGTCAAGAGATTGCCTAATGACATCAATGTAAAAATACTTACTGCAAGGGATATAGTAGTGAAGCTGGCAAAAAACAATGACAAAGAAAGAATACTAAGGATAGCAAAGCAGAAGAAAATAACTTACAAAGGAACCCCTATCGAGCTTTTAGCAGATTTCTCAGCAGAAACTTTACAGGCTAGGAGAAAGTGGAACGATAGATTCAAATCTCTGAAAGACAAAAATTTTCAGCCAAGAATATTCTTACCAAGCAAAAATAACCTTGAGATATGATGCAGAAATAAAACCTCTCCCAGACAAACAAAAGCTAAGGGAGTTCATGATCACAATATCACCCTATGAGAAATCCTCAAGAAGGCCCTCATACCTGAAAAAAGAAAGAAAGAAAGAAAGAAAGGGGTCACAAAGTACTGGGAAAGTAGGCAAACAGGTAGACAAAATCAGAAAATTGTAGCTATCAATCAGAACAGGTTAGCAAACACTCAAGTATAATATTAAAGATATAGGGAAGGAAAACATCAAAAATAAATATAATCTTGTCATCTGAACCACAAACTCACAACACAACATGGGTTAAGATATGACAAACACAACTTGGGATAGGAAAAGGAAAGGGATGGAACTGGCTTAGTCTAAGGAATTGAGAGGTTATCAGAAAACGGACTATCTCATCTACAAGGAGAAAACTCAGAAGACCAGCATTGAAAACTACTCAACCAAATTGGAAGTCCAAAATACACATGACGAGAAACAAGGGAAGTGCAGAACTGGAAAACAAGCAATACAAAGGCAGGATTAAGCCCTCATATACCAACAATCACTCTACATGTAAATGCTGAATTCTCCAATAAAAAGACACAGAGGGGTGGGATGGATTAAAAAACAAGACCCAACAATATGCTGCCTCCAGAAAACAAATCTCAGCTCCAATGACAAACACAGGCTCAGAGCGAAGGGATGGAAGGTGATACTCCAAGCTAATGGCAAACAAAATAAAGCAGGTGTTGCCATACTTACATCAAAGTAGACTTTAAGATAAGACGGGCAAATAAAGACAAAGAAGGGCAGTATATAATGATAAAAGGGACACTCCACTAAGACATAACACTTCTAAATATCCTTGCAATCAACACAGGAGCTCAAAAGAACATAAAGCAACTATTAACAAACCTCAAAGGAGATATTACCAACAACACAACAATAGTAGGGAGACCCTCAACACTCTACTCACATCAATGGATAGATGATTCAGACAGAAACTCAACAAGGAAACAGTGGAATTAAATGAAAAACTAGACCAGAAGGACTTAACAGATATATATAGAACACTCCATCCAAAAACAGCAGATTACACATTCTTCTCAAGTGCGCATGGAACATTCTCAAGGATAGACCATATGTTGGGAAACAAGGCAAACCTCAATAAATTTAAGAAGACAGAAATAACAACAAGCACCTTTTCCAACGAAATGCTATGAAACTAGAAATTAACCACAAGAAAAAAGCTGAGAAAGGGACAATGATATGGAGACTAAACAACATACTACTGAACAACCAATGGATCACTGAAGAAATTAAGAGAGAAATCAAAAAATATCTGGAGACAAATGAAAATGAAAACGAACCATACTAACTCATATTGTAGGCAGCAAAAGCAGTCGTAAGAGGGAATTCATCACAATACAGGCTCACCTTAACAAACAAGAAAAATCACAAATAAGCAATCTCAAACTACACCTAACAGAATTAGAAAAAAGAAGAACAAAGCCCAAAGTCAGCAGGAGCAGCAAGGTAATAAAAATTAGAGAGAAATAAATGCAATTGAAACAAAAAAGACAGTAGAAAGGATCAATGAAACAAAGAGCTGAATCTTTGAGAAGACAAACAAAATTGACAAACCCTTAGCCAGACTTACAAGGAAAAAAAGAGAGAGAGCTGAAATACATAGAATTAGAAATGAGAGAGAGGAGAAATTACAATGGATACCACAAAAATACAAATGATTATAAGAGAATACCATGAAAAACTAAATGCCAACGAACTGGACAATCTAGAAGAAAAGGATAAATTCTTGGACTCTTACAACCTCCCAACGTTGAATCAATAAGAAATAGATAATCTGAATAGACCAATCACAAGGAACGAGATTGAAACAGTACTCAAAAACCTCCCAAAAAATAAAAGTCCGGGGCTAGACAGCTTCCCTGGTGAATTCTACTAAACATTCAAAGAAGATTTAATACCTATCCTTCTCAAACTATTCCAAAAAATTAGAGAAGACAGTATACTTCCTAACACATTCTATGAGGCCTACACCACCCTCATACCAAAGCCTGACAAGGACAACAGAAAAACGGAAAACTACAGGCCAATATCACTGATGAACACAGATGCAAAAATCCTCAACAAAATACTGGCAACCCAAATACAGCAATACATCAAAAAGATCATACATCATAATCAAGTCAAATTTACACCAGGGACAGGAATGGTTCAACACCAGCAAATCAATCAATGTGATACATCACATTAACAAAACAAGGAATAAAAACCACATGATAATCTCAACAGACTCAGAGAAAGCATCTGACAGGATCTAACATCCATTTATGATAAAAACTCATAACAAAATGGGGATGGGGCCAGCCCAGTGGTGCAGCAGTTAAGTTTGTACATTCCACTTCGACGGCTGCGGTTCACCAGTTTGGATCCTGGGTGCAGACATGGCACCACTTGGCAAGCCATGCTGTGGCAGGTGTCCCACACAGAAAGTAGAGGAAGATGGGCACAGACGTTAGGTCAGGGCCAGTCCTCCTCAGCAAAAAGAGGAGGATTCACGGCAGATGTTAGCTCAGGGCTAATCTTCCTAAAAATAAAAAAGAAAGAAAAGAAAAAAAACGGGGATAGAAGGAAAATAGTTCAACATAATAAAAACCATATATGACAAACCCACGCCAACATGATACTCAATGGGGAAAAACTGAAAGTCATCCCTCTGAGAACAAGAACAAAACAAGCATGGCCACTCTCACCACTCTTATTCAACATAGTACTGGAGGTTTTGGCCAGAGCAATTAGGCAAGAAAAGGGAATAAAAGGAATCCAAATAGGAAATGAAGAAGTGAAACTCTTGTTATTTGCAGGCATCATGATTTTATATATAGAAAACCATAAAGAATCCATCGGAAAACTATTAGAAATAATCAACAACTACAGTAAAGTTGCAGGATACAAAATCAACTTGCAAAAATCAGTTGCATTTCTACACTCCAATAACAAACTAACAGAAAGTATTCAAGAATACAATCCCACTTACAATTGCAACAAAAAGAATAAAGTATCTAGGAATAAATTTAACCAAGGAGGTGAAAGATCTATACAATAAAAACTATAAGACATTACTGAAAAAAATCGACGATGACATAAAGAAATGGAAAGATATTCCATGCACATGGATTGGAAGAATAAACACAGTTAAAATGTCCACACTACCCAAAGCAATCTACAGATTCAAGGCAATCCCCTTCAGAATCCCAATGACATTCTTCACAGAAATACAACAAAGCATTCTAAAACTCATACGGGGCAATCAAAGACCCTGAATAACTAAAGAAATCCTGAGAAAAAAGAATGAAGCTGGAAGCATCACAACCCCTGACTTCAAAATATACTACAACACTATAGTAATCGAAACAGCATGGCTACAAAGCTATAGTAATCAAAATAGCATGGTACTGGTACAAAAACAGGCACACAGATCAATGGAATAGAATTTGAAAGCCCAGAAATAAAACCACACATCTATGGACAGCTAATCTTCAATAAAGGTGCTAAGAACAAACAACGGACAAAGGAAAGTCTCTTTAATAAATGGTACTGGGAAAACCGGACAGCTACATGCCAAAGAATGAAAGTAGACCAGTATCTTTCACTATACGCAAAAATAAACTCAAAATGGATCAAAGACTTGAAGGTAAGCCCTGAAACCATAAAACTTCTGGAAGAAAATATAGGTAGTACACTCTTTGACATCAGTCTTAAAAGGATCTTTTTGTATACTATGTCTACTCGGACAAGGCAAACAAAAGAAAAAAATTAACAAGTGGCACTTCATCAGACTAAAGAGCTTCTGCAAGACAAAGGAAACCAGGATCAAAACAAAAAGACAACCCACTAATTAGGAGAAAATATTTCCAAATCATATATCTGACAAGGGGTTAATCTCCATAACGTATAAAGAACTCACACAACAGAACAACAAAAAAACCACCCGATCAAAAAATGGGCAGAGGAATATTAACAGACATTTCTCCAAAGAAGATATACAGACGGCCAACAGGCACATGAAAAGTTGCTCAACATCACTAATCATCAGGGAAATGCAAATCAAAACTACACTGAGATATCACCTAACATCCATTAAAATGGCTATAATCACCAAGACAAAAAATAATAAATGCTGGAGAGGCTATGAATAAAACAGAACCCTCATAGACTGCTGATGGGAATGGAAACTGGTGCAGCCAGTATGGAAAACAGTATGGAGATTTCTCAAAAAATTAAAAATAGAAATACCATATGACCCAGCTATCCCACTACTGGGTATTTATCTAAAGACCCTGAAATCAACAACTGAAGGAGACTTATGCACCCCTATGTTCACTGCAGCAGTATTCACAATATCCAAGACCTGGAAGCAACCTAAGTGCCCATCAACTGATGACTAGATAAAGATGATGTATATATATACAATGGAATACTATTCAGCCATAAAAAAAGACAAAATCGTCCCATTCGCAACATGGATGGACCTTGAGGGTACTATGTTAAGTGAAATAAGCCAGACAAAGAAAGACAACCATCAGATGATTTCACTCATATGTGGAAGATAAACACACAGACAAAGAGAACAGTTCAGTGCTTACCAGGGAGAAGGGGTGGGAGGTGCACAAAGGGTGAAGGGGAGCACTTACAGAGTGATGGACAAAGAATAATGTACAACTGAAATTTCACAATTTTGTAAACCATTATGACCACAATAAAAAAAAAAAGAAAAGAAAAAAAGGAGGATTGGCAACAGATGTTAGCTCAGGGTTGATCTTCCTGACACACAAAAAACAACTATAGACATACCTATTATGAGATAGAACTTTTGGTAATTGTGGACATGGTGAAGGCTTTTCTAAGATAGCAGAAAACCCACATGTCATACAGGAAAAGATAAGCAATTCCACTTGCATAAGATCATTTATATTATATAAATATCACCTTCAATTCAATAAGAAAAAAGAAACCATTAGAAAAATTAATCTGATATAACAGCTAATTCAGAGAAATACAACTGGCCAATAAACATACAAAAAAAAGCTCAGCATCACTAATAATTAAAGCACTGCAAATGAAGCAAAATAACACAATTTTGCTTGGCAAAAATTGAAATGGTTGAGATTATACTGTATTTGTATAAGAAAATGGAAATTCTGATCTACTATTGGTGAAAACGGAAACTGATACAATCTTTCAGGGGGCAAATTTGGAAGTTCCGATCAAAATTTTAAATGTGCAAACTCTGATCAAATGATTTTACTTCTAGAACTATCGTGCATGAAAAAAATCACAAAATTTGTCTATGATAGACATGATTGCATCTCTGTTTAAAAAACAAACTCTACTTGGGGCCGGCCCGGTGGCGCAGCGGTTAAGTTCGCACGTTCCGCTTCTCAGCGGCCCGGCGTTCGCTGGTTCGGATCCCGGGTGCGGACATGGCACTGCTTGGCAGCCATGCTGTGGTAGGCGTCCCACGTATAAACTAGAGGAAGATGGGCACGGATGTTAGCTCAGAGCCAGGCTTCCTCAGCAAAAAGAGGAGGACTGGCAGTAGTTAGCTGAGGGCTAATCTTCCTCCAAAAAAAACAAACAAACAAAAAAAAAAAAACAAACTCTACTCATCACAGATGTTTATTTATGAAAGATTATGCACCAAACTGTTAACAGTGGTTACATCTAGGGAATGGGATTAGAGAAAAAGTAGAGGGAATGGGTCTTTTTATTTTCTATACTTCATTATCATTTTAAAATCTTTTTTACAATGATCTTGTATTACAACCCTAGGATTCTAAAAAGTAGATTTTTTAAAGAAATAAAATCAAAGTCTAAAGCAAAAACTTTAAATCTTTTTAAATACAAAGCAAAGTCAATACAAGTTTATCTTAATACTTCCCACAGTCATCATTGGTCCTGTTTCCCAAATTCCTTTTCTAGATACTTAGAAAGATCAAATTCCCTAGAGGTTGGGGAAACCATGAGACTAAACAGAGAGTTGTAAGTGGAAGCGATGTGGAATCTCTCCCAGGCAGAGCATATAACTGCCATGAAATATCTTCTTATACTTTCTTTTGCCTCTAGCACAGCAACCAGCAACTTTCAATATGGTGGCACTCCATCAACCAGATTCCTGAATGATGAGCAGAGTACCGCTGCCAGTCTACAATGGACATACAGTATGAGCAAGAAATAACCACTGCTATTTTAGAATAACCTAGCCTATCCGTAAATCATATGTATGACACACTTCCATAAATCATGCCTTAACACACTGGCTTTTAATTGAAAACAATTAGAATTTAACCTATTTTCAGTTAATGAATTTAATCTATTTTCATTAACAAGGTGTTGTGAAAATAAAGCCTATTAGCTGTTTAGCAAATAAATCTAAGCTGACTTAGGACAAATCTAAGACTACTGTCTTGCTCTTAAAAGACAAATTAGTAGCAAGGATCAAACTGAATTTCTCATAAATCTAAGAAAAGGAACAAAACAATGATTCCTAGAGAAGAGCTGGATAAATGGAAAACGTTGGTGCTAAAGGCTAAACTACATTTACAGATTAACATTCTTGATAACATTTCATCAAGCTAACACGCTGGTTAAGCCAAAGGAAAAACATAATTAAATATTCCAGAAAAGCTATCTCCCACAAAAAATTTTGTTTCAATAAGTAACATGATAAATTCATCTCTTGCTATCATTTGACTACTTTTAATCTTGCCCTCCTCATAACCACAATATGGCCCTTTGTGTAGTATCTAAATATAAAAAGTTACTCTTCACACTACACTGGCCTCAAGGGGTTCTAATCACTAACAACAGATGAAAACAATAAAAACTTATCCCCAATGAAATACATCATCATCACTCTTCTGATCTAACAGTGGCTCATTTACAAAACTGAAGCTTTGACTCTTCAATGAAAATTTTTATTATCCATTGACATTTGAATGTTACACATAAAACCAAAACCTAAAACATCTGTTGTCATTTACAGCAAAGTAAGAGACTATAACTAAGATATAGTTCAGTCTGGGCAATTATTTCTGAATGATTAGAATGCTAGTAAGATTTTCAGATGCCTAAAATATTCCAAGCACTTTATACCTTCAGGCTAACATTGTATATATTATACTAATGCTTTGCTTTGGACTTACAGAGGCCTGAGCTTGAATCCCAGGTCTCCCACTTACTCATTTACACATCTGTAATATAAGGAAAAATAATAGTACTGATCAGTCTGTTCAGAGGATATTTAGAGAACACAGTAAATATGTAAGGCACTTAGATATATTCCAGGCTCAAGAAATTTTCCTGTGTCTCCTCCTTTATCACCCCAATACATAGATTTACTAATTATAGCCATTGTCAAATTATATTAAGTATCTTAAATCTAACCTCTTCTAAAACTTGTGATTTTCTGAATTTTTACCTCTTTGTTAAGTTAAAAGCACAATGAGGGCCAGCCCCATGGCCAAATGGTTAAGTTCCTGTGCTCCACTTCAGCGGCCCAGGGTTTTGCTGGTTCGGATCCTGGGCATGGACATCAGGCCACGCTGAGGCAGCATGCCACATGCCACAACTAGAAGGACCCACAACTAAAATATACAACTATGTACTGGGGGGATTCAGGGAGAAAAAGCAGAAAAAAAAAAAAAAAAAAGAAGACTGGCAACAGGTGTTAGCTCAGGTGCCAATCTTTAAAAAAAAATAAGGGGCCAGCCCCATGGCTGAGTGGTGAAGTTCACACTCTCTGCTTCAGTGGCCCAGGGTTTTGCCAGTTCGAATCCTGGGCACGGACATGGCACCTCTCATCAAGCCATGCTGAGATGGCATCGACATGTGACAACTAGAAGGACCCACAACCAAAAATATACAACTATGTACTAGGGGGCTTTGGAGAGAAAAAGGAAAAATAAAATCTTTAAAAAAATAATAAATAAATATAACCACTATGTGCACCCCACTTCTTCGGTGCCCTTTCTTCCTTCGGGAAGAAAGGCCCCGGGCCATGGTTCCTCATAAAGCTTTGTTTAATTTTCTCTTGAGATTCTGTCTCATGTGAATTTAATTCTTTCTCCGGCGAGACGAACCCACATTTGGGAAGAGGAAATCTCTTCCTCCCCTACAGTTTTGGCGTAGTCGGCAGGATGAAATTTCACTGGCTGGACACTGCTTGCTCCTGGACTGCTGCGGCTGAGAGATCCTGGACCCCTGACAAGAGCCCGCAAGAGGTAAGAGTTATTACCACGTCAGTCTCCTGGATCTCTGCCTGCAGGTTCCAATGGAAGCAAGAGTGGCTGGATTGGGATACCTTCCTCTGGCACCTGACCACTCTCTGAACTGCGGGAAAGTCCCAATCGGGACTCCAGTTCAAGAGAGATTCATAAAAAGGACTCTGACGCTTACTCTGGAATACAGTTTTCTGATAAACTTTCAGATCGTAGAACTGAACTCTGGGTAAGAAATTACAGAAATCTAATGGAGAAACTGATGACTTCATAAAACTGCTAACAGAAGATTAAGATCAAGAACTGATTATACAGAACTGAATGAACTGAGGATGATTATAATTTTTATGACTTTTATTTGAAATATTGCTGATTTTTGATGTTTTGTTTTCTCAGATTCAAGGAAATCTTTTTCTCTTGTTCTTGTGCTAACTATGACTTAGCAATTTGGTGAAATTATACCTTTGTGAGCAAACTGAAACATTTATCTTTTTCTCCCTACCTGATCCCTCCAGAATTTGGAAACTCTTTGTGAGTATGGTTATTTCATGGCAATATAGTGACAAATAAAAATGGCAAGCAATAGGATATATTGGAGAATATGAAGAAACCATTTGGTATAAACCTAATTCAGCCTGACCTTGTCTTTCCAAAAGGGCCTGACTGTGGCCGTTGAGCATGCATTGTATATCTGCTTTAGATTTTCGCTATGGCAAGAACAAAGGCCCTTGAGGTAAAGGTGCAACTTCCCTGCCCCTCCCAGCGTTGGCGTCTCCTTAAGGATTAAGCATCTTTTCTTAGGCTAGGAACTGATTGCTGCACTCACCTGTGACCGCCCAGCTCGAGACAATAGACTTGCCTCCTGCTACGCCCATCAAGATAGCAGACCCACTACCTGCTGTGTCCATCAAGCGCTGTGGCGACAGGGCAATCTTGTGCCTATTGGGGGAGGGACTTTTCAATCACATGTGAAACACCCTGTTTGGGGGTATATAACCACTATGTGCACCCCACTTCTTCGGTGCCCTTTCTTCCTTTGGGAAGAAAGGCCCCGGGCCATGGTCCTCAGATTTCAGCTCAGAATAAACTAAACCAAATTTAAAATAATAATAATAATAATAATAATAAATAAAAATAAATAAATAAAAGCACAATGAAAGTTGAGCAAGACAGAGATCAGCAGATGCAGTCATAAGTGTAGGATATTTTAAATGATTATGACTTTTATTCTGATTGAGATGGAGAGGCACAGAAGAGTTTTAAGCCGAGAAATGTCATTATCTGACTTACGTGTGAAAAGGGTGACGCAGGATACTATATTGACAAGTGACTGTAATAGGGCAAATGTGTTAGAGAAAACAGAGGCTACTGAAAAATTACAAGTGAGAGAAGATGGTAGCTTTTAGATTAATGTGGCAGCAGCGGAGGTGATAAGAAGTAGTCAAACTCTAAATACATGTATTTTGAAGGTAGAGCCAAGAGTTTTTGCTATCAGACTGGATGAAAGTGTGAAAAAAAGAAAGAAAAGAGACAAAGCTATCTTCAATTTTTGGCCTGAACAACTGGAATAATAGAATTGCCATTTTTGCTGTGTTGGGTAAGACTATGGGAGGAGCAGGACTACAGAAGTTCAGGAGTTTAGTTTTGGGCATATTAAGTTTGAGATGACTATCAGACATCTAAGTAGAGATGCTGAATACACAGCTACACACAACGGAATTTCAAGGAAAGACGTTTGGGATGGAAATAAATTTGAAACTTGTCAGCACCTAGTTGCTATTTTTAAAGCCATGAGATTGGATGAAATCACCAAAGGAGGGAGAGTAGACAGAGAAAAGAAAAGGTCCAAGAACTGAGTCCTGGGACAACATACCATTTAGAGGTGAGGGACATAAGGAAGAACTATCAAAGGAGATAAGGAGGTAGGAGGAAAACCAAGAGTGTGGCATCTGAGAAGATAAATGAAGAAAGTGTTTCAAGGAGGAAAAAATGATCAAATTTGGTCATGCTACTAATAGTCAAGATGAGAACTCAGAAATAAATCCAAACACAAGGACATATGCACACAAGTATTCAATATGGCACTGTTTTTATTAAGAGAAGAAAACTGAAACAAGCTAAACATCTCCCAACAAAAATTAATAACAAACAATGCTCAATGGAATATTACACAGCTACTGCTTATGACATATTACTCCATGTTAAAAAGTTTGAAACAGGGGCCAGCCCCATGGCATAGTGGTTAACTTCGGTGTGTTCCACTTCAGGGGCCCAGGTTTGCTGGTTCAGATCCCAGGCACAAACCTACACCACTTGTCAGCCATGCTGTGGCGATGACCCATATACAAAACAGAAGACTGGCAGAGATGTTAGCTCAGGGCTAATCTTTCTCAAGCAATAAAAGAGGAAGATAAGATTGGCAATAGATGTTAGCTCACGGCAAACCTTCCTCAGCAAAAAGAAAAAGGTGGGGTGCCCACCTGCTCTGCTTTGGCAGCCCAGGTTCACGGGTTCAGATCCCAGGTACGGACATACTCCACTCACCAGCCATGCTGTGGAGGCATACCACATAGAAAGTAGAGGAAGACTGGCACAGATGTTAGCAGAGGGCTAATCTTCCTCAAGAAAAAAAAAAAAAGAGGAAGACTGGCAATGGATGTTAGCTCAGGGCAAATTTTCCTCACCAAAAGAAAAAAAAACTTGAGATAGAATAGATATTATATAATCACATCCATACAAAAATATATAAACCTTTTTTAAAAAATTACAAAATAACACCAAAACAAAATATAGTGTTGGAGTCATGGGATTACTAATATTTTTTCTCTAATGTAAAAAAAATGCAAGTATTTCTTCATTTAAATGAAAGAAAAGAACTAGAGAGTTTACATTATTGGTCAGAAATATATTATTAGTATGGGGATATGCATATCCCTTCACACTCATGTCATTTATTAGGTCACATTTTGCTCTAAATCACCCTATTTTGCACTTAAATTGCTGAGAACAAATGAAGGAATATTATCACGCACACTTTTGACACTGAGATAAGGGAAAACTACTTTCTTGAAAGATAAACAGGAAGACCTTCTGGCTTTAACAAACAGAAATTTCTCACCCTCCATCTGCATCTAACCTTCCAAATACAGACATAGAACTGAGAAAATAGATATGTGTGTACAGGATCTTTCTACTCCCCTAAATACCCAACTCCATCTAAAACTATTATGGCCAATACCTCTGGCACAATACGTTCTCATGTTCCATAATTCTTCTGTCAAGTCCACAGTGAACACATTGAAGGTGAGAATGATTATACAAATTTTGTATTATATCTTGATAACTTGAGTAAAGAATTTTAGCTTTACTTAATGTGCTCAAGGCAAGGTCAATGGATAGTGTTGCAAACTGGGACTCTAGGCACATATATAAACTTTTACATTAGTTCTTTTGGAAATAATTCTCCTTACATCTTGTTGCAATGTAATGTGACATACAATATAGACTCTTACAGGCACTAGCCATAGTAGACAAACTGTACCTTAAATCTACTGGTTACTTATATACAATAAGGGAAAAAAAGAATTTCTTTATTAGATGTCATAGTTCAAAGAAACAAGATAACAGACCCACAATTTGAAGGAGATGAAGGACTTCCTTTTGCATAAATACAATGCATATAAAAATATACTTTGAATATATCCTGAGAAAAATATATACGAAGAGTCAATGAGAATATATTCAAGTTTTAAAACATATTCAAACCTTTTTCCCCCCCTATAAAAATATATACCTTTTTTTTTTTTGAGGAAGATTAGCCCTGAGCTAACATCCGCTGCCAGTCCTCCTCTCTTTGCTGAGGAAGACTGGCCCTGAGCTAACGTCTGTGCCCATTTTCCTCTACTTTATATGTGGGACGCGTGCCACAGCATGGCTTGCCAAGCAGTGCCATGTCTGCACCCGGGATCCGAACCAGAGAACCTGGGGCCACCAAAGCAGAATGTGCGCACTTAACTGCTGTGCTACCAGGCCAGCCCAAAAAACATATACACTTTAAAATGTAGTTCTGGTTACAATATATCAGCATTAAAAAAAAGCAGGTTACAGAGTTACACACATGTACATGTATATATATGTACATATATGTGTGTATATATATATAGAATCACTTTAAAATGTGTGCATGGGGCCGGCCCAGTAGCATAGTGGTTAAGTTTGCAGGCTCTGCTTCAGTGGCCTGGGATTTGCAGATTCAGATCCCAGGCATGGACCTACACATCACTCATCAAGCCATGCTGTGGCGGCATCCCACAGACAAAAAATAGAGGAAGACTGGCACAGATACTAGCTCAGGGCCAATCTTCCTCACAAAAAAATTAAAAAGTGTGCATGAAAAGGTGTTTAAAAGAAAATCAAGGTATTAAAAGGTCCCTATAACCAGATAAGCATGATGATTTTTTTAATTTTCCTTCTTGTTTATACTTTTAGGAAATAAGCATGTACATTTTTTCATGAACTTTTATTTTATTTTTATTTTTTTAAAGATTTTATTTTTTCCTTTTTTCTCCCCAAAGCCCCCGGTACGTAGTTGTGTATTCTTCGTTGTGGGTTCCTCTAGTTGTGGCATGTGGGACGCTGCCTCAGCGTGGTCTGACGAGCAGTGCCATGTCCCCGCCCAGGATTCGAACCGACGAAACACTGGGCCGCCTGCAGCGGAGCGCGCGAACTTAACCACTCGGCCACGGGGCCAGCCCCCATAAACTTTTATTTTAAAACAGTTTTTGTTTTACAGAAAAACTGCAAAGCTAGTACAGATGGTTTCCTGTATAATCCTCACCAGTTTTCCCTATTATTAACATCTTACATTACTATGGTACATTTGTTACAACTAAGGAACCAACATTGGAACATTGCTATTAACCAAACTCCACGCTTTATTCAGATTTCACTAGTTTTCCCCTAATGTCATTTTCCTGTTCCAGGATCCCATCTAGAATATATTTAGTCACCATGTCCCTTTAGGCTTCTTTGGGATACGACAGTTTCTCAGACTTTCCTTGTCTCTGATAACCTTGACAGTTTTGAGGAATACTGGTCAGGTATTTTGTAGAATGTTTCTCATTTTGAGACTGTCTGATGTTCTTCTCCTGATTAGTCAGACTAGGGTTGTGGGTTTTGCAGAGGAAAACCACAGAGGTGAAGTGTCATTCCCTCATATCATATCAATAATATTATCGGGGCCAGCCTGGTGGCGCAGTGGTTAAGTGTGCATGTTCCGCTTCGGCGGACCAGGCTTTGCCAGTTCGGATCCCGGGTGTGGACATGGCACCTCCTGACAAGCCATGCTTTGGTAGGCATCCCACATGTAACGTAGACGAAGATGGGCACAGATGTTAGCTCAGGGTCAGTCTTCCTCAGCAAAAAGAGGAGGACTGGCAGCGGATGTTAGCTCAGGGCTGGTCCCCCTCAGGAAAAACAAAGAGACAATACCTAGAGGACTTGTTAAAACACTCGTTGCTGGGTCCCACTCCCAGAGGTTTTGTTTCAAAGGCCTGGAGTGGGGCCCAATAATTTGCATTTCTAACAATTTCCAAGGTGATACTGCCGCTAATCCAGGGACCACCCTTTGCACATTACTGGCCAATACCAAATAAACCAGTACTTTTCAAAAACTTTCATAAAATCCCCAGAGTTATGAAAGCTGTTTCCAAGAATAGCTTCCATGACCAATATGTTGGTTCAACCAATATCATTCAACAGACATTTATTATGGCTGTGGTCTCAAAAGTGTAGAATTCAAACCAGCATTATCAGCAACTCCTGGAAATTTAAATGCAAATTTTCAAGCTCCGCCCTAGACCTACTCAGAAATTCAATGGGTGGGGCCAGCAATTTGTGTTTCAACAAGCCCTCCAGGTGATTCTGATGCATCTTAAAGTTTGAGAACCACTGGAATATAGCACACTCCCTTGACCTCTGCTAAGAAGAGGGTCTATATAAACTACCTTCTTTCAAATGTTTATAAATGTGACTGGGGAAATAAAACAGATTAAAAAAACAACTCTTCCAGGGATACATCAAGTACTAAATGAGTAGTATGGCGTTAAATTCCTCCAAAATTTAATGAAAGAACAGTATTAGGGACTTAGGGAAAACTCAACAAAGAATGTAAAAACAGAGTTGTGACTTGGTTGATGTTCCTATGTGAGAAAATATTCTAAAACAGTTTTACATACATGAAAGAGCTAATTAAAATAGCTCACACAAGAAAGCTGACATATTTAAATAAGTATTAATAAAACTTCTTTTGCTATCATTTACCTCTTTGTAACAAACATTTCTTAAATGTTTGTTTGCTACGATAGGACTTTTACTTGCTTGGGCATCAATAATATTTATATTATTACACATACAGTTCACTATATCTTTCGTTTGCTATATTTTTCTATATCCACTACATCTCTGTACATATCTATGCCTTTTATTTGCTTTATCTTCACATATAATCACAAGCTGATTGAAAGGAAAAGAAACACTCTACTCATTTTTCATACATACTTCCATTCTAATCTGCCAAATAATGAACACTCCAAATAAACTTACATACGACTAAAATGTATAATGGCAAAAAACTAATATAGAAGACTATGTCAAAGACAGGCCTTATCAGTATCATGACTAATTAAAGAAAATGCTTACTCATGTAAAACCAAGAAAATAAATCAGAAAAGACTCATTGCGGTACTTCACCTTATCTAATACAGATTACTTGATAGGAAGGAGGGAAGGGAGAGAGGCCTTCAAACGTAGCACTACATGCTTTTAGAGTATCTTCAAACTTAAGCAAACAGACTGCTATATATATATCGGTTGATATACTAGAACCTCATGGTAACCACAAACCAAAAACCTACAACAGATACACAAAAAGTAAAGAGAAAGAAACCCAAACATAACACTAAAGAAAACCATCAAACCACAAGGAAAGAGACCAAGAGAACAAAGGAACAGAGAAGAACTAGAAAAACAATCAGAAAACAACTAACAAAATGGCAACAAGTACATAACTATCAATAATTTCTTTAAATGTAAATGGACTAAATGCTCCAATTAATGGACATAGGGTGGCTGAATGGATAAAAAACAAAAAA
Organism: Equus asinus; assembly: GCF_041296235.1. Taxonomy (NCBI): domain Eukaryota; kingdom Metazoa; phylum Chordata; class Mammalia; order Perissodactyla; family Equidae; genus Equus; species Equus asinus. The sequence goes on along the minus strand of NC_091793.1, from coordinate 137,299,090 downwards.
CAAGACATCTATATGTAGGAAAACAAGAGACTCACTTCAGATCTAAAGACACACATAGACTGAAAGTGAAGGGATGGAAAAAGATATTCCATGCAAATGGAAACAAAAGAAAAAAAACTGGGGTAGCAATACTCATATCAGTTTAAAACAAAGACTATCACAAAAGACAAAAAAGGGCATTACATAATGATAAAATGGTCAACCCAAAAGATATGACATTCATAAATATTTATGCACCCCACACAGGAGCACTTAAATACATAAAGCAAATATTAGCAGGCACAATGGGAAAAGTTGATGGTAATACAATAATAACAGGGAACTTTAATACCCCACTTATACCAATGGAGAGATCATCCAGACAAAAAATCAATATGGAAACATTTGCCTTAAAATAACACATTAGACAAGATGGACTTAATATATATAGAACATCCCATCCAAAAACTGCAGAATACACTCTCTTTTCAAGTGCACATGCAACATTCTCTAGGACAGATCACATATTAAGGTACAAAACAAGTCTCAATAAACTTAAGAAGACTGAAATCATATCACGCATCTTTTCCAACAACAACAGCATAAAACTAAACATCAATTATAAGAAGAAAACTGGAAGAAATACAAACACGTGTAGACTAAACAACATCTCTCTAAACAACCAATGGGTCAATGAAGAAAATAAAAAAATGCCTTGAGACAAATGAAAATGGAAACACAACTTTCCAAAATCTGTGGGATGCAGCAAAAGCAGTTCTAAGAGGGAAGTTCATAGCAGTATACACCTACCTCAAGAAACAAGAAAAATCTCAAACAACCTAATTCTATACCTAAAAGAACTAGAAAAAGAACAAAGCCCAAAGTTAGTAGAAGAAAAGAAATAATAAAGATCAGAGCAGAAATAAATGAAATAGAGACAAAAAAAATGGAGATCGTGAAACTAAAAGCTGGTTCTTTGAAAAGATTAAAAAAAAGAATTGATAAACCGTTAGGTAGACTCTTTAATAAAAAAAAAGGGGGCACAAATAAATAGTCAGAAATGCAAGGAAGTAGTTACAACTGACATCATAGAAATACAAAGGATTGTGAGACTACTACAAACAATTATACACCAACAAAGTGGAAAACCTAGAAGAAATGGATAAATTCCTAGAAACACAGTCTTCCAAGACTGAACCATGTTGAAACAGAGACTCTGAATCAACAATTACAAGCAATGAAACTGAATCAGTAATTTAAAAACTCCCAAAAAACAAAAGTCCAGGACCAGATGGCTTCACAGGTGAATTCTACTAATATTTAAAGAAGAGTTAGGGGCCAACCCAGTGGCGCAGTGGTTAAGTTCACACACTCCGCCTTGGTGGCTTTGGGTTCACCAGTTCAGATCCTGGGCACAGACCTACACACCGCTTATCAAGCCATGCTGTGGCAGTCGTCCCACATATAAAGGAAAGGAAGATGGGCATAGATGTCAGCTCAGGGCCAATCTTCCTCAGCAAAAAGAGAGGAGGATTGGCAGTGGATGTTAGCTCAGGGCTAACGTTCCTCAAAAAAACAAAGAAAAGTTAATATCTATCCTTCTGAATTTATTTCAAAAAGTTGAAGAGGAAGGAAAGCTTCAAACTCATTTTACATGGCCAGCACTATGCTGATACTAAACAAGACAAAGACACCACAAAAGAAGAAAATTACAGGCCAATATCCCTGATGTACACAGAAGCAAAAATCCTCAACAAAATATTAACAAACTAAATTCAACAATACATTAAAAGGATCACATACCATAATCAAGTGGGATTTATTCCAAGGATGCAAGGACGGTTCAACATCTGCAAATCAATTAATGTGATATACCACATTAACAAAATGAAGGATAAAAATCATACAGCCATCTCAATAGATGCAGAAAAAGCATGTGATAAAATTCAACACCCATTTATGATAAAAACTCTTAGCAAAGTGGGTATAGAAGGAACATACCTCAATATGATAAAGGCCATATATGACAAACCCACAGCTAACATCAGACTCAATGGTAAAAAGTTGAAAGCTTCGGGGCTGGCCCCGTGGCCGAGTGGTTAGGTTCATGTGCTCTGGGGCAGGTGGCCCAGTGTTTCATTGGTTCGAATCCTGGGCGCGGACATGGCACTGCTCATCAAGCCACGCTGGGGTGGCGTCCCACATGCCACAACTAGAAGGACCCACAATGAAGAATATACAACTATGTATCAGGGGACTTTGGGGAGATAAAGGAAAAAATAAAATCTTTAAAAAAAAAAAAAGTTGAAAGCTTCTCCTCTAAGATGAGAAACAGGACAAGAAAGCCCACTCTTGCCACTTACATGCAACATAGTATTGGAAGTCCTAGCCATAGTAATCAGGCAAGAAAAAGAAATAAAAAGCACCCAAATCAGAAAAGTAAAACTGTCACTATTTGCAGATGACATGATACCATATATAGAAAACCCTAAAGACTCCACCAAAAAACTATTAGAGCTAATAAATGAATCCAGTAAAGTTGCAAGATACAAAATTAACGTACAGAAATCAGTTGTTTCTATACACAAATAATGAGCTACCAGAAAGAGAAATTATGAAAACAGTCCCAGTAACAATTGCATCAGAAAGAATAAAATACCTAGGAATAAATTTAACCAAGATGGTGAAAACTCTATATTCTAAAAACTATAAGACACTGATGAAAGAAAGTGAAGACAACACAAATAAATGGAAAGACATACTGTGCTCATGGACTGGAAAATTAACATTGTTAAAATGTCTATACTACCCAAAGCAATGTACAGATTCAATGCAATCCCTGTCAAAATACCACTGGCATTTTTCACAGAACTAGAACAAATAATCCTAAAATCTGTATGGAACCACAAAACAGCTCAATCAGCCAAAGCAATCTTGAGAAAGAAGAATGAAGCTAGAGGTATCATACTCCCTGTTTTCAAACTATACTATGAAGCTGCAGTAATCAAAACTGTATGGTACTAGCAGAAAAACAGATGCACTGATCAATGGAATAAAACAGAGAGTCCAGAAATAAACTGACATATATATGGTCAATTAATCTATGATAAAGGAGGTAAGAACATACAATGGGTAAAAGAAAGTCTCTTCAATAAATGGTGTTGAGAAAACTGGACAGCTACATGAAAAGAATGAAACTGGACCACTATCTTACACCATATACAAAATAAATTCAAAATGGATTAAAGACTTGAATGTAAGACCTGAAACAAATACTCCTAGGAGAAAACATAGGCAATCAGCTCTTGGACATCAGTCTTAGCAATATTTTTTTGGACCAGTCTCCTCAGACAAAGACAACAAAAGCAAAAATAAACAAATGGGATTACATCAAATTAGAAAGCTTCACTGTCCAGTGAAGGAAACTATCAACAAAATGAAAAGGTAACCTAATGAATGAGAAAAGATATCTGCAAATCATACATCTGATAAGGAGTTAATATCCAAAATATATAAAGAGCTTATACAACTTAACATGAAAAAAAGACAACCCAACTAAAAAATGTGCAGAAGACTTGAACAGACGTTTTTTCAAAGAAGATATATAGATGGCCAAAGGGCACATAAAAGATGCTCAACATCACAAATTGTAAGGGAAATGCAAATCAAAACAAAAATGAGATAGCACCTCACACCTGTCAGAATGGCTATTATCAAAAAGACAGCAAATAACAAGTGTTGGCAAAGTTGTGAAGTTGGGCTGGCCCCCATGGGCAAGTGGTGAAGTTCACACACTCTGCTTCAGCGGCCCAGGGTTTCGCTGGTTCAGACCGTGGGCACAGACCTAGCACCACTCATCAGGCCATGCTGAGGCGGCATCCCACACAGCACAACTAGAAGCACCTACAACTAGAATATACAACTGTGTACCAGGGGACTTTGGGGAGAAAGAAGAAAAAAGAAGATTGGCAATACATGTTAGCTCAGGTGCCAATCTTTAAGAAAAAAAAAGATGTGAAGTAAAGGAAACCCTCACGCACTGCCGGTGGGAATGTAAATTGGTGTAACCACTATGGTAAACAGTATGGAGGTTCCTCAAAAAATTAAAAGTAGAACTACCATATGATCTAGTAATTCCACTTCTGGGTATTTATTTACAACAACACTAACTGGAAGAGATATAGGCACCCCTATGTTCACTGCAGCATTATTTACAATAGCCAAGATAGGGAAGCAACTTAAGTGTCCATCGATAGATGAATGGACAAAGAAGATGTGAGGTGAATGCGTGCATACATGTGTGTGTGACTATAATAGAAAATTACTCAGCTATAAAAAACAATGAAATCTTGCCATCTGCAACAATGTGAATGGACCTAGAAGGTATTACGCAAAGTGAAATAAGTCAACAGAGAAAGACAACTTATGATTTCACTTTATGTAGAACCTAAAAAACAAAATAAAAGAACAAACGAAACAGATTCATAGATATAGGAAACAAACTATAAAGGGAGGAAGGGTTAGGGGTGCAGGCTAAATAGGTAAAGGGGATTAAGAGGTACAAACTTCCACTTATAAAATAAATAAGTCAAAGTGATGTAATGTACAGCATAGGGAATATAGTCGATAATATTATAATAACTTTATATGGTGACAAATGGTAACTAGACTTATCATGGTGATCACAATGTATATAAATAAGGAACCACTATGATGTACACCTGAAACTAACAGGATATTGTATGTTAATTATATTTCAATTTAAAAAAAAGTAGCACTACAGAACTTAGATGGTCATCACAAAGACCCCAGAGACGCCGACAACTGCCTCAAGACAGAAAATTACTTCAGAAAACTCTATAGATGACCCTTCACCTCCTTTATATATGCTTCACTTTTTAACATATTGGAACAAAGAAAATTTACTTTTTTCTACTTCTACTTAGGTTACATTTGTCACCCTCAGAAGCATAATCACTGTGCTGATATAGTGCTAAATATGAAAAGATGTTAAATTATCACGTCTTTCAAAAACAATGCAGAATAACCACATCTTTACCTCATATCTTTCAAGATGATATTATTCTTCACTGATAAAGACTGGGAAATCCCTTGGCAACACCCTCTAAGTCTTTAGTTAATGAAATTCCTTTTGGGTCCATTAGCTACATCGCTCAAAAAACATCCTGCATGTTTTAAAGTGAATGTGTATTTATGGTAACTACTTCTAAAAGAATAGAGAAGTAAAAGAAAAATGAAACCACCAAAAACAAATCTAAAAACACAAGAGGAAAAAGCAACACCCATAACAAAATGTCAGTAAACTAATTCAAAAATGACACATGAAAAGATGCTCATCATCACGAAGCATCAGGGAAATGCAAATCAAAACGCCAGTCTTACACCTGTTAGAATGGCAAAAATATCCAAAACCAACAATGACAAATGTTGGAGAGGCTGTGGAGAAAACGGAACCCTCATACACTGTTGGTGGGAATGCAAACTGGTGCAGCTGCTATGGAAAACAGTATGGAGATTTCGCAAAAAGTTAAAAATAGAAATATCTTATGACCATGACCCAGCCATCCGACTACTGAGTGTCTATCCTAAGAACCTGAAATCAGCAATTCCAAAAGTCCCATGCAACCCTATGTTCATCGCAGCATTATTCACAATAGCCAAGTCATGGAACCAACCTAAGTGCCCAGCAACTGATGATTGGATAAAGAAGATATGGGTGTGTGTGTGTGTGTGTGTGTGTGTGTGTGTGTGTGTGTGTAATGGAATACTACTCAGCCATAAAAAAGAACAAAGTCGTCCCACTCACAACACCATGGATAGAACTTGAGGGTATTATGTTGAGTGAAATACGCCAGACAGAGAAAGACAAACTCTGTATGACTCCACTCATAGGTGGTAGTCAACATATAGACAAAGAGAACTGATCGGTGGTTACCAGGGGAAAGGGGAGTGGGGGAGGGCACTAGGGGTGAAGTGGTGTACCTACAACGTGACTAATAATGATGTACAACTGTAATTTCACAAGGTTGTTAACTATCATAATCTTAATAAAAAAAATTTTTTTCTAAAAGTGATAGTAAAAAAAAAAAAAATGAATTCACAGGGGCCAGCCCCGTGGCCAAGTGGTTAAGTTTGCATGCTCCACCTCAGTGGCCTGGGGTTTCGCTGGTTCGGATCCCAGGCGTGGACATGGCACCACTCGTCAAGCCATGCTGAGGTGGCATCCCACATAGCACAACCAGAGGCACTAGAACATACAATTATGTACTGGGGGGCTTTGGGGAGAAGAATAAAAAAGAGATAGAAGATTCGCAACAGTTGTTAGCTCAGGTGCCAATCTTTTTAAAAACAAAAAGCGTTTAAAAAATGAATTCACAAAAGCAAGGACGAACATAAGGAAAATTAATGTAATTATCAAAATTTAAAGGACAGTAAATTTCTCTTCATTTTTAGAAACTGATCTCTAACCAAAAATGCTCTACAAAACAGTGTTATGATAAGAATTCATAACAGAATTATTTCTTGTATGTTTTAAATCTTTTTTAATTAGAGGGGGGAAAATCACAATTGCTAAATTCGGTCAACTAGTACAACTGTGAAACAAGAAATAAAACACAGAAAATAAATTCATGATTTACCAAACAGGGATTACTACATGCCAAGATCTATCTAAACACCATATCTATAAGAGCACAACAGAAATCCCCAAAATATTTCCAATGGTTTATTTAGGGCTGGTTTATTGATAAAAATTATTTTATTTCCTGTGTGTCAAAACAAGTTATTTTCAGTTTATCTCACTGAGGAAGAAATAAAACGCCTACTAACAAAAATCTTTATGTTATTCTTGTAGGTTAAGTTAACCTGTAGTGTTAGTAAGTTGTAACACAAGTTTTTTTTTACTTAAACACTTGAAGTTTTTGTAGGAAGTTTTAAAACTTACTACAAAGCTATAATAATCAAAACAGTAAGATCCTGGCATAAGATAGATATATAGACCAAAAGAATAGGATTAAGAGTCCAGAAATAAATCTACACATCTGCGGCCAACTCCAAGAGTGCCAATTCCATTCAATGGGGAAAGAACAGTCTCTTCAACAAATGGTGCTGGCACAACTGGATTTCCACATGCAGAAGAATAACATTGACTCCCTACCTCACATCATATACAAAAATTAACTCAATGAATCAATGACCTAAGTATAAGAGCAAAATAATAATTTTTTAATTATTGGAAACAACTCAAGCGTCCATCAACAGATGAATGGATAAAGTGTGATATATACGTACAATGGAATATTACTCAGCTTTAAAAAGCAATGAAATTCTGATACATGCTACAACATGGATAAACCTTGAAAACATTATGCTAAGCAAAATAAGTCAGTAACCAAAGGACAAATATGGTAGGATTCCACTTAGATGAGATAGAGACAGAAAGTAGATTAGAGGCTATCAGCGGCTGGGAGAAAAGGGGAATTGGTTATTGCTTAATCGTTACAGAGTTTCTGTTTGGGGTGATGAAAATGTTTTGGTGATGGTTGCACCACATTGTGATGTAATTAATGCCACTGAATTGTACACTTGCAAGTGGTTAAAATGGCAAATTTTCTTATATATGTTTTACCATAATTTTTTAAAGTTAATAATGTAATATACCAAAAACCAGTTACTTGGACACTTCAAATGGATGAATTGTATGGTATGAGAATTATATCTAAATAAAGTTGATTTAAAAAATTTACTAATTGGGGCCGGCCTGATGGTTAAGTTCATGCACTCTGCTTCAGTGGCTCGGGATTTCTCTGGTTCGGATCCTGGGTGCAGACACTCATCAGGCCATGCTGAGGCAGCATCCCACATACCACAACCAGAAGAGGCACTCACAGCTAGATTATACAACTATGTACTGGGGGGCTTTGGGGAGAAGAAGAAGGAAAAAAAGAAGATTGGCAATAGATGTTAGCTCAGACGCCAATCTTTGAGGGAAAAAAATTTACTAATCTAAAGTTAAAATGGCATTAATTAGATCGCACTGATTTAGAATGTATGATAACTGGGTCAAAGGTTGAGCTGAAACTGACTCTCGCGTTATTTATTTTTAAATTGAAATGAAAGACAAGATTTAGAGAGGTTTGACAAGATTTAGAGAGGTTTAACCTTCTTAACTAAACTTCTAACTATTTGAAGTATACTCTAAGGTCCTTTCCCACTTTAAAATTCTAGGATTCCAGCTATTTTTAAAGCATCCTTTATATTTAGTTATAGATTCTTCTTCTACTTTCATTAAAGCATATACCTAAAAAGCCTTTCCTTACAACACTTTTGTAGTCCTAATTCAACATAGAAAATCAAGATATAAAATGTACTTGCAAAAAATTAAGTTACATTTCTTTCAAAGTAGTGCTTTTACAAAATTTCAGAATATCCCATAGTTTCCCCCAACCTAAGCTAAACTCAAAATACTATATACTCAGTAATAACCAAACGTATCATTCAAAGTGCTACACACTTACTAGCAACTAGGTCTACCACTGGCTATTCTCATGCCATAAGAAAAGTGCTATAAGTACTATAAGCATCATGCAGACGAAACTCCTTACTTTACAAATGAGGATAGTGAACCAAAAGAGTAAATGCCCAAAGTAAATGGCTAATGGTACCACTAGGAAGGAATCCAAATCTTTCTAGCTTCCAATTCTAGTTTGCCTGTTTGACTTAGAAATCATCTACTTTCAGGGGTAATTAAAGCCTGGGAGAGCAGTAGCAGCAAGAGAAAAGTACACTTAAGACAATCTAAGGGAGATTAAAAAAAAATTTAAGAAGACAGGATGGAAAAGATATAGAACCAGAAAAATGCAAAATCACTAAAGTCAGAAGAGGCGAGTTTCAAGGAAGGGGTGACCAAAACAAACTAAGTAGAAAAGTCAACGGGAACAAGATTGAAAAGTGACTGGATTTAGCAATTAGGAAGTCACTGCTGACCTAACATACATCACGGGGTGAGGTGGGCAAGTAAAGAGCTGAGGGTTGAGGATACACAAGCCAAGAAGCGTTCACTGCTCTTTCAAGAAGGATGGGAGAGAAGAAAGACATAAAAGGAGCGTAGAGATCATTTAGAAGACATACAGGAACATAGTCCCTTTTCTTGTGTTGCAGAATACCTACAGGAATTTCTTATCCTGAAAGATAGGCAGAGAGAAGAAATAATACAATGCTAAGGGTTTGCAAAATGCCTACCCTTGCTTCAAATAGCTTGAGATCTAATGCTCTTTCAGAAAGCTATACAGGCTATGGTATGAGACATGGGGGAGGACGGGCAGCCCTTCTTGTTTTTCTTTGTATCCACCAACACTTAAAAACGAAATTGCACAAAGGAAACATTAATAAATGTTTGTTGACTGGACATTTTAGTTCTCCTTCCATATGTTATCTATTCTATTAATGCCCCCCTACTCTTCTAGCTGCTCCCATGGGTGCATAACGGAATAAAAACTGGATCTATAATACTTCTGGTCAAATAATTACAGTATTGAGTGTAACTAAGAGCAAGCAATAAATGTTGTATTCTAATAGTTCTGATAAGGCAATGTATTCTAAAAGGTTCGTGTCACTTATTTACAGGCTTATTTCTAACCTCACACAGACAATACATAAATTATATGCATTCTTGTAATCCAGTAGTCTTAGCTGTCATATCCATCTCACAGACAAGAAAGAAAGTGGTTTAAAAAAACAAAGCCAAAAAAACCAAATCTAGTCTATTGCACTCAAAATTCCACCAAAGTTATCATCATTGCTTCTGGAAAAGATTCAAAGACTAGACCACTTAACTAGAAGAGGGAAACAGCTTGGTAATAAGAGAGTCTCTCCAACGTGTGTAAGTCGGTCATTTAGTATTTCTTTTTTTGTCGTTTTGTTTTGTTTTGAGGAAGATTAGCCTTGAGCTAACATCTGTTGCCAATCCTCCTCTTTTTGCTGAGGAAGACTGGCCCTCACCTAACATGCGTGCCCATCTTCCTCTACTTTATATGTGGGACGCCTGCCACAGCATGGTTTGCCAAGTGGTGCCTAGGTCAGTATCCAGGACCCGAACTGGCGAACCCCAGGCTTCCGAAGCCGAACCTGTGTACTTAACCGCTGTGCCACCGGGCCGGCCCCCATTTAGTATATCTTAAACATCTTCTATGTGCATAGCAATATAGCAGATTACAAAATAATTTAAGATATGAACCCTGTCCTCTAGAAGCAATTATCAGTTGGAAGGACAAGGCAAGGCAAATACATAAAACTGGTATTCAACAGCAAGGCTAATATAATATATTAGTAAGTGCCAAAATAAGTGGTATGGTCAGTGACAAAATTAACTGATTTATACTGACTTCACTCTGTACCTTTCACAGTTAGAATTTACCCAACAGAGATCAATATTCAATTTCTTCTCTTTCACTGTTAAGAAAGCTGGCCTTTAATGAAGGAAAGCTGTTGTCCTTGTGTGGAATAAATAAATCTCTCTCTGCACGTTTCATACACACACCAACACCAATACTACTAACACCACATTACCCCACATGCCAGGATAGCTTTTGTAGAGAATAAAAGTGGTGTAATTTTTATGCAAAGGCCTGTTCAAATGGTAAGAGAAGGGCCCTTTCCTGGACTATCTCCCTGATGGTATGTGGTAGACTGAAGGTGCCAATTCTTCACCCCCCAGCAACAGTATTATACATCCATATGTTACCACGGCCTCATTATAGGCACAGTTGTACTGCTGCCCCTTGTCTTCGGGCTTGTCCCACGGGATGTTAGAGTAGCAGAGTCTGAAGGGGCTGGCGGGATTGGGCGTGTCTTCTTGCACTTCTGCCACTGCCATGGGACAAGCTTCCCCCAGAGCGATGTTACCTTCCCTCCAGCCTGGGCACCAGAATGTAACAAGTGGAACAGAATAAATGCTTATTGCTGTTTGCCACTATGATTTGTGGTTGCCAATTATTATGCAGCAAAAGCTGAATCACAATATACAGAAAATCCAAACAATCAAGATTGATTATATAAAGCAGTGGTTCTCAAACTTCCCTGAGTAATAATCTTTTGGGTTTTAAGTTCTAAAAAAACATGTAAGTCCCAGAGAGATCCATTCAGTACATCTAAACTGTAGGGCCAGAAATATGCATTTTATCAAGAACCACAGGTGATCCTGTTGCAGTGCTCTCATCTTGAGAAACATTAAAATAAACAGTACTAAATTTCCTGTTCCTTAACAATGTTTATTAACTGCTCAGGAACACTCTAACTAAATAGGTGAATCTTGCTTTTGACAAAGTATGTACTCCTAAAGAGATGTATGTAAAATTGAAATCTAGTCAAGTGAATTATTTCAAATGTAAGAAGCGGCAGCTGACATTGACCAGGCAGAAGCAGCTGACATTGATGCCAGTTCAGCCGTGAACACATGTGAGCCAGCCAAAGAGGAGGCGGATTATAATGAGATACAGGACCCCGAGTTCCTTCAGTGTCCCAGAGAACCTTCCAGGCGTGAATCCCAACAATGAGGCCATCTGAAATGCCATGGGCTACGTGGCCTCCGAGGCCACCAAGGATGGCAAGGACAAAAAGGAGGAGGACAAGAAGTAAGACTGGAGGAAAAGGGTGGCCAAGCCTGCTGAGGGGGCTACATAGGGTCAGATAATATAACCTGTAACCATCACAACCTCAATAAAGCTTGGTAACTGTTTTTTTCAAAAAAAAATTCTTTTTTACAGAAGCAGACCCTTAAGTAAGTACTGCATTGGATTGTATCCTTTGATTAAAATTAAGAATTCATTTATAAACCAAACACACATATTTTTTATAAATTCTATTTTGCATATCAACTGTTCTTAGAATCAAGGAATCCAAGAACTAGCTAGAGTAAGCAGGAAAGAGGGATTCAAAAGAAATGAGGATTTATCCATGACCCCAAAGAGGGATGTGATATCAGTCAGTGTTCCAGTATTTTTTTCCTGTTCAGCTGCACTATTTGCACCTGTCTGGTTACATCACTGCATCTATGTATCCCAGATCCACACAGGCCTTCTCTAGTCACTCTGCACTTAATGAAACTGCACTAGTCACCCCAATATTAGGCAAAGTTTTACACACTTAGAACCTTGAGATCTGCATAACCAGCGCTGTACCAAGATCCAGTGTCTCTGCTTCTTTTCAAAGGCTGATCTGATGAAGGCACTACTCTATCTCATGTTCCCAATTAGAGTGAGAAGTTGTTGTTATCATTACAAGTAACGGTGCAGGCTATAATCCTGGTTCCACAACTGACTGACTGTGTGGTAAGTTATTTAAATTCTGTGTACTTCACTCGCCTTTTCTGTGCAAGGAGCCTAATTAAACCTGGAGTATAGAATTGTCATGAGGATCAAATGAGAAAATACATGCAAAGCTATTAGAATAGTCGCTGGCACATAGCAAGTACTCAGTAAACACCAGCTATTATTATTGTTATAGTTCTGAAATCCAGCTTCACAAATTTTGGCATCTGGTGCGATGTAATAGTAACAAAAAAAGACTAAAAGCACTTTTAACCAGTGCTTCTTTTAATCCACCCCTTCTACGGGATGTTATTCTAACATTTTACTTATCAAATAGAAAATTTGAGCTTATTTTTAAATCAATGTTCTCTTACTTTTATCAGTTCTGACCACAAAACGATAAGCCTGTCAACTGTAAATGAGAATCTACACTCTAAAAAGGGTTAAGAATGACAAAGAACATTGAAAAGTCTATGCTCTGAGATTTCTGCTCTTAGAATGACTGCTTAACCTTAAGGCCTTTTTACTCTCTCCATAGTTTCCAGTAGCCACATGGCTTATGGCTATGGAATTTAAATAGCTAACACAGTATAAACAAATCTAGGGAAAAAATGTTTATTTTTACCCTAAAAGGAAGTGTGATGATTAAGAATACTAAAATATCAGTTTCAAAATACATGCAATTCGAAGTTCCAATTATTTTAACACAATCATATACATTTATCACAAACATAACAGACATCAGTCAACAATATCAAAAGCACAAAAGGAAACTTCAAATCTCCTTTCAGTATTTTCCCAATGCAGACTTTAAAGATGGAAATAAGCAAGCAACCTGTGTCTAACACAGCACTGAGAAACTTACTGAATGCGAAAAGTACACACTAATCAAAATAAAAAAGTAACTGGAAAACTGTTATGTCGTTCTTTACTCATTTTCAAATGCATAATCTATCTGGCCACCCTAAACGAAATTTAAGAATTATATGCACAACTCACTCCCCAAAATTTCTAAAACCCTATCACCAGAAGACTGCTTGAGAAATAACTGCAAAGGGAACACGAGGCTCTTCCTAAGGGGTCTGAGAATTAAAACAAAATATCCTAGGGAAAGAATGACTACCACTTCCCTTTAAGCCTCAGCAAAACGTCAAAGAACTTTCAGGACTCGGATCTCCTCGAAGTGTGAGGTCAAAGCTGTCGCAATGACACGAGAGCCACCGGATGCCCGAGGACTAAAGGCAAAGTTATCGAAGACACTCCTGAACCAACAGTAATTCCAAACGCATACAAAGCACGCGCGTCCAGACTGAGAAGAGGGTAACATAATTCCTGAAAGGCTCCGGAGCAGAACCACCCTCACAATGAACAGTGAGAAACTCCCAGGCTGGCTTCCTCCACGTTGACTCAGCTCCTTCGGCACAACCTCTGAATAATGAAAGTAACATGGATTCCCCAAGAGTGATTTAAATCTAAAAACACGCTCCCAGCGCGTGTTCTCCAGTTGACGCTCTCTTTAAGCCAAATCCGCTTTATATTCAGCAAAATAATTCACCGCTCTGCTTCCAAAGACCTCGTAACAGACACTGTCACCGGCGATTAAAATATTATTTTCATCCCCGCATTACCTCACGGCTAAAAACGGCGAGACACCACGCCCAGCACGGCCCGCTCCCGCGGGGTCGGGGTCCCCGGGGCCGGCGGCGCGCAGCACGCGGCCCCCGCCAGCCGCCCGCCAGCCGCCCGCCCCGCGCTCGCAGGCCTCGGCCTCGCCGCCCAGCCCGCGCCCCGCTACTCACCGGCCGCCGCGCTGACCAGCAGGACGCCGCAGAGCAGCGCGGGCCCCCGCCAGGGCCGCCGCGGCGGGGGCGGCATCCCGGGCCGGCGAGGGGGGCGGGCGCGCCGAGCCGAGAAACGCGGAGGGCCCCGCGGGCGGAGCGGGCTGCCGGGCCGGTGTCCTCCCTCGTCCGACGGCCGCGGCCCGAGTCGCAAGGCGGGGTGGGAGGGCAGGCGGCAGGCGCGCGGGCGAGCGGCCGAGCGGCCGAGCGGCCGAGCCCTCAGTGCTCTCCGCCGCGGCGGCGGGGCGTCGCGCGCCGGGGCCGGGCTGCCTCGGCCCCCCAGGCTGGGGGCATGTCCGGGGGGAGGCGCGGGAGCGCGGGGAAGGCCCGCAGTTATTCCCCGCGGAGTTTCACCAGAGCGGAGAGCGAGCCGGGTCGGGGCGAGAGCATAGCCGGGCGCCGAGGCCGGAGGGTGGGAGCGGGGCGGCGATCACCACCGGGTGCCGGCGGCCGGGCAGGGCGAAGCCGGGCGGGCGGCGGCGGCGGCGCCCGGCGGCCCGAGGCGCATCCCCGGGGCTCCGGGAGGGCAGGATTCCTTTAAGTTTCGCTTCGGCGCTTCCTTCACTCCGATTTCGGGAACAACAAATCCTCTTCCTCGACCGCAGCGAAAAAGGAGCCTGCCTCCATGGACAAGCCCGCAGCCCGCACGCCGGGCGGAGCGCCGAGGGTCCCGCGGGCCGGCGCGGAGGGGGCGGCGGGGAGGTGCCGGGTGCGCGCCTCGCTCGCTCCTTTTTATTGCCGCCGCTCGGTCTCGTCTGAGGTAAAGTCCACCGTGGAAGCCTCGTCTTCTCCAGTCAATGGCTCCTGTGAGCGAATCCAACCCCCCCGAGAAAGCCGCCGCCGCCGCCGCCGCCTCGTTCTCCCGCAGCTCTGGGCTCCGGGCGGAGCTCGGGCGTCGCGGGCCGAGGGCGGGGGGCGGCGGGAGGGCGGATGTAGGCGCTGGGGATGGGGGTGGGCGGCGAGGCGGCGAGACAGCCCGCGCCCCTCCGGGAAGCACTTCCAGTGGCTCCGAGCAGACCAGACACAAAGGGGGGAGTCGCCGCAGCTGCCAGTCTGCGGCGCTCCCGGTCACCGGAGTCGCCCCGCCTCCGCCGCCGCCTCCGCCTCCTCCTCAGTCTCCGGCTCTTCCCGGCCTGTCTGTCTCGGGCCTGTGGTGCAGCGCGGGCAGCGGCGGCGGCGGCCGCGGCGCGACGAGGCCCGCACTGCGCCTGCGCGCCCGCGGCCCCGCCCGGCCCCGCCCCTCGCCCCGCAGCCTGCCGAGGCGGGCTCCGCGGCCCCTGCGCGACGCGGCTCCCGAGCCGCCGAGGGCAGGGTGGGGCCGGCGGGCTGGGGGCGCGGCCGTGGCGTCTGTGCACACACACGCACACACCTTTCCTACGTGCACGCTTGGCATGTGTGTGCGAGTGTAAGCGAGGGCGGCCACATCTTTTGTCTGACCTTTGGGAGCGCCTCCGAGCTCGGCGGCTTAGCCCCTTTCTGAGGCGCTGCCCTGGAGCACAGCCCGGAGGGCAGGGCGGCCCCGCGGTGTCTCCGGCCCGGGCTGGCCTCTCCGCCGCCCGAAGAATCCGGACGGACCCGCCTTTCCCAGCACCGGAGCCTGGGGCTCCTCGGCTCGGCGCACTACCCGAACAAAAGCCGGAATGGGAGAGACCCCCCTGAGCGGGTGTTTTTGCCCTTATCGATGTCCTGCTTCCCTCAGGCCCGCCTTCCCGTAGCCCGTCTGAGGGGACCGGAAGGTGGAATATGTGAAAGGATGCGAAGCCAGGAAGAAAACTCCTTCTTTCACAATTCCGTGCACTGCCGGGCTGTGTGCACGGCTGTCCCTGCGGCGCGGCCCCCACCTCGCGGTGGCCCTTCGCTCCCGGGGGCCGGGGCCCTGGGGGGCTTCTTCGGGCCGGTGACAGGGAACTCGCGCTGGGGGGCTGCTGCCCCGGCGCGAAGGGCGGGGCCGCGTCTTCGCACCCAGGCGAGGGAGAAGGTCCTGTGGGCGCCGCCCCCGCCCTGGATCGGGAAAGGATACTGTTAGTCGGTTTCGTTGAATTGCAAAAACCCGAGCAACCCGGAGAGGGGAAGGGACTTCTCCCGCCCCCCGCAGCGCTCACACAGCCCTGGGGGTCAGGTCGACGTGGGTGGGATTCTGCCGGGGGAAGGGGGCGGGGGCGTGCGAGGCGCCATGATCGGAAGTCTGGGTTTGACTGCTGCCTGCGAGGTGGAAAATTCGGGGGAGGGTGGGTGGGTGACGGCGATCCGAGAGGTGGGGTCCAGCCTCCCCTGGTCGTGCTGGTAGTTCTCGTGGGTAAGGGCAGTCCCGAGGATGCACTTGTGAAGTCAAACTCTTTGCTGGTTTATTCAAGTCCCTTTTTATCTCTTTATCTGAACTTGATGTAAATAATCTCCACATTCCTTAAACTGGTTGCTTTTATCATACTAAATATCTTCTATAATTAGAGATTGTGGTAATACCAGCCCAGGATTCTCAGACTCTTTTTAGTGGAAATATTTTTATACTGTTTACCCTTCAGGCAGAGGGAAATTTTTCTGTGTAGTAAAATCCCTTAAAAAGGAAAGAAAATTAGAAGGAAGATATGCTTTGATTCGTTAGCTTTATTACTATATTTTGTTTTACCCAAAAGGCCTAAATAAGAAATTGGTATTGTTTTACCACTGACTTTCAAGAAAATCCAATCTAGCACTCAGAGAAATAGGATTTTCGTATGTTAGAGGTGCAGAAAGTGTAGTAGTTGGTAGTGTGCTGTTTTTCTTTCTCAAATTGGGATCAAGTACTGGATTATTCTATTTTTATTTACATCAAAGTTTTCCTAAGAAACAATAAGTAGCCTATACATATTATAAATGTGTGATGAATTATATTGAAAAGAAGAAAGGGTCCTAGGGAACTCACATAAAAAAATAGGCCACTGACTTGGTAGGAATAATTAGTAGACAACTAAATAGGAAACTCTCTTCCCTTTTCTGTTGCTCCTTGTAATACCTCGCTTGAGACATGGCTGTTCACTCACTATGAGAAAGGACATCAGAGAAGAGCTAGAATCTGGCAATCAGTCTGTCCACTCAGAGTGACAGACAGACAATGCAAGTCAAGCTCAGGTGAGAACAAAGGATTGGCAGGGCAGACAAGGTTTGGTATCTCTACTAGTTAGGATAGGCTAGGTTGTAACAAACATCTTAGCAGTTTTTTTTGCAACAAGGGTTTATTTCTCACACGTGGCATGTTTGATACAAATCATCAGAAAGCCTATGGGAAGTGGGGTTCACTGGGAAACAGATCCTGAAACTCTGAGATCTGCATGCAGGAGTTTATTTGGTGGTGTTCTCAAAAACAATCTCTGGAGAGTGAGGGTCACAGGATCTGCATAGATAGAAGTTGAACTGCAACTCAGTTGCAACTGAGGCTTCAACCAGTTCTGCAGGGAGCTCTGGAGCTGGGATGGCCCTTGGGTGTTGTCCTAAATTGAGGTATGGAGCTAGGTCTTTATACCCTCACATCAACCAGGCATTGGATATGGGCTGCACTCAGGGAAAGTTCCTCGGTTGACAGTGCTCTCTTTAGCCAAGAGCAACTTCCAGAGAGGGGCTCAGCTGAGAGCTGTCAGCCACCAACATTTCCAGCAGTTGGGAGAGGTTGTGCTTTAGTCCTACAGGATGGATCCGGGGAGCTAAGGGCAACATCCACTACGTGGACTCTGCTCATTGTAGTCACTGAGGTCCCAGACTGATGGAGGCTTCACTGAGATACATGCCTTCAAGACTGCCACAGCAGGGATCATAAAATTTAATTGCTAGTGCTGCAATGTCTTGCTCTAGCCATTAAAATGCTTCCACCCAGAAGCAATGTGCTTTACTTCCATTCACATTTTATTGGCCAAAGAAGTCACATGACCAAACCTGACTTCAAAAGAGAAGGGAAACGTAATTCTATATCATGTTACTAGAAGGAGGAGAACATGAAAATTTGTGAACAACCCTAATGACTACCATGGTGTCCAAGGGGAAAATAATCCCCAGCACTCTAATCACCAAAAACTTGTTAGTAGAATAAGAGGGTCTTCTGACCTATGGGGAAAACTCTGCGGTAAGGAACTGGGAAATGAAGGGAGCCACACAGCAATCCAAGACTGATGGATTATGGTCCCTCATGGATTATATCTTTTCTCTGAGGCGGAAGACTTGCAAAAGCAAAGCAAGGCCCTGGTTTCAGGAGGGGACTAGGGAGATTAAGCAGATTGTTAGTCAAGGATTGGAATAAGGACCAAGGCAGAATCCCTGTTATATGAATGAGGACAAATAGCATTACCTGGGTTCAGAGATACTGAATACTTCTGAGAACAAACTTTATCATCATAAAGGGGTGGTAGCAAAGAAAAACTCTTAACTCTAGAAGAAAAATAATACAGATGCCCAGAAGTAAGCACTGGGACACCCTTCAGGGTTAGAGTAACAAAACGCAAATTTAAACCTCCTTAGAAACTAACGTTTAATCTTTAGGATTAAACTGAGGAATGGGACATGGCACAATCTCTTTTTGGAAGAGTAAGGTATAGTTGTAAACCCAGTTGTGAAGTGCAAGAAAAATGAGATTGGAGATTGACCCCCCTTGACATCCTCTGGACCTAAGAGCAATCTTAAATCTCTCTCTAAAACAAGCAAAGCTTTAAAAAAAAGAAAAAGAAAAAGCTTTGGGGCTGGCCTGGTGGCATAGTGGTTAAGTTTGCACACTCCACTTCGGTGGCCCAGGATTCACCAGGTGGGATCCCGAACATGGACCTACACACTTCTCATCAAGCCATGCGGTGGCAGGCGTCCCACATAAAGAGTAGAGGAAGATAGGGACAGATGTTAGCTCAGGGCCAGTTTTCCTCAAAAGAAAAGGAAGCTTTGCTTTTGGAACCTGAATCTATTGTCCCATCTCTTTCCTTTCTTTTTACCTAATTTTGGTTAGCCTAGCTTCTGGAGTCACCTTTCCCTTTAAAAACACAATAAAGTTATCTGAGCCTCCCATCCAGAGTGACTGCCAGCAGGAGAACCCAGTTTCTCCCCAGGCATTGAAAGAGCCCGAAAGAGGACTTACATTTTCCACAAATTTACCTGATTTGCTCTGGACTTCTCTACTGACATCTAGTAAGAGCTTTTCCTGGGTAATGCCAGACCCTGAGCTCTGCTTTCCTCCAAAGAGTAGGTATAGGAACCTTCATTTATTCTCCAAACTACTGCAAGAAAATGGTTAAAAATTTTACTAAGGCTTAGAATTTTTTTAAAAAAGAACTACGACATAGTAAAGGAAATCTTAAAACAGGATATCAGATATCACTGTTCCCTGAAGTCCTTGAACCACACATTTCCCGCCTGTGGATCCCCTATCTTTGAAAGTAGTATTCCTCAGCCTGTGGCCACTAACCATGTCCCTAGGATCCAGTTCCATCCTCTCCCACCATCCAGATGAAATCCATTGGTCCATCCACCCATCCTTTCACTCATTCATTTATGTAACCAACAAATCTTTATTGAATTCTGTGCCAGTCACTATTCCAGACATAATGATACAGCAAGGGACAAGGGAGCCAAGTTCCTTCCTCCCATCCTCTCACAGTACTTACCTGTATTTGTTTTCTATCACTTTTAGCAAATTACCACAAACTTAGCAGCTCAAAACAACATGCATTTATTTTCTCATGGTTTCCACACATCAGGAGTCCAGGCATGATTTAGCTGGGTCCTCTGCCCAGGGTCTCACAAGGTTGCAATCAAGGTGTCAGCCAGACTGTGTTATCTGGAGGCTTGACTGAGGAAGAACCTCCTTTTGGGCTCTTTCAGGTGTTGGCTGTCTGCCAGGGGCTGGAGGCCACTACATTTCCTTGTCATGTGGCTTTCTCCATAGATGTTCTCAAACATAGAGCTTACTTATTCAAAGCCAACTGGGAGAGTCTCTCTTGCTCCAGTCGGCTAAGACGGAGGCTTATATAACACAACACAATCATGGGAGTGGCAGCCTATCACCTTTGCCGTATTCTGTTGATTAGAAGCAAGTCACAGATTCCACCTACACTGGAACGGAAGGGATTTTACAAGGATATGGATGACTGAGGGTCACCTTAGGTTATGTTCACCATATTACCTTTTAGCAAGGAGAGACAATATGAGGGGGACAGCTGTTCTCCCTTAAAAGGACTTAACAGGGAAGACCTGTTTGAAGAAGTGTCACTTGACTTGAGACTTGACTGAGGAGAAGGATCCTAGCAAAGGGATCTCTGATGGGGAGAGATCTGGTGGAAGAGCCTTCCTGGCTTAGGAAACAAGCAAAGGCCCTGAACTAGTTAGGATAATCTTGCTACATCTGAGGAGTAAAAATGAGGCCAGTTTATTGGAGTATAGGAGATGAAGTTAGAGGGGTAGGCACGTGCCACATCATACAAGGCTAATAGGCCGTATGATAGCAAAGAATTTCCAGTTCCTCAAACACACATGTCTTTGAACCTTTGCACTTGCTGTTAGATCTGCCAAGAATGCCCTCCCCCCCCAATTATCTCATTAATTTTGTTCACCATACAACACCCAGCTCAGACAATACTACCTCTAAGAAGATTCCCCTGACCCCAAACTCCAAACAGAATTCATTAATCATTCATTAATCAATCAAGAGATTCTTTGGGTTACATCTATACCTTTTATAAACTTCTAATGTTGCGCTTGTCAGGCTGTGTTTTTGATAACTTGCTTTCGTTTTCTCCCCTACAGAATTGTGAGCAACTTAAAAAGAAGCATGATCTCTTATTGATCATTGTATCCACAACAGTAAGCACAGTAACTAGCACATAATAGGCCCTCAATAAAGACTACTGAAATCAATTGAATTGAAATTGTTTAGGACTGCCCTTATGGGGTGAATAGGGATGGTGCTGAGACCTTGGAATTCCTTCTGAGGAAGCCTGGCCCTGAGCTAACATCCGTGCCCATCCTCCTCTACTTTATATGTGGGACGCCTCCCACAGCATGGCTTGCCAAGCGGTGCCATGTCCGCACCCGGGATCCGAACCGTGGAACCACAGGCCGCTGAAGTGGAACGTGCGCACTTAACCCCTGCACCACTGGGCCAGCCCTAGTTTGTTGTTTTTAAAAGATTAGTTATGTAAGATGCCTATATGGTGCCTGAATTCCAAAATTAGACAGGCTTTCTGTTTTCTTCAATAGAGGCATTTTTCTTTATTAAATTTTAGGTACCTCCACCCACCCCATATTAATGCATAATCAGTCATTTATACCTTTGGTATGAATTTCTTGATAATATACTTTCTAACAGTTAACCTAGAAAACGTCTGTTAGGAGGGAGAAGGAAGATTGAGGGTATTGATTATTTGGGTTTGGGAGTTGTCCAAAAGGAAAATAGATCTTGAAATGAAATAGGATGGAAGCACAGAGGAGCTTGATTACTTCCTAAATTTGCCTGGGCTAGCCATGTCTGTGGCTAAGGCATTATAGATTATCCTTATTTTATTTTGAAAAATGAAACACATACATTTCCAAAATGCCAATTACTCAAGTGTATATACCAAAGGAGAATCAGAGTGAAACATTGAACTCAGACTTCCTAGCTCAGTCCAGGGTTCATATCCTCAATACTGTTATCTCTTTTTATTCAACTTTATTATTGATCAACTCTTGTCAGAATTACAATGTCCATTACTTTCAATTCTGTACTAAAAGTGTTACCTACTCATGTATTCACACAATATTTATTAAGCACCTATTGTGTGCCCATCAGTGAATAAAACACAAAGATCTCTGTCCTCTTGGAACTTCATTCCAGCAAAGGGAGGCAGACAATAAGCAAAAGATGTGAAAAATAAGTAAAGTATCTAGTATATAGAAGGTGCCGAGTACCATGGAAAAAGAAAAGGAAAATAGGTTAAGAGTGATTGAATTTGGGGTAGGGAGGCCAATCAGGTAATAGCACAAAATATGATAGTCAGGGTCAGACTTGTTGAGAAAGTTAAATTTGGGCAAAGATTGGAAGAAACTGGCCTCTGGAAGAACTATAAAGCCTACGTGACCAGTTCTTGAGGGCTGGGAGGACGCTGGCAAAAGAGATCGTTGGTGGACTATGATAAGCATTCGGTCTTTATCCTACCAGCACTGGGCAGCCATTGAAGGGTGTGAAGCAGAAAAGGAGCATGACCAAATATGTATTTTGCACAAATCATCCAGACTGCTAGATGGAGTTTGGTTTAGAATGAGTGGATCAAGAGATCAGCTGGGAGGCCACCTCACTTAGCAGAAGAGAAGGCCTTTGTGTCAGAATAGGAATCCCTTATACCAGGGGAACTATGTACCTAGAAGTTAATAATAGAACCAGTACCTCATAGCCATAGCTACTCATTAGTAACAAGTAATGCTTTCAGAGATACTATAGTTCTACTTTAGACTAGTTCTTTGCATCAATCTCACAGGTAACAAATCTCAAAATTATTGGTTACAACTGGAACTAAGGCACAAGGGATAAAATAGGGATGAAACAGGGCATAAGGTGGGCTGCTGTACTTTCAGAAAGAGACAGAAACCTAAAACCAGAGTGAGTTTTAACCCGAAGATTAAAATGCTAAACCCCAGAGCTGTCATTGCACAACCCCTTCCTGACTGTGATCGTGGGAGAAGGTGGGCCTAGGCTTGCGGCTGGGACCCAGGTAGACTGACAGGAGAAGGATGCAGAGTCTGGACAACAGGCAACGGTCCCGTCAGAAGTTTGGCTACTGTGACATTGTGGCAGAGACGTTGGTGCTCCACAAACATATCATCTGCTCCCCAATACTTCCAGCTCCTTGTGAAGCGGTAGTAGAAGTAATGTGTGTCACTTCGAACCAAAACACAGAAGAGCCAGCATTACGCTCCAGTTCTCTTTTCCCTGCCACAGCAACTGGGAAGGCGAGGTACTCCAGGCAGTACAGCTACAAGGCGGTGCAGCCTCCTTTAGTCTGGGCCCCTGATAACTGAGCAGAACCCCTCCTTAACCTACACTAGACATGTATCTTGAGTGAAAAATAAACTTTTATACTGAGCTGCAGAGATTACAGGATAGTTATTGAGCATAATCTAGCCTATGTAGGGTAACGTAACATGTTACCTTCAACAGATGAAGTATCCAAATATCAGGCAACATCAGTGTAAGACTATTATTACGTCAGCACGTTTTTACAAAACGGGGCCATGATTCACAAATGAGAATTACAAAGGAGAATAGCTAACTGTTTAGTTAAATTCCATCTATTTAGCAAGGATTCCATGAGGATCAGCATAAGGGTCGGCAGCACCTGACCTTAGTCGTGGGCACCGTGGGTACAGGAGACACAAGGCAGGTCACAAAGACTGACCACTGGAAGAAAATTATCTAAAACTATAGTGGTTGAAAGAGTCAAAGTGGGCAATGGAAGAATTTGAATATGAAATTCTTGAGTATTTTTGCAGTTTTAGGATTTGGTTATTTACATAGTAAGAGAATCGTATCAAGTTATCAAGTTACTGGATCAATTCAAGGAGTACCATTTATTTTTTTTAAGCCAAAGCAGAATAGCAAAATTCAGCATCCATAGAATATCTAAATCCCTCCCATTTGTGATTATAGGAAAGAATTACGTGTAACGGTGGGGAAAAAAATATTAAACAAAAGTTTTAGTAACAGCTTCACTACTGATTCTGTGACTTTGAGCAAATCTTTTCACTTTTCTAGGGCTCAATTCCTCATCTGTAAAACAAGTTTGGACCTGGGGCTGCCCCGTGGCCGAGTGGTTGAGTTTGCTGGCCCCATTTCCGGGCCCAGCCTTTCGCTGGTTTGGATCCTGGGTGCGGACATGGCACCACTCATCAGGCCACACTGAGGCGGTGTCCCACATGCCACAACTAGAAGGACTCACAACTAAAAAATACACAACTATGTACCGGGGGCCTTTGGGAGAAAAAGGAAAAAATAAACTCTATTATTTATTTACATCAGTAACTTGCCGACATTAAGAAAATTATATATAATGACAGGTTTCATTTTTACCCTAAAGGACATAAGTTGAAAACAGAAATATTTGAGAAAAAGCCTTCTTACAGTATATTACTTTGTATTAGTGGAAAGGTAGTAATTCTTTATTTAAAATTATTTTATGAAATAGTTGGAGTTATTTGTATAATTTTGAGTCCTGAGTCATACAGTTTTATAGGGAAGAAATCGTTTTTTACATTTCTTCTTCTTCATCGTTTTCTTTTTTTCTTTTGGTGAGGAAGATTAGCCCTGAACTAACATCCCTTGCCAATCTTCCTCTTTTTGCTTGATGAAGATTGTTGCTGAGCTAACATCTGTGCCAATCTTCCTCTACTTTGTGTGTGGGATGCCACCACAGCTTGGCTGGTTGAGCAGTGTGTAGGTGTGCGCCAGGGATCTGAGCCTGCAAACCCCGGGCTGCCAAAGCAGAGTGTGTGAACTTAACCACTGTGCCACTGGGCCAGCCTCACGTTTTTCTTCTTAATGTGTCGTGATTCCCACTGTTCATAGGCAGAGCGTGGAAGCAAGATATTTTTCCACTGATATCCTAATATGTGATCAGATATACCATTTGCCTTTTATGACCCCCAGAAAGGTCTGAATCACTCCTTACAACTTATTCGGAAATAGTCTGACTTATGAAAGTTACTAAGCAATCAACAAGCATTTATTGAATCCCATTTGGGTGTATACTTCTGTATTAGTGCTATATCAGTATTAATTTTTAAAAGCTCTCTATTTCAGTATGGTGAGAATAACAGTTATCTAATGTTATCAAAGAAGTGATAAAAGCATAAGATATTTCTCTCTAATTATTTCTTGTACAATTATTTAATGTGTGAAAATCTTATTTCGCTAGAAAGATTTATACTATTGGAGAGCAGTGACTAAATCATATGCTGCTACACACCCAGAAAACATTCAATAAATAGTCATGAAGTGAAAAGCCAGCCAAGTGAGGCCACAAAATAAGGCAAAAATATTTGATCCTGCATAGGCTTATTTGTATCTTGAGGATTAGAAAAAAGTCATAATGAGGGGCTGGCCCGGTGGCGCAGTGGTTAAGTTTGCACATTCCGCTTCAGAGGCCCGGGGTTCGCTGGTTTGAATCCCGGCTGTGGACATGGCACCGCTCAGCAAGCCATGCTGTGGCAGGCGTCCCACATATAAAGTGGAGGATGGTGGGCACAGATGTTAGCTCAGGGCCAGTCTTCCTCAGCAAAAAGAGGAGGATTGGTGGCAGATGTTAGCTCAGGGCTAATCTTCCTAAAAAAAAAAAAAATCATAATGAATACTTTTTCTTACGGCACATTCTGTGAATGTTTGATATTTTTCAATACTTCTTCTAGTTATTAAGCACGTCAACATTGTCCTCACTTAGCTGCTGAGGCTGTTGCATAAGCATTTGAAATGCGCTGAAGTTAGAAAACAAGACTGTCTGACGGCCTTATTTCTGGCTTTTGATAAATATTTATCTGGCCTTTCCTGATGACCTCCAAATAACTGCACTGGACTATCTGCTTGCACAAATTACACAAATAATTTTAAGAGCAGCTGAAACTACTGTCATACCCATCCTCACGACCTTTGCCCTGTTGCGATAAGGATGTATTCACCCTTTTTAGAGGCCCCTGAAACACAGAAATATCCACATCAAAAATTTACTTTCTTCTTTCTTAATCTAGAATTTCCCTACTTAAAATTGATTAGATATTTAGAGCTAAAATGTGATGTTTTTTATTTTCCATACACAAACTAATCACCTCTTCCACTTGAATATATTCCTTTTCCCTTCAACTAAAAGACCAATTTTAAAACCTCTTTTGTGATAGGAAATCAAATCATACAAGAAATTTAGGATAAAAATCTTTGTCTAAACTTGGTCTCAAAGATGTTCAAAAAGCTAGATGACATCCACTCTTTTTTGTGGAGAGAAATCCAACTTTCAGTTATAAAAATAATTTAAAAGAAGGCTGATCACTGGGGCCGGCCCCGTGGCCAAGTAGTTAAGTTCATGCACTCCTCTTGGCAGCCCGAGGTTTCGCCACTTCAGTTCCTGGGCGCGCACATGACACCGTTCATTAGGCCATGCTAAGGTGGCGTCTCCCATACCACAACTAGAAGGACCCACAACTAAAAAATATGCAACTGTGTACCGGGGGGATTCGGGGAGAAAAAGCAGGAAAAAAACAAAAAGAAGGCTGATCATGGGCTGCTCATCTCAGGGCACGTCCTATTTTATCAGTGAGAGGCTCACAGTATCTCTGGCATCTTAAATGTTCTTCTGCATCAGAACCATCACTGCTTTCCACTAGCTAACTCATTGCTTTTGGGAGACTGTTTTCCTTTATATAGTTCTCATATTAATCAATTTTTTCAGTGTATATCTGCTACTATCCAGAAATAGACTCTACGCATTTAGTCTTCTTAAAGTACAGAATAAAAAAATGGAACTACCAGACTGACTTGTGGGGCTTTTTTCCTCTTTCATGTATTACAGAATAATCTTTCCATATACCCAAAATAAATGGCTTTAGGAAAATGCACCAAAGACAAACTATTACTAGAGTGGTATTCACTGCTAAGGATTACTCATAGGCATTCTGTTTGCCAAGTTTTTATGTAGAACATCTGTAAGAAATCTTATTTGCCATTGTCTCGCCTTCCTACATCTCCCTATAAGGACTTTTTTCCCTTGGCCACAAAACTCTAGAAATAGAAAAATGGAGAAAGAGAGGAAAATCTGGTGAGGTGATTAAGCTCAGTAACAATTTTCTAGTTAAAAGGTTAATGATCAACATCGCATTGCTAGTTGTCTATTACCTCACCTATCTCTGCATAACTCAGGACAATCCTATAGGATAAAACCTCACTTCTTAGCTTTAGGATCAAAGGTCTTCACAGATTTTCTATCCTTATCCCTTTTTTAATCCTTGTTGTCCAGACCCACTGAACCTCTTACAGTTCACCGAACGTACCAGGCACTTTTTCAAATTTTACCTTCTTTCTAATTAAACGAAGGGGTGGTATTGGGGGCCTTTATCGTTTTGTACAGATTACTGCTTCTGCCTTCAGTGCCTCTCCCTGCCCCTTCTCCAGGCAATCTCCTGCTCTTTTTTCAAAACCCAGTACAACTGTCGCCTCCCAGGTTAAGCGCTCTGCAGTTTCCAGAGCAGCATTCCCTGCCGTGTCCTCTGCGTTCCCGAAAGCTCTGGCCACACTCTGGAGGAGTGCAGCAGTCCTCTTCTACTCTTATTCTTCCTGTTTGATTTGGGAAAGGAGGGGACGTGGGTGATTTTTAATTTTATTTTCTTCTTTATACTTTTCTATATATTTTGACTTCCTAAAATGTATTATTTCTTAATTACAAAAAATAAATATAATTTCAAAGTAGTGGTTTAGGACAAAGATAAAAAAAGTAGTCTTTGGTATCCAGAGCAAAAATTATACTCAAGGTAAGGAAATGCAAAAAAATTAAGCGAACTCTCTGCATATTACCAAAAAACAAATTATTTCACACATGGTGCTTTATCATCAGCACTATATCCTAATATTTACTAAACTCTTCAGGATGTGTTAATGCTGTATTTAATACTCTGGTTTATTACTGGTTACATTTGTGATTCTGTCTTTCATTTTTATGTTTTTCTATTTTATTTTATTATATCATTCATGTAAGCCTCCTCAAGCCCTTTGTAAATAAGCCATTTGGCCGCTGGAATTTTAAATGTCCCCGGTGGGTTCCACCAGATCCACATGTTTAGCTGGAACGGGAGTGCTTCCTTAGGGCAAGACGTCATGAAGAGAGAAAAACCACTAACCAAGTGGCTGAAACCCACAGGATAAAACAGCTCCCCTATGCGGTCAGCACGAGCATGTCTATAGGCAACAAACCATAAATGATATGCGCAAGGTTCTGATATTTATTTGCATCTCCTCTTCATTATAGAAGCAGTGAAACCCTTAGCTGCAAACGGCTAAGTTGTGTTTTCTGTTTTAGTTTGTCTTCTTGTGTAGTCCAACGCTGATTTTCTCCCGTGTGTTCTGTTCTTAGACCATGCACATCTGGCTGAGATGTATGGTGGCTTCTGAAATCAGTGCCTTTCTGATTATTTGTAAAAGCAACGATATTTTCTAAACCTGTAATTTCTGAGGGATCCTTCAAACGGAGACTCTATCAGTTGCATTGTGGAGGAGGCTTGGCCAGTGCTCTGCCCAGCGGGCTCTGCTCTGCTCCAGTGTCTCTCACTCAGCTGTCTCCATGCCGACGCGATCAGCATCTCCTGTGCTACGTTGACCAATGAGAGGTGAAATTAGTACACTGATTTTTTCCACCTTGCGCAAAAACGTGGGCTCCATTGTATTTCCTTGGTAACATTAGTGCAAACCTTCTTGTCTATATCCCTGCAAGGATTTTACTGTGGAGCCATTTTAACCTCCCGCTGTGAGGTCTACAATAGCATTTACAGCATTGTATTGCAAATTACCTCCTTAGGCAACCAGGAGATGGTGAATTCTTTAAGGGCTAGGATTTTAGCCTCAGGGTTTAGCATAAATCTGGTTCATATTAGGTCCTCAATAAATGCAGTACTTATTTGAATAAATAAATGAATGAACATAAAGCATATCTCTTTTTTTTTTTTGCTGAGGAAGATTCACCCTGAGCTAACATCTGTTGCCAATCTTCCTTTTTATGTGGGCTGCTGCCACAGCAAGGCCACTAACAGACGTAGGGTGGGTCCACACCCAGGCTACAGTGACCTTAACCACTAGGCCAAGGGGGCTGGCCCAAAGCATACCTTCTAAGGAGCAGAGAAGCATCAAGAGAGATTTTAAAATGAATTTAAGATATGAAATGAATTTCCTGAACTAAAAGTGAAAATCCAATTTAAAAACGGGCAAAGAATCTAAATAGACATTTCTCCAAAGAAGATATACAAATGACCAATAAAAATGTGAAAAGATGCTCAACATCACTAGCCCTTAGGGAAATCCAAATCAAAACCACAATGAGGGGGCCAGCCCATGGACAAGTGGTTAAGGTCTTGCACTCCGTTTCAGCAGCTCAGGTTTTTGCAGGTTTGGATCCTGGGTACCGCTCATCAGGCCATGCTGAGGTGGCGCCCCATATAGCACAACCAGAGGCACTCACAAGTAGAATACACAACTGTGTGCTGGGGGGCCTTGGGGAGAAGAAGAAGAAGAAAGGGAAAAATAAGGATTGGCAACAGATGTTAGCTCAGGTGCCAATTTTAAAAAAAAAAAGAAAAACCACAGTGAGGTACACTTCACATCCACTAAGGTGGCTAAAATAAAAAAGACAGATAAAAGTGTTGACAAAAATGTGGAGAAATTGGAACCCTGTTACATTGCTGGTGGGAATGTAAAATGGTGCAGCTGCTTTAGAAAGCAGTTTGACAGTTCTTCAAAAGTTAGCATAGGGGCCAGCCTGGTGGCATTGTGGTTAAGTTTGAGTGCTCTGGCTTTGGCGTCCTGGGGCTTGTAGGTTCAGATCCCAGGTGCAGACATAGCACCACTCATCAAGCCTTGCTGTGGTGGTATCCCACATAAAACAGAGGAAGAGGGCCGGCCCCATGGCCGAGTGGTTAAGTTCACACGCTCCGCTGCAGGCGGCCCAGTGTTTCGTCAGTTCGAATCCTGGGCACAGACATGGCACTGCTCATTGGACCATGCTGAGGCAGCATCCCACATGCCACAACTAGAAGGACCCACAACTAAGAACATACAACTATGTACTGGGGGGCTTTGGGGAGAAAAAAAGGAAACAAAATAAAATTTAAAAAAAAAATTAAGAATTTAAAAAAAAGAGGAAGACTGGCACAGATGTTAGCTTAGTGACAATCTTCCTCAAGCAAAAAGATGGAGATTGGCAACAGATGTTAGTGCAGGGCCAATCTTCCTCATACACACACAAAAAATTAAGCATAGAGCCACCCATGATGGCCTAGTGGTTAAAGTTTGGCACTCTCACCACTTCAGCAGCCTTGTCACAGAACCATACCACTTGTCTATCAGTAGCCATGCTGTGGGGGTGGCTCACATAAGAGAACTAGAAGGACTTATGACTATGATATACAACCACGCACTGGGGCTTTGGGGAGGGAAAAAAAAGAGGGAGGAGAAGATTGGCAGCAGATGTTAGCTCAGGGTAAATCTTTCTCTGAAAAAGTTAAGCATGGAGTTACCATATGACCCAGCAATTCCAATCCTGGGTATATACCCAAGAGAAATGAAAACACACCTGCACAAATGCTCAGAGCAGCACCATTCATGATGACCATAAAGAAGAAACAACTCAAATGTCCATCAATGGATGAATATATGTGGCATATCTATGCAATGGAATATTATTTAGCTGTAAAAAGGAATGAACTACTGATACATGCTATGACATGTGTGAACATTGACAATGTTATGTTGAGTGAAAGACCACAAATTATATGAAATGTCCAGAACAGGCAAATCTAGAGACAGAAAGTAGGTGAGTGGTTGCTGAGGGTGGGAAGGAGAGGGGAGCTGGGAATAGATGGGGAATGATCAGAACTGGGTAAGGAATCACTTTTTGGGGCGATGAAACTGTTCTAAAACTGATGTGGTGATGGTTGCACAGCTCTATGAATACACTAAAAACTATTGAAGTGTCCATTTTAAATGGATAAATTGTATTCTATGTGAATTATATCTCAATAATGCTGTTTAAAAAAAAAAGGAAACTGAAAGGCATTTTGCCAGTAACAATTACGTTGTTAATTCTCAAACTTTCCCTTCTTTTGCAGGATACTTTTTAAGAACACAACCATATTTGAGGAATGCAGTGGATTCTTAAAGGAAAAATTTCTTAGTCCTCATATTAACCTCAGGAGCAGGACAAAATCAAGATGATGAAACTGGATCACTTCTTTCCCCTGGGCCTTTACCTGATACTATCGGCATATTTATAAATAATTTGGTTTGTTGAAAACACTGCCTGAGATCTTAAGCTGT
This sequence comes from Equus asinus, assembly GCF_041296235.1. Lineage (NCBI taxonomy): Eukaryota > Metazoa > Chordata > Mammalia > Perissodactyla > Equidae > Equus > Equus asinus. The sequence continues at coordinate 137,267,906 of NC_091793.1, read as the reverse complement.
TTTAGGATATATGAAGGGAAAAAAATCTTTTAACCTGTAAACTTTAGGTCTTGAGGTAAATACTAGAATTTGCAAGCGTTGCTTGGATTACCAGTTGCTTTTCCACTTCCTTCAAAACTCTTGCACAAGCAAGCGGTGTATTAAGCGAGAGATAGAGCTGTGATAAGAGGAGAATTTCTTATAACAACAGCGCACCAGCACCCCTGCTGAGATATCATCTTTTTGGTGACAGACTTGTTTTAATTTTTCTCAGAGAACTGCCAGCCAGTAATACTATCATTTAATCCCACGCAACAATTACAGCAACCGGGATGATGACATTGATAAACAACTGTCCGAATCGCTTACAGTGCCAAGGCTGGTCTCCCCATCACGGAGGATTTCAGTACAAGGGCTAGAGAAGGAACAGTTAATGAGGTCAGAATGGAAAACAAATGACAAGGGAACAGTGAGTGAAGTCACTAGCACACTGGAGATACTTAGAAAATCAGCTGAGGTCTGCAAGCATTTTTGCAAATACCATCACAGCAGGAACGGGAAGGTCCTTGCCTTCTCCAGCAGTTCCAGGAGGATGCATTTATATCATTTGTTTAACAATCAATAAAGTGCCGTTCACCTAACTTTTACACACTACAAATCACTGTCACATCTGTTTTGCATCTGAGCCTCCCTCCCGTGAGGAGGCTGGAGCAGGTATTGTCTCATTGTCACTATCATCAGAAATGACCTATATTGACTTCTTGAATCCCAGGCAAAAAGTGTTGTTTTGACCCCACCACTTTAACCCAATGAACTTTTGACTGGGTCACAGGGAAAAATGAAATTTCATGGAAAGAACAGCTGTGAAAGAAACTCACCATAGCAGTAGTTAAAATTGACAGAGTTTGATAAAGATAAAAACCTGATGGACTGAAGGGAATCTCATTGTAAAATGTGCATGGAAAAAGTTGGTCCTGAGCATAATCATTACAGTAAAATAAAAATGAGAATAGAAAACAGTTGGAGGGGCTGGCCCCGTGGCCAAGTGGTTAAGTTCATGCACTCCGCTTCGGCAGCCCAGGGTTTCTCTGGTTTGGATCCAGGACATGGACATGGCACCACTCATCAAGCCATGCTGAGGCAGCGTCTCACGTGCCACAACCAGAATGACCCACAGTTAAAAATATACAACTATGTACTGGGGGGATTTGGGGAGAAAAAAAGAGGAAAAAAAAAAAAGAAGATTGGCAAGAGTTGTTATCTCTTAAAGATTAGCCAATCTTTCAAAATAAATAAATAAATAAATTGCTTATAATTATTGTTAAATGGATATATTTACAAATAAAAAATGACAGCCTAAAATCATGCTCTAATTCAAGTGGAAGAGAGGGCCGAAAAACAAGGAGGAGGAAATGGAAGGATCAAATTGGCATTGCTGACTCGATCTGGAGAATCCTGATTGCCTTCTTACCTTATTCAACATGTCACGTTAAGTAAGTCTCACTCTCAGGCCCTCTCTTTATCTGCAATGTGAGAAGTATAATGACAGGAAGTACTTCATCACGTTGTGGATTAAATGAGATAATGCACGGAAAGTGGTTAGTGTAGCAGTGGCACAAGTGAAGGGTATTTTAACCCTGCCTTTTCCAGGAATTTATTGTATCCTTCAATGTGCCAGGTCAGGATCTTTAAAAATGGGTCTCCTAGTCACTAAACCACATTATTTTATCTGTAAGTATCTCTTTTTTTTTTTGTAATTGACAAAATACTTAAAGCTACAACAGAGCTTTACCTCTAACTATATATTTTAAAATATAAATTTTAATTTAGAAAACATTATCCCAAACAACTATTGAGGTATAGGGTAAATTAAAAATACTCCAGATTGTTTAGAAACTATACAAAATAAAAATACTTGTGTTTTTTTAAAAAATTGACACATGAATAGTTATTTTAGTTTGGCTTCTCCACCCCAAAATTACTTTCTCTCTTTTCAAGAAGAACAACAAAAGGCCAGTGGGGTAATGGCATTCTTAGTTTCACTAACCATAAGGAGGTGTGAAACACTGGGAAATCGTTTAGCCTACCAGTCTTCTCATATGGAAAATAGATGTGATACATGTACCTACTTCAAAGTTGTTGTGAGAACTAATTAATATTTTTAAACTGCTTTGAAATTCCCATATGAAGGACACCTAACCTGGTCTTTAACTAGGAGAGGTGGGTAAGGTGTGTATGGGAAGACATTGCTCACGTAGAAGCTAAAATTGGCTCTTGCTTGTGTAACTTGAATTGCTACTTGGCAAGAATGTAATTTAGCAGAGGGAATGCTGTCATACAATTTTTTAAATGCATGTCTCGAAAGCATATAATAATCATTTATTTTTTCATTATTTCATTCTTTACATAGTAGTTATATGATACCAACCACAGATATACAAAGTGTTCAATTCAGTATTCAAACACATACAGCATGTGGAACTCTTTTGTGTGTTTGAGATATTTTTTAAAATCTTTCTTGCTTTGTAGCCAAAAGTACGCAATTGTTCATTGTTTTCTAACACAAGATTTCAGAATTGTATGACTGAGAAAGTGAAAATCCCCCATAATTCTATGCCGCAGAAAATCCACTGCTAATAGTTTGATATATATTCTTCCACTTTTTCCTTTAACTAGTAATACACACACGCACGCACACATATATAATAACATATATATTACATAATTAACATATAGATACACATATGAATATGTTACACATATACACACATGCACATATGTATATGCCTTCCAAAAAGTTTGCACCAATTCACCCATATTATATATGTTTGTTGATATATAATTATTATTTACAGATACAGGATTATATCATGCATACTGTACTGCAGGGCAGAGACTAGAAGGAAGCAAGAGAAGAGAGAGCCTAGGATGTAAAATGCAACGAGGCACTCGCCCTCAGGGGCTGCTCCTGCGCTCCCACCACCCTAACAGTGAGTGCTTCCTGAAGCATCCTGCCCTAAATCCAGGGCTAGCCTTGCCTTGTACCAGGCCCTGCTGCAACTTGCTTTTTGTTTTTCCCGGTTAATTTATCTTGAATGTCTCTCCACAGACAACTCTCTCTTTTCAGTGGCTGCATAGTTTTCCCTACCCAATCACCTTATGAAGGACATTTGTTTCTAATTTCCCGGTGAGCATCCTTGGTATAGACCTCTGTGCCTGCTTGTGTTCAAATTTATCTGTGTTGAATTTCTGAAAGAGAACAACCGGGTCGAAGTCTCGTGTGCACTTGACTTTTTTTTTAATAACCAAAGGCATTTTGCCCTCAAAAATATTTGTGCTAATTTACACTCCCATCAAAAGTGCCTAGTCCCGAACACTCTGACCAACACTGGATGCTATGAATTTTTAAAAGCTTAGACGGTTGGATACACAAAAATAGTAACTTGTTTTGGTTTTAATTTGCATTTCTTAAAATGATGCTGGGCATTCCTTTCTTGTAATCAACCATTTGTATTACTTCTTTTGAGAATTGCCTTTTCTTGCTGTTTGACAACTTTCCCAACATTTCCCAGTTTTTTCCTGAAGTTTTATGAGATCTTTGTATATTAGGGATTCTAGTCTTTTTTATAAATATATTTTGAAGTACTTTTTCCCAGATTGTGTCGTGTCATTTTGTCTTCTGATGGTGCTCAGTCATCGTTTTTTTGTTTGTTTTGTTTTATTCTTTGAAGTTCTGTTATTTTTGTGGAGTCTAACATGTGGGTCTTTCCTTTATGGCTTCCGGATAACGCTACATGTTCAGGGCGCCCTTTCTCATTCAAAATATTTTTTGCAAGAGCCTTATTGAGATATAATTCATACACCATGAAATTCGTCCTTTTAAAGCAGACAGTTCAGTGGTTTTTAGTATAATCCAAAGTTGAGCAACCATCACCACTATCTAATTTTGGAAGATTTCATTACTGCAAAAAGAAACTCACGCCTATCAGCAATCACTCCTCATGGCCCTTTCCTTCCAGCCTCTCACAACCGATAACCTACTTCTCTCTCTATAGATCAGTCTATTCTGGACATTTCAAATAAATGGAGTCATGCAAAACGTGGCCTTTTGTGCTTGGCTTCTTGCGCTTAGCACAACGTTTTCAAGTTTCATCCATGTTGTGGCGTGTGTCGGTGTTTACTTCCTTTGCATGGCTGAATATTGTTTACACATATATCAACTGATGGACCTTTGGATTGTTTTCACTTTTTGGCTACTATGAATAATGCTACTGTAAACATTCATGTACACGTTTTTGTTTGAACACCTGTTTTCCATTGTTTTGGATATATACCTAGACGTGGAATTGCTGAGTCATCTGGTAACTCTATGTTTGACATTTTGAGAAACTTCCTGTTTTCCTAAGCAGCTGTGCCATTTTACAATCCCACCAGTAATGTACGAAGTTTCCAATTTCTCTACATCCTTGTTAACACTTGTTATTGTCTGTCATTTTTATTTTAGCCATCCTAGTAGGTGTGAAGTGGTATCTCATTGTGGTTTTGATTTACATTTCCCTAATGGCTAATAATGTCAAATTATCTTTTCACATGCTTATTGGCCATTTGTATATTTTCTTTGGAGAAATGTCTATTCAGATCCTTTGCTCTTTTGTTAATTGGGTTTGCTGTTGTTGTTGTTGGATTGAGTTCTTTATATATTCTGGATACTAGAGCCTAATCAGATATACGTGATTTGTAAATATTTTTTCTCATTATGTAGGTTGTCTTTTCTCTTTCTTTGTACTGTCCTTTGAAGTACAAAACTTTTAAATTTTGATGAAATCCAATTTATCTATGTTTTCTTTTGTTGCATGTGTTCTTGGTGTCATACCTAAGAAACTATTGCCTAATCCAAGGTCATCAATATTTATTCTCATGTTTTCTCCTAAGAGTTGCATAGTTTTAACTCTTACTTTTTTTTGCTGAGGAAGATTAGCCCTGAGCTAACATCATCTGTGCCAATCTTCCTCCACTTTATACGTGGGTTGCTGCCACAGCATGGCTGCCAATGAGTGGTGTAGGTCCATGCCCAGGATCCAAACACGTGAGCCTGGGCTGCCAAAGTAGAGCATGCTGAACTTAACCACTAGGTCACTGGGCTGGCCCCTTTAACTCTTACTTTTAAGTCTTTGGCCCATTTTGAGTTAATTTCTGTATATAATGTGAGGTAGAGGTCCAACTTCTTTCTTTTTCTTTTTTTTTTAAAGATTGGTACCTGAGCTAACATCTGTTGCCAATCTTCTTTCTTTCTTTTTTTTTTTCCCTTCTTCTCCCCAAAGCCCCCCAGTACATAGTTGTATATTCCAGCTGTGAGTGCCTCTGGTTGTGCTGTGTGGGACGCTGCCTCAGCATGGCCTGACCAGCAGTGCTAGGTCTGCGCCCAGGATCCAAATGGACAACACCCTGGGCCACTGAGGTGGAGAAAACAAACTTAACCACTGGGCCACAGGGCCGGCCCCCCAACTTCTTTCTTTTGCATGTGGATAGCCATTTGCCCCAGCACCGTTAGTTGAAAAGACTGTTCTTTTCCCATTGAATTGTTCTAGCATCATTGTCAAAAATCAATTGATCCTTCACATATGGGTTTATTTCAGAACTCTCAATTCTAATTGATCTTGATGTCTATGCTTATGCCAGTACCACACAGTGTTGATTCACTATCACTTCACAGGAAATTTCGAAATCAAGAAGTGTGGATCCTGCCACTTTGTTCTTCTTTTTCAAGATTGTTCTGGCTTTACTGTGTCCCTTTCATTTCCATATGAAATTTAGGATCAGCTTGTCAATTTCTGCATAAAAGCAGCATCTTGGATTGCTGTCATTCAAATTTTATCAATATATTTACTGATGATTTCTTTTAGGACTTTTGCCATGCCTGTTTTCTCAACAAATCCCTCACAAATGCACGTTACTGATTTCAGCCTTGTGATCTGGAAACAGGATGTGAAAAGACACAGAATTTTCCGGCCCTCTAAATACTTGCCTTCTCTGTCCAGTTAGGCATAAAAGATGCCAAACCACACAATATTTGATTACTACCTAGAGGGAATCATTAGTTGCACACATAAATGTAGCTTGGTGCTGTGCCCATGTCCAGAAACCAGACTGTGAATCAGTTGTAAGCACTTGGTTTGCCATCGCCACCTTAAAAGCTTTCCTGCCATTTTATGTCCATGTGCCAAACGACTGAGACTTTCATTTGTGCCTATTAGCACCCTGCTCACATATGCCTGATGGTATGGCATAAAGTTGGAAAGCAAGACATTTTGGTTAATAAGAAAATTCTATATCTTATTTTGTAAAACATCTCAATGCAATACAAAAATAAATTTATGATCGATTTGACTTAAGTCTGACTCCCCTGGCCAAAATTATAAGTCAGAGAATTACTCTCTACTATATCATCTATACCAAATGCAGACCACGCATGTAGGGTTAATTTTAGCATACTTTATTAGACCCTGTATGACACATTATATAAGTACAACCTTAGGGTCTTAGTCAAAATTAATGAAATTAGCATTTAGATACTCATTTGTTGGGGTTAGCTGACAATACATTTTTTGACAGTACATTTTTGTGACAAACATTTCCTTTTCTTTGCAAACTGCTCTACCACATATATTTATTTGCTCTATTAGTGTAAGTCTTTCCAATTACCATTAATGACGTAACTTTCTAATCAATAATTTAAAAATAAAAGTTAATACAATCTTATATTTCATTGTACTTTGTCTCCCAAGCCATAAACTTCTCACCAGCCAGAAACTCAACATGAATGAACATCTTCAAATTTCAGAAATAGATCCAACAGGAACCTGGCAGTGAGACAAAAGGCTGACACATGACCAAAGGGACAGAGGAGAGCCTTACCAACCAAGCAGTAGTGTTAGTTGCCTTCCATTTTCATGTTCTGGCCTTCTGATCCATTTGTCCATTTTCAAGGAGAGAAACATTTAGACTCAACCACTCAATGGAAGGTGTTTCAAAAAAATTGAATGCTGGTTTAAAATCACCAACACTTGGCATCTTTATACACATAGCTGCCACAAAGCCTTTTACTTAAGCCCTTTATTGGTGGCACAGTACAGAAGAATGGTCTCCAAACTGGTGGTCACTATCAAGTCTGGATCCCTACACGTCCTGGTCAGTCAAGACACGGCAGCACGGAGTTCAACTTTCTCAACAGAGGGTAAAAATTGTTTCAACTGGGACTTCACAAAAACTCAATTGAGGCAACACAGATTAAGAACAGATTAATGGTTAACGGTGTGGGCTCTGAAGTCCAATCACCTGGATTAAAATCTCAGCTCTGCCACTTTCTAATTGCATGACCTTTAGTAAATTAACCTGTCAATGCCTTAAGTTCCTGATATGAAAAATGTGGATAATAATATTACCTTCCTCATGGGGTTATGATAAAGCTTAAATTAGTTAATACATATACAACCCTTAGAAGAGTGCCTAGCACATAGAGATTACCCAATAGATGTTAGTCGTTATTATCAAGGCTTCTTAATTTGGACTATGTAGAGTGACTTCATGAACTCTTTGAAATTGTGTGCAGAATTTTGGACGTTTGTGTATACTGCCTTTTCTGGAGGGCTCAGATTTTATCCCATTCTCAATGAGGCTCCACAGCTGCCAGTTTTAAGAACCACTATCTTTCAGTTAAATATCTTAGAATTGTTTACAAATTCAGATAATTTTAAAAGTTTCTCTGCTGTGCATAAAATTATAATGATATTATTACCTTTATTTTTACTGTATTTTTAATAGTGTATTTATAGTATGTTATAGTATAAATAGTGTATTTTTAAAGTATGTGGAAGGCAACACACCAAAAAATATTAACAATAGTTATCGTGAGGTAGTAGTTTCATTGGTTGTTTTTAATTTTCTGTAAATTTTCTGTACTTTCCAAATTTCCTGTAATCTCCAATCTTATTTTTTTAATCTGAACTTTAAAAAATTTTAAGGATAGAAAAAGAAATCTGACAAATATTGAGACATTTTGTTACAAAGGCTACCTCAGAGAAAAGGAATCAAACATCGTCATGCTTCTCCTCTTCAACACCAAGTGCCTGAAGACCGCGAGGAAACATCTACAAAATTTGAGGGAAAATTACTATGAGTCAAGAATCCTATATCCAGCTGAGCTATTGTTCATATGCAGCACCACAGAAAGTATTCTCATACATTCTTCGTTCTTTCAAAGACCCAGAAAATATACTATCTATGTATACTTCGTAGAACAATATTACTCAGAGAAGTACTCTAGCTGAACTCCAAATGATTTAATTGAAAGAACTCTTGAATAGGAAAAGCTATGATAAAATCAAAGGAAGTAAAAACAATGATCAAATTATACCGAATTTAACCCAAATGAGTTATAACAAAAAAAAATTCAGGGGCCGTCCCCGTGGCTGAGTCGTTAAGTTCGTGCGCTCTGCTTCAGCGGCCCAGGGTTTTGCTGGTTCAGATCCTGGGCACAGACATGGCACCGCTCATCAGGCCATGCTGAGGCAGCATCCCACATGCCACAACTAGAAGGACCCACAACTAAAATATACAACTATGTACTAGAGGGATTTGGGGAGAAAAAGGAAAAATAAAATCTTAAAAAAAAAAAATTCAACCAAATTTCCCTACTTATTTACTCAAATGTTTCTTGAGAAAAAGAAACTAGGACTCCTTGCTCCCTATGAGGCATTTTTAAGTGAAGCTCCTTCTTGGCAAATAACACCTACTCACTGGAGACATGTTCATCACGAAGCGGAGGTGGGAAGAAATCAGCCCTCGGGTGTCTGGGCTGCTAGCTGTAGCCGTGTGAGCAACTGACTTTCGTGACTCAAGCCAAGAAATAAACAAGGAGTGAACCTGAATGTCTGGGCAGGACCCAGCTTGATGGGGCATCAAGGGAATTCAAAAACAATCATCCGACATTACGCAGTTTGGGCCTTTGCGTTCAGAACACTGTAATCTTTAGCACTCTTTGCCTTGAACTTTCTGTTATTGGATAGAGCCCTTCCTGGGGATTCTTTCAAGAGTCTCCCATCATGTCAGCCTGAGGGTCATGTTATTTGTTCCAGAAGTGCCGTGAAAAGAATACCAGACCTAGTGATGATGCCTGGATTCTAGTCCAGCTGTGTAGGTAGTGGAGTCATCCTTGGACCTCGCTCCGAGCCTTTGTATCCCTATTCTTCACTACCTCAGTCAGGGTGGAATAAATTAATGAATGCAAACATGCTTGGAACATTCTAAGATGCTTTAGAAAAGTCAAATACTATCATTCTGCTTTGACTTTGAAACCAGCATTATTAAATCAGTCTGGATTGCACGGTGCCCTTTTTGCTCTTAAGATTAGTATCGATGTCAGTTCCACGATTATCAGTATTGACAAGTACCAGACATTTCCTGAGCTTGAAGCCAGATCTACCTGAGATAAGTAAGCAGAGTTCTCATTGGCACTCCCACCTCTAATCTTCCTTCCCATTTTTCCAGGGACCCGGAATTCTTATGCTACCTTGAAACCTTCAGACAGTCAGTAAAATGAACCAGCAGACGAACTTACATTAAGGTGTTAGTGTCGTCCCTAGTGGTGCATTTCTATTTCAAAAGAAGTGTCTTATAATGAAAGTGCATGCTGTTCTCTCCACCTGGAAAAATCTTCTCTTTGTGTTTAACTGGCAAAATTCTATCCATCCTTCAAATCCCAGTTACCTGCAGCCTTCCTAGCGAAAACTTTCTAGATTTTCCTAAAAGAATTGCTTGTGAATCCGTCACCCTTTGCACATCCCTCTGTTATACCTGTCACTGTAAAGGTCAGCATACATGTTATGGTGGGAAAATGTTACATATGAAACAGCTGCACCAGTCTTCCTGGGGGTGAAGAAAGGAGGGGGGTTAGGAGGTGAGGCTCTGAGGGGCCTGCGTGCAGGCAGAACTGTTATACAGCAAACAGGGAAAGGAGTTGGTAGTAGTTTACTCCGGAGATGTGAGGCAGGTGAAAGAGATACTCAGATGGGAAAGCATATCTGGTGCTCTTCAAATCCCACTGTTGCGGACCATCCCTATATAATGCCACTCCTGCCTGGGATCCTCTGGGTCTTCTGTGAGGAAAAATTAGGATATTCAGGACCAAAAAATTTAGATAAATATCTAAGCATTTCTTTGACCTGCCTTGCTTCACGTAGTTAGTGTGGGAACCACATGGAACAGAACCAGAGAATGTGTCAGTACCTTAGACACCATCTAGTCCCACCCACATTTTACAGATAACAAAACCAAGACCCAGAGAACTTGGGACATGTCCAAGGCTTCAGAACACAGAAGTGGCTGAGGAGTTCTAGAACACAGATCTGGCAGTGTGGCACTTTTCCCCTGTAGACTTTACTGCCTCATAACATATGCAAAGTACTTGAAAAATATATAGCATCTTAGCCAAGGTTCTTCTTATTGCGAGCAGGAGAAACTTTCCCAGAGGGTAGCTTATTACAAAGATACAGGGACAGGAAGTAGTCAGACCTCAGGAGGGACTGGAACCAGGAACTGGAAAGATGTCAGGAATCAAGACAGCTACTTGGTCCATCATGCTCTCTCTGCATCTCTCTGGAGCCATGTGGTCTCTCCTCTGTTTAATTTCTCTGTATTTCCATACCTTCTTCTGCCTCTCTGCGCTCTTACTGAAGAGAGTCACCAGATACATTTTAATTTACCTAACATTCTGGTTCAAGCACCTAACAGAAACTAACTAGATCTTAGTCGAAATTTCCAGAAGAAAGAATCTGATTGGCGTATGTTGGGTCAGGTGTTCACCTACCGCTGGTCCAATAAGCCATGGCCAAGGCGGAGGGTCACAAAGTCTAAATTTAACGGTAGAGCTTGGCCTAGGGTCCCCCAGACCGTGAGTCCCCACAAGACTGTCCTCACTGCTGACAGCAACCGCAAGTCCAGAGTTTCCCAAAACCACCCTAAGGCTAATAATAATAATAGAAAGACTCACAGAACTCACTGAAAACTAATACACTCCCAGGTGAGTTTTATTACAGAGAATGGCTACAAACTGGAACCAGCCAAGGGAAGACACACGTAGGGCAGAGTCCAGGGAGGTTCAAATATGGGGCTTCTGGTCGTGACCTGTGAAGTCGTGGATGGGCAACCTTCTCCCAGTTTTTACTGGGGCTCCATGACATGCTGCCAGTGCGGCTGACCTTTAGTCTCCATGGCTTCCAGAGGCTGGGCTCATATCTTTTGTCTCCATTCAGTCCAGAGGTCAGAACTGATACCGTGTGGCCCAAAGCCCTCATCATAAATCACACTGTTAGACGGTCCAGTAGCTAAAACCCCAGGAAAACAAGGACGCTCACATCAGATGGGACATTCCACGCCTGGAGATCACCTCCCAGTAGCTGAGAGCAAAGACCAGACTTCTGTTTGGGTGAGGTTAATTCTTCACAGTTCAGGCCCACTCCCATTTGTGCAGGAGAAAGTTTCTCAAAGGAGTAGGACATCTCAGTTTGGGAAATACCCCCTAAGGTACACTCCATTGTGTGTTAGATAAGCAAATAACTCCAGCTGTTGTAATAAATAAACCCAAAAGGCCAGTAGTTTAACATAACAAGAGCTTATTTCTCGTTTACAGTCCATTGTGAGTTGGTGGAAGGACTGAGGAGAGGAAGGAAAAGAGAAAGGAAGAAGTAGGAAAGAAGAGAGAGAGGAAGGAAAGAGGGGGAGGAGAAGGAGGTAGGAAAGGTGGGGAAGGGGCCCTGCTCCACATAATCACTCAGGGGCCCAGGCCTTTTCTGCCTTGTGGCTCCATCCTTTTTTTCTCCTTAAAGTCCTCTCCCTTCAGCAGGAGAACCGATGGCAGAGAGTGAGGATTGTGCTTGGGAGGTCTTCAGGGACCTAGAAGTCGTGCCTGCTACTCTGCTCACATGCCGTTGGCCAGAATACAGTCACATGGCCACACCTAACAGTCCTGAGCCTGGAAAATGGATTCCAGCTGTGGGCCAGGAAGAAGAGAAGAACGTCATTATCGGTAAGCAGCAAGTCTCTGCCGCACGTAAGCAATCAAGTGACACCAACATTAGCTATGTCAGAATTCATATTCCTTTCTTTGGAATCCCTTCAGCATTGACATATCCCCATATCATACTTTGTCATAACATTCAATTATTTATTGCCTTAGATTCATGTCTCCTGCCTCCACTTTTATATCATAAGCAGGGGTCATTCTTCAACTGCTTTGACATTTACCATAGTGCAGGCTATATAATAGCCACTATAAATAGATTTTAGAATCCTGCTGGAGCCTGCCCTGATGGCCTAGTGGTTAAAGTTCAGCGTGCTCCGCTTCAGAGGCCCAGGTTTGGTTCTAGGCACAGAGCCACACTACTTGTCTGTCAGTGGCCATGCCATGGAGGCAGCTCACATAGAAGAACTAGAAGTACTTACAACTAAAGTACACAACTACATACTGGGGCTTCGGGGAGGGACAAAAAAGAGACTGCAAATAAATAGGCAAATAAAAATAAAAATCGGGGGCCAGCCCCGTGGCTGAGTGGTTAAGTTTGTGCACTCCACTTTGGTGGCCCAGGGTTTTGCAGGTTTGGATCCTGAGGCACCGCTCATCAAGCCATGCTGAGGTGGCGTCCCACACGCCACAACTAGAAGGACCCGCAACTAAAGATACACAACTATGTACCAGGGGGCTTTGGGGAGAAAAAGGAAAAATTAAAAAAAAAAATCTTTATAAAAAAAATCATGCTGAATGATTTCAGTAAAGATGTAGGAAGCTGGGATTTGCAAATCCTTAAAATCTGGAAACGATTAAGTTTGGTTTAGTTGCTATGGTACAAAATAGCAATTAAAATATATACAATATATACATTTTTAAAGTAGAATTTTAAATGATTTGTTTTCTTTTCAATTTCAAATACATTTTCATATCCATTCCAGTAGAATTTTTTCTCAAAATTTAACTTGTGTTCCAGCTAACTAGCATGATAAAGAATCTGAAAATATTTGTCTATTTATACAGATGTCGAACTATAATGTTGTACACCTGAAACTTATATACCAATTTTACCTCAATAAAAAAACATTTTCCATCTAAATAGTGAATAAACAAACAAATTCTAGAAACTTTCACGGAGTCTCATGGCGACAGCCTCTCTGGGAGACTCTGTACCGACTAATTGAATTTAAGAGCAACATCTATGTTAGAAATGACCATGAGACAAAGGCTAGTTTCCCACAAATGGTTCTGGGAGGACAAATTCTGTGCCGAGAAAAATTTTACGACCATCTTTAAACACAAGTGACCATTTTTCCTTCGCTACCTGAGCAAAGCTAGAAGTGAAAAGTGAATTTTTCCTCACACTCCAATTAAAAATAAATGTTTCCTGATTTTGAAAAAATAAAAAGAAATATATATAAGGTTGTTTATAATAGCAAAAAGGTAGAAAGCAAGTTAAGTATTTATTAAGCGTAGGTATTGACATGGGAGACATTTTAACAATACATGTGTAAGAGATGCACATACACATCCTGGAAAGGAGAAAGTACAGAAAGGTATTAATGGTAATTGTCACGGGATAATGAGATAATGGGTGATTTCTTGTTTCTTATATGAATTTCCTAATTTTTCTACAATGAACTTAGATTACTAGTGTAAATTTTTTAACAAGTGAAAAAAAAATCAAAGTAGTTAAAGATAAACCATGAGTCATCATAATAGCAGCGCAATCTGGCTAGGAAGACACCTGTTAAAATGGAAGCTCTCCCGGACTCACTGGGGAACTGCTGAGCCCGTCGTCGTCATGTTGAGAATAAGAAGATAAGTGATCTTTCATTTGTATGTTTTAAAATTTTTATATGGACAGGAACATGTCAAAGGGACACAAGGGCCAACCTGCAAGAACTCTAGGTAGACAATGCTGGAACAATTTGAGTAACAAAATTAATAACATAGTGTTGGATTATAACTCAAAGTAAAAATGAGTGCATGTGCATCCATACAGATATAAAGGAATGAATGAAGAAAGAAAGAAACAGGGAAGAAGAAACACAGCTTCCTGGAAGGAGAATTCCACTTACTCCAGGTAAACGGTCCCTCTTCTCAGGGTGAGCTTACTTCTTGAGAGTAGGAAGGGTTTGCTTCCAAAGAACAGATTACAGAGAGGGAGAAACGGTACCTTGATAGGGGAGGACGCTGCAAACTGCACTACCCAGTGATGGAGGTCAACTTCCCCAGGGAGGTCTTGCACCGCCATCCACCTCGACGCGATGAGAAGGGCACCTCACCTCCGAGGGACGCTGTCCAAAACCCACAACTCCAATCTAACCGAGAGGAAGCCACCAGACAATCCTAATTTGAGGGAGATTTTACAAATGTCTGACCAGTATGCCTCAAAACTGTCAAGGTCTTCAAAAAACAAGGAAAATTTGAGAAACGGTGACAGCGGAGAGGAGCCTCAAGAGACAAGATGATTACACGGGAAGTGGTGTCCTGGCTGGACTCTGCAATGGAAAAAGGACTTCAGGGGAAAAGCAGCGAAACCCAAATAAAGTGTAGAGTTTAGTTAATAGCAACGGACCAGTGTTGGTTCTGTGGTTGTGACAAACGTGCCATAGTAGCACCAGATGTTAACAGTGGAGGACACTCCATGAGGGGTCTATGGGCGCTCTGCACTTTGCAACTTTTCTGTAAATCAAAAATCATTCCAAAATTAAAATTTTCGTCAAACTTATAGAAAGTGAGAGAAAAAGTAATTCCTTGGAAGGAGCTGTAGGTTATATAAAACACTTTCAAATAAATTGTTCCCCCTCGAAACTAAGTGGTCCTCCCAAGAGACAGAGAGGCCCTGGGACAGCGAGATGCCTTGGGAAAGGGTCCCTTAATTTTGTAATCTGTGTCAGGGCAGAACGTGTCAGCGTTTCGTCTGAGAACTCCAGGCTAAGCGTCTAGGAGGAAATTTTTAGAACATTCTCATAAGCAGCACAAGGAGCTGCCTGTCCTTGCCTGCGGCTTTATTCATCTGTCCTTGTTTTCTGGAGAAGCTGTGGGTCTGACACCTAAAGGGACATTTTCCCACTGATTTCTCACGCTAGCCTGAGGCCTCCGAGAAGCAGGGGGTGCGCCTTCCAGTGGAGCTCTGACCTGGGGGGTTGGGGGGGTGTGGTCAGCCGGTGTGTGTGTGTGAGCAGGCGGACGTGTGCGCGCACGTGTGTGTGTGATTATGCAGACCGAGCTTTCCACATTGTCCCTTCCTCCGCTTGGCAGCACAAGCACAAAGTTCTGAAGATAAAAGGCTTCCATTAATACCAAGCCAATGGAAATGAGAGATTGCTTGACTACAGTTCAGTCATAACCACAATTTCTCTCCTTCTTTCTTTTTAAACATGTTTATGAAACGAAGTCGGATTTTGACTCTCCTGGGCTATTTTCCAGTTTCTATACTGGAGGAGCGCAGCAAGGATTCAAATGCAGTTTTAATGATTTCCAAGGATGAGCAGAAGCAAATGCCTTAATGGCTGGCAGCTCCTTTTCCAGCTTCCAAGGAAAGGAGGGAAATAGGGAACAAGGGAAACCGTCTTTCCCCCTCTGCCACACCATCGTTCCGTACTTCATAGACACCGCCTTTCTCCGCCATCACTTGCTGCGCCAGGGACCCCCCTCGCTTTCACACGCGGCCTCGGCACGGTCACTGCTCCACTTCCTGCACTAATGTGCTCTCTGGCCACAACCTCCTTCCTTGTTGGCTTATTTATTTACTCAAAAACAATTAGTTGAGCACGTCCCCTTCTACCGAACGAGGTGCAGGAGACAGGGTGATGCACAAGATGAACTAGATCCTGCTCTCTGGCACTGACCATCTACTGGAGGAGGCGGACAGGGACTCTCAAGAAAGACCTGAGATCCTGGAAAGTGCTGGGTGGGGGATGAGAGACATGGTGGAAAGGCGTGGGGAAGGCTCCTCAGAGGAGGTAATATGGGTACCACAGCCTGAAGGAGGAATCAGCCCCTGAGTTGGAGGAGGAGTGTTTCAGACAGAGAACCAGAAGTTCTAAGACCCTGGGGCAGGAGTGAGTGGAACGTGCCCGGGGATCTGCGTGGCTGGAAGGCTCTGGTCCAAGAACAGAAGGAAAGGAGATAAGGCGAGGGAGATAAGCAGGGGCCACATCTCGGGGACCTTGAAGGTCCTGAGAAGGGGTTTTCAGTTTCAGTCACGGGAAGCCATTCAAGAGTTACAAGCGGGACGAGGGCGATCGATCGAGCCCTTTTCTTTGGAGGAGGTAACTTTTTCCATACACCCTTTACTCAAATTCACCAGTTGATTGTATTTTACCCTCATCTGTTTTATCATTCTCTCTCTGCCATTCTGTAAGACCTTTCCTATCTTGTAAAATAAAAATATCAACAACAAAAACACCTCTCCTGGACTGCATTTTCCCTTCCCGCTGCTGACCTCACTTCCTTCACCTCTGGCAGCTTCTCCACCTCCTTCCCACAGGCTGCCCTCCCTCTACCCGGGTTGCCTGCTTTCTGGTACCCCCGCCCCCTCCACTTGGCCAACATCTGTTTCTTCAGGTCTCAGCTTACAAGTTACTTCCTCAGGGAGACATTGTCTGACCTCTCAGTTGGAGAGACTCTTTGCTCTGTCTTCCTCGAGTCCCCTTTCCCGTCACATCATTCCTCACACCTTGTTGTAAGTTGCCCACTGACCATCTGCTTTCTCCCCTAGGCGCTGGGAAAACAGAGGCTCTCGTTTTCTTTCTCTCTCTCTTTTTTTTTTTAAACAGAAACTTTTATTTCTTTTCTTTTCCTTTTTTTTTTTTTTTTTGAGGAAGATTAGCCCTGAGCTAACGTCTGCTGCCAATCCTCCTCTTTTTGCTGAGGAAGACTGGCCCTGAGCTCACATCTGTGCCCATCTTCCTCTGCTTTCTATGTGGGACGCCTGCCACAGCATGGCTTGCCAAGCGGTGTGGTATCCGCACCCAGGATCTGAACCGGCGAATCCCGGGCCGCCAAACGGAACGTGTGCACTTAACCACTGCTCTACCGGGCCGGCCCGAGGCTGTCGTTTTCTTGTTCACCACTACATCCTGGCGTCTGACACAGTGCCTGAAACATAATTAGTGCTCAATAAGTAGTTGCTGAATGAATGTATAACTGATCGTCAGGCATTTTGGAAACTTGCAAAGGCAATATGTTGTTGAAGGGAGTGCCATATGTGATGAGAGTATTTTTTGGGATCCCAAATGGTCTGTTAATTCTGCATAAGGATCATTAGTTAGGAGATGAGCAGCAGGTGAAGAACTTGCACTGACAGCAGTGGACACAGGAGCTGGGGTCACTGGCAGACTGCTGGCCTCATTCCCGGGGTCGCTAACTCCCCACCCAGTCTCTCCAGCTGCTCGCGCTGGCTCGTTCTGCTGTGGACGTCTCTGTCTGTTTCGGGCCTTAGCCCAAGCGCAGAAGCTTTGGGAAAACAGTTCAACATGAGGAATTTCACTCTCTTTGGGGTGGGGTTTGCCCCCAGGCCCTAGCTTTCACAAGACCATGGAGGGTTGCCCTCCTGGGCAAGCTCCTCTTGTCTCTGACCCTGGTCCTCACTGTGGAATCTCGGGTATGGACAGCAGGGGCCAAACGCCTTAAGAGTTAGGACTCTGAAGTCAGACAGCCTGGGATCCAAACCCAGCCCTGTACTTTCTAGCTATGTGGCCTTAGACAAATTACTGAACGCGGTCTCTAAGCCTCCCTTTCCTCTTGATACACCTGTCTCATTCAGAGTGGTGCCAGGAGTCAGAGAGATCATGAGGACCAAGCTCTTAGCACTACGCCTGCTGCACCGAAGTGCTGAGTAAGTGCTCCTCGTTACAGCAGAGTGAGTGTGCCTGTCATCCAGGAATGCCTCCTCTCTCTACAGTTTCTCCGACTGTCAGAAGGCGCCAGTGTTATTGAGATTAATTACCCACTTCCAAATAGTCCTTAGATTCTGAATTACCGGTTTACTCAGCGTCAGCCACCTCCATCACCCACGCATTTGGGGGCTAGGCTGCACCCCTTCAACTCCCAAGTGCAGACGCCTGACTTCACAGGGAAGCCATCTCTGGCTCTGCACCAGCTTTTACTGATTTCCCCGACAATGACAACTTCTAGATGTCCAGCAGGTAGCAGACTATTAGCTGCAGAGACACTGCTCACTCTGGACTGGGGAGCCTAGTGGTTAGTTATGCAAATGTAAAGACTCTGTTTAGAAAGAAATATGTCTTATACTTGCTTAAGAATCAGACTGAGATTTTGGAAAGAACGGGTCAGAGTGTGAGTGTTCTGACTTCTGGAAGAGAAGAGGGAACGAGGAGAGTTGCAGATCCACGGGATGGTGGTGAGGGAGATGCAGGGTCGGGAGCTCCGAGGTTTTGAAACGGGCCGTGGGTGTCAGTAAAGCAGGTTTAAAGAAGATGACGAAATGTTTTTGGCACATGGTGAATCTGAGTTGCCCATGAGACATCCAAATGGCAATACTGAGTATATAAAATTCATACATATGCATGTTGGTAGACACATACTGGAAGGACACACACCAGAGTTCTAACAGCTGTTACCTCTGAGTGGTAGGATCGTGGGCGCTGTGAGTTCTGAGGCGCGTGTACTATCCGTGTGGGAAGGAGGCCCAGGAGATGCTGCTCGCGGCACCTCGCCAAAATTGCTTGCTCTCACCTCCTCCCACTTTGTTTCTTGTCCACTCATTTCCATTCTGACCCCTGGACTTTTTTCCCATGTGGGGACTCTCTTCGTCCTCAGACCCGACTCCGACTATGGTCTCCTTGGCCTTACCAATTGTTTCTCTCTTCTAGCCCAGTTTGGAGTCTCCTTCTGGCTGTGGTGCTGCTGGGCCACCCTGCATGACAATAGGGAAAAGGTGCTGGGTACACAGCCAGGTGCACCCCACTGTGACGTATGACTTCACTCTGTGGAATCCTGCAGGATGTTAAGATCGCAAATGCAAAGTAAAGGATTGGCAAGATGTAACAGACTTATGAAGTAGATGAAAGCAAAGACTCATTTCAGACTGACTTGCTGATTATTTTTTGAGGCCCTTAAAATGAGCTAGAAAAATTCTTCTCCACCTCCACAAAGGGAAGACCCAAAGAAAACGGGCTGAAGTTGCAAAAAGGGGATTCTGGTTAGATCAGTGACTTTTAAACTTTTGGTTATGGAATCCTTTCTTTAAATAAAACAAAACCTGGGAGCCCATTACATAGAACAGAAAAAAGGAAGCCGGAGTGGGACTGCCTCGCCCACCCAGCTCTTTCTACCCTGAGGACCTGCCAAAGCAGCTGAAAAGCAGTGGTTTAGATCAGGATCCAGAAGACTGTAGCAGCTGCCTGTTTTTGTACGGACCATGAGCTAAGGACGGTTTTTCCATTTTTAAATAATTGGGGAATAAAGAATTGTTTTATGTAACATGTAAAAATCAGATGAAATTCAAATTTCAGTGTCCATATTTTTACTGGGGGCCGGCCTGGTGGCATAGTGGTTAAGTTCTCACACTATGCTTCAGCGGTCCAGGGTTCACGGGTTCGGATCCTGGGTACAGACCTACATACCGCTCATCAAGCCATGCTGTGGCAGCATCCCACTTACAAAATAGAGGAAGATTGGCACAGACATTAGCTCAGGGACAATCTTCCTCACCAAAAGAAAACAAACAAACAAAAATTTTCTTGGAACACGGCAATGCTCATTTGTTGGACCCAGGTCCTGTCTGTGGCTGGTTTTGCACAGGCTGGCAGAGTTAAGTAGTTGCAATAGAGAGCATATGGTCTGTGAAGCCTAAAACATTTACTGGTCTTTTGCAGAGAAAGTTTGCCAAACTCTGGTTTAGACGAAAGAAAAGGTTTTATGATACTGTTTTTAACATTGGGATATGTGTTCAATGGTGTCTATATGATTTTTCCTTTTGGAAGGCATTAAAGTGAGGCTAGGCTGTGGTTTAAAAGAGGTCCTGTCTGTGTGGACGAGAAATGACTGATCTCAACCTCCTGGGTTCCCTGAAAGGCTGTCCCTTCAGCCCTGGGAGGCTGTGGTTCTATGCTTGGGCTCCAGCCAGTCGCCTTCACATGGCTGAAGGGAAAAGGAGGCAGTTACCTGGCACTATGCCACAACATCCTCCCTCCCATCCAGTTTGGAGCCTGGAATTCCTGGCAGTTAAAAAAAGGATTTCCTTCTGAAAAACACAATTGCAGTAATGCTCTGGTGAGCCAGTCACTAGATTTCACAGGGTGGGAAAACATCTGTGATTTGGGAAAAGGAAAGAGAACCCAAGCCTAAGAATTGACAAGAGATGGAAGAAAGCTCTTAGGAAGACCAGGAGAAAGAGAAAAGCACGCCCAGAACAGGCAGAGAATGAACAGCAGAATCTTAATATCTGTGTGTGCGTTCTCTCAAATTATTACAAGATCATTTCCAATCAAATCAGACCATTTGCACTGACTTATACTTACCACAAGCCTTTGGTTTCCAATCTGGCATTTCACCAACATCACGTTTCTCTGATATATTAAACAGGTGGAAGCTGGAGTTAGAATTCTGTCATAATCCTGCTCTGATTCTCGTTCTGCTATAAAATGGGGACGAGACCTCAATACCTTCAAAACCGTGGGGTGATTTCCTAGCCTGAAGTGTGAAGACTAGTCAGGGGCTGACAGGGGGGCCTGTGTGGGGGACTGAGGACTCCCAAGGAGCGTGTCCATTTACAGTTTCCACTTCCCACTGTGTTCTTTCCCAGAAAAGGCCTGGTGATCACGCTGGTGAAACCACAAGGCTAACAAAATCATGCACTCCTCATGATCTCTGCAGGGAAAAACGACACCAACAAACACAACGCAAAACGCAGCGTCAGAGCTTCAGATAAAACATACCGTGGTGGTTGTGACTATAGCTTCATTTATTTTACATTAAAAAAAATAATAATACATGTGAAAAATAACCAAGGCACGTGATTTTTAGAAAATGAAACAATGCAGAAAGGAATGAAAAGCAAAAACCTTCCTCCCCATTCTCTGACCCCTAATTCTCCAGCCCCTCTCTCCAGCGATGTCAACTGTTGGCAGTTTCCTGCATGCGGGTCCGGGGGGAAGAAAATGAGATACATATCCTTTCAAAAACTTTGCACAGATGCTTTCACACTGTCCTGCAGGTTGCTTTTCCCACTAAATAGTGTATCTAGGAGATCTTTCTGTATTTTAATGGCTGCGGTCTTCGGACATATAATTATTTACAAGCCCCTGTGTATGGGATATCGTGGTTGTTTTTTTGTTTTACTATTGTGAACAATGAACAATCCTTGTGTCTACACCTTAGGGACTTTTGCGACTATATTCGTACATCAGACTAGTAGTATCATTGTTTGACTGGCATTTTTACTTTTAATAGCTATTTTCAAAACGCCCTCAAAAAGCTTCTGCCAGTTTATACTCTGCCTACAATGTATGTCTGTTTTCCTACAATCCAGCCAATGCTGGGTATTATTATTATTTAATTTGGGTAATTTGAATGGGTAGAACTCTCCTTGTGTTTATTGATCATTTGTACACTCTTTTTCTAGGACTCCCTCTTATTTGTATTATTTGTCTTTTTCTTATTAATTTAACCTCTTTACATACTTGTCATATTTTGACTATTTTACACTATTTTTGCTATACAAGTTTTTATGTGGTCAATTTTATCAATTTTTTCTGAGTCGCATATACTTTATTTTTTGCTTTTTCTTCCCAAATCCCCCCAGTACATAGTTGTGTATTTTCAGTTGTGGGTCCTCTGGTGTGCTATGTGGGACGCTACCTCAGCATGGCCTGATGAACGGTGCCATGTCCGTGCCCAGGATCTGAACCGGGGAAACCCTGGGCTACTGAAGTGGAGCACTTTTTTTTTCCTGCATATACTTTAGAAAGAACAGCTCACACCATAATTATAAATTTCTCTCGGTCTCTCTTTTAAGGCATAAATGGCTTAATTCTTTATCTATTAAAGAGGTTTTGTTCTTTTGACCTTGTTTAGTTTGATTTTAGGTTTTTTCTTTGCTGTCAGTTCTGACAGTCAAAGAACAAATGACACGGGGTGGCATGGTGGTGTAGTGGTCAAAGTTTGCGCACTCTGCCTGGGTGGCCCAGGGTTTGCAGGTCTGGATCCTGGGCGTGGACCTAGCACTGCTCATCCAGCCATGCTGTGATGGCATCCCACATAAAACAGAGGCAGACTGGCACAGATGTTAGTTCAGGGACAGTTTCTCACCAAAAACAAAAACAAAAACAAATGATAAAGAAAAAATATTTTTTGCATGACAAGATATATTTGATTTGACAATGAAGTCAACTTTTTAAAACTATGTGGGCCAACATTTTGTGGAACAAATAAATATTTTGGCACCCAAACCTGAACCAAAGGCAGACAGTGTACGATCTCTGATCCAGGAGTTTAGCAATCCTAATTTCCCTTCTCACCTTTGAAAATGTGGCTGTTACCAAGACTTCCTCTAGGATGGTGTCCAAGGTTACACCAGCTGCTGAAACAAATCAAAATATCTATTAGGTTGAATCATATGAAATTATCACTTTTATGGGTCAAAAATAGTACAAATATTGTCAATTTCATATGATTCAAGCTAATATAACAGCCCAAACGTAACAAAAATTTATTTCTTCCTCTATAAAGTCCAAAAAGGATGTTCCTGATCAGTGGGTAGCTGTGCTCCAAGCCACTGGTGAGTCAGGGCCCCAGGGTCCTGTCACCTTGTAGCGTCTCTATCTTGAGGCCCGGCTTCCAAGGTTACAGTGTCTGTATGGAGCCAGCAGCTGGGGGTGTGTGTGTGTGCATGTGTGTGTTAGGGCACCGAGGAGTGCAGTGGTGGACTTTTACGGACCAGGCCTCCAAGTGATGTACATTACTGCCGCTACTGTTCCATTGGCTGGAACTGCTCCACGGCCACAGCTAACTGCAAGAAAGGCTGGGGAATACAGTCCAGCTGCGTGCCCAGAAATGAGGGAAAGTGGGTCTGGCAAACGGCTGGCTGGCGGCTACTGAAGAAGGTTCCCTCACCTCTCCACTGACTTCTGCCCTGGAATCCATCACTCTTTGCTCGTCCTGTTTTTAAGTAGAACAGATATCAGTAATACTACTTTACATTTGCTCAGTTTACAGGGAATTTTTGCATAAATTATGTCATCTGAGTTTCCAAGAGCCCTATAAGATAAACAGAGAGTTACTGTTTCCATTTTATAGATGAAGAAACTGAGGCTCAGACAGGTTGACTTGTCCAAGGACATAAACCAGTAGGTGGTGAAACCAGCTCACAGTAACAACAGCTGGAATACTTCATATGCCGCTTTTTGGCTGATGCAGCGCTTCCACGTCTGTTATTTTCTCTGACCACGAGTGCAGGGCTCTCGCCATTCTGACAGTTGGCCTGTGGCCTCTCCATCATGCCCAGCTGGTTATTAGCATGTTGCTGGCCCAGCAGATTACGAGATATAAATAGATGCATTTGTGGTCTGAGCAAGTCTTTTCCTGGAGTCAGGCACATTTATCCCTGCTAGAAACCAAGGCCTTCTCTGCTTCTTGGCTCAGGTTAGTAAGGCGGGAGGTTTGGTGGCCCCAAGAACCACATGACAGCTTCCCTATGCTTCTATGGCCTAGAGTGGCTCTCCAGGTGAGGATCAAATTACCCAAGCTCAAAGGAGGCTGGACAAGAGTTTTAGGGTGGGGATGTGGGGTACAACAGGATGCAGCTGTACTTACAACTCTGTTAATCTGCCAATGGGCATTTCTCTGCTACTGTTTCTTGTTTTCTTCACTGTGTGGTATCTTGTGGTTAAGAGAGCAAGGGAGAGAGATTTCTCCCCCATAAACTCAAATTCCACTTTGCACTTTTGTCTTCATCATTTCCGTACTGCTTATCTCCTATGGGGATCCCCGCTTGGTGCATCCCCACATTCCCCCTTCCTCAAGCAAGAAAGGACTCCGAGAACAGGACCTCCTGCATCAGGAGCTGAGCTTTGAGCCCCACCTCGTGAACTCCCTGAGGGCTGCAGCTGCGGCAGCTTCTGCTTCCTTGAGTTCTCCTGGCCCAGAGTGGGGTCCCCAAATGCTGGTTGACCAAGAATGTTGTCAAGCTTTAACTTAGTTTTCAGAGATAAAGAACTCAGAGTTAAAAATAGCATGTTATTACTTTAAAAAATAAGACTTAAATAAGATCTTTTCAAGCACATAAAGAAAATAATAGGATGAATATCCATATACCCACCACATGTTTCCACAAGGTTCCAATTATCTTTATTATGCTATTAAGAAATGTTCCAGGAGCTGGCCTAGTGGTTAAATTCACACACTCCACTCTGGCAGCCCCGGGGTTTGCAGGTTCAGATCCCAGGCATGAACCTACACACTGTTCATCAAGCCAAGCTGAGGCAGCATCCCATATACTAAGTAGAGGAGGATTGGCACAGATGTTAGCTTAGGGTCACTCTTCCTCACACACACACAAAAAAAAGTTTCAACATAGAGTAGCTTGCACTTTTCAGAATACAGTACTGGCATTAGAGGCATTCTGAATGATTTGAATGGCACTGACAAGATTCCTTGACCTCTCTGTGCATCAGTTTCCTCTTGGGTAAAGTCAGCATAGTAGTGTTTGTTAGAAAGGGTAGTTAGACTGAAAGTCAATAGTACCTGACACATAAGTGCTCAATAAATGTTAATTATCATTTTAGGATTACTACTTTGTATTTTCCAATGATAGTAGACCATAATTAAGAACCACAGAAGCAGCGCAGGGCTGTGCTTACAATTATGCGAGTTCTTTGCACAAACCTGGCATGGGGGCAGTCATTGCCTAGTCATTGATTTATAGTTCACAAGTTTCTGGCACCTGGTGGTATAGTGTGTTGAAGGAGGAGTATCTTTCCATTCACAAATTAGTAGCACAAGGCTGGGTGGGAGTGTGTGAACTTGAATGATTTCAGTTCTGTACTGATAAGCTGGAACAATCCTGTACATCTTGACTGTAGAATTTTAAGAAGTAGAAAGTGGAAATTATCCAGTTTAAAACCACTTAATTCACATTAATATTTCTAAAAAGTTAATGACTATGTGCAACACTGTTAGCAAGTTAGGGGCTGGGGTAAATGCTAATAAAATGACAATTATGAGACAGTTCCCGAAATAGGAGTTTCCTCTCAACACTGGTTGGAGTAGATAACTACAATATTTTGGAGGCAAATTGGTACTATCTATCTACCCTTACATCACTTTGACACAGTAATTCTACCTCTTAAAATTTATCCTAAGGAAACACAAGTACGTGAAGATAAATGCACAAAGACATTCCTTGCAGCTTTGTTGGTAATAAAACAGCAACAAAAAAACAAAAACTGGAAGCAGTCTAAAGACAAACATTAAATAACAGTAGACACCTGGCTAGGAAAAACAGTGAGGCCTGTGCGAACATTGATCCAACCCATCCTTCAAGTTTACAGCCAACCCAAGTTAAGACGGAGAAAGCTCAGCCACGGGCAGTCTGGGACTGGTCTAGAAACCTATCTGTTTCTTTCTTTCAAAGATGTTTTCGTGTACTTTTTGCTATATGTTGTATGTTGGTTCAAATTTGGTGTTTTGTTTTCACAAACTTAATAAAACAACGACTAAGTTTTTTTACTTTTATACTAAATATACACAGAACACTTGCAGAATCAGCAATTAAAACCCTTCCT
The DNA here is from genome assembly GCF_041296235.1 of Equus asinus. Lineage (NCBI taxonomy): Eukaryota > Metazoa > Chordata > Mammalia > Perissodactyla > Equidae > Equus > Equus asinus. Next base: position 137,242,109 of record NC_091793.1, on the reverse strand, counting down.
TCAAAAGCAAATGCTCAAGGACAGGAAACAATGGTTTCTGGTACCTATTCAAAGCTTGCCTTACCTGTGTGGGAGAAGCACTGAGCAGATTAATGCCCAGCCTTAGGGGCCTCCTCAAATTATCTACAGCGAAACAGCACAGCTGCTGCCTGCCGCTGGTGTTAAGGTCTTCACTTTAACAAGATGCACAGGCCTGACTTCTTGGCCATCCAATCAGGTTCTAGTTTGGAGTACCAAAGGACAGCAAATCAACAGAAGGGAATCCTCCTAGTGCAGTGGTCAAGGCAAAAGCATCATCAGCTGGGAACTTGTCAGAATGCATATACTTGGGCCCTATGTGCTAGGTGGACCAAATCAGAAACTTACCTTTTAAAAAGTTCTCCAGGTGAGAGCAAATCCCACAAGTTTTGAGAACCACTGTTCTGATCACTTCTAATTTCTCCTTAAACCAAACGCAGTATCAATACTTTCAAATAGTTCACAAGAATTACCATTTGACACTTGCTACAAGAAATGGTTTTCAACAAAAAACTACTGGAAATAGTCTACAAAGTTGTACTTGAAAATGGTCAATGAGTGTTGACTTCTGGCAATAGAGCCTACAGTTAACGGCCACAGGACGAAGTATACAGAAATGAGCTCAGAGTCCAACACCTGGGTCTGTCACTTAGGGCTTAGATTTAATGGTCATCTTAAAGCATTCCTAAAGAAGGAAAAAACAAAAGTGGCAGTCTTAATTTTATGTTCATCTGAGTAACACAAAAACCCAGTTAATTCCTCCACGGGTCATTCCCTCACCACTAAACAAACATTAAGGCCCTAGGAGATGCCAGGAGCCCTGCTAGCGATGGGTAAGCACAGACAGGGAAGGTGCACCACTGGGGAGTGGAGACGGTCAGGGAACGCAGGAAACAACGGCTTTTAAAACACTCCCTTACAAACATTCTCCCACTTAATTCTCAGAGGAATCCAGCTTCAGAGAAGGCTCTGAGTTTAAGGAATTTGCCAGAGTATTTCCTACCCTAAAGTATCACCTGAGAGTTTGCTAAATATTCAGAACCCTGGGCACCAACCCAGACCTGCTAAGACCCACAGTCTGTCAAGATCCCCGGTGATTCTGATGCCCTAAGTTTGAGACATTCAACTCTAGTGCATGTTATTCTAAGTGGTACAAACGAACCAGGACGACCAGAGTCAAGTTTCAAAAGATGGCCTTAGCAAAGTGACAAAAGGATTGAAAGGAACTCTTCATGGACAGAGAGCTGCAGTGTTGTGAGGTTGGAGCTCTGGAGCGAGCACAGCTCAGCCAAGGCCTTGATAAGCATACTGAGGCCCCAGAAGACAGTGCAGATATACAGAAGCAGTTTAAACCAGAAGGGGGTGGAGTGCAAGGGAGAATCAGTTTCTAAACAGGGAATATTTTATGTTGCCCAGTCACAGAAATTCTCCAAACCTGCTAATCAAAATTAGGTAAATAATATTCACCTGAGTCCCACACTGCAGACTAAGTTCCCACAGCTCTTCAATAGAAGTGCTCCATTTTACGACAAAGGAAGAAGCAGAATGTACCTTTTGGTTTGTGCTTTAAAACAGTTAAGGCTTTAGCGCCTAAGAAAGCTGGCAGCTCTGTGATTCAACTAGGTTTCCTTGACCACTCAAAATGACTAGGAGTAGAAGTTGATTAATTAGTATCCTCAGTCCATCCTGTTTCAGATAGAAAGCTTTTTTGACTATACAGTCCTTGGCAGGTCTATGGGCCACTTTCATCAAGATTTTAAAAATAAAAATCTGTTGTGTCCCAAATCAAGAATGTGTCCGGGTACTATTTGGTGATGCAGAACGACATTCCCCAGGGAGGAAATAAGCAGCTTACTATCAAACTTTATCTAGGAATGGCCACGTGTACTTCATGCAGCATTTGCTTCCATCAAAATATCTAGATCTGAAATGTATTTCTCTCTCTGAAAATCTGCATCATCTCATTTCCTGCAAACCACTCCTGGGAGAGGGGAAGCGCACCATTCTCTCTGATTTATGAGTGATGAACTGAAGTTAAGAGGGGCTGCTGGCTTACCCTTGCTTACATGAGCAGCAGAGGTGGAACTCAAAGCTGTAGTCCTTCTGGCCCCTCCACCTGCCGGATGCATTTCTTGAACTGGGCTTCAGCAGGATGCCTGTGGCACACACAGAAATGCAAGACGTAACAGTCTTCCGAAACTGGTGGCTGTCATGACAACAAAGCTGTCAGCCAGGCTGCGGTTCACATACTGGACACTATTTTTTAGAAACAAAGATTCCTCTTTGGTGTTTGATGTCCTGGTTTACACCTTACTCCTACCGACGTTTTTTCTCATCTTGTTTTCCTTTTATCCCTCATTCTTCACTATAAAATGATCTGGTATTACCTTTTTAAAAAAAGTCACTTTAGAAACAAATCAAGGTTTACGTGAACAATTATTCTGTTGTACCTTTCAGAACTGCGAACAAGTAAAGTTAGGGACACAATTTTTTTCTTTCTGAAGAGATACTGGAAAGCTTTGTTCATCTAATTTTAAAATTTTGAACACAAAACACAGCTTTATTTAAATAAATACGGAGGCAGAAAGAAGAAAAGGAGAGAAATGAAAGACAGTCCAAAAAGGTAAGAGAAACATATTTGAGTGAGGTTCTTAAATTGGTCAATCTAACCACTGCCTTCCAAAAGGCTAAGTTTCAAATGAATGATGCACAACTCTCACCTTTCAGCTATAATTATCGAAACAATGATCATCAAATGCTAAATAAAATATAGAAAGGGCCAAAGATTATCTAAAATGTAGAAATCACAGAACTGCCTTAAAATACAAAGAAAATATTTTTATTTGTATAACAAAGACTCTAAGAAATGATGACGTAATAAAGTTAACAGAGCTGCTGTCAAGACACAAATAGGCTTGAAAAGCTATAGCCGATTAATCACTGTGTGTCACCTAACCTCCCCTGGATTATTTCAGAAACCATGTCTGGTATATGCCTGACTGAATCTTAAGCACGATGTATCCAGGTTCAATCCAGATTCAATGATGGTTCCCTTTGATTAGTCTTCAATATCTTTCTTTTTTTTCTTTTTCTTCTTTTTCTCTGGACTCTGCAAATAACCAACAAGAATGCTTTTGAAAGAGCTGTAAATACATAGGTGAGTAATAATAACTTTTCTTTATAAAAAGCAAAGTAGACCTACTTTTCTTGAAAACAAATTTGGGGAAAGATTAAAATATAAAAACCACCTCTATGAAAGCGATCTGTAGCAAATCATATGCTCTCCTTTCCTCAAAGCAACTCTATTTTATAATAAGATTCTAGGTTTGGGAAATGGACCTTAAAATATAAATATAACAATGTCCTTTTACTTTTACCTCACCATCAATGAAAACTTTTTCTTTCCCCTGAGGAAGGCTCGCCCTAACCTAACACCCACTGCCAAGCTTCCTCTTTTTCTATATGAGCTGCTGCCACAGCATGGCCAGACAGAGGAGCAGTGCAGGTCTGCAGCCAGGAACCAAACCTGAGCTGCTGAGGCAGAGTGCACCGAACTTCACCACTACGCCACTGGGGCTGGCCCAATGAAAACCATTTTTTCACTGCCTGCTTGTTTCTGATAAAGAGAGTAGAATGAAATATGGAGAGCCTGCCCGTGCCAATAAAGTAATGGTGAGTAAGAGCACACATACAGCAACTGCCGTGCTGGTGCACGGTTCTTCCTCAGAAAGCGCTTCTTCCTTCACGTGTTTCTTTTTGTCCTTTTTCTTCTTCTTCTTCACAGACGTCTCCTGTTCTTCCACCACGAGCACTCCTTCTTCATCCTCTTCCTCCTCTTCTTCCACTGAAGAGGGTAAGTGTAAAGACACAACAATTAACATTCTATCAGACTTTACATCCCCAAACTCCTTTTGAGTCTTAGTTCTCCCCCGCCAGTCTGGTCGACGATCCAGTGTTTATTACGTCATCAACTGGAAAGACCCTTCAAACACCCACCTAGTCCATCACCACTGACTTCATAAATGATTTAACGCTCAGAGAGAAGTAAACTTCTCACGATCATGTAGCTATGTGTAGGAATTAGGATTAAAACAAATCCTCTGATCTGCAAACCCACTGTTTCTGGCAGTCAGTCAGTTACACTGGAAACAATTAAAGCCGTGCTCTGGAGTGAGGAGGCCTGGGCTCACTCAACCCGCGATGCCTCTGCACTAAGTCATTCAACCTCTGCAAACTCGACTTCCTCCTCTATGGGATTCAGCAATGTCTCTCTCACTGGATTCTTACCAGGACTTAACAAGATAACACATACAAAATACTTAGCACGATGCCTGGCATGTTAGAACAAAGACTGAATAACAGGTCATTTCTTTCATTAGAAATTTGTTCACTGAATACTTATTCAGCACCTACAATATGCCAGGCCCTATTCCAGACAACTGGAGATCCAGAAAGGGATGGAATGGACAAAAATCCCTGTCCTTATGAATCTTTTATTTTGTAGGAGAGTGGAGAGACAAAAGTAAATAATTAAATGAATGAGCAATACACTACACAATATTTTATGCAGTAATCAGTACTAAGGATAAAAATACAGCAGGAAGAGAAACACTGAGGAGGGCGACACGTCGACATGTTAGACAACAGAGTCAGACAAACACCTAAAAGAGACAAAGGAGTAAACGACGACATATTTTGAGGGAAAATATTCCAGGTAGAGAGAAGAGCAAATGCTAAGGTTACCCTGGGAGAGAAGGGGGAGGTGGCAGGTTCCAGGAAGAGCAAGGAGGCCAGTGTGGCTGCAGCAGAATCAGATCAGAGAGCTGACAAGGGTGCCACTGTGGCTGCTACATTAAGAACGGCATGGTGGATACAAGTGGTTAGATTCTCGATATCCTTTCAAAGTAGAGTTAACAGGGCTTGCTGCCAGAGTGATTCGGGTTATAAGAGAAGAGTTAAGGTTAAAGGCCAAAGCAACTAGAATTGCCATTTATAAAATGGAGAAAATTGTGGAGTAACAGATTGGGAGTGGCAAGGATTCAAGAATGTTAAGTTTGAAAAGTATGCATATACAAGTGAAGACACAAATCTGGAGTTTGGTGTTTCAAATGCTACTAATGGGTTTAGGGATTTCCTTGCTGTGTAATAAGGAAATAGAAACAGGAATTAAATAACTGGTTTATATTTTCTTCATCCAGGGCAAGAGTCCACATTTGCTGACAGCACACTTCGGACAACTAAGCTATTTAGAAACCAAAAATTAAATACGTCACTGCTTTAACGCCTGACTCTCTTGCTAGAGTAGCTGGCTGGTGCTCTAACAGAGGCACAGCTAATAAATGGGGGTACTTGCTTGTCAACTTTGCGAGACAGCCCAGGCCGCTAGAGAGCACCTACTGAATACGATTACTATGACAGCAGGCTGCTCAGTCCACCCATACAAGAGAAACACAGAAAACCACTGATGACACCAATTCTATGCTGAACTATACAAGAAAAATATTTCAGCAACCAATTTAGAAACCATATACCCTTTTCCTTCTATTTTAACCTGATTCTCAAAATAGTTCACAGTAGAAATGTAAGTTTTGGTATACTTAGCATAACATGTAATTCTACATATTCAAAGAAACGCTTCGCACATTTCTCAATGGAGTCTGATGAATCTACCGACATCCTAACTATTCCCAGAGAACATGACGGCTTATTAGAACATGGCCAGCCTTCCACATGGGTGGCTTCACAATCAAGTTCAACGGCATGTACCTTCCCAAGACTTACCGAGTCTGTACTTCTTAAGGAATAGGAGTATAAATGACATTTTAGAAAGTCAAACTAACCTTTAACTTTAACCTTAGCTTTTTTGGCCTTCTTTTCAATAATTTCGTCCTCTTTATCCACTTGTTCTATCTTGCGTTTTTTAGAACAGGTTGGCAGTGTGGAGTCACCAGAAGGATCATAAGTCTTCACTTCACTGAAAGAGCCAAATAATTTTAGAAAATCTCTACAAATATCTGTAAGTGAAATAATTCTAAAGAGATGTAAAGGAAATGCCATTAGATAATACCTACACAAGCACACAATATGCTCGCTCATGTTACTGGCTTTGGGGTAGTTTATGAAAACTCACAGTTTCCAAAAGATAAGTGGTAGCTAAATGAATTCTGCTTTAGTAATCAATGAATATTTTTCTGTACCACAGTCACTACACTCAGCACAGGGAAAAAAGGGAGAAAATTTCTTATACCAAATGATTATACTAGAAAGTAAAATGAAACCAGTTCAAGTTTTAGAACACTGGGTAATTCAAAGAAAACAAAACAGAAGGCCTAAATCAAGTTAAACAGAGAAGACTTCACCCTAAGACCCCAAGAGGCTGAGCAGCAAGAGGCCACGTGACCAAAGGGCTGCCTGGAACCCACCATTGGCTTTTGTTCTAACACGGCAGAAAGAACAAATGGGTGCCAAAAATGTGAACTAAATCTCATAATTAGTGCTTTAAGTGCATGTGTTTAAAATCATCAGCATCATGGCACAGGAATACTAAAAACCTGTTCAAAACAAGCTAAGGAATATTCTATTTCTTAAGCTAACCTGTAGACTCATGGCCATTTAACTTTTATAGGTTAACTTTTGTGGGTTATAATTTAAAAAACAAAGATCCACATTTGTCAACTAAAGACCACAAATTAGACATTAAAATTATAGAATATAAGGTCATTGTAGAAAACTCGGAAAATTCACAACATACAAAGAAAGTGTTAACACCCACAACTGAATACCTTTGTTTTTTTCCAGAATAAAGAAAAACAACTTTTCTGAATGTGTACATTTAAAAAAATACATATTTATGAGATGTTACCACATACTGCTCTTCCTACCCACTTATAGCATAAGATTTTACTATTAAAATTCTTAACAGGCCTGGCCCAGTGGCGCAGTGGTTAAGTGTGCACATTCTGCTTTCGCGGCCCAGGGTTCACCGGTTTGGATCCTGGGTGTGGACATGGCACCACTTGGCAAGCCATGCTTTGGTAGGCATTCCACATATAAAGTAGAGGAAGATGGGCACAGATGTTAGCTCAGGGCCAGTCTTCCTCAGCAAAAAGAGGAAGATTGGCAGCAGATGTTAGCTCAGGGCTAATCTTCCTCAAAAAACAAACAAACAAACAAACAAAAAACCTTAATGGATTACAAGAGTCCTCAAAGTAGAATTTATGGGTTAACAACAAGCAATATATATATATATTTTAAAAGATTTTTTTTCCTTTTTCTCCCCAAAGCCCCCCAGTACATAGTTGTATATTCTTCGTTGTGGGTCCTTCCAGTTGTGGCATGTGGGACGCTGCCTCAGCGTGGTTTGATGAGCAGTGCCATGTCCACGCCCAGGATTTGAACCAATAAAACACCCAGCCGCCTGCGGCAGAGCACACGAACTTAACCACTCGGCAACGGGGCCAGCCCCAACAAGCAGTACTTTTAAGGCTCTTGATACATACTGTCAAACTCCTTCCCAGAAAAGTTGTACCACATTCTCACAGCCTCACCAATATTGAGCATTACCTCAAATAATAACCAAACACCTCTCCCCACACATAACTTTCTTTTCTTAATTTCATGGTGAGGTCTGAAAGGTTTCCATGCTTCTCAGCCATTTTTAGACTTCAGTCTTTTGACTCTTTTTTTAAAAATACGTTTCATTGTGGATTAACTCTGAATGGACCTTCTTTTTGATAAATGGTATACTATACAGGAGCTATGAATGACAAATATTCAAATATCAATATCTGAAAATGATTAAGTTAACTATCAGGAAAGAAAAAACCTGCCAAAAGAAGTATACTATGTATACTTATTACAACAATGTGAGAATATACACATATGATTAAAAACCAGGATGTGACTACAAAGAATTGTAAATTGGAAAGAAAAAAATTAGGGGATACTGAGGTGCTTAAGTTTATAATAAAACAACTGCTGTCAACAGTCAACCTTATTTAAATAAGCAGAGACTGTTCATCCACCCTCCCCTAAATGTACTTACCTTTTATGTTCATATTTTTCTGCTTTTGCTAATGCCTTTCCTGTTCCACTTATTTTCCTTATCTAAGGAAAGAAAAAATTATCAATAATTTTCTAAGGCATAATCTCTTTATAACATATCCTCTAGTATATCAATTCTTTTTTTTTTTTTCAAGATTTTCTTCTTTTAAAAAAGAATTTCTTCTTCTCCTCAAAGCCCCCAGTACATAGTTGTATATTTTGGTTGTGGATCCTTCTAGTCGTGGCATGTGGGATGCCACCTCAGCACGGCCTGATGAGCAGTGCTAGGTCTGCGTCCAGGATCCGAAGTGGCGAAACCCTGGGCTGCCCCCTATCAATTCCTGATAAATTATAAGGCAAACTGTTAATAGCCGGCACAAAAAGAATTTATTAGACAACTAAAATGTATCAAAATAGAACTGTTTAGAGGTGGAATTAGTAAGTACATAAACTAGTCAGTTTATTAACTTCTGACAGCTAACACTTCTGCAAAAGGCAGGATGTGGTTCTTACCCCTCTATCTTCCAGGGTCCTCAACCTGGCCTCTAATTTGGCTCTGTTCTCAACTCCCATCGCAGAACTGGAATCTTCACCAAAAGCATCATACCTGATAGCCAAAACGGTTTTGGCAGCCAGCATTCGAGAAATCTAATAGAGAATCCGAAGTTAGAGGCATCCAAACTATATTCCAAGTTGACATGTAAAAATCTTGTTAATTAATTCACAAGAAAACTACAGAAAATCATCAACTCTACCACTCATGCTAGGATTTTTTAAAATCAGGAATTACCGAAGTTTCATGAATCATACAACTGGAGCTTCCTATCCTGTATTTGAATCTTTGCTATGATCTAATGGCTAACTGGTTACACACGACCACCATCATTTTGGTGAGTTAAGAGATCTTCTAGTAGCTCATGTCTCAAACAACCTCAAATTGTTCTTTTAATGTCTTTAGTTTCTACTCAGTAACATTAGTTCTACACAAGGTCATCCAACAAAAGTGTAGCCCTTTTTCAAGCTGATTAAGATTTTATTTTACTGAACCCTTTATTTCTCCTATTGCTGCTTTGAATTTTATAAAATTTCAGTTTCTGTTAAAGTACGTATCCTACGAAAAAGCTCGAAAGAACTTAATCTGTTTGAGCCTGTTTCCTCACCTGTAGGGTTATTACAAGAATTCCCTGAAGCCCCATCAAGTGTTCAGCACCGTGCATGTGCTATTATTTTTATAACACACACATGTTGATGTGCAACTTACCCCACCCCTCACCAACAAGTGGATTCTAGAAAAATACAGAGGGAAAGAAAATGGCTTTAACAGGACCAATAACACTTTAACTTTTCTTTCAGTGTACAAAAGTGCTTTTTATTTAAAGAATTCACCATTCTCTATTTAATGAGAAAGAGTAAAAGATTTATTGCATACTATGGAGTAGGAGGAATATGGGTGGCTTGGAGAAAAAAGAAAAACGCCCACCTCAGGAAAACTGTAACTCACCTTCCCTTTGTGTTTGGGACTTGTCTGGCCTACAAGTGAAGCGTGATAAATGAGTCCATATTTAGGAGTGTCTCGTCTAGACTTGAGGGCTCTGAAGAGTGCCTTTTCTGCTCCAAGAATCTGAACTGTAGATGCTGCATGTTTGGCCAAATTCAAAAGAGAACCTTCAAAAGAAAAGAAGTAGTTTAAACAGGAACGCACTTCCAAGTATTTGAACATCCAACGTGGTAAACACAAGACCTATGCAGGCTCAGCATTAGAGCCGCGACACAGGGTTCCACAGTCCAGGATGCCCTATAAGTCCTGACGCCTCCGCATTTGAGCCCCGTCTCTCAGCACCGCAGGCAGAGAGGTCTGCGATCAAGGTCAACGACAAACTGAAGGTTAAGCTGATTAGTTCAATTTTACTTAGTCACCCAGGAAGGTATTATCATTCTGCATTCCACTAGAATACCATGGGAGAAATATAAACATATGTATTCATACACCCTCCAATCTTGCCCCTATTTTTCTGAGATTCTGGACTTCAAATATTCTACTTTAGATATGAAAAAACATACAAATAAAAGGAAAATTATTGGGATATCTTGGTTCTAGAACTGTGTGATAAATTTCTCACATTTTATTTACTGCTGTTGTTTAAGATACGAACGAGGAGATATGCTTACAATAATCAGATACCAGAAGTTGCTGCTTTGCTAGATTCGCTGTGCAGATTTTCTGTCAGAAAGCACCCCCAACATTAACACAGTCACTCAACCACTAGACACGTTTAAAATCAACGAACACATACTTCTGTTAATCCTTGCACTTCTTATTGTTGCGAGTTTAACTAAACCTACGAAATTTTGGATGTGGACAACAAAATCAGCCCAGACTATCCCGACCTTGTAGCTGAGGGTATCTGAATGCCACTTATTTGTCTGGTCAACAATACAGCTAATGGAGCTATGAACACTTCGATACATTATAATAATGCCTCCAATAAAACAATGATCTAGTACTTCACTGCATTTGCAAGTATTCAATTACACAGCATTTTTGGTAGTATACTGTCTTTATAATATCACCATACATACATTAAGTTTTATTATCACTTATTCAAAATATTTTTGGATGTCAAATATATATATATATTTTTCAAACATATTAAAATAGCACTTCCAATAGTGACAGATCCTTGATCAAGGGTTTATATAATCTGTTGTGATTTCTTAAAACTATTCAAGTTTTAATCTGATGAGTTTTTAATATAAAATATTAACTGACTTCATCCTCCTGCATTCATCTGATTATTCTAATTAACCGTTATAACCTGAAAATGGACCACCAAGTGTCTCAGAAGAGGTAGTGACTAAAGACGCCTTCATTATCCAAAAGGAAATCAGGCATATAAATAGAAATCATCATTGAACACTTGGTCCTTAGTCCTCACCCACATACCTTCTACCTCTATTTATTACTATTATCTAAAATTTCTTTAATAGCTGTAGTTTAAAGATTAAAATAAAAAAATGCTAGCTAGAAAACAACTCAACTTTAAATAGCCACGTTTACAAGTTAAACTAAAATCATCACCTGCATGAGCAATAAGCCGTGCTCCAACTAGCTCCCCAACCATGACTGTAACATTGGGTGCAATGGCCATCATTCGATTTTGTAGATATTCATAGAGCTGGGTTCTATACTCTGAGATTTCAATCACCTAGTATAAGAAACAAAATGAATAGGTCATAAATGACTCAAGAGTAAACACAGTCTAAAATTCACATGTCTAAAACATGGAGTCCTAAATGATCACACAGCAGCTGTGCAAACCTGGGAAAATCAGCCACTCCAGACCTCAGCTTCCCATAAAGGAGCTGTGCTGAACATTTTATTAGATACTGTAGGTAAACAATCTAATACGCTGCCTAAAAATGTCAGTCAATATTACTGTTATTTAAAAAAATCCCAAGGGCTAGACATTTGTGTCATCCTGATTCTTGTATAGCTATCCCCAAATGAGGAAAAAAAGTTCACTACAGGCTGTAAACACAAAAGTTAGAATGAGTTGGGCCCAGCCACATGGCCGAGTGGTTAAGTCTGCGCACCCTGCTTCAGTGGCCCAGGGTTTCGCCAGTTCAGATCCTGGGCACAGACAAGGCACTGCTCGTCAGGACATGTTGAGGCGGGGTCCCACATGCCACAACTAGAATATACAACTAGGTACTGGGGGGATTTGGGGGGAAAAAAAGCAAAAAAAAAAAAAAAAAAAGAAGATTGGTAACAGTTGTTAGCTCACATGCCAATCTTAAAAAAATAAACAGGGGCCAGCCCGGTGGCGCAGGGGTTAAGTGTGTACATTCTGCTTCTCGGTGGCCCAGGGTTCGCAGGTTTGGATCCCGGGTGCGGACATGGCACTGATTGGGACACCATGCTGTGGTAGGCGTCCCACATATCAAGTAGAGGAAGATGGGCACGGATGTCAGCTCATGGTCAGGCTTCCTCAGCAAAAAGAGGACTGGCAGTAGTTAGCTCAGGGCTAATCTTCCTCAAATAAATAAATAAGTAATAAAAATAAACAAACAACTCAAGCTATACTTCTCTGCTTTCTTAATGGATTTATAATTCATTATTCAGACAATGCTATATTGTCTGAATACAAATAATACAATACAAATAAATTAGACAGTACTCAACTTCATTTTAGTATATACTTCCCGCACTACGTAAATCAAGATGGCATCAGATGAGGTAGTGACTGAACACCTTCATGTTTGTTTATCAGGTGAACAATAAGTTGAAAAATCATCACTGCCATCAGAAAGTTACTGTTACAGAGCTGGTACCATCACAACTAGTTTCTCTATGTGGATAGTCTACCTGAGTGCAGAGGTGCAGAATGTTGCAAATATCTTCTTCTGAAACCTCTGTCCCCATTGATATCTCTGCAGCCGCTTTCACTTCTGCTTCCACTTCTTCCGGCAGTAATTCAGAAAGTTTGGCCGTGGCATAATTCTTCCTATCGCCTATGGAATGTTTGCAGAGGATGAGGGAGAATCACTCTTCAATAAATTAATAAAATCCACCAAACAGTCAAAAGAAAAAGTAGAGATAAGCCAATGAAAAGGGTGCCTAAACAAAACAAAAAGCAAACAAGTTTGACCTAGTAATAATTTTCCTTATGTCAAGGCTTGATTTTAGAGATTAAAATCTCTCCCCACCACCTCCCTCCAAAAATACAAATTATAGATTTAGAATAAAAACAATATACTCCATGAAATAGGGCTAATATTGTGATAGACAATTGATAGCTAAGGTTATATTCTTGGGGTGGTAATACGGTAATATAATATGAGCCAGGTAACTCATATTTACCAACACTCTTCAGGTTCTAAATAATATATCTGTACTATTAGTATAGGAGATAATACTAACAGTATAGACAGCAATACCACTTTTAGAATAGATTATTATTAATATATTTCAGGATATCCCCCCAGGTTTACAGTTGCCCCTATTAATGGCACATTCACTATGAGAAACATTCACCATAAGAAACATTCACCATAAGAAGTCATTTTAAGAAACACCAAATTAGAAAACCATTTCTCTGTTGTATAGGCCATAATATCAGAGCTAATTTTGTTTCTGATATCTAACAGACATTAATATTGCTACACTCTCAAAACATACATAAGTTTCAAAACACTCCGGGAAGTGTGAGAAAAAAGTCACTCTAATGTTTTAGGATGCAAATGCCTTAAAGGATATAGCCACTCACCAACTTTCTGTAAACACTTGCAGTATGTCAAATTATCTGAAATAATTTTTCCTAATTCAGGGAAGTGCCAGCCATACCATTCTCTACACCGCATAATGTAGTTGTTTAGTTCTTTATCCAAGTCATCTAATAAGGCTGCAATAGATTAAAATGAAAAAGAAAACAGGAACTTAAAAGGGTTAATTGTGCCAAAATAAAAATTTACCATTTTAACCATTTTCAAGTGTACTGAGTGGCATCAAGTACATTCACAATGTTGTGCAACCATCACCACTATCCATCTCCAGACCTCTTTCAACATCCCATATAGAGACTCTGTACCCATTAAATAACCCCCCATCCCCACCTCCCCCAGCCCCGGTAACCTCTTCTACTTTCTGTCTCTATAGATTTGCCTTCTCTACATACCTCATAAGTGGAATCACACACTATTTGTCTTTTTGTGTGTGGCTTATTTCACTTAGCATAATGTTTAAAAAATTCATCCATGTTGTAGCATGTATTAGAACTTAATTCCTTTTTAAGGACGAGTAACATTCCACCATATGTACATACCACATCTTGTTTATCCATTCGTTACTGGGTATTTGGGTTGTTTCCACCTTTTGGCTATTGTGAATAATGCTACTATGAACACAGATACGTAAGTATCTGTTTGAGTATTGCTTTCAATTCTTTTGAGTCTTTATCTAGAAATGCAATTGTTGTTTAAAGAGAAGTTTAAAACTGAAAATTGTTTATAGACTTTGCTGTTTCCAAAAACCACTTAATGGGAGAATGACCTATTATAAAGGTAGGTGTAAAAAAAGGCAAAACACAACACAATACGGATCCTATTTATGGTCTTATTTTTCACGGAAAAAGACAAATGAACTGGTTTATATTAATAGTATAAGGCACATTATCCCCAACTAGTCAAATTATGGGTACTTTTTCCTTTTTCTATTCTGCATTTTCCAACTTATTTACTTTTTACTTATTAAAAGTTCTAACTGATCTTTCTCTTCCTAACAGATAGCAGGAAAAAGCATGAGGAACAGACAAACCAGACCCTCATGTGTAATATACTTACAAATTGCCTGAACAATCATTGTGTCCACTTTATCAGCACTAAATTTCAATCTGTATCGGGACAAGCTAGAGGGAAAGGAGAAAAATTAACAATTACTAAGACAGCAACTAGGAAAAGCATTTAATTAACATCTTAAAACTTTTTTTGGGGCCGGCCCAGTGGCTGAGTGGTTAAGATTGCACACTCCTCTTCAGCGGCCCAGGGTTTCACAGGGTCAGATTGTGGGCGTGGACATAGCACCACTCATCAAGCCATGCTGTGGTAGCGCCCCACATGGAAAAGTAGAGGAAGATCAGCAACAGATGTTAGCTCAGGGCCAATCTTCCTCACCAAAAAAAAAAAAAAAAAAAAAAAAAACCCAAACTTTTTTTACCCAAATCCTTCTCCTTGGAGCTACACTGTTTTCTTTTTATTTTTCTACATAGGAAAATCAGTTGAACAATACAATACGCAAGACCAGAAAATACACATTTAAAAAGAAAATAATTTATCTGTCCTGCTATAAAATTTCTGTAATATGAATTAATATATGAACAAGAAATGGGATCATACGGTATAGCGTAATTCATACTGGTCCATAAGACTTCTGCAGCATATTAATGCCTTACACCAGCAGGTAAGAAAAAGTGCAGTAATGTAACCCCTGAAAATAGCAAGCCATGGAGGAACAATATTGTATATTAACAGTTTCTTTATTTTGGCACTATAGCCACATATCACTTAATAACGGGGATACATTCTAAGAAACACTTCGTTAGGCAATTTCATTGTTTGTGCAAAGATCAGAGAGTCTACTGACACAAACCTAGATGGGATCGCCTCCTATGCACCTAGGCTGTATGGTACTAATCTTATGGAACCACTGTCGTATATGAGGTCCATCATTGCCTGAAACATCATGTGACCCACGAGTGTATTAACATTGTGGGCCTGATAATTCTTTGTTGTAGGGTGGTATTTCGTGCATTGCAGGATATTTAGCAATATCCCTGGCCTCTACCCATTATATGTTAGTAGCAGACCCCACTTCCAGTTGCAACAACGAAAAATGTCTCTAGACATTTCCAAACGTCCTCTAAGGAATATCTGATTGCGCTCGACTGAGAACCACAACTGTGCACAACATCAATTAATCACGTTTGCATCTTGACTCAGTTTAGCCATTTGTTGTCTCTTAGAAATGATTCCAAAGTTCTTCCTGACTTTTGTGCATTTTGATCATCTCTGTAACTCAGTAGCTTTAACTCTGTCATCAATCTACGCTCAGTTTTTTTGTTGTTCAAAAGTACAGACCTTTCTACTGTAGTATTTCTGTAACATAAATTTAACAAGTCTTTTTAACTATGTTAATATTTTGGGGGGTTATTGTGTTTGACAGTTCTCTGGTTACAGGGTTGCATAAGCTTTGAGTAATCTGCCCTTAATCTGTTTTTTCTTCATAAACCTTGTTATTTCAGTGTAATTTCAGAGAATGCCAACCTTTTCAGGAATATGGTATAGCAGAAATGTCTGTTCTAATGGACCACTGGTTAAACACGATAGGTTAATGTGCTTCTCTTTGCCTTATTATTATAAAAACTCAATAAAATTCAGAGTAAAGCAAGCAACACAGGCACACACAGACACAGCAGAAGGGTAGACTATATCATATGAGAAAATTTTGGGAGAGGGCAAGTAGATGGAGGAGTAGCAAATGATTTAGCAGAGATAAAAGAAAAAAGAACTCCCAAGAATTGTGGGACCCAAGACTAGAGGGGTGGACAATGTCTATGATGACGGTTAGAGTCCAGACAGCCTGGGTTCAAATCCCGGCTTCATCTTTACCAGCTGTACTGACTTTGGGCATCCGTTTCCTCACCTGAAAAATGTGGAGACTACCACCTCCCTCATAAGGTTGCTGTGAGGGTTAAATTAGTATTTGTAACATGCTTTGAACAGCACTGTACAATTGTTTATTAAATAAAAATAAGCTGACTTTATTCTCCAGTAAATCTCACCTGTGTGCCAACCCAAGACACATAGCTGCCATTTCGCGTGGTTCTACCCCAGGGATTAATCCATCCATCTGTGAACGGATTCCTCTCATAAGTTCATTAACGACAGGACTATGGATACAACTGAGATTTAGCTTTTCCTACAAGAACAAGAGCATTGGTATTAAATAAAGAAATAAAAGTTTTCCTGAAATCATTTAAATGTTAAAATAGCACTGATTTAAATATATACATCTCTTAGTTTCATAAAAAGCAGTTTCTAGCGTGTTTGTGGGAAAAACACTCGAATACTTGTGGAAGTCAAAATTGATAGAAGCTTCCTGGAAGGGTGCTTGGCTCCATGAATCAAAAGCCATAAAAAGATGAATACAACTTAACCTAGCAGCT
Source organism: Equus asinus (assembly GCF_041296235.1). Lineage (NCBI taxonomy): Eukaryota > Metazoa > Chordata > Mammalia > Perissodactyla > Equidae > Equus > Equus asinus. The sequence continues at coordinate 137,225,328 of NC_091793.1, read as the reverse complement.
TTGTTCTTTTTATTGGTTTGAGGGATCATTTACACCCATACGTTATTTAGCTTCTTTTTAAGATTATAAAATTAACACATAGACAGATTTTAATCAATAGTACTATAGACAAGGGAACCGAATGAGAAGCACAAGTTGTGAGCTTTGGACCGTTTTCCCTAAAGATAAGTAACTTTTAGCATCCCTTATATACTTCCAAATATATACACGTGTACACACATACACAAATCTTGATAAATACAGCTTAAAATTTACACATCCCACACAACACGATAAATTCTGTTCTGCACACCTTCACACAAATATACACAGTTCTAAGTTCACCAAATGCAAATAATGTCAAGCGTGCAAATTGTATATATTGTATCATATGTTTAAAAAACAAATATTTAGTATGTATACAAGTGATATACAGTGGAAGGTTTTGTGTGTGTGTGTGTGAGGAAGATTGGCCCTGTGCTAACATTTTTGTCAGTCTTCCTCTATCTTATATGTGGGCTGCTGCCTCAGCATGGTTCGATGAGCAGTGTGTAGTTCTGCACTTGGGATCTGAACCCACAAACCCCAGGCCTCTGAAGCAGAGTGCACGAACTTAACCGTTATGCCACTGGGCTGGATCCCAGCGTAAGTTTTTCAACTAGAGAAATTGAAAGGAAAAAATTAAAGATATCCCATAATCCCACCATTCAGCAATTTGTTTTTCTGCATGCCTTTCTGTGTATATGTTTACTATGCTAAAACTTAATGTTTTTAAAAGGAAAGTATAAACTAAGACTTGTGGGGACTTCAAAGGATGAAGATAGAGATTGACATCATCACAGAAAACTTCATTAACTGACAGTAATTAGAAATAATCTATTTAGGGGCCGGCCCTGTGGTCGAGTGGTTAAGACTGCACGCTCCACTTCAGCGGCCCAGGGTTTCATAAGTTCAAATCCTGGGTGCGGACATGGCACCGCTCATCAAGCCATGCTGAGGCAGGGTCCCACATGCCACAACTAGAAGGACCCACAACTGAAAATACATGACCATGTACCGGGGGGCTTTGGGGAGAAAAAGGAAAAGTAAAATCTTTAAAAAATAATAATAATTAAAAAAAAGAAATAATCTATTTAAGTGAAATTCTTAAATTCACAATCCTAGCTTAAAAAACCCTCAAAATCTCTTCAGCACTTTCCTATCTACCAAGACCTACAACATAATGAAACCTTTACTTCAAGAATCAGAGGTATGTTCATGAACATAATTAACCTGGCACTATAATATCTACTGTAACTACTAAAGATCAAACTATCACACTGGCTATCCAACTGCTCTGCTTTTCATGCCTGGGAGCTTACTTCTCCAGGCTTTCTTTCCACTTTCATGTTATATTTAATCTCTAGCACCTCTACCCACTACTAAAGTTTTCTAATAAACATATACACTAAAAAAGAAATGTCATGACCCTAATCATGAAAAAAAGAGTGGGTAAACAAAAACATGGCGGGTATACATACAGTGTTAACAGATTATCTCTGGGTAGCAGGGTGAAAGCTAATTTTTATAATTTTGAGGTGTATTTGTAATTTCTATAATGAATAGGCACTGCTCATACATGCTTAGTGCTGATAATCATATTGGAAATCAATTATGAGATAGCCTAGGGAAAAAAGATGAAGTATGAGACCTTATGACAAAGAACTCACTACAAAGGCTACACTCTGTCGTCACTGTGTGTAATGAGCTCCGCTCAGCAGGCATGAGAGAAAACCATACTTTACCTTTATGACCCCTCCTAGTTTAGCATCAGCTACAGCCAGGGGTTCATGGGCTTCTTTTACTATTTTCTTCAGAACCTTCTTCAGCTGCTTATTGATTTTGCCCTCCATCAGAGCTGTGAACGCTTTTCAGGAAAAAGAAAAACAGAAGAGACAACTCTCAAATTTTTAACTCTAAGAGATGAAGATTTTATTTAAACTTTAAAAATAAAGCAAAATAAACACTTCCTCTCAAAGTGCTGCACTTAACATTACTTCTGAAATGAAATTATAAAGATAAAAATGTTTTGCAAGTTCACATTTCATCATCTCATCTGACCTTCCCACCCTCAGTTCTGCTCCAGAATCAGGAATTAAACTGGAGCCAGCATTCCTTTCCCCACGTCACACGAATCTTCTCTGGAACTCAGAGCTAGAATCATAAAATGTTAGAAACAATCCATTTTGGAACGACAAATAGATCCACTCTCCTATGTTATTACAGAGTGGCCTGATGCTCTGGATTGTGAAATACCCCAGAATCCCTCAAGACTCTGGTAAAAACGAGTGTATTCATTTTGAAGATTCTTCTGCAGCATAAGCACGTCTGAGTGGAGGCCTTATCTTTCTTTGCTAATCCCTGATCTAGATGTGGTGTCAGGCCTCTGCTTGTAAACTGCAGTGATGGAGAAGTTACTTGTGAAGGCAGCCCCCTGATTTTGGGACCGCTTTCATTTCTGGCGAGTTCTCTCTCTGCCGCTTTATAACTCTCACCCTTCCTTAGACCTCCACTTAGATCTTCGGGCCCTATGGCCTCACACCTCTTCTGATACTTGTCTGGGTTTTGGCTGAGTTTAAAGTATGTTTGGCAGGAAAGAAGTCTGCACAATTTCTAAGGCCAGGTAGTCTGTGCTTAATCAGCCAAGGACCTGTTCTTCCCTCCTGACCAACGTCTCCACCCATCTGAATCACGAGTCCACTTCAGCTGTCATCTGGGAAGATGAAAGGTAAGGACAAAACCTATTTGGTGACTACACAGCTCTTACAGAGGTGTCTACACTCCAAGAAGCTAAGATTCAAGCTACTTTGGTTGGGTTTTAACCTTTTACATATTGTACAACACTGACTCCTTATAATCTACTTTTCTCATAAGAGTTGTATTCTTTGCTTACAAGTTTTTAATCTTTTATAATTAAAAAATTTTATTCAACTTCCTGCTTCTAGTTTTCAACCTTCCATATCTACTTTTATACTTTAACCTAGTGTTCTCCTTTATTTAAAATTTCTTGAAAGTAAAAATTTCTACTCGAGACCTATTCTAACATTTATAAGCACTTATCTTCCCTTTATCAAAAGCTTGCTAATTACTCTTCCTAATATGCATTTTACAAGACTGTGTAGAGACACAGGGACCGGGAGAGAGAAAGCTGAGTCTTTCCTCTACTGCTCTTTTCTACTGGCCACGTCCAACATCCCCTAGCAGTCTTCCCACTTCATCCAAACACAGGCTGGCCCCAAATTTTACTGTGGCTATTTACAAGTCTTGCAACTTGAAAATCTGACCAAGAATAAAAATAAACCTATCCATGCAAATGGGATATTTAAACTTCTGGGATGACTATAAATCCTTGACATCACACCCCATCAGACTCTTTCTTAGGCTACAGGGTTTTAAATGCATACTCTGACATCTACAACCATTTAGTTTTGATTTTGTCATGTCAAAACTGCCTTATAACAGGGAGCAGGAAGTTAATTCTCAGGAAGGACTCTGCTCTCTCAATAAGGTGATGTTCAACTTCCGGTAAAAATAGATGGGAAAAGGCACTGTAGAGGTTTCTATGAGCAGATTCCAGACAGAGCTCACTACTTTCATTCATTTACCCCCAAATATTTATGCACCAGAATCTAGGGATTTGACAGTGAAACAACACTGTCTCGGCCCCCGGGGAACTTATATTGAGGGGGGTGTGAGTGTCAGGGGTTGACTTTAAATTTTCACCTGTCTGGCATTTTCCCCACTTATCTTAGATTATCTTAAGGAACACCAAAAGCTGACTAGGGAAATGAGATGCCTCTCAAGCTTCAGTTTATCATCTGTAAAATTATGATAATATTATCTACCTTACAGGATTGTTTCAAGGATTAAATAATTTTGAAGTGATGAGTGTAAAATCTGACAATCTCATGTAACGAATTATTAGCTATCAACAGTAAAAACCTGTTTCATGTTTGGGTAGAGGTTGGATCTGCCTATTTAATAGTTTAATGAGGACTGGTCAGAAATACCCCCACAAGATTAGAGGTTATATGCAAAAAGGAATTCAAGAGGCCACTCGGGATTGGGGATGCAGCACTTTACAACTGCGGGAGGAGCTGTTCAAATTAGTCTGCGTGAGTAACGCCCCCCGGCAAGGTGGAGAATAGCTAACACAATCTTGCTTGGGATTTTGCCAAAATTCTACCCACATTTAATTTTAAAGCTGTGATGAACAGAATTATCTTAAAAAAAATCTCCAGGCAAAAACTACCATAGTTGCTTTATGGCTCTATGAGGTTCTAATTACTGATGTATTGATGAAGCAGCCTTAAAACTATCTTTAAAATTAAAAATCTAGCCCCACTGTTGGGTCTTCCCTCAGTTTACCCTTCTGCCAAGGTTGAAGTGGCTCATTAATATTCCAGCATATTTATTTATTCATGAGGAAGATTGTTGCTGAGCTTATATCTGTGCCAATCTTCCTCTTCTTTCCATGTGGGATGCCACCACAGCATGGGTTGATGAGCAGTGTGTAAGTCCACGCCTGGGATCGAATCTGCAAACCCCAGCCCACTCAAAGTGGAGCATGTGAACTTAACCACTACGCCCCTGGGCCGGCCCCTATTCCAGCATATTTAGTTAGATTCCTAATTTTCACAAGAGAACTATACCCTTCTCCCGTGGCTGATGAACAAAATTATTTGGGTCTGTCAAATCCTTGCCTAATTTTAAGCCGTATTTGTCCTCATGGTCCTTCATTTTCAAATTATTTAAGCCAAGTAGTTGGCTGATTTGAAATACAGAATTTAAGCAATTGAAAAATTCATGATTAGAGTTTTACATCTGGTTTTCTTGTTTTCCCTAACATTAAAAAAACCTTATAAGACCAAGTGCCTACAGAAGCCAAGCCTAGTTAATAAACCCTATTACTATGTCTGTTGTCCCATCACAAGGACTAGTGGAAGGATATATGAGCCATTCGTTCTTCTCAATTGTTAAACATCACGCCCCCTTTAGATAAACAAGTCTTATGCCTCTCTATAGGTTTCTTATTAGAACACACACACACCAAAAAACCTCTACGAGTTCTCCTAAAACTTTTCATTAACATTGTGCTTTTTCAAACTAAAAACGTACCCCGGAGAGCTGCTTTCTTATTCTTTCAACTGTGAATCCTGGCTATTCTCAACTTTACTCTTGGATTAAAATGATCAGAGCGCTGTGTACTTGACCACATTACCTTGGTCCCTTGTAGAACAGCTTTTACTGAATTGTGCTTCAGCATTATGCTGTTGGTTTCCACAGGGAGATCAACTTAACCACTTCTCACCTCTCATCACATGGGGGGAAAAATCAGCCCTATGGTGAAAAAAGCTAACTCAATGTTGTCTCAGTGGTAGTGACGAATGACTTAGATCACTTAAAATCAGTTCCAAAAAGAATGCATCATTGACAACATTGAATAAGGTTAACTCAGGCAACTGAAGCAATCTTTTAATAAGGACAACAAACTGCCAAAATTAAAAACAAAAAGCTAGTCTTTGACTTTACCTGCTAATGCTTCTGCTGTATCCTGAAATTTCTCAAAATGTTTTAGCTTTACTCTAGAGGAAAAAAACAAAACAAAAAACATGTTATGGGGGCACAGTGATTCTGCAAAGCCACATATTTAGGAAAGAGGTGCTGGACTGTTTCCAAATCATACTCCAATAAAAGAAACTCTCCTGTCATTGGGTATCAGGGTGCAAAGTTAGACATTCTTCATCAAGTGACCAGTTTCTCCAAATGTTAGGCTAGTAATGCCTGGACTATTACACAGAAGGTTACAGGCTTTGAAGGAAACAGAAGAGCAAAGAGGTCTGCTACCACATGTAAACCACAAGGAAGATGCTGAAGCTTCCATATAAGCTCTGCTGCTTAAAAGTGGACACAGATGCCTTTTACTATACAGCATAGAAGAGGCCTAAGAAAAGGTATAAGGGTCGCTCTTCAGTCAGGAATCTTATGACGTTGATTTGTCCATCCAGTACCAATGCCATAAAAACAGCTTATTGTCAGACCTGATTCCCGTCACCCTTCCTTTACTCCCCCCCCCCCCCAAAACTACGTGCAGGGTTACATCATTCTGTCTCAAACAGATAGATACAGTTAATTCATCGTTGTCTCAGTGGTAGTGACGAATATTTGAGTTAGATCACTTAGATTCAGTTCCAACAAGAATACATCATTGACAACAATGAATCAGGTTAACTCAGCCAACTGAAGCACAAAGCCTCTTAAAAGGGAGAACTAGTTTTCTGTCGTGTCTAAAATAGTGTTATCTTAAGCAAGGTTTTCTTACCTGATCAGAGAACACCCTGGGGGTCCCTTAAATATGCAATTAATACAAAGATTTAAGGAAAAAAGAGTAATTTCATCTTATTGCATCTTACCTCACCCCCATTTCCATTCGTCTGAAGTGGCATTTGTTTGTACCTTTCTATACTTACATAAATACACGTATAGATCTATAAAAACACTGCAAAATGGGATCACATTATACAAATTACCTGAAGCACGGTTTTCTCGGTATATCATGGACCCCTCTCCAGGTCAACAAGAGATCTATAGGTATATTACAATTTATTCAACAATTCCACTACTGATGGACATTTAAGTTGTTTCAAATTTTGGGTCTGTGCCACTACAAATGCTGAAACTCTGTATTTTCTCTAACTGTTTAGTATCTATGACATTTTTTTGGGTTCAACACTCTTTAGAAGCTTGGAAGTAGTTTCCTTCTGTTCTTATGAGTTTTTATTAGCACTAGCAGATGAAATATCAAATGCCCTTTGGCATCCAAGGACACCATTCAAATCCACATGTATTAAGAAATAAATCAGGAGCCAGCCCTGATGGCCCAGTAGTTAAAGCTCAGCATGCTCCACTTTGGCAGCGTGGGTTTGGTTCTCAGGCACGGAACTATACCACTTGTCTGTCAGCAGCCATGCTGTGGTGGCTGCTCACATAGAAGAACCAGAAGGACTTACAACCAGAAAATATAACTATGTACTGGGGCTTTGGGGAGGGGAAAAAAGAGAGAGAGAGAGGGGAAAATTGGCAATAGGTGATAGCTCAGAGGGAATCTTTCCCAGCAAAAAAAAAGAAAAGAAAAGAAGAAGAAAAAGAAGAAGAAGAGATAAGTCAGGTCCTTTCCTAGGACCACACTCATCAAATGGGCTATTTCACAAGGTGATTCACAGAAGGTAAAACAGCCATTTTGACTCGACCTTAAGGAAAAGCCAACTCTCTCTCCTACCAGGTATTCCTTAAGCAAGACATCAAAGGTATACTTCAGGGGCTGCCCCATGGCCGAGTGGTTAAGTTTGCGCACTCTGCTTTGGTGGTCCAGGGTCTCGCCAATTCAAATCCTGGGTGCGGACATGGCACTACTCATCAGGCCATGCTGGGGTGGCACCCCACATGCCACAATCAGAATGACCCACAACTAAAAAAATACATACACAACTATGTACCGGGGGGCTTCGGGAGAAGAAGGAAAAATGAAATCTTAAAAAAAAAAAAAGGTATACGTTAGGGGCCGGCCGCGTGGCTGAGTGGTTAAGTTCACGCGTTCTGCTTCGGCAGCCCAGGGTTTCGCTGGTTCGGATCCTGGGCGTGGACATGACACCACTTGTCAGGCCACATTGAGGCAGCGTCCCACACGCCACAACTAAGATATACCACTATGTACTGGGGGGATTTGGGGAGAAAAAGCAGGGGAAAAAAAAGATATTAAAAAAGAAAAAAAGGGGGGGGGGGCTGGCCCCGTGGCCAAGTGGTTAAGTTCGTGCGCTCCGCTGCAGGCGGCCCAGTGTTTCGTTGGTTCGAATCCTGGGCGCGGACATGGCACTGCTCATCAAACCATGCTGAGGCAGCGTCCCGCATGCCACAACTAGAAGGACCCACAACGAAGAATATACAACTATGTACTGGGGGCTTTGGGGAGAAAAAGGAAAAAATAAAATCTTAAAAAAAAAAAAAAGGCATGCTTTATTTTCTCGTCCAGAGACCGTGATGAACTCAAGTATACCTTTCCAGGATTTACTATCTAGTTATTTTATTATTCCAGATGGAGCTAGGACATAGAAGTCATAAAAAATAAATAAACTATGAATTAAGTTCAAAAACATTTGAATATCACAGGGGCCAGCCTGCTGGCACAGTGGTTAAGTTCGCATGTACCGTTTCAGTGGCCCGGGGTTCACCTGTTCGGATGCAGGTGTGGACCTAGGCACCACCTGTCAACCCATGCTGTGGCGGGCATCCCACATATAAAGCAGAGTAAGATAAGCATGGATGTTAGCTCAGGGCTAATCTTCCTCAAAAAACAAAAAATATTTCAATACCACAAACTCACAGAAACTAAAAGTTAAATCAATCAGCAACGCATTCTTTTGATAATTATTACTTTTAACAGAAATTTACTTCAAGTATCTTACAAAATAGTAATTTTGGGGTACTATCTCAACTAGTCTGCAACTAATATAAATTAGTTGAGATGGCCTATGCTCCAAATAAAGAATGTAATAATTAGGCCATTACCAATATTATTCCTGATATAGATTTCAAAACAAAAAGTTATGAATATAACATTATATGAATCAGGAGGGGAAAAAATGTAAAAACAAAAACACCCTGAATGTTAACTGCTAAATTCTTAGTTTCAAGATGACTTACATTTTATTTGCTTTCTCCGGAGTTTCAAATTCTTTCCACAAACTATCAACCTCTTGAAGTTTCTTCTCATTCAAAACCTGTAATAAACATTTAAATAATTTTCTTTAAATTGCACCACTTAGGCATACATAATTATGCTTTTCAAGTACAACTGTACAAGCAAAATGAGGGTGGTGGAAGCTATTTTCTTCTCTGAAATAAACCAGTTTTCTTACTCAGCATAATTTTTGGGTCAAATTAATCGCTCAAGTAGCCCATTTAATAACTAGATGGAATTCAGATCTAGTTGGGGTCTTTGTTGAAAACCTTTTACTTTTAAGGAGTCCCTAACCCCCTCACAAAGCAGATCATCATGCTTCACAAAGCAAAACATCAAGACTTTATTTATGTCCTTTTTATAGAATAAATTTTGTTATTTACTGCTATGATCATCCTAACCTAAGAGTATTATGGATTTCTCTAAAACTAAGATACCATCAATTGCAAGGCACATCCTGATGTAAGAAATTTTAAAATTCAAAGGAAAAAAAGGTGCACTTTTAATCTAGGAAGCACAATCATTAACATTTAGTTTATTCTTCAAGACTTTTTCACTGTCTATGCGACATTTTATTTAGGCAGACTTTTAGGAATCATTTAACATACCATGGATATAATCCTGGGTTTTAACAACCTAGAACTGTATTGTATGAACACACCACCATTTATGCCCTCATTGATAAATATTTATGTTATTTCTAAATTTTTCTTATTATCCTTCAGAAAACATTTTTGGAGCTTTACAAGTTATATTTCTATTGGACAAACTACTGGAAGCGGAGTTAACAGATCATATGGAAATGCATTATTTTACGTTTACAGATGTTGTTACCAAAATGCCTTTAAGAGATTTTATGAGTTTCACTGAAATCAAGAGTGAATAAAAGTTCTTATTTCCTGGGGCTGGCCCAGTGGCGCAGTGGTTAAGTGTGCACGTTCTGCTTCGGTGGCCCAGGGTTCGCCAGTTCGGATCCTGGGTGCGGACACGTCACCGCTTGGCAAGCTGTGCTGTGGTAGGCGTCCCACGTATAAAGTAGAGGAAGATGGGAACGGGTGTTAGCTCAGGGCCAGTCTTCCTCAGCAAAAAGAGGAGGATTGGCAGCCGGTGTTAGCTCAGGGCTAATCCTCAAAAAAAAAAAAGTTCTTATTTCCCTACACCCTCACCAATATTCCGTGATGTCAACTACTCTACTCTAAGATAGAGTAGGATCAATCCTAAAATGCTTTTTGCCCCGTATTTAACCACCTTGAAACTGAGATGTCTTACAACTGATGGCAGTTCAATTAGCAGTGTAAAATGAGGATGTACTAAATTAGGTGAAATATAGTATGTTTAGATATTATGCATGTATATTTATGAAAAAAATAAGCTGATACATTAAAAATTATACTTTACTGATAACATGTCATCAAATCTATAATATCACAGAACATTTACACAGTCACTTATTACCCAGTTATAGTCTAGTATATATTTTTGTGATAAAACATGAAGAAATATGCTATTGCAAGTTGCACAGTACCTTTAATTTCTTTCAGATGAGTATGGCAAGATGATTTTAAGAATGATTTGTTGTGTTGTTTAAATTTAATCCCATACACAGGTGAATTAGATGTATTTACAGGACTTGAAAAGTTGGTCAAAGTAAATCAAACTGGAAAAACTTAGGCATCAGAGTAATGGAGCACTAAATGGCTGTAAAGCATAGTGTTTGTACTGAAAAATTACAAGCTACTAACAGTTCTGTTTTGCATACCATGAAAATTTTAGAATTGAGACATTCCACCAAATCTCATGAATGCACTAAAACATTAATTCAAAGTTACTGTTAAAGGAATTTCACAGAATAGTCTTGACTTTTGGAAATAGTTTGTTCAGAGAATGCAGCTCACCATACCTAAGTCGACTGAGTGTTCAGAAGATATGTACAAAACGGGATACGACTCACAAGTAAAATTCACATTTTTTTCTAGTTGAAAAGCAAGCATTTTTGAAGATAACAATTGGGTAACAAAATTGTCATTAAGAGATATTATCAGTATTCTTAAAGTTAAAGTAACAAAGAAAATGTAATGAAATCATGTTGATTCATGACCACTCAGAGGTCACTAAAGACTGTTACGGCAAACAAAATCTTGGATAATATATGTTCCCAATCATCCTACAACATACTGAAGAGAACATTACTAATAAAGGCAATCTGAACAAAATAAAACTAGAGATAACTGCTATATTTTCTCTTACACATTTCCCCCAAATTTTCAATCATTCATTTTCAGATAGAGAAATCTGAAACATACGTACACAAAATCCATTTTAAGTTTTATCATTTTGTATTAAGATGGAATAATTTCCACTTCCAAGAAGAAACAGTGTATAGCTAGTTACCACTAAAACCTTCAGCACTGCTATTACATTATTTGCTTGTTTTAAAACTAGTCTTTTTTTTTCTTCTTCCTCCTCCTTCTTCTCTCCAAAGCCCCCAGTACATAGTCGTATATTCTAGTTGCAGGTCCTTCTGGTTGTGCTGTGTTGGATGCCACCTCAACATGGCCTGATGAGTGGTGCTAGGTCCGCACCCAGAATCCGAACGGGTGACACCCTAGGCTGCTGAAGCAGAGTGCACGAATTTAACCACTAGGCCACAGGCTGGCCCCTAAAACGAATCTTTGTATTTAACAGACATAAAGCTTATATTTTTATAATCTTCATACTTACAGATGAAATTAAATGTTTAGGATTTGCTTCAAACAATGTAGTGGAACAGGGGAAGAGGGGAGAGGACACAAAACAGCCCTGTCAAAGCGGAGTGATGGAGTACATGAAGTTCACTGTAATCTTCTACTTGTCTGCTTGAAATTTTTCACAATAAAAAATAAACACAAATGCACTCCACCATATGCCAGATCTACCTAGAGCACCCTCCTCGATTCCAGACAGGCATGAGTCTATAAATAGGAAAGGGCACACTATACCAAAAGGTATCTTCTCCAATTTCCACTTTTTTATTGGTTATTTTGGGATTTTCTCTATTTTATTTAAACATTTGATGCTAACTTTTTAAGGTTTACTTCACAGACAAAAATGGGTAATACTCTTTTATGAAACTTGTTAGAGTCATATAGGATTACCTGAATAGTTTCAAATGCAAATTATTCAAAAAGGAAGAAACGGATACACGCAACATGGAGCAGCTTCAAAAAGCATGCTAATCGAAAAAAGCCAGATTAAAAAAACTATAACATTACTTCATTTACATAAAACTTCTAGAAAAGACAAAATTATGCAGAAAGTGGCTGCCTAGAGCTGGGACTGATTTGCAAATGGGCACAAGCTAACTCTGGGATGAAGTATTCTAAAACTGGATCGCAGAGGTGCTTGTAAAACTATAAATTTCACCATAAAACATATCGAACTGCACATTTACAACACGTGAGTTAGACAGTATGTAAGTTATTCCTAATAAAGCTGGAAAAAAATATATTGCTCAGTAGTCATGTTATATACAAATCTTGGCATACACATACAAAATCTCTTCCTCAAGGCTTTGAGAAAACAACAGAGCACACAGTACTACGCTACACAGCTGCACCGTACAATGTGACTGCCAAAATTTAAATGAACTAAAATTAAAAATTCATTTCCACAGCTTTACTAGACACATTTCAAGTGTTAAACAGCTATCTGGCTAGTGGCTACCACATTGGGCAGCACAGCTACAAAAGGTCTGAGGATGAGAAAGACTAAACGATGTCTTTAGTCTTACTCAGTATGCCATGTGACATAAGGGACACAGGTTGAGTTTTTGCAACATTCTAGAAATAACAGTAATAGTTCTTTTACGTATTGTCTTTGCGTTCATATATAACCTTGTGAACAAGCAATAATTTTCCAAAGGTATTTAATTCCTTTTGAATCACTCTATATATGGATATGCGTGTATCAGGTCATGATATAAAATGTACTCACTGTTAACTGAAGTCAAAAAACTGAAAAAACTTCTTAAAGCATTATCATTAAAGTACAAATTTTATGCAACCAATATAATTTTATACTACAACATTTTGAAAGATTATGGGAGGGGGCTAATAACCTTGTACTGTATATCTACTTTTTAATACGCATTTCACATACCATAATATTCACCCTTTTAAAGTGTACAACTTACTTTTTAGTATATTTTCACAAAATTGTGCAACCATCACTAATTCCAGAACATTTTGTATGTCTATTTTATTCACAAAGAATCAATAACTAATATTAATTTCAAATACTTATAAATGAATCACTATTTCAATGCATTCACGCCTTTAGTTATTTCTCTAATATTAGATCACATACACCACAATTTCACAGCAACCTGCAGATAAATAACATTAAAAGCTACAACAGAATACGCAAGACTTATTTTTATGGAGAATATTCTTCCTTAATAGAAATCAATAATTCATCAAGAGACAGAGTTGAATATTTTACGACCCAGGTCTATAAACCATACAATTGCTAAGCCAATTCCTTCCCACCATCAGAGGCAACCCGTGGATTGTGCAGTCGCCCCACTCCCTCAGCATCCAGTTCAGGACAGCATACACAATATCAATTGTGTTGTATTGTGAATATATCTGTGAGTTGATCTGTGAATTTATCCAGAGACACTGATGCAAAATATGACAGACCAGGTTGGCTAAGAGAATTTGGGGGCATGTGCAAAACTACTTAAGAAATTAGAAAAGACTGCAAAAAAGCTGGGGGAAAGTAACAGAGACACGTTCCTGGGCTCGAAAGCCCTTAAAATTGCTAATACTGCAGTCACAGACAACTTCAATGAGAGGAAAACAAGCAAAGTCAGCTTTTGGTTTTAGTTATTTTATTGCTTTTCTTAAAAATAACAAGTATTTAAAGTAACAAGTGCAAACAGAAGAATACTTTCAAATGTCAGAAGAAAAACTTGGAGAATAAAATGAAAAGCTCCACCAAATCAACATTTTGGTACATACCCTACCAGACTTTCTGCACTCATAACACATACATAGTTTTTTGATTCACAACTAGAATCATACCATACATACTTTAGCTAGCATTTTTTTGCCTTACCAGCACATACAGGAAAAACCTGCTGTTGGGCGCTGTATTGGTAGAGCTCAGAGGAGCGCCTGGCACGTGGACGGCACTCAATTTACCTCATTCTTCCTGACATCTCAACAGCATCTCCCTACACGAATGTCCCATTATTCAATCATTTCCGTGCTGACAAACTTGTAAGTGAACTTCAAACTTTCCCTGTTACAACCACCAAATCTCAACTTGATTATCACCAGCCCAGATTTCTCCCCAGGCCTCAAATTTGAAATGACAATCGCATTTCCACGTCTAAGACGCTCCAAGCTTCACACAGCCCGAAAGGATCTCTTTAGTAACCCCGCTCCTGCCACCGAACCCCAACAACCTTGTTTCTTCTCTCTTCTCTCCCATCACGCACCCACCTTCTTAAACCAAAAATCCATTCTTCAATCCATCGGCCAAACTCTTCAGTTCTACCTTCAAAACTTCTCCCGATATTTGTTTCCCTCCATTACCAACCTTAACCCAAGCAATTCCATCTTGTCTAGATTAATGCAAAATATCTTTTCTTCGTTTCTTCCCCCCTGGAATCTATTCTCTACATAGCAAAGCAACTTGATTAAAAGACATAATTACACCAGGTCATTCCTCTGCTTAAAACCTTTCACTCACTCCTCAAAACACTCAAAATAAAATGCGGACCTACCATACCCTGTACAATCCTAACGCGGCTCCTGCCCACCTCTCTAACCCCGCCAAACGCTCTCACACGGAACCAGCGGGGCCACGTGTTCACCGAGACACGCGCCTCCCGGGCCGAGAGCTCTCCCTTCCTCTCAGGGCAGGGGACACGAAAGGCACCCAGGCGACCCTGAGCAGCGTCGTGCTCTCCTTGGGTCTTTCCCCCTCCTCGCCCGCCCAACACCCGCCTTCCCCTCCGACCGCTCAGCCTCCCACCTACCTTAAAGATGGCGTAGCCCACGGACGTTTCAAACAGCACCAGCATGCTGAGGCCGGGTTAGGGCGCTGCGCGGCCCGCCGCGAGCTCTAACACCAAGGAAACAAGGTCAAATGTGCGGCCCGCACAGGCCCGCCAGGCCGCGGCCGGCCAGCCACGAACGCCTGCGCCTTCCTGCAAATAATCAGACCACGCTGCCCGAAGGTTCCACACCACACGGCAGGCAGAACGCGCGAACGCGCTTCTTCTCCAAGGCGTCTGGATATGACGTCACTTCCGACACATGACGGACCGCCGAGCGAGCAGTCGCTTCCGGTTGGTTCCCGCCGCTGCGGGGGGGCGGGGGGGCGGGGCACGAAAATATCGCGGGGTTTCTTAAGGAACGAAACGAGGTTTTAGGTGGCTAGGCTGCACCGAGGTCTGACGGGAAAAACTTGGCTTTTTATTACTATTTTGTTGAAGTCCCATATATGATATATTTTACCTTGAGAGAAGTGCGGAGCTGTCTCGTCTGTTTGCCTCGGGCATCCGGAATGGAATTCGGGAAATGGCTGCCGCTAGACTTTGCTCTCTGGACAGCCCTGCCTTGCAGTGAAGTGCTGAGTGACACGATGGCTGTCACTGTACAGCGAGCGCTCCTGGCCCTTCTCTCCTCTCTGGCCAAACTGGTTTTTAGCACAGCTGTCTTTCAGATATGAGTAGGCCTCTCCCATGTTTACTGCCGTGACTCTAGGGCTTGCGTTTAGACTTTAGGTCCTTGTCTTGGTGTAATTTGCTTTTCTGGGAACTTTCAGTCTCAGTGACAGATTTATAACCTCAATTATTCCACAAGTCTGGCTTCCAATAGGAGTAAAATCTCCTTCCTTACTTCCCAAGCCCTATATGCAGATTACCTGTAAATATTAAGTTGCAACCCGCCGAAAGTTGTGGAACACTGAGTAATTTGATTTTCTCAAGCAGTTCTGCAACCTGGGATCAAGAGGAATGAAAACCCTGGACTGAATACCAGAAAAGATGGAAGTGGGGAAAAGTCGAAGGATGGGGGAATCCAGGGAACAGACAAGAGCATGGTAGATTATAGCCATAGGAGGCAGTGCGGTCGGGGTCGCAAGAGAAACCAAAATGGTCGGGGGTGGGGCGGGGGTGAATGAAGCGGAAGCGCTGTGTTTATAGTGTTATATTACTTAATATTTTTTTGTCTAGTCTCCTTAACGGAAGTGCCGTCTGCTAGAGAGTGCAATCTGTATCTTACACATAATTGTATCCTACTAATATTAGCAAAAGATGTCCTTTTGGACATTACCATTTGTATAATCAGCCCAGTGATGCGTTAGTCAGGGGTTCAGAGCTGACTCTGATTTTGGATTTGGCTCTCGTCCAAATACAGTAATTGTCTAAAATTCCCTGTTGCAAGAGAAAAGTAAGTGATTCAATACTTTATTAAACAAAGTACTAGGTCAAGGGGAGATAGCACAAAGAAATATGAAGAGAAGAACATGGGAGAGTATACATAACCCAGAAGAGGGCTTATAATTTTAGTAGTGGTTTAACATGGTGAAGTGACAAAGATAAGAAATGTGGTTCTTCTGTTCTCTCCCCACCTCCTAGCGCCATCCCTGTCCCAGCTAGAATATAAGCTTCATGCAAGCTCCTTGCTGGATCCCCAGTTCTAGGCTAGTATCTGGTACATGCTAAGGATCCCACAAATATGAATGGTGAAGGAGTAAACGAATGACTGGAAGAATGAATGATGGGATTAAATTATTTCAAGATGCCAGTAGAGGCCCCAGGTACTTTTTGAGACCTACTAATATTAGCAAAGATAGCACTTTGCTCAGAGGCCTCTCATGTGCCTTGTAACAGGGAGGAGATGTTCTGGACCTTTCATGTAGTTTCAGATAGTGAACATGTTTCATGTAGTCAACAAATATTTGTGTCTACTTTCTGCAAGACATTCTTACAGGCGCTAAGGACTTAGCAGCGAACAAAACATGCAAAAAAGCTCCGTACTTCATGGAGAAAGGGGAAACAGAAAATAAATACCTAGTATATTAGATAATACTGGATGTTAGAGAGAAAAATAAAACTGGGTAGGGGAATAAGATGTTTCAGGAAGGTCAGGAAAGGCCTCATAGAGAGGGTGACATTTGAGTAAATGACTTTAGGCAGCCAGCCATGAAACTATCTAGAGGGAAAGGATATTCAAAGACACCAAGCATGAGTGTGCCTGGTATGTTCTCAGAACAGTAGGACTAGTACTGGAGTGACTGTAAATGACCCCATTTAAAATTAATGAATTAACATTTTTATTGATGTAGCAAATAATATAGCCAGCCCTGGCGGTCTGATGGTTAAGACCCAGCATTCTCACCGCAGTGGGTCAATTTCATTTACCCCTCAGGGAACCACACCAGCCATCTCTTGCATACTGCAGTGGCTGCGTGTTGCTGTGATGCTGTGAGCTCTGTCATTGGCATTTCAGACACCAGCAGGGTCACCCATGGTGGACAGCTTTCAGCAGACAGACTAGGAAGAAGGACCTGGCCACCCACTTCTGAAAAAATTGTTCATGAAACCCCTATGAATAGCAGGGAGGGTTGTCTGATAGAGCACTGGAAGGGGAGAAGATGGCACGAATAGACAGGGCAGGGCTCAGCTTTGCCGTACACAGGGGCGCTAGGAGTCGGAATCCACTTGAAGACACTAACAGCAAACAACTAGTATGTTTGTTTTCAGTGCTCATAGTATAAGGTAATGCTTTCAACAAACTTAGGCAATAGGTGCTCTTATTATTACTCCATTTTCCTTCTCAGAGAAATGAAGTAACCCAAGGTCACACAACCTCCCACACTGTTTCCCTTAGGAGTCGCCGGAGGATGAACCATGGGGACTGTTTCTGTCGTACAATTGTTGAGCTGCTGCCCGTGGCTCTGTATTCCCTTGTTCTGGTGTCTGCTAGTGTTGCCATCTTTCTGCTCTGTGGACTGCTGCCAGTTTATGGAACACAGGTGCTGCCCATGCCATCTCCCACCTTCTGTAGACCACCACCTTCAGGAGTTCATGCCCCCCTCCAATAGTGGGGAGGCAACTCTTGTGCCCCCTAACTTGTGACACACGTTTTTCCTTTTGCCAAAGCCCCTTACTTCCAGAGACCATAGACGCTTGGAGGAAAGAGAGGCAATTAGGACATGGGTTGGAAACAGGCTCACAGCCCCGACCATCTGTTCTAACAGCCATGCTTTCATGCTCAATCTGGCTCATCCAACTAGATACACGAGGATTTTCTCTCATGACTCTGTTGTCGCTCTCTCTAGTCTGGCATTTTCTGAGGACTTCCTGCCATCAGATCAGGACCTGAATGAATCTCATGTCTTTCCCTTAGTTTCTCCTGTGGGCCCTGTGTGAATCAAGAGCATCTATTTCAATGGAGTTCCTGACCATTTCACTTAAAAGCTTTCCTGGGGCCAGCCAGGTGGTGCGGCAGTTAAGTTCGCATGCTCTGCTTCTGTGACCCGGGGTTCAAGGGTCAGATGCCAGGTGTGGACCTACACACCGCTCATCGAGCCGCGCAGTGGCAGGCGTCCCACATATAAAATAGAGGAAGATGGGCACAGATGTTAGCTCAGGGCCAATCTCCTTCAGCAGAAAGAGGAGGATTGGCGGCGGATGTTAGCTCAGGGCTAATCCTCCTAAAAAAAAAAGTTTCTTGAACATTGGGACATAAAAGTTTGGAGGCGGGGCCGGCCTGGTGGCACAGCGGTTAAGTTCACACGTTCTGCTTCTCGAAGGCCTGGGGTTCACAGATTGGCAGTAGTTAGCTCAGGGCTAATCTTTCTCAAAGAGAAAAAAAAAGTTTGGAGGCTAGTCTACCCAGAGAACACAGTGATGATCTGGGTTCTGGTGAGCTGTGTTGCCCAAGATTACAAAAAAGGCCAAGAAAGACTCATCTGTGACCAGCTAAAATACAGTTATACCCATTCATCACCTTCTTGTGAGCTTGGACAAAATGAGCCGTTCCCTCTAAACTAATCAACTCTGGATGCATGGTCAAAATTGAGTTTCTTACTTGTAAAGCGAAAGTCCAGACTCTGAACTATATTGTGGAACAGACTATTAGCTGGCCTCTCTCTCTTTTTTTTTTTGAGGAAGATTAGCCCTGAGCTAACATCTGCTGCCAGTCCTCTTGTATTTGCTGAGGAAGACTGGCCCGGAGCTAAACATCCGTGCCCATCTTCCTCTACTTTATGTGTGGGACGGCTACTACAGCATGGCTGGCCAAGCAGTGCCATGTCCACACCTGGGATCCAAACCAGCGAACCCTGGGCCACTGAAGTGGAATGTGCACACTTAACTGTTGTGCCACCAGGCTGGCCCCATGGTCTCTCTCTTTGACATTACAATCTCTGCTCTTACCTTCAATATTCCTATTCTTTTTTTTTTGCTGAGGAAGATTTGCCCTAAGCAAGCATCTGTTGCCAATCTTCCTCTTTTTGTATGTGAGCCACCACCACAGCAGGGCCACCGACGAGTGGTGTAGGTCTGCACCTGGGAAAACTGAACCCTGGCTGCCAAAGCATAACATGCCAAACTCAACCACTAGGCCACCAGGGCTGGCCCCAACATTCCTTAACATCTTTTTCGAAAATAAGATCTCTGCATGTTAAACAATTAGAAAATACTAAAGAATAGCTTATTCATTTGTATGCCTACTGCATACTAGACCCTATACTTTGTTCTGGTCTTTCAAAGACATGCAATACATAATTCCTGCCCTCAAGAAACTGATGATTGGCGAAGAAAGCAGACTAGTACATCACACTTACAATACAACAGAAGAAGGCAGGAGTTCAAATCTCAGCTTCACCTCTTACTGCTTATGGATGTTTGGGTCCTTGGGTAAATGTTTTAACTTCTTTGGCACTTTCTTTGTGTGTAAAATAAGAGTAACATCTACCTCACAGAGTTATTGTGACTATTAAACAAGATAATATTTTTATTTGACATAACTTAAGTGCTCAGTAAATCGCAACCATTGCTATGTAATTAAATTAAATTAAGGTAATAATTCAGATAGACCAGAGAAGGGAGACATCAAGAGGGAAACTAAAGAAATATGGAACAAAATTGACACTGCCTGCTTCCACTAAGGGTAAAAATACATTCACTCCTACAGGTAGGAGACAAACATACATACACGCCACTTTCTACCCCGAGAAAACAAAACTAGGATTTAGTTCTTGATCCCAGATTAAAGGAAACCTTGAGGCTTCCTGTAAATTGCTGATTCTCAAATAAAAACAACTCTCTTTGTCTTTTTTTGTCTTCCTCTATTTTATGTGGGATGTCGCCACAGCATGGCCTGTTGAGCGGTGTGTAGATCTGCACCCGGGATACGGGCCTGTGAACCCCACGCCACTGAAGCAGAGCATGCAAACTTAACCACTATGCCACTGGGCCGGCCCTGAAAAATAACAACTCTTTCTACTCTCACCTTTTGTAATGCTAATATCTGAGGATGTGGGGAAAGCTTTACAGATGAGATAATCATGTGAGAAAATTGCTTCTTTTCCTCTCTTAACAGACTGTTAACTTGCAACCTTGGTAACTATTTTCCTTTTAATACATGTTGTGTTCATTTCTTCTGTTTTGATTTGTGGTGAGTAAGCCTTTTAAATACTGACCTCCTTAATAACTTTCTTGGCAAGTAAATTTTTTTTTCTAAATGACTTTCTCTTTTAGTCCTCTTTTGCGGTTTCTGAGATTCCACTGAGAAGTCAGGTGGATTTTGCCCATCAGATCTGAGCAGACTGCATTGCCAGAGAAGCGTACCATGTGGGCCATTTCCACCCAGACGTAACCTTCCTGGCTCCTGAGTTCACTCTCACGTGGTGATAGCACTTTGCTCTGACTAAATCTCTTTCTGTCTTTCTGGTTCTATGTTTCTGGTTAATAGACAAGTCTGGATGTAGTTCTGGTTTTGATTTGTGTACGACTGCTGGTGGCAGAAACATGAAATCTGGAGTTTATTTATTTGTTTTTTTGTTTATGATATGACCATTTGGTCTCTGCCAGATGGCAGACGACACAGGGAATCTGGTCACGGTTGGGTAGCAGAAGTCAGAGTGTCTGTCCTTTTATGTGTGTTTTTTGGATTATTTGTTGATTTGTCTTTGTGTTTGTTTCTTCTGGCACTCTGTGTTATTTGTCTTGTCTGTGGGTCATTATGCGTTAAATAACGAAAAATATTTTATGTGTCTGTGAACAGAAAGCAGCTCTTTGAGATCTGGAACTGCTATAACCAACTGGTGAGTTTTGTGCTCTGTGTTCTTTTTCAACCCTTTGCTGAAGCTGGCAAACTATGGCTGGTTTTCTTTTTTTTTTTTTGAGGAAGATTAGCCCTAAGCTAACACTGCTGCTAATCCTCCTCTTTTTGCTGAGGAAGACTGGCCCTGAGCTAACATCTGTGCCCATCTTCCTCCACTTTATATGTGGGACGCCTACCACAGCATGGCTTGACAAGTGGTGCATAGGTCTGCACCTGGGATCCAAACCAGTGAACTCTGGGCCGCCAAAGCAGAATGTGTGAACTTAACCGCTATGCCACCAGGCCGGCCTGGCTGATTTTCTGTTTGTGTAGAAATGAAAAAATTTTTTCAGTCCCTGCAAAAGAAAGGTAGTTAGCCTTTATAATGGTTCATTTATATTTCTGTATCTGTGCTACCCACCCTGTCTCTGAAAACTATTGGAGATTAATCAGTCATAAAAATGCGTCGTTTGTATGCAATCAGAAAGATCACTGTCAAAGGGGAGAAAATGTATACAATGAAAGAAAAAATTGAAATTCTTTTCATATGATGTATAGTAAATAGTTTGACCTTGCCCAAAGAGTGGTCTGGCCTTTGCCCTTGGCCTCTGGGAGGTAATCTGTATCACACCTGATACGAGTGTCTTTGTTTAGGGTGGAGGTGTGCTTATATCAACCTGAAGTGAGTTCACTCGCCCGTTGCACAGCAAGCCAATCTCTGACACCGGGTGTAGTGGAAGAAAGTAGAGTTTTATTATTGTACAGCACTGAGCAAGGAGAAAGGGCAGCTAACACTGAAATCCCAAACTCCCTGAAAAGCAAAAATGAAGGGTTTTTATTTGGGGTTTTAGGTAGGGGAGGGGGAACATATGGCCTTGTTGGTTGGAACTTTTCCATGAGCTGTGTTTGACCTTGAGACTACTTGCAGGGAGGAGAAGGAAGAGATCATGAATCCAGGTGGTTGTTCTTGGCCATTTGTCTCCATGGCGGATAGTGGATTCTGGAGCCAGGAAGCCAGGGAGTAAGCAGGGAATGAGTGCTTTGGTTTTAACCCCATATATGCTGGGTTTAATGTAGGGAAACTGATAGCAGGGCTGGTATCAGTCCCAGAAAGACCAACTGTGTGACCAACCTGGAGTTCAACCGTATGGGCAATCAATCAATCAATCATGCCTATGTCGAAAAGCCTCAAAAGTGCTGGCCCAGTGGTGGCAGCTGTTAGGTTTGCATGTTATGCTTCAGTGGCCCTGGTTCACGAGTTCGGATCCCCCGTATGGACATGGCATTGCTTGGCACACCATGCTGTGGTAGGCGTCCCACATATAAAGTAGAGGAAAATGGGCACAGATGTTAGCTCAGGGCCAGTCTTTCTCAGCAAAAAGAGGAGGATTGGCAGCAGATGTTAGCTCAGGGCTAATTGTCCTCAAAAAAAAAGATCAGAGAAAATTTAAAAGGGGCCGGCCCAGTGGCGCAGCCGTTAAGTTCCCACGTTCTGCTTCTCAGTGGCCCGGGGTTCACTGGTTTGGATCCTGGGTGTGGACATGGCACCGCTTGCCAAAAGCCATGCTGTGGTAGGCATCCCACATATAAAGTAGAGGAAGATGGGCATGGATGTTCGCTCAGGGCCAGTCTTCCTCAGCAAAAAGAGGAGGATTGGCAGTAGTTAGCTAAGAGCTAATCTTCCTCAAAAAAAAAAAGAAGCCTCAATAAAAACCCTGGGCCTGAAAGTTTGGGTGAGTTTCCCTGGTTGGCGATGCTCCATGATGCCCCATCACACGCCGATGCTGGGAGGGTAACAACAGCCTGACTCCATGGGAGAGGACATTGGAAGCTTTGTGTTTGGAATTCTTCCAGGCTTTGCCATTTGAGCTTCTTTCATTGGCTGATTTTGTTCTGTATCCTTTTGCTATAATAAATTGTAACCACGAGTATAACAGCTTTCAATAAATTCTCCCTTGAGTCCTTCTACTAAATTACCTAACCTGAGGGTGGATCTGGGAACCTACTAAATATGCAGTTAATGTCAGAAGTGAGCGCAGCCTTGTGGAAGACTGTGCACCCTCTAAACATGACAACTGGCTCTAAACTTTGCAGTTTTCCCAACTCCACGCATAGGGATTTAGAACAAAGAAAAGAGAACTTTGAAATGGTTTATATAACACGTGGTTTATATAACAACTATATGAATGAGGCTGAACGTGTGATAGAATGTCATAAACAGAGTAGGGCTTACTGTTTCTGACTTGTCTGGAGCTTCATGATCTCCTGAGATATCTAAAGGGTTCTCCAGGCATGACTTTTTCTCTCTCCTTTCTAAAAGGGAAATAGGAAAGTCCCATGGAAATATACAAAGGAACTAAGCCAAGATGTGAGCAAAAGCTCTATGTATGCACAAGGTGTTGATAAATCCTAAAGTCGTGCCCCTAGATTGGTCCATAATCTGACAGAACAAGTATCGCAAAACACAGTGCATAACGATACAGAGAGAGATCCAGTTATAAAATTCTTCAGAAATCTCTAGCTTGCCCAAGATTTAAATGAGATTCTTCTATTGTGTGAGTGCGAAATGTTTTCTGAGTAAATGTACTGGTACGCTTTTGCCTATCTCCAGAAAAAAGTAATTAATTCAATTATAAATTGTCTTAAATTTAGTAGAACTCCTATTTTGATTACCTTATAGAGATTAGTAATTACTTATAGGACTTATGTTCATATCTTGTCTCCTCTGATAAGTCTTTTACATACTGTCCTTCTCAAATTCAAACCCCAAATTCTAAATAATAAGACTCTTCAGATGTCTTTACACCTAAACCTCATGTGGAGTTTCCTAGCGAGCAGGGAACAACCACAAAGAAGTTCTCTCACCTTGTAAAAGGAGATAATGTCAATTATAATTAAATATGTTTGGCATTCTTCAGATATTTAATTATTTCAACACTACTGTGAAAGTTCTCTTGTTTCTCAAGCACAAAATTTGAGAACTGCTAAATAAAAAAGAAAAGCACAACTTCTGTAAGTTAATTATATACAATCCAAATGATATCAATTATTATGAGTACGTTTCACTAATTGTGTACTTTTCATGTTGGCTAGAAACACACTCAACTTCACATACAGAGACAGTGTATTAGTTTCCTAGTGTTGCTATAACAAACTACCCCAAATTTAGTGGCTTAAAACAACACAAACTTATTATCCTATGGTTTTAGATATCAGAAGTCTGAAGTAGGCCCCACTGGGCTAAAATCAGTGTGTCAGCAGGAAATCCAGACTCTGGAGGCTCCAGCAGAGAATCTGTCTGTTTCCTTGCCTTTTCCAGCTTCTAGAGGTTTCCCACATTCATGGCCCTGCTTTAGCTGATACATCTTCTCAAACTCTGACTCTTGTCTCCTTCTTTTACTTAGAAGAACTCTTGTGATAATATTGGGCCCACCTGGATAATTCAAGGTAACTTCCCCACCTCAAGATCCTTTAATTGCATCTGCAAAGTCCCTTTTGCCATGTATGGTAACATATTCACAGGTTCTGAGGGTTAGAAACGGACATTTTGGGGGGCCATTATTCTGCCTACCATAAACAGGCACCATAACTGTTAACAAATAGATTGCTCTTCTTTAAAAGAAGAGTGATTTTATTTCTAGGTAGCTAGAAAAAATATGGTAATTTAAGGAAATATCCATTTTTTAAGCAATGCATTCTGAAGTACGTAGGGGTGAAACAACGTGTCTGGGGTTTGCCTTAAGAGAATTCAGTAGAGATAGAGAGAAGAAGGAAGTGTGCAAAATGTTGATTTTTGAATCCTGGTGATATATGTTTGAGGATGAGAAAAGGTGGCTGAAGGAGATATCATTTGAGTCCTGCTAAATAGATAGGAATGATCCAAGTGAGGGGAACTAGGAAGGGTGTGGAATTGTCTTCCAGTCAGAGAGCAGTATTATATTAGTCACTTTTTAAAATGTTTTATGTTTTTTGATGCTTTGACATGCAGGGACCTTAAAGACCCAGAGAGACTGCCCCTCCCTGAGTTAGCTAATTCCTAGAGATAGTGCAGGACTTGCCTGGGAACAGCTCTTTGATATGCAAACCAAACAATCCTGAGTCCACACTCTCACCACCTCCTTTTCTCAGGCTTCTGCAGTTTGGGACGCTATCCTCCTGCCCTAAGTCACCCCAGGGCCAATATAGGACACCTAGGGACCACCCTAAAGCTGAGAGCCCACCAAAAGCAAACTGTCCAATCCTAAGCCTGCTCAGCTTGCTTACCCTGCCTCATCCATTCCAGTCCATGAAAACCACAATAAAGTCTTGTGCCTACACTTTCCCCTCACTCCCTGTCTCTCTTGGTGTTTCTCTGAGTGGTCCTGTCTGGTATGCCAAGGCTGCTGCTTCCAGGGATCTGTGAGTATAAAAACTTCGTCCTTTGTGACAGTCAATTCCGTGTCTGCGTGTCTTATACCTGATTAAAACAAATCCCAGGTACATTTTAAAGCAAGCATGCCCTTCCTAAAATAAAACCGTATGAGGAGTTGGAAGAATGCGAGCTCTGTCAGAGTAGGGGCTTTATCTGTTTTGTTCGCTGCTTGAAGTAGAACACTATTGTAAAAAGCAAAACAGAAACAAACCTATGTGGCATTTACATGGCAGGTGGGTGGTGAGCGGCAATGAACCTTATCTCAGTGGCTGAAAAGATGGTTAGCCGTATGAGGTGGCAAAGCACTTGGCAAAATTGTTGCCTGAGATTACTTGAGAAGCAGACCGTGTGTCTACTGAGTCCTGGAGCAAGGGAATAGAAAATAGAAACTTAATAGAGGTTATTTTTAGCAGTGTGTGGCAAGATATTATAAGAAAGCAATGAGATCAGGAAAGAATTCCCTCTTGGGTTTGTAAGAAGAAATAGAAGGGAATAGAGTATAAAATTTGGGGCCTTGCAGGTAAAAATTCTGACTGCTTCTAGACCACAATAGTAAGAAAAATTAAGAGGCTTTGAACTTTCCTTTTCTCTCCCTCTTTCTCCTTCATTTTTGCTGCTTTTTTCTCTCTTTCCCTTCCTGAACTATTTTCATCCCAAAGTCATTAGGTGGAGGTGAGAAAGTAAGTGTCAACATGGTGTCACCTGGACAGGGGTGTCAGAGCCTGACGGGGGAGAAGTGTGTTCTGTGGAGGGGAGGCTCAGCAAGGGGTGTCAGAACTTGGGCAGGGGGAGGAAGACATTCCTGTAGATGGTTGCCCAGCGCAGGATATTGGCGCTTGAGTGGAGCGAGGGCACCCCTGAGTGGTAGCAAGCTGGTGTGAGGTGTCAGAACCAACAGAGGGTCTGACTCAACCCCAGAGAAGGAGATCTTCACCATATTTTTACCCGCTGAGATTTCAGAATTGCTGTGGCCCAGTGAGTACTGTCTGTCTTCAAGTCCTCCTTATTCTGAATGAGAATGTTCTCACCATTTTCCTGTCTTTGTTGCATTACCAATAGGGTGGGTGTGTCTGGGCAGATTACTTGTCCTTTTCATTCATAGGTTACCAGACCATAAACAGCCATATCTGATGAAGAAATCTAGACATCACCAGGAGAGCTTGGACTTTGAGCTGGATGAGACTTTGGGCTGGTCTCTTGGGGGATGGGGGAAGTATTATCTATACAAAGGAAAAATAGTAAACAAGATATTTGATGACAAAAAGAGCTGACTGTGCCACAGTCTGGCTAGATGGTCACCAATCTCTTTTCCTTTCATTGAGTCACGAGAAAACTACATATCTCAGACTCATTTGATTTGGGCTATGTGTTTGGATTCTGGCCAAGAAGATATGGGTAGAAGTCATATCCTGTTTCTAGGCCTATGTCCTTCTTTCTTTTGACCTCTTGAATGCAGAGAGGATCTGGTCCAGGACTCTGAGAAGACCCTCTATGGCCCATGGGTGAAATCTAGCCCACCACGTTTTTGTGAATAAAGGTTTATTGGAACATGGCAGTGCCCATTCATTTATATATTCTCTAATGGCTGCTTTCATGCCACAAAGGCAGCAGTGAGTCGTTGTGACAGTATGTCCCACAAAACCTAAAATGTTTGCTATCTCTCCCTTTATGGGAAACGTTTGCAGATTCCTGCCAGAGAAGATGGTGCCACCACAAGTTGATAGGAAACAGATCCTTGAATCAAAATATGACAGGTGTCAATTCAGGCTGTGATGTGGATGAAAAATAAAGCTTAATTTTGTTAAGACATCGAGATCTTCGGGTTATTTGTTAGTAGCTAGTTACCTTATTACTAAATTACTACTCTTCCCAGTATCTAGAACAGTGCCTGGTTCATG
The DNA here is from genome assembly GCF_041296235.1 of Equus asinus. Taxonomy (NCBI): domain Eukaryota; kingdom Metazoa; phylum Chordata; class Mammalia; order Perissodactyla; family Equidae; genus Equus; species Equus asinus. The sequence continues at coordinate 137,197,938 of NC_091793.1, read as the reverse complement.
ACAGGAATTAAACAATTGTTTGTTTACAAAAGTATTATATTCACGGTGTAACAATCTAAATATTACCCCCCAAAATTAAGTTAGAATTTGGAAGTCCCTGTAATTGCTCTGAAGCCGGGACCTGAGGGTTACTGTAAATATTCAATAAGAACATGGTTGCCCTTTGACCTTGTTCCCAACACAGAAACACAGGCACAGAGGAAAAGAAGCCAATCCACACGTCATTATAAGCTTATCAATTTTCAGTTTTCTTGTTTAACCTGAGGGGTGACTCAAGGATCACAAGGATTTATGAGCTTGTTTTGAAGAAGAAAAAGAATGCCTTTAAGTAAGTTACAACTGCCAGATCACCAGCCCCCAGCTGCTGTTGACACCCAGAAGTCTGGTTGCCTAAGGGCTTATCAGGAGTGGAAGAAATATGGACTTCCCCTTTGTTTCTCTGAAACTCCTCCTCCCAGGCCCCTTAGCTCTATAAAGATCCTCTGCTTTCTTCTCTCATTAAGGCAAATGTGAGAGAACCTATCCTCCCACCTTCTCTTTTCAGCCAATTCAAATAAACCTTTCTCTATGTCCAGGTACCCATGTCTCCATAATAGGCTTACTGTGCATTAGGCACACAAACTTGAGATTAAGAGGTTTGGTATCCCCTGCTCAAGAAATAACCATTTTTAGGAGTTTGATGTATATGATTGTAAACCTTGTACATATATGCTTACATACATGTATCAGGTGACTTGGCATAGTGGGTCAACATGGGTTCACTGCGTAAGATGATGGACTCTAGAGCCAGAATGCCTGGGTTCAAATGCCAGTGTTTTGTCTATGAGATCTTGGGCAAGTTACTTTACCTATTTGCTCCCCATTTTGCTCATCTGCAAAGTCTTATTAGAGACGTATCTCAGGGTCATTGTGATGATTAAATGAAATAGTTTATGTACTGTGCTTAGGGCAGTGTCTTAAAAATGGTGTTTGCTATTATTAGTAATAATAATTGTACTACTTAAGTGGTACGTTTTTATTCTTGGCTGATTTGCCCATCAGTTAACACAGCTGTGGGGTTCTGCTTCACCCATAGTACCATGCTAGTGTAGGAAGAACCTGTTGTGATTCTTTTTTGGGGGAAGGGAAGGAGAAGAGAGATAAAGAGCTAGTGAAATCAAAGAATGACCCAGGGTCTGGGCACATAACAGGTGTGCGGTAATGTTTAATTTTAATTTCTCCAAGAATCTTGTTTAAGAAACATTAGAAGATGGGTCCAAGTCCTGTTTTCCAGTCTCTCCAATATTACTTTCAGACCACCATTCCTCTATCTAGTTTAAAAACTTGCCCTTCCGCTTTCCTGCCATCCACCAAACTCACTCACTTGTTCACTGGCCTCCTTACACTCCTGAGCCCTGCTGTCATTGAGAGTGACTTCAATTTCTGTGTGATAACCCATCCAACACCCTAATCTTATATTCCTCTACCTCCTCATTTCTCGGGACACTTTAGCCACTCACTTCCAAGGCCACACTCTAATCCTTGTTATCACCAAGAATTTCTCCACTTTTGAAATCTTAAATTCAAGCCACCTTCTTATTGTCATAACACACCTGAGGAATGTAAGACACTCCCAGCAATAACTGGTTTACTATCGCTGTAATCTTCAAGGTGAGAAGTGAGGAAGACAGGAACAAACTCCCAAGGGTATTCATCTGCCTCTCAGAGGTTTGGTTAATTTGAAAACCCCCACAGGTGATTTTGATGGTAGCATTTCTCCTGCCCTCTCTACCTGTTGTAAATCACTGAGGAACTGGAGTCAAGATCTCCTGGGTCCAAATACTGACTCCATCACTTATTTAGGTGAGTTCCATCTCCCTTGGCTCTGTTTTCTCATCTATAAGACAAGGATAGTATCACCACTTACTTTATAGGATTAAGTGAACTAATAAACGTATAGTACTTGGAAGAGGGTGTGACACCCAATAAATTAGCAATTATCATCAACAACATTTATATGCCAATGACTTACAAATCTCTTATCTTCAGCCCAGATTTCTCTCAGTGCTCCAAGTCATATCAATGGCCACCTGGACCTCTTTCTTTTTTTTTTTTTTTTGGAGGAAGATTAGTCCTGAGCTAACTGCTGCCAATCCTCCTCTTTTTGCTGAGGAAGACTGGCCCTGAGCTAACATCCATGCCCATCTTCCTCTACTTTATACGTGGGACGCCTACCACAGCATGGCATTTGCCAATCGGTGCCATGTGTGCACCCGGGATCTGAACCGGCAAACCCCGGGCTGCTGGGAAGCAGAACGTGCGAACTTAACCGCTGCACCACCGGGCCGGCCCTATGGACCTCTTTCCTTGGACAACTCTGGGCACTGCACACTTACATCTAAAACATCATCATCTTTTTCTTTGCAAATCTGCTCCTCTTCTCCAGTGTTGTCTATCAAATCTTAAAATGATATCACCATGTCAAGTTCCCCAAGCCAGAATCTAATCAATTACTGAGACATGCTGATTGTATCCTCTCATTTCCATTTCTACTCCCATTGATCTAATTCCTGTCATTCTCTTTTTTTCTCCTGGGCTACTGCTGCAGCTTGTTACCTTATTTCCCTCTCTTTTGTCTTGCATCTCCACACTGCAAGCTGGTATTATCACTTCCTCTGATTAAAAACACTTTATGCCTCCCACACCCCTCCACTTCCAACTTTATGCCTTTCAGGATTAACTGCAAATTTCTTTTTTTTTCACCCGACCGGTTTTTTTGTTTTGATGAGGAAGAACTGCCCTGAGCTAACATTTGTTGCCCATCTTCCTCTTTTTGCTTGAGGAAGATTGTTGCTGAGCCAACATCTGTGCCAATCTTCCTCTATTTTGTATGTGGGATGCCTCCACAGCATGGCTTGATGAGTGGTGTGCAGGTCCGTGCCCAGGATCTGAACTCATGAACCCCAGGCCACTGAAGTGGAGCATGCAAACTTAACCACTACACCACCAGTCTGGCCCTGAGTCCAAATTTCTTAATACAGTTTACCAGACTTTCTGTGAATGGGCCCTTGCATTCATTTCTGGTGTTTTCTTTCTAGCTCCTACCTCCCAAACCATGCTCCTACTATATAGAACTTGTCACACTTGCCTCCTTCCCTCTTGCCACTTGTCTAGGCCAGGAAAAACTCTTACTTCCCATCCTCTAGCTCAACATATGATCTATGGACTAGGGGAGGACCTGAGACCTTTTCAGGAAGTCTGCAAAGTCAAAACCATTTTCATAATAATATTAAGACATTATTTGATTTTTTTTTAACTATGTGGGGTTAGCACTGATAGTGCAAAATCAGTGGTTTATAAAACTGCTGCATTTTAGCATGGAGACAGTGACACCAACTGTACTAGTATTCATTGTATTCCTCACTGTGATGCACTTGAAAAAAAAACCTAGTTTCACCTAAGGATGTTCTTGATGAAATAGTTAAAAATTAATTATGGTAGGGGCCGGCCCCGTGGCCGAGTGGTTAAGTTGGCAAGCTCTGCTGCAGGAGGCCCAGGGTTTCCTCGGATTGAATCCTGGGCGCGGACATGACACTGCTCATCCAGCCACGCTGAGGCGGCGTCCCACATGCCACAACTGGAAGGCCCCACAACTAAGAACATACAACTATGTACCAGGGGGCTTTGGGGAGAAAAAGGAAAAAAAAATTAATTATGGTAGGCTGAATAATGACCTACCAAAGATGTCCACTTCCTAATCCCCAAACCTGTGAATATGTTACCTTACATGGCAGAAAGGATTTTGCAGAAGTGATTAAGTTAAGGACTTTGAGATGAGGTGGTTATCCTGGGTTATTCAGGTAGTTCAATGTAATCACAAGAGTTCTTATAAAACAGACACAGAAGAGTCAGAATCAGATAAGAAATGTGATCACAAAAGCTTAGGATGAGTGCGGGGGGAGAGGTCGGGGGAGGGAGAGGATGGAGTTGCTAGAGATCCAGCAGGCCTTGAAGCAGCTCTTGAGGATGGAGGAAGGGGCCACAAAGAATGCAGGTGATCTCTAGAAGCTGGAAAAGGTAAGAAAACGAATTCTCCCCTAGAGCCTCCGGAAGGAACGCAGCCCCACAACACTTTGATTTTGGGACTTTGGACTTCCAGAACTGTAAGGTAATAAACTTGTGTTGTTGTAAGCCATGAAGTTTGTGGGAATTTGTTACAGCAGCAATAGGAAACTAGAATATTAATTTTATCCAATTTCAATGCTTGAGTAACATCTTTTCTTTTGAGGAAGATTAGCCCTGAGCTAACTGCTGCCAATCTTCCTCTTTTTGCTGAGGAAGACTGGCCCTGAGCTAACATCCGTGCCCATCCTCATCTGCTTTCTATGTGGGATGCCTACCATAGCATGGCTTGCCAAGCAGTGCCATGTCCGCACCTGGGATCTGAACTGGCAAACCCCAGGCCGCTGAAGCGGAACATGCGCACTTAACTGCTGCGCCACCAGGCCAGCCCCAAGTAACATCTTTTTAATATTCTATGTGAAGAAATGCAGCCATTTCTGCTCCATAAGATGGCTATCTCTAGGAAAAGCAGACAAGAGATCGAGTTATAAGTCCATTTAGCCACTTTCAAAAAAGGAACATTATTTTTGTGTGACAGAACAAACAACAGGTCAATCATGTTTACTCAGACTTGGAAATATAGGAGACATTTTCTCAAAAAATGAACAAATGAGCCTAACACTTAAAAAAAAACTGACAATAATTCTTGCCAATGACAAAATTCGAGCTTTCATGCAAAAATTAGCATTTTGGAAAACTTGTATTCATTACTGTGAGTTTGACAGTTCCTAATACTTAAAGACTTTTTCTGATGAGTCTATGAAAATAATGAATATGATTTTTAGATATTATATAATGAAATGTGTCAACATTTTGGAGATCTGAATAACTCAGTGAATCAATGTTTTCTGAACCACCAATCCATGATGTTACAAAATTTACATCGGTAAACTATGTACCCAAAATACAGAATAGACTAATGGATTTTTAATGTAACAGAGCACAAAAAGTTCAGTCATATGGTTTGAAGCTCCACATTTCAATTAAGAAACTACCACTTGTCAAGTTTGGATGTGCTACCAAAAAAATATTCACAGTTATCTGAAAAGGCCATTGAAACAGTCCTTCCCCGCCCCTTCCCCAATTACATATCTGTGTGAGGTTAGATTTTCTTTATGTACTTCAACCAGTTGCAACCAACATGGCAACAACTGAATGAAGAAGTAGCTATAACTACCCTCCTGTCTTCTATCAAGCTAGGCATTAAAGAAATTAAAGCCATTTGCAAAAATTAAAAACACCACCACTCTTCTTACTAGTTTTCTTTGTATTGGAAAACGTGCTCATTTTTCATACAAATATGTTATTTATGCTTACATATTACATAATAAAGGGCTTATTATTTTTCAATGAATTAATATATATTTTAAAATTTTCTCACTTTTAATATCTAATATGGTAAATATCGTTAGATATAACACACATAAACAAAAGCTCTTTGGGGTATTCAATAATTTTTAAATGTTTAAAGGAGTTCTGGGACCAAAATGCTTAGGAACTGCTGCTCTAGCTTGTATCAACTTATTCTGATTTCAATTTAGATTTTATTTTATTTTATTTATTTATTTGTTTTATTTTTATTTTTTTTGGTAAGGAAGTTTGGCCCTGAGCTAACATCTGTTGCCAATCTTGCTTTTTTTTTTTTTCCTTGAGGAAGACTGTCCCTAAGCTAACACCTGTGCCCATCTTCCTCTATTTTGTATGTGGGACACCTCCACAGCATGGCTTGATGGACTGTGTGTAGGTCTGCACCTGGGATCCGAACCTGTGAACCACGGGCCACCAAAGTGGAGCATATGAACTTAACTACTATGCCACCTGGCTGGCTCCTTATTTTATTATTTTTTTTGGAAGATTTTTATGAGCTTGGTTGGATGTGACTGTCCTATATGCTCCCTTATTAACATCCTATGCTTCCTTATTATTAGCAGCTCTTCTCAGAGCCATTTAAAAATACATACATAACAGTTGTACTGAGATATACCATACAGTTCACCTATTTAAAGTGTATAATTTTTAGTTTTTTAGTATATTCACAGAGCTGTGCAACCATCACAATCAATTTTAGAGCATTTTCATCACCCCCAAAAGAAACCTCTCCCCCTTAGCAGTCATTCCCTACTTCCTCGCTATTCCCCCAGCCCTAGCAGAAGGCTGGAGCAGTAGCCCACTAATCTATTTTCTGTCTCTATAGATTTGCCTATTCTTGACAGGTCATATAAATGAAATCATATTTTGTGACTGGCTCCTTTTACTTAGCACGTTTTCAATGTTCATTCACATTGTATGAGTACTTCCTCCTTTTTTTATAGCTTAATAGTATTCCATTGTATGGATATGCCACTTTGGTTTATCCATTAGCCAGTTGATGGACATTTGGGTTGTTTCCACTTTTTTGCTGTTATGAACAATGCTGCTGTGAACATTTGTGTACATGTTTTTGTCTGGGCATATGTTATCAGTTCTCTTGGGTATATATCTAGGAGTAAATTGCTGGGTCATGGTAACTTTACTTTTAACAGTTTGAGGCAATGCCAGTAGGTTTTCCAAAGCATTTTATATTCCCACTAAGTAGGGTATGAGGGTTCTAATTTCTCCATATCTTTGTTAACTCTTGTTATTATCATCTGTCTTTTTGATTATAGACACCCTAGTGGGCGTGAATGGGTACCTCATTGTGGTTTTAATTTGCATTTCCTTGATGGCTAATCATGTTGAGCATCTTGTCATGTCTATTTGTATACCTTCTTTGGAGAAATGTCTATTCAGATCTTTTGCCCATTTTTAAATGATTATTTGTCTTTTTATTATTGAATTGTAATAGTTCTTTATGTATTCTGAATACTAGACCCTTATCAGATACATTATTTGCAGATATTTTTCCCCATTCTTTAGGTTGTCTTTTCAACGCAAAAGACAAAAGTTTTTTTTTTTTTAAAGATTTTATTTTTTCCTTTTTCTCCCCAAAGCCCCCCAGTACATAGTTGTATATTCTTCGTTGTGGGTCCTTCTAGTTGTGGCATGTGGGACGCTGCCTCAGTGTGGTCTGATGAGCAGTGCCATGTCCGCGCCCAGGATTCGAACCAACGAAACACTGGGCCGCCTGCAGCAGAGCGCGCAAACTTAACCACTCGGCCACGGGGCCAGCCCCAAAAGGAAAAAGTTTTTTATATTTGATTTTTTTTTTCGTTTGAGGAAGATTAGCCCTGAGCTAACACCTGCTGCCAATCTCCCTCTTTTTGCTGAGGAAGCCTGGCCCTGATCTCACATCCGTGCCCATCTTCCTCCACTTTATAAGTGAGACGCCTGCCACAGCATGGCTTGCCAAGCGGTGCCATGTCCACACCCGGGATCCAGCCTGGCAAACCCCGGGCTACCCGGTTGCCCAAGGGGAACATGCAAACTTAACTGCTGCACCACTGGGCTGGCCCCTAGACAAAAGTTTTTAACTTTGATTAAGTCCAACGTATTTATTTTTCTTTCGTTGTTTGTGCTTTTGGCGTCATATCTAAGAAGCTCTCACTTAACCCAAGGTCAAGTTTTATACTTATGTCTTCTCTTAAGAGTTGTAGCTCTTACATTTAGGCCTTTGATCCGTTTTAAGTTAATTTTTCATGTTTTGAGGTAGTAAACCAAATTCATTTTGCAAGTCGGTATCCACTTGTTCCAGTAACATTTGTTGAAGTCCTTCTTTCACCATTGAATTGTGGCATTCTTGTGCAAAATTAATTGATGTGTGAGGGTTTATTGATTTATTTCTGGAATCTCAATTCTATTCCATTTGTCTACATCCTGATTCTCTACGCTTATGCCCGTAGAGCCACTGTATTTTGAAAAAGAAATCATAGAAGGATCATCGTTAACTCAGAGCAAGGAATTCACGGGTTGGAATCAGCTCATCGAGATTGTGTCCAATGGGATGACTGTTTTGCTTTCTTTTTTTAATCAAGGTCATGTGTTTGGCAAGCGGGGGAAGCAGGGCGCTGGTTAACCAAAAACGTTAGCTCTGGGGTCAGAAGCACAGGGATTCAATTCAGATTATTTAGGAAGGCTGACGAGCCAGGCCGGGAGACAATAGAAGCGTCGGGCTCGGCGTTCAGAGACGCGCAAGGTGTCCGGGAGGGAGGAGTCTGGGCTGTCGCTACGGTTCCCAACACCAACTTTGGGGACCGGGAACTTTCGCCGGGGGACGGGCGCGGGCCCCGGTGCTCGGCGGCGCTGAGGAGACTGTCGTTGAGTCACTCGCGCGACCACCAACACAGCGGCGCGCGAGCCCTCCCGGCCGGCGGCTTCCCGCCGTTTTCCTGCCTCGCCTTCCCCTCTCGCCCGTCCCTCCCCCGGCGCGTACCGGAAGTGACGCGAGGCGTAGCGGAAGTCCCTCCAGCCGCGGTGTTGTGCTGTAGGGAAGAGAGACGGATTTGTAAACCCCGGAGCGAGGTCCTGCGTGCCCGAGGCCGCTGCTGCGCGGAGACCCCGGGGGAAGCCGCCGTCACCATGTCTGACCAGGTACCGGGCTGGGCGCGCGCGATGGCGGGGCCGAGGCCCTCCTCGGCAGGGCCGCCTGCCGCTCGGCCGGGGCCGGGATGGAGGCGCGGGGGAGGGGAGCGCGCCCTGGGGGAGGGGGCGGCCGGTGGGGCCTCGGCCCGGGAGGAAGGGAGTGGGCTGGGGCCGCAGACGCCGGGGCCTGCCGCGGGCCTCCGGGAGCCGCCCTGCCGCTCCCCGGGCTCGCTCGTCCCTTCGCCCCAGCGCCTCTGGCCGCGGCCTCCGTCAAGTCGGCCCCCTTCTGTCTCCAGTCCACCAGGTGCAGAGCCCGGCTTCCACCCCCGGCGAGGGTCCTTGGGGAGCCCGTCCGCCTCCCTCTCCGAGGACTGATTGCAGAAGCGGGGCCCTAGGCCCCGGTTATGTAACGGGAGAGAATCCCTGCCCTGGAGGCTCCGGGCCCTGAAAAGCGGCTGGACTCCACTTTTTGGTCTGGGTCTTTGGCTAGTTCCTGAGTGGGGACGTGGGGGCGGGGGCAGGGAGACGCGGTCTCGGGTTGCTGGGAACCTAGAAAGCTCTGCTTTCCGTCCGGATTGCGATTGCGGCGAGGGCCGGGCCGCCGCCGCGCTCGGAGTCTTCCCGTGTGGGGGTGCGGAGCTGTCGCCTCTTTTCTTGTACTTTCCCTTTCCTTACTCGGGATTGGTTGAGCGGCTCTCCAGTTGTAAGAGAGCACTCAGAATAACCAAGAAAGAAAGTAGCACAAAACTGCTAGAGCAACTCAAAACATTTCATTTGGGCATTAACCTGAAGGTGACTGATCCCTTGTAGGAAAAGGATAGGAAAGCTCCGTGTATGGAGAGCAGTTGCAGAACATTTGTAGAAAGCTGCGGATTTTGGCAAAGTGCTCCATCTCAATGTTAGTATTTACTAACAAGTATTTCCTTGGAATTTGCACTCAATCAGGAGTATTTGGTTTTCCGTAGTTAAGTTTTTCTTCCTCATCTTTTTGTAGTTAACCACGCTTATGGCTAGTTTTTAGTTCGTAAGGTTTTTGTCTGGACTTCGTTTTGTTGCTCAGGCGACATTGACTTTTTAAAGTATTTTTGGACCTTTTGCTTGTTTAGTGATAGTTATCTAGGAAACTGTTTTTCATTCAACTCCATAGTGTACTTGAGCTTTTAAATTTAACACTTATTCCCTTGGCTTTTAACCTAGTTCAGTTTTGTACCACTTGGTGAGAGCAACTGATGCTTTTGTGGATTTGTACTGTCTTGCAAAATGCACATGTATGTTTTTAAAGCTTAACCATAATCTAGATAGTTTTGGATGGGTCTTCTTACTAACAGTCGAGGTTAATTCCCAAGTTGGTATGGGAATGGCATTATAAGTATTTCCCTAGATAGTTGTTTACTTGGTTACCAGGGAGGGAGGAACAGGTGTAAATGCTCAGTTTCGTCAGCCTTTTATTTTGATGCTCAGAAGTGGCTAGGAAGCATGTTGAAACAGAAATGTACAGAAGGACTTATGAAGTAAATTGTAGAATTCATTCCACCAGATTGAATTCTGGTCATTTAAGAAAGACGTGAGGGAAAAAATAAAGGACCTGGGGCACTAACAGGTGGCTGTAGGCCAGAGGTTCTTTAGATTCTTTTCAGGGGGTCCTCGAGGCCAAAACTATTTTCATGATAATACCAGCACATGACACATTATTTGTCTTTTTCACTCTTCATTCTTTCATGAGTGTTTAGTGGAGTTTTCTCAAGACTTAAATGACCTGTGGTATTACAACAGATTGAAATGTAGAAGCAGATGTGAAAATCCAGCTGGCATTGAGAGATTTGCAAGAATGCAGAAACAGTGTCACTCTTCTCATTAGTTTTGTTTTGGAAACTATTTTTAATGAAAATGTTCTTTGCTAATATATAATGAGTTTTTTGTTATTTTAAAAATGAATTAATATTTAAAACATTTCTTGGTGGTTTCAGTGTCTAAATATTGTATACCTCAATAGACATAACCAACCTGACAAAAGCTTTAGGGGGTTCTAAATAATTTTTAAAAGCGTAAAAGAGTCCTGAGACCAAAAAGTTTGAGAACTGTTGCTTTAGGTTGATTGACCAGCATCATTATTAATAATCAGGACCCAGTACAGTTCCAGTGTTGAGTACTAAGGATTTAAAGAGATATGAAGCTCCACTCTCACCCTTAAGAGGCTTATGAGTGAGAGTAAGAATCCCAAGTTACAACTATGCAATATCAGCAGATGAGACTGAATCACAATCTTAATTTAAACCAGATTCTTTTAGAATCATGTGTTTTCTGAAGTACCTCTCAGAAGGTTATTGTCTGTTGTTAAGATATTGAAATTGAGTAATAATTTCAGGTTAAAATAGGTGGCTATTAAATTCACACGAGACTTAAATTGCTGGGTTCTCCATTGATTAATGAAAAATGATTATTTTTGGAATTTGAGTGAAATGCTTTCTTATAATTCTAACAATGTTGCCATTATATAGTGGATTTGTGGACCATTATTGAATAATCTTCTAAAATAGTTTCTAAACCTGAGGTTCATGGACCTTAAGGGCTGAAAATTCACTGAAATTGTATAGATTGTTTTGTGAGTATTTGTGCACGTGTATTTTTTTTAAGGGAGAGAGAAATAGCTTTCATCAGGGGTACATGATCCCTCAAAAAGGTTAAGGACTAGACTTTAACCAGTAACGGATTGGGTGCTCTCCTTTAGCCTAATCACCTTGCAGCAAAATTAAGCACTCATATAGAACCAGAAGCTTAATATCAAATGGGCAAGGGTGATTTGTCCAAATATTTTCCCTTTCTCCTTCCCTGTCTTCAAGTTTATCTTTTTTTTTCGTATATCAGAATCATCAAAGGCAGTGAGGACTTCAGCTCTTCAGTTCAGGTCTGTTAATTTGTAATAATTTGGATGACTGGTTTGCTTTAAATGCTAACTGAATCTGTTATGACAAGGTTCGTTCTCCCTGCCCCCGCCTCAGAGACAGAGAGAGAGATTGATTGAATGATTTCCTTTTATCTTTGGTCAAGGATTTGGACCATTATGTAATTGAGGTTATCTGTTGGTTCCTAACAAACTACCTCAAAACTTAGTGGCTTAAAACAACAGTCTTGTAATTTGCTCATAAATCTGCCACTGAGCAGGGCTCTGTGAGTTGGACTCATCATCGCTCCTTGTGTGGGGGCCTCAGCTAGGCTTACTCAAATAGCTGGACTGTTCTTACAGTCTCAGGGCCTCTGTGAGTGGTCTCATCATGTGTTCTCTTCAGCCTGGGGATCCCAGGATAGTCAGACCTATGGCAGCTCAGGCCTCACAAGAGAGTGAGTGTTCCCAGAGAAGCGGAGTGGAAACCTCAAGCCTCCTGGGACCTAGCATTGGAACTCACTTTCGCATTTGGTTGGTCAGGCAATTCACTGAGGCCAGCCCAAATTCAAGAGATTTATTTATTTTTATTGAGATATAATTGACATGTCACATTAGTTTCAGGTGTACAACATAGTGATTCAATATTTGTATATATTTTGAAATGATCACAATAAATCTAGTTAACATCCATCACCACACATAGTTGCAAATTTTTTTCTTGTGTGAGAACTTTTAAGGTTTACTCTCTTAGCTTTCAAATATGCAATACAGTATTATTAACTATAGTCACCAAGGGAAAGGCATTTAGACTCCGTTTCTCAAAGGGAAGAGTAACCATGAATTTGCAGTTATCTTTAATCTATGACATGAATTGTATTTCTTCTGTTAGGATAGCATTATTCCCTGCAGTGTTCTTTATATCTCCCTGTTGCTGTTTACTGATCTTAGTAATTGTTGGCTTGAGAGAGCAGAAGAATACGATGAACTGGGCGTATATTAAAATTCATAATTGTGTATACTACTGTTTATATCATAGAATAAGTACGTTAAACTGTAGCTATGATTTGAGCAGGTAGTGATACATACATTAAGCATTCCATGGCCTAGGAGAGTAAAGATATGTTCTCTCTTCTCTCTGATAGATATATGAGGTGCTGCTAGTGGGTGTTGCAAACATATAGATTATAATAAAACATTTCAAAGCAAATGTCACCTAAACAATACTTAATAATATTTTGAAAACTGAATGTGATTGTTATGGTTAGAGTACTCTTGAAGGTTAGTTGAGTAGTTCAAATTGCAAAACTATAAAGCAATTGTCAAGTATGTCGCGACACCCATTAGTTCCCCAGGGCAGTTAGAATGTCTCCGTTATAGCTTTTTATATAGTGTTACAGTTATTTTAAGTTATCTTAAGTAGAGTCTTTCTCCATTGGACCATTTGCTTTTCAGGGTCAGGAATCAGGCTTTCTTCATCCTTTTTTTCCTGAAGTGCCCGGGCAAAGTGACTGGATACTTTAGTAAAAGTTTTTGAAGGAATGAGTGGTCAGATTCATTCATTTATCAAGTATTTCTTGACTGTCAGTGTGCTGTCAGCATCATTCTCGGCCCTAGAATTGGAGGGTTGCCTCAGAAACAGGAAGCACCAGGTCCTCCTCCTCCTTCAGTTCCCGTGACGTTTGGGTCCGGAGGAAGGGCTGGCTGTCCGAGTGGAGTCGTTTTCCTTTTATGATGCTTTTGCATACCTTCTTGACCTTTACTTCTATTTGCAATAGACCTGGTAACTTTATCTCCAAGATCAAATCATTTGCATCTTCCAGGACATTGGGATTGTTACAGATAATTTTCTCTAAGCCATGTAGTATTCCCATTTTGGAATTTCCTGAAATTGTGATTTTTTTTTTGGTAGATAATTATCTGATACTCCAAAAAAGTCATGTTGGTAAGTTCACACAGGTTTTATCATTGAGCACCTTAGTTTTACGGTTAAATTTTGAATATTCCTACAACATGACTCAGATTTATTTAAAGATGTATGGTATTTGTTATGCTTTTCTATTTTGACCATTCTTTTTGCCTGTGATTGCCTTTGCTGAGCTAATGAGAGTCTGAAGGAAAAGACCTGAAGGAAGGAAGGGTGGAGTTCTGTTTTCTGGACTCACTGTTCTCAGTGTTCAGGGCCAGTTATTTTTAAAGGTTTTACTGAAGATTAATATACATGTGAAAAAGTGCACATAAATGGATAGTTTGAACTTTCGCAAATTGATCATGTTTATGCAGCCAGCACCCAAATTAAGAACCACTAGCCTAACTAACACACAGATTAGTTTTGCCTGGTTTTATACATTATAACATGATATAAGTGGAATCATACAGTGTATACTTCTGTGTCTGGCTTCTTTTGCTCATTGTTTGGAGATTGTCCATATTATTGTGTGTAGTTGTATCTTGTTAAATCTCATTGCCGTATTGCATTCCATTGTGTGAAGGTACCACAATTTACTTCTCCATTCTGCTTTTCACACACATTGAGGTGGTTTTCTAGGACCTGTTTTTAACATGAGCCAAACGATACCTATTTACAGCACTTCCTATGTCGGGTTAGATTGGTTTTGGCCTGAATATCAGAAAATCTGATATATAGTAAGTTAAACAAATATGCAGTTTATTTTTCTCATGAAATACGTCCAGACGTAAGTAGTTCAGGGCTGGTAAGATAGTGCCACAATGCCTTCGTATGCCTTTCTCCTCCATCCTTAACAGCTCATGCTTGTCTCCTTGTGGGCACAAAAAGGTTGCTTTGTATCTTTGTTCCAGGCGGGAGAAAGGGATAAAGCAAAGGGAAAAAGTATACCAAAAACTATGTCATCTTTTCTCTCATTGACCAGCACTGCATCATGTGGCCTTAAGAGAAGCTGGGAAATATTTTTTTTTAGCTGGGCACGTTTAGGCTTCCCTTTGTAAGGAAGAAGGGGAAAATGGATATTGGATAGGGAATGAACAACTGCCTGTCTGCCATACCTCATCTATGTGCTGGTACTTTTAGATACGGTCAGGCCAGTTTGTTCCAGGCTTTGCATACGTCCGTAGTCTAGGATCAAAGAGTAGGGTTTACACAACCAGTGCAGTTTTCAATTATAATTTTCAGTTCCTGAGAAGTTGTCTGTGCATGTTTAGTGTTTAACCACAATTGTAGGGTTGAATGTAGATTTACAGAAGACCCAGTGTCTTGACAGCCCGACTTAAACTTTGAAGTTATGGAGCTAAATTTGGTCAGTTCCGTTCCAGATCTCTAGTACCGTCTCATTAAGTTTGAATATGTGTAGCATGAAGCTGAAAATGTATGTGTATTTTTGTGTTTTTAGAATTGTGGTAAACTCATTGAATTATGAGGGAGAAGACTTTATGGTAATTTTGGAGTTTGTATTTTTTAATAATGGATATAAGTATTAGAATTATCCAATTTAACCCTTGTTGAGCTTGCTTCATTAGGACATAAAGTAAACTGATATGTTACAGTAAGACCTATGGTTAACAGAATTTTTGGAAACTTTGAGTGAATGCATTTTTATGAAATGTTTTATTATGGAAAATTTTAATGTACATATAGTTGTACCTATATATCCATCTCTTGGCTGTCTTATTTCAGCTGCACAGCCCCACTTGAATCCCTCATGTTATTTTGAAGCCAGTCCCAGACATTTTATCATTTTATCTGTAAATATTTTAGTATGTATCTCTAAAAGAGAAGTACTTTTTCTTTTGACATGACCAGGATATTGTTGTCACTCCTTAAAAAGTGAACAGATTTGTTAATGTCATCAAACTAGGGTAAATGCATTCTTTGTTTTTGGATTTCCTCAGAATCTCCCCTCATTCAGAAGAACGAACAACCCTTGGATGAGTGGAAGGGTCGGTGACAGACTGTGGGTAAAGTGTGATGCTCTCTCCATGTGATTGGATTGTCAGCATACTGATTGGCAGAGCACTTCTAAGCAAAGTCCTTGTTTTTTGACTTTGAAATGGCACAATAAAATCCTTCTCATGAATTTTTTATATTTTTAAATGAGGATCGTTGTGTTTTCTGTCCTTTCCAGTCTAATTCTCTTTCCAGATCCAGCCGTCTTCTATTTCCAAGGTATTCCTTCTATATCTTGCAAAGAAGAGTTGATAGTGCCTGGTGTCTGATAAATTCCTTTACCATTCCAGGTACCATGATTCAGTCTGTGGATGACACCTGAAAACTTAGAGGTTTTCAGTTCCTCTCTTTGATCTTGTACATACATTTACTTTTTCTTAGGTTACCAGGTTTTTCTGCTCTTGGGCTGTGCATCCTCTCCAGCCAAATCAACCGGCCCTCTCTGGGATTCTCTTTTCTCTGATGACCTGGTGTCCCAGACCCAGTGCTGTATGCTTGCACTGTTTGGTAGCTAGTGTGCCATACCATTCTGTATTGGCTGCTTTTTTACGGGGGAGAGAAGGAAAGAGCATACAAAAGACGCTGAAATCACTGGAGACAAACTTTGGCCTTTTTTATCTAAGATCTTCTCACTTTCCAGACTAGTTTGTCAAAAGAAAAAAAGGTAGCACAGGAAAAATTGGATGGCTGCGTTAGGCAAGCATGAGGCTGTTAAACAAGTGGCACCGATGACATTGCTGTGGGGCTTCAGTCTGGAAGACGGCGCCGAAATGGAGCAACTAGGGAAAGTGGCGCCTTGTTTGTGGAAATAGCAAATCCCTGTGTTCACATGTTCTTATGAACGAAGTGAATTCTTATTTTCAACTGTGAATATAAAAATCTGAAAGGATTTTTGTTTGGACTGACTGTTGTGTAGAGTAGAAGTATGAAGCGTTAGTAACATTTTGTGGTATGATACAGAAAGTAGTGCTGTCACCTTAATTCAGCGAGAATTAAATAATTGCCTAGTATTCGCCTGGCACTACAGAGATTATAAAGATGAAAAACTTTGGACCCTCTCCTTATAAACTTATGGGGAGACAAGACATACAAAACCATCACAGAAAACATTAATTTATTTAGCAAGCATATTGAATATCTTCAAAGTACCAGGCACTGTGCTTGACCAGAAATACAAAGAAGAGTAAGGCATGCCAATAAGGAGCTTAGTCTAGTGGGAGATATAGGCATGCGAATGTGGTTATAATAGATACAAGTAAGCAGTATGGGACATTTAAGAGGGTGGTCTGGGAAATCATTTGGTAGGAAGTGATGCCCGAGTGGTCTTGAAAAGGGATTAGGGTAGGAAAGGACATTCCAAGCAGAGGGAATTAGCTTGTACAGAGATAGGGGAGATAAGATAGAGGGTGCCATGTTCAAGGAGTTGTAGATAGTTCAATATGGCTGGAGCAAAGGGTATTATTAGTAAGAAACAGGAGAATAAGGACCAGCACATGAAGGACCACTGTGTGTCAGCTAAGGAGTTTGAACTTAACCCTGAAGATTCCGGGCAGGTCAGATAGCATTTTATTTTATTTTATTTATTTATTTTTTTAAAAGATTTTTCCTTTTTCTCCCCAAAGCCCCCTGGTACATAGTTGTGTATTTTTAGTTGCGGATCTTTCAGGTTGTGGCATGTGGGACACCGCCTCAGTGTGGCTTGATGAGCGGTGCCATGTCTGCGCCCAGGATCCCAACCTGCGAAGCCCTGGGCCGCCTCTGCGCGTGAACTTAACCACTCGGCCACAGGGCTGGCCCCCACTAGCCTCTATCTTAAAGTTAAAAGCTACTTCTAGTTTAATATTTTCTGTTAAATTTTGAGTGTCAAAGAGTTTATTAGTTTTAAGTTACTGGCGTGAGATACACAGGTAAGGCCGTTATTTTATTTTTAAGATACAGTATGGTTGGTTATATTCTTATCAAGCGTGGATTAACACTTTGAAATTGTTATGAATAATATAGTATATATTTAAGTAAGTGAATAATTTATTTGGTGGCCAAACAAAGATATAGCACATGGGAAAGCTACTTCTCTCACACCATTGAGTGAAATTTTCCAGGCTTCCTCCTTTACTAAAAGTGGCTTATGGGGTCCGCCCCCGTGGCTGGGTGGTTGGGTTCCTCTGCTTTGGCAGCACGGGGTTTCGCTGGTTGGGATCCTGGCTGTGCACGTGGCACCGCTTGTCAGGCCATGCTGGGGCGGAGTCCCGCATGCCACAACTGGAAGGACGCACAACTAAAAAAAATATGCAGCTATGTACCCGCGGGGCTTTGGGGAGAAAACGGAAAAAATAAAAAATCTTAAAAAAGAAAAAGTGGCTTACTTTTCTTAGATACTTCATGGTGAAGTTGTTTCAACTAATTTATTCTGTTAGTTTCGTTTTCTTTTCAGTATCCCTTCATTTGGAATTCCTTTGTGACTCTCTTTTCTTTCTTCCAGTCTGGTTTCCTCTTCCCTTTTCCTGCTTACCATTTGTGCTTTTCTCTCATTTCGGTTCAATTCCCCTAATTCTTTTTCAGCCAAGCCTAATCTTCTGACATTGCATATAACGCTTCAGGTAGTCTAAAATAGTAGGTGAGAGAAAACTGATTTGTTTTGACTCTAGAGTATGTTAGGCCAGATGCTTGGCCATTTGATTTCCTCCTAAATAGAGTTTGCTTATGCTACTATGATTAATTTGTGTTTCTTAGTATAGTTTTGTAATGGGCGTAGTTAACTTCTCCCTATAGGCTGTGAGAAGATAATCTTGGGTTCAGAATGTTTGGTTAAGAATTCATGGAGAATGAGCTTCCTTTGACTAATAGGAGTTGACTGTAAGGGTAATGGTTTCCAGGTGGTTCCTCTGCCCAGCAGCGTGGTAATTTGTTAGAAATGCAAATTGCAGCCCTACCCCAGACCTACAGAACAAACTGGGAGTGGGGCCTAGGGGGCTTAACCAGTCCTTGGGGGGTTCTGATGCATGGCGAAGTGTTATTACCATTATTGTAGGATATTGTAAGAAAAGAGACCTCTTTCTTGATTTCTAGTGAACTAGTGTTTGGGACAGTAATTGGGTTGGGATCTTCTTTGCTCTTTTCTTTAAATGTCCTTTTCTTTCAGGAGGCAAAACCTTCAACTGAGGATTTGGGGGATAAGAAGGAAGGAGAATACATAAAACTGAAAGTCATTGGACAGGTGAGTTTCATTATTTTTCTCATTTGACTCTTCCTTGAATCTGTGAATAATTTCTGACACATGGGAAAAGTGATTTAGGTAAGGCAAGTTATTTATAAAGGGCATTTTTATTTACTATGTATGCATCTCTTGGAAGTAGAAAAGGCTGGTACTGTTTTTTTTAATTGGTCTGCTTTGCAGATTTAGATCACCTTAATTTCGCCAAATAAACCTGTTTTTTCGTTAGCAGGCTTCAATGGCAAATACAGTGGATACTATTGAGTTGATAAGGCTGAGGCCAGCCTTAAACAAAAGGACCTCTCTGCCCTTTTCCTGATCCTTTGCTTTTTCCTGGCACCTCATTTCTCCAGACTCTGGCCTGTATCTTACTGACCCTTTTTGAGATGTTTGCTGATACTTATAAGGTTAGCTGAAAATTGTTGGAGGAATGAATCTTCATAGTTGTTTTTTTTAAAGGGCAAAAGACAGAATTGGTGGACTCTCACCATCAAAGCATCAGCGTACTATTTCCCCACATTCTCCCAAACATGAAATATTACCAGTCTTTCAATTTTGTGCCAGTATGATAGGTAAAAGAATTTTATTTCGCATTTCTCTATCAGTGAGGTGTAATTTTTTGTCTACTGTGTTTATGTTCTTCTATTGTGTGTTCATATCCTTTTCCCATTTTCTGTGATTATCTCATTTTGAAAATTTTTTATGTTGATATAATTCATATACCATAAAATTCTCCATTTTAAAGTGTATAATTCATTGGCTTTAGTACATTCACAAGGCTGTGCAACTATTACCACTATTTAATTCCAGAATGTTTTCATCACCCTAAAAAAGACACGCTGTACTTACTAGCAATAACTCTGCATCCTCCTCTCCCTCCACCCTCTAGCAACCACTAACCTAGTTTTTGTCTTTATGGATTTACCTATTCTGGACGTTGCATGAAAATGAAATGATGTGATATATGGCCTTTTGTGTCTGGCTTCTTTCATTCCGCATATTTTCAAAGTTCATCCAAGTTGTAGCGTGTATCAGTATTTCATTCCTTTTTATGGCCAAATAATATTTCATTGTATGGATATACCGGTTTGTTATTAAGTTTATCAGTTAATGGACATTTGGGTTGTTTCCATATATTGGCTATCATGAATAATGTTGCTGTGAACATTCATCTATAAGTTTTTTTTTTTTTTTTTTATTAATGTTATGATGGATTACAAGCTTGTGAAATTTCAGTTGTACATTTTTGTTAGTCATGTTGTGGGTACACCACTTCCCCCTCCGTACCCTCCCCTCACCCCCCTTTTTCCCTGGTAACCACCGATCAGATCTCCTTCTCAATATACTAATTTCCACCTATGAGTGGAGTCATATAGAGTTCGTCTTTCTCTGACTGACTTATTTCGCTTAACATAATGCCCTCGAGGTCCATCCACATTGTTGTGAATGGGCCAATTTCGTCTTTTTTTATGGCTGAGTAGTATTCCATTGTGTATATATACCACATCTTCTTTATCCAATCATCAGTTTCTGGGCATGTAGGCTGGTTCCACGTCTTGGCTATTGTAAATAATGCTGCGATGAACATAGGGGTGCAACAGACTCTTGAGATATCTGATATCAGGTTCTTAGGATAGATACCCAGTAATGGGATGGCTGGGTCATAGGGTATTTCTATTTTTAACTTTTTGAGAAATCTCCATACTGTTTTCCATAGTGGCTGTACCAGTTTGCATTCCCACCAACAGTGTATGAGGGTTCCTCTTTCTCCACAACCTCTCCAACATTTGTCGTTCTTGGTTTTGGATGTTTTTGCCAATCTAACGGGGGTAAGGTGATATCTTAGTGTAGTTTTGATTTGCATTTCCCTGATGATTAGCGATGATGAACATCTTTTCATGTGTCTATTGGCCATATTCATATCTTCTTTTGAGAAATGTCTGTTCATGTCCTCTGCCCATTTTTTGATCGGGTTGTTTGTTTTTTTGTTGTTAAGCAGTGTGAGTTCTTTGTATATTATGGAGATTAACCCTTTGTCGGATAAGTGGCTTGTAAATATTTTTTCCCAATTAGTGAGCTGTTTTTTTGTTTCAATTCTGTTTTCCCTTGCCTTGAAGAAGCTCTTTAGTCTGATGAAGTCCCATTTGTTTATTCTTTCTATTGTTTCCCTCAACTGAGGAGTTACAGTGTCCGAAAAGATTCTTTTGAAACTGATGTCAAAGAGTGTACTGCCTATATTCTCTTCCAAAAGACTTATTGTCTCAGGCCTAATCTTTAGGTCTTTGATCCATTTTGAGTTTATTTTGGTGTGTGGTGAAAAAGAATGGTCGATTTTCAATCTTTTGCATGTGGCTGTCCAGTTTTCCCAGCACCATTTGTTGAAGAGACTTTCTTTTCTCCATTGTAGGCCCTCTGCTCCTTTGTCGAAGATTAGCTGTCCATAGATGTGTGGTTTTATCTCTGGGCTTTCAATTCTGTTCCATTGATCTGTGGACCTGTTTTTGTACCAGTACCATGCTGTTTTGATCACTGTAGCTTTGTAGTATGTTTTGAAATCGGGGATTGTGATTCCGCCGGCTTTGTTTTTCTTGCTCAGGATTGCTTTAGCAATTCGTGGTCTTTTGTTCCCCCATATGAATTTTAGGATTGTTTGTTCAATTTCTGTGAAGAATGTTCTTGGGATTCTGATTGGGATAGCATTGAATCTGTATATTGCTTTAGGTAGTATGGACATTTTAACTATGTTTATTCTTCCAATCCATGTGCAAGGAATGTTTTTCCATCTCTTTATGTCATCGCCTATTTCTTTCAAGAAAGTCTTGTAGTTTTCATTGTATAGATCCTTCACTTCCTTGGTTAAGTTTATCCCAAGGTATTTTATTCTTTTCGTTGCAATTGTGAATGGGATAGAGTTCTTGAGTTCTTTTTCTGTTAGTTTATTGTTAGTGTATAGAAATGCTACTGATTTATGCACGTTAATTTTATACCCTGCTACTTTGCTGTAGTTGTTGATTATTTCTAATAGTTTTTCTGTGGATTCTTTGGGGTTTTCTATGTATAAGATCATGTCGTCTGCAAACAACGCAAGTTTTACTTCTTCGTTACCTATTTGGATTCCTTTTATTTTTTTTTCCTGCCGAATTGCTCTGGCCAGCACCTCCAGTACTATGTTGAATAGGAGTGGTGAAAGTGGGCACCCTTGTCTTGTTCCTGTCCTCAGAGGGATGGCTTTCAGCTTTTGTCCGTTGAGTATGATGTTGGCTGTGGGTATATCATATATGGCCTTTATTATGTTGAGGTACTTTCCTTCTATACCCATTTTACTGAGGGTTTTTATCATAAATGGGTGTTGGATCTTGTCGAATGCTTTCTCTGCGTCTATTGAGATGATCATGTGGTTTTTGTTTTTCATTTTGTTGATGTAGTGTATCACGTTGATTGACTTGTGGATGTTGAACCATCCCTGTGTCCCTGGTATAAATCCCACTTGATCCTGGTGTATAATCTTTTTGATGTATTGCTGTAATCGGTTTGCCAAAATTTTGTTGAGGATTTTTGCATCTATGTTCATCAGTGATATCGGCCTGTAGTTCTCCTTCTTTGTGTTGTCCTTGTCAGGTTTGGGGATCAGAGTGATGTTGGCTTCATAGAATGTGTTAGGGAGTTCTCCATCTTTCTCAATTTTCTGGAACAGTTTGAGGAGAATGGGTATTAAGTCTTCTTTGAATGTTTGGTAGAATTCTCCAGAGAAGCCGTCTGGTCCTGGACTCTTGTTTTTGGGGAGGTTTTTGATTACCGTTTCTATTTCCTTACTTGTGATTGGTCTATTCAGATTCTCCATTTCTTCCTGATTCAGTTTGGGGAGATTGTAGGAGTCTAGGAATTTGTCCATTTCTTCCAAGTTGTTCAATTTGTTGGCATATAGTTTTTCATAGTATTCTCTTATGATCTCTTGTATTTCATTGGTATCTGTTGTGATTTCTCCTCTGTCATTCCTGATTTTATTAATTTGCGCTTTCTCTCTTCTTTTCTTGGTGAGTCTGGCTAGGGGTTTGTCAATTTTGTTAATTCTTTCGAAGAACCAACTCTTTGTTTCATTGATCCTTTCTATTGTCTTTTTTGTTTCAATATCGTTTATTTCTGCTCTTATTTTTATTATTTCCCTCCTTCTACTGACTCTGGGCTTTGTTTGTTCTTCTTTTTCTAGTTCCGTTAGGTGTTGTTTGAGGTTGCTTACGTGAGCTTTTTCTTGTTTAGTGAGGTGAGCCTGTATTGCGATGAATTTCCCTCTTAGGATTGCTTTTGCTGCATCCCAAATGATTTGGTATGTCGTGTTCTCATTTTCATTTGTCTCCAGATAATATTTGATTTCTTCTTTAATTTCTTCAATGATCCATTGTTTGTTGAGAAGCATGTTGTTTAGTCTCCACATTTTTGCACCTTTCTCTGCTTTTTTCTTGTAGTTGATTTCTAGTTTAATAGCGTTATGATCAGAAAAGATGCTTGATATTATTTCAACTCTCTTGTATTTATTGATGTTTGCTTTGGTTCCCAAAATATGGTCAATCCTTGAGAATGTTCCATGTGCACTTGAGAAGAATGTGTAACCTGCTGTTTTTGGATGAAGTGTTCTATATATATCTATTAAGTCCATCTGGTCTAATTTTTCATTTAATTCTATTATTTCCTTGTTGATTTTCTGTCTGGATGTTCTGTCCATTGGTGTTAATGGTGTGTTGAGGTCCCCTACTATTATTGTATTGTTGTTGATGTCTTCTTTTAGTTCTATTAAGAGTTGCTTTACAAATTTTGGTGCTCCTGTGTTGGGTGCGTATATATTTATAAGTGTTATGTCTTCTTGGTGGAGAGTCCCTTTTATCATTATATACTGTCCCTCTTTATCTTTCTTTATCTGTTTTGCTTTGAAATCTACCTTGTCTGATATTAGTATAGCGACACCTGCTTTCTTTTGTTCATTATTAGCTTGGAGTATTGTTCTCCATCCCTTCACTCTGAGTCTGTGTTTGTCTTTGGGGCTGAGGTGTGTTTCCTGGAGGCAGCATATTGTTGGATCTTGTTCTTTGATCCATCCTGCCACTCTGTGTCTTTTGATTGGGGAGTTCAGTCCATTTACATTTAGAGTGATTATTGAGACGTGGGGGCCTACCACTCCCATTTTGTGTCTTGTTTTCCGGTTTTCTTCAGTTTCCTTTGTTTCTCGTCCCATGGTTTAATCTGTTCTGATGTAGAGCTGCTACTCTCTGTTGTTGTCCTTCTACTTATCTCCTCTGCTCTTGGTTTTGTAGCCCCTTTCCTTTTTTGGATTTTTCAGGAATGAGGGTTTTCCTGAGGATTTCCTGAAGAGGAGGTTTTGTGGCAATGAACTCCCTTAATTTTTGTTTATCTGGGAAAGTTTTTATTTCTCCATCGTATTTGAAGGATATTTTCGCTGGGTAGAGAATTCTCGGCTGTAGATTTTTGTCCTTCAGATTTTTGAATATATCATTCCACTCTCTTCTAGCCTGTAAAGTTTCTGCTGAGAAATCTGCTGATAGCCTGATGGGGGTTCCTTTGTAGGTTAGTTTCTTTTGCCTGGCTGTCCTTAATATTTTCTCCTTGTCGTTGACTTTTGCTAGCTTCACTACTATATGCCGTGGAGTTGGTCTTCTTGCATTGATAAAGTTTGGAGATCTATTGGCTTCTGTCACCTGAAGATCCATCTACCTCACCAGATTTGGGAAGTTCTCAGCCATTATTTTTTTGAATAGGTTTTCTGCCCCTTTCTCCTTCTCTTCTCCCTCTGGTATACCTATAATCCTTATGTTGCATCTCCTAATTGTGTCTGATAATTCTCGGAGAGTTTCTTCATATCTTTTAAGTCTTGCTTCTCTCTCCTCCTCTGCCTGCAACAATTCTATATTGCCATCTTCCAAATTGCTAATTCTTTCCTCCATATTATCGGCCCTGCTGTTCAGAGCATCTAGATTTTTCTTAATCTCCTCTATTGTGTTCTTCATTTCCAATATTTCTGTTTGGTTCTTCTTTATCGTATCAAACTCTTTTGTGACATAGCTCCTGAACTCGTTGAGTTGTCGGTCAGAATTCTCTCTTAACTCATTGAGAATCTTAATGATGGCTGTTTTGAAGTCATCGTCATTTAGGTTATATATCTCATTTTCTTTGGGATTGTTTTCTGTGTATTTGTTGCTTTCTTTCTGTTCTGGAGATTTAATGTATTTTTTCATATTGCGTGATGTTGTTGATTTGTGCCTCCGCATGGAGATAGAGTTTAGTTGCTCCTTTCACTTGTTTCAGCTGCTGCGGTGGGGGGAGCAGCTGTTTATACTTCACCAACCAGGAACCCTGTCCGTAGTTGCTAACTGGGCCTGGGCCCCTCTTCGTAGCCACAGTGGCCCTTTGGATTCCCTCCTCTGCCGTGGGGGCCGTCACAGGGGGGCTTCAGGCTGCAGGTGCCTACTGTTGCAGCCCACCTAGATGTGCTCTCTCCTTGGGGTCTGCAACGGTGTTATGGGCTTTTCCAGCGGCCAGGGGTGGGATCACTTATATTTGTCGCTCCGTTGCTGTCGGCACCCACCAAATCTCACTTGTCCTCTATGGGTCGCAGGAGAGCTATTGGCATCTTCTACAGTCTGTGGTTAGTACACCTAGCTATGCTGCTTTTGCCCTGGGGTCTTCCAGCCTTGTGGCTGGCGGCTGGGTGCCTTCTACTGGTGCTGTGCAGAGGCTTTCCCTAAGGCTGCTGTGAGCCTGTAGGGTTTCCCCCTAGGCTACTAAGCTGGGTCTCTGGAACTCTCTCCAGCCCCAGTCCTCTCTGAGATCTCTGGCAATCCCTAGCCTCACGGGGTGGGCAATGGCAGCTGGGGGTCGCCCCGCCCTCTGGGATTCTCTCCGGGCCTCTCCCGGAGCCGTGAATGCTCAGCGTGGCCCCTCTGCTAATGGCAGACAGAGAGTTTTGTCTGCTGCCTGGCGGAGCTCCGGCGCTTCCCCTCCGGGTCGCAGGACCGGCCTTTGAAAGTTCCCCCCGCCCCGGTCCTCTCCGAGATCTCTGGCAATCCCTAGCCCCATGGGGCGGGCAACGGCAGCTGGGGGTCGCCCCGCCCTCTGGGATTCTCTCCGGGCCTCTCCCGGAGCCGTGAATGTTCAGCGTGGCCCCTCTGCTAACGGCAGACAGAGAGTTTTGTCTGTTGCCCGGGCGGAGCTCCGGCGCTTCCCCTCCGGGTCGCAGAACCAGCCTTTGAAAGTTCCCCCCGCCCTGGTCCTCTCCGAGATCTCCGGCAATCCCTAGTCCCACGGGGCGGGCAACGGCAGCTGGGAGATCTCCGTGCCCTCCGTGTCTCTCTCTGGGACCCTCCGGGCGCCCCGAGCACCAGGCTGGGTCTCCCCGTGGGCTCAGGTGTGCAACTCCAAAGTTTCCCTCTGCGTTTAGGAGTAATTGCAGGGGGTTTAGGTAGGGTTCTGGTCTCCTGTTTCCACCGTCGCTCCTCTGTTGTGTTCTCGCTCCTGCCCTAGATGTGTGTGGATCCTCTGGGGGCGTCCGTTGGAAGAAAGCCGCTTGCGGGTACTAGGCTTCCCGTCGGGGTCGGAGAGTTTTCACCTATTTCCACATCCTCCCGGAGGAAAGTCCATCCGCCTTCCGATGTATATTCGCGTGGGTGTCTCAGATGTCCTGAGATGCTGTCTGGATATCCTTTGTCAAGCGATAAGTGTCCAAATAATTGTAGACTCGAAGGGCGAGAGACAAAGAGGACTACTCACGGCGCCATCTTGGCTCTTCTCTCATCTATAAGTTTTTATGTAGATGTGTTTTTAGTTCTCTTGGGTATATATCTAGGAGTGGAATTGTTGGGTCTAATATAGTGGTAATTTTGTTTACCTTTTTGAGGACCTGCCAAACTATTTTCAGCAGTGGCTGCATCATTTTAATTCCCACTGGCAATGTATGAAGATTTCAATTTCTCCATTCTGGTCAATATTTACTGTTATCTGTCTTTTTGATTATAGTCATCCTACTGGGTGAAGTAGTATGTTTTTCGATTTGCATTTCCCTGATGGCTAATGATGTTGAGTATCTTTTCATGTTCTTATTGGCCATTTATACGTCATGTTTGGAGAAATGTCTCTTCAGATGTTTTGTCCATTTAAAAATTGGATTTTTTTTAATTTTTGAGTTGTAATAATACTTTTTATATTATGGATATTAGACCTTAATCAGATAGATGGTTTGCAAATATTTTCTCCCATCTTGGGTTGTCTTTTCACTGTCTTGGTTATGTCCTTTTGCAGCACGTGGTTTTAAATTTGGTGAATTGATCTGTTTTTTCTTTTGCTGCTGTGATTAAGTCTTTGATCATTTTTGTCCGGATTTGAGGTAGATTCTAACTTCTTTTGCATGTGGCTATCCATTTGTCCCAGACCATTGGTTGAAAAGTCCATCCTTTTCCCATTGAACTGCTTGGCATCCTTGTCAAAAATCAAGAGAACATAGATATATATGGCTTTATTTCTGGGCCCTTAGTTTTATTGCATTAATCTGTATGTCTCTCCTATGCCATTGATTACCTTTTTATTTTTTTTAAATTTTTTATTATTTTTTTAATTGCAGTAACATTGGATTATAACAATATATAGCTTTCAGATGTACATCGTAATATATTTTGAATTCTGTGTAGTATATCATGTTCACCACCCAAAAACGAATTAGAGTCCTTCCCCTCACATGTGAGCCTAATCACCCCTTTTGCCCTCCCCCCCTTCCCTTATGGCAACCGCCCGTCCAATGTCCATTGCTATGTGTTTGTCATTGTTTTTATCTTCTACTTAGGAGTGAGATCATACGGTATTTGACTTTCTCTCTCTGACTTATTTCACTCAGCATATTACCCTCAAGGACCATCCATGTTGTCACAAATGGCCAGATTGCATCATTTCTTATGGCTGAGTAGTATTCCATTGTGTATATACACAACATCTTCTTTATCCATTCGTCCCTTGATGGGCACCTAGGTTGCTTCCAAGTCTTGGCTATTGTGTATAATGCTGCAGTGAACATAGGGGTGCATGTATCTTTATGCATTTGTGTTTTCAAGTTCTTTGGATAAATACCCAGCAGTGGGATAGCTGGATCATATGGTAGATCTCTTCTTAATTTTCTGATACTCCATACTGCTTTCCATAGTGGCTGCACAAGTTTGCACTCCCACCAGCAGTGTATGAAGGTTCCATTCTCTCCAATCCTTTCCAACACTTGTTGTTTCTTGTCTTGTTAATTGTAGCCATTGTGACCGGAGTGAGGTGATACCTCATTGTAGTTTTGATTTGCGTTTCCCTGATAGCTAATGATGTTGAGCATCTTTTCATATGCCTGTTGGCCATCCAGATATCTTCTTTGGAGAAATCTCTGTTCAGATCTTTTGCCCATTTTTTAATTGGGTTGTTGGTTTTTTTGTTGTTGAGATGTATGAGTTCTTTGTATATTTTGGATATTAACCCCTTATCTGATATATGGTTTGCAAATATCTTCTCCCAATTGTTAGGTTGTCTTTTCGTTTTGTTGATGGTTTCCTTTGCTGTGCAGAAGGTTTTTAGTTTGATGTAGTCCCATTTGTTCAGTTTTTCTTTTGTTTCCCCTGCCCAGTCAGACATGGGACTTGAAAATGTCCTGCTAAGACGAATGTCAAAGAGCATACTGCCTATGTTTTCTTCTAGAAGTTTCATGGTTTCGAGTGTTACATTCAAGTCTTTAATCCATTTTGAGTTGATTTTGTGCATGGTGTCAGATAATGGTCTACTTTGATTCTTTGCATGTGGCTGTCCAGTTTTCCCAACACCATTTATTGAAGAGACTCTCCTTTCTCCATTGTATGCTCTTGGCTCCCTTGTCGAATATTAGCTGTCCATAGATGTGTGGGTTTATTTCTGGGCTCTCGATTCTGTTTCATTGATCTGTGTGTCTCTTTTTATGCCAGTACTGTGCTGTTTTGGTTACTATGGCTTTGTAGCGTATTTTGAAATCAGGGAGAGTGATACCTTCAGCTTTGTTCTTTTTTCTCAGGAATCCTTTGGCTATTTGGGGTCTTTTGTTGTTCCATATAAATTTTAGGATTCTTTGTTCTATTTCTGTGAAAAATGTTGTTGGAACTTTGATAGGGATTGCGTTGAATCTATAGATTGCTTTAGGAAGTATGGACATTTTAACGATGTTAATTCTTCCAATCCAAGAGCATGGGATATCTTTCTGTTTCTTTGTGTCTACTTCGATTTCTTTCAACAATGTTTTATACTTTTCAGTGTACAGATCTTTTACCTCTTTGGTTAAGTTTATTCCTAGGTATTTTATTCTTTTTGTTGCAATTGTAAATGGGATTGTATTCTTAATTTCTCTTTCTGCTACTTCGTTGTTAGTGTATAGAAACGCAACCAATTTTTGTATCTTGATTTTGTATCCCACAACTTGACTGTATTCATTTATTGTTTCTAAAAGTTTTTTAGTGGATTCTTTAGGGTTTTCTATGTATAAAATCATGTCGTCTGCAAAGAGTGACAGTTTCACCACTTCTTTTCCAATGTGGATCCCTTTTATTTCTTTTTCTTGCCTGATTGCTCTGGCTAGGACTTCCAATACTATGTTAAATAAGAGTGGTGACAGTGGGCATCCCTGTCTGGTTCCTGTTCTTAGAGGGATAGCTTTCAGTTTTTCTCTGTTGGGAATGATATTTGCTGTGGGTTTGTCATATATGGGCTTCATTATGTTGAGGTATTTTCCTTCTATGCCCATTTTATTGAGTTTTTATCATAAATGGATGCTGTATCTTGTCAAATGCTTTCTCTGCATCTATTGAGATGATCATGTGATTTTTATTCTTCATTTTGTCAATGTGGTGTATCACGTTGATAGATTTGTGGATGTTGAACCATCCCTGCATCCCTGACATGAAACCCACTTGATCACGATATATGATCTTTTTAATGTATTGTTGTATTCGATTTGTGATTACCTTTTTTAAATATTGATTTGTAGGAATTCTTTATGTTTTCTTGATTTTTCTTGTCTGTTTTGTGTGTTGTGAGTATTTTCTCCACTGTCTCTTAACTTTTGTTTATGGTGCCTTTTACTGTATGAATGGTTTATGTTTTTATTAAATCAAGTTTATCAGTCTCCTTTTTTTATGGTTTCTAGGTTAAAATCTTGCGTTAGAATAAGGATTTCCTAATGTCAAGATTAGAGGAAAAATTCTCTCTTAAGAGGAAGAAAAAATATTAAAAAAATATTTTGAAACGTTAGCTCTTTTAATTCGTCTGGAAGAATTTTAGTGTATCGTGTGAGGTATGCTGTAGAAATTTTGTCTGTTCATGAAATTATCTATAGGAAGAGAATTTGTTCTTTCTTTATAATTCTAGTCACAAACAAAAGTATAAACATGCACCTTGCAGTAGCATACATTTGTGAACGTGATATGTAATTGTAAGGATTGGCTTTGAAATTTTACAGTATGCAAGTGCCAGTATTCTCTTCAGATGGTTGCCTGTAGTTTGCTTGACAGTCTAGGTAGAAGAAAAGAATCTGTGGTCCCGCAAATCAATTTGACTGACTCACATTCTTACTCATTTTTCTCAGGTGACAGACCAGACTCTCTGGGGTGACTGTTTATGGCAGGAATCAGTTCCTCAGTCTGTTATTTTATGGTATATGTCTCTCTTGTTGGTTTGACCACCTGTAACGACGCTTCAGTTGCGGGGGGTACCTTTGTTTTGAGTTGCTTTTGGGGGTTTGTGACAGTTCAAGTTCTTTTATTTTGAAAATAGACTCGGCACTCAGTATGAAGGAATGCGTTCTTTGACATACATCCTTTTACTTATACTGCTAATTTTAACACCCAACACACATTGTTTGATTAAGTGTCTTTTGAAATGGGTATAAAGCAACTTTCAGGATGATTAGAGTGTTTTAATAAAACCTGTTAGGAATACTAAAAAGAATGTTTTGGTGGGAAAATGTAGGTGACAAGGTTTCTGTTTTTGTCGTGTACAGTCGTCACTCAGTGTCTGCAGGGTGTTGCTTCCTGGAACCCCGCAGATACCAAAACCCGTGGATGCTCAAGTCCCTTAATTGGCCCTTCGTATCTGCAGGTTCCACAGCTGTGGATTCCGCATCCGCGGACTCAGCCAACTTCGCATCCTAATCATAGTAGATACAAGATCCGTGGTGGGTTGAATCTGTGGATGCAGAACCCGTGGATTTGGAGGGCCAATTGTGTGTGTAATTAAATAATTTATTTCAAGCAAAGCAAGTAGTTTACACAAAGAGAGATAATTTTTTTTCTTTTATCTCCTTAGGATAGCAGTGAGATTCACTTCAAAGTGAAAATGACAACACATCTCAAGAAACTTAAAGAATCATACTGTCAAAGACAGGTTTGTATGTATTAAGAACAGAGCTTTATATGTCATTAATTTTTCTTTTAAGGATGATTGCGAAAGGACAAGTGATCTTTTATTATTTTCACCATTAGCAACTCAAGGAGAATACTCCTTATATCCTGTTTAATTGCTTTTTCCCCCTTGTGGCCCATTTCAAAATTTGAGTTCATAAGATATGTGGAACTAGTTTGAAAAATAACTTAGAGTTGTAAAGATAGCTGTATGAATGTTTCTGTCTTGAGAGTTTATAAGTGTGAGTCACAATAAAGGCAAGTACTTTTTTGTGATCACTGTGAAATTTCCTTGTTTCTAACCATGGGTGTTATAGCCATATGTTAAATTTAAGTATTAATATTAGTAGTTTATTATCTTTATACGTTTACTGTTAATTGCATTCTGTATTTTCAACATCAAGGAATTTTCTCTTTTTAAAAAGTCATAAAGAAGTCTAATTAATTTATTAATGCCAAATCCTCACAGATTCTGGCCTTCATGAGCTGGATTATTAGAACAATAACTAATTCCTTTAACCTGCCTGGATTCAAATTCGGCTTCACCACTGTCTGACTGTGGGACCTTGGACAAGTTATGTGCCTTGTTTCCTCCTTATTAAAATGGGAATATTACAGTGCCTACCTCATGAAGAGGAAATCAGATGACCTACATAAAGGTCTTAACATGATGCCTAAAAATCCTCAATAAATGTTACCTGTTATTGTCATTATTAATAAAATAGAGGGTTTTTTTTGAGGAAGATTAGCCCTGAGCTAACATTTGCTGCCAATCTTCCTCTTTTTGTTGAGGAAGACTGGCCCTGAGCTAACATCTGTGCCCATTTTCCTTTACTTTCTGTGTGGGACGCCTACCACAGCATGGCTTGCCAAGCGGTGCCATGTCTGCACCTGGGATCCAAACTGGCGAACCCCAGGCTGCCGAAGCAGAACATGTGCACTTAACCACTGAGCCACCGGGCTGGCCCCTAAGAGAGGTTTTTAAATAAATGTAATTGGAATTAGTTTATATGGGAGACAACCAAGATATATTTTGATAATTAGATCATATTCCATGATATTAACTCAGGTATTGTAGGTTTTATTTTTAGAAGGCTTGCTTTTTACAGTTTAAATTTGAAACTTAGATAAAAATCACTTTTGCCAGAAGAAAAAGAGATCACCTAGGTGTTAGGATAAGTAAAGCAATAAACACTTCTTTCTCTTCTGTTTTTGATGTCAATTGTTAAACTTAGTAAAATCTTATTAATTGGGGCTTAACTAGTTCACATTTATAATAATATTGATGGGAGCTAAAATTGAGATGTTCACCAGGGGAAAGGAACATATACGTTAAATGCATTGCGCTAAGGACTTAGGTGAGTTGTCATTTAATCCTAACAATGACTCTGAAGAAGTTTATGTAGTCTTTTCACCCCATCTGATGACCAAGGAGTTGATTATTGAGGAAAAACGGTGCACAGTAAAGAGGTAAATCACAGAGCTGAAGTGAAAATTAAGCTTTGATCCAAAATGGAAAGTGCTAGGTTTCGGGAGATAATTAAAATATAACATCAATTTAGAATAACTTCCAACACTTTTTTTTATGCTTGGGCATATACTTAAAACTTAAGAAAAAGTTATTTTACTTAGTTCACAGAGGCTTGATAGTTTTTCTTATATTTAATGATGTATGACGAATAGGAAACTTAATTTATCTGAACCATGCAACACTTACCCAGTAGAGATTGAAAAGTATATAAAGTAAATATTTGTTGAATCATTCTTCCATTTTGATTTTATAGATTGGTTTCTATAGAAACTTTTTTCACTCTGACACAGGATAATGTTTCTTTTTTAAAAGATCCTATAATTAAAATCAAAGACTATCCTGCCTTTGTCAGTTATGTTTATTTTATTATTTAATATAACCCTGGAAGGAATTTAAAATTAAATGGAAGGTGAGTTTGCACGGTCTCCTATATTTATGTACAGTACATATTGGAAGATAGTTTTAATTTTTTTGGATGTTTTTGGGACAGTGTTTGAACACTCAAGGTGGAAACCTTAATACATTCGATATTGAGCAAAACTGTCATAATACTTTTGGACTAAATAAATGATTCTTGATTTATACTTACCAGTGATTTCTCTTTAAGTGAGTCACCTCTTCCCTTTTAACTATTTTTGTTGACTAAGTGATTGGAAAAATGTATTTTAATCTTTTGTGATGTTGATAGTGCTATCTGTGCCATCACAGGTTTACTGTAGCTTACCTGGCTAGCTACTGTGCTTTACCAAGTTTCTATGATTTAATCTATTTAAAACCAGTTTTGCTTGTGTAGTTGGAAGCTAGTGAGAGTGCTCATCCAATTTCTGAGTTTATCTTTCATGTTGACTTACAGATTTGAGAGGAAACTATAGAATAGAGCACAGGCTTAGGAACAAGTTTGGCCTTAAATTCTTGGCCAGTTCGTGTGCCCTCTCCATGCTTTAGATTCCCTAGCTGTGAGATGAAGATAAGATGATAATATGTACCTTCTAGGGTGATTGTAATGAACGTTTATGATTATGTATGTAAAATACTTGGTATAGGGAGGGCCTAGCAAAAGTTGGTACTCAATAATTGATAATTATGATAGAATTGGCTGTCTAGTTTTATGTTGTATGTATTCTGTTGAAGCTTTCATGTTTGCTTTTTTTCTTTTTTGGGTGAGGAAGATTGTCCCTGAGCTAACATCTGTGCCAGTCGTCCTCTGTTTTCTGTGTGGGTCACCACCACAGCATGGCTTGATGAATGGTTTGTAGGTCTGCACCTGGGATCTGAACCCTCAAACCCCATGCTACCGAAGTGGAGTGCACGAACTTAACCACTATGCCACTGGGCTGGCCCCTCATATTTGCTTTTTATGCATCAAAGTTCTTATTATCTCGTATAAGATTTGTGTATACATATGTGTTTTTTACCTTTTTAGGGAGTTCCAATGAATTCACTCAGGTTTCTCTTTGAAGGTCAGAGAATTGCTGATAATCACACTCCAAAAGAAGTGAGTATAATCTCTTCTCTGAGTCAAGAAAAATGTTAAATTCTGCATTCAATGATTTGGTTCACTAATATTAAACTGCCGTTTTTGTGAATATTCTCTGATTTAAGTGGTATATCATTTGTCAGAGAGAAACAATCTTTTGGATTGAAACTTCCCATATATTGCCTTCGAAAGTACCAGTAAAAAGAGAGGTGGAAAGTGGGAATTGAGTACTGAAATTGTCATTAAGCACACAGTACGTCATATTGAAGATGGAGAGATATTCCCTAGATTTGGCAGATTTCTAATAGAGTTTGATGGTGATGGTGATGTTTTATGGTTTGATTTTGACTTTTGACCCATTTTGCGAACTTATTAGTGTATAGAAATATATTTGGTTCTGTTGTCTTGGTTTATGTTTTTTAATGCTTCTGTGTCTTCATTTAATTGTTTTATTATAGGGAACATTTTCTTTGTTTATATATTCCCCCCCTCCCCACCCCACCCCCCGCATAGAGGCCTCTGAAAGTAATAAAGTGTGAGAGAGAGTGTATATTTATATTTAGACAGATTCCTCCTTCCAAATACAAACTGACATTCTGATAGTGGGAATGATGTATGGTTATTTTTATTTTGAAAACATTTCAGACTCACAGGGTTGTTAGGAGACGAGTGTAATATTCTCCTGTATAACAGCCTTTTCCGTAGATTCACCAGTCACTAACATCCTGCTATGTTTGCATTATCACTCTCTCTACATAGACATATTGTTGTTATTGGTGGACCACTTGAGATTAATTTGCAGATATCATGACCCCTTCGCCCTAAATATTTCTGTGCTCTCCCCCAAGAGCCACAGTTCAATTAACAAATTTAGGAAATTTAACTTTGATACAGTACTGTTATTGAATATGCAGTCACAATAGTCCGATTTTGCCATTTGTCCCGGTAAGGTCCTTTATAATTTTTTTTTTAACCCTGATCTGGGATTCCATCCAGGATACGCATCCTAACTAGTTATCATGCCTCCGTTGTTTTCTTTATCTGCAACAGTTACTCAGTCTTTGTTTTTCATCACACTGACATTTTTAAAAGAGTACAGGCCAGTTATGTTTTAGAATGTCCCTCAGTTTGGGTTTGTCTGATGTTTCCTTGTGGTGAGCTTCAATTTTGCCTTTCGGGTGGGAGTAGCACCGAGTGAAACCGTGTACTTGCGAGTGCATCAGGTCGGGAGGTGCGTGGTGTCCATTGGTCCTGTTGTGTGTAATGTTAACTTTGGTCACTTAGTTAAGGTGGTAACTGCCAGATTTATGTATTGTAAAGTTCTCGTTTTCCTGTGTAATTAATAAGTAATTTGTGGGAGATACTTTGAATCTGTGTGTATGTTCTTCTTTGGGTATTGGCTGGTGGGGGCTCCTTCAATTTGGCATCTGTGTTCTTTTTGACATGTCTCCATCTTTTTTTATAGTTTCTATTTTGAAATAATTTTCAACTTACAGAAAAGTTGCAAGAATAGTACAAAAAATTGTACTCTCTTCCACCTAGATTCACCTGTTTTTAACATTTTGCTACCTTTGCTTAATTATTTCCCTCTTTGCCATATATGTGTGTGTATATATATTCCCCGAACCACTTGGGAGTAGATTGCATACACCATGGCCATTAACTACTTAATATTTTAGTGTGTATTTCTTAAGAACAGGTATATTCTTTTACATAACCACAGTACTGTTGATCAAATTCAGGACACTTAACACTGTTAGAATGCTTCAATCTACAACCTAATTTTGTCACTTGTCCCAATTATGTCTTTTATAACAAATTTTCTCCCTCGTCACTGGATCCACTTCAGTATAAACATATTTTATTGAGGTGTCCCTTCAGTCATTTTTAATTTGTAACACTTCCCTAGCCTTTTTCTTTTTAATCTCATGACATTTATATTTTTGAAAAATACAACCAGTTATTTTCTAGAAAGTCCTTCATGACTGGATTCCAGTTATGTAGTTTTGGCTGGAATATACTACATGAATGGTGATGTGTCTTTCTCAGGGTGTAATATCTGGAGCATGTGAAACCCCTTATGGGTGATGTTAATTTTTATCACTCAGTTTAACTGTCTTTTTTTTTTTACTGTGTTATTTTTTTCTTTTGTAATTGAGTAATTTGTGGGGACATACTTTGAAACTATGCGAATATCCTTTTTCTCATCAAACTTGTCCCCTAAGTTTAGTAGCCACCCACTTTCCTGAGTATTTCCTTACTTTTTGGCACAGTATGCTGTTCCAAACCCATGTAGTGTTTTCCCCGTCCTGGCATGTGTGCTCTCTGCAGCACAGTAGACACTGAGTGCATTTTGCGGCCCCTCCTCACCGTCACTAAGAGATGATCTTTTCACAGGGGTAATGGGGCAGTGGGAGAGCGCAGGTTTTTGGGTAGTGTTCACTCATCCCTACTCATGTGCTGCTTGAAACTGATAGTTTAAGGACACACACTACCTTCCTGATTTCAAGGTTCCTTGTAATTTTGGAATTTTAGTCCTTGCAGTATTTACTAAGCTATGTGTGCACTTAAGATTACGTTTTAATAGCATCTTTAATTAGTAGTTATTTTAATATTCATATATGTACCACAACCAAGAGATCCATAACACTAGAGCCAATCTAATCACTTTAAATCAACATAAGTCTGTGCTTTACTTTCAGATTTCTTAGCATATTTTGATTTTCATATTTTGTAATTCACAAAAATGTCACCTATAAAGTACAAAACTTTTCTCATTAAAGGAGATTATTGACCTTAGACTTTCCTTTAAAATTGTATTTTCCATTTGTTCTGTGGTGTATCGGAGTTCAGTGGAAACAGTACTAGTTTTGTTTTCAGTCCGCCTAGCACAGTGCCTCCCAGCCCAGCTGCACGCCAGAATCGAGAGTCACGGTCCTTACCTCATTGAGGGCAGCACCTGGGTTTCTGTGTGACACCATGCCCCCAGTGTTCTTTTTTCTTTTTTAAATAAAAGAATACTCATGGTTAAAAATAAAAGTAATAAAAAGCCAAACAACCAAAGTATATAAAATGGAAAATAAATATATTCTGAATATCTGCATTCCCATTTCTCAGAGGCAACCATTATTAATAATATCTTTAAGAAAAAAATTCCAGAGTATTTCAGTGTATATAAATATAAAGCACATTAAAAAAACCAATAATTGCATATACTTTGCTTAAAAAGGGATTTTAAAGGATCCCTTTTTTTCCTCTAAGCATTGAGAAGGGATGGGCTAAAAAATCTAGCTTATAAAGCTGGAGGTATCAAATAAAAGTAGATGTATAGATAGCTTTTCTGCATTTAGAGTGGTCACTATCAAAGAACATAACAGTTATATGCCAGAAGGAACTGTAGATGACAGCAAGACATTTAGAAAGGAATCCTTAGGCAGTATTTTTCTAATTAAAACCATGTGTATTTCAAATTGAGATTAGGCTTTTTGAAAGAGATTCTATCAGGTTATTATATCAAAAAGTAAAATGCTTTTTAGAAACTTATGCCATCAAACTATTAAACTATTAAATACATGTTTCATTAGATTTAACACTCCTTTAAGGTACTTTTCAGAAACACTTAAATTTTCTCTGGTGAGTAAACTGAGAAGTGAAGTTGACTCAGCAAAGTAGGACGAATGCCTCCACAGACAGACAAGCAGAGGAACGACAGACCTCTGCTCTTGAGAGGAAGGGGACAGGAGTCTGAATCTTAGAACAGGGTAACTGGATCTCTTGTATCTTTTTGCACTTGAAAACAGTGGCCACGTAATTGCAGCCAATTATAAAGTGGTGCTTTTATGTTCTACAGCTAACATATTTTTCTTCCTTCTTACAGCTGGGGATGGAGGAAGAAGATGTGATTGAAGTTTATCAGGAACAAACAGGGGGTCATTCAACGATTTAGATATTCTTTTTATTTTTTTTTCTTTTCCCTCAATCCTTTTTTATTTTTAAAAATAGTTCTTTTGTAATGTGGTGTTCGACACGGAATTGAAAACTGGCACCCTGCCTCTTTAAAACATCTGGTAATTTGAATTCTAGTGCCCATTATTCATTATCGTTTGTTTTCATTGTGCTGATTTTTGGTGATCAAACCTCAGCCCCCTTCATATTGCCCTCTCCTTTTTAAAAATTACATGTGTGCACAGAGAGGCCACCTTTTCCAGGACTGTGCATTTTCAGGCTTGTGATAAATAAGACCGACCAATGCGAGTATTCATAATGACTTTCCAATTGGCCCTGAAGTTCTAGCATGTGATTGCTTCACTCCTGGACTATGACTTTCAGTGGGAGATGGAAGTTTTTCAGAGAACTGAACTGTGGAAAAATGACCTTTCCTTAACTTGAAGCTACGTTTAAAATCTGAGGGTCTGGACCAAAAGAAGAAGATCAGGTTGGAGTCAAGATGATAGAGATGGTGAGAGTAATGACTGACTCCAAAGATGGCTTCACTGAAGAGAAAGCATTGTAAGATTAAAGAAAAATCTTGACGGAAGATCCCAGAAAAGTTCTAATTTTCATTAGCAGTTAATAAAGTTATTCATGCAGACGTGTATATGACAGAACACTGCTCTTTTTGATTTTATTTGTACTTTTTGGCCTGGGATATGGGTTTTAAATGGACATTGTCTGTACCAGCTTCATTAAAATAAACAAAATATTTGTAAAAACTGTACTAATGTTCATTTTATTTTTAATTGTACAGAAAGAAAAAAGAAAATGCCTAAAACGTAAGGTTTTCTTGCATAATACTGGAAGTTATTGTTTGTACATGGTACAAATAAACTTTTTCTTCAGTATCGTGCGGTGATGATGACCACGACTTTGGAGCACTGAAGGTTACTGAAGTGCCTTCTGAATTACGGGTTTAATTAAGGCAGCAATACCTTCTTAAATACTCAGTGTTCTGCTTTTTAAAAAATTTGATGTTTCTGTATGGTGCATATATATGACACACTTACCCAATCCTGTTGAATAAATGGACACACCAAAAATTCTTAATTGATTTATATTGATAATTTTAGTTTTCTCTTTAACAATTTATAAAATGTTCTTTGCTTAGTTAAGGTTTGGGATATTTTGTTTATGATTTCCTTTTATTTCTTTGTATCCTAAATATTTAAACTTTGTGTAAAATTAAAATACCCAAATTAGCTCCTATTAGAGACCCTAATCTTTTAATTCTTGAATGAGTCACAGAATTCAGTGTGTGTACGCACACACGTAACCCAGTTTGATGTTAGTCCCAGTAGAGTGCCATCTGACCAAGTGAGAAGAGCAAAGAAAATAGCTCTCTCAAGCATTTTGTAAACTGTTAGAGCTTAAATACTCTACTCAAGTCACCTGTTGAAAAATAATTATCTTGCCTTATAAATTTCTCTATCTGACCTTGAGAAACTATTTGTATTGTGTATATATAGTCTAGGTAAATGATGCTGTTAGACAGTCACCTGGCATGTTACCATTATATTACATAGTGCCTAGGAATTAGGCCCCTTTCTAGAAGATTCTCATTGAGTTGCATGTTTCTGTCAGGCCTGAGTACAGAGCTGATAGGCTATGTGAGCTGTCCAGACTGTACGAGTATGTAGTTTGGTATCTTGTTTTTGTCTGCATCTGTGAAGGCTCTCAGCATTTAGGTGGTGGAGCTTAGCTAGTGGAGAAGTAATTTTCTTGTTTTTAGTTTATTGGGTTCTTCTAAATGCATTGCATTCTGCTATGGTTAACTTAAAAATGTGCTTATCTGGTGTAGTACTGCTGTGGAAAAAGGCTTTCACAGCAACGATTTAGTAGAATATCAGATTTAGAAGGGACCTTGAGTAATGTTTAGTGTAGCTACCCTACCTGGTGCTTGAGTCCAACATCTTAAGTTTGTAAAAGAAGGGAGAAAATAGTCCGTAATGGTACTTTCCCCCACGAGGAACCCTGAGTGTTCTTTCTTCAGTTCTTGGTTGAGTTATTTGAGATGCTCCTTTCTCATCTGGTAAGTACTCTTGAATGATGAGTGAATGTGCAAGTAGGGTGGACAAGTTTGAGAAAAAGTTTAAGTGATTTAAATTCATTATGACTGATAGCCAGTGTTTGGGCCATTTTATTTCTCTTTTACATAAAATAAGGAGTTAAAAATAAGCATCAAATCTAAGCAAGTCCAATAACACAGCAATAACAGAATCAAAATTAAGTGGGACTTCTGGATTCTAGAAGTGCAGCTCCTGTAGGAAGCAAATGCCGTGCAAGCAGTGGTGGGAAAGTTTTCAGCTGTGCACAGTGAAGTACAGAGTAGAGCCAAAGGACATTCGTGGGAAAAGTCAGGTTCACGTACTGCTTGCTTGAACTAACATCTTTTTATATATGTTGTTAGCTAAGGCTCTTTCATCTCCTTTAACGGTCATTATTTGATAGACGCTTATTACTTATTGATATTAAAGAGATGTTAAAGACAAATTAGCTTATCGAGACTCTTCCTTGATAGTGTGATTTTAAAAATGGGCAAGTTATGTGTCATTGGTTTTTCAGAGCACAATTAGGAGTAAAAACTGAAGATCTGTTAATTTTCAAGGGCTCTAAGAGAACAGTGATGTCCAGTGAAACTTTCTGTGATGGTGAAGATGTTCCATATCTGTGCTGTCCAGTGTGGTAGCCAGTAGCCACACGTGGCTATTGAGCACTTGGAATGTGGCAAGTGTGACTGAAGAATGCTTTAATTTACATTTAAAAAGCTGCATGTGGCTACTTATTGGGCATTGCTGCTCTAGAATCTATAGGATATGAGAATACCCTCACAAAATAGCTCATTTTGCTCAAATGAACATTTATCAAGTAATTACCTTGTTTTAAATAGACATTAAATTTTAGATCTTAGGATGAAGTGGATATGGTTTTGCCTTATAAAGATTATAATAGAGGCCTGCCCCGTGGCCGAGTGGTGAAGTTCGCTCGCTCTTGCTTTGGCGGCCCAGGGTTTTGCTGGTTTGAATCCTGGGTGTGGACATGGCACCACTCGTCAGGCCATGCTGAGGGGACATCCCACATGCCACAGCTAGAAGGACCCACAACTAAAAATACGCAACTGTACCGGGGGGCTTTGGGAGAAAAAGGAAAAATCTTAAAAAAAAAAAAAGATAAAATTCTTAATATATGAATTATCTCCTCTTAGCTCATTGAGAGCTATTTGTGTTACAAAATTTTCACTAACCTGCAATTCTTTTAGACACGTTGACTGAAATGAAATGCTTGGACTATGCTAAGACTATGTTAGTGTCTTCCTAACTGAAATGCAAACAAATTATAAAACTGTGGGCTAGTTTTAGGCACCAAAGCTTCTGGATTTATGTGAGTGAAGAGTGTCACTGGGTTGAGTACAGTGTGTGGTGGGGAGGGGTGGTGGGAATGGAGGTCCCAGAGTGAAGTAGGTGTGAGTTGAGGTAAACCAGATGAAATGGAACTAATTGGGCTCAGTATGGAACTTCATTAGAGAACAAGTTTCTTTTTCTGTCACCATCTCCGAACTTACTTTTTAGTTTTCTTCTAGCCTTAAGGTCTGGGCATTTGCAGGAACTGAAAGTAAGAGTAGACCCATGGTCTGGAAATGTTGTGTGTCCACTGCAGGCCGCTGGCTTCCTTATGGAGTTCTCGGTGGAAGTGAAGATGTTGCCTCAAAGCAGCTTTTTGCCTAAGGAGACAACCCCGCCCCAATCCCAGTACTGATTAAGCATCCTGGAAGTTGCCCTTAGAAGCTGTAGAACGATTTTGCATTTGAGTGATCATCAGTTAGACTTGGTGCTGCAGATCTTGCATTTTAGGGGAAGATTGTACACTGTTCCTTAAGTAACTTGACAGAGGAGGTTTAGAGTGCCGTGAGCCACCTCCTGGAAGAGTGAAAGGTGTAACTCAGAGTTCCTAAACTGGTGTTGCTAAAGGGACTCCTTTGTGTTAGAGATGAGGACACAGGCCCGAGGAGTTAAAGTAGCTGGGCCAAGGTCGAACGAGTGAAGACAAAGTCAAGCCAGTTGGCGTCACGTTCTGCCCCTGGGTAGAGTGAGGCTCTGCCCCTCACACCGCCGTAGCCGCTTGGACTAGCCTTAAAAACTGCTCGACCTTGCCTCATATGCGCTGTCGGTGTTCTCTTTGTGGAAAATTGGAACTCAATAGCTTGCTTTTGGTCTCAATACTTAGGAATCCAGCCCTACTGCTATGATACATGGAATACATAATTTTGAAATTGAATGAAGATTTCTCTAATGATCCTTTTTGTAATTCATGTAACAGCTGAGGAAAGTCCAGGAAAGGACAACTCAAGGTTAAGGTGGGAAACCTTGAAAGAGAGTTGCTCTGGCTGCCTTCTCTTTCTGGTCCCCTAAAGAGTATTTATTAGCTTAGAGTCAGCTTAAAGAGTCAATTGAAACGACATTACTCAAGAGATTCTCTCATCAGAAAGATGCAGTGACCATTACTGTTATAAGAGAATAAAGGAGGAAGTGACCTTGGCTAGCCCAGCACCCGGCAGTCAGGCCCCCGGACAGTCCCCCTTGGCAGCTGTCGCCCAAACGTCCAGTACCTGGCTTGCTCCTGGCCTTGTTTCATGGCTTCCTCCAGAGCCAGCCTTGCCGCTTCCTCTTCCTTTTGCCTTCTTTCCTCTGCTTCCAGCCGAGCCTTCTCTTCTTCCTGTTTCCGCTGCTGGTACTCCCGCCGCTCTTCTTCAGCCATTTCCATCAGGCGTTTCTGTTCTTCTGCTAACTGCATTTCCAATTCCTTCTGCCTTTGCTTCTCTGCCTCTGCAGAACAGAAAAGCGGGTAGGCTTAGCAGGGGTCTCATTGGAGAGAACAGTTCTCTGATCCAACTCTCAAGCCTGTGATTCCCAGGGACGCCCCATGAGATAGTGTGCAGCTCACCTGCCAGCAGGCTGCCAGATCCTCTGGGGGGGTACCTTGGGGTTAATTTAGTAGTTTAAGAGTCCTTTATCAAGCACCTACTATGTGCAGCACACTCTGCAATTAATACAAAGCCCTGGGGGAGAATTTTCCAGAGCCAGGTGTGCTCATGTGTGGTGTGCAGATGGATTGGGCAGGGGTGTCAGATCTGGGTCTGGAGAAACGTGGTGCTTCCTCAGCTGGACTGACCCATCTAAAGAGTGTCATCTGCTGAAGTTCCTTCGTCCTCAAAAGTGAGGCTGTAGAGAGTCCACACTCAGCCCCTGAAAGGCTGCCCTGAAGCTATCCAGATGTTTGTCTCTGTCTGCTAGGGAAGGAAGCAAGGGGCAGGGCTGTCTCCGATTTAGGCAGCTCCTGGGCACTGCTGAGAGGACAATGGGAGGGGCAGGGTCCCAGGCTAGGGGATGACTGAATTGAGAGTGGGACCCAAGGATCATCTCCACAAGCAAGTCTCTTATTTTGATTTTCTGTCTCAACTCACTCTAGTCACACATATCAATCACTTTGAAAAAAAATAGCTCATACATTTGGAGTGCTTCAGACACTAAGGCCTAGGATAGGAATAACTCTAGGGAGATGCAAATGAACACCCACAGTGGGATAAAAATATTTCCGCCCCAGATAGACAGGAGACGCAGAGCTCCAGAATGCCCTCACCAGCCCTCTCGGCTTCCTCCTGCTGCTTCTTCGTCTGCAGTTCTTGCAGTTTCCTCCGGAACTCCTCCTGTTGCTGCCGGGCTCTCTCCTGGGCCACCTGCAACTGGAGCCGCTGCTTTCTCTCCTCCTCCGCCTGCCACCGCTGCTCTTCTTCGAGTCTCTGTTTCCTCAAACTGAGAAAGCCCACCAGATGGTCAGGGAAATGGCAGAAAACACTGGGGCATCTTTGCGAGACAAGCCAACAGGCAGTGCCCCTGGGGGAGGCTTTGCAGCCCGAAGGCCACTTGGAGCATCCCCTTGAGAGGAGACTCGGTTTCCAAGAGAGGGCTGATGGAAGAGCAGGAGCAAGAACACAGCGGGCCTGGGGCTGGAAGCCTGGAAGTTTCGACACACAGCTCTGTGCTCTAGGGTAGGAGTCTTAGGTTCTCAGAGCTTCATTTTCCATTCTTAAAAATGGATTTTGGAACTCTTGTCTCATAAGGTTGTGAAGATTAAATTAAATGAGTCCAGGCCTATGAAAGGGCCTAGCACAAGGCAGACAACACGGCAGGGGCTCAACAAGCATTTGCTGGACTCATCTATCTGGAGGAACCCTAATGGTCAAGGTGCTGCATCTCACCTTCAGGCCAGGTTATTCCTAGGATCGCTGAGGATAGAGAAAAATGAGAGATGCTGTTTTCCTTCAGGACCTGAGCCTCAGTACCCACTTTGCCCTAATGGAGGTCACCCCCTGCCGTTCGCTGCTGCTTCCTAACATGGCCCTGGCCGCTGTGGCTGCTCGACCCGACCCACCGGATCTCCTCCGCACGCCTTCGCTGCTCCAGCTCCAGCTCCTCCTTCATCCTCTCTGCCCTCTCCAGCTGCGCCTGCTGGAGCCGCCTCTGCTCCTCCTGCTCCCTCCTCTTCCTCTCCACCTCCAGCCGTCTCATCTCGGCCCTCTCAGCCCGCAGCCTGTCCCGGAGAGCTCTCTCCTGCTCCTTCTTAGCGAGGAGGTCCTAAGGAACCAGAGTGGCCTTAGTGCAAAGGACAGTGAGGTATTCACGGGGAGCTTGTCTCAGGAGTGAGCCGCCTCCCCTCCCCACAGTGATGTCTCCCCTCAGAGATGGGACCCTTAAGTGGTTTCTACCCTCTGACCACAGCTGCATAAACTCTACCACCACCGGCTTGGGCTCTGGGTCTGATTGATCTGGATCCACATCTCTCTCTTACTTGTGTCAAGATTTGGGGATCACAACTTAACTTTTCTGATCTTGTCTTCCTC
Organism: Equus asinus; assembly: GCF_041296235.1. Lineage (NCBI taxonomy): Eukaryota > Metazoa > Chordata > Mammalia > Perissodactyla > Equidae > Equus > Equus asinus. The sequence goes on along the minus strand of NC_091793.1, from coordinate 137,152,978 downwards.
GTGGGCTGTTACCAGGATTAACTGAAAGAGTGACAGTGCCAGCCTAACGCCTGGCACATCGTCCATCTAGAGTTCTCAGCCCTACCTGCGCTTTAGAATCACCTAAGGAGCTTTCAAAAATTACTTGAGGCCAAGCCCCACCCAGACCACTAAGTGAGAACACCTAGGTGGCGGGCCTCAGTGGTTTCACAGAACTTCTCAGGTGGCTCTGACGCGAAGCCAGGGCCGGCAGCCACAGCTTCTGGATGGAGGCTCCTTGGCCAGGGGCAGTCTGAGGTACAGACATGTCAGACTCGCATTTAACCCCATGCAAATTCACTTTTTCAGTGAAAGGTTCTCTCAGTTTCCGTGAAGGATGTCTTAGCTTTCCTTCTTTGCTCTCATGCCTCCTCCTCAGTCACAAATATGCCCACGAGGGGAAACCGGGAAGGCAGCTCTTCCACGGGAACTCTGTGTTCAGCATGGGGTGAGACTGCCTTGCTTTTCAGCCTTTGCAGAGGCAGCACGGTATTATGCCCTGACACCAAATCTAAGAAATTCTGATAGTCTAGCAGGCTCAGAAAAATTCTGCCCACAGGTTAGAATGCCACCTGCTGTGTAGAGCAGAATTCTGTAATCTAAGCAGCTGGGAGAGTTGAGAACTATAAAAGAAAAATCTTTCCGAAATCCCTTTTGGAAGGCTATGGGCTATAAAACAAATAAATACATAATAATTTAAAAGAGTAGGGCCGCCCCGTGGCCGAGTGGTTAAGTTCATCCGCTCCACTTCGGCGGCCCAGGGTTTTGCTGGCTTGGATCCCGGGTGCAGACATGGCACCGCTCATCAGGCCACGCTGAGGTGGCGTCCCACATAGCACAACCAGAAGGACCACAACTAGAATATACAACTATGTACTGGGGGGCTTTGGGGAGAAGAAGAAGAAAAAAAACAATTTAAAATAGTGACAAGAGCTCTGATTTTGGAGTCAAACGACCTGGGTTTAAGCCTTGGCTCTACAACTCGATAGTTGTGTGACTTCTGGCAACCGATATTTAACACCTTCAAGCCTCAGTTTCTAGGTCTGTAAAATGGGACCAGTCCTACCTAGCTCACAGTGTGGCTGTAAAGGTTAAGTGAGATGCAGCAGAGTTGTGCCATATGTACAGGTAACTCATGTGAGTTTAATCATAGTGGCTTAGCTGTGGGTGTGCTGTAGTGTTGAAAGATAGTTTTAATTTTTTTGGTATACAGCAGACCTCTAAATGCAGTTCAGCACCTTCATCTCAGTGGAAGAAATAGTGATCTATTCCAATAGCAGAGGAAAAATTGGCTGTGTTCAGTCTTATTGAGAGATGTATCTGTATAGTATTATTTTTGTCTAATTACAGGGATTTTCAAGGGTAATTTTCCTTAGAATCATTCAGTTTTTCTTTTAAATATTTGACATTAGAATCAAGGCTCCTGGAACAGAATGGCTCTTACACGCAAAGGCACCTTGTAAAGGCAGATGTGTGTGTTTCCGCAGCCTGTGGTCCAGCTGAGCCACAGATGAGCAGCTCAGTAAAGGAGGAATTTCCACAGCCTTTGGAGCCATTTGAGTAACTGCAATGTCATTTGGGGCAGTTTTTCCCACCCCTGCAGTGGCACCAGTGAGGACAGGAATCCCTCTGGCCACGGCAAGAATATCGGACCTACCTTGGAAGGGTCCTCGAGGCTTCTCTCTTCTTCAGATTCCATGTTTCCAGTGACAGCTACAGTCTGAGTGGGCGATGATCTTATATCTATTGAAACTTGGCTCTCCGGAGCATCATATCCGGGAGAAAGCCAAGGGTCCCCTACAAGGGAGCCTGAAGGAGAGAAACCTCTATCTGATGTGTCTTCTGTTTCCTCGGAGTTAATGGCATCAGGCCCACTCAGCTCCGTCACCAGACTCCTTTCCTTCTGTGGCCTTTTCCTTTTGCTTCCTGGTTTTTTTGCTTTGGCGGTTAGCTCGGGTTTCTTTCTAGCCTTTGATTTCTTTGGCTTCCCTGGGGACGAACAATCAGGGACAGACGGATAGCTAAGTACACACGGTCTCTGTGTCCTTTTCAGCAACTTCTAAACTTCAGCATGGATGGAATCGCCTGGGCTGCAGTCCCTGAGCCCGACTCCCAGAGTCGGATTCTGTAGGAATCTGCATTCTACCACCACTCCGAGGGTTTTGAGAAGGGTGGTCCACAGACCATCCTTTGAGAAAGTGCCTTATCCTCTCTGGATTAACTATAATTTAGTGGTCTTGCTACTAAAAAAGTTCTGTCTTACCCTGCCCTATGGTGGGGGCAGGACTCTCTGGAGGAGAGACCTGTAGACACAGCTGGAAAGTCATGCCTCAGGGACCTGGCTTGAGGTTGCAGCCATGTAACCCGGCAAAGTTTAAGCCTTCCATACTCTAAGGACTCTTGCTCAGTTCACCTCTGGGAGCCACAGGTATTTCCTTTTCCCAGTCCTGCTAGTGCTACCCAGGTCTTGGGCTACAACAATATAAACTCGGCAAGACTTTAAAGAGCAAATAGTGAAAATAGGTCTGGCCCAGGAAGCTATCCAGTGTCATCCTTTCTGACAGCTTTTGATTTGTTTGGAGGGTCTTCTGAATCGTGGTCAGTAAGGATGGGTGTAGGTTTAGGCTAAAGAAAGTCTTCAAAGCACGGGAATCTGAATTCCTTGTAAGGTGCAACACAAGGAACCAAGAAGGAAAACGGTACCTGGGGTAACCATTCAGAGCTTGTTGCATCCTTTCCCTTCCCAAATGCCCTCACTGCCCAATTCTCAGATTACAATTAAGTTACTGGTTCACAGACGCAGTGGTAATAGCGTGCATTTGGAACCTAATGGCAGGACAGACCCTGGGTCCCTCCTTTTACTGTGTGACTCGTTTGATCTTATGCAAGTCAGGCAACCTCTCTCAGCCTCCACTGCCACATACTATAATAATAGTCCTTACTTTATGGAGCTGTGGTGGGGATTTCATGGTATCACATATGCAGGGTTCCTAACGTAGTGGGTGTTCAGTGAATAGGTGCTGTTATTATTATTATCACACCCTCTCCTAGGTCGCTAGGCACCCCCGGTCTCCTCCATCTCTGTCTCCTAAGATATTGACATGAAGTAAGCCTGCAATACCGTCTTAGCTGTGGGAGTCAAGGAGACTCAAAACAGAGAACTTGTCCCATGGGATCTGTGTTGATTTTCCATGAGACCTCCGGGCCCTCATTAGGCATCTTCTCCTGGGTCATTCCTGGAGAGGACACTCCCTTACCAACGGCAGCCTCTGCTTCCCTGCGAACCTTTCCTTCTCTCTCCCTTTTGGGTGCCTTGGACTTGTCCATCTTGGTTCTTTTCTTTCTCTTAGCTTTGTCAATCAACTCCATCTCCTAAAGGTGAAAAATTAAGGAAAGGGACCATGTAGGAAACAAACAACAAATCCATCAAAGAAAGATTGTTGAACAAGGTGACAGAATGGCTTAGAATGGAATTCGTGTGGGTTCCAGATGAAGCAGAAGAGCGAGGCTTAGAGAGTGTGGAGCTGGTGGGGAGATCCTAAGGTTCAGCCTTTGATTGGAAACTGCTGGTCTAACTTCATAGGGGAAAAGAGGACTGGAATACACACTATGATCTGCCCCTTTTTCAGATGCTAAATCATGGTCTTCAGAGCTGGATCAAAGTGAAGCAGTTTTCACCTTTGATAGATTGCTGTTGCCGCGATTAACGGTTAACTAGTTTAAGTCAAAGCCAGCTTTATTCACGGCTGCATCATTTGCTAACTTTCAGGAAAGCACAAGCAGATGGCCACAGGCATGTCAGTCGTCGCCTTTCCCCATTGGCTGGGACAACATGGAGGTTCCTCCTAAAAGAAGATGGCAAAGTGGGGCCATGGCTACCCACTCAGTACCTGTGATATTGTGACATAATAAGAAATATATATTTGGTCTTCATCCCGAGTCCCTGGCACAGAGCTCCTAAAACCCTTGTTAATGAGCTGATTCTGGAAAGCCCCTAAGGAGTGGGGGCTGGTTACCAGGGGAATCACCCATGTGATCAGAGTGTTGGACGTTTCAGCCCCATATCCCTGACCTCAGAGGAGCCAGTCACCATTAGACAATGATTTAATCACCATGCCTACGTAATGAAGCCTCCATAATAATCCTAACCAAAGGAGTTCTGAGAGCTTCTGAGTTAGTGAACATATCCATGTGCTGGGAGGGTGGCACACTCCAGATTCCACGGGGACAGAAGCTCCTGTGCTCAGGACCCTTCTGGACCTTGCCCCATGTATCTCTTCATCTGGCTGTTCATTTGTATCCTTTAAAATATCTTTTGTAATAAATCAGTAATAGTAAGTAAATGTTTCCCTGAGTTTTGTGAGCTGTTCTAGCAAATTATCAGATATGAGGAGGGGGTCATGGAGCAGTCTGTTGAAAGCTATTGAAAGCCTGTTGGTCAGAAGTACAGGTGACAACTTGGGACTTACAATTAGTGTCTGAAGTGGGGGTAGTCTGTGGGACTGAGCCCTTAACTTGTGGGGTCTGTGCTGACTCTGGGTAGTTAGTGTCAGAATTGAATTGCTGGACCCCCAGTTGATGTCCAGAGAGTTGGAGAATTGGTTGATGTGGGAAAAACTGCCACACACTGGGTATCAGAAGTGGTGTAAGTGTGGGAAAACTGAAGTTCCCTTTTAGTACCTTTGTAGGAATGAGAAATGGGCACTCCATCCTCCAGAAGGATGCAGCGAACGCTGTGGGGGCAGGGCACGGTGAGCAGACCACAGACCGGATTTCAGCTCCCACTTGCCCACTTTGTCAGGTGCCCCTGTACGGTAAGCAGTCTACACAACTGTACATGGCACCCCTGATGGGAGCACGATCCAGGTAGGGCTTCTGGACAAAGCTCCCGGGTGTTTACACTCACATGACTGATGTTGGCTGGTGTGTGCTGGCTGAACAGTCTGGCTTTAGTCTTCCATTCTCTTTCTTTTGGAAGAAGAGATGTATCTACAGGACCCAGCTTCTCTGAGGACTCAGGCCCGTGTCCTGGAAGTCTTCTGTGCAGATGGTGTACATCATAATCTCTGCCCCTTTGAAAAAAGCAAACCAGCAGGACCAAACTAAAGAGAAAACGCTCGTGGACAAGAAGAGGGAGGTGAGCAAGCTGACTCAGCGCTGGGTCCCCCCAGGCCCTGTGGCCAAATGCTCAGTCTCTCTCTTTTCTCAACACATCCCCAGGTAAGGGACATGAGAAAGTTTCTTCTTCACTTTTGGGGTTCTCTCAGGCTAAATCCTAAAACTTTTGGAGCAGGAGAACCAGTCTGCCTCTCTGGGGTTGCGTACGGTGCCTTTAATTGAATGACATAGGATTATCTAACTGAAATTTCTTTTATCAAAGGCTTGGCTGAAAAAAAGTGACCTTTACAAAAGATTGTCTTAGGAAGATCCAACTATCCATGGGTTCCTTGATGCCTTCTGATCCAGCCACTGAAAGTTCATGTGCTTTGTAAGTGTGAGCCCTTGTGGAATTGCTGTCGCTGACCATGTGCCTTGAGGTTAACTGAGTGACGTTCTCTGGGTAAAAAGGCCACTAGGAAACGGCACATGGACTTCAGTAGCAGCTGCAGCAGCAGCTCTGTGTGCCAGGCTGGCTCTGGGCAGTTCATTTTTTAGCAAAAGCAGGATTACATTTACTGTGCTGTGCTAGCACACAGCCTTACTACAGAAACTTGAGAAATATTTGTTGAATGAGGTCACTGGAATTTCCTGTAAATATAGGAGTCTTTAAATCGTTCAGTGTCACTCTATAAAAACCCATAGAAGGGGGCTGGCCCGGTGGCCGAGTGGTTAAGTTCGCGTGCTCCGCTGTAGGCGGCCCGGTGTTTCGTTAGTTCGAATCCTGGGCGCGGACGTGGCACTGCTCATCAGACCACGCTGAGGCAGCGTCCCACATACCACAACTAGAAGAACCCACAACGAAGAATACACAACTATGTACCGGGGGGGCTTTGGGGAGAAAAAGGAAAAAATAAAATCTTTAAAAAAAAAAAAAAAACCCATAGAAGAAGGATCTTTAGAATTTAGTGCTAGGAAACCTCTCTCCCCGCCGAGGAGCAGGTGTGTGCCAGTGAGAACCACGAACCTGACGGCGTTGCGCCCATGTCTTCCCCTTTCCCCTTCAGGACTCTCTCGATCGAGTCTGAGAGTCTGAACTTCAGTCACAATGATTATAATGACTTTTGTGGAGTGTTGGTGTTCTTTTTTCTTTCCCTCCTGATTTAAAGACAATTTTTTGATTATCTCATCTCTTTTTTGGTGAGGGGGTAGTTGTAAGCGGTTTAAATCCATTGTGGAAAAAGATGAGGTGTAAAAGTTAAAAAATGGAATTCTTCAGACAGCTGCCTCAATACCCAAGCGCCCTTCGCCCTTGTTCCCAGGGAACCAAAGGCTTTTTGACCCAGGAGGGAATCCTTACACCACGAGGCACGTGAGGGCAGGTTCTCAAGTCACCGTGGCTCAAGGCAGGTCACAATAAGCTACAGTTCCAGCTGCCACTGCCAAACGGGGCTGAGGTCAGCGATGGCCTGACCGCTGAGCCGCTGGTCAGTGAGCTCATAGTGACATGCAGAAAGCACTTAATACATGCTAGCGTTAGTATTCGTATTATTTTTTTCACCTAGAGCTGAGTGAATGCTGAGAGGAGAAACTAAGGTTGAGTTGACAGCTTTCTAGGCCTGTCTGTAGATCTCAGATATGCAGACAAACAGAGGAAGCTGCTTCTGTTTGGCTGGAGTTAAACTTTGCTCTTGGCCCACCCAGCCAGCGTGTGGTTTAAGGAGGAAGCACATCACAATATAATCCTCCCCAAGAATCTTTGTTTCTCAGATAGCAATTTAATTCCAGCTGTCAGAACATGCGGTTAGCTGAGAATCTTCATGCCTCTTAGAAAAAACAAACGAGATTAATTGAAAACAAAGAAAAAATAAAAGTAGAAATGTCCATGTCATTGAACTTTGAACACTTACACCTTGTGGACAGCGTCTGCCTCAGGGGTCTGGATGTGCTCAGCCATGGAAGCATTAAGAGGTTCAAGGGTCATGCGCCTCAGCTCTGCATCTGGAAGACAAGGAACATCCTTTTTTATTTTTGGTGAGGAAGATTGGCCCTGAGTTAACATCGGTTGCCAATCTTCCTCTTTTTGCTTGAGGAAGATTGGCCCTGAGCTAACATCTGTGCCCATCTTCCTCTATTTGTATGTGGGATGCCACCACAGCACAGCTGGATGAGCGGTGTGTAGTTCTGCACCTGTGATCCAAACTTACGAACCATAGTTTGCCAAAGTGGAGCGTGTGAACTTAACCACTCTGCACTGGGTTGGCCCCAAGGAGCATCCTTAGTCAGTAAAGGATAACATGAGATGGTCCCAGATGTGGGAAAATGTCTACCTCGTTTTCAGTGGAAAGCAAATTAGCACAATGAGGTATGTTATCCCCGGGAAAGGAGCAAATGCTGCAGAAACCAGTGCTGGCACATGGCAAGTGATACTAAATTAGTAAGACCCTTTGGGAAAGTGATATGACAGTATGTATCAAGAAACAGAAAAATGTTCTAGTCTTTGATCAGGAACCTCAACTCCTGGGTATTTATCATAAGGAGATAATTCAAAAGAAGAAAGAACTTTTTGTACAAAGTTATTACAACATTATTATTAATAATGAAAAATTAGATGCAGCCAGATATGGGAGATTGGGGAAGTAATTTATGATGCGCTAATTTGACATTTAGAATTATGGTTAAAAAGATAAATAAGCAATATGGAAAATATGATATAATGACAAGTAAAAATGTAAACTATAGTATAATACGTTAAAACTCTATAAAATATGTATGTAGATGAATGAACACTGGAAGAGAAAACAGAAAAAGGAGATAATATGTTAGATTGGGAGGTTTGTGTGTGTTTAAATTTTTTCTTAAAACCCTAGTGTGTTTATAACATTGAAAAGAAAACTGCTTTGAAAAAACAAATGTTCCCCTCTGAAGAGGGCTTACTCAGGTGGCGCGGCCGGCACTCTCCACCAGGTGCTCTGAGGACCACATCGGAGGCTCTTTTAGAAGGAGAAGAAGCCCCAGGCTAAGGCTTCCTACTGGACTATGCCACCTTTTATTTTAGTTACTTTAAACAATTTTTAATTACGGAAGGTATATTTCATTGCAGAAAATTTGGAAAACACAAGCATAAAGAAGAAAACAACCCCCTCACAATCAACACATCATTATCAGAATGACTAAAAAGACTGACTATACTAAGAGTTGACAAGGATGCAGAGAAACTGGAATTCTTGTTACTGCTGGTTGGAATGTAAAATGGTACAATGGTTTCCACTTAGGAAAATTGTTTGACAGTTTCTTAAAAAATTGAATGTTATAAACACCATATCATTCAACCATTACACTTCTAGGTATTTTACTCAGGAGAAATGAAAGCGTATGTCCTTATAAGCAGTTGTACACAAGTGTTCATAGCAGCTTTATATGTAAGAGTAAAAAACTTGAAACAGCCCACATGTCCGTCAACAGGTGAATGGATAAACAAACTAGTAGGTACGTACAATGCAATACATACAAAACTGCTCAGCAGTAAGTAGAGAGAAAGTATTGATACACTCAACAACATGGAAGAATCTCAGAAGAATTGTGTGGCGTGAAAGAAACCAGACAAAGGGTACATATGATATGATTCCATTTATCTAAAATTCTAGAAAATGCAAAGTGATCTGCAGTGACAGAAAGCAGAGCAGTGGTTGTCTGGGGACGGGGTAGGCTGGAGTTGGGGGAGGCACGAGGAGCGTTGGGAAAGGTGACTGTTTCCTCCTGACTGTGGTGGCGGTTTCACGGCTATATAGATATGCTGAGACTCACCTAATCACAGGGAAAAAAATTGTAACTATGTGGTGATGGATGTTAACTAACCTTATTGTGGTAATCATTTGCAACATATACATATATCAAATCATTATGTTGTACACCTTAAACTAATACAATGCTATCTGTCAATTATATGTCCATAAAACTGGAGAAAAACCTCTAAATCATAGCAATGTTTAATGTCTCAATGAAAGAAAATTGTTGGCTGAATAATTTTCTATTCTACCAAATAGTTATACATAATTAAAATCTAAGAAAAAGTGAAGTTGATTATATTAAAATCTTTACAGAAAAAATAGTAATATTTAACATTCAAAAAAACGTATTTAATGGTACAATTTAAATAGGTACAATTTATCATGTGCCAATAACCCCTCGATAAGGCTGCTTTAAAAAACTTAACAAAGAATATATGAATACAAATGAAGTGCCTAAAACAGTGCTGGCACCTGGTAAAAACAAACAACAATAATAACCAAAAAACCTTCACCCATTCTCACTCTACTCACATACAACCTCTGCAAATATTTTAACATGTGTAAGTCCATGCATGTATAATAAATATACACCCATATTTTAATGGAATTGATAATATAATATATATATAATTTTAATCTACATTTATGTTATTAGAATTTCCCATATAATTAAATATTCTTAAAAATTATTTTAATAACAGATAGCATTTCATCATATGGATGTACCATAACTAACTTAACCAAACATGTAACCTTTTTTCTTTTTAGTTTTCATATTGTGTTATTTTTTAACTTTTAAAATTCAAATTGTTTCAAATTTTTTGTAAAGAACTTTGCATAGCATATTCTTGAAAGGAACGTTTTTGGCTATTAAAAGACTTACTCTTTGTCCTCATCTGTGATTATCGAAGAATGTATAGTCTTTAAGGCACAATGTCTGCTGCCAAATTGTTCCCTAGGAAATTTGTACCAATTTACACTCCGAGGACATGATCATTCCTTCCTTCCCTTATCATGTGTTTATGAAATACTGACTACGTGCCAGCCATTGTGTTAGGCGTGGGAACATAGTGGTGAGTGGGCTGTACACACACTCTGGTCTCAGGGAGGTTAAATTCTAGTGGGGAAGATGAATATTACCACAAAATGAAACGAAACAAAAAATAAAAAACGTTTTGAAAGGAAGACTCTAATATTCAATCCCTATTTCTCTCTTTCTCTTTGAGCAGTAGGTTCTTGCATGAAGTAATTTTTCCTTAATTTTCTTTGTTTGAAAGTATTATAATTTAAAGAATGAATTCACCTGTTGTCTCACCGTCATCGCTCCCTTACTACTACAGTTAAGCCATTTTTCAGGGTTCCCTCATCGTCCACACTGGGCCCCCGCCCGAGCCTCTTTGCAGCTTGGGTCCCCTCTGCCATCCCCAAACGTCAAGGGGGTGTCCACTGTCTCACACTTCAACCTCTGGACTCTTCAGTGCGGACAGAATTGTTAACCTACACATGGTGGTTGAGGAAACTGGGAGGGTCCATTGGTCCTTGGAATTTATTTTGTCTTGGATCATATGTAAAATTAACAGTGGGAGCTGATTTAAGCATTTTTGTGATAAGGGGAATTCTGTGAGGGTTTCTTTCCCTGACAATGAGACAGCCCAGGCAAAACTGTCTCAGTGAAGACATTCGCTCCTCTTCACAGCTATTTTGAACTCTAGGACAGGGCACCACAGGACCAGCAGAGGGCGCGTTTGTATTGACCAAAAGCTGAGATTCTATACTGGTGTAAACTCGCCATTTTGATTAGAATTGAAACCCTGTCAGTTCTGGGATGTGGAGCATAGAAGGGTGATTTTTTTTTTCTCTAGTAAGATAACCTGATACTTAGGAAGTATTGGAATAAACTAAGGCAGTACTTTGAGTAATATCTTACAACTTTTAACTGCTTTAAAAAAATCTGTAAAATATTTTAGGAACGGAGAGTATAGAAAAAATTACTATATTACCCATTTGCTTACCACCTAGCTTTGTGAAATCTTAACATTTTACTGTACTTAATTCATGTTTTTTCTAAAGAAATAACACATTTCAGATACAGTCCAAGACTTCGTTGTATCACATACAATCTCGTTTCCCTTAGTCTCTCCCCAGAGATAACTCTTCTCTTAAATTTGGTATTTATAAATTGGCTGGGTTCAGAACATGCTACCCCAAATCTGGCACCTTGGCAGACTGAGTATCTTAAGCCAAAGGAATCTGAGCAAGGGCAGGTGCAGGAAGGACTCTCTGACCTCCCCCTTCCTCCCTGAGGCAGGTTGTAAGACCCTCATCTGAGAGGTGTCCCCTGGAGGAAAGGGGCCTCCTCAGCTCTGAAGACAGAGGGACTCGGAGAGGAATCCCAAGGAACAGGCCTTGCTAAGTTTCCCCCAGTTTATTACCTTTAGCTCATACCCTTTTGTCCTATCACATTTTCCCACAACTTCCCACTCTTCATCAAGCCTAGTATAGAAATGCGCAGGCCTAACCATTTCTTTGTGTTTTCATTTCCTTATGAAGGCTCCTGTGTCACATAAAACTTACATTAAATAAATTCGTGTGCTTTTCTCCTGCTACTCTATCTTTGTTAATTTAATTTTCAGGCCCCGCAAGGGATCCTAAGAGGGTCGAGAAAAACCTTTTTCTTCTCCTACACGGTCCTCATGCATATTTTAATATCTTAACGCACCTATAAGTAACATATAATATTATTTTACGTATTATAACTTTATATCAATATAATCATTTATATAACTTTTGCAACTTGCTTCATTTTGCTTAACGTTTTACTTTTGAGATTAATCCACGATAATACATGTAGTCTCCATTTATTTATTTTGAGGGGCTGTGCATTATTCCATTGTATAATTGTACCACAATTTATTGGTCCATTTTGCTGTTGATGGCTGTTTTGATTATTTCCAGTTTTATGTGATTACAAACAATGCTGCAATGACCCTTCTTGAGTGAGTCACTATGCATCTATGAAAGAGTTTCTCTAAGATATACCTGGAATGGAATTTTTGGGTTGTAACAGGGTATATGTATCTTCAATTTGTTGGATATTTCCAAATTGCTCTGACTTTCTAAACTCCATATCCTCATCAATAATGGGTGTACAGACTTTTAAATTTTTGCTAAGCTGATATATATGAAATGATATATCTTTTTTGTTTTAGTTTGAACTTTCCTGATTGGCAGAAAAATGGTCATTTCTTTAGGTTTCCTCTTTCATTAATTGCCTGTTCGTGCCTTTTACCCATTTTTCATCTGGGTTGACTATCTTTTTCCTTCTCTATTTGTAGCAGTTCTTGCCGCATGTTGGATACTAACACTTTGTTGGTTATACACACTGCAGATATTGTCTTCTCCATTTTGTCTGTGGGTCACCACCACAGCATGGCCACCAGCGAGTGGTGTAGGTCTGCGCTCAGGAACTGAACCTGGGCTGCAAAGTGGAATGTGCCCAACTTGACTACTAGGCCGTGGGGCCTAAAGTAATTTTTGATATTTGGCTGGGTGAACTCTTCCTCTTTGTTTTTCTTCAAAGCTATATTGGCTATTTTTGGCCTCTCTTTATGAATTTTGGAATCAGCTTATCATGTTCCAACAAAAACCCTCTTGGGGATTTTTAAACATTGGAATTGCATTGAATTTATAGGTTAATTTAGGGAGAACTGTCATCTTTCTAACTTTGAACATTAAATACAGCATTATATAGAAAATTAATTTTGATTCAGGTCTATTTTTATTTAATTTAATAAAATTTTATAATTTCTTAATGAAAGCTTCACATATCCTTTTTTAGATTTATTGCTAGTAAATATATATTAAATGTTATATTTAAAAATTACATTTGTCCTGCCTTCCTATATAAACTGTACCACTGGATAACTAAATAGTAGGAGAGGAAAAGGTTTTTTTGGTAGGAATTTCCCAAGTAATATGTGAAGAAAGGATGACAGAATTTCAGTATCGCTGTTTTGCAACCTCTGATGAATTAATGGATCTGGTGCCGCTGGCATCATGAAGAGACAAGCAAACATGAAGTCTGCTGATGGAAGAACATGATGCCCTCCATGAAGTGGGCTTGCCCAAAGCAAAGCCAAACCGGCATCTGATCAAATGTAGATCCAAGTGCTAACTTTCAGGAAATATAGAAGGCAGAGAGATACGTTCCACCCACCACGAGGATGCCGTCAGCACAATCTGGACTGTGGGCAGCTTTACAGGGCACGTGACCCAATGTCCTCATAATAAACTAAGAGAGGGGATAAAGAAGAAATGGAGGGGAGCCTATAAATGACAGCAGACTTAAAGACCTATCAATCAACTGCAAACAGACTCTAAAACAGTTATAATAATTATAATTAGAATGTTGAAAAAACTGATTGAATATTCAATTACATTGAAGGATAGTTCTGATTTTTAGGTGCAATAGTGGTATTACGGTTATGTCAAGCATCTTTTCTTGACCTTTAGAGAAGCATACTCGAGTGCATATGGGTAAAATGAGATGAGCTGGAATTTGTTCCGGAACAAGATGGAAGGGAGGAAGGGGTTGGGGATGCAGGTGAACCACATGGGCAGGAGGCGGGTACGTGGATTCAGGGGCTCTTCTGTCTGCCTTTGTTTGTGTTCAGGGTTTCCCATAATAACAATGATTTTAAAACTGTATTGTATATTGTGCTTTATGTTTTGAAACTATTTTTTTCCACAATCAATTTTTATGTATTGATCTCTATTTACTTATCTTGCTGAATTTTTTTGTTTGTCTTTTAATGGTTTGTCTTTTTTTTTTTTTTTTAAAGATTTTATTTTTTCCTTTTTCTCCCCAAAGCCCCCTGGTACATAGTTGTATATTCTTTGTTGTGGGTCCTTCTAGTTGTGGCATGTGGGACGCTGCCTCAGCGTGGTTTGATGAGCAGTGTCATGTCCGCGCCCAGGATTCGAACCAACGAAACACTGGGCCGCCTGCAGCGGAGCGCGCGAACTTAACCACTCGGCCACGGGGCCAGCCCCTTAACGGTTTGTCTTTTAATAGCTTGTCTCTAGCGGGCCTCGAAGTTTCCACATAAGTAGTCCTGTCGTCTGGGAGTGATGACAAGGTCATTTCCTCCTTTCTATCCTTCTCTTTCCTTCCCGAGCTTTCCCTCCAGGGCTGGTACAGTGTCGACATGGAAGTGAGGACAGAGGGCGTCCGCACCTAGTCTTGTCTCTAAAGAGAACGCTTCTGTAGTTCCACTGCTCGAGTGTGGGGTTTCCTGCAGGTTTTGGGTAGATACTCTTCATCAAAGTCAGGAAGTCCGCTTCTACTCTTAGTTTGATCATTTTAAAGCATGAATGAGTGAGTTTTATCAATTTACTTTTCCTTTTGCATCTATTGAGATGATCCTAAGGTTTTTCCCCTTTAACCTCTTGATGTGAGTTACAAATAAACAGATTTTCAACGTTAGACCATCTATGAATTCCTGGGATAAACTGCGTTCAGTCATGGTATATAAATAAATAAATATATATATTTGAATATAAGCTTAAGGATTTGATTGCTAATATTTTATTTAGGAATTCTGCATCTTTGATGGTAACTCAGTTTGGTCCATAAATTCCCTTTCTTTTCTTGTCCTTGTCTCTAGTTTCAACTGCTTTTTCGTTTTGATGAATTGGAGTGTCAAGTTAGAAATGAGCTTTACTTCCCGGAAGGGGAGGAGAACTTTGAGGAGCAGGGGTAGCAGCCGTGTCCTGGGATTCTGGAGGCTTCCCCGTGTTTCTATCCCTGGCTGAGCGGGGTGAGCCAGAAACTTTCTTAAGGCTGCACTCAAGGCCCATTGTGGAGGAGAATGTGAAATACCTTCCAGAAGAAAAGATAAAGCAGTGACCGAGCATGCAGCTCATCCAGGCTGCTGAGCGCCTCAGACCGGGCCGGGGCTCCGCGTACACTCGGCTGCCCCTCTGCCCCGCTGTGGGGAGACCCGCAGCACCAGGGGCTCCTCGCGGCTCCACGTGGTCGGGCCGTCTGTGCACTGGGTCCTGCTCGCGCGGTTTATTCCCGGGCCGGGCGGCCCCTGAGGAAGGGCCTTCGAAACCAAACTGAAGGGAACTCAACACCCCAAACACTGAGGAGACCCTGGGTACCTTGGTTTTAATAATTGGCTGCATTTTGCATAATTCTCTTGACTTCTAGACCTCAGGCTCTCTAATTTATAATATAAAAGACCTTTTAGAGATCCTAAATCTCCAAGATTCATGCTGGCTTTAAAAAAAATGCTGCCATCATTTTGTGGTGTTGCCCCAACTTCGTAACTATTTCCTAATCAGAAACACATGGATGGCGTTACAACTCTTAAAAGAGCCAGACAAACCCGGGCTCGTGTCTCAGCTCCTCCACTTACTGCTATGTGACCTCGGGCTAGTTACCTCACCTCTCTGCACCTTGTTTTCCTCGTCTGAGAAACAAGGATAATGCATTTTACCTCATAAGGTTGTGGGGAGGATAAAATGAGACAAACGCACAAAAAGAACCTAGCGTGGCGTCTTGCTTCAGAGTAAGCGCCAAAAATTCCTTCCCTTTTCTCCACCCGAGGGACTGTGTGTGGAAAACCAGCCACAGGAGAACCTCTATAAAGTGAAAAGGGTAAACTGTCGGTGGCACTTCAGGGTGTTTCCCGTCTGCCTGCCTCCCCGCTTTTCGTCCAAGTCTGTTTTGCAGAGTTTTGGACCTTCTGGCTCGGCAAGTCTCCACTGGGCCCGGAATCCACAGGAGGCACCAGCGTGGAGCCTCACAAGCTGCCCCAGAGGGACAAAGAAGAGACTAGAAGATGCGCCGGGAGAAGGGACCAGAGGGGAGGTGGCCTGGAGTTGTCTGTAGGGGTCACAGCAGCGGGCGGCTGACTTCACGCTGCGGCCCAGTGAGGGCAGGCTGCTCCTGACCCCAGGGGCAGCAACCGCAAGACATTTGGTCCCTTCCTCTCCTCCCCCATTTGCCACACTTTCTTTCTTTCTTTTTCTCTTGCTGAGGAAGATTTGCCCTGAGCTAACATCCATGCCAGTCTTCCTCTACTTTGTACATGGGACGCCTCCAGAGCATGGCTGAGCGGAGCAGGTCCGTACCTGGGATGCGAACCCACGAATCCGGGCCACCGAAGTGGAGCACGTGGAACTTTAACCACTTGCCCACAGGGCCGGCCCCTTTCTTTCTTTTTTAAAATACCTGCCTGAAGAGTCTCTGCGTTCAGATTTCTCTGCTTTATGTGTGTGGTGGAGCATTTCTTCTCCATTTCCCTGGCCTTCCGTTTTCTCTCCATCTGCCTGCTGCAGGGTTGGCAGACGCTCCTTTTGATAACTGTTAGCAGCCAGGAGAATCAATGTCTACAGATGGTCTGGGGAGGTCAGTCAGATCTGGAGCCTTCCCACTGCCCGACTCTGTGACCAGGGACATGTTACTTAAGCTCTCTGGGCCTCAATCTTCTCATCTGGTAAATGGAGATAATAAGAGCTCTTTCTTTTGTAAAAGTTAAATGAAACAATTTATGGAAAATGCTTAGCTAGTGCCTGGCACACAGTGAGAGAGAACTGGGCCTGCTGTCCAGATGCCTTCATACGAACTGGTGAATGCACTCTGGGTTCAGGACACTCCTTCCTCCCTGTCAGGGACACCTCCTCCAGGGAGCCCTCCCTGACTTCTCCCCATCCCCTGATGCCAGTCTGGATCAGGTGTCCTTCCTCTGTTCTCTCAGAGCAGGGAACACACTGAACACACAGATGGTTGGAACCATCTGTGCACGTGTCTGGCTCCTTTGCTAAAGTGGGAGCTCCATAAGGAGTGTGTCTGATCCAACCGCAGAGGGCCTGGCACTTCGTGGGGGATCAGCAAATGTTTGCGAAGTAAATGAAGAGCTTTCCATCACTGCAGTCAGCCGCTGAAGACCTAGGAAGGCCCGGACCTGGGGCCTGAACCCTGGTGCTAGCACAGTGCTAACACAGGGTTCTGCTCTTCCCCTAAACGGAAACAATTCCGAGCTCGCTGAACCACAGAAAAGGAGAAGTAGAGATTGGAAGGTCAATTCTGTTATTTTCAGATGAGGAAGGGGAAGCCTAGAGAGGCCGAGGGGTGAGGCCGCGTGCCAGTGCAGGAGGACCGTGGTGAAGCCAGGGTTCGCATTCTTGACCTGCTGGGCTCTCACGCACCGGCTGTGGCGGCTGAGCCAGGGCCCGCGTACAGCACAGGGGCTGCTGGTCCCCTCCAGACTCTCTTGGTCAGCGTCTGGTGACCCAACGGGGGCTGGGTGGCAGCAGAGCTTCATGTGGGACATAGAAAATGGCAGCTGGCCTTCCCTGGGAGCAGGTGTGGTGGGAGGAGCTGGGGAAGGAGGCCCAGCCGCGTCCTGGCTCTGCTGCCGCTCCCTGTGCCAGCCTGGGTGCGTCACAGCGACAGAGAGCACGAGGGGGACAGGGCCCTAGCTCATCCCACCCAACCCTCTGGGTTTATAGAAAAGAAAACCGTGGCCAGAGACGTGACGTGCCCTGGACGGCAGACCTAATCAAGGGCAGGGCTGGTGACTGAACGCGCGTCTTTTGAAGCCTGTTTGAAGTCCTTTATTTTGGTCCTTGTTAGAACAGTTGTACCAGCATCCTAACTACCACACATCCATCTCTTGAATAAAGCAGTAATCCTCTGAGCCTTTTGTCCTGGCAGAAGAGAAATGGCTCATTAGTTTCTAAGTGTTCCTGTAAGACCTGCCTTTTGTTTCCCCCCCCCCCCCATTGTTTCAGGCCACTCATTAGGGCTCCCTGCACTTGACACAGGGCTCCCTAAATCTCTCACTCCTCTTAAGAATATCTTAAGTTCTGCCACATTCCAAGCGGTTGTGTCACTGTTGTGACGTAACCTTCCATCGAATGCAGAGGCTGGTGGGCTGCTTTGTTCAGACTGGGTCTGCTGCCCCCACCTGCGCTGGAGCAAAAGACTGCCTCACACAGAGGACTCCGTCGGTCCCCCAAGAGCAAGCCCTCTTGCCGCTGAGACTGACTTGGAAAGTAAAGAAGTCATCATGTTGCAACTTGGAACAAGTCTCTCCTGACCAGTTACAAACTATGGCTGCTAAGCTTGAGGTTTTTGAGGAACAGACTGATACTTAACCTCTGGTGAGCACTTACTCTGTGCCAGGCACTCTCACAAGCACCTTTCACATATTACCTCCTTTATGTCACAGCCACCCCACGGGATAAGGACAGTTAGTGTCCCCACGTTACAGTGAAGAAACGATGCCCAGAGAAGTTCAGTAACTCACTCAAGGCCATGCAGTTAGTAAGGGGGGAGCCTGGTCTGGAACCCAGGGAATCAGACTTGATAATCGGGGCTCCTGATCTCTGTGAAGCTGCCTGAGCAGTGCCCTCCAATCCTCCCAGCCTCCTTATTTTTAAAGGAATAAGTTAAATCGAGTCACTGCCCAATTCAGAGAAGTCATCCCAGAAGCAAGGCCAGGGCCATGGTTCTCAAAGTGTGGTCCTGGGACCACCAGCATCAGAGTCACCGGGGAACTTAGTAAAATTGCAAATTCTCTGACCTCAGCCCAGATCTAGTGAACCAGAAACTCGGGGAGAGGGGCCCGGAAGTCTTTATTTTAACAAGCCTTGCAGGTGGTTCTGAAGTTCGAGAACCATCGGCCTAGGAAATAAAAATTGAAATAAGAATTAAAGTTTTATTCTTTCTTTGGACTTTAGGGGTGGCGAAAGGGGTGGAAAGGAAAGTTCTGTGTTTAAAACAACAGCCATTCCCCACCCCTTCTTCGATTTGGAGGTTGCCGATCTGACCTGTCTCGTGGAAACTTGCGCTCAGCACTCTCACCAAGTCCGAGACTCAGGACGCAGCAGGCTCACTGCTGGTAACCGACCACGAAGATCACTGCCTAATTTAGAGCAGGAAAAGTCCTGACATCCAGCTGTAAGACTCCTGAGGGGGAAATTGATCCTTAAATGGTTAAAAAAATTTTTTTTGGCACTCCCTCTTTTTCCTTCAAAGATTTGAAATCCTTTTGAAACAGCAGTATTTATCATTCAGGACAGGCAAATGCCTTCTTCAGTTTTCTGCAGGGATGTTTCACTGCATTACAGACTGTCCGAATAGCCTGTGTGGAGCTCAGCCGGAGCCCGTCCCTCTGCCACGAGACAGGACATCTGTTCTGAGCACTTTGGCCATTGCTTAGATCTGGCGGTGTTCTGCGCTGCCTACAACCTCCATTGCACCTGGTCCGGACCTCGGAGGCCCATCAGTGTTCACATCCTGCATAGGTGATTTACGACGTGGAAGATCTGAAGGCTGGAGCATGTTTCCCTGGCTGTTGTCACTCAGCTTTGAAAATGGAGGTGGCAGGAGACTTATGATAGCAGAAACCCTGCCTAAAAGCTTGGCCAAACCCAGAGATCGAGCTACCATAATATTTTATAGTCTGATATCCAGAAGCAGGGACATCTTTTTAAACGAGTATAAAAATTAATTATTTTGTCTAGGATGTCAACAGAAAGAAGTAGTAAAAGATATAAACAGAAAAAGATCAAGTTTAGGGTGAAATCCCAAATCCACGACTTTGCGCATTTCTCTCCAGTGAGCTCTTGCGGTTTCCCTCACCCCACAGGGTCCGGAAGAAACAGGAAGAGTCATGGTGTCATTTCACAGACTGGTCAACTGAGACCACGAGAGGGTAGATATTCAAGCAGTGTGAATCCAAGTCAAGATTAATCTTCATTAGGGGGCTACCATACATGAATTACTCCATTTATTCCTCACGCAACCTCATGAGGGGAGCCCTGTTTTCACCCTCAGTTGAGGACACCCAGGCATGGAGAGGTGAAGGCAGAGGTTGTCCAGCTCCAGAGCTCGTGCCGTCCCCACAGTGACTCAGACCTGCTGACCTGCTCTGCTCGACCACAGAGGGGACCTCGTGTGAGTTAGAGAAAGGCGCCCAGGAGAAGAGCCAGGTAGGAAAAGAAGCCCCTTGGATGGCCCCCCCCCGGTGCTGGGGTGCACGGCTTAGGGAGCAGAGCACAGGCTGGGTTCCAGCCCCACCTGCTCTCTCTGCTGGACGCCTTTGTTGAGCAAACAACAAGCACAGTTCTGCTGTCTGGCTGGCCCTGCATCCGTCCTGAGGACACAAGAATCTCACACATCTGTTTCCACTCCCGCAAGAAGCAACGAGGATTAAGAACAGCTCTGCTGCCCGGGCCCGGCCCACTACAGCATCACGCGGCACACGGGGGCGCCCCCGGGGGAGAGCTGAGAGTCTAGTTCTGAGCTTGGGAATATTAACTATGCCTAGTATTTCCTAGAATCATCATCATTATCAAACGGAGCATAATTTTTGGAGGAAGGCAAACTCAAGCAGCTCTGGTCACCCTGAATTGTGGGTGAGAGGGACCGGATCTCTAAGGACGCTGTCCCCCTCTGCTGGAATATTACCCTCTAGGCAGGGAAACCTGTCCTCCCCCACCTGCACAGCCAAGCCCCCATGAAGGCAGGGGGAACACAGAGGTGGAGGTGTCTGTGGGGCCTTTCGTAATGCCCCCAAAGTCTCCACTCTCTTTCACCATCTGCAGCCTCTGGCAGGAAAGAAATGTTTCAATAAATCCAAGGACCTAGCGCCACTTGTCAGGCCACGCCGAGGTGGCGTCCCCCACAGCAGGACCAGACCTCCAGCTAGAATATACAACCATGCACTGGGGGGCTTTGGGGAGAAGAAGAGGAAGAAGAAAAAATCCAAGGACATAAAGGCATGTTATTACCCTCTGGCTTGTGATGCACTGAAAACATACGGGAGTCTGAACTCAGCACTTGGTTTGTGTCCTGACTCCAACCCAGGGCCTGCAAGCAAATGGACGAGTCCTTCCCCTCTGCCGTCTTTGAGCAGTGTCAGGTTCATCCGACCGATAGCGCGGTAAGGTCATGAAACCCAGCCCAGCTCTCTCTACCTTGGGTGTCTTGATAATCTTCTCTGAGGGGTCCTCCTGGTTCTTCCTGAGAATCCAGTTCCTCTCCACTTTCCTGTTAGGTTAACACACAACAAAAGATGCGTGAGACAAAATAAATGCAAACACTCCCGTGTCCGTGCCCTTTGGTAAAAGAGAATCCAGTTTTCTCAGTTGTTTCTTCCCTTTCTTTGTCAACATATTTTAACTGAAGTGTCCAGGAAGTCTGCTCCCCGTGGGAACTGCCCTAGAGAGCCAGGCGGGGTGGCCGTGGCGCTGGGCCCTGCTAGGTTCTCAGCTGGACTTCTCCCACGCGGGAGGCTTGTCCATCCCTCTGCGCAGGGCTGGATGCCTGGCGCACGTGGGCGTTAACTAGGGGTGGGGAGAAGAGTGTCAGAGGTGAAGACCAACTGGTGGAAGGAAGTGTGGTGTCAGGGGTCTTGAGGGAGACCTGTGCCACGAGACAGAGGCAGAATAGTGGGAAGGGTGGGGAGGAGCCAGACCCCCAAGACCTTGAAGGGGTCTTTATCTCGAGAACAAATGGAAGGCACTGAGGCTTCAGAGCAGGGGAGCAAAAGGGTTAGATTGGCCTTTGTGGGGTTTCCAGGGTTACCTCAAATTGGGTTTTTTATCACATTTAATCCCCTCTTCCTTCCTTCTCTGAGTCACACACACTGCGTGCAATCCCCCCGCCCAGACAGCTCCACCGCAGTGGTTCTCAACCCAGCTGCACATCAGACTTTTCTGTGGGGCTCTAAAAAAATGATTCCCAGGGCCCAACCCTGAGCATTAAGTTTAGACTTTCTGGAGGTGGGGCATTTTTAGGGCTTCGTGGTTATTCCACTATGTAGCCGGGCCTGAGAATCACTGATCGTCTCTAGGGCGTTGGAAGAGCAGCTCTTTAGAAGCCAAAGAGACATGGCAGGTGGAGTCAGTGACCAAGTAAAGCCCGCGACTGATGCAGCCAGCTCTTGATCTTTGTTACCGGGATCTCTGCTGAATGCACAGCTTCACTGCAGCCGTGGGAATGCGACAGGGCGGGCCCTGGGACTGAAGCTCCTCACCCTTTAGTGACAATCAGTTTTCCACTTTATTACCAAATACCCAGGCTGCTTTGGGAAGAGATAATTAATTATCTGCTAATTTGTTTGACATTCTCTTCTCACTTGATGGCTTTTTACCCTGTGTATTTCTCACGTGTTAGCTTAGTGTTTGTAGCTGGTGGGATGTTCTGACATAAAAAAGCGAGAGCAGGTATTTCATTTCCTTGCTTTTGCGTTTCTCATTTTGGAGACACAGCAGATTTGGCCTGGTGCAGTAAAAAAATTCATCCCTGAATCAATGAGAGATTTAAAAAAAATTATTGCAGGAAAAACCTGCCTCAGTCATATAAACTGCTAAGTTAGAGGACTAGAAAAGAGATAAATTAAAAAAAAATCCTGTTTATAAATCCTTTTATTCTAACAGGAAATTGGATTAAAAGGGAGAAACAAGCTTCCTCCCTTGGAAGAATTTCAAAGCCAAGAAAGATAAACCTTCAGTCTTAACAACATGCAGCTATGAGCCCTCAGGGGCAAGAAATGGTCTCGTTTCACAGACGGGGAGACAGAGGAGAGAGTGTGAGGGATTCGGAAAGAATTTTCTGATGCGTCCCTATTAGAAAAAGAAAGTCTTAATTTGAAATTCTCTGTTGCTTAGAAAATTGCCAAAACAGCTATCATTTTTTACATAAATGAACACACACATGGGGCCAGCCTGGTGGTGTAGTGGTTAAGTTCGCACACTCTGCTTTGGTGGCCTGGGGTTTGTGGGTTCCAATCCTGGGCCTGGACCTACACACCGCTCATCAAGCCATGCTTTGGAGGCGTCCCACATACGAAATAGAGGAAGATGGGCACAGATGTTAGCTTAGGGCCAATCTTCCTCACAGACACACACACACACAAATGAACACACATGCGAGATGACTCACCCAAGGTCACTCATTGCAACAGACTGGAAACAACCTAAATTTCTCATTAACTGGGGACTCATCAAATAAATTATGGTAATTCATCCAAAGGAATACTATGCAACTGTTAAAAATCATCTCTTTACTAGTTAACAAGGAAAAACCCCAAGATATATTAAGTGAAACAAAGTAAGACTGTGAACGATGTGCATAAAATGTTAAAGTGTGTATGAAATCTCTCTGTGTATGTATCTGTCCATACTGGTGTATGTGCCACCACAGCTTGGGAAGGGCGCATAAGAGCCTCACAACAGTGGTGTCCCCGGGGATGGGAACTGAGCAGCTGGGAGACATTCCCTTTTATACTTAAAATTTTTAAACTTCTGAGTATATTTTGGATTCAAAATTTGAATTGAAAAACTAAAACTAAATAGAATGCTATCTGTCACTTTGAATATGAGTTACAAATGCAATGACTAAACGAAGTGATTGAGAGGTAGTATTCTTGGCGAGGAAGCAGAACAGACTGAAGGATGAGCTCAAGTCCCGGCTCTGTTATTCTGGCTGCGGTCTTTGCTCATCATTGGTTCACGCAGCTTGGGGACAATTACTAGTGTCTGCAGCAGGGCTGGCTAGGGCAAAATTTGGTGTGGCTGCAGTGCACGGACAGCGTGAATTAGAGACGGGCCACATCTTGCATGTTGCAGTTTGGAGTTTAAAAAAATTGCATTTGTTATATTTTTCTATTTATAAAATAAATACATCTTTGATGCCGGGATTTAACCAGAAGGCCAATGGGGACGTGGTAAGGAATTTCAAGCAAACCAGGGATATGACTGAGCTGTATTAGAGAGAGCACTGGTGGCAGTGTGGTGTTACAGGGCTGGGGAGGGGAGAGTAACAAACACGCTGCATGCACGAGCTGCGGCACTGAGACCAGACATGACAGACAGTTGTCCGAGCGGCTGGGGTGCAGGTCCTGGAGTCAGACTGCCTGCGCTGCAGCCCCGGCTCCTACACCTCCTGTCTTATAGATCACGCGAGTCACGTAACCCCTGAGCCTCAGGATCTTCGACTGACAGGGGCCGGGCCAGGTGACTTAAGTTCTCATCTGTCCTTAGAGAACCTTCCACCGGTCCTGGCCTCTGCCCCCATGCACAGCACCCCACCTGAGCCTGGTCCTTCCAGGCCCACAGCGGGCTTCTGGGAGGATGGAGGAGCACGGGATGCAGGAGTCAGAAGTGGGGCTCCAGTCGGCTGAGAGCCAGCAGCAGGACCTATCACTGAGCCTCGGCCCCTCCATCTGTGAAACGGGAGTAACGATAAATACTGTACAGCGTTCTTGAAAGGCTTACTTAGGAAAATACATTCGGAAGTTCTGTGTAGCATACCGTGTAACACACACATCTAAATGACTGAGTACCTTCTAAACGATGGAAGAATATCACCATTTCATTTGAGAGTTTCAGCTTGAAGGTAGTACAACATTTCTTGTGTATTAATAATCCTTTTTCTTTAATAAAGAAAACCAATTTATGACGATCATAAGGTATTTTGTGTCATTAAGATTAAAATATATTAAAGATATTAAGATTAAAGTAAAATCTCTACTCCCCTCCCAGGAACCAAAGCCAGAGCACAGAAGCACACTTCAATTCTTCACAGGAGCAGAGCAGACAGACCTCACCGACACCCGGTGCTGTGGGTTCCGTGGCTTTGAGTCCTGGCTTCCCCTGCTGCCAGTCTGGGCAACACTCGTCAGCTCCTCCCACCGTCTCAGCTTCCTCACCTGCGCGTGGGGGCTGCACACTCACCAGGAAGAGGGTAGGGAAGATTGAATGGGGTTCACTCTGTGGGGGCCAGCCCTTAGCAGAGATGGAGGAATGCTTGTTCCCGTCTCCCTTATGAATTGAATCCTTTACAGATGTGAACATTCTTTGAAAACTATTTCATGTAATTCCTGCCTCACTGTTGACACGCAGGTATGGAGGTCCCAGTATTATTATCCCCATTTTACTAATGAAAGGCAGAGCCCCAGAAGTGTTATAAGGTTACTCAGAGTTAGAGAAGACCCACAGCTTCCCAGCTATTGGCTTGATACTTCAATATTGATAATGTTCCACTTAGTCTGGGCTTCTTTCTTTAAGAAATATAATAGACTCAATGAATCAATGCCTTGAATATTTTTCCCGGCAATATTGTTATTCAAGAGTCCTGGAATGTTTACATCTCAAAACCTCCTCCCATCCCACCACAGCTCTCTGCTGGTGGTCAACAAAGCACGTTGAAAGGACTCCAGGCACTGGAACTTGTCTGCCCAGGGTCTGCTCCATCTTTGGATAGTCTTAAGCCAAACATTGTTTCCCTGTTACTTCCATCATTCAAATCCATGTTGTCCCTCCTCCAGGTGACCATAGGATGCAGTGGCACTGACTGTCATCCTCTGCTTGGTGGGACATGTCCACCCCACCTACACAAATAAACCTGGGGCTGGCCCCAAACCAGGGAGGGAGGCACTGCTCAAGTCTTTACCCGATTTCAGGCAGGTTCCTCTACCTCGAGTCCGAGGGCACCAAGTCGTAACCGCCTGCGTGATGGCTATGGGGGTGAGGCTTATTTCTCATTCTTCATATCTTCTGGGCATAACATATATACCCTTTGACGTCAATGTTGAGTATAAGCATATTGAGTTCTGTAGCTGGCATTAGGCATTATTGCTATTTTCTTCCCCACTACCACGACCTAACCCTGACAATTTATTAAAGTTCCTAGGAAAAAATCTCTAACCTAATTTATTCATCAACTACCATTTCTTTCTCAAAAATAGATTTTTAAAACACATGGTTCAATTTTTATTTGCTTATTTATTTTTGGTGAGGAAGATTGGCCCTGAGCTAACATTTGTTGCCAATCTTCCTCTTTTTGCTTAAAGAAGATTGTCGCTGAGCTAACAACATCTATGCCAATTTTCCTCTACTTTGTATGTGGGACACTGCCACAGCATGGCTTGATGAGCAGTGTGTACGTCCACACCCAGTATCCAAACCCTTGAACCTGGGGCCACTGAAGCAGAGTGTGTAAACTTAACCACTATGCCACTGGGCCAGCCCATCACATGGTTCAATTCTTATGTGAACCCAGATGTACTCTGGATCAATCACGTTTCCCCCGTCTAAGCTCAATAGAGATTATCCTATAAAGTGGGGTAACAGTGTTGTCTTCAGATTTATAACGAGGTTCTTACACTCAAGGAGGATTCCACTGTGACCACTGAGAAATGAATGAGTCTATCCCGTAGCGCCCTGGGCCTGCCTCAGCCACAACATCCTGCTGATATTATCTGTTTCTCTGTTTATCTCCCTCTCAGATTATAGGCTCTTTGGAAGGCCAGGGATGGAGGTGACTCATCTCTGTATTCTGGGGGCCCAGCACAGTGTCTGACACACAGAGGATGCTCAATATATGTTGTCTGAAGGGAGCTGAACGGTCACTGGGAGAGAAAGAATTCATGCTGGCTCCACAGAATGCAGCTGGAAGTAGGGAGAGGGCAGAATCCTGTAGGGTCAGAAAATCTTCCTGCAGCAGACCAGATGAGTGCTCAGGAACAGAATTTTCTAGAAGGAGCTGTGCTGGCTGCTTAGTTAACATGTAAGCAGAGCTTCTGATTGGATGGGACTCAGTTGGGGTCTGCAGTGAAGCGTTACAGCAGATGGTTGGAATCATGGGCTCTGGAGCTGGGCTCCTAACTTTAAATCTTGTTTCTGCCACTTGCCACCTGTATGACGTTCGGGAGGTTACTTAACCTCTCGGGGCCTTAGTTTCCTCATCTGTGGAGTGGGACACTATTACCTACTTCTCAGGTTCGTTTTGTGAATTAAATGAGTTCTCGCATGGAGAACTTAGAGCAGAGCCTGGCACAGGGTAAGTGCTCGGTAAGGTTAGCAAGCATGATTATTCCATCTCTGTCCATTCTCCTTTCTGCCTTGATTTTTCATCTCCTACCCTCGTTCCCTGAAATGTGCCAGGCTTCCTCCATGCACCAGGCAAAAATGAACGAATTGCCCCATGGATAGGCAGGAAATGAACAAATGAACTGCGTAGCATGAGTCGGTTTCTGTGCAGCTCCAGATGCGGAACACAGCCTGTGTGCCTTTCTCTGTTTGAACTCACCATCCTTTTCTCTACAGCCCTGAGATTTGTGTCTTTCTACAAGGCAATCTCTAAGAATCCAGGAGCTACCATGTCAGCAAGGAGAAGGTCTACCTAAGGAGAGCTGTTAACATTGAACATTTCAGAGAAAAGATGCGGTCTTTTGGGCAAGGACGGGCCTGGGAGTCAGTCGCCTGGCGTGTTCTGGGCAAGTCCCCTGTAGCGCGGACCGAGTCACCACTCCTGTGAGACTTGAAAAGGGTGGGCTGGAAAGTGGGCCTTAGGGATGGCAGTACCTTTCCCTCTATAATATGATGCCAAAGTTGCTGAACAAAAATGTCACGCAAAAGCCTTGTGGACACTAAATACACAAAAAAATTATTGTAAAATTCCCCAGTCTGAATTCTGCAGTTTCTAGATGCTCCATAAATATCTTCTTATCTCATTTCCATAGCAATTATCACCTTTTAACATACTGTGCACGTTGCCTGGAGCAGGACAAGGATCTCAGTCTGTTTTGTTTGCTGATGAATCTCAAACGCCCAGCAAGTGCCAGACACATAGTAAGTGGTAGATGCCCGATACGGGTTGAATGAATCAATAATGAAATGATGATGCTATCTCATTCCAGGAAGTACCAATCATAGTTCTTCAAGCCCTAAGGGAAGAACTAAGCTATTGCTAAGAAAAAAAGGATAGTTTCATTAATGTAAATGTTTTGGGCTGAATTGTGTTCCTTCAAAATTCTTATGTTTAAGTCCACCTCCAGGACCTCAGAATGTGACTGTATTTGGAGACAGGGTCTTTAAAGAGGTAAAATGAGGTCATTAGGTTTGGCCCTAATCCAATATACAGTATGATTGTACAAGAAGAGGAGATTCGGACACGGACACACAGAGGGAAGACCACGTGAAGACACGGAGAAGACAGCCATCTGTAAGTCCACGAGAAGGCCTCAGAAGAAATCAGCTTTGCCAACACCTCGATCTTGGACTTGTAGGCTCCAGAATTGTGGGAAAATAAATTTCTGTTGTTTAAGCCAGCCAGTCTGGGTAATCTGTTATGGCGGCCCTAGCAAAGGAATGCAATGAGTAATGAATCCAGGTAACTCTTTTGCACCCTTGGAGCAAACAGCTTTTGTTTTGCTGCCCAGAGTCATTCTCTCTTATTCTGGTTTGAAGCACCTGTTTTCCCTTTTGAGACACTCCTCCCCTGCCCGGGCTTAGTCCTTGTGGCTGCAGGCTGGGCCAGTCAGCGTATTCCATTCCCCCGGCCATGATGATTCGTCTGGGTATGGGCATGTGAGCCAAGTTGGGCCAATGAGATTAAGTTCTGGAATGATCTGGAAAAGAGAAGCCAGTGGCCATCTTTCCACCGTGGGGAAAGAGCCTATCTAAGCGGAAACAGAGGAAAGCAGAGCCCAGCCATGGAGAGAGACAGATCTGGGGCAAATCCATGACTCTCTTGATCAAAGCCCTATCTCGTAGCTGGGATTGGGGCAGCCCAGAGCAGATGTAAGCTGAGGACTCTGGATTAGCTGAGGTTAGGGGAGGGACCTTTACAACCTATGAAGTCCCTGCCGGTCTACAGCAGCAGGCAGCACCACCATCATGAACCCTGAAAGTACTTGGTTTCTCCTCCTCTCCTAGTCACTTCTTCTCAAGGCCCTGTGCTGTTGTCCTCCAGGGTAGTACAAAGGACCTGAGATCCTTCCATGCCAGGCCTTGCTTTCTTCCTGGCCAGTTTCTTTTAGGCTACGGTCCTTTATTCCAGTTCATTCAGCTCGGGTGGCGGAGGGGAAGGGGGCGCAAAGAATGAGTAGGAGGACAGCCCTATGACAGAGGGCTGTGGGATGAAGAGGAGGGTTAGTTTATGGAGCACTGAGCACCTTGCACATGCGCGGTGCTGTATTAGGTGCTGCTGCAGCGGGGGTGTTGCAAAGATGGACAAAGGACATCGCCACCGCGGGAACCTCAGCACCTTACCCAGGTATGAAGCTGAGCTGGGAGAGCGATCAGCTCTTAGAGAACAGAACACAAGGTCAGACATCCCAAAGGGGATTCGCGGGTGACTTCTAAATAGTTAACTGAAGAACGAGGCTTCTCTACAGCAGGAATATCAGCTCCACCAATTACAGCGGTAAAGCAGTAACAATTATTTTAGCTACTGTCAAGGTGAAATGAATTGTATTTGCTTGTTTCATGGGGTGGTTCAAGGTTATCCTTTCTCCTCTCTGTTCCCTGTCCCCCACCACCCAAACCAGACACCCAACTGATTTGTCCCCGACGGCTAGCTGTGATTACTGTCCTAATTTGCTCTTTCTTCATCTGCTACAAACTGCTATTTTCTGTCCTTTCTGATAAAGCAGGAGTGCTGATGGACTTCTGAGGCTGGTTTTGCACCATGCGGAAGTGTATTAACCGGAATGCCTGTGTGCGTGTCTACAAAGCCCCTCGTCTTCCCAGTGTGAGATCACCTTCAGGAACGGCGTCATGTCGATGTGCAGTTTGCGCGTGTAAAATTCTCTTCTGTTTGAACACATCGGCCCTTTATTTATACAACTTTGAGGCTCTCCTGTCTTCTGAGCTGCTGCCTCCAAGGACTGCTGGGCTCCCTGTGAAGAGAAGCAGAAAGCCCAACTTTCATAGGAATGATATACAGTGTGACAAGAGCTAGTCCAAATCCCCAAATATTTATAGAAAGTCATTTTTCATCGTTGGAACACTAACAGTAACAGCTATTTTTACCAGTGAGGACACAGGGGACCCAGATGTGTAGAGAATAATCCGAGAGTGGTTGTTAATTCACACCTGGGGTCGGTGTAACAGGAAAGGGGATCGAGGGGTCTTGCTGTGTTCCAGGGTTGTAATCACTTTATTTGATCCTCACAACAACCCACAGGTACTGTTATTCCCATTTCACAGATGAGAACTGAAGGCTCTGGGAGGTTCAGCCACTTGCCCAAAGCCATGCAGCTGGTAAAGGCAGAGCTGAAATCATCGCCTGCCCAAGAATCCTTTTCTTTTCTTTTTTTTGAGGAAGGTTAGCCCTGAGCTAACTGCTGCCAATCCTCCTCTTTTTGCTGAGGAAGCCTGGCCCTGAGCTAACATCCGTGCCCATCTTCCTCTACTTTATACGTGGGACGCCTACCACAGCATGGCTTGCCAAGCGGTGCCATGTCCACACCCCGGATTCGAACCGGCGAACCCTGGGCCGCCGAAGTGGAACATGCGAACTTAACCACTGCGCCACCGGGCCGGCCCCCCAAGACTCCTTTTCTAATGAGACCTTTGTGATACTTCTGCAGCTTCCGTGAATGGTTATCAAATCTGCCTTGTGGCAAATAGAGTTATAGCAGGATTCCTGTTATTTCCAAACCTAAAATGTATGTAACGTGTTAGGAGGAGTGGTTTGAACAAACCCAGCAGGGAGGGAAGAAGGGGCTAATGGAGAAGGCTAGGAGGCCCCGGGCTCTCTGATCTTTCAGACCATGCTCTCTGCTGTCAACACAACAGACAACTGTGTCACGTTCCAGAGCACTACAGAGTTGGATCCGAAGTTGCTTTCCAGCCCATGCCCCACACTGCAACCTGGCTGATCTTTCCAAGATGCAAACTGGACCACACCATCCTCTGCTTACAGCCTTCAAAGGCCCTGCCCTCACCATGAAGGCCAACCCGCCTAAAAGGTTTACAAGACCCTTCTTGCCTGGCCCCAGACCATCTCTCCTGCCTCATTCAGTCATTCAACAAATATCTATTGAGTGCTTGTCCTACGCCCAACAGAGCGGATATAGCCATGCAAGTAGCAGACAGAAGTCTCCACTCTCATGAAAATCGCATGTCCATTCGACTGAAAGGAAAGAGATAATGAACCAGTAGGTGGAACACAAGTTATGTCCAAAGGTGATTCGTGATGTGGAGAAAAATCAAGCAGAGAGGGGAGTGAGGTGTAGCTGGGGATGGCAGTGGCAGCTGCAATTTTAAGCAGAGTGGTCAGGGATGACCCCACAGGAAAGCAATGTTTGAGCAAAGCTCTGAAGAAGGCGAGGGAAGGGCCGTGGGGCTCTGTGCGGGAAGTGTTGATGTCGCTGTGGGAATGGCTAGTGCAAAGAGCTGCCACCGACACTGACCTTTGGGCCCCTGGAGCAAGGCCGTCACACATGCCCTTCCCCCTCCTGGGAACACGCTCCCCCTGCCAACTCCCTCATCCTTCTGGCTCGTCTGTGCCTCCCATGACCATCGCAGGGCACCGAGCACTTCCCGACACTGTGCACGATGATGTTCATGCTTATGCAGCAACCCCCTCCCCGGCCCCCGGCTAAGCTCCATGAGGGCAGGAACCACCACCATCCCATCCCCATTGTAACAGCAGTGCCCGGCCCAGGGTCTGGAAATGAGCACACACTTGAAACACATTTGCTGAATAAACAATTAAGTGTCACATCGGAGGCGAGTGACTCGTTGCGGCCCACCTGAGTGAAAATGGGGTGCAGTGGGGACACTGCACAGGAAGCACGTCCTCTGTGCAGCACTGGCTCCTCATTCTCAAAGGGCAGAGTTACTAGTTATTTTTCAGGCTGATTCGCTGGGGTTACGTACATTAGTGTGCCATGAGATCACCCTGGGTGTGGGTTTGATCATTTCCATATTTTCTGGGAAACTAACTCTCGGATGTCTGTCTCTCTGGGCAGTCATAAACTCTCCCTCCCATAACATTTATATTACTTTTAAGTATTAATGATGAATGAACGGTTAGTGACTCCCCATAAGCAGCCATCATTCTGATATACACCCACACCCTTTTCCTTTGTTTTGAAATGTGGCTAGAGATGAAGATTTTTCCCGGACAAATACATATCCAATTTTTTGTCACCTCAGCCATATATTTGATTAGCGTCTTGGAGTGAGACAGCCCCTCCCCATTTCGAGATCAAATGAAAGCATTTGGTCCAAGCTGGAATCAAAGCATTTCAAGCTTTCTAGCTCTCCAAATCACGCGTGAATCACTGGGCGGAATAATGGAAATCAGACACTACTGATTTGAGGGAAATTTCTCCATTATCTCCAAGAGAATATCTGTGTTGGGCTAGGGGACAGAAGTCATAGCCAAGACCAGTTCCAGTGGCTGGAATCACTTTAACTTCTTCTGTGGGACTCAGATTGAAGAGGCTTTGAGAAAAGTCCCTCCAAATCACTCAACCTATGAATCTTTGGACAAAGCAACTCCCTTGACTGTGTGCTCATCTCCCTAATGTTCAGGGCCATCAATTCCCGCTTGAAGGAATGCTTTCAGTAAAGCTTTATAGTCACTGGAATGTGAAGTACTGGTTTTGCTCATTATGTTCAAGTGTTCTAAAAAATAAATGATAGGGAAAGGGGGGTTGGAAGATGGGCGGAAAGAAAAGATTAAATATATAAAGAGGATTCCGGGAGGTAGTGATAAGAGGAGAAAAAGTCAGAAAGTGGAAACCAGAAAAGAAAGCCACGTGTTGGGGTGGTTTTTCATTTATTCATCAAACTGACATTTTTTGAGTGATATTGTATGTGTCAGACAAACAACCACATGAATAAGCAGGGTGATTTTAGGGGGTGATAAATCTATGAAGACAATGAGACAGTGATAGGATGGAGGTTGACGGGGGAGAGATTGGGAGTGGCCTTTGGGTGATCAGGGAAGACCTCTCTGAGGAGGTGACATTTGAGCAGAGAGCTGGTGACAAGAAGGAGCCAGCTCTGGAAGGATCTATCTTTAGCAGTCAGTATAGCCTATGTCTACTTATTCGGAGGTTAAAGCAGGCAGGGGTTCTTTGAAAAGGAAAATAGAATTCCTGCCTTCTCGGCTGTCCTGCCCCAGCCTTCCGGGCTCCATCCCCATCTCTGGGAGGCACCTTCTGTCCTCTGGGTGGTAGAGCCGTCATAACTGACACTTGCAGCCAGCGCTTGGGCTATTTTGAGAGCAGAGACAGCAGAATAAATAGTCAACAGGAGTCAAGGTCTCTGAAGGTGCAGAAGGGAGAAGAAAACACAAGGTTAAAGAGAAGGGAAGGAAAACGGGGGTGGGGGGGTGGGGGCGGGAAGTGGAAGAAAGCAAGAAAGCAGAGCCGCCTGAAGCTTTCTTGTTTCTTTCATGTGCGCGCTTTAGCGGGAATGACTACGGAACTGACGCAAGGGTGAACTGTTTAGCAGAAAATCCAAACCCGTTCCTTCACCTATATTGTACTGTAACTACTATAATGTTCTCAGGTTCTGCTAAAAACACTTGGAAGCCTTTCTCTTCAGTAAATGAAACAATAAAGATTAATGAGTTAATTTGGTAAAGCTGATCTGAACTGCACAGAAGGCGTTACGCAAGTACTTGGCATTTAAAAAGTGATCTGACATTTAAAAGGAGATGACTGTTAATGAATTCAAGAGCTAATCTTACACTCTGACAGACTGAGCCACGGAAAATCCAGGATTATTATCTTGCTGTAAACACACTGTGATGCAGTTGGAAGCCAGAACAAAAGAGAGCTATGGGCTGTGTACAAATATCCATATGCACACATGTATAACGTAGCGAAACTTACAGAGGACGTCTGTTAAATTAAACAAACAGCATTTTCTTTCTTACTCTTGGGTTATAATACTTGAGCTACAAACTCAAGGAGAAACCCTTCTCCCCAGGGATTTTTCCTCCTCCTTTCCCCTTGCGTATTTTGAAGGGTCCCACCACGGGTTGGCCCTAGAGTCAGTGTGATGTCTCACCTTTGGAAGGAAGGCAGATTCTAAACCCAACCAGCTAGATCTCCACCCGTGGGTCCCCCAGAGCAGCCAAGATACGGATCTGCCCTGCGGCCCCCCGGCCCTCCTCTCTGCTTCTCCCACTCCTTTCTAATTGGGGCTCCCGTCTCTGTAGCTGCGGCTGAGTGGCTCCAGAAGAGCTATTGTCCCTTATTAAGAAGGCTGCAACACTTTCGCTGTCTGACTGCCTCCCACGCAGCTCACAGCTTCATTCTGCCCCAGAGCGAGCTGCCAAGAGTCTCTGGGAACCTGTGGGCAAGCTGAGCTGGAGGAAGAAAACAGAAGGAAGGAGGGTCTTTGTAGCCAAGATCTGAAATGTGCTGGGGCCCACGCCCCCCCATTATCTTAATGCCTGGAGAGCGGGGTCGGGGGGGCCTTTGCTGAAACCCTCACGCGGTCTATCAAGTTGTCACATCAAACCTCTGTGCACACAGGGCGTTTGTCCCCTCCTGTGAGCAAACAAAAGGAAAAGAATCAGTCTCTCCTGTGGACCACCAGGCTCCCTCCTTGGCTGAGAGTCTGTCCCTCCGCTTCCCTGGATTGGGGGCCTCCGAATCCCGATGTGGGTGGCTGGATCTGAGGGATTTAGTCACTCGAGGTGGGGGGTGGGGGAGGGCCGGGATTCTGAGCATCCCCCTCACCATGCACCCTGTTGGCTGGGTGGGGACCAAGTTCTGGAAAGGGCCACCCTTGCCGGAGCTACGAGCTGAAGGGCCTGGCGAATTTCCCTGTGCTCAGCCTTCTCAGGCCCTGTTATTTCTCTTCCATGGCAGCCTGGGGGACTAAAAGTGGGTAGCAGGAATGGGCGCACACGTGGGGCTGAGCAGGGCCTGGAACTCTGCTGGGCTCCCTGGGGCTGGGCTGCCTGGAAGGATCTGAGTGGGAGGGTCTTTGTACACACAGTCAACTTGGGCTAACTTGGAGGGGACCCAGCCTGTGCAAGGCCGGCCTCCCCAGCCGCCCCCAGTCCCATTCTGAGACCTTGTGTGGGTCTAGGTTTCCTTGACCTGGGGGAGCAGAAGACCTCAAGTCTTCAGAAGACCAGATGGAGCACCAGGATCTCAATTCAGCAACCCCGGCTGCCTGCACAGCCTCCTGAGGAACAGAAGGGACCCCAAACCACAGTGTGGTTCCACCCACCACAGGTCTGCTGGGATCTGAGTGCCCATCACCTGGGTTCATCTTGGCTGCCTGACGTCCTGGTCCACTTTTCATGTTCTAAAGGCAATTTGGGGCTGAGTGGACAGTTTTAGGAGGGCTCTACAAGAGGCGTTGTGGAGATAGTTTGGTTAGAAGCCAGAGAAGAGCTTTCTTGTTCCCCTCCTGTCATGAATTTTTGGTCTCCATCCACTTTTTTATGCCTCAACTGTCTGGAAGGACATTTTCCATCCTCCTGAGTGTGCAGCTAGCAAACATTAGACTAGGAAGAGAAACGCTGCAATCTCCAGTCTTGGCTCTTACGAGGGACTTTCTCCACGTCGTTGAGCTTTCTGTGTCTCAGTTTCCCCACCTCACTGCTCTCCTCAGGGA
Source organism: Equus asinus (assembly GCF_041296235.1). Taxonomy (NCBI): domain Eukaryota; kingdom Metazoa; phylum Chordata; class Mammalia; order Perissodactyla; family Equidae; genus Equus; species Equus asinus. Next base: position 137,117,666 of record NC_091793.1, on the reverse strand, counting down.
GTTGAGCGAAACCCAGGCACTTTGACTCAGGGCGTCTACTATCTGGGTGTGAATCTCCCCCTGGAGTTCTAATTGATATTGCCCTCAGTTTAATTAAGTGTTCTGGTTGACACAACAGAATCATTGTTTATCTGGCTTAGCAGGAGTTGGGAGAGAAAAGTTTTAAGCCAAAATAGTGATCTCTTCTGCCCCAGGGGAGGTAGAAACTAGCTTCTCCTGTGAGGGGGCGTCCGGCTGTCTTGGCTGGGGCACGCCTGTGTTTGACAGATGATGCACCGACTTTAGACGGGCAGATGGGAGGTGCTGGGCTGCAGGGTGGGAATCTGAACGAGCCCCTCGCTCCTTCCAACCCCAAACTTTAACCCGAACTGTGTGACTTCCCGGTCATGTTGGGTCTGTTGTGACTTTTCCAATCTGACAACCAGCCGAGAGATGGAGAGTCTCAACTTGCAAACTGATTTTGTTGTGAAAAAGGCCATTTTAAATCAGTTGATTTTCACTAGAAAAAGAAATGTTACCCACGGTGCTTTGATTCCCACGCGGGTCCATAACGGCCTGTCTAACCTGTAATTTAGCTGGACAAGGAGCTGAACTAGGCCTGGCAACACTGGGCCAGCCGAGGGCTGGAAGAAGAGAAGGAAAGACACCCCCCTTCCCTGCCCCCGTCCCCTCGACTGGGCCCACCTGTCCTCTGACCTCTCCCTGGGCAGCAGCGTGGGTTGGCGCCTGCTGGATACAGTGCTCCTGGCTCCACCATTCCCTGCCTCCCCCTCCCCCAGGCCTTCCGCTGTGCTCCCTTAGGTCCAGGGTGGAAAACAATTAAAAAAATCCAGGACGAGATGTGAGAAACCCAAAGGAATCTCTGACTGGTGGAATCGCAGGCAGTGGAACACAACTCCAGACACATGGCGGACCCTTGGTGGTGTCTGAGTTTGGGTGTTGGGGCGAGTAGGGTGGGGGAGGGAGAACGGTAGGTAGATTGGCTCATAGTCCTTTGAGTTGTTTCTGCTTTTCAAGCTTCTCCTTTTCCATGTCTGGACCCTTAGACTGTATACAGCCCCAAGTTCTGTTTTATAAAGGCTCTCAGGAAGAGAACAATGATCACTATGATAATTTAGTGGGATTGCCTGGCGACAAGCATTGTGCTAATCCCTTTCCATATGTTGTTTCATCTAATCCTTGTCATGACCCCACGAGGGAAACAAATTATTATCTCTTACAGATGAGGACATTGAGCCTCAGAGAGGTTAAATAACCTGCCCGAAGCCACACAGCCAGTATGGAAGAAGCTGGGATCTCAATGCAACTTTGTGGGCTTCCCTAACCAGCTGGCCCCTTTGCAAGTGCAGGTCACGTGTGGAACGGAGCCCTGTCTGTCTTGACATCTGTTTCCTCATCTGTAAAATGAGGACAATACCTATCTGATAAGGATGTTGTAAGGATCAAGGGAGATATCCTAAACCCACCCATAAAAAATCTCAAAACCATCGGCTGGCTGATATCACTATTTAAAAAGACTCTCTCCAGGTGATGGGGAGGTAGTTGTCCAAGCTTATGATAGGTCCATGGAGGTTCATTATACTAGTCTCTCTACTTTTGCATGTGTTTGAAATTTTCCATAATAAAAATAAAAAAGAAAAAGAAATTAACTAGGCACATATCATGCGTCTGGCTGGAATCAGCAGCCAACAGACCAATAAATACAGACCTACCGGAATCAATGGTTGTCGCAGTGAAAATTCAACAAACGAAAACCTCGATTTTGTAATTAAAAACAAACCCCCTCAGTAAATTATCCTTAAATTGTCAATGGAGTTTTGGGGCTGACAAAGTAATCCTGTGGGGAAGGTTGAACCAGAAGACGAAGTTTGCTTAGATCTTCAAAAAGACTTTGAATCAAGTTCCACAACCAAAGCTGTTTACAAAACCAGACAGAGAGGAGGAGGGAGGGGAGTGAGGAGGGAGCGGGACCGAGCCTGGACCTGGGGGAGCGCTGTGCCTGCCTTAGAGAGAAGGAACAAAGGTGGCGGGTGCAGCTGCTTCTCTAGACGGCTATTCGCCTGGGATCCCTGTTGGTCCAATCTTCCTGATAAGCCTCCAAAAGATCTCCAAGAAGGATGGCTAGTGACATCTCCATTCTGCACAGGACCCACAGCTTTTCCAGAGAGTGACATACGAGATTGCAGCCACCGACAGCAGGAAGTACCGGAGGTCGGAAGAGAGATGTCATCTGAACTTCTGTATCGTTCGTTATCACTGGAAATATCACAAGTACAATCTCCAAATCCTGCATAGAGGATTGAGGACGTCCACCCGGGACGTGGACCTTGATAAACAACAGATTTATTTGTCAATTATTTTTCTGAGTAGCTACCGCGTGCCAGGAACTGTGCTAAACACAAGGGGTACAAAAGTGAATAAAGCAGAATAAGAAAAAAAAAATGTCTTTAAAGATTAGTAGCTTGTTGTTTTAGATAACAGCCAAAAAGTTCACCAGAAGGCAGGGCATGGCTCAGAAGGACACTGAAACAAAAGGGTACCTTGTGCCCTCTACAAAAACTTAGTGTGTCTATAGGTGTTTTTTCATCCTGAAAGGAGTTATGAGCAGCATCTGTGAAACCACCAAGGAAGCAGATGGGGTGAACACAGGTTTATTCCACCTAAATCTGTGTGTGCTAGAGTTACAGGCCACTCTGTGAATCCAAAAGAGGTAAATTTAGGACACGTAAGACCAACTATGAATTTATACTGTTGTAAACTCATGAAATCTGAACTCAAGAGACAGTGCAGGTGGAAATAGAAGTGGCTTTGTGAAATAGGAAAAAGGGACATAATTCCGGTGTTACAGGATTTTTAGGACCCTACCGAAGTTCTAATCCCCACAAAGCAACAAGACAAACCCCAGGACAAAGTAAGGGAGAAAGGATGTTTGCTCTTCCTAACAAAGGGAGCCAACCGACAATGTGAAAACCGGCAAGATGGTTTCTCTCTTATTTTACACAGATACAACGATTCTTGGGAAATCTAATTGAAGTCTGAGCTTGTACTTTGATCCTCCTTCCTGACAACCTCTCTGCCCTGACAGCTCTATAAGCCAGTGGGCGCCGGGCGCCTCCTGGCCCAAGCTTACCTAGATGGGTCTGATGGACAAGAGTTTCATACTTTGAGATCCAGACTTTTCAGAAAAAGAGGCGAATTCATTGTCCCCCAAAGTCTAGGATCAGAGGGATAAAATGCTGAAAAGGAGTTGAGGTCCTTAAAAAGAGAATTCTGATAGCCCTATCCAAAAATTGATCTAATAAAAACCTAATTAATATTAAATAATTTCAACTAACAGTAGTTACAAAATAATGGCACTACGGTGTTGACCCTGGTTTAGCTTGCTGTATGCTTGTTTGCTGTGACCCTAGATGGCTATAAGCCAGACTTGAATAAAACCAGGTATCCTCATGATCCATTTTTCCTTCTTACAGGGAGAATTTTGAAAAAAGTGGAAAACAATGAAAAATCAGGAAGACAATAAAAACAAAAAACTCAATCCAACACACCCTAATTTCAAGTTAACATGACTGCACTTTTTTACATGCATTATTTGCAACTCTTTTCCTTATTTTTTCACATAGTTGTAGTCATAGTTGACACCACTTTGATTTCCACTTTTAAAATTAAATTGGTGGTTCTCAGCTGAAAGGGATTTCACCCTCCAGGGGATACGTGGCAATGTCTGGAGACATTTTCGATTGTCACAACTAGGGGGCGGTTGTGCTCCTGGCAACTGGGGGTAGAGGCCAGGGAAGCTGCTCCACAGCCTCCCGCCCCACAACCGAGACTAGCCGGCCCCGAATGTCGAATGTCGGTGCTGCTGAGGGTGACAACCCTGCATTCAGCCATTAGCATCCCACCAGTTTCCAGTCTGAAGAAGCATCATCTTTTAATGCCTGAATTAACCCCTCACCGAGAGGGACGTGTCACAATCATTTCTCTGAGGTCGGACTATTAGGCTGTTTCCAATTTTTCTCTATTATAGAAAATGCTGCAATGGACATCTCCACTCACTTTTTTCTGCTGAATTATTTTCTTAGGATAAATTCCAGGAAGTCAGAAATACTGAATCAATGGGTCTGAATATTTGTTCACGTTTCACGAGTCAAATTGCCATTTGTCTTTACAAGTGGGTTGAACCAGATTACAAACCACCAAGAGTGTGTTTTACCAAAACCTCGGCAGTACTAGGTGTTGCCATTAAAAAAAGTGAGAGGAGGCACACCTGTCAGATATAAAATGGGACCACCAGTTTGCCTCAATTTGCATTTAAATTGCTACTCAGGATGAATATTTTTCCATACTCGTTTTCTATTACTATTATTTTGGATATGAATTGTTTATGTCTTTTGCTTATTTTTCTAACTGGTTCTCAATATTTTTCTTTTAAAATCGAATGTGATCTTGACCGAGTATAGATAGTAATGCTGTTGTAGTTGATGCAATTATTATAAAGTTTTACTTTCTCCCTCCACAGCATAGATATGTTAACGTTTCCTGCTAGAATTTTCAGTTACAATATTACTACTCCTTTTAGATGCTGGTCACCTGACTCCACCTGCGGCCTCTGCACAGAGAGGCCTCGGTGAAGAGGAGAACCTTCTGGCTATTGACGTGGGCCACCGAGGTGAGAGCAGTATTCGTCCCTGACAGTACCCCAGGATCTAATTTCCCGTAATCAAATGAAAGGCCTTAGGAGGAGCCACAGGCAGAGAGGAAAATAAACGTGAAGGAGAATACTCCATTCTGCCAGGAGTTTGAAGGACCTGCATTAAAAAAAGGGCACGATACCTTTAGGACTTCAGAACTGGCAATGCTCCATATGCCGCTATTAATATGCAAAAAATGCCTTCATAAATACTTGATTCTGTTCACAGTGGGGAGGCAGTTCATTTGACAGAGGAAATGGGAGCTCGGAGTTGAAACATGTCTGCTTGTCTCCTTTCTCTTTTTTCACTGCTCTTTTCATCTCTACATTTCCCCTTGTAGCTTTCTTCCCCCTCTTTCCCCACCTAACCCCTCTCCAGCTGCTAGGAAGCCGCTGATGTCAATTGCTCCTCTCATTTCTGTTTATGGGTTCACCGCCGAGGCCCTGATCCTCGGCTGGGTGTGGAAGGGGTGTCCCCGGAGCTAGTCCTGTGTGCTGGGGGCGGGAGCCCCAACCATCCGCGCGGACCGGGGCCTCCCTCGGACACGCACGGCGGCGGTGCTGGGGCCGACAGGGAGGGGGCGCCCGGGGCGGCCCCGGAGCCGCGAACCCGCGAACCCGCGAACCGTGTCTCGGCTGCAAAGCTCCTGCGGCTTTCTCTCTCACCCACCCATCAGAAACTTCCCAAATCTAGGTCTGTGATTTCTCGTTAAACCACGGTGATGTCAAAAGATTCCACCTTTGGGTCTTTTTTCCCTCGCAGCTAGCACAGTGATAAAAAAGTAAAAGTATTTTGTGCGACTGAACTCCCAATATGGTCAGACCCCAATGAGCGGAGGGAGTGGGGAGTCAGCGGGGATTAATGGGAAGGAGCGAGGAGCAGAACTGCTAATGCTGATAAAGATGGAGTTGTGTGACATCCTAGCCCGCTCAGAGGGGCGAGGCGACCGTGGAGGGAATCCCCGGGGTTCGCCAGCGGCCCATCAGGGTCGTAACTGAAATCTGCTGGGCAGAAATTTGTTTCTAAATCCTTTCCAGATGCTTTATAGTAAACATGAAATTAGTCATTTACATGCAGTAGGTTGAGGAAGTAGTTACAATTGAAGTCAGTGATTAATCTAATAAAGGGCCTTTAGCCTCAAGAAGTACCAGGCTGGGGGTGGGGGGCAAGGCAGACCCTCCCCTCCCTATCCCCTGTTCTCTGTGTTTGGGGGCTGGCGGGGCTCCCTAGACTTTTCCTCAAATGGCTTTCCTTTTGGGGGCTCCTTATAGGAAATAAAGCTCCTGTGGCTTGAACGAACCACGGGTTGCGGTGGGAGCCCCCTCCGTTCACAAAGGCGGGCACACGGGGTTCCGGCGGGAGGGTCTGCCGCCCCTCCGGGAACGGGGATCAGGGTTTAAGACCCCGGGTCCGGTGTCCTCCTGCTGACTGCCAGGCTCATCTCCAGTCTGGGCCTCAACCTGACGCGCCTGAGCCACAGGCTGCAGGTGGTGGTCGGTCTGAGGCACAGGCGCGGGGCTGTGTGGATTTGGGGCGTGTTCAGGGCTGTGTGGGTTTGGCGTGTGTTCAGAGCGTGGGGGGCATTTGCAAGGCATTCGGAGCCATGGAATTATCAAAATAGAGCGTATTGCATTTTCCTTAGTCTCAGACCCTCCTGAGAAAGAAAAGCGTCTAGGTCCCTCGTTAGGGGTGTCTTCACAGGGGGCCGTAACGGCAGTGCCGGGTGGGCGCTGTGGTTCCTCGGAGAGGGAAGGGTGGGCTCTGCTGCTGTGCCCGGCGCGGCCGGACCGGCTGGGCTCCGACGCGAGGGCCAGGGCTTCCGCGGACCCCAGACCCACAGGGGGAAAGAAATGGCTTTTATTATTATCGGGTTTAACGAGTTCAAGGGAAGACGAGACAGCCAGGTGCGGCAGGAAGTGAGATAAGGGGCACCAGAGCTCCTGGCCCCCTCCCGCTCTGACCCCCGGCTGCGGCCCAGCGGGAGAGACCCCAGAGCCTCGGGCTCCCTGAGACCCCCCGCGTGCAGCTCTAGACAGCCCCTCAGTCGCCTCTCTAGAGAGAGTCTGAAGACAGAAGCAGCCTCAGAGCTTCCAAAGAAGCAGCCAACCTATAAACATTTGTGAACACATGTCCTCAAACCACGAACAGATACTCCTAATCCAGCCAGATGAAGCTTTCTCTCCTTTCTTCGTGGTATCCTTTCATTTTTTTCTTGATTGCTATTTTTTCTCCCCATTAGGAATGAGAATTGGGGTGGAAAAATGTGCCCATTGGCACGAAGTCTGCCTCGATGGTGGACACCTCCCTGCGTTTCCCCTTTTTGACTTCGCAGAAGGCAGGGAAAGGCCTATTCAGCTTATTCACACACAGGAAGAGCCAGACAAAACAGTCCAAGTTGAGTTAAGACATTCCAAGTCTATGAGTTAAGGAACCCCTGTGATTTTATAGTCCACTTGTCTCATTTTATTGATGAGGCAAATGAGGCCCAGAGAGGTGAAGAATCTCACCCAGGGCCACACAGCAAGCTGGGACAAGAACCCAAATGTCCTAACTCCCAGTCTCACACTCATTCAGAGCCAATACCGTACCTGCTTCTCTGGCTTTTGGGTCAATGGTGAGGTTTCATTAAGATTCGTGTGAAGATCGGTTCCAGATTCAGTGTTTGCTATGGTGAAAATCATAGAGAAAAGGATCAAGGTTGTCAGATCTGGGTCTCATGAATTTTTACATATACCATATACATATACAGCTAGTTCACATGTGTAAGATTATAAACATCCCCCCCCCCACACCATGGCATCCATATTTACTCACCAAATAATACCCACAGCCTCTATAGGCACAGTCTAAACTCCATGTTAAACATAGTGTTAAAAGCTGATATGCAAGTTTTAATTTTTTTGTTTTGGTTTCTCTTGAAAAGAACAAAAGTAAATTCTTTGTGCTACCAAAATTCAGATAAAGCTGAAATTAAAAAGGAAATATTGATGGAAAAAAATCTGCTGATGCTGTTGAATATAAATTTTGCATGATTGTACTTTACTGAAGTAGGAAAATGCTTCTGCAACCTTCCAGGTAGAGATCAGAGACTTCCCTTTTTCCTCGTAGTGGGGGCGGTGAGGGGGGCAACAGGAGACGTGAAGACACCATGCAAACAAGGGCAAAGGTCACGGTGGCGCTGGTGGGAGGGGACCAAGGGAATTCAGATCCCCAGGAAGCAGGGCCACACTGACCCCAGTGGGGTCCGCCTGTGATCCGTGACTCCTCTCCGCTGCTATGTTACCACCGCTGTAACAAGTTGCAAGCCAAGGTGCACACCGCGAAGTGACCCGCCCAAGGGTGTACGACCAGGGAGATTTTGAGGAACGATTCGAGCCCAAGACTGCCCGACTTGAAAACCCCAAGCTGCAAAAGGATAGATGTATTTTGTCTTTCTTTGTTTCCCCTAAGAAAGTAAATTTAATGTTTATAAAGGAATGTTTATTTGAGGAACAGATTTAGCTAAGCACATGGCCCCTCTGACAAGGATGTCAGTCTCTCGTGTGGGACCAGTGTGCAACAAAAATTTCTTTCCACAGTACTTGCTGCTCATAAGTGGCCCTTTTAGGAGTCTATGGCCATATGTGGCTCTGCATCTTTGTCTCTCTGACCCAAAGCCTCTCCTCATTCCTTGTGGGCTGACCTTTCCTTTTCTGTTGTTTCTCAGCTGTCCTGTCTTATTTGAAAATGGCCCAGATTTAAAACATTTCTTATTTACAACAGCTGGGGAAACTGAGGCTCACAGAATGGTTTTGTGTGATTGGCTCAAGGCCATACCTTGAAATAGCGCAAAACAGAACCCGAACCCAGATCTCCCGACTCAGCATCTTGTCCTCCTCCCTCCACGTCCCACGGCCTCCTGTTAGCCCCACTTGAGCTTGCCACATCGCAGCTGCTTGGCCACGATCCATCCTCTGGACAAACCCGGCCCAGCAGAATTGCGTTGCGATGAGGTTCACTTCACTGTGGCTTGGAAGGAACCCTGGGTCTCTTAGAAATTAAACTTATAAATTTCTAAGGCATAAGGAAAGTTCTTGCAACACCAAGAGAATGAATCAGTCAGCCAGAGTTCAAGAAATGTAAACACATTTTTAGATAGGAGACTGAAAAATCGCTTAGGACTTCTCCATCTCTTGGGTCAAGACCCTGGTAGTTTACTGAGGTCCGAGCTGTCAAGGAGGAGACACGACTCGAGCTGCATTCCTGGGAGATAAAGCAATGGGGGTGGTCAAACGTCCTCTCCAAACAGTGCGGCAGGCTCTACCCCTGTTATCAAGCTGGAGAAACTGATTAAGCCCTCGACCAACGCAGGCAACTGGCTGTGAACATGGGCCGGTTCTTTTTCACCGCTCTGGAGCTGTTGTGTACACTCACAGGCTACAGACAGCACTTCCCGGCCCGCCTGAACCCAGGAGCTCAGAGTCTTTCTATAATGAACATTTCTGCCACTAAAGAGATAAACAGAAAACACATTCCTTCCCTGGCTGCCCACCATCAGGCCCGAGCAGATTTTCAAACGCTAGCATTAATCTAAGCACAGGCTTTTAGCGAGGAGATAGCCTTCCTACCAGATAACCAGGCAGCTTCACAGATGACCCTCCCTGGACGGGGTCTTGTCCCAAACCTCCTCTGCCTTCTTCAAAGCATGGGATCCTTCACCAAACACTCAAAACTTGAAAAGCAGGAAAGAGCATCTGATTCTAGCATGGCATCTGGGACCTCAAAGTTTCCTTCTGTTTAAACCTATGTTGATGATTAATTCCCAAGTTGTTGATTGTTTTAAGTAAAAATGAATCATAGTCATATTTATTGTCATTGTTTCAGAATTCTTATTTTCCTTAGCATGCGATGCTCTGCTGGGCCCCATCTGGCGTCAGAACAGAGACGGAACTCCACTGGGGATGTGCCCAGTGCCAGACAGATCTCAGAAGGCGTCTTTGCCTTTGCACGTGGACTCACTGGCCCTGGCGGAAACCAATGGGAGGAGGCCTGAAAGTCAGCCTTTGCGCCTTCATGGTTTTGTATTTTTGGTCAAAAATGGAAAATGCAATGGCAAACTCCAGATTAGCAAAAAAAAAAAATTTTTTCCCAGTATAAACTAAACCATAAAAGGAAGGATAATTCTGGTCCCTTTACATAGCCCTGCTGACCTTTCCTTAAGAATGATTTCTAAAAATACTTTATTTTATGTGATATGGCTCAAGATGCTTATGATCTATAGAGTGTTTGATGTGTTATAATAAATCTCAAGTCTGCTTGTTTAATGCAGGAGACCAAGACCCAAGATGGCCTCTTGGTGTTGCCAGTATCAAATTCTCAAGACAAGACTTAAGACCTTGTTTATGCTATACATTTTCCCTTTAAATCTTCCTGGAAGAGGAGGAGGAGGGTGAAATGGGCATGTCTAACAGCTGCTCAAACCTGAGAAAGTCTCCAGGCTCAAGACACACCCCAGGGAGCTCTATTAAAGGAGGCAAGTAGGCGGATCGAGAAGATACGAGTCAGTCTGAATTTAAATATGGAAATGCCTACTAAATGCAAGGGCAATGTTTTTCTTCCAGTTTGGAATAGCAGTTCTTTCCCTTGCTTATATCTTCTTCGACCAAGGTTAGCACAGTCTCAAGGGTCTGGCTTTAGTTTTGGGAACACCAACTTCTCTCAAAAGCTCATAAATTATTTCTTATGGAGAGGTCCAAAGGTACATGGCAGTTTACCAAGCCCAAAATGGGAGACAACCAGATGATGAAATTTAAATTCAAGTTGTGTAGCAACAAAATATCCACTACGTGAGAAAGCCTCCAATCGAGATACATTATAGGATTAATACGGACACCTGTGGTGGAAGGAGGGCATTCAAAAAAGAGGCTGAAGGTGGAGCTACGTACAAAGCAGCCAACCCATTCAATTCGTGTGGTGGTCTTAATCCTACAGGAAATATTGTCCTTGGTTACTTGCTCGCAAACAAGTATAGACATCTGGTCTCCCAGCCTCTAGTCTTACCCGCTTCAATCCATTGTCTACATGGCTGGGAGAGTCATTTCTCTAAAACAAAGATCTGGTTATATCAATTCCTGCATAAACAGGATCTCACAGCCTTTGGGATAAATTCCTTAGTTGCTACCCATGGCCCTTCATGGTCTCACTCCTGTCTACACCACCAGCAGCGTTTCTCACCACTCCCTCCCCTCCGTGTGCCCTGGGCGCCAGTCATTACAAGCTGCTTACATTTCTCCCATGTCGACATGTTCTCTGACCCTCATATGGTCTCTCTCTCTGGAGCACCCTTTCCTCTTCTCCACGTGGCTAGTTCCTACATATATCCTTAGAAATTCAGTTTAAGGGTCCTCTCTTTCCAAAAGCCTTCCTACCCTCCAGGCCGCATTAGCCTGTGCTCCTCCGTGGCTCTCAGCGCACTCCACGACTGGAGACCACTTCAAGGCATGGACTTTATCTCTCAACTGTATTCTTGTGCCTAACAGTATTTGGCATTAGTAGATAGTCAATTAGTTTTTATTGAATGAATGAGTGAATGAGCAATCTTTATGTGCTTTGTAAAACAGATTCACTAATTCTTTCTATTGGACATGTTCTGATGCTGTTGTCTTCTTTAATTTCCACATGAGGAATTATAGAGAACTAAGACAACAGCAGATGAAAATTCCTAGACCACAGGGAGATGTGTGAAAGAAGCAAGAGAGAAACTAGGAGGAAAAAAAGTCCTTAGGAAAAGCCTCATGCTTCTTTATGGTCTTTTTGATGAGAAGCTAGGCCAAATGTCTGAAGGGTGATGAAAAAGAAAAGAGTATTTATGGATTACTAGTTAATGAAAGTTATAATTTTTCGATCACTCTGACAGAAGAAAAATTAATATTCTAAACTTTGTTATAGGTTGAGAAACATACCTGATACACATACTGACATCTTAAAATTCATACCAGCCTTAAATTGCATTGTGTTGAACACTACTTCCCTGCCTGAGCAAGGCCCTGAGTCCTCGTGTGTGTATACATACACTAAGTGAACGGCAGATGCTGGCTACTGGGAGGGATGCGTCCTGAGAATTCCCAGAATCCTTAGATTTGTGGGTACCCCTAGTGTATATCATATCCCCAATAAAACCAAAGTAGAAACAAAGAAAGAGGGAGAGTTCTTCAGACTCTTAATGAGTCTATAAATAAAGGAGTAGAGTGATTTATAAAACTATTTTTTTTGGCAGAGAATCATCAAATTGTTAGACCACTTCACTTTCTCTTACTTCCATCACCAGCCCTAGCAGTTGGCTTTCTTTTTAGGGCCATTAAAAAATATTTATATATATAAAAAAAAATCAATGTTGTTCTTTTTAAAAAACAACTTCGCAAGAGCTATTGCAGATGTTACAATAAATATAGACCACGACACTGAGATGTGGGCGCTCGGCGGTGGGCTAGGTGCCCCCACCAGCTTAGTGATGGTTTGCTGTCTTCTGGCCTTGTGATGTCTATGATTTGACGTCGCGCCTCTATAAAATGACCACGTGTATGTGTCCCTGACTTCAGAAGTCATTTGTAAATAGATGAAACTGAACTTCAAGTCCACAAATACCCAAAGTCCAGCATTTATATAATTTTTTAGAATCCTCTCATTTTTTCCTGAAAATATTCATTAAAACCAAATGACCCAAAAGAAAACAAAAAGCTGTGGAAGCTCTATAGGTGACTGCAATGAATAGACGTTTTAAATCGCTCTTTGAACTCAATTCCAGGGAGTATCAGATACTTTCCGAGTAGTGTTATATCCATTTTCTTAAAAACAAATGGGGAATGTTGAGCACAAAGAGATGTAAGAATGTTTTGTTAAGATCATTGAGCAAATCAAGGGAACAAATCAGCTTCCTATATTCTAAGCCCTGAAAGAGATACTCTGTGCTTATACGGGCAGGCCCACTGGGAGGGGGAGTTGTTATTTAATTGCTATAGAGTCATAGTTTTGCAAGATGAAAAGAGTTCTGGAGACTGGTGGCGTCACAATGTAAATCTACTGAACTGTACACTTAAAAATGGTTAAGAGGGCAAATTTTATGTTGTGTGTGTTTTATCACAATTAAAAAAATGTCAGGGAACAGGAGATGAGGAATTACGCTTCAGGCAGAGGGAACAGTACGTTCAAAGCTGGGAAATAACACAGAGATTTGCATTAGCCTTGGGTCTTTCAGTTACTAGCAGGAGAGATGAGAAGGAATAGAAGTTTTCCTTCTCTTTCCTGGCCATAGAGCTCGCCGGGGGGCAATTCTGAAATGGTCCCCGTCTGTCTCTGGTACTCTAACATCTCCCTGTCTGTGCTTTTCTCCTTCTTGTGCCTCCTCCCCATATAGCTAATATCCTCTGTTCATCCACGCCCTCCAGGGCACGCCACCAGTCAGGCTTGTTTCAATCTTTGAAACTCTACTTAGCCCGGAATTACCCACCTCTGTTTCCACCCCATCAGAATTTTCAGTCCCTCAGAGCAGCTGTTCTCAGGTGAGTTGCAAGAGGACAGCCATGTGATTAAGTAAATTTTTACTAACATGCGGGTGACTATTATCTGCACAGAAGTATCAGCCTTCTGAGAGAATTCTTCTGAATTCAAAGTGAATCTACTACTAGTGAGATTTTAATAGTAGAATGAAGTGAAACTGTAACATTTTGGGCCACATTAGGAAGAATATTTTTGGTCTGGAAAGCTACCCTCTAAACAGGCCTATCTTGCTTGAAAATCTTTCTCAAGAGTTTGGTTCTCCCAAACTGTTCCTACTTTTTCTCAGCTTCTCCCCTTCTCCCCATGTCTCTAAAAGTTGTAAATCATTTTCAGTCTTACCCACAAAAGAGTATCTGATGCTGGGTAAGGGGAATTGGAGGGAGAAAAGGCTATGCAACAGAAGCCATTTATTAGTATGGGTCATGAACAGAACCTTCCTAAACTCTCACACATCGTCAGATGGAAACGCGCCTATCTAGACTGACATCACCACTAACCATGCATAGCGGTAAAAACGCAGCTTCCTAGGGGTCAAAGCCCAGCTTCACCACTTAGCTGTGTGACCTTGGGCAAATCAGTCAACCTCTCTGAGCCACATTCTCCTAGGTGAAAAATGAGGATAATACTAGAACTTACTTCACATCGCTGCTGTGAGAATGAAGTGAAATAATGAATATAAAGCACTCAGCATGATGTTTGGCATATCAATGATAGATAAAAATGGTAGCCATCATCTTCATCACCATCATCATCATCATTGTCCTCATCATATCCATCAGCATCCTTCACTGGAGGGCTCCTATTAAGAGCTGCTCTGGCCCAGTTCTGACTGACAAGTGAGAAGGAACAGAACTGACACTGCAACTCTTCCCGCATGGTCAGGATGTCCATCCAAGGACAAGAATGCCAGGCTCCAAGTCTTCCTCCACCTACAGACTTTGAGAAGGGCCAGCACATGACTGTGCCTCTCCTCCTTCTAGTCTTACAGTCTCTGGCAAAAACAATTTCCTCCACCCAGCTCTGGCTCCAGCCCTCGATCCGTGGCATTGCTTTCTGTTACTACAGCAGGTCCCTTATGCAGGATTCATTGCTGCCTGCCCCAAAAGAAGCAGTGAGGAAGACCACACATGTTCCCTATTCATCGAAGACTGTTTTTAAGAGAGAGAGCGCCTCCACATAATCATCCTTTCCCCTGGTCTGAAGTGGAAGCAGCAGTAGCAGTGGGTGGAGGATGAGCTACCCGCCAGCCCACACTCCTGGTTCTCGCTTCTCTCTCCATGGGGCAGAGGAAAGATAAGAGGAAGCTCCGGAGACGGGGAACTGGCTGCGGTCAGCCAAGGATGCCCCAATCCTCAGGCTGTCCAAAAGGACCCTCTTTCCTACTTATTGCTATATCTGGGGAGAAATGGTGTATTTCTGGAGGTCTAGGTATGAAATAATAAGTACATGAGTCAAATGACATAGAGGAGAAGTAGAGGTGACTTTTCAGAGGAAAAGCTTACCTTTTAGGGGACATTGAATTCTAGACCTCTCCTTTTCTTGGCCAGTATTTGAACTGACAGATTCACAGGCTGAAAAACAATAAGGGTTTTACCTTTGAGTGTGAGAAAGTCTTGAAAAAAGCTATTTTCCTTACCCCATGACAGCGGAAAACACAGTAGAGGCCTTGATGCTTAAGCCTCATAATGAATTGGATGGTTCTGAAACCCCGTAGATGCCATCCTGGAGAGAAGGTTGATCTAGGATCTAAAAAGTCTTGAAGAAAATAATAGTTTTATTCAAGATGTTTAAGGACCATGATGCTAAAATTCTGCGAACTTTTGATGGAGCACAAGCAGGAGACAGTTGATGGCTGAAGCTGCTGTGAGGAGATGCCCGGGTCTGGACTGCAGACAGGCCTGGGGCCCTGCGTGTGCAGTGGGGGATGACGGGCAGCGTGAGGAGCTCCACCTTCTGGCTGTGGCACCCATATGAGGCGTGGACCAGGAGAGGTGGGAGGGATTCGAGCATGTCAGATTCCAGCCAAAAAGACAGACAGGCTTGTGTGCAGCCCCGATGAAGTTTTTTGCCATCTCTTACAGTCACCTTGTGTGGGAACGATTCCCCTAGCTGTCCTTGTCAGTCAAAATAATGCTATTTTAACAGCCAAAGAGAATTAGGATGACAGGCCAGAGAAAGACAGTTAAGGGAGAGGTAATAGACAGCAAAGAGGTCAGTTGAGTGGATCCAAAATGGAAGACGATTTTTAATGGGAAATTTGGTGTGTGTGTGTGTGTGAGAGAGAGGTGTGTGAGATATCAAGGAGATAGCAAGAGGGAAGAAAAAGGCAGGGGGAATCAGAAAATTCAAACTGGAAAGGATTTTGAGATCTTCCATCTCACTACCCCCCGACTCATTTCAAATCCATTGATGGATAGATGCATGTATGCTTCGTTGTCTCACTGCTGATGATAAATACACTAGAGAGGTTGTCAGAAAAGAATGTTTGGTTTTATTGATTTGCTGAACTGCGGTGGGCCCTGGAAGACCTGCTCCTTGGTCTTGCCCACCTGGGGAGCACGCTTGCAGCCACACACACACTCACAACTCAGGCCCAGCCGGGCAGCTTGGGACTCTGGGAGCCAATGCTGGAGAGAGAGAAAGCCATAATTAGCGCTAATTGTTGACCCTACAGTTCAAGAAGAGATGCTCTGGAGAAAGGGAAATGAGAACAAACATTAATTATTGAGTGGGGACCTTGGAGACAGACACTCCGGATTAAAAGGAGAGAGATAAATTGCATAATGAATGTTAATTTTCCCTCAAAGAATTGAGTGGTCGGCGGTAAGAAGGAGAAAATAGGCTAAAACCATCATGAAAGAGAAACCTCAGTGTGTGTCGGGGGAGAGAGCACAGGAGGCTTACAGAAACACGTGCCATCACTGCTCGCCGCCGGCCCTCTGCCTTACTCCCAAAAAGTGGCCACCAGGTTTTCCTTGCACCCTTATCTACCACAAGTTGTCTGCCAGGAAGCTCAACCGCTTCCCGGACAGAACAGAAGCCAGAGAACAGCCACATTGCCTTCCTGACAAGCCGAGAGGCGCACGACGCTGGAACCCGTTTTTAGTATGCTGGTGGGATTTGACTTAAAACAAGGGAGGCGGCTGGAGCTCAGCGCCACGCGGGGGAGGGCTGTGGCCCTGCGTGTGCCGCCTCGGGGTGCGCGGGCTCCGGGGCTTTCAATGTTGTTTTATCTTAAGTACAACATACGAGACACACACGCACGCACACACCGCGCCCTCAAAATAATCCTCTTCACTGAAGGTGAAAACAGAAACAGGGTAATTTGAGTAGAAAATGGGAGATGAGACGTAGCCAATTGTGTAGAGGGCTCTACCAACAGGCTTGTCCCCGGCTGCTCAGACTCCGCGCCGGGAGACCCATGTCCAGCGGGCGGCCGGGGATGCTCCGCGCGCCTCCTGCATCCGCGCTGCCCGCCGTCCTCCGTGACGCCACTGGCGCTCGGCCTTTCTGTCGCCTGTTCCCTCACGCTGTCACACACTGGGTTGCCTGACACCCCCTCAAACATCTGGGGTTCCTTGTTGCCCAGAAAGCAGCGTTTCAGCTCGGTCCCGGCGCCCCAGGCCTCCCCCTCCGCCCCAGGCAGCGCCCCCGCGGTCCGCACGCACGGCTGCTCGTCCCTCCCCCGGGGACACTTTCCCAGCTCTGCCTTTGTTCGTGCTGGCCCCTCAGCTGCTCGGGTCTGTCCCTCTTTTCTGTTTATCCATTGCTACTCATTTCTCAAAGGTCAGTGCAAGTGGGGGTTCCTCCGCAAAGCCCCTCCCGGTCCCCGCGGTTGGAAGGAACGGCTCCTTCCCGGACCCCTGGATCCTGGGCCGGGGCCTCTCCCCCGCGGGTTCCCTCTGGCCTGGGCCCCGTCCGTTGTCTGTGAATCTGTTTGCACACGGGCTGTGAGTCCCTGGGGGCCGCAGCCGTGGGCCGGAGGGGAGCCTCGGGCGGTGGGTGAGGCGGGCACAGGCCGGGGCAGGCAGGCCTGGCCGTCAGTCCCCGCTCTGCCGCCCACTGGGGGTGATGGCTGCGTGGGAGGTAACCTCCTCGTGTCTGAATGTCCTCACCTGTGATATGTGAATGAAAACACTCACTTCACAGGATTATAGGGGTGACGGCCGTGATGACAGATGGGGCCCAGTCCCTGAGAGCGTTTGCTCTCAGCGTTAGCATCCCCACCTGTCCCTTGCTGGTGGCCGTGTTCAGCACATGTTGTCAAAGGAGTCAAACGCCTGTGTAAGGGGTCTCCTCTCTTTTATGTCCAGTGACATTTTATATCAGAATTTTACTTAATACTTTACAAGATTATGATCTGGTTTGATTGTCACAAAGCAACGTGAACTAGGTTGGCAGACCTTATAGCTGCATTACGGTGGCCAAGGAACGTGGTAAGTGGCTGTAAGAAAGAGACTCCAGAAGGTGCACACTGACTTCATGTCACGTGAGTTCAGAGGTAGGCGGCAGACCAGGCCGGCTCTGCTCGTGAGGTCACCCAGGCCCTGTGGTTCCTTTTATCTCACGCGTCATCATCCCATAGAGTGTTGCCCTATTCCACATGGTCGAAGCCATTTCACCACCTCAACCAAGTCCAAGGGGAAAGAGGAGGAGGGCAAGCAGCGTCCTCTTAAAGACATGACCTGGCAGTCACGCACCTGCTTCCGTTCACTTTCCATTCGCCATAACTTGCTTACATGGCCTCACCTGGCTGCAAGGGGGGCTGGAGGCATATTTCTAGCTAGGCAGCCACGTGTTGCGCTAAACTTCAGGATGGGGGATTCTAGTATCAAAAGGAATAATGGAAAAATGGCTATTGCGGAACAATTAAATTCTTTGCTACTCAGTTTCAATCAGTATTTATGGCCAATGCTCTGGGAGGATCTACCGTGTATTCTGGGGTATACTCAAGTACATGGGGGGGGTGGTCTGCCCAGAGGAATTTTAAATCTTGGAGAAGAAAGAAGAAAAAGAGTATAAGAGATAAGGGAAGTGAGGAAGTGCCTGGTGAGAGGGCCAGACAGTAGGAATTAGTGGAACCTAAGGAAGCAGCCATCGATGTGGGCTGAGGGGGCAGGTGAGGCGTCACAGAGAAGGTGGGACTTCAGCCAGTCCTTGAAGCCTGGGAACGTGGCAAGAGGGACTAGAGGCAGAATGATTTAGTGGGAAGAGCTTTGACCTCAGTGGGCGCAGGAAGATCTGGGTTTGAGCCTTACATTTGACACATAGAAGCTGTGTGACTTTGAGCAAATCACCACACCTCTCTGTGCCTCAGTTTCCTTATTCATAAAATGAGAGGGTTTTCAAACTGTGGTCTCCCAGCTCCGGCGGCTCTGCATGGACCCCTCCCCAGGAACCGTCTCAGGAGGGGACGAACTAGCTGGACTGTGGAGACGTTGGGGAGGATGCAGCCACACCGGCCCCACTTCACCGGGCAGCTCTGCTTTTATCTGTCTGATCTACTGGTCCCTCAGGGAGGCTGTTAAAGTGTTTCTTCTGCTTAAGCCCTGAGGAAGGCGACGCCTGTTGCCTCCCAGCTCTAGATGTCTCTGAAACAGAACAAAGCAAGGGAGGTCTTCACAGGCTTCGCAGGCTCTGTACAAAAATGCAAGTCCCATCATATGCAAAAAATGAAGAGGAATTAAATATTCTTCAACATTTCATATTGATTTTTTTTCTTCCAAAAAAAAAATTTCTAGCAGATTCAGAGAGAACTATTATTTTTGACATTTTTCTTCTTTGGAAGGCGTAGAGTGGTGATGACCACATTTTCAACCACATACGAGGTAGGGGAGTCTTTGTACTTGTAGGAATCGTGGGAGGTTTTTGTCGAAGGACAGGAGACTCCCTGGGGTGTCTAGTGGCTCTCAGAGCACCGTCCAGCGAGGGCTGCTTAGGCCGTGCAGGGGTCACTACGCTGAGGGACAGGACTTCCCTCTGAAGTCCGGACAAACATAGCCATTCCAACCTGCCCTGGGGTCTATGTGACCTCAAATTAGCCCCATGCCGAGCCTCATGGGAATCTCCCATAATTGCTGTAAGAAGAGTACGTGGGTCAGAGCTTGGTGGGGAACAGAAACCACCAGGTACTTTAAGAAGAAACAGCCTGTCTGTAGATACTTGGTGGTTACAAAGTTGCTGTGGCAACTGCCTCTTGACACACTCGGTCTTCCTGGGCTCACTTACCAGCATCAGTAGCCAAAAGCTTTGATGCCTCTGCCTCACTTCTGCCCTCCAAATTTCATGCAAGTGCATCTAATTGGCAGAACTTAATTTGCATCCAGCCCCTAAGTTATCTGGGAAATGTAGTTTTCAGCCTTCTAGCCTCTGCAGTACAGGAAGGCCCACTGGAAGGAAATGCTGGGTGCCACGTGACCATGTCCAGCCACGTTTTCCTTTATTTCAACATTTGACCTGAGATCACTGGAACTGTCAACATTATTTCTTATGGGTTATTAACAAACACTGATTGGGCCCAAGGGCCTTATTGCCACGCAGGCTTCCTGCTGCCTTCCTCTACTTCTCACTCAGAGATGGATGGATTGTGGACCCTACCATTCAGAAGCGATGTTTTGAAAATGAAAATAAGAACAGTCATGAATTATTGAATGGCTGAGAGCACGCTTCAGGATTTAGACAACAGAGCTACCCCAGCGAGAGAGTCTCCTCTGGAAGGAACCTTAGAAATCATCAGTTTAGTGTTTTCCAAAGTGTGTTCCAGAAACTATTAAGAACTGCACAATGCTTTGCTAAAAACAATAAAGAATTCAGTGCTCAAATAAGTTTGGGATACAAGGCATATTCTCAACGGGAGGAGCTGAAATTCACAATGGCCTCTTAGAGGCTCTGTGAAGTCCTGCCATAAGGAAACGTTAGCTGCTGGTTTCCAAACTTATTTAACCTCGGAACCTTTTGCTTTTTACATAATGCCTGTCAACTTTCTGAGGAACTGGAGTTCTATGGGACACACGCTGGGAGGACTGGATCTGAGCCCAGCTCCTCTTTTCCCATATTAGGGAGCTGAGGTCCACAGCAGTGCAACTATTTGCTCCCGATCACAGATATCGCGGGTGGTAGAGCTGAGAATAAAGCCCAAGACTTTGGACATTTAGTCCAGAGTTCCTTCTTCTTCCTGACTCTGCCTCATCTAAGGACTTCTCCTCCTTCAGATCTCCAGGCGTCTTCTCTAAAGCAACAGCTGCTAAGAGAAAGGCTACTCAAGAAAAATCATACTTTGTCAATGACCCTACCAACACGGATGGATTCTTTTACCCGTGAGCCCCACAACCAACATGACCACAAATGGCAAATGGAGAAAACAAAGAGAAAGCCAACTATTTAGCATATGTTTGCCCCCAAATCATCAGTGTTTTGAGACCAGCTGGATATTCTTGGCCCCTTCATCTTTCTGTTTACCAAATTGCAGACCACCAGGAAATGACACCAAGGATATTATGTATTACTGAAGACAAATTACCCCCACATCTAGTGACTTAAAACGGTAAATTTGTATTATATCTGACACAGTTTCTGTGGGAATCTGGGAGTGGCTTGTGTGTGTACTTCTGGGGCAGAGCCTCTGGGGAGGCTGCAGTCACAGTGTCAGCCAGGATGTAGTCATTCGGAGGTTTCACTGGGGCTGGAGCATCTCCTCTCGAGGCAGCTCACTCACAAGCCTGGAAAGCTCGTTCTAGCTGTTGGCAGGAGGCTTCGGTTCCTTGCCCTGGGGACCTCTCCATAAGGCTGCTTGAGCGGCCTCGTGACGGACATAGCAGCTGGCTTTCCCCAGAGGGGTAATCCAAGAGAGAGAGCAAGGAGAAAGCCAGTCTCAGAAGTCATACGCCATCACTTCGGTCATATTCTATTTCCGTTAGAAGTGAGCCGCTGTGTCCCATCCACTCTCAAGGGGAGTAGAGTTAGGCTCTCCCCTTTGAAGGAACAAGTGTCAAAGAATTTGTGGACATATTTTAAAATCACCACGCCAAGAAAGAATTGCAAGAGAGAAGGATGTTATTAAATGACCAAAAAATAAGGAACATTTTTGGGGTAAAAATCCATTTGGGACAAGAACCAGTGTTAACTGGAAACTCTGAAAGAGCTCAAGAATTTAAAGTGACATGGGACTGGAGTCCCAGCCTGAATCATCGGGACAGACATCCCTGAACTTCTAGCAGTAAGCCTTCTGAATAAAAGAATTTCTGAAAGAAATCTTCCATTGCTGCCACCACAACCGGGAGACTAGATGCGGGATTTGGATCATGGATAAGCAATTCAGAGCACATATCCCCTGTTTTGACTTGTATCCATCCAAGTTAACTTTTCCTTTCTTAAGCCTTTGAATTTTCTAAGTGTTGCAACATCCCGCCAGGACCAGGAGGGTCAAATTCCAGCTCTAGTCTTCACAACTTTTTTTCTTTTTCTGAAGGTTCGTATTCATCTTTCTATGCTGTCTGAAAGCAAGATATCATGATCTAATTGCCTAAGAATTTATTCCAAATAGATGTTGACAGAGTCTGAATGTCTCAGAAAGATCAGACAGATCATATTCCCTTCTTACTCAAGATTTTTTTAAATTTAAAAAACCCAACTATGATTCCAAAAGAACTTTCCTTTGTGGCATCTGGGGTATTCAGTCAATCAACAAGCATTTCTTGGACATATGATAAAGATGAGAGGTGCTCTAGGCCTCGTGTAATATATTTGGGAGCTAAACAGAAAACAGATGCAGATAAATACAATAATCATAACAGTCGGATTGAGAGGGAGGAATGGGCTGAGGCAGTTGTATGAGATGAGGTGGATTTACTAAGGAGAATTTTCCAGAAAAGATGAGCCTTTGTCTGGAACATAAAGCTATTCTAAACATTTGGGGACAACTGGGCAAAGGCTGGAAGATAAGAGAAGGAAGACTGAATGTTTGGGCTTCCAAAGAGATGAGAAAAGGGTGGGCCTGAATAGAGTGGGAGATGAGACCGGAAGGGCAGGGTGGGCTGGTGACCAACCTGGATTTCAACAAACTGAACTGCAAAGATTTTGGTGTGGTTGGAGCAAACCCTTTGCAAGAGTTGAAAATTTTTTTCAGCACACTGCTTCTCAAAACAAACAACGAAAAAACTTTCCCATTAATAGAGACTCTCTGAAACCCAGATCTGTTCTATGGGCCCGCGTAGGGACATGTGGGTTTAAGGCTTTGTCCCACCTTCCAGGGCACATTCTAATCGCTGTCCAGAATGAAGGTCCGCCAGCTGTATATGGAGGAAAGGCTAGAGAGAGGCTTGCCCGCCTGACTGACTGATTCATTCATTAGTTCAACAAGCTTACAGCGAATGACTTTAGGTTTGAGAGGCAAGCAGGATTAAATATACTGTTCACGGGACTGAGACAAGATGGCGGACAAGTCTCCATTTATTCAACGTAAGCTACATTTCTCTCTCTCTTGCTTTAGCGTGGAAATTATTGAGAGATTTTTCAATGAACATGTATCGTGATCCTGTTATGCATGTGTCAGGAACCGTGCCAGGTGCCAGGGATGCCAAAACGACTGAAACCTCATATGAACAGTGTGACAACACACTGAAGGCCTAAACATTTCCTTTTCTGCTTCCGGCTTTGCTTTGCCAGAGTCTCTCCTGGAACAGAGAGGACAGCTGTGCAGCAGAACCATATTTGCTGTCCAGCTGCTGTACCCACAGTGTCACTCTGACACTGGCCTCCACATCTCTAACTCCTGCCTCCGCCAATGCAGAACCAAGTTATTTCCATACTCACAGCACAGGATAACCCAAGTGGTGGTGGAAGTGCTTTAATGTTGAATTTGGAACTAAATGCATGCTAGTTTCTGGAAACCCATGCACTAGGCCGCTGCTTCAACAGCAACAGACGCAACCTGTGAAATGCAGCAACAGTCAAGGAGCTTCCCAGCTGGCGGCAGGGCAAGAGTCAATCCCTCATTTCAGACAGGATGAGGACCCTGGACACAGGGAGGGACTGACCCCAAGTCATCTGACAACACAGAGGACAAGCCAGGGCTGCTCAGATCTCCTGGCTCTGAATCCACGCTCTCTTTATTGAGCCGGTCGAGACGCAGCCCACTACAGGAGCACAGGTTTTGCTCTCTCTCATCAGACCCCCTGCTGGCCGTCCGACTCATGCATACACGCCATGATGGATCCCAGGAGGTTGACACTCAGCACCCTCGGACTTCATTTTTTTTCCTTTGCAAAACGGCTATTGCCCAGAGCCAGCATCTCTTTTCCAAAAAGTTAACATGCCAGAAGGGTTTTTGGAAACTGCCTCGATAGCTGTCAGGAGCCAGAGGATTCGCAGTAATAAACCAACGTGTACCACGAGGATACCTGCTTGGCTTACCAATTAGCCACCTCCGCCTCTGGAGGGCGGTTGGAGAGAAGAGAAAAGGCAGTGTTTAATTTGGGCAAAAACCAAAAGGGCTTTATCATTCTCATCAAGGCATCAATAAGGCACATTATACCTCCTCCAAGCCATTCCACGGGGACGTCTCCCTCCAGATACTCCAGCAAGAGTCAACTTGTTATGCAAACATTGGGTTATTGTGTCTGAGCTACAGAAGCACCTCTGTGTCAGCGAGAGGGGAGAAACTGGCTGACTCGCGTCTGTTTTTAATGATGTCTCTGCTGCTGGGAAGTTTTGGAAGCTGCAGGTAAAACCTTCCGCTATGAAAATGAGGCCGACCCGGGATGGATCGTCTTACCTTCCCCACACAGAAGCTCCTCGGTTTGGGTAGGCCCTGGGAGGGACAGGCAGACGTTTTCTCCATCTGGACCCAGCAAAAAGTGTCCCAGTGTGGGGTCTCTGGAATCTTTTTGAAAACAAGCACAAACATGGGCAGTGTCAGCATGAGTGCAAGAGAGGAGGCTGCGCCCGCACCGTGCTCCCCGAGTCCCCAGCAGACAGACGCAGTGAGCTCAGGGCCCGCCAGAGCCCAGGGTCAGCCCCACTCCTGGGATCCGGCAGGAGTCTGGAGGCCAATGCAGGATGAACAGGGTGGGCTGCCACCAGCCCCTGTCACGCCTTTGTGAGAACCTGGAGGAGGTGGCCCCTCGGGGCTCAAGCAGCCCTACAGGGCAAGGCTGGGCTGGTGAGGGGCACCCAAGTGAAGGACAGGGGGCCCTTTCCTCCAGGTGTGTGTCGCCCACCTGGGCAAGTGCTTGGTGAGTCCAGCCTCTGCTTCCCCTCTCTGTCACATGCCTTTGTGCCGTTCTCAGCATGGACAGCCATCCCCTATGGCTCAAATGCTGTGACTGCCAGTGACTCCAGGGGGCTCAGGCCAAGGAGAAGGAAGTTGTATTTCCCTCAGATGCTTAGAAAGATTGAAGGTGTTTCTGTAACCTTACCTTCCCCATCTCCAAGGCAAAGGGGTCAGGAGCAGAGCTGGCCACCAGTCACAGCACACACTTATAAGTACACAAACACACACATGCACACAGAGGCAACACACACACTCGAGAACACACACACATATTTACACAGAGGTATACATACACGTATATATGTACACTCACAAGGCAAGCACACACATACATGCACAACCACCCATATGCAAGTGTGTCTGCATGAGCACACATATACCACACAGGCGCAAGGACACACACACAGCAACACTTGCACACTTGTGCGCAGCATGCCTGCGTAATCACACATATGTACACACAGGCACACACGTATCCTCACATGTACCTTCATTTACACACTCAACGTATGCTCCTGAGGCTTCGGGCTGCACTCTTACCACAGTCGGGGCCCTGGCATTGCTTCTCCTCAGATTCTCCCTTTATAATGACGTCGGAGGAGGAGTGTGAGTCTGTGTGTGTGTGTGTGCGTGTGTGTTCGGTGTGATTTCTCCTGGGCTACCCAACCTCTTGGGAACACCGTCAGTGCTGGCGTGACTGCACCTAAAGTTTGGTTCCTTTGTATCTAAGTGGAGGGCGTCGCTGCCGTGCGGTGCGGGTCCAGAAGGAGGGGCCACAGGAGGAAGGCGCCTGAAAGACGAGAGAGAGAGAGAGAGAGAGAGAGAGAGAGAGAGAGAGAGAGAGAGAGAGAGAGAGAGAGAGAGGAAGGGAGGGAGGGAGGGAGGGGGAGAGAGGGAGGGAGGGAGGGGGAGGGAGGGAGGGAGGGAGGGGGAGGGAGAGAGGGAGGGGGAAGGAGGGGACGTGATGCTGACCGTTTCAGCCTTGAATAGAGAAGCTGCAAACACATATGGAGTCATTGATCTATGTATTTAATTTATGCTTACAGGGCTTCACCTGTCCATGCTTGGGGGCAGGGGGTAGACAGAGGCACAGAGAGACAAATGGTGAGGCGTTCTGTGCCCGAGTGAGCATGAGATGAACAGGAAAGATGAGGGATCTGTTGTCTTCCTGGCGGCTCTTAGTGTCCTCCTCCCCGCCCCCCGCCTCTCAGTGTGTGAGTTTCTGGAAGCTGTGACTAGGATTCTGCCATTAAGAGAGATGCTTTCCTCACATTGTCCGGTGCCCAACACACAGCATCTCCTTCATCTGGTGCTCCACTGGAGAAAGCAGCCCAACACTCCTGGAGGGAGGAACAGCTGGCTGGGCTGCACTTTCTAGAAAACATTTTGTTGGTTTCCAGCATGGCACCTCCCTAAGGGGTTTTCAGAGGTAGTGTGGACTCTAAGCAATTTCTGCTTTATGAGCTGCCTTTAGCTCAAAGCCCCCACGGAAGCTGTCACTGCACCATCTGCATTATTGATCTTGTATAAGGACCTCAGTCAGTCTAAGTCATGGAGGGTGTGGGTGCTACCTCACCCTCCAGTGACAATCCAGTCCTCGTCTGTCTGTGAGCAGGCCTCAGGCTCTGCCCCGGGCTGAGGGTGGCCTCTGCCTGGGACTCTTCCTGTTGGCAGGGTCAGCAGGATCCCTCACCCCGGGGAGGGTTGGGCCTCGGTGTTGGGTGGCCCAGTCCATCCCATAGTGTGGCTCCCTGGGGACCGCAGGCAGCTGTGTCCTCACACTGCTGCTGGGAGGGAGGACAGCACGGAACAGTTTGGCAATGCGTGCAGGTGCAGCACACCCTTAAAACATGCACTGACTCTTTAGGAATACGCATGGTAAACACGAATCCCACTGACGTCGTCGTGAACACTGCCCATTTCCCCTTCAGCGGAGTGGCTCTCGGACAGCTTCATCACGGCTGCCGCGTGGCCCTGGAAGATGATTAAAATGAGCCCAGAGCCCCAGACAAGCCAAGGAGTGATTACCTTGTCCTTCCGCTGGGAGTGTCCCCCGGGGCCGTCTCACGACTGCGGAGCCTGTGGGGCTGCTGTGCCCTGATGTCCTGGGGCTGTCTGGGCCCCTCTGGCTCGCTGGACTTTTTCTTCCTTTAATCAGGGACAATGGTGGGGTCACATTCTGGGGTGGGGCATCATCATCTTCGAAAGCAAAAGGAGACAAACACGAGTGAGAGGACTTCTGGATCAGAAGGAGAAGGAAGCTCTCTTCTAAGTGGGGTGATGGCTCCTCCTGAAGGATGCTTCAGTCCACCCATTCTCAACCTCGTCCCTTTTCCAGACCAGCTGTCTCCCGTGGCCAGGGTGAAATCACTCTTGGCCAGAACAGTGGCACCTGGTTGACGAACCCCCAGAACTGGGAGGCACTGAGCAGCAGTTGTTATTACTCTCCTCATGTTGATGGGCTCCTGAGACAGAAGAGAGACGAGAGGGGCTGCAAGGTCCTTCCAGCCCACAGTGCAAAGGCTCTCACTAGGGGCCCCCCGGCTGCGGAGCTCACGAGATTATTGGCTACAGAATTCCAACCACAAAGCAAGTCTTCTAAGCAGAACCAATGAACACGCGACTCCTCCAGGTCATAGCGTGCAAAGCAGCACCTCCTGGGGGCAGAGAGGGTATGGGGCTGATGACAAGGCTCCACACAGTGCGTCCTGCCCTCCCCTCCGTGCTCTCCTTCTCTTTTCTCAAATCAGCTGGGACTGATCTATGGAGGGTGAAATCCAGTAATCTGAGGGATTGAGACCTTGTCTTAATCTCAGAGAGTGTCTTTATTTCATGCTCAACACACGGTTGCTGTTCGTGTTTAAAAGCCGGCTTCACACACAGTCTCAAAGTATTACAGGCTAGTTATTTGCTACGAAAGGGAAGGTGTCTGCCATGGAGAAATCTAGAGACACCACCTTTAACCAAATAATGAAACTGAACACCACTGATAATGGAACAGATGACAACAGATGGAATAAATATACAGGGATATTTGTGTCCCCTGATGTGGTGCACCGAGAAAGACACAACATCACGTATTTGGCTCTTCTTGCTAAAGATGTCTGATCTGAATCTGATCACGAGGAAACAGGCAAATCTAAGTTGAGGGTAATTCTGCAAAGCAACTGGCCTTCAAAACGTCCATGTCATGAAAAGCAAGACTGGTCAAGCGCTCGAGACGAAAAGATTCTGAAGAGGCGTGACAGCTAAATACGATGCATGATCCCGAGTTGAATCCTGGATTGATCAGAAAAAGAAAACCTCTAGGGAACGTTATTGTTATAATGAGAAATTTGAATATGGACTATATATTAGAAATTAGTGTTACACCAACGTTGATTTTCTTGATTGTGATAGTTGTGTTGTGGTCATGAGGGAGAACATCCTTGCTCTAAAGAGATATGTGCTGATAAGGGATGAAAGGCAAAAAGTCTGCAATCTATCTCCCGATGGTTCAGCAATAGAATAAAATCTGTATGTGTGTATGTGCACATACAAAATCTGGCTTCGTTTTTATAATGGTAGAGGTGAAATAATCCAGGGCTGAGCAAGTAAATGGGTATGGGCCACCTCTGTGGCAATGGGATGGTCACACTTCCTAGCTCAAATCACCCTTGCCCAGGAGCCCCTGTGTGAGGAAGACTGCCTTGAAAAATGGGACTCTCTGGATCTCTTTATGTGACTTCTACGAGGTTGGGTCACGTACTGAACCGACTCACACCAAGGCACCAGGGACTTCTAGCCCGGCTGCCCCCTGGCAGGGTGGCAGAGGAGGGACAAGTTCTAGAGAGTCAGTCCCTGTGGACATGGCAGCTCAAAACAAGTGGAGGGCAGTGTGAGGTGAATGACAGCAAAGACAAAATTCACTGGTGTGGCCTCCGACCCCAGTGGCTCAGGCTGTGCACCTGACGCTGAGGCTGCAGGTGGAAAGCTGCTCTCTGGCCCATTTGCACACAAAGTGGCCCTGGCCCATATAGTATTTGGATTTTTTTTGAAAAGAAAGACTTTTTTTCAGTCTTTAGGATGATTAACTCTCACTTGAGAGACGGTGTAAATGAGCCCGTGTCCCTGTAATCAGAGGCGTTCTCAGAACTGAGACATCTCGAGAGCGTCCCAACCTGGGCTCATGGTTCTGTTTCTTCTGAAAGGCAGTGCAGCCCGATGGGGAGGCTGCTGGTGCGGGAGACCTAGCTCCCGTCCCAGCCGGGCCACTTGCAGCCGTGCCACCTCAGACAAGCGTTCTCTCAGGGCTTCCGTTTTCGGATCTGGGAAGTGAGGGTCAGATCGTTGTGAGGAGGAAACGAGATAAGATGTGCTAAAAACTAACCCAGTGCCTGGCACAGAGAGAACTCCATAAATATCAATGTTCCTCCTTCTCCTTCTTCTGACACCACTGGTCAGAGATCACTTAATGTTTGTGATACTGTCATCTTGCCCTTTGGAAAGGAGTTTCAGTTTTCTGAAAATGAGGCGCTTTCTAAATATGGCCCATTACTTTCAGCTTAGCCAACACATAAAAATACACACTTAGATGCACCCATGTGTGTAATTTCAAACGTCCATATGATGTTTTGAAAAATTAGAGTGAAGACTTTTATTGATATTATGGACTTTTTAATGAATAAATAAACATCCCTAAACAGGTTAGAAATGAAATTTCATTGATTAAAAACATAGGATAAACCATAGAGCATGCAGCGAACTTTCAGTAAGTTTGGTGCCATTTTACATCTGCAACCAGAAAAATATTAGTAGGGGGACGATTTAATGAGTAAGTAACTTATGAGCTAGACACTAAACTGGTTCAATGACAGCACTTCAGTTAAGGCAGCTGCTGCCTGAACAAAAGACACCTTCGGGTGGCTGGGGGGAGCTGACCTCCCTTCCAGCTCCTTTCTCAGGGCTGGGGGTCCTTACGTGTCTTGCCTTGCTTCCCTGCTGGGTGAGAGTCTTGTGGAATGCTGGAGGGCAGGAGGGGTTACCTTGAGGCGAGAGTGTGTCCCTGCCCGAGTCCACTGGGAGATGCACTCTTAACATCCTTGGTCTTGCTAGGGACGTGCGCTTCAGGGAAGCCCTCCAGAAAGGTCTGGTCTCTTCTGTCTCTGCTCCTGACTCAGGGTGTGGAGCTCCTAGGAGACAATGAGAAAGCCAAGTTGTAGTAGACATCTGTGGTTTTTGCCAGCCATCTCTTCTTTTTGGGGATCCATCTCTCCCCTGCTCACACCATGTGGTTTGGGTGCAGCTGAGACCATTCCTTGATGGGCACGTGACTGCAGCCTGGCTAAAGAGACGCCTCATTGCTTTAGCCACAAGGATCAGGTCCAGGCACATAACCCAGTCAGAGGCAAATCTGGTACTTTTGCAAGAACTTTTAAGAGGCATATCCTTGCTACTGGGGTTAACAGGTGAGAGGTCAGTGTGGAATTGCAGGAGCCTATCTTGACCACCATGTGGGGACAGCCTGCTTGAGAGGAAACGCTAACAGAGCTGAGAAACTTAGACAAATAGTGCCCAGATGCCATTTTCTGAGACCTGGATCCAACTGAGCCTGGAGTTAGCTGGTCTTTGCACGACCAATGACACGAGCTCATAATACATTTCTTTTTTTTCTTAAGACAGTTTGAGTTAAGCTTCTGACACTCGTTACTGAGAGAGTCCACACTGACTGACATACCAAAGAAGGAAGAACGCAGTGCATTCACTTTCTCTGTACCTTATTCCTATTTTGCATTTGGCACTGTGTTGGCACACTCCAAGTGCCTAACAGCTTTAAGAATCTGGTTCCCAATGGCCTGGCGACCTTCCTTCTAGGGTCATCATGGAAGATACTCAGGATTTAATTGAATCCTGCTAATAGTCTTGTCTTTGTGTGTAGTAAGTATGTCTTTTTCTTCCAGTGTTTTGACATCTGGGACCTTACTGATCCTGGGGAGACTGTCCCCCCGCAGCGCTAGCTGATTCCTAGAGATGGTAAAGGACTATGTGCGAGTTCACATTTCACATGCAAACCAACCAATCTAGAGCTCCTGACCCCCACAACCTCCGTTACCCAACTCTTACACTCTAGGCCACTACCCCCTGCCTTAACCCCCCAGGGCCAGGTACAGACAGCGAGGGCTGGCCCCTGCCCCTGGAGCCTGCCCAAACCACTCAAACTAGCCAACCGCAAACCTGCTTAGCCTGCTTGCACTGCCTCGCCCACTCCTTCCCCCAAAAGGCAGTACTCTCGCCCATTCCCCACCCGCCAGCCCTTCTGGTCCTGACTGACCCCGGTGCTTCCCC
This sequence comes from Equus asinus, assembly GCF_041296235.1. NCBI lineage: Eukaryota > Metazoa > Chordata > Mammalia > Perissodactyla > Equidae > Equus > Equus asinus. Next base: position 137,086,847 of record NC_091793.1, on the reverse strand, counting down.
GTGTGGTCCTGCATGGCCCGGCGTGCCCTCTCCTCTTGAGAACTCTGAGTAACAAACTGTCTTTTCAATGGCAATGTCTCCTGATCTGTCAGCCTCACTGTACCTGAATAATAATAAAGCCTACATTTAAAAATATTGGTTTTTCTTTTTTAAGGAGCCAAGTAACTTTTTTTGAAAGGTAAAATTATATACAGCAAAATGTACAGGGCTTAAGTGTACAATTCACTGACTTTCAACAAATGTATAAATCCATGCAACCAACCAAGGTTTAGAACATTTTCATCACCTTAGAAATTCCATTACGCACCCTTCCACTGACTGGTCTTTCAAGCTCAGTAGGTAAGCATTCTTCTTCATCTTGAGAATTCAAATAGCCACAGAACAAAAATTCTCCAAGAAATCAGTGGCAGTTGCTGCTGAAGTTTCTACAAAGCTCAGAACTAGGACTCCCTCAAAATTGGAGTCAGCTGTTTAGAGGGTCACCTACCTACCTCACGCTGCCCAGAGAAGTCCTAGGAGCGAGAATGTGTCTTAGGCCAGGGTGCTGTGGGACGTCTTGGGAAGGTCAGAAAGAATTCCTCCTGGGGGTGTAGGGTCAGCCGTCGCTCAGAAGCCTCCTTCTAAAAGTCTTCCTAAGTCCCCTGTTGGAAATGATGTCTCCCTTACCCCTACTCTCTTAGCACTTTGCTTAGAAGCACAAAATCTCTGCCCTGACAAAGACTGTAGAAATCATCTAATGTTACATAATAACCTAATTCAAAATCAGGAAAATGGCTCTTCAGGCAAACTTTTATCTTTCTTTTATAAAATGAAGATCCAAAGACCCTTTTTACCTTCGCTGCCAGGAAACTCATCTAAATCCAGGGCTTACCTAAAGCAATGAATTCATCCCAGCTGTCTGATAACATCACTTCTCTGCTCCTTTTAACCAGTTTTTTTTTTCAATTTCAATTGTGCTGTTTTATATACTGTATTTATTTTTCATAAACTGCCTTAAAATTCTTGCACCTTTGTAACATCTGTGGTGCATCCGACTTATTTGTGTGTATGCCTGACTTCCATTCTCTTCCACAGTTTAGCAGAATGCACTGCTTAATGAAGGGCTCAATAAATATTTTAAAAATTGAGTTGAATATGACCAGAGAGACCTACTTCTGGACTTATTCCCTTTCCTTCTTTTAAAAAAAAGTTCTCTGAAGAGGATGACCCTGGGGAGGGTCAGCCATGGTTTAGGAGAGGGCTGCATTAGCCGGTCCCACACCCGGAGCTTCCTGACCTGCCCGAGCTCCCTCAGGAGACCCGTCCCGAGGGGACCTACCTCCTCTGCGGGGTTTTTCTTTTGGAGGTTGCTGGGTGTGGAAGTGAATCTCCACGGGGAAGATGAAGAGCTCTGCTGGGGGCTCCTGGGCTTTAAGTCCACTCCCCAGGGGGTCCAGGACCCTGGGCGGTTCTTCTGAGATAGGAGGTAATTTCAAAGCTTTTGGTGCCTGAGAAAATTTAAAAATAAAACAAAACCCATTAGGGCAGGTCTCTAAGCCCTGCCGCCTGCAGGGGACAAATGACAGGGAATCTTATTGTGTCTGCAGCACCAGGAGCTGCTGGGTGAGGTGGCTTCAGTCCCCATGGCTGAGAAGCAACGCTGACCACCCAGGGAGCCGGGAGTCTGTCTAGGGGGCTGCCCCCAGCCTCTCGGGAGCTCGGCTGTACCCTGTTAACCCAGCCTCTGACTCCTCAGAGGAGCACAAACAGATAAATTCAAGAGCCTTTGGGAGGAACTACGGTCTTTCTTCACCTTGCAGCTGGGGAAACAGCCGGCTTGAAACGATGCAGCAGAGATTTCTAAGTACAGAGAGAGAGAAATCTTGGCATGTGTTGTCAAGGGGAAAAAGCAAAGCTCAGAACGTTGACTGTGCAACCTTTTAGGGAAGAAAGGGTGGAAAATAAGACTATGCGTTTGTCTGCTTACCCCGTTTACCCCTCAGCCTCCACACCCTCCTCTGCAAAGTGAGAGCAATCACCCCAGCGGGGCACAGGGCTGCCGCGAGGATTGAGCGAGCTAGTTACACACAGTCACCATCGTGTTTGGAACTAGGAATATTTCTGTGGTATTTCTTTGAGAGCAGAGTCTTCTCTCATTAGGGTTTAGTACCCAATCTCCCCACCAGCAGGATACCTAGGCGTCCCTACGCTTCCGCAATACGAACACGGCTAAAAAAGCATCTCCGTGTGTCAGGATCTGCCACGACTCTAGCCCAGTTTTTTTGCATCCAAAAAGCCTCAAAACACGTGTCTATATGTATACATGCGTATCTGTGCACAGAGAGACACACACAAGGGGTACTACTTCGAGCCTCCTGTTTCCAATTACGCAGAAGTTTCTGGAAATTTCTCCTTGTCGTCTGCAGCTTTTAACACATGAACTCCGCTCTAGGAAACACATCTTTGTGCTGGGCGTCAGGGAGTCCAATTTCACAGAAGGAAAAATAAAAACGGTTCTCACTGTTTTAGTGCTCGAGAAGAAAAAAGATCAGAGACATATGTAACCATCCTCCGTGCTTAGAGTTGAATGAGGAAGGAAATTTAACCAAACACACGCAGGGAAATATTTATAATTTCACGACATTAAGAAAATGATTAAGCAGACGTGTGCACATAGGCTCTCTGTGTTCCTGGAGGCCTTCACTGTCCAGGTGCCAGCTGCCCACCAACTGCCCTTTTCTGAACACTGACCTGGTGCATTTTGTTTGACAAGGTTTGCATTGAGAAATCGATGTGGAAAAACTCAGATGATTTGTGTGAGGTATGGCCGACAAACCAAGCCTTAATTTCTTTATTCTAATTAAAAATTTACCGAGTTTTAATCTAGTGGAAAATTTTGCTTTCCTCTGCTAAACCACAGGCATGGGTTGAAGGCAGGGACTCCTGTCCTCTGAGCCTGGCTCGGTTCTGGGCTGACCCGGGGTGTGAAATTGAGGGCTTCCCTTAGGCCTGCCATTTACTCCTGGTCCAGATGCACCTGGGAAGACAGAGGCCCTTCTGGTGTGGATGGAAAGGTTTAGGTCAGCTTAGACACAGGAAATCTGAGAAAATCCTGAACAGACTGAAAACAACCTCCCCCACTGGCTCCAGGACCACCCAGGGCTCCTCCAGGGCCATTTCCCATGACGCGAGTCCCCACAGTTAACCAACACCGCTGCAGCTCCCAATCGGACACAAGACGCTCTCACAGACAGGCATCACCCCCTCGCATCCTTCCAGCAGCCCTAAGAGTTGGCCTCATTATCCCAGCACACAGATGAGGTCACTGCAGCTCAGAGGGGCTACAGGGCAGAGCGTTCCGGGGCCCTGTGTGCCCTGCTCAACACAGGTACCTCCAAGCCACCCACTTAGAATGCAAGGCAGGACCCGGCCAGAGACAGCAAAGGACTTCTCTAAGGAAGAAGGTGTACCTGACGTCTGAAGGAGTTGATAAACTTGCAAAATTTGCCGTTTATTTTCAAAGGCGACAGGGCCTCAATTAAGCAAAACCATTGCTGGATTCAAAATCTCCAGCATTTTGAGTTTGAAGTGGGTCAGTTTCTTACAAGCTCAAATTCTGTCCTCACAGTTTGCAGGTAAGCCCCAGCCCCTTAACAGAACAAAGGGTTCCGTTGCCACCAGAAAGTGAGGAAATAGCGTATGCCTTGGGGTAGAATCGGGGCAGCTGAATTCCTTCACCCGTCCTTCACTATTTTCAACGTTTAGTAAATTACTACAGCTTTGTCCCAGCTCCACACGGTGAGCTCAGAAGCAAGCAGGGCCAGTCCTCTGCTGGAGGCAGCCCCTTGGAGTCGCTTCATTTCCAGATCGAGAGTGATCTCTTACACACACACACACACACCTTTTTCGTCTTCACTTCCCCAGGCGTGCTTTTTTCTGAGGCGGTGCTGGATGCTACAGGCGGGAAAAGGCACCTTTCAGCTGGAGGCTCCGGGAACAAGCGGCTGCTTCTGCCCTTGTGGAGTTTCCTGTCGCCCTGTATGTCTGTGGGAACAGGAGAGGATGAGAGCTGACCAGCTGCAGGCATCTGGACGGACAGTGGACTTTCCACTCTTTCTGCTTTGGGGTCAGTGGGAGGCAGAAGGAGGGCCGGGCACCAAGGCCACCACGGCTTTGGCTGAGCAGGTTCGGGGAGCCCTATTCTCATTATCCGGGTTGGGTTCTTGCTGGCTGAGTCAGACAATGGAGACAATGAACCCCTAATAATAGCAGTTAATATGTGTTAAGTGCTAAATGTGGGACAAGAATTATGAAAAGGATTTTACATGCATTAACTCCATCTCTGCAGTAGCCTTATGGAAGTATTATTACTACCCCCACTCCACAGACGAGGAAACTGAGCCTCGGTGAGATGAAAGAACTTGCTCAAGATCAGAGCTGGCAAGTGGGGGTAAGCTGACCCAGGCAGTCTGATTGCAGGATGTGCCGGTGGAGTGCTAGGCAATGGGGAGTCTCATTCCCACCTCCGACTGGACTTTGGCTGCTAGTCTAAGTGGCACGAGGAGGTGACACTCTGAGTGCCTCCGTGTTCTCCAGTGAGCTCTGCTTGACTAGGCTTACCCAGATCAACAAGCAAGACGTCTGGCTTCTTACCGCTGAGGTCTGCCTTCCTGTTGCGGAAGGTGCCTCCGCAGAACGTAATGTGGGGTTTGTCACTCAGGAGCCAAGAATGGGCAATGTGGGCGTGCCCACAGGCCCTCCTGGAGGTCAGCTGCCAGTTTTCATCGTGGTTTTCCTTCAAAGCCTGTGCACAGTGCTGATTCTCTCCGGCCATGTCCTAGAGAACGACAGAGACACACTCCTGTGAGCAGGCTTTTGTGAGGGGACGAGCAGGTTCCTTTAAATCAGACCTGTGGCTAGATTTGTGGTTCTAAGGATTAAATTTCCTTTGCAGCCTGGGAAGAAAAACATGCCTATAATAGCAAGATCTCTAATGCTGTTCATTACAATAAAGCATGTTATTGTTGATGAGAGAAAGGATGACATTTAACCATGCCTGACATATACTGCCTTCTTGCAAGAAAAATTAAAAATGAAAATGAAGCGCTAGTGTCACTGTCCTTCTCCGTCACGGGCCGTCTCTCCCCTCTCCCCTCCGTGGTGTGGCACTTCTCTTCTCTGCCTTCTCAGTTCTCATGGGCACAGCACCTTCCTGTGAGTCAAATGAGTTTATTCAAGACAGGAGCCTGTGTTGTCTCTGCTGCTCTGAGCCACTCTCATCTTGTACACACACACACACAGAGGCCTTAGAGTTTAGAAAGCATTTTTACATTTTAGCTCATTTAATCCTCACCGGAGCCTTGTAAGATACATATGATAACAGCTCCATTTTACAGAAGAGAGCGTCCAGGCTCACACTTAGTTAGGTCTCCCGGATGGGCTCGCCACAACCAGTAAGATGGAGGCCTCAAACCGAGGCTTCTCCAACTCTGAGGCCGAGAGCTCTTTTTTTCTAGAGAGGACTACAGCTGCCACGACGCAGTGAAGAGTGTCGGGAGGCTGTGTGGTTAAATAAGTTTGGAAAACCATGAGTCAAAGTTAAAGTGCCTACTTTAGTGACAGAACTTCTCAAAACAGTGCACTGTGACCCTCCGGAGGAGAGCGTGGTACGCGGCATTTCCCAAACGTATTTGGCTATGAAACCCTTTTATGGTGGAGCATCTGGCAATGCTAGGCTCCCACGGGTGACACTTTGGGAGACAGTGGTCAAGAAACTCAAAGTACTCTTCTCTTCTCCGGAGAACCCTGAGAGATGGTGCAGGGAGGAAGCTTCCCGCATGAAGTCAAGAAGAACGACGCCCGGGGAGCCCGTTAGAAACGGTACCTCGGCCAGCACTGCCTCTTCCCGCCAGGGCTGCTTCCTGAGTGGCGGCAAGTGAGTCCCCTGGCTGCTGTGGTTCTCGGGTACAGAGCCTTGGTCCACGAGTCCAGCCCCAGCTTCCCCTTCATCCAGGCCCTGTTGACCTGCAATGGTGAACAGCGGGTCAGCCTGGGAACCCCAGAGAAGGGCAGGGTCCTCTTAGCTGCTTCCAAGCTGCCTCCCTTCTTGCTTTTCTGAGCAAGTGCTGGGCAAGGCCCTCCTTCCTCCTCCTTCCCTGTTCCTGTCTTTCTGCTAGCTCTCCGCGAGAGCGGCAGCCAGAGCAGGGACAGAGCTGCGCTTGGAGTCAGGCTGCTCAGGGCTGACTTTTCATCTCTTGGATTCAGTTTCCTCATCTGTAAAATGGGGATACTGGCTTCTTGCCCTCTCTTCCTTGCAGAGCTGTCTGGAGCTCGAATAAGAGAGTGAGTGGGACAGCCCTTTGTAAACTGAGGGGCTAGAGGGTGACAGCAGTATGATCGTGGCGGGTGAGCTGCCGCCTTGCTCTGCTGTCACTGAGACGCTTGGTCTGAAGCGCCTGACTTCCTGGGCTGCCTGCTGGTTGTTTTCTTGGGGACAAAGCTCTGCCGAATGCACAGCGGTGGGACTACTGCTTAGCCCTCTGCACGCACCCTGCCTGTGCAGCCCTTGGGAAGGATCTGAGTCAACCGATGACTCGGGCATAGCTCGTAAATCTTTCATTGATGGTTGAAAGGGTCCTGCAGCTATTCTCCTCGCTCACTTGAGGGAGATTTACTGCTGAAACAGCCTGGCAAACCTCCCTGGTTTGGAGCCGCTTTAGCAACACCTCCACGCCCAGCGTGCAGTTCCGTGGAACAATGTGGGTTTGTCTTTCATCGGGGGCCCTGGAAGCCTTCAGGGGCCCTGCATGTGTTGGAGCACAGGGCTTCTGCAGGCTCCCGGCCAGCCTACCTTCCCTCTATACTCCCCAGCCCTCATCATTCCCTACATCATTCCCATCCTTGGTGTCGTGGGTCGAGAGCCAAATGCCCACGTGTGGGCTACTCCCTCCCTCGGGCTCTCCTGCCTCTGCCCGTGGCTCCTGAAGGGCACTCCGGGTCTGAGCCGAGGCCGAGTGTTGGCGGAACAGAGGCTCACTCGGGCTCGGGGTGGAAGGGGGCTGCTCAGGTCTTAGTGGCCCAGGGAAGCCTGGGGAGTCCTGGGAACCCCTCAATCTGAGGAGGTCTTGGGCCACGTAAGACCTGTCCCCAAGAGGAACTCAACTCCATACAGGGTGTGGCCCTAAAGACCTTTTTGTGTATTCTAGATGATTCTTTGGGGTCAAGCCAGACTTTGGGTCCATCCTTCCTAGTCGGATTCATCTGGAACCGAATCATTTGTGAGCGTAGAGGAAGTGGAACCGGCCAAGTGGGTAGGGGGATACAGAGAGACATTCTCCCCCTTGGCTAAATCCCGGGGAATATTGTGTATATGACTCAACCTGTGCGAGGGAAACCAAGATTCTTCTCAGTGAACACCATCGGGCTCATTTTTAAGTGCTCAATAGAAATAGATTTGCAGGCAAGGCCTTGGAAGTTTCAGTTGTTGAAAGGAGGCCACAAAGCTTGGTCTCTGCACTTCAAACATGGGTCCCCATCACCCAAGTCATGTGCACTGGGTGGCAATTCTGAGCTCCCAGAGAGCTTTCTGCCTCTGCCTTCTCCTGCGATTTTCCACAACAACCCAGGGAGGGTGGAAGGCAGACACCATTTCACCCATTCTACAGATGAGCAAACTGAGGATGCAGGGAGCATAAGTGACTTGGCAAATGTCACATTGCTGGGGCATCCGGGATTTTCAGCCAGTACTTTCACTACTTTCGCAAATAAAGCGTCTGGCAAGGAGAGGGAGGCCAAAGGGAGATCAAGTTAAAACCAATAAAACCATCAGTCTGGGTTCAAGTGACAGCCTCTGAGCTGTTTTCACTTCTTTACGAATTGATTTTTGGTCCCTGTGATCACGGGCAAGAGGGCATTGCAATTAGTTAGTAATCATACTTAACAAACACAAACTGGGGAGGTCTATAACTGACATTTATGGAGCACTTACTGTGTACATTAGCCCATGTAACTCCCACATCTGACCCTGGGAAGTAAAGGTGGGTGTGGTCATCTCCATTTTATAAATGAGGAAACTGAGGCCCATGGCCTCATGAGGTCACACGGATGGAATCCGGTGCTAATGGCCACATGGTTAATCACCAGTCTACATTGCCTCTCTGTTTTCTGCCTGATTGAGACAGCTCCTTGGTGTGTGGCATCAATTAGGGAGGTCACTTTACTCCTTAAGTGTGCAGTGTTGACCCACCCAAAAAGTGGAAGTACTGTGGTCTACTGTCCAGTATTTTTGGATCCTAGGGCATCGTCTAAGGATATTAGCTGAAGACAGTAGGATTTTTGAAGATAGAGTGCATACGGCAATTGCTAGGTGGGGTGTCACCTGGGGAAGGGCAGCAGGTCCCAACACAGGAGTGTTACCTGGGTGAGTTCAGCACTGCCAGGACATGGACGGCCCAGAACCTTGATCTCTTTAGTGCCCCAGAATCAGCTGGTCTCAGGGGTGTGGACCGACATTAGCAGAGTGCATAGAGACTGGTGTAAAGAGCAGGATATTAATTTACAAAGAGAGGAGTGATGACTGACTAGCATGTCTCCTGCAGATGAACTGCATCCGGACCAGGTTATGACTGAAGTTCCCTGCTGCCAGAGTCAAGACTCAAGGGAGGCGCATGGCAGGAACGTTTAACGGCACAGCCTCTGAGAATCTGCCACGTTCTCCTCCACTCCTCTGATAGACCAGATTTTCTACTTATTCTGACCAGATCCTCTGCCAGGGACAGGGCTTGGTTAGGCACTACCATTGTTTCTGGGAAATTCCTTTTTCATTTCAGAAAAATTAACTTTATCTTATGTTAGGTTCTTATTCTTTCCTTCTCTTTTCTCAAAAACCGTGGTACTAGGCAAGGCCCTGTTCTTTGTACATTAGCACTGCCCAGTCATCTTTTCCCATCTCCCTTAGCAAAGGCAACTTCTGGCTCTTTTAATCTTCAGGTTCCCAAGAATAATACTGACATGTAAAAGCCCCATAGTCCTCAGCAGCTTACAGACAGCTCACAATAATTTTCTGTGGGAAACGAGGTAGGTCTTCTCACACCCATTCGAGCAAACAGAAGCTCAAAGAAGTTAAGTGACTTGCTCAAGGTCTTATATCTAGTAAGAGAGAGAACAACCATTGCAATCCAGATTTCTGGCTCCCAAACTTGTATTTTTCTCAAGTGAGATTGTCACAAAATTATAGGATTAAAGAATGTTAGAGTGGAACAGGCCTAAGAAATCATCTAAAATCTGGAGTCTAGACTTGAACCGTTTGATATGGTAGCCACTAGCCCCATGTAGCTATTTATATGTAAATTAATTAAAAGTAATTAAAATTTTAAAACTCAGTTTCACAGTCACACTACCTACATTTCAAGTGCTCAGTAGCAACATGCAGCTAATGGTTACTGTATCGGACAGCACGTTCGGGCATCGAACATTCCATCACTGCAGAAAGTACTGTTAGACAGTGCTGGTCTAGACTAATCCCCTCATTTTACAGATGAGGCCAATGAAACCCAGAATCCCTAGACTCTATTTTGGGAAACTCCATTTTAAGGTGTTAGAAATCCAAATATTTGAGAACTGGTCATAAAAATCAACATATACCTTGTTCAAAAGATTTTCCTTGTTGAATCCAAAATGGAGGGAAGACAGGCAGGAGATGGTACTTTGGGGGTACCCCTGAAAGATCCTGTTGTGGCCTGAGATTCTTTGATACATTAAGTTCACTGTCCTGGAGCAGCACAGAATCCTTGAGGAATCCTGAAGAGCAGGTCAGGAGTTATTGGTAGAAATAATGATCACCAGTCTGCAGGTCTGGAGATAACTACACGGTTCCCCACTTGCACTAGTCTTGGCTTTGGACATTTCCCATTAAGGATGACAATTAGAAGACAAGAGGGATTAAAAAATCAGATGGAACCCAGATATTTATCCAAAGAGCTTGAAGTCAGCAATCCCAAAAGTCCTATGCGCCCCAATGTTTATTGCAGCACTGTTTACAATAGCCAAGACGTGGAAGCAACCTAAGTGTCCAGCAACAGACGAACGGATAAAGAAGATGTGGTACATATATACAATGGAATACTACTCAGCTGCAAAACAGAACAAAATCATTCCATTTGCAATAACATGGATGGACCTTGAGAGAATTATGTTAAGTGAAATAAGCCAGCGAGAGAAAGATAATCTGTGTATGACTCCATTCATATGAGGAATTTAAAATTATGGACTAAGAACAGTTTAGTGGATACCAGGGGAAAGGTGGGGTGGGGGGTGGGCACAAAGGGTGAAGAGGTGCAACTATAACATGACTGACAAACATTAATGTACAATTGAAATTTCACAAGATTGTAACCTATCAATAACTCAATAAAAATTAAAAAAAAAAGAATTAAAAAAAAATCAGATGGAACCCAGAGAGCCATGTGTGTGTTTCTTCCACTCCACCGTTCTCAAGGGTCTCCCTGGTGGAAGAAACATGGCCACTTCTTTGGGATTGAGTAAAAGTTTCCTCCTGCCTCAGGAGAAGAATCCAAAGGTTTCTCCTGGACATATCCTGCTTGCTTCTGTAGGCCCCATGATTCTCAATCCAGTCATTCTACAGGTATTTATTGAGAGCTTACCAATGGGCCTGCCCCTCTACAAGGTGGTGGAGCAGACACAGAAGAACCAGACACAGGTCCTCCTTAAAGGCACTAACAGTCTGTTGGAGAGAGAAAACTCTCCTGTGCTCCACTGTGTGGCCCCGAGTGTCAGGATGATATAAGGTTAGACAATGAGGAGCTCAGTATTGGCTGGAGCTGTCAGAGAAGTCTTTGTAGAAGATGTGGACCTGAAGAGTGGGGAGGATTTATCACCGGAGTGGAAAGATGGGACTAGAGAATACACTAGCATGACAAAGGTGGTGAGCTCTGAGATGTGAAGAGAGGGGGTGGCAGAGGTCATTGGGCCAGTGATCTCATCCCAGAGTCTTGCCATTGCCCCTCCAGCTTGAGGGTCTCACCCTCAAGAGGGGCTCTGGTGAGGAATTATGGCAAGGGGTGCAAGAATGCACAGACACATGGATCTTTTCTTAAACCACACATTGTAGCCATATGACTTCCACAGAGGGGTCTGAGACATCTTTTGATGTTAAGAGGGGCTCTTATCCTTGAAGATGTTGGGCCTAGATTATGGGGCAGTGACCTGCTCTGCCCTCTGCTCCACCCAATGATAAACATATCTTTGGTTAAGAAGCTCTTTCTCACAAGTGTTAAGCAAATGGAACTGCCTGTAACTGCGGGCCTGCCATGAAAGTAAAACCAATTACTGGACAAGCCCACACCTCTCATTTTCCTTCAAGTCATCATCTTATTGGAAAGAGAGCTGTTTTCTCTCCTTTCCCAAGGTAAACCTATAAAGCAAGAAGAAAGTCAGTCTTGCTCTGGTCCTGTCTGTTTGTTGGTGCTGAAGAAATGGCAAACAGCTCAGTAAGCACTGGCAAATCCCACTGCTCACCCCGCTCATCCCCAGTACGTTTGCCAAATAAAATACAGGATGTCCAGTTAAAATTAAATTTCAGATAAACAAGGAACACTTTTACAGTAGAAATATGCCCCAAATAGCACAAGTTTAACTGTGTGTGTGTATATACTACATCTAGCAACTCCACGCCCCAATCATTTCCTGTTTTCTTTCTTGCTTTCTTTTTTGCTGAGGAAGATTTGCCCTGAGCTAACATCTGTGCCAATCTTCCCCTATTTTTTTTGTCCGTGGGACACCTCCATGGCATAGTTGGTGAATGGAGTAGGTCTGCACCCAGGATCTGAAACTGCAAACCCAGGCTACCGAAGCGGAGCGTGCAGAACTGTAACCACCCAGCCACAGGGCCCGGCTCTCCTGTTTTCATTTTTAAACCTTTACAGAGTATGTTTGGGGTCTCTGCTCAGCATAAGGGTGTCCATCTCGCTCCTCAGTGGATTGTGCTGGAGAGCTGCCATCTTTAAGAGGAGGAGGCCTAACATTTTCACTTCCTGCAGGATCTGAGATCACCTCAGAAGGAGAGCGTTAGGAAGAAATGGGAGCAGGGGGTGTGGGGAGGGTCTGGCTTCTGCTCCCAGCTCTGCTTTTGGCTGAATGCTCTCAAACAACTTACTCTGCCCCTCTGGGCCTCTTTTTCCTTCTCTTGTAAAAGATAGGGATTGAACTGGAGGATCTGGAGTCTGAGGAGGAAAGGGTGGGAAGAAGGTTCTGCTTGGGATGTGGAGTGTGAGGCTGCTAAGAGGAGCGAGAGGGACTTCGGGCTGGAAGTTCCTCTGCAAAGGTTGGGGAGGATAGAGAGTGGGCTATAGAGGCCCGTGGGCTACTGAGCTTGAGCACCTTTGCTTGAACACAAAATTGCTCCTGAAATTCGGCGTTTTAGACCTTGATGGAAAACACACTTTCACACCAGGACGCGAGGCGGGGCAGCTCGGGGAGCACGTCCTCCCGTTTCCCCACTGACCTGCGCTCTGGAGCCTGGACACGCTGTCAGGGGGCCATGTCCGCAGGAGGCCGCGGAGGTATCTCTTGGCCGAGTACCCAGGCTGGATCTGCCGGCTGGCCTGGCTCTCTGGTTGGCTTCGGAAGTGGAGGTATGGTTGCCAGGCTCTGTCCTGCGCCCTCTGTGGGGACACCAGTCGGGAAACAGTATGGCTGCTGAGCCCTGGGCCTCCCAGGCTCAATCCTCACCAGTAATCCCGGAGACTCCCGTAAGGCACCAGAAACAGATGCCTCAGCCAACAGACATAAACCGAGAGCCCACACGGCAAAGCTCTGAAAGGCCCTGCAGATTCGCAGTTGGAAGAAGGAGAAATGAGAAATGCCAGACCCCATCTTGAGACAGAACATCAGAAAAGGATAAAGAGCCTCAAAAGAGAACACATTACTTAGTTCAGCCTGTGGAAATCATTTTAGTGCCTTAAAAAGTGGCCTTGCACAGCAGTGGGAAAGCCCACTCGACAACGCGGCATCAGCATTCAATGTTTGTGATGTGAATAATGGAACAGACAAACTGTGTCCGTGTTCACGGGGAGCCTGGCCTTTTGAAAATATCTGGCTCTGCTGCATTTCATGTCAGCCAGGGAGAATTTTCTGGGAACCTACCTGCCACAGTCAGTCCCAATTTGCAAGATCTTGTGGGGAAAACATGTGAATAATAACATCTTACATTTGGCTAGAGATTTATATTATACAAAGAACTTTCACCTCATTATAGTCCTTTAAGGGGGATGAGTTAATATTACAACCACTTAAATGATGCAGAAACTCTCTAAGGATGACCAGTTAAGCACAAGAATAGCAAACATGTGGTACTTATGTTGACATCTCTTCCCTGCCCTTGTCAGTGGCAGACATCACCAATCGATCATGGCATTCTTGACTGATGAACTGATTGTGACCTTGGAATCCTTCTCTTTCAAATTGAGGCATAATTTAATGTCCAGTTTAATAAATCTGACAATTGTATACACGTTGTAACCACCACACAAAACAAAATACAGAACATTTTCGTCAGCCCAGAAAGTTCCTTTATGCCACTTTCTAGTCAATGTCTCCCCACCTACCTGTTAATCACCATTCTCAGGTGAGGAAGAAAAATATGATGGAAATATAAGTCTTGCTTGATGGGGAGAGGAAGGCCTTACGGTTTGGGTCTTTGCTCTGCTGGGCAAAGCTGTGGTTTGCTCCATTCTGGTGTATTCAGAGGATGGAAATGCCACAGAAGGGCAGCCCAGAGTCGTAGCTGAGGATTCAAGACCACCAGAGCCTCTTCTTCTGCTAACCAGAGGACTGGGAGCCAAAGCCCATAAGATGAAGAAATACGTCTGCTGGGGAGAGAGAAAGAGGTCTCCAGGACATTCATCTGTTCACTCATTCATTCCTCAAACACCTACAATGCACCAAGCACTATGCTGGTCACTGGAGAAAGAGGGACAAATAAGGCAGATCGATAACTGATAAATAAAGCAATAGATAAAAGAGAGCATGGCTTGTTATTCCATTGGCTCTACTCTCTAGAAATCTGTAAATTAGATGAATGCTGGGAATCGAAACACACAGCATCAACTGGTCCTTGATGTCTGGACAGTTCATGTGGCAGGTACTTCACATGAAAAAGAACTTGAAAAATTCAGCCCCACATAAATCCGGAGGCTTTTCCCAAAGGTCAGGAAAGAAGGAATCGTAGGGAGGGCAGCGGAAGCCAGACGACTTACGCCCCTTCCCTCCCTCCGCTTCCTCCTTGGGGCATGCGGTAAATAGCTGCTGAGCATCCTCTGCGGGCCAGCACCGGGTTAAGCCCTGGGATACGGAGCTGTCAGACCCAAGGCCTTTTCTGGTGAATTGGAACTTGATTTCCTCCCTGTGAATCTTTGCTTCATATGACTTCTGTCAGAATGCAGCGAGACCGGGCCTCCTTGGAGAGGCTGAGGTCCCCGTGCAGATGGTGCAATGCGCTGTTTGATCTGGACAACAGCGCCTTATGGGTTCATATTAGTGGGTATTCTGAAGCACCAACTTGGTCTGGAGCTTTACTGGGCAGCTTGCTCAGTGGGACGGGGAGTTGCCGAGACGAGTTAGGGAGTTCCTTGTCCTGGAATTTGGGGTATCTGGATACATTTTTGCTTAGAGTTTGGAAGCTGCTCTTGGCCTCTGTGTTCATTTCCCCTTGCTGCTGTAATAAAGGACCACACACCTAGTGGCTTTAAGCAACACCAGTTTGTGCTGTCACACTTCTGCAGGTCAGAAGCTTGAAGTGGGTCTCGCTGGGCTAAGATCCAGGTGTTGACTGGGCTGTATCCTTTCTGGAAACTATGGGAGAGACTCTGTTCCTTTGCTTTTTCAGTTTCTAGAGGCCACGTGCATTCCTTGGCTTGTGACCCCTTCTTCCATCTTCAAAGCCAGCAACGTTGGGCTGAGTCCTTCTCATGCTGCCATCTCTCTGGTTCTCCCTTTTGATTGCTTCTTCCACTTTTAAGGATCCTTGTGATTACACTGGGCCTGTCCTGATAAACCAGGAGAGTCTGCCTGTTTTAAGGCCATCTGATTAGCAGCCTTTGCCATTTACCTAATATATTCATAGATTCTAAGGATTAGGATGTAGACATCTTTGGGGTCCATTATTCTGCCTACCACAGCCTCTTTAATTTTTTTTTCTAGTTTTCTGGTTTCTCTGAGTAGTTTCTCAAATTATGCGTGTCAAGCTGACTGACAAATTTCACATCTCATTGGATGCACTGAAGCCCTGAGGGCAGCCCGGGGTCTGCTTAGGGCTAGCAAGGAGACCACTCAGGGTTAAATCTATTCACTCGTTTCCAATGTGTGGAATAATACGGTAAGTGGAAAAAAACAAGATACAAGAAAGAATGTATAGTACAGTGTCATAAAAGTTTGTTTTATAAATGTATAACCACGGTGGAAAGACTGGAAGAAAATACATTGAAATTCTAACAACAGTGGGATTACAGTGTTGGGCATAAGATTACAGAAAGTTTTTTCTTCTCTTTTTTTTTGTTAAAATCAAAAAATTCAGTAATATGGTTAGATTATATCTATAGATGGAAAACCTGTTAAAAATTATTTTATTGCACCCACCCTCCTCTTGTATATATTTCTCTATTCTTCCCCCAACATTATCCTGGACCTCTAACCACCCAAAGTTACTCTAAAACATAAAAGGAGGCAGAAGGGAGTGCGAAGGGAGTTTCTGGAACAAGGAAATAAATAAATGACAGCGGGAGGCTGGCGGTGATGGTTTCACTGCTCAGAACTGCCTCGGCTCTGCCAGTGAAGCCCAGCCTCTGGTTTCTTCTGAAATGAGTAATTAGTGTGCAGAGCGGCCTCTCACCCTTGCTCCACTGAGAGTGCTTCCTTTAACGAGGGACTTGCCCGGCCGGCTGCCTTCCCAGTGCCCGCCAGGCCTCTGTATGCAGAGGGGCGAAGGGACCCCTGTCCCTGTCCCCATCCCCTCACTGGCTGTCGTGTCCACCCTGCATGTGCTGGCAGCTGAGGGTTTTCAGAGGATGGAAGGAGCTGGTGCAGGCTGTGCGCCCGCCCAGCAAATGTGGGGTGGCAGGGTGCCAGAGTCCCCAGCAAGGCAAGAAAGACCTGGATAGTCAGCTGCCACCTTACCACAGAGGGTGGCCAGCCTTTGTGTGCAGGAGCCGACAGAGGGGTGAAGAGAGAAGTCCAGAAATCCCAGCACTGGCAGGCAAAGCCCCATAATTTGACTCCATCCGCTTCTCCATGTACATTGCCAGCTCGGAGCCACATCTGTCCAATTACCCTGCCTTTCCTCGGCTTTCTCCCAGGCCTTCACTCACCTATGCCTAGAAGGTCTCTCTCCACTTATCTGAACAAGACTCAGCTCAAATCCTGCCTCTTCCAAGAAGCCACAATAGACTTTCCCAGCAAGAAGCAAACACAAACAAAATCTTCTTTGCCTTCCGACAGTGTATTAATAAATTATAGTCTAGCTCCTCTCATGGCCTCCTTGTGTCAAGTGTCACTGGGGCACAAACTTGCTTCCTTGAGCAGATTGTATACCCTGTGAGGTAGGGGCTATGCCCCCCGCCCCCCGCCACACCCTGGCAACTCCTATGTTCACCCACCATTTGTTGAGCATCGGTCATGTGTCAGGCACTGACTAGTTAATAACCACCCATTAGATGTTAGCTCAATGAATAGAAAGACCCAGAAATGTCTGTACTGTCTTGCTGACCACCGTGCCTCGAGCTGCCCCCTCCAGTCAGAAGTCCTTCTCTGTGTCTCAGCAGGACACAGCTGGCAGCTCCTGCCCCTCAGCTGGGCTCGCTGGAGTCACTGTGCTCTGGCAGGCCCAAGCCTTAGAGCAGAGGGTGATCACCCATTGTCGTCGCACCTGTGCAGGTGTGACTAGAGCCAGCCTTGGGGCTGCCAGGTGAGTGCAGCTGGAGTAGAGGTGGGGGTGGAGTGGGAGGGGAGAGGTGTTGAGCCACTTGCAACTGTGCGCCGGAAGCCTTCTCCAACCCCAGCCTGCTTTAATCAGTCTTGTACAAACACTGCCACTCTCAGCCAACCCCTTTTGCTGCAGGTTTAATTTCTGAGCTTCTGTGCAAATGATATTATCTCTTTCGTATACCTTTGGTGATTATGTGTTCCTGGATATCAGGCCATTAGGAAGAGAATCATGAAGCGGTCTGAATTTTGCCATCATTGCCATGTTGTAACAAGGCTTGATTCCTGATCAAACCATTTAACATCAAAGATTTGACCAGCCATATGTCACAAAAGCAAAGGTACAATAACTAGAATTGAAAAACAGCAAAAATTAAGCTCTGGTTACTATAAGAGCTCAGTCTGCCTGGGTTTGAATCCTGGCTCCATCATTTACTAGCTGTGTGACTTTAGGGAAATTACTTGACTTATCTGTGTCTCAGTTTCTTTATCTGTCCAATGAAGATGATAAAAGTATTTTATAATTTATACACACAAAAAAATGAAGCTGGATGCTTACCTCACATTGTATACAAAAATTAACTTAGAATGGACCAAAGATCGAAACATAAGAGCTAAAACTATAAAACTCTTAGAAGAAAACATAGGGTAAAAGATTCGTGCCATTGGATTTGGCAATGATATCTTGGATATGACACCAAAAGCACAGGTAACAATGACAACAAAAATAGATAACACTGTCAACAGATTGAAAAGGCAACCCACAGAATAGGAGAAAATATTTGCAAATCATATACCTGATCAGGGATTAATATCTAGAATATATAAAGAATTCCTACAACTTGACAACAAAAACCCAAACAATTTGATTGAAAAAATAGGCAAAAGATTTAGATAGACAAATGGCCAATAAACACCTGACCAGATACTCAGTGTTACTTATCATTAGGGAAATGTGAATCAAAACCACAATGAGATACCACTTCCCCCCCATTAGGATGGCTATTATTGGGCTGGCCCAGTGGCATAGCAGCGAAGTTTGCATGCTCTGCTTTGGTGGCCTGGGGTTCACAGTGTTGGACCCTGGGCACAGACCTATGAACTGCTCCCCAAGCCATGCTGTGGCAGCAACCCACATACAAAATGGAGGAAGATTGCTACGGATGTTAGCTCAGTGAAAATCTTCCTCAAGCAAAAGAGGAATATTGAAAACAGATGTTAGCTCAGGGCCAATCTTCCTCACCAAAAAAAAAAGTATCTTATTTAAAAAAAAAGAATGACATCAGCATAATGGCAGAATGAGTTGTTCCCTTTGTCTCTCTCTGTTAAGATAGAACTAAATGGACATTCATTAACTAGCAGAGGACTCCCTGTATGGCACAATAGGATGTCTCAGAGACCCCTGCAACCATACATCTGAAGGCAGGTGGACTGGATCCCAAGCAAGCAGTGGAACTAAGTGAGCACACCCCTCCTCCTCCCTGGTGGCAGTGATCTAGAAATACAGAAAGGTTTTAGGTGGAGGAGGAGGAGAGAACTAAGATTTTTAAAAAATGAAGAAACTCTTTGAGAAACATTTGACTCAATTAGGAAAAGTAACATAAGGATTATAGATATTCCAGGGGAAGAAAAGAGGGAGAAAGGAACAGAGGGCTTGTTTAAAAAAATAACAGCTGAGAACTTCCCAAATCTGGGGAAAGAACTGGACTTACAAGTTCATGAAGCCAATAGAATTCCTAATTACATCAATGCAAAAAGATCTTCTCCAAGGCATATAATAGTAAAACTGGCAAAAGTCAATGACAAAGAAAAAATATTAAGGGCAGTAAGGCAGAAGAAAATAACCTACAAAGGAACCCCTGTCAGGCTTTCAGTGGATTTCTCACCAGAAACCTTACAGGCTAGGAGAGAATGGAGTGATATATTCAAAACACTGAAAGACAGGGGCCAACCCTGTGGCCTAGTGGTTAAGTTTGGCACGCTCCACTTCAGCAGCCCGGGTTCACTTCCCAGGCACAGACCTACACCTTTCATTGGCCATACTGTGAGTGGCCATACCACTCATTGGCATACTCATCGCCATCATACTGTGGCAGCAACCCACACACAAAACAGAGGAAGATTGGCACAGATCTTAGCTCAGGGTGAATCTTCCACAGCCAAAAAAAAAAAGAAAAATACTGAAAGACAAAACCTTTCAGCCAAGAATACTATCCAGCAAAACTATCCTTCAATATGATGGAGAAATAAAAGCTTTCACAGATAACAAAAGCTGAGGGAGTTCATTGCCACTAGGCATGCCTTAAAAGAAATGTTGAAAGGAGCCCTCCCATCTGAAACTGAAAAGCAAAGGTTTATAAAACCTTGAGCAAGGAGATAAATAGGGAGATAGAATCAGAAAATTGCAGCTCTGTATCAGAATAGGTTAGTAAACACTTAATTATAAAAGGGACCTTTGGGGTAATGTAAAGCACACTAACATCCATATTATAGGTGTCTTAGAAGGGGAAGAGAGAGACAAAGGGGCAGGGAATCTATTTGAAGAAATAATAGCTGAAAACTTTCCTAACCTAAGGGAGGAAACAGACATCCAGGTACAGGAAGCACAGACAGCACCAAACAGGAGACCCACAGAGGTCCAAACCAGGACACATTAAAATTAAAATGTTAAGAAATAAAGATAGAGAATCCTAAAAGCTGCGAGAAAAAGGCAACAAGTCACATACAAAGGAAACCCCATAAGGCTATCAGCTAACTTCTCAGAAGAAATCTCACAGGCTAGAAGGGAGTGGCACAATATATTTAAAGCGCTGAAAGGGGAAAATCCCACAGCCAAGAATAGTGTACCCAGCAAGGTTATCATTCAGAATGGAAGGAGAGATAAAGAATTTTCCAGACAAGCAAAAGCTAAAGGAGTTTATCACCAAGAAACCAGCCTTACAAGAAATGCTAAAGTGACTTATTTAAGTGGAAAAGAGAAGATCACAAATAGGAATAAGAAAATTATTTAAAAAACCCCCCAAACACCAACATGACAGACAAATAATAATGTACAACTGAAATTTCACAAAGATGTAAACTATTATGAACTCAATTTAAAAAACTCCAATAAAATCACTGGTAAAGGCAAATATATGGTAAAGATGGCAGACCCACCACCTATGAAGCTAATATGAAGGTCAAAAGACAAAAGTACTAAACTGTCTATTTCTGTGATAAGATGGTAATGGATACACATGCACAACAAAAGAGGTTAGATACAATATCAAAGACATAAAATGTGGGAGGAGGGGAGTAAAAGAAGTCAAACTAAAGAGACCACCAACTTAATATAGATTGCTATATACATAGGTTATTATATATGAACCTCATGGCAATAACAAACCAGAAACCTATAGTAAATACACAAAAAATTAAGAGAAAGAAACTCAAACATAATACTAAAGAAAGCCATCAAGCCACAAAAGAAGAGAGGAAGAGAAGAGGAAAGCAACACAGAAGAAATACTAAAACATAGAAAAAAAGTAACAAAATGGCAATAAGTACATTCTTATCAATAGCTACTTTAAATGTCAATGGGCTAAATGCTCTAAGCAAAAGGCATACAGTGGCCGATTGGATAATAAAAACAAGACCCATAGATATGCTGCATACAATGGACATACTTCAGACCTAAAGACGCTCACAAACTAAAAGTGAAGAGATGGGAAAAGATACTCCATGCATATGGCAATGAAAAGAAAGCTGGGGTAGCAAGACATATCAGACAAAATAGACTTTAGAATAACAACTGTAACGAGACAAAGAAGGGCATTACATAATGATAAAGGGAACAATCCAACAAAAGGATATAATCCTTGTAAATATCCATGCACCCAACATAGGAGCACCTAAATATATAAAGCAATTATTAACACACATAAAAGGAGAACTAGATAGCAACACAATAATAGTAGGGGACTTTAACACTCTACTACACCAATGGATAGATCATCAAACAGAAGATCAATAAGGAAATGTTGACCTTAAATGAAAACCCTAAAGAATCCATCTGAAAACTATTAGAATTAATCAACAACTACAGTAAAGTTGCAGGGTACAAAAGCAACTTACAAAAATCAGTTGCATTTCTATACACTAACCATGAACTAGCAGAAAGAGAAATCAAGAACACAATCCCATTTACAATTGCAAAAAAAATGAATAAAATACCTAGGAATAAAGTCAAACAAAGAGGTGAAAGACCTGTACACTGAAAACTATGAAACATTATTGGAAGATCGTTGATCCATTTTGAGTTTATTTTTGTGAATGGTGTAACATAAGGCTTCTAGAAGAAAATATAGGCAGTACATTCTGACATCAGTATTAAAAGGATGTTTTTGGACACCATGTCTTCTCAGACAAGGGAAACAATAGAAAGAATAAACAAATGGGACTTCATCAGACTAAAGAGCTTCTTCAAGGCAAGGAAAACAGGATTGAAACAAAAAAACAACCCACTAATTGAGAAAAAATATTTGCAAGTCATATATCCGACAAAGGGTTAATCTCCATAACATACAAAGACCTCACACAACTCAACAACAAAAAATCAAACAACCTAATCAAAAAATGGGCAGGAGACATGAACGGACATTTCTCCAAAGAAGATATATGGACAGCCAACAGGCACATGAAAAGATGTTTATCATCACTGATCATCAGGGAAATGCAAATCAAAACCACACTAAAATATCACCTTACACTCATTAGAATGGCAAAAATAACCAAAAGAAAAAAAAGCAAATCTTGGAGAGGATGTGGAGAAAAAGGAACCCTCATACACTGCTGGTGGGAATGCAAACTGGTGCAGCCACTATGGAAAACAGTATGGAGATTTCTCAAAAAATTAAAAATAGAAATACCATATGACTCAGCCATCCCACTACTGAGTATTTATCCAAAGAACTTGAAGTCAGCAATTCCAAAAGTCCCATGCACCCCTATGTTCATTGCAGCGTTATTTACAATAGCCAGGACGTGGAAGCAACCTAAGTGTCCATCAACTGATGACTGGACAAAGAAGATGTGGTATAGATATATACAATGGAATACTACTCAGGCATAAAAAAAGAATAAAATCATCCCATTCACAACAACATGGATGGACCTTGAGGGAATTATGTTAAGTGAAATAAGCCAGATAGAGAAAGACAACCTCTGTACGACCCCACTCATATGTGGAAGTTAAACATGTAGACAAAGAGAACGGATTAGTGGCTACCAGGGGAAAAGGGGGTGGGGAGTGGGCACAAAGGGTGAAGTGGTGTACCTACAACATGGCTGACAAACAATAATGTACAGCTGAGGTTTCACAAGATTGTAAACTATCATAAACTCAATTAAAAAAAAAACATTGAAAGAAATCAAAGAAGACACAAAGAAATGGAAAGACATTCTGTGCTCTTGGATTGGAAGAACTAACATAGTTAAAAGGTCTATACTTCCTAAAGCAATCTACAGATTCAATGCAATCCCTATCAAGGTTCCAACAAAATTTTTCATAGAAATAGAACAAAGAATCCTAAAGTTTATTTGGAACAAGAAAAGACCTCAAATAGCCAAAGCAATCCTGAGAAAAAAGAACAAAGCTGGAGGTATCACACTCCCTGACTTCAAATATGGGGGCTGGCCCCATGGCCGAGTGGTTAAGTTCGTGAGCTCTGCTGCGGTGGCACAGGGTTTTGTTGGTTCGGATCGTGGGTGCGGACATGGCACCGCTCGTCAGGCCACCTTGAGGCAGCGTCCCATATGCCACAACTAGAAGGACCTGCAACTAAAATATACACCTATGTACCAGGGGGATTTGGGGAGATAAAGCAGAAGAAAAAAAATAGCATGGTACTCACACACAAGGAGGCACACAGATGAATGGAACAGAGTTGAGAGCCCAGAAATAAGCCCACACATCAATGGACAGCTAATTTTTGACAAGGGAGCCAAGAACATACAAGGGAGAAAGGAAAGTCTCTTCAATAAATGGTGCTGGTAAAACTGGACAACCACATGCGAAAGAATGAAAGTAGACCATTATCTTATACCATATACAAAAATTAACTCAAAATGGATTAAAGACTTGAATGTAAGATCTGAAGCCATGAAACTTCTAGAAGAAAACATAGGCAGGATCCTCTTTAACACTGGTCTTAGCAGCATATTTTCAAGTACCATGTCTGACCAGGCAAGAAAACAATAGAAAAAAACAAATAAATGGGACTACATCAAACTAAAAAGTTTCTGCACAACAAGGGAAACCATCAACAAAATGAAAAGACAACCTAACAATTGGGAGAAGATATTTGCAAAACATACATCTGATAAGTGGTTAATGTCCAAAATATATAAAGAGCTCATATATCTCAACAGCAAAAAATTAACAACTCAATTTAAAATGGGCAAAAGATCTGAACAGACATTTATCCAAAGAAGATATACAGATGGCCAACAGGCACATGAAAAGATGTTCAATATCACTAATTATCAGGGAAATGCAAATCAAAACTACAATCAGATATCACCTCATGCAAGTCAGAATGGCTATAAGTAACAAGACAGGAAATAACAAGTGTTGGAAAGGATGCGGAGAAAAGGGAATGCCCATACACTACTGGTGGGAATGCAAACTAGTGCAGCCACTATGGAAAACAGCATGGAGATTTCTCAAAAAATTAAGAAGAGGACTACCATACAATCCAGCTACTCCACTGCTGGGTATTTATGCAAAGAAGATGAAAACATGAACATGTAAAGATATATGCACCCCTATGTTCATTGCAGCATTATTCACAATAGCCAAGACTTAGAAGCAACCTAGGTGCCCATCAAGGGATGAATGGATAAAGAAAATGTGGTATATATACACAATGGAATACTACTCAGATATAAAAAAGGATGAAATATTGCCATTTGTGACAACCTGCATGGACCTTGAGGGCATTATGCTAAGCAAAATAAGTCGGAGGGAGAAAGCCAAATATGATCTCACTCATAAATAGAAGATAAAAACAACAACAAACAAACACATAGAGACAGAGTGGATTGGTGGTTACCAGAGGGGAAGGTGGGAAGGAGGAAGGTGAAACATCATTACATATGTATGGTGATGGATTGTAATTAGTCTCTGGGTGGTGAACATGATGTAATCTACACAGAAATCAAAATATAGTGATGTACACCTGAAATTTATATGTTATAAACCATTGTTACCACAATTAAAAAAAATAGAAAAAGGCAGGGGAAATCACAAATTAGTAGAGACTAAACAACATGCTACTGAACAACCATTGGATCAATGAAGAAGTCAGAGGAGAAATTAAAAAACACCTGGAGACAAATGAAAATGAAAACACAACATACCAACTCTTATGGGATGCAGCAAAAGTTGTGCTAAGAGGGAAACTTATAGTAATACAGGCTCATCTCAACAAACAAGAAAAATCTCAAATAAGTAATCTTAAACTACACCTAACGGAACTAAAAAAAGAAGAACACAGAAAGCCCCAAGTCAACAGAAAGAGGGAAATAATAAATATTAGAGCAGAAATAAGTGAAATAGGGACTAAAAAATCAATAGAAAAGATCAATGAAGCTAAGAGCTGGTCTTTAAGAAGATAAACAAAACTGACAAACCCTTAGCCAGACTCACTAAGAAAAAAAGAGAGAAGGCTCAAATAAATAAAATTAGAAATGAAAGAGGAGAAATTACACTGGATACCACAGAAACACAAAGGATTATAAGAGAATACTATGAAAAACTATATGCCAACAACTGGACAACCTAGAAGAAATGGATAAATTCTTAGACTCATACAACCTCCCAAAACTGACCCAAGAAGAAAGAGAGAATCTGAATAGACCAATCACAAGTAAAGAGATGGAAACAGTAACCGAAAACCTCCCAAAAAATAAAAGTCCAGGCCCAGATGGCTTCTCTGGAGAATTCTGCCACATATTTAAAGAAGATTTACCTATCCTTCTCAAACTATTCCAAAAAATTGAAGAAGATGGAACACTTCCTAACTCATTCTATGAGGTCAATATCATCCTGATACCAAAACCAGACAAGGACAACACAAAAAAGGAAAATTACAAGCCAATATCACTGATGATCATAGATGCAAAAATCCTCAATAAAATATTGGCAAATCTAGTACAGCAATACATTAAAAGGATCATACATCATGATCAAGTGGGATTTATACCAAGGATGCAGGGATGGTTCAACATCTGCAAATCAATCAATGTGATACACCACATTAACAAAATGAGGAATGAAAATCACATGATCATCTCAATAGGTACAGAGAGAGCATTTGACAAGATCCAACATCTATTTATGATAAAAACTCTCAATAAAATGGGGATAGAAGGAAAGTATCTCAACATGATAAAGGCCACACATGACAAACCCACAGCCAACATCATACCTAATGGTGAAAAACTGAAAGCCATCCATCTGAGAACAGAAGCATGACAAAGGTGCCCACTCTTACCACTCCTATTCAATGTAGTACTGGAGGTTTTGGCCAGAGCAATTAGGCAAGAAATAGAAATAAAAGGAATCCAAATTGGAAAGGAAGAAGTAAAACTCTGATTGTTTGTGGATGACATGATTCTATATAAAGAAAACCCTAAAGGATCCACAAGAAAGTTATTAGAAATAATCAACAACTACAGCAAAGTTGCAGGGCACAAAATCAATTTACAAAAATCAGTTGCATTTCTATCCTCTAATAATGAAGTAACAGAAAGAGAACTCAAGAATACAATCCAATTTACAATCTCAATAAAAAGAATAAAATATCTAGGAATAAGCTTAACCAGAGGTGAAAGATCTGTACATTGAAAGCTACAAAACATTATTGAAAGAAATCGAAGAAGACATAAAGAAATGGAAAGATATTCCATGCTCATGCATTGGAAGAATAAACATAGTTGAAAGGTTCATACTACCTAAAGCAATCTACAGATTCAATGCAATCCCAATCAGTATTCCAATGACATTCTTCACAGAAATAAAACCAAGAATCCTAAAATTTATGTGGAACAACAAAAGACCCCGAATAGCTGAAAGAATCCTGAGAAAAAAGAACAAAGCTGGAGGCATCACAATCTCTGGCGTCAAAATATACTACAAAGCTATAGTAACCAAAACAGCGTGGTACCGGCATAAAAACAGACACACACAGATCAATGGAACAGAATTGAAAGCCCAGAAATAAAACCACACATCTACAGACAGCTAATCTTTGACAAGGAAGCCAGGAACATACAGTGGAGGAAGGAAAGTCTCCTCAATAAATGGTGCTGGGAAAATTGGACAGCCACATGCAAAAGAATGAAAGTAGACCATTATCTTACACCATACACAAAAATTAACTCAAATGGATTAAAGACTTGAATGTAAGACCTGAAGCCATAAAACTCCTAGAAGAAAACATAGGCAATACACTATTTGACTTCAGTCTTAGCAGTATCTTTTTGAATACGATGTCTACTCAGGAAAGGGAAACAAAAGAAAAAATAAACAAATGGGACTACATCAGACTAAAAAGCTTCTGCAAGGCAAGAGAAACCATCAACAACACAAAAATATAACCCACCAAAGGGGAGAAAATATTTGCAAATCATATATCCAACAAGGGGTTTATTTCCACAATATATAAAGAACTCATACAAATCAACAACAAAAAGACAAACAACCTGCTCAAAAAATGGGCAGAGGATATGAACAGACATTTTTCCAAAGAAGATATACAGATGGCCAACAGGCACGTGAAAAGATGTTCAATGTCATTAATTTTTAGGGAAATGCAAATCAAAACTACAATGAGATATCACCTCACACCTGTCAGAATGGCTATAATTAACAAGATGAGAAATAATAAGTGTTGGAGAGGATGTGGAGAAAAGGGAAGCCCCATACACTGTTGGTGAGAATGCAAACTGGTGCAGCTACTATGGAAAACAGCATGGATATTTCTAAAAAAATTAAAAATAGAAATGCCATTTGGTCCAACCATCCCACTACTGGGTATTTATCCAAAGAACTTGAAATCAACAATTCAAAGAGATTTATGCACCACTATGTTCACTGTAGCAGAATTCACAATAGCCAAGACATGGAAGCAATCCAAGTGCCCATCAGCTGATGATTGGATAAAGAAGATGTGTATATATATACAATGGAATACTATTCAGCCATAAAAGAAGACAAAATCGTCCCGTTTGGAACAACATGGTTGGATGTTGAGGGTGTGATGTTAAGTGAACTAAGCCAGACAGAGAAAGACAAACACTGTATGATTTCACTCATATGTGGAAGATAAACACATGGACAAAGAGAACAAATTAGTGGTTACCAGGGGAGAAAGGAGTTGGGCGGGGTGGTGGGCGAAACGGGTAAAAGGGCACATATGTATGATGATGGATAAAAACCAGACTATTAGTGGTGAGCACAATGCAGTCTATACAGAAACTGATATATAATAATAATATTCACCTGAAATCACACAATGTTATAAAGCAACATGACCTCGATTTAAAAAAAATCACAAGCGGTGATGAGGATGTGGTGAAATTGGAACCCCTGTGCATTGCTGATGGGAACATAAAGTGATGCCGCCACCACTATGAAAACAGTACAGCAGTTCCTCTAAACATTGAAAATAGAATTACCATGTGATCCAGCAATTCCACTTCCGGGTATATACCCAAAAGAACTGAAAACAGGGACACGAACAGGTATTTGTACTCCCATATTTATAGCAGCATTTTTCACACAAAACATGACAGCAATCTAAGTGTCCATCAGTGGATGAATGGGCAAACAAAATGTGTTGTAAACACATACATAAAATGTGTTACGTACAAATAAAATGTGTTACATACATATATATACATATACATAGTGGACTATTATTCTGATACATGCTACAACATGAATGAACTTTGAAGACATTATGCTAAGTGAAATAAGCCAGTCACAAAATACTAAAAGGATAACTACTATAAGATTCCATTCACCTGAGGTACTTAGGGCCGTCAAATTCAAAGAGACAAAAGATAGAATGATGGTTGCCAGTAGTCGGGAGGAAGCGGAAACAGGGAACTATTGTTTAACGGGTAGAGAGTTTAAGTTTTGCAAGATGGTCAAAGTTCTGGAGATAGATGGTGGTGACGGTTGCACAACAAATGTGAATATACTTAATGCTACTGAACTGCACACTTAAAAGTGAGTAAAATGGTACATTTTGAATGATGTATATTTTACCACAATAAAAAAAGAGCACGTACTTTATAAAGTTGTCGTGAAGGTTACAGGAGATAATAAGGGTAAAGTGCTCAGAATGATGACGAGGGTAATAGCACAGGCCACTGAAATGTGTGCCGTTCTTATAAATACTCTCTATCCACTGGTTACACAAGGGAACCCATGGATGAAGTACATAAAGCCTAGAAACGTAGGAGTCCACTGGATCGTCTATACGGCTTACTATGAAGGTGTTACCAATAACCCAGACTGATTTTAGTGAAAACCTGATTTGCTTTCCCAGAATGGTAAAGGGTTTTAACAGGTGTGTTGGAAGACCCAGGTCCCTTTTTAAAGACGCCTTTAGAGCTGGGGAGAGGCTTCTTCTCTCTAGCTCATGGGGAATCTTCAAAATCAGGCCCTCCAGGGTTTCAGAGTGGGGCTCTGGGATCTGCTGTCTGGGCTCCAGACCCAGCAGCACCACTTGGGTCTTGTAACATGATTCCACGTTTGCAACGTTTGTAACATTTTCAAGTTAAACTTCAAGCCTCAGTTTTTCCTCCCACAAAATGGAGGTAACTCTAACATCCAGCTCACAGACAGTGCAGATTGAGCGAGGTTACAAATAAAATGCCTGGCACACCCTAAGCGCACCCTAAGTGTTAGCTGTTGTCGACATTGCCGTGACCTCCTAGTCACGGTTGGCCCATGTCCTCGGCTGATCCTTCCTACTTCCAGGTCTATTAAAGGCTCCCAGTGTCACAGCTCAAGAGCTTCTCGCATGGAGGATTCTCGGCAGAAGAGCCGTCAGTCACTTTCTCCCTTGTGTGGCTTTGGTGCCCACTGGACACTTTGTTGATGGCCATCACAGCCCTATCACTTCTTAGGGACACCACGGAAGAAGGAACAGGTTATTGGTGAGAACCTGCAAAGGGAACTTCGTCCTCCTGATCTTTGGCTGAAAGGATAATTTATTTTTCTTCCTACTTTTCTATATTTTTATACTTTGTGTGATGAGCCTACATTATGGTTAGGATAGAAAACTAAACTTCATTCAAAAAACATATTTCTTATGATATTACCAAATAGAATGGTAACCTGAAGGTGCCTTCCTAGGTTGGACTTTGGCTGAAAATGCCAACTAAAGAGTGAGCGCCTTGAGTATTGAGATGTGGGGAGAAATTAGGCAGCATAGAATGAGTCAGGATAGAGTCAGAGGAACAAGGTTGACGATACTCTTAAATGTAACCACACGTATAAGGGAGATGGCAGCAGCAATGGAACCTTGGTTGAAATCAACTATAATAATCTGAATCCTGCTTACCTCTCAGAGAAATGAGCTGCTCTATGAATTGGATTTTTAAATCAAAGTATTTTAAATACATTATTTAATCAATGTCCCACTGTTGGACATTTAAAAAAATCACAAGATTTACAAAATCCTAAAAATATAAGAATAAGAAATACTACACAATGTGAAAATTATTTAATATTTCGGATGATTTGCGAGCCACTTGAGGATTCTGCTACGCTACGAGAGCATCATTATAACTATCATTTAGATACTACCCCAAATTATGGTTATTTAGGTTTTATAGCTATTTGGTTTCTAAATAATGGGAAGCTGAATGAATTAAAGGTTTCAAGATGAATGGTTTTAACTCTGGGAATGTTTGAACAACCATTTCCTTCTGGTTTTTTTTTTTTAAAAAAACCAAACACCCAACATATCTGTGTGTAGCCAGAAGTGGAAGACCTCTGGCATCTAATCTCCTGACTTAGCACTTGGTCTTTGCTCATCAGGAAGTTGGGCCATCAAGCGAGTTAAAGAGCAGGCCCATGTTGAGCTATGAAACCTGGACGTATTGCCACGTTCATGTCATTAGACCCACATATAGAACCAAAAACGACTGTAGGTGCCTTAGAGCTTTGACTGCCCCTCCCTGTGACAGCTGAGACTCTCACAGGTCTGGACCGAGCCTGCGTTTTGTGGGTTTCCTGATTCACGGTCCAGCCAGGATGGAACCTTCTGTGAGCAGCACTACTTAACTATTCCCCCCTTCCCCCTCCCCATCTTGGCTCTTTTACTTTGAATGTGGTGTTTTTAACTCACAAACTGTACTATTTGGACAAGGAAATACTG
The DNA here is from genome assembly GCF_041296235.1 of Equus asinus. Taxonomy (NCBI): domain Eukaryota; kingdom Metazoa; phylum Chordata; class Mammalia; order Perissodactyla; family Equidae; genus Equus; species Equus asinus. The sequence continues at coordinate 137,056,440 of NC_091793.1, read as the reverse complement.
ACCTGAGGAACAGATGGTGTGGTTATTGGTGGGCTTCACTTACAGTGCTGTTTGAGATGTGGGGAGAATGTTTTTTCTATTTTGCTATTTCATTTCCCTTCCTGATCCCACCTGGCTCTCTAGGGTCTACCTCTCTCTCTCTTTCACCATCTACCTCCTTCAAAGCCATAGATTGTTATTTTATCTTAAAAATTCCATGACTTTAAAAAAAATGATGTTTGGTAAAAATATACGTATAAATAAAAATATGATTTATAATCTCAACACCCATGGTAAAATTTTGATGTGTATCCTCCTGTTTGTATAACCAATTTTTAAAAATTGGGATTATATTAGGTACGATGTTATCTACACAGCCTAGTCTTCAATTCTGGTGCAATTATCTATATGGCTGTATAATCTTGAGTGAATTACTCAGACTTTCTGTGCTTCAATTTCCTCACCTCAAAATGGGGTGATACTCCACCTAGCCCCAGGATGGACAGAAAGCATACATGAGCTATACACGGAAAGCGCTTAGGACAGTGGCAGGAGCATAGAAAATACTGAAAAAAATGTTAATGAGCATTGGTATTCTTATCATATGAATACTATTTTGTAACCTGCTTTTAAAAAATACACCATAAGGGGCCAGCCTGGTGGCATCGTCGTTAAGTTTGTGCACTCTGCTTCAGCAGCCCAGGGTTCACAGGTTCAGATCCCAGGGACGGACCTCTACACCGCTCATCAAGCCATGCTGTGGCGGCATCCCACATACAAAGTAGGGGAAGGTTGGCACAGATGTTAGCTCAGGGCCAATCTTCCTTACACACACACACACAACAAAATACCGTGAATATTTTCTCAAGTTATTCATGACTAATACGTGACTTTATTGCCTGAATCAAAATCCATTATACGACTGTACACAAATTATTTAGTCAATGTTCCATTGTTGCACAGTTATTATTTTCAGTATTTTGTATAGTAATAAATAATCCTGTAACAAACATTCTTGTGCATAAATCTTTGGGCACACCTCTGATTATTTCCTAAGGTAAATTCCTAAAAGTGGAATCGTGAATCAAAGAGGTTCAGCCCTTTCTAGGCTTTTACCAAAATGCCCTCCCGAAATGTCGTGTAACTTGTGTATGAGGCAGCTCATTTCCCCACAGCCTACCTGGCACTGGATATTACGGTTGAAAAAGTTTCTCACAGTCTGTAGTTTTCATAATCGGATGCTGCTCTGTAGTTTACAAGGCTCTCCTCTTCCGAGGTGTTCGTCTTCTATAACCCCACGTCCCTTTTGAGCCGCTTCTCCTCCTATTTTAATCTACTGTGTCCTCTAATCTCACATCCTGGCCCTGCTACTGTTCCAAACCTTTTCTTTCCTTTCTGCTTTCCTCATACCATTTCCCTCCCACCCACCTGGAGTTAGACTAGAGAGTTCTGTCTTGGGCAGGTGTGTGTTATAAATCTAGTAGATGGTTAGCACGGGAAGACAGGAACTTCTTTTTTTCATTGAGCTCAAGGCTAACTAAAAATGAAGCTGTCCCCAAATAGACTCATCTATGTTATAAAGTAATAAGATCCCTGTTGCCTGAAATATTTAAACTATATGGACAAGTGTCTGAAAACTGTGGGAGGTATGCTTACTCTGGGCGATAAGTTAGCCTATATGTCAGTGTCCAACCAGGAAACAGAAACCGCCCTAGGTATTTAAACACAGAAGGAATTTAATTCAGGCAATTGGTCACACAGGTGATTAGAGAGCTCAGAAGCCAAAAAGATGGTGAGGCAACACTAAGATCAGTAACATCAGGAAGCCAGCACCACCCCCAGGCTAAAGGACAGAGGGATGAGCAGGTGCGGTTACCTGGAGGAACCTGGAGCCACAGTGGGCATGTCTATTTGGGCCTGGACCACAGAGATGAGGCAGGTGCTTCTCACCACCCCAGGTAGAATGGGAGGCGAGAAATACCCTGTCTTTCCTCTTCTCCCTCTCTATTCTCCTTCCAGTATCTTCCATTGGCAAATTCAATAAAAAGCCAGTTGACACAGATGTTTGTGGAATTATATGTAGCCTGTGGTCAACTCCACCATGATGCAGAGCAGAGTAAGAGAAGGGTGAGGCTGTAATGGCAAGCAGGCCAAGTCCTGGCACAATGACTTCTGGAGGCCATTCCAAATCCACAGAAAATAGGGCGAAGTGCAAAGCATGGTGGCCCTGGAGAGGTAGATAGTCCTGGGTTTGAATCTTGGCTCTGTCATTTATTAGCTCTGAGATCTTGGCCAAATCACTTAATTCCTCTGAGCCTCAGTTCCCTCGGCTATAAAAGGGGCCAAGAAAAACCATATCTCACAGGGTCACTGTGAAGATTAAATAAAATAATGTCTATAAAGTGTTGGTAAGCATTCAACAATTGGTTTCCTTTCATCCAAGAATTTATAATTTTAAGACAAAAGACAATTGGACATTTGGTCAAGGTCATTAAACGTCTCTGTATTTTGAGAGAAGCGAAAGGAGCAGACGAATCTCCCCTTTGGAAGCTCTGCCTAGGGTGGGGTGGGTGACAAATTGCCCAATCATGATGCTGGGAGATGATCTAAGAAACATTAAAAGTATCGCACATGATTGATTCATTCCACAAACATTTGTGGGTACTCACTATTTTCTGGAAATGATTTAGACATGGTCCCTGCCCTCAAGGAGATGGCAACAGATGGGCAAAGAGAGAAATGGAAACGATGATGGTTTGGGAATGTTCCTGGAGGAGGGGGCAATGGGCTATCTCTGCCCAGGGAAGTGGGGGAAGTCTTCACCGAGGAGATGGCATCCGAATTGTGTTTTGAAGGATGAGTGGGAGTTTTCCAGCTTCAGAAGCATGTGCAAAAGCGTGGAGTCACAAAAGAGCATGGGGTGTTGGGGGAATGGTGAGCTCTTCACATCCATAGGGCCTCTAGGGGTCCGTGGTCAAGGTGGTGCTAAGAACAAGTGAAAGACATGGCTACAGACGGAAGAGAAAGGCAGCCCATGAAGGACCTGGTGCAAGAAGCTAATGACTTGATCCTGTGGGGAAGGAGAAGCCAGTAGACTTTTAAACTAGGGAGTAACTCGCCACCTATGACCTAGAATTTCACAAAGTGCCACGTCTTCCCAGTCTCCCTCAGGGCCTCAGCCAAGGGGCTGATGCACACAGTTACATAAAGCAGGGGCCATGTGCACATCTCATAAGACATAAGAAAGTATGAATCAGAAAAATGAGCACAAGGGTTTCCCCTTAATAATAAATTCAGAATGGAAAAAGTCATTAACTCATCCTGCAGACGCTGAAGGGCTCAAGGTAAATATTTAAAATGTTCTCCTTCTCATTTCCACAAAGCCAAGAACATCAGAGGTGTAATGATGATGCTTGCAGCTACGAGACAGGATTTCAAGGATTCTGATGAAACGTCTACTGGCCCGGATCTGTCTGAATGCTGAAAAGGACTTTGTGTTACTCTAGCGGGAAGGAAAACACAAAATAATAACGATATAGCTCTGGATGCTTTCCAGAACCCTTTCACAGACAGTATCTCATTTAAGCCTCGCAACAATTGTGTGCATCAGAGAGGACCGAGAGTACCATCCCATTTTAGAGACAAAGAAATGGAGGTCTGAGGATTTCACACCTTCCTTAGGATCTGAGAAGAAGTTGTATCCAAAACTACAAGTGGATTTCTAGACATGCAGGCCAGCGCGGTCCCCGACCCCCAGGCGCTGCTCTGCCTACCTGTCTCCTTCCGTAGGCTAGGATGGCTTCCTTGAGGTCCTGAAGCGTGTGCAGTTCGAGATCCAGCCTCTTTCTGGGACCTGTGGGGCCGTAGGGGCCTTTTCTCCTCTCTGCGGGGGTCCATGCTGATACCGCTAGACCTTCTGAGTACAGGATCAGGGCGCCCTTTCGAGTGCTGAATGTTTTAGGAAGAAACAGGCTCCACGTGTGCTGCTTGGCCCTGCCCCCATCTCGCGGTTTGCTGACCAGGACATAATTTTCTGGGGACTTCCAGTTCAAGTAATCCTGCAACGGAAAGAAGCCACTTTGAATGATCCACTGTGGAAGGCCCTTTTATGACAAATACTGCTTGTACAAGGAATTTGATATTTTTTAGTGACTAGTTTTCTCTGCTCACATGGTGTCACGAAACATAATCACTCCTCTTAGCAACTGATTTTGTCCTCCACGTGTCAGAGTTAGCAGAACTCAGGTCCCGGTTCTGTTTTACCCCACACAACTTTCAGGGGAGCCATTCGTGCCTGGAGGCGTCAATGGGGTAGAGTGTAGTTTACAGGCCAGGTAAAGTTTCCTGGTATGCAAGTAAGTAGTCAAAATTACCAAGGGCAGCAGGTAACTTTGAAATTAGACCTGGACTAGCTGGCAGTTTAAATAGGAGAAAACCATTCCAATCTGTCACTTCTGCTGTACACAGGGAGAATTTCTATACATTCCAGATGCTCTGTAACATTACCTAATTTGGCTATTTAGGAGCCTGTAAAGTAGTTACATATCTTGTAAGTAAATAAATGCCATTGGCCACAGAGGTCCTTTGAAACTTTATGTGACTTTTAGTATAGCAAAGGTCAAATATCACGACAAACTACCATGACAAGGGAAATCTCTGTGTGATCCAAAATTTTCAAAGTACTCTCAATGGATTTCTTATTCCTGGTAGGACTTAATGAAATAAAATTCCAGTACAACAAGGGAATTTTGCCACCTCTTTAAAGTCTTTTAAAATGAGAATTTTTTTTTGCCGATATTAAATATGAGTCCTGTGGGTTGAATTCCAGAAAGTTCAAGGAAGCCGTTGAAATGGTATGAACATACACAGCATTTCAACCACAGAGCATGACTTCCAAAAACCAGACAGCCATCCACTTGCCTAGAACCCAGGTGGAAATTCTGGTCTTGAACCAAACCATCCAAATTGTAGACAATCTGGAATCTCCTTTGGTCTAAAGCAAATGAGGCTGTGAGTGTGCAAGGGAAGGAAGAGGCTCCCAGTGGCAATCTTGGTGTGTCAGGCAAACCACATTATTTTCCTGATAAGGAGGAGGGGAGACCTGCCAGCAAGCCCCTCTCCCCTAACAAAACAAACTGAACACACATGGCTCAGCCCCACATGGAAAAATAGAACATTCCTGCCCCAGCCCCGAAATGCGCCTTCATTCAGCTGTAAGACTCACCTCTGGTTCAAAATAGACTTCTAGCTTCTGTTTGTTCTGGACCAGCCTCCCGTGTCCCCGGCTCAGGAGAGAGAGCGAGAACGTGTTTTCCCCGCGCCCACCCTTCTCAAGGCAGTTCATCCTGGTTTTGAAGACTGAGAGCTGGTCACACCTCAAGGTTTCCCGAGCTCAGTAGGGAGCCCAAGAAGACCACAAACACTGGGCCTTTTATTAAACACATTTCCCCTCGTACAGCAGCTTCTTAATAACAACCAGCCACACAGTTGAGACAGTGTGCGTCTTTGTCGGGAGAAAAAGTAAACCACAAACCCAGACTCCTCAAGCCCAGGACTGTCCACACTGGGCAGGCTCTCTCCCTTCGCCTGCACCCTTGTTGTCCCTTGGTGCTGTTGGTGCTGTTGCTCTGTTACCGCTGGCCATGGGCATCTACATGTCCGGCCGCAGCACCATCCTTCTCATTGTGAAAGCAGGTTGTTTCCCGGTTGCTATGGCAGCACACGGAAGTGCAGGCCCTTAAACCAGCCTGGGCAGGGCAGCGGCTGCTGAGGGCAGTGCTCGCCACTGGGGGGAGGGAGGGTCCAGCGGCACTGAAGTGACCAGGCTCAGATTGCAAGCCTTGATTTCGAGGGGGAGGGGCGTGTTGGGATATTTTCTCTGTTATAGTACTCATCTTCTTTTAGAGTGTGTCTTCCCCCTTCTGATATGTGAGCCTGTCACTGTCAACTAACCATGAACAGACCCAGAGGAGTCGTCTGGGTCACCTAAAACCACCTGTGACGCTTACCTTGACTGGACTGCAGGCCACTCTCTGGCACTTGCTGCTTTGCACGGCTGAGCGCGGGGTCCTGGGGATCTCCAGACCCCTTTGCACACCTGGTTCTCTCTTGGCAACTCCTGTCTCCAGAGGGGGGGCACTTGGGAGATATGGGTGGCAGGCTATTAATTGCCACAAAGACTGGGGGTCAAGGCTGGCATTTAGCAAGCAGGGGCCCAGGATGCTAACCGTTCTTCAGTGTGTGGGACTATCCTGCATAATGAAGAATTGTCCTACTCAGAATGCCAGTGTCACCTTCCTTGAGAAACACTGCTACGACCTGGGCTGCTTGGTTCTCCTCGATGCTGACACGGCAAGGAGGATGGACGGGGGGAAGTGGGTCAGGGAACAAAAAGGCGCTTTTGGTGGTGACCAAGGACACTGCTTTGGCCTGGAAAAGCAACCTGCCGTGTCATGTGTCGGCAGAACCTCATTGGTAGTCTTGTGAGAGTGCCCCCTGCTGACCTGCATGAAGCAGTACAGGAGGCTACAGGCCCAGTTATCCTTGAGATCTCCCTCCGTGGGGGCAACCTTGCCAGGAGGCAGGCTCAAGTCTCACGAGGAGGAACCAGAGGTCATGTTCTGTAACTAGATTGGATTTACCATGGGGAATCAAGACAGTGAATGCAGAGGATCAAAACTGAATTTAGTTTAAACCACATGGATGCCACTTCAACATCCATTAGGATAGCTATTATTGAAAAAAAAAAACCCAGAAAATAACAAGTGTCTATGAGGACGTGGAGAAATTGGGACCCTTGTGCACTGCTGGTGGGAATGTAAAATGCTGCAGCAGCTGTGGGAAGCAGTCTGGCAGCTCCTCAAAAATTAAACATGGAATCACCATGTGATCCAGCAATTCCACTTCTGGGTATATAATACAAATGAAGTGAAAGCAGGGATTCAAATAGATATTTGAACACTCACGTTTATAGCAGCATTATTCACAATAGCCAAAATGTGAAAATAATCGTGTCCACTGACAGATGAATGGATAAACAAAATTTGGCATATACATACAATGGAATATTACTCAACCTTGAAAAGGAAAGAAATTCAGACACACGCTACAATATGAATGAAACCTGAAGACATTATCCTAAGTGAAATAAGCTGGTAACAAAGGGACAAATATTGTATGATTCCGACCATAGAAGATATTTAGAGCAGTCAAATTCATCGAGACAGAAGTGGAATGGGGTTTGCCAGGCGGTGTGGGAGGAGGGAATGGAAAGCCGTGTTTAATGGGTACTGGGCAACGACGTGAATGTACTTAATACTAGTGAAAGGCACATTTAAAAATGCTTAAAATGACAAATTTTATGTTATGCATATTTTAGCAAATTAAAATCTAAGAAAAAAACATATAGCAAAGAGAACAAAAAACTGAATTTAGCACTTTATGATCTGAAAGTGGATCAGGCGACATTACTGTGGAGTGCCCTCCTCGGAGCAGGTGAGACAGAATCCTGCAAAGTTAGGGTTCCGGATAGTCACCAGGGGTCCGAAGCTGCAGTGGTTCCTCTCTTTTCCCTCTCTGCCCCTTCAAAGGGCAAATGGTACCCTTCATCACAACTTCCCCGAGAGGTTCCTCCATGTGAGACATGGGTCCCTGCCATCGAGAAGCTTCCGGCAGGGTGAGAAGATGGGTACGTGTGAACCAGGGCCTGAAAGATGACGTGACAGCTATGCTAATGGATAACAGAGCTGGAGATATGTAGGTACTGTAGGAAAAGAGGTGTGTTGGGGGGTGATGCCTGGTGGTGGCCTCGTAGAAGGCTCGAAGATGAGCGATATGAGCGGTGACTTTAATGGGCAGTAGTGTATGGTGAGGAGGGAAGACGAAAGAGGGGGTTGCAGGAGGCATGGACAGGAGCGTCTGAGGCTGCTGGCGAAGGACAGCTTCTCTGGTGTAGCCAGAGCCTCAGGTCATGAGGGCAGAGCTGGAGCTGGAGAGACAGGCCGGCCGCCCGGGACTGTGAGGCCACACGGGCCTGCTAAGCCTCTTTGGACTTCGTTCTTCAGGTCGGTTCTTTAAGCAGGGGGGTGATTGATCCTATCTAGGTTCTAGAAGGATGCTTCCGAGAACAGTGTGAAGGATGGACAGAAGGAAGCATGCTAACCTCATAAACCTCTGGGTAGACTTTCAGGGTCTTGCCACTCGGGCCAACCTTCCCTTGGATTTGAATGAATTTGCAAACTAGGTCAGGAATAATCACTTGCTCAATGGTCTTGGGTGGAGACATGCAGGGGAAAGTCCACACCAGCTGCAATGAAATATAACTGTTGCCATTTTGAAACGCCCTTACTCAGGGAGGTAAGGTAGCATAAGAGGAAAATGACAGAGAGACTGGGACCCCAACGAGAGCCACTATCGTCAGCCAAGGAATGACTCCAAGTTTCTCCAGAGGAAATTCCTTCTCTGAGCTCACCTGACTTGGAAATGTTAACTCATCCATAAATGGTGAGCCAGGCCCCCAGGAAGTCTAGGTTGAGTGAGCATCTCACCTGGCAAAATACCCAAGCGCCCATCTGGCCCTCTCAATGCTGTGGCAAGGCCACCAGGCCTCTCTGAGGTTGTAATCTGTGAACGGCAAGACCACAGCTCAAAGTGGGCCCCCCCCAAACTGTCGTGTTTACATCCATGCTGTTTAATATGGACAATGAACAGATGTACAGATCAATTAATAGACATTTAAGAGCATTTACTCAGTCCCCACAGCAGTTTATGGGAAGTGCATTTAGAAAGCAATCGAGGTTATTGCTATTCTAAAGTGCTTGGGGATCGCAGATGAAAGGCCCTTGTAACTGGAAAGTATTTATAACTCAAGAAGAAACTCTCCACACCCATGTTATATAACACCAACCCCATCTCCTGGCATGTCGGACCTGTCAGCCCATGCAGCATGTCTGTTTAAATTACACTGTAAATTCTATAGAGTGGAGACCTCGCTTTTATGGTTTGTAAAGCATCGTGAATAACCATGGCACTCTGTAAATAAAGAGAAACCACATGAAACAAAGAAAAGAGATGTTATTCAATGGTCATGTCCCCAGTGTGCTCAAGAATTTGTCCCTTGCTCCAAAGTGCATGCGGTGAATGGACGCTGCTCTGGGGAGGTGGCCTAGGGGGTAGCGTCAGGCTCCCACCCGCTTCGAAGGGCAGTGTGGTAGTGTTTTCTAGGAACTGTGCTCACCTACAGGGCAGCCTCCCAGAAGAGTCGTTGGTGTTGCCCTTCTTACCCAAAGAGGAAAGATCAGTGCACAGAGTGATTGAATGGTTTTGCACAAAGCCACAGAGCAAACCAGAGGTGAAGTGAGACCTTGTCCCAGTTTGGTCCTAATCCCAGCCTGCTGTTCATCCCACTTCTGCAAGAGAGTAGGAGTGACTATTCACAATGGCTAACGGCCAGTGCTCGGGAAGCTGCCGCGATGGAGGCCATCTTGGTGCCCTCTTCAGCCACAAAGCTGGTGACTGGACGCTGGATCTGTGTCTGGCTGCTGCGAAGGCCTGAAACACTCCAGCCTCCCCAGCCTCGCTTCTCCTCACTTTACCTTGCACATCTAGTTGCACAGGAGTCTAGGAAATCATATTTTCAGCTTTCTAACCTCCCGCGCTGGCATGGGGGTGGAATGAAGGCTGATAGAGCCATCCACAGTTGTCTGCCATAAGCACTAAAGACAAGTTGCGTGAGAAAGTCAAAATAAGGGTTTTTTTAAAGATGTGGACCACGTATATGACAATCAGCATCGCCTTGCATCAAGACTCTTTCCATCTGCTGGTGTTTTATACTCCCAGCTAGACTGTAAGTCTTCAGAAGGTAGGGACAGCCTCTTATAATTCTTCCTACTTCCCGTAGCACCCCTTGCATATAGTAACAGCTGAATAAATATTTGTTTCTTACTTTATAACATGGCCAGAGAGGTAGGTAATGATCTTGGAGCGATTATGAAAGATATATGAAAGAAGAGGATTAAACCAAAGCCTATCTTAGTAGCTAGTGGTTTGCCTACAGGAAGAAGCTTAGAGCCATAGGTTAAAGACTCAGACCATCAAAAACTTGGTATTTGAAGGCTGAAAGGACACCAAGAGAATCAGTGTGGAAGATACAGCCCTCCAGACTTGTTGGAAGAAGCGCAGACTTGCTGAGGATGAGTTACTTGGCTTGTTTGGAGGCTGGGGCTAATTTCTCATGTGGCCAGGTCGGGTTTGAAAGGAGAAAATGCAAAAGGCAATAAAGATACTCTAGAATCATAGCAAAGGGGAATGTGTCAGCGATGACTCCTGTTGCCATTCTCTCCTTGTCTATAAATTACGGCCATGTGGCCCGCCCAGCTCAGGAGGGAGGGACTGGACATCTATTTCATTTAGATCTTTCTGAAGGGTTTGCCTTGGGAGTGTGAAATATTTAGTTATGTTTTGCTCAGGGCTTCATTTTATTAGCAGGAGTGCTCACAGTAATTGCAAGCTTTTAAATTTATGGTGGGGAGATAGTAAGGTTGGAGAAGAAATAAAAATCACACATTCTTGGTTCTTTCATAACGTGGGGAACATCAGTCACTATTCCAGCCTGCAACTCATCACAGGGGGCAGACGCAACGAACCTGCTCGGGAACCGACCCCTGGAGGGTGACGAGACCAGTAGTGACGTTAATTCTCAGAGGAGAATCTCAGAGCAGACGCCCTTCATCAGAAGTACCTGGATTCTGATCATTTAGAACCATTGAACATTAAAGTAAGAAGATATAATATTTTCTCTTCTTATGTTTTATCTTATGTCATTGGTATGGTTGTGGGTAAATTTTTTCTTCTGATTTTCATCAAATGTTGTTACAGTGATGTTTGTTTAATTAACCAATAAGACGATCCATAAGGCACTGAGTGTAGAGCCTCATGTAACACGTGCTCAATAAATAGAAAATATTACTTAACAAACAATCCCTGTCCCTAACCCAGAACACACATGAATTCCCTCCCCGCTGTGAGCACACGGCAGCGGGTGGGGGGGAGCTCTGTACGAAAGGATCCTCTGAAAACCGTTTCCTCACACTAGGAACTCTCATGTGCAGTGGACAGCAAGTCTCTGGGCCCCACAGCCAGACACGCCTCTGTTGCCTGACTTCCAGTTCACTGTGCACACTCTATGATGAGAACGGCTTTTATACCTTCCAACCACCACAGGGTAAGAATTGTGAGCTGTCTGCTAATCATTTTAGGGAAATGTTAATCCGATGTATGAAACATGTATCTTTCCAGGCACGTAGGTATTGCACAACCCAAGGTGCACACAAACTCTCTTCCCACTCTTTGCCCACCTCAGTGAGATTTTGATGTACAAATCGGTATCTTCACTCACAGCCCCAGGAGGGGAGCAGCCAGGGAGCTGGAGCTGACAGTCTGAGGAAGAGGAGGGGCATCAGGGAGCCTAGGTTCTGGGAGAGCCTGCCCCTCAAGGCCTGGCATTGCAAGAGTGCACCCCTCGTGTGAACCCAGGAGCCCCTGGCCCACAGCTAACCTCATTGCCTGTTACTCAGCCTTCATAGTTCCCTGTGGGAAAGCATTCAGACCTTCCTGAGAACTGAGTCAAGGTGCAAGCCCCTCTGCAGAGATTGAATTAACCACACTGTGCAGGGATGGGACCCAGAACAGATGCCTGACTTTGGGATTGATTGGGGAGGAAAGAGAGCGAGGAAGAAATGGCACCGACAGAGGGCAGTATGCCTTGGGAGGGACATTGGGAGGCCCATCCACAGCAGCTTTGCCCTTTCCCCCCGTTTTCCCAGAAAGGAGCCTGTGCCCACGTCCCTCCAGGTAAGAACCTTAAAATGGGGCAGAGGCTGCCGACCTCTGGTTGCCCCCAGGAGGATCTGTGAGTATATATTCAGGGAAGAGGGGAAGCACTTCCTTCATGTCTCAGAGAGCAGACCCACCTGGGGTAGCAGAGTCCCTTCTCCAGAGGCCAAAAGACCGCACAAAACTCTACCACAGTTGAGAGGACTCAGTAGCATTATAACAAGTGTGATCAGACGTGAGCAGTGCCCTCTGCAGAACCTCAGGCTCCAGCCAGTCCTGTTCATGCCCACCTCTGCCACCAGCCCACTCCAAAGCAGGTTTCCGGGGGAGCTAGTCAAGCAGGAGAGCATCTTTGAAATGGTACATTCCAATGGAGAGACTGATGGCAGGGGTGGCTTTTCAGATTTTACAATAATCCTTCTCTTGATTCACTGTCTAGACAGGGTTAGGTGTGCAAAGGGTTAATGGGCCTCCTAGGACTCAGCTGCCAAGTACACTTAATGCTCAGTCCAGCACTCCCGGCTTGTATTCTTACGCTGCTGGAGTGGCCTGTTCATGGCATCTGGTTCCCTGGCAACAGCTTTCATTGGCTCAATCAAAGCCTTTTCTTCTTAAGAAAGCTCCTACTGAGACGCCCACCACCACCACTAATCACCATCTTAACTCAGGGTTTAGGATGCAGCTGGTATGAAAAATAGCATTTGTGCATGTGAGAAGATAAAGCAACGGACTGGCTTGAATACACCTGCCTTGTGTGATCCTTCACTGGTTTTCTACAGGACCAGTTGGAAAGTACCTGCTTTTCCACTGGGACAGCAAGAAAGGCTAGGCCAGACAGCTTCCCAGAGCTGGAGCTCTTTGTTGGGCAGAAGTCCATGAGCCTGGGTGATTCATGACGAGCTGTTTCCTGGGCTGGTCTGTGATATAACCGCGGGTTCTGTGCTCTGACAAGGGGCGTTGCTGAGCGGAGGGCGTTCAGACAACGAGATCCATATTGTGGAAGGCTTGTCCCCTGTCAGCCACAAGCTGGGGAGAGAAGTCAGCCTCCACTGGAACCCGGCATCTGGCGGCCGCTCCATCCCGCCTCGAGAAGTTTCGCCAGCTCCAGATTCACTAGGAGCAGCAGGAAAAGTAGCTCCTCATGCAGCATTTGGGGGAATAAAAGTTGATGAGAGTCTCTAACTCACAAAGATGGGCATTTTTAGCAGAACTCTTTAGTCTTACTGAGAATTGCTTTGCGTTTTCCTGTTTTTTGGGGGAATGACTAAAACGAAAGCAACGGAGTAGAGAGGAGGAAGGCCTGCGTCCCTACTTTTGGTTTATCCATATCAATCCGTTCATTCATCTCACCTTTTTAAAATCAAATTTCATCCCATGTGCTTATACTCACTGAAACCCAAACACACAGCATCGTTCAGGAATTGAAAGTGTTCAAAATTCACAGTAATATTTACAGAAGATGTTGACTTCTGGCCTGGCCACCCACCCTAACATTTGTGCTGCCCTGACCTTCTGGTTCCTCAAGAGAAAACAGTCATCCTGGTCATGGTGCCAAGATGTAATGGGACAGCTGACGGTTCAGAGACAGTTAGGGTTTGTGGCTGCTCTGCTTGGGTGAGCGAAGGGCCCCTCCTGCTGTGTGTGGGCGAATGGCTCTCTGTGTCTGACACCAGCCCGTCCACAGCTTAGCAGGTAAGGGTGCTCCATGGGGCTGCCTCACATGTTGTAAAAATATGTTATGGAAAGCACTTAACAAAAACAACAAACATTTGAGAGCTTTGTGAGGACCAGTCTTGTTCTGTGTCTTATTAGATGTGTAATGGGAAAATTCTTAACCTTTCTGAGCCTCAGTTTCCTCATCTGGAAAAGGGGATAATAACACCTATCATATGGGACTGCTGCAAGGACTAGCAGAAATGACGTGTCTGGGGCCTGCCCCCATAGATTCTGACTAAATTATTCTAAAGTAGGGCCCTGGAGTCCATCGTTTTTAGGAGCTCCCCAGGTGATTCTAACATTCAGCCAGCGTTGAGAATCACAGATGGAAGGCACTCTTTGGTTATTTATTTTTTAGGCTGAGGAATTCCTTGAATATCAGGGATTCTTGAGGATGGAAATAAGGAGGAGGTAGTATTTATAGAAACAAGATTCCTTTACTCCTTCTTCAGATCCAAGACTTATAACAGATTGGAACGGATATGTGGCTCAGTGCAGTGGAAGCATTCTCTCCCCTGTGAGCCCTTTCCAGATGGGTCTTTATCAAACAGCTTTTTCATCCAAAAAAAGGAAAAAAAAATATTGAGTACCTTCCATATGAATGTTTTGATCAGAGATTGTGCAATAGGGATAAATAGATAAATAGCATAGTCCCTGGGCTCAGGAGGCTCCCAGCCTAGCAAGGGAAGATAAGCCAGGCACAGGGAGCCTCTATGCTCCTGGACTTGGCAGGATTAAATAATAATACCCTGAGCTGCTTTCCCCTGGGGGAAGCTTGATGGGGTGACACAGGAAGTTTCAAGACACTCAGAAATGGGGGACACATTTTCAGCTCGGATTCTTAGCAGGAAGTGATTCTTATCCTTCCTAACAAAGGAAACACACTCTGATTAAAGACCAGGAGAATAAAGACACAGAACCCTTGGTTAGAGAGTTAAACTTTATGAAATACCGCACTCCCGTTTTCATTGGTTAGCAGAAAAGACAGCAAGCATCTGTAGGGCATATTTTAAAGAAGAAAATGTTTTGACTACATCACTTGAAAGATGCTTGATGACGAGGATTTTAGGCTGGTTAATTTTTAAAAAACTGCAGATGAGAAGCAGGCTCTGAGGATTGGAATTTGCTTGCTCTTTGAGAGATATTTGCCTTTGTGAAGGAAGGGGGGATGACCTTGTAGGGACCTGAAATTGGCCACCCCAGGATATGTCTCTTTGGCATTGGGATTGTTTTGGGCCAGATCTTAAGAGTCTAAGAAATCTTTCTTTCGACTCCTCAGCTCACCGACCCCGCATCACTTGATATGTAAAGGCTGCATATGGAATAAATATGTAAATGAAGACAACTTTGAGTGGTTAGTAGCAAGATGGGGTCGCCCAAAGCCATGTGGGATGTGAGATCTAGAGAGTCCAGAACCTGCGGGAAGAATCCAAGCTGATGCCCAAATGGTTCTCTTGGCCACACCGTTGTGAGTTTTCACTAATTCTTTGGAGTGGAGAAAGAGGAAACTGGTGTTGGAACTCTTGTATATTCCTTGGTGTTAATTCTGTATAAGAATATAACATAAGGGGCTGGCCCGGTGGCACAGCGGTTAAGTTCGTTTCAGTGGCCTGGGGTTCACTGGTTCGGACCCTGGGTGTGGACCTACACATCATTTCTCAAGCTGATGAGGATTTTAGGCTGGTTAATTTAAAAAAAAACTGCAGATGAGAAGCAGGCTCCGAGGATTGGAATTTGCTTGCTCTTTGAGAGATATTTGCCTTTGTGAAGGAAGGGGGGATGACCTTGTAGGGACCTGAAATTGGCCACCCCAGGATATGTCTCTTTGGCATCGGGATTGTTTTGGGCTGATTGCTTTCCATAAACTGAGACAGGGAGGGAGGCTCTGGGGAATGGAACTTGCCCTTGTTGGGACACATTTACATTTGTAAGGTAAATCTCTATCTGTAAAAGGTGCTTCCCTCTCTGTACCAGGGAGAAGAAGAGAGATGACCTTGTCCCTAGAAACTCTTAATGGGGAAGGCAAGAACTTAAGTTGGTTGCTGTCTGGCAATCTCACGTAACTGATTTAGGGTGGTGGCTTCTAACCTTTCTAACCTTTACTTAATCTGATTTGATTCTTGTCTAAAAGTCATGGGATCACCCAATGACCAGGCCCCACCTGCACTGATACCATTTTAACTTTTTTCCATGTTCTTTCCTTTGTCTTGTAAAGAGATGACTCACATACTCATGCCTTATAAAATTAGCCCTAACCCTCAACTCAGCACAGCAGCAGGAGCTCTGCCTGCCCATAGGTCCTGTCCCCATGCCAGCAGCAGCAGCAGGAGCTCTGACTGCCCGTGGGTCCTGTCCCCACGCACCAGCTCTGCCTGCCCATGGGTCCTGTCCCCATGCCAGCGGCAGCAGCAGGAGCTCTGACTGCCCGTGGGTCCTGTCCCCACATACCAGCTCTGCCTGCCCATGGGTCCTGTCCCCATGCCAGCGGGGGCAGCAGAAGTGGCAGCAGCAGCAGCTCTGACTGCCCATGGGCCCTGTCCCCGTGCTATTCCACACTATTCTCTAAATAAAAGAGCACTACTGCCAGATCTTAAGAGTCTAAGAAATCTTTCTTTCGACTCCTCGGCTCACCGACCCCTCATCAAAGCCACACTGTGGCAGGCATCCCACATGGATGTTAGCTCAGAGTCTTCCTCAGCAAAAAAAGGAGGAATGGGGGCAGATGTTAACTCAGGGCTAATCTTCCTCAGAAAAAACAAACAAAAAATAAAAATAAAAATAAAACTGTAATTAAAAAAAAAGAATATAACGTAAGCATGGCAGATAGGTTTCCTATTATGTACCGAATCCAATCAGTTGGTAGTGGCTGCCTAGAGCACTGGACTGAGAATAATTCTGGGGAGCTGGCCTAGCACAAAGGAGCTCCACGGCTGACCACTTGTGTCTTCTGTGGGCGAGGGAGGGAGAATGAATTGCGATACATACACTGAGCTTTGCCAACTCAGTGTTGTAAACCGTACAGAATTCTCATTACAGGATGTGGACTTAATCATTCTTAACAAATGTTTTTGGCATCAACCTAAAGTCAAAAGTTAAAGAGCTGTTCCATCCATTAGTGAATTAACCCTAGTTCCTCAATTCTGAGATGCTGTATACTTTAAGACACACTGCTGATTTAATACCAGATTTTAAGGGAAAAGACACCACCGTAAATATGAACACGCAAAATAACATTTATCCATACGTCCCTTTTCAGCACCTTATTCAAGGTTTGAGAATAAACCTCTTTCAGATTCAGCCTATGGATTTTTCTGAATCATTTGTGACCATTGGCCGTTGTGCGTGGCATTATGGGGATTTTCTGCTGTTTATCGCCTGGCCTAGTGATCTCGACCTCCTGTGCAAATGGAGCCTGGGTGGTCTAATTGTCAATCGTATTGTTGAATACCAGGGTTCATTTCTGTCTCCTGTTTGGTTAAACTCACAGTTCGGTCCTCCCCTTAATTATTTCTTTCTGGAAGGTAAACAGCTTCTCTTGAAGGTCATCCAGAAGGTTCTGAAAGATATTGAGAGCGACTTCGCAATGAATAAGTTTATCATACAATCCTCCTTTAACTTAAGACGTTCTGCTATGTCTCCTAAGCGATCCTTCCATTTTTATTGTATGTAATTACAGTGTCCATCGTGCGGACTGACAATCCTCTTCCTGCGTCCTCTGAAGTGCTTGGCTGTTGTTTTGCTAGAAAACATGAAAGTGCAGTCATACCTTCCGCCATAAATATTTGCTTCACTTATTGTAAATACGCCTCACTACGTTGTCCCTTGCGTAGGCAATAACAATTCTGTCTCAACTTATTCTCCTGCCAGCAGGTGGCAAATTTCTTTTGACATAAGTTATAAGTGGTATCCCAACTTTAGAAATGTTAAGATGTGAACATACAGCACTCTGAGAATAAAGAGAATAAAGCAGATATCTGAATGAGGGATGTCTGAGTATTCAGGTCAAAGTTCCAGGGCCCAGAGTAAGGAAATAAGGTAAGCAACCTCCGCTCCCACCCTGTCCCCTTACAGAATAGTATCATACAGGGTTAGTCATATCTGGGTGTGCTGCGCATAACACACACAATACAAAAGAGAAGGCATTACAAGAAAGTAATACAAGAGAGGAAGTACTAAGCTGCCTAAGAGAGGAGTGGGGAAAATACTATGGGAATTCAGGGGGACAGTACTTCTGCTTGTGTAAATCAGGGCAGGGGAGCAGGTGGCATTCAAGCGGATGTTGAAGAAGTAGGTACTGAATGGGGTCATGTGGAGAGAAGAGGCAGACTGTGGTGGCCGTGAAAAGGCGCCACTCAGCTCTCCAACTGTGAGTGGCGTAATTGACCCAGGGCCCCGGTTGTGCGCTCTGAAATCTATCACACATTTGTGCTGAGGCTGGGCTTCCCACGGGCTGCTCCCAGCCCGTGACGGAGTGTGACAGAGGTACAACAGCAGCAGGAGTGTTCTCGGGAGGCACTGCTGACATGGGACTCCTTGGTGGGTGACTTTGGCTCAAGGACTCCCTGGCAGCCTTGATGAACTTTTTTACAATTGTGCAACAGCCTAAGATACTTCCATCCAAACTTTCTTCCTTCCCCCTTCTCCACGTGGTCAAACCTGTCCCCAGTCTGACAGTCCTCCTGGCTCCCTCCTCATTTGCCCTCCCTGATGTTTTGCCTAATAAATCTCTTGCTCATCTAATCCTGTCTTAGTGCCTGCTTCTTGGAGGACCCGGATAGACGTCCAACCCTAGTTGAGGTGCCAGGTAGATGTCTTCAGTGCATTCCAAATTGACCATTCCCTTTGCTTTGCCATTTCCAACCCCTCTCCCAATCACCGCTGTGCCTGAGAAGTAGGCACTGTTGGATGGTCTCCAGCGGAAGAGCTGTGTTAGGCAGTAAGAAGTGCACAGAGGAAAGTCCTGGAGAGAAGGAAGCAGACTCAGAGGGTGAGTAGAAAGACATCCTAATTTTTTCCCTTATTACGCTAATTATTTCTTTAAACAGAATTTATTTTTTAACAAAAAAGTGTATTTTATTAGTTGGTACTCTTCTGGTTACGAATGACAGAAACAAGCTCCATCTGGATGAAGCAAAAAGGGTTAACATGGGGCTCGCTGGTGGCGTAGTGGTTAAGGTCGCACCTTCCGCTTTGGCAGCCCGGGGTTTGCAGTTTCAGATCCCGGGTGGGGACCTACACACCGCTCATCACACCATGCTGTGGCAGGCGTCCCACATATAAAATAGAGGAAGATGAGCGCATGGGTGTTAGCTCAGGGCTAATCTTCCTCAAAAAAAAAAAAAAGCGGGGTTAATTATGATGACCTTGATGGCATTGAGCTGCATCTCAGGAACAAGTACAGTCACGGACCTGAATGACATTCGGCTGCTTTTCTGACTCTCCTTCTGAGGCCCATGAGATGGCCGCTGATGACCCCTGCACTTTACATCCTGTGGTCCAGGGACCCAAAGAAAGACTGACCTCTCCTTTTTAATTCTGCTTCTAATTCCCAGGGGGAAGCTCAAGTTGGCCCGGTGTGGATCAGATGCCTACCCTCACAACGACCCACTCTGTCCAGGGATACTGGGTCAGGGAAGGGACTGTGATTGCTCCATGTTACTAGGGTGGGGTTCATGGTCACTATGTGCATAGCGGTCATTCTCAAAAGAGGAAGGAGGGCTGCTGAGAAGCCAAAATCGTATTTATACCACACAGAATATGCTTGCAATACATGTCATGCAGCACTGTTCAGCCATGCATAGACACCTAGAGCTATTTCTTCCGCAAGGAGCTTGACAGCTGCTCCGCAGTCTCTCCGGAGACTCGGAAGGGGAGGAACCCGCATCAGGGCACACGGCTCTCGGATTTGATCTGGGCAGATTTTCAGAGCTTCAGGGAGTGGCTTCAGCTCCATTAGGGACTGCGGCCTCAGAGTTGCTGGACACCCTTTCCCACCCACCCCAAATCATCAGATTTGCTGGGCTAGACTTTCAGTAGCCTCTTATTTCTCTGACCAGGAGGAATCTGCATAACATGGACGAGAGAGATCACTAGATTTAGAGTGGGGAGACCTGAGTTCTCATCTTGGTTATGTCTTTAACTGGCTATGTACCACTTCATCTCTCTGCACTGAAATTTCTTCGTTTGGGGACCTAAACAAGAAAGACAGATCCCAACCCAAAGGTCCTCTGATTCAACACGTCGTCAGTCTGTTATGAATCCGTTGGGCGCTCCTTATGTATAGCACTACTTTCTCACTTGAAACTAACTCCCACCCTCCCTCTCTCTTCCTTCTTTCCTTCCTAATACACATTTATTGAACAACTAGTATGCACCAGGCACTATGATTTGGACACAAAAAATAAACACAACCAGTCCCAGCTCTCAGAGAATTCAGTCTACTGGGGCAGCTGACACATAGACAGACAATTAAAATACTCCCTGATAATGCTGGTCACGTATGAGGATATTTCCACAAGTGAGTTCTTCTTTCTTGCACTGATTATGAGTTTTTTCTTTTCTGTAATCGTATATTGGCAATTTCTGCAGGAAATGGCACCTTTTAGTTTTTCTTGAAAGAATGTAGTGGATACAATGTTTTGGTTGTTATAGCCATTCCATCAAGAAGAATAAAACAGTTTTTGGAGCCAGCACATTTGTTCATTTAACCAATATTTTTTGAACATTAATTTGTGCCAGCTCTGTGCTAGGAGCCTAGAGGGGGTGATACACAAGGAAACCAAGAATATATAATTACGAGTTGTAGTAAGTTCCAAAAAGGAATTAAACAGGGAATTTAGATGGAGAATAATGGAGGTGGAGAGGTACCTGATGAGACAGTGGAGTCGGTGAATTCCTCTCTAAGAGGACGTTTCAGCTAAGACCCTTAGAGAGAAAAGGAGCCTGAAGGGCCACGCCGGGCAGTGGGTGGGCACTGAGTTCCCACACTGAGGGACTTGAGGTAAGAGAGAGCTTGGTGAGTCTGACCACCTGAAAGGAGGCCAGTGTGGCTGGGGGGCAGTAGGCAAGGGGAGGATAGTAAGAGATGAGGGTGAGGGTAGGTAGAAGCCAGGTCAAGGGGGGCCCTCCGGGCCAGTGTAAAGGGTTTGTGATGGGAGTCACTGAAGGTTTTGAAGCAGCAGTGACTTGATGTGATCTGTGCTTTAGAAAGATGGCTCTGACTGTTGGGAGTGTTCCGTCCTAGCCTGATGGAAGTGGAACCCTCTTGTATACCCAGTTAGGGGTGTGTTTTCCGAGTGTCGTTTGGCAGGAGCTAAGGGAGACAGAAAAGGGAACAAAAGAAGCTCTTCACCTGTCCTGGCTCAGCCTGGCCCAGCACATCCTTCAGCCTCGAGTGAACATGTGGCCAATGGAGGAACGGGGGTTGTTTCTTTTCTGCTTTGGCTGATGGATCTCCGGCTTCTGGGAAGGTGACAGCAAAACAGAAGAACAGGAAACTGGGATATAAATGCATGGTCTTCTCTAGAGAAGGCTAGAAGAAAAGAGAACAATTTAGAGGGCAACATGTTGTATAACTTCTTGTGCTGTCTCACTGGCTCAGCCAATCTGCTGGAGGGTGGGGCCAATGCAGCCAGGCATCTGGATGGCAGTGGACAGACCGTGGATTTTGAAGTCAGATAGGCTCAAAAATTGGCAAAATTTTGCAATATAATCCTGGACGAGTTACCTAACCTTTTTGAACCTCATTTTCCATATCTTTGTAATTGGAATAGTACCAATAACCTTGCAAGGTTGTTGTAAGGGTTAATGGCGGTAGTCTGAGCCACAGGTGTGTGAATAAATGGGAGCTGTCATGATTCTGTAGAGAGAGACGGTCATCTGTTAGGCCTTCAAGAGCAAACCAGGCTTTGAAATCCCCCTTCCTCTTTTGGGACCCCCGTCTCTACCTTCCCTCTTACCCAAACTCCCAATAAAGGAAACGTCAGTTTACCAGAGCTTCGAGTAGGGAGGGACTTCAAAACGTGCCTCTGCTTTCAAGTGGGTGATGGCTTATTTTTATTTTGCACCATATTAAATTCCTATGGAATGTGCTCATTTTTAGCAGGCAATTGACCCAGACCACTTTTGGGAATTTGGGAACCTCCTGGTTAGAAAGATCTAGCACTCCCCTGCCCCTTTCCTCGCAGCTCCGTTGGGCTGACTCTACATCAGAGTGTTAGCGCTTTCTGCCAGTCCTCAGTGGGGGCTCCTGAAGTCACAGCCTTTGGCGTCCTGAGTGCTTCTCAGGGCTCTGGACACGAGGAAGGCAGGATTTCCAAAACGCCCACCTCAGTGCTGGGCTCCTGGCACAGCCGCGGTGACGGCTGCCTGGTGAGGCTGCCTTTGAAAGTTGGTGTTTTGTTGGGACGAACTCAAGCGCCAGTGGCAGATTTGGGCTGCAATGGAAAGTAGGTTCCAAAGCTGCCCCTGGAATGTGAACTTTTCCTGGAAACTTTCCCCGTGGCCTCTCGGAGAGCAGCAGACGTCAATGTATTCACACCAGGAGTCAATTAAAAACCCCAAATTATTGCCATTCCAATAAACAATGATCTCTCTTCCTTTTCAGATAAACTTGTTAGGATGATCTAAAAGCCAGGTTTAATTACACGATCAGATAGCATAAATCTGATTGGAAGCTTTTTGTCTACTTTAATTACTTTTCTCCTGCCGTCGAGTTATTTTTAGTAAACGTTAAATATGTATTTAAACAATAGTGTATACCTTTTCTAAAACCCACTGAGCTTGTCTTTCATTTGTCCTTCCTCCTCCTTCTTCCTTTTTTTTTTGGTGAGGAAGATTGCCCCTGAGCTAACATCTGTTGCCAATCTTCCTCTTTCTGCTTGAGGAAGATTGTTGCTGAGCTAACACCTATGCCAATCTTCCTCTGTTGTGTATGTGGGATGCCGTCACAGCATGGTTTGATGAGTGGTGTGTAGGTCTGCAGCCGGGATCCTAACCCATGAACCCTGGGCTGCCAAAACAGAGCATGCAAACAGTCACTACGCCACCAGGCCAGACCCCTCCTTCTTTTCGATGAGGCATAAATGTTCCTAAGACACAGTATTTGGAGAGGAAAAGGTTTAGGAGAACACCATACTTTATAATTTAGCCTGTGATATAAATACATGTATCCTGGGTACCAACATAGGTCATATATCACAGGTTGAGGGGGTCATTTAAGGTGGTTCCGAGTAACTGTTAAATGTTTGATCCACTGGAGGGAAGGAGAGGAAGTAAAATGGTGAGAATACTCCATAACTATGCCTTTCAAACTTGTCTGGAATAGGACCCTCCAAGGGCCATCGTTCTTATCAGTTATCCTTTCCAGCTCCTCCCATTTGCCCTCCCTCCCACGCATCAAAGACAATTTCTTCTTCCCGAGGCACATCTCCGTCCATCCAGGAGTTTCAAGATCTGCTATCCCAATGGTTTAACTACTGATCATGTAGGTAGGAGAATGTATCCCGTTCACCTCTACTTAGCACAGTGCCTGGTACATAACAGGAAGGAGGGAAGGAAGAAGAGAGTAGGGAGGAAGGAAGGAGATAATAACAGGAAGGAGGGAGGGAGAGAAGATTCTCACGCTCTGCATACTTAGGATTCAACAATCTCTTTGAAGGTTGTCCTGCTGGTTGAAATGTATGACTGGTGAAATTTGGTGAACTGTAGTTTAACCAATGCAGAGCGCTGGCCAGTGTCGTCTGATGTCAGGGACGCTTAGTGTATATGCATGAGGAGTGGCTAATTGTGGGCGAACTTGCTTTCCTTTGTAGCGGGTTTTCTTAAGGGCCTGAGTTAAGATTCTATGTCATCTTCACGTTGATGAAAATTACTGTTGTCGTTTTAAGTTTCTCTCAGTTCACTATGTCCTTGTCAATTCTGATGATGAACAAAGCTCCCTTGAGATTTTTTTAAAACAAATTCCCATGCAACTCAAGCAATTGCTTTGTTTTTGTTTTCTGCCATTTTGGGGAGAGGATAAAAAATGTTAGTTTGAAACATTTATGTTTGACTGTAATTTAATAATTGTAGAAATTATTCTTTTCTTTTTGTTACATTGAATAAGTTCTAAACCCAATGTCTCTGAAACCAGTGGTCAACATGTTTTTCTCTGTTTTTCAAATTGGCCAAGAACAGCAGAAATAAAAGGAGTAAATTCTATGTAATCACTTCTAAGAGGTAATAAAAAAAGCACAGCCGCCACACATCAAATAAGATTTGTTTTCCTGTTGATATATTTGAATAATTTGCATTGAGGTTAACACACATAGAAAAGGAAGAATGCCCTAAAGATTATTGCTTTAATATGGCTGCATGTAAAGAGATTTGGGGCTAACTGTTGGTAAAGGATGAGCCTTTAATCAGATGTAGTCAAATGATCTGTTTGCACTGCTCAAGGGGGGGTGATAGGGGCCACTTATCAGAGTCCCCAACACCAGCTGGCAGGAGACCTCCCACACACTCTGCCTTAGAGAAAGAGCCCAGTTTGGCCAACAGCCGATAAGAAAGAGGACTCAGCACAGGCTGGGTCGATGCCGGCGGGGCTGCAGTTTGATAATGTCTAATAATATCTCGTGTTTACACACGAGCCTTTTCCTGGGGGCAAAGTGCTTTACCAGCATTATCTCATTAACCTGTCCTCTGACCCTAAAAGCATCCACATTTCACTGAGGCTAGGAGTGAACAGAAGAGAGAAAGAACAAAAGAACTAAAGGGTAAAGCTGGATTTGGAATTCAGGTCTCTGTTTCCAGGCTGGCTGCTCTCCCGTTCCCTTGTCACTCTTACGTGAGCCACGACGCTCATTTTTTTTTTTTTTTTTTTTGAGGAAGATTAGCCCTGAGCTAACATCTGCTGCCAATCCTCCTCTTTTTGCTGGGGAAGACTGGCCCTGAGCTAACATCCGTGCCCATCCTCCTCTACTTTATACATGGGACGCCTACCACATCATGGCTTGCCAAGTGGTGCCATGTCCACACCTGGGATCCAAACTGGCGAACCTGGGCCACCGAAGCAGAATGTACGCACTTAACTGCTGCGCCACTGGGCCGGCCCCACGGACGCCCGTTCTAAATGATGGGACCCTCATGATTTGGCAGGGCCTAATTTAAAAAAGAGAAAAAACTCCATTGCTTTTCTTTGCTTTCAGTGTGGCCAAAGAATTGGTGAAAAATCCTAAATATTCTACGTGTACCTTCTATCTCAGGAGTTCCTCATCTCGGTTCAGTGGGTTTGGGGAGGAAGGAGGAAATTGTCTGCAATCTTGGGCATGTATGATCACACTTGAATTTTTCTGGGGACAGAGCCCATGGTTTCCATCAGATTTTCAAAAGGATCTATGATTCCTTGAGAAGAACCTCTGGGTTCTTGGTTTTGTTCTCTGGCTCTGGTGGGGTCTTGGAGCCAGTCTACAGCAAAACTTGTACTTGGGATCCCAACTATAGTTCAGCTCCAACCTAGTGATGGGGTCCTGGGGCAGGAGAAATTGAATTTGGCTGACAACCTATAAATCATATTTCTAAGGGTGCCAATACTTTCTCTGGCTCTAAATAATTTCCCGCACACGATCCACTGAATTATTCTTCTATCTGTGTACCCAGCGTTCACTGAGTAGCTCCCTCCCTAGGGCTGCCAGAAGAAAGCATCGCAAACTGGGTGGCTCAAAGCCACAGAAATTATTCTCCTGCAGTTCTGGAGGCCAGGCATCTGAAATAAAGTTTCAACAAGACCACACTGTCTCTGAAATCTCCAGAGGAGGAAACTTTCTGCCTCCTGCAGCTTCTGGAGCCGCCCACAGTCCCTGGCTTTCTTGCCTTGTAGACACATCACCCCACTCTCTGCCTCTGCCATCACACGGCGTTCTCCCTGTGTGGACAACTGTGATATTGGTTAAGGGCCCGCTCTACTCCAGTGTGACCTCATCTTAATTTAACTACCTACATCTGCAAGGACCCTGTTTCCCAATAAGGTCACATTCAGATGTCCCAGGAAGGACATGAATGTGGGGGGACTATCCAACCAGTACACTGAGCGTCTCTATGTACTGAATACTCTGCTGAGCGCCAGAGATTAAATATGAGACAGACCGCTGCTCTCCAGGCACTCACAATACTTAATGATCTCCTTTGATTTTTTTTAGTCCAGTAGCACTCCTTCTTCTTGGGATTTCTTTAGTTGTCCTGGGGTGATATAGGAGGGTCCCAAGGTGATGATCTAGGCCTCACTCTGATTTTCTTCTGGATCTATACTCCTGTCCATTTTTTCAGGGAGTGAGAGAGCTGGAGCGCATCCACTAAGGGGCTTGATTAGCTTTCAGTGGTCAGCACAGCTACAAATTCTCCCTTTCACCAAAAAATGAACTCGTTTGATACATGAGTACGTGGGGCAAGTATAAAGAGAGCAACATTACCAGATATTCTCCATGGAGCAAGGATGGCGGGAGGTGGCGGCGGAGAGCTGGGCAGAGAGCGTGGAAGGCCTCGTATGCTGTGCTTAAGGCTTTAAACAAGGAAGAGACAGTCATAGCTGCACAGGGTGAGGATGAATTGGAGAGGGACCAAAATGGAGGCAGGTAGGCCAGTTAGGGGACCATTATAGTGATCTAAGCAAGAGATGGTGGCCATGGGGAGGAACCAAATCCAAGCTGGTTGGCTGATTGGAGGGGTTAAGGGAGAGGACAGAGCCCGGGATAAATTGCAGTTGCTGACAGAGTAAAATATATAGCACCAGCTGTTGGATCTCAAACCGTTGACCTTGTCCTGGCCGTCTACAGTGCCTCTTAAACACCAAGAGCCTGCAGGACTGCAGGGGAAGGCAGCAGAGCACACCCACTCCTGACAACCATAAAGAGGCAATATTTCCCTTGTAACCGCGCCCCTTCTCTGAGGCAGGTCCCTAGAGGGAGCTACAAGGACTGGCTCTCTGATAGAGAGACGCCTACTTTGCCTTATTCTTCCAACAGTGCTGATGGATGGGCTTTTAAATGTCCACACTCACTTACCCAGGATGCCCCTGGAAAGGAAAAGGGTTGTCTCAGGCTGTGGGTGGGGTGGGGTTGGCTGTGAGACATTCTTGTGTCCCTTGACCATCTTAGCACCATGCACTCAACAACTGAGTTGAAGTGATTTCCCCAAACTGGAATAACAGTCATGATTTTTTTCTTTCTTGGAGGAAGCCATTAACTCATCTTTTCCAAACAACTCCCAAACTCCTTAGGGAACCCAGCGTTATCTCTCAAATCCCTCATCTTCAGAGGGAGTTTGGAGACCGGACACAGGGTGAACACTTGAGGAGCACATGCAGTGAGTCATCTGGACTCAGGTCCAGATGGAGCGACCTTCCAAAGTGACCTTCTGGAGTCGCTTTGCCCTGGAGGCTTATCAGGCTCCCCTGCAACCCCTTTCGTGTAAAAACACAATAAGATGAGCTAAATCCAAACCCACTTTGGCTCCACCAGTCTATCAGCTCCCCCACTGGTGACCGTGGTCCTCCTGGGACACCACGTCCTGTGAGGTGAAGTCATTAAACGTAGATCACGCAAGAGCAGGGTCTAATTCCCTGCTAATAAGTAACACATGACTTGGAATAAATGTATTTCACAGTTTCAAGAAAAGCTGATCACAGTTTTAGTGATATTTCAACAGTCAATTCTATGGATACTAACAAGTCAGTAGTCAGAGTTGGAAAACAAAGCAGGAGGAGGGAAGTGGCACAGTATGGGAATCGAGGGGTCTTGGTGTCTCAGCTTTCCTCATCTTTAAAATGGGGACAGTAGTATCTATCTCAGACAGCTGTTGAGAGAATCAAACGAGGTAAGGTGTGTGGAGTGCTTCGCACACTCTGCACATGTGCCTGGTACATCAAACCTCTCAATTAATGTTACCAGTTATTATAACTCTGGGTTCAGGGAATGAGAGGAATGACGGCAAGTCAATTAATAGTTGTCAAAGGAATGATTGAATCGAGGTGTCAGGGGCTCAGAAGCAGAGCTGTGTTCAGAACTCTCTCTTCTCTCTCTCTCCCCTTTCTTCTCCCTTTGATCCTTTTTTTTTTTTTTTTAAACGCATTCCATCTCCGTGTTTCCTTTTCCTCGGTTCAGAGTGACAGGTAGGAAAGATCTCTAGGTTAAAAGAAGTGTCCCCGAGGAAAATGAGGCTAGCTCCACTCTAATTTTTCTTGAAGGCTGGTCCTATGCAAAAGGCTAACCGTGGGTTAAACTCTTTCAGTTTAAAAATCAAACGTCCAGGATTAAGAGACACAGTAATGTTTATTCTTGCACATGCAGTAACTGTTTTGGAGGCGGAACCTGTTGAGTCTTTCTGTTCATAAGCAGAGTCCAAACTTTGTGTTCTGACAGGAAGAAAATTGTGTTTTATAACTTAAAAATAAGAAAAGGCCATTCAGGTAGCATTCTGGGTGGACAGTAGAGATCGCATTTAGATTTTTTTCAGTGGCCACTTTAACTGCTCAGACAGATTTGAGCAATCCTGAGAGACAAGCACAGAGCAGTTATAAATATACAATAGTGGCGGTGTGCACTGAAAGGGGACTTAGTAATCTGGAGTAAACATTTTGTACAACCTGTAGACCAAAAACCACTCGGTGAATGGAGGCATTGTATGTCACCTTCCTCTCATCAGAGATGAACTAACTGAATTTCCTTGCTGTTTCACTTAACTCTCACAGTGAAATAGATTCCCACCTTGAGTGAAACACGAATCCACTTTTGTAGAGGGAGCTCCCCCAGTGGACCCCGTGGACCAGAATGGAGAATTTGAAAGTTTACTCTGTAGCCTTCTTTGTTGTCAGCCACTTGTGCTAACAGTAAAATGAAACTTTCGTATACTGTGAGAGGATGGTTGGGTTTGAAACATTTGTTCTCATTTTCTGGGGCTCACTCCATTTCTAAGTTTACCAAGCCATTTGGCTTTTGAAGAATGCTGCAAGAAGCACCAGCAGATACATGCTATGCTGGAAGCTGGAAGTACTGGAGAGGAATTAATATGGCATTGACTTTTTCCTATAAAAGCGTGTTATTTACAAATTTAATTCCTTGGAAATGCTAAGTGCAAATGGTGATGAAAATGCAATGAATCATCCTGAGAATGGACTCTTCTCTGCTAAAAACTGAACAGTCTCCTTTCAGGCTGGCATGTGTCTTTATGCAAGGGTGTCAGATGACATCCGTGTCAACCCTGAAGGAATGAGACCCAGAAGTGAACAGCGAGAAATGTAGCTCTGAGTACGGTGTTTCAGTGTTAACCATGAGGACGGAGGAGAGAGACAAAGGCAGAGAGAGAGGTGCTCATAAGACAGAGTCTTTAATAAGAGATTAAATAAAAAAGGTCTTAACATTTAGACTCTCCTCCTTAAGGCTGCCTGCCTTTAGATCAAAGCCCAATTTGAACTATCTCACACACCCAAGACCCCTTTCATTTAAAATAGTCTGCACACACACATGCATACATACCCCCTGCACACACATATACACACGTATGTGTGCACACTACCAGCCTTTTGTCTCTTTTATGCATGACTTGACTTTCTGTGAGAATCGATAATTTCTAAGCAACCTAAAGCTCATCTAGGCCCATAAACTAAAGAATTGGCTCTAGATCCCCAGCCCAGATAACTAACATTAGGCTTTAGCGAGCAGATTAGCGGATGGTTGTACTGGGTAAAACCTTTTGAGTTTCTTATTTACCATTTTCTGCTGTGAAGTCCCCCATGACTGGACCCTTCGTCCTGTCGGAGATCCAGTTATCCTGCTGGCAAATGTTGTCAGCCTGTGGAAATGTGGAAGAGCGGTGCCATGGCTCAAAGTGCAAGACGCTGTTCCCCCTGAAATTCACATCAGCAGAGAGGCAACACCCCACCTCTTTCTCTGCAAATGCACTGGATTTGTTCAACTCATGAAATTATGTCATGTGTGTTTTCTTGTTAAGACACAACAACAACAACAACAACAGTGTTGCCTTCAGAATTCAAACTTCCTGGAGCCAGGGGTGGAAGGCAAGAGGAATTTAACCCTGTTCTCTGGAATTGTTTTCACTCTTTCCCCAAAATCGTTTCCTGTTTGTTAAAGAGCACTCCAGTGGGAAGTAGACCTAAAATATTTCCCTTTCCATGTCCTTACAGCCCAGATCAATTCTCTGTGCCTCAGTTGCTCCTTCTGTAAACTGGGGGTAATGCAAGGGTCTTTTTGCTAGGATGCCTGCACAAGCTCTCTCTTGAGCTCATGTCCAACTCTAATGCCCAGTGCGATTCCAGAATTCCGTATTGAGAACCTGTAAAATGAGAATAGCAATGATTTCCGTCTCATAATGTCATATGGATTAAATGAGTTACTATAAGTGCTTCACATAGAAGTGTGTAGTGAGCACTTACACTATACACGCACGCGGTAAGCACTTATTAAAGGACAGCTACCATGTTATCATTTCATTAGGATGATACTGATAAGACGTATGTGATAATGCTGGGACGGGTCTTGTGATTCTCCCAATAGGCTTTAGGGAGGCAGCTGCCGCAGTGCCAGGGTTTGCTTTCCTCGTGAGCTGGTTTGCTGACTCCTGCCCGGCCAGGAGCCCAGGAGCGTGGCTTCCCACTGTCCCTGTCCAGCCCTCAGGCTGGGGTGGGCAGCGTGGAAGCCAACCGGGAGGAGGCCTCTGGAGGGGCGGGGATGCACTTCCTCAGGCTTATTCTGCTGCCAGGCCCCTGAGCCTCAGCGGGGAGCATCCAGCCTCCAGAATTTAAGCAGCATTTACGAAGCTTCTGTTTCTTGAAAAAAAAAAGTGCTTCCTGGGACTAGCAGGGAAAACGCCCTCCTCAACTCCATTCTGTCCTAATGTGAATTATTTTACTCACTTATTCTCCCTTCAATCCTGGGTTCAATTAAAAAGAATAATACGGGCCAGCCTGGTGGTAAAGCGGTTAAGTACGCAAGGTTCTGCTTCGGCAGCCCGGGATTCACTGGTTCGGATCCCGGGTGTGGACATGGTACCACTTGGCAAGTCAGGTGTGGTAGGCGTCCCACATATAAAGCAGAGGAAGATGGGCACGGATGTTAGCTCAGAGCCAGTCTTCCTCAGCAAAAAGAGGAGGATTGCCAGCAGATGTTAGCTCAGGGCTAATCTTCCAAAAAAATAATAAAAAAAAAAAAATAGAGAATCGAAGACACTAGGGCCTCAGGCAGTATTTGTAGCCTGGTGGGCAGGGGCATGGGCGATGGCCAATTTTGCTGCTCTGCAGCTCACCTTTCAGAGCCTGAGGGTCCTTATGTGTGAAGTGAGGACTAATGACACCTACCTTGCACTGTTGTTGTGAAGAGCAAATGAGATAACTACATATTAATCATAATAATCTGATGTTTATTGATCACTTATTAGATGCCAACTACTGTGGCTACCAGTGGCTTCATGTGGGTTAACTACTATGCTATAGTGTACCCAGAGCTTAGTATATAGTCAGTGCTCAATAAATCTTATCAATTACTAAGATAATGATCATTATCAACAACGGACGAAGAGCCAATCTTCCCTGCTCTTGGCAGCATGTTTGTAGGATCACGCTCCCTTCACAAGGCTGGTCCAAGTCACCGGTTGCTCTCCCGTCCCTCTTAGGTCTCTCTCCTTCCGGCCACATCATATTTTCAAAGCGCACTGCTCTGGGGGAAGATGGCCAGATTCAGAGTCTTCGGGAGACCCCCGGGGACCCTTCACTGGAACCTGACCTGTGCTGACCTGTGACACTCAACAAGCTGCTTTGAGCCTCACTGATTTCCATCTTCAGAATGTGATCAAGGTAGCGCTACCCATTTGTTGTTGGTACTTTAGGACCATGGGGAGGAAGCTAGTTTGTAGACACAAAGGATGGTGGTTCTGGTCCGCTCCCCACTCAAGCAGCTGGTCTGGAAATTAATGAGGTGAGGACTGAGTGCTTAACTCTGGCTAAGACCCAGGATAACAAGTTCCAGAAGCCAGGGTGCTAAACCCAGGGCCCAGCATGGTACCTGCCATGTCCGAGGTCCTCAAGAAACAATTTGTTGGTGCTGAAGATAATTCATGATTTTAGCTTGAGGACTTGTTCTTTACATCTGATACAAAAAGCGCCTCAGGGACCAGCTGCCACCCATCTCTCCTTCCAGCTATCCCAGATCCGGAAACTGGAACTAAACGCTACAAGCCGTTTGCTTTCCTTTAGAAATTAAAAGATCTAGCTGGTGCTGTGTTATTCTGCCCATCTTTCATTGTCGGTCCTGTATTTCCTGTTCCCTGTCCTGCCATGCCCTCCCCAAGATGCTTTTCCCTTCGATTGAATAGTTCTCTAGAATCTGCAAGGCTGAGCAGAAGTCTGGGGACCACATTTTCTAGGGTGAGTAGAACTAGGTTGTTGTCTTACCTGGATCATCCGAACAGCTTGTTTTCGTTCATGGACAGCCCGGAACTTTATCTCCTCCCTCCCTGCCCGCTTTGTATCTGGCTCCTAAATGCTTTTTCTTGCTCCTGCTGTGCCCATCTCTCGGAGATCACCTCTTAAACTCTAAGGTGAATCTGATGCCACGGCCAAGCCACACACAGAGATTGGCAGGTGTGGAGCATTAAAGGAAGCCAAATAACAAAAGAGGTGGGCTTGAGCTCCCTGAAAGGTCCCCGCAAAGTGAAGTAGACCCCAGCTCAAGCACGCCAAACCCCTCACAATAGCGTCAACTTTATTTTGTTAGTTTGAAGTCTTCTGAAAGAGGCTTTAGGGACAACGACCTCGAGGAGCATTTAAGTTTTTGCCTGGGTATAACTGATCAGAACCCGAAGCCTCTGTCCTGTTATATCAGCCACGTAAGATGTTGATCCGGCTGTGAAATGCCGAGCAATGGGAATGCTAAGCTAACGAGACTGCAGCCAGCCCGGCTGTGATATAGACACGGTCTTCGGGAGAAACCAAGAAGATCCCACGCAATAGAACCCCTTAGCTATTGAGGAAGGCGAGCTGAAGATGGGGGGATGCAATTGCTAATGAAGAGGAATGAGGGGCGGCCTGTGGCCGAGTGGTTAAGTTCATGCACTCGGCTTCAGCGGCCCAGGGTTCCGCCTGTTCAGCTCCCGGGCGCAGACCTAGCTCCGCTCAGTCAGGCCACGCTGAGGCAGCGTCCTACACAGCACAACCAGAAGGACCTACAACTGGAATATACTACTGTGTACAGTGGGGGGAAAGGGGGGCGGGGCTCTGGGGAGAAGAAGAAAGGAAAAAAAGAAGATTGGCAACGGATGTTAGCTCAGGTGCCAGCCTTAAAAGAAAAAAAAGGAGTGAGGAGCAGCCAGTTACTGTAGCAGAGTAATGATTTTACTTTTTGAATTGGGCTTGCAAAGGACCACGTGAAACTCATTTTCTTTCACTGACTACATACTGGCTTGGTTGGCTGAGAAGTGGGACACACTGGCCTATAGGAGTGAAAAACAACCAGTCAGGGATTTCAAAACAGCCGTGGGTGATCTGCAAATGGACGGGCCAGTTGTACTTCACACTGGCTGCCTTGAATTGCAGGATGCTGGATGAAGGCCTTCGTGTCAGGTGCCACCTTCAGCAGATGGGGCAAGCAAGGCCCTCGGAGGTGAGGGAACCAATCTAAGAGCACACGAATTGCAGAGGATCACATAATCCGTAGTCTTGAGAAATGCATTCTTGCTGGACGCCCCCCTCCGCCATTCAAAGGGCCAGGCCCACCACTGAACCTCCCAGCGCTTCCCCTGAGAGGCTGGTGGTGTATTACAGAAAGAGCCCTGAGCTGGAATCTGGGGGCGTGAGGTGGGTTCCTTCCTCTTCCTGTGTCACTTCACCTCACAGAGCCTCTCACCTTCTCCATCTTTAAAATGGGAATTATTCCACATTACAGGGCTCTGATGATAATTGTGAGGATAAAGTCAAATAATGAATGTGAAAGCAGCTCTTAAAACACTAAATGCCACCAAATGTCAAGCGATAGTATTCCAAATAGCACTTGTGCCACTTGCCAAGTTCTGTCTAGAAACACAATTAGCTGCTCATTCCTCCTTGGGGATGCACTCCTCCCCCCGAACTATGCTCCCAGCCATTTCAGGTGGACGGTGTCCTCCCTACCTTCATCTGTAACCCCTATAGTCCCCGTCACGATACCTTCTATGCGGTGGCTACTGATCAGTCCTTCTTGAACTGGATCACTTACAATAAACTACCATCATCTTCGTCAAACTTCCTTTTTTCCACCGTGTACTAACTGAGAAAATTCCAAGTGACTGAACTTTTTTTTTACAACCAAGGAGAATAAGAGGCACAATCTGTGTTTACCAGAAACCTGACATTTTAACGGTACCCTTTTACTAGTTCAGTTTTGTTTGAAATGTGAGGAATACAGATTCAGACAGAAGAAATGTTACAAACTGGAAAGCAAGAGTTGAAGAACCAAGTTTTACAAAATCAGTCTAATGGTACTAAGGGTGAAATAAGAGAAAAAGGGAACAGATCTATGAATTGTTAAGTCCACATTGGACTGCTTTTGGTCCCTTCTAGGATTTCCTGGAGCCCTGTAGACTGTTACTCACCGTCCACATATGCATATATAAAAATATACCATCTATAAATAGCCACCTGCCTCTTGAGTGAAATTAAAGATGAGAGAGTTAGAAGAGAATTTCCCAGTATAATTACAGGGCTCAAACCTACAGCTGTTACAACTCTATAGTTCTTCTCAGAGAATTTTAATATCACTATTTTCTATGAGGCACATTTAAAAAAATTCTATTTTTTCTTTAATGGTAAAATGTTATCAACAGGACATTTATTTCTTGGCAAGATTTCTTACATACCTACTTAAAAAGATTAGGTGTTGTGTGGGGTCATTGTGTAGACTAATTTTGTTTTATAAACTGCAGAAAATTTTCACAAGTGTTTCTGCTCCTTATCTAGGGATTAACACCAAACTCCTGCCAATGTTTTTCTTAAAACTCTACACACGCCCTTTTACAAACATTCTCCCTCACATATTCTTCTAAGATGCACCTCCTTCAAAATCCCTGAGATTCTGAAATTCTTAGGTAAGAATCGACTGCGTAAGGAAGGACACACCACAATGTGAAAGGGATTAAACGGAGCACTTTTATCTTTGCTTACAAAAAAAGCAGGTAGTAATTTATTCATACACAGTCTTTGTTCCCTCACTAAAGACCCAACGCTCTTCAATCTTTGAGAACCCTGAAGGACAGGCCTCGCTGACAAGAGGAAGGGGACACATTTATAGGAGCAGACACATAGCTCTCCCACAGAAGGGTCTAAGTGCCTTTAGCAGTTAATTTGTGAGCAAAAAACCCCGTTGGGAGCCTTCCATCTACTCTGAAAGCAAACATTCTCAACAGGCGGTATTAAGAGTGGTGTTAAGAGAGGCATGCTTTAACCTAAAAGGTGTCATTTTATGAGCAAAAACTGGATAAACCTTAAGAGACTTGCAGTTGCTTTTTTTCCTTCCTTGACGCCCAAACCTTCACAGGTACAGATGACCGCACACTCAGCGATGTTCAAAACCCAGGAGCATCCTAAAGCTGCTTTGCACAGCTTTGCACTGTGGCGGCTTCCTCCTCCTGGGGAGGACTGTCTGTCACTGGTTTTCATTCCGGGTGTCTGTCAAATACACCAGCCACGAGTGTGAGCCTGTTACTTAAAACAAAAACCGAACTGTTTCGGTTGAGCTTTCTAAGTACAGAAACTCAGAGCCAAAACAGGGCAGGAGAAACAGCATCTAGTCTGCTCTTGGGCCTCGACAGCCACTTGAGAACGGGCCCTCTACTATGAAACACCGGGAAACAGGCCCCCGAATTCAAGAGGAGAGGCGAGTAAAAAAGAAAAGCTGGGGAAGCTTGGAATTGGAGTATTTAGAATGCCTTTATCACTTCCCTGAGGGGCGCTTTAATATCCAAGTGCCTGGTTAGGAAGGCTTCTCAGTCTAATCTGATTCCAAAGTTAGCCTCTCCCACCAGAGGAAAGAAGAGCTCCGGTGGCTTCTGAGGCCGTCCTCGGGTCAGGCGTGCAGGCCATTCCTGCCGGAGCTGCCGAGTCACTGCCACCTCTGCCACCTCGGGAATCACTTGACCTCTGGTTCAATTGACCCACAAGGCGGAGTGAAGCCCACAGCTGAGGAGGCTCCATATGCAAGGCCTCTGCTACCAACTGGAATCATCTACTGACTCTCCCAGCCACCTGAACCCAAAGGATTTACGTATTAACGATGTAGATAAAAGGGCATTAGAATTCAAAAACACCAATCAGTTCAAAAAATTCACTGAATTCTTCCCAAGGAAAACATCACCAGAAAAGCAGACCAAAAATATCTTCTAGTCATCTTTCAAATATGGACTTCATCTCCGAAGGGTGGTAAAAACAGGGATCAGATAGCGCCTCTCTAAAAGAGATGCTTATTCTGTACCTTCAGTAAGTTATCCAAAGCGGATGGTTAAAGGCTTAACAGTGCGTGTGGTGGGGTGGCGTGGAGGGACGCAGGAAGCAGCAACAACAGAAAACAAATTAAAGGACAGTTAAGGCATTCATTACACTCTGTTTGAAAAGGCAAGGGAAAAAAAGACCTCCATCATGTCTAACATCTTCCTCTGTGAGGCACACATCGAATGGGGTCCCTCTGTACCTTCTTCTTTCCATAACACAAAGTTCTGCTCTTTGGCTTAATGACATATAAGGACCATAAACTAAATAAACATTCACGTTGTATTTAAAAAAAAATTTATTTGTGATCTGTACATGTGATAAAGTGGGGCTTCCTTGTAGACTTTAAAAGGCAAAACAAAACAAAAATCCAAAGTAAAAATGTATAAATACAATATATATTTTCTTACAAAAAAAAGGAGATTTACAAAATATACATACTGCACTTGTCTCTATCTTACAAATTTCACATGCAAGAGATACAACACAAAAGTTGCCAAAAACTGTGTAGTGGGAGTTTAGAAAATCTGACAAATGAGACAGTTTGGGAGGTTTAAGAAACACAAGGTCAATGTTTTAATTTAAAAAGCAGCTCCACTCAACTGAACATTACAGGTACAAAGTAACTTGTACTCCTGACAGTACCCTCTATGATTCAACAACTGTTTTGAGAAATAGGATAGTGTTGCAAGATTGGAGGCTGGTGTCAAAGGTGGAGGAAGGCTGGCTCCCACGATTCTCTGCTCAGCTTTAGACCACTATGCAAAAGAATCAGAGTTCTGTTACTGGGAAAAAAGGACACGATTTAAGATTAAAAAATTTAAGTCATCAAGTGCGTTTCAAAGAACTGCAGGGTTACTTTGAAGTGCGCCTTCTTTCAATGACTCCTTAAAACGGGGCCTGTGCTTTAAACCAGCGTCCTCACTGGCCATCTTTCTGCAGGTCACCTCCCCACCCAGCCACACAAAGACAGGGGCAGCACACGCGTGACGTTTTATCAACGATTTATAGAACTAAGAAAACAGGACAAAATGCTTCTTTACTTTTTTGAAAATTTAGCTTTTCTTTATTAAGAAGTTCAAGGCATTATGCTTTTCCTTTATCTTGAAGGATTCAAATTAGACAAAAAAAAAAAATAGAAGGAAAACCTAAATACAGGTTTATAGGAAGAAAAAAAATGAAGGGAAAGATTTCCCTGGACATTTTAACAGAGCCTGTTGTGTTCTGAGGTCATGTGTTCCGAATTAAATTTATTTAAAACAAACACAACAAACCTCTTGCATTTCCTTCAGCCAAGTCAGAACCTCTGACGGAAGGGGTACGGAAGCACACTGCCCTTCACGTTTCCTTAAAAAGGAATGTTTATCTCAACCAAATTGACATCCAAAGGGAAACCTGGGATGCGCGCCCTCCACCTCTAACAGTTGCTGTCTTCAGTTCTGCCTTTCCACAGCGAGACACTTGTTTCCTCTTTTGTCTCTTACAACAAAGACAAGGGGAAAAATGCATTCCTGTTGTGAAAAGCAACAAGTCATTTCTTTTCAGGGTATTAAACCAAATAAAACACCCTTCTTTCTTCCTCCTGCCTTCCCCAGAAAAATTTTTTTAAAAAGCAGAAATACCTACTCCTGGTCTCCTTCGCCTATCCCGGAAGTGTCGTCTTCATCTCTTTACCCCCTCACATTAGGATTCCAGGAGGCAGGCCTCCCAAGACCTCCAAATGCCTATTTTACAAGACTTGAAAGGAGTGGGGGAGGAAAAACAGGCAGGAGGGGGCCGGGGAGGACAGACTGTAATGTCTGACCCTGGAAATTAACCCATCTGGGCTCCAGTTTGGCCCCAGTGAAAAGAGATTATGGTTTGACCACCGCTTGACAAGGACACCGCAGGGGGTCCTCCCTTCTCCCAACAAAGCGGCCGCCGCAGACAGCGCTGTACCTTTCACCCCGGCCTCACAGGAGCGAGGACAGGCCACTTGTCTTGGAGCAGGGGAATCGCTCGCAGTCCCAGTCCAGCCCCGGAGCCGGGAAGAACTCCGGGCAAT
Source organism: Equus asinus (assembly GCF_041296235.1). NCBI lineage: Eukaryota > Metazoa > Chordata > Mammalia > Perissodactyla > Equidae > Equus > Equus asinus. Next base: position 137,018,371 of record NC_091793.1, on the reverse strand, counting down.
GCCTGCCGGTCTCACGCTTCTCGACAGGCCCCGGTCGGCCGTACCGTGCATGATTTTCACATCATCGCTACCAGGACCATCTTCGTTATCCTGCAAGTCTTTGCCAGAAGTCTCTTCCTCCAAAGCGTCTTTCCACTCAGGCCTCCTTTCCAAACCCACCCCTCGCCCGCAAACGACAGACCTCCTCTCTTCCAGGTCACTTCTCGTTGGAGGGGGAGCAGGGTACAGAAGCGAGCCCCCCACCCGGCCGTTCTTCCCCGGCGCGCCTCGCCCCCTGCCAGGGGTGGGGGAAGAGGGGTGGGGGAGGGGCCGGGGCTCATACCGCAGTCTCCCCCTTGCTGCTGTGGCTGAGTCTGTGGTAGAAGCGGCGCCACGACTGCAGGGTCTTGCCGGACCAGATCCAGAAGCCGGTGGTGATACCCACGATCATGGTCATCAAGTACTTGATCATGAAGACGGTGAAGTCGGGGCTCATGGGCGGAAAGTGGCCGGGCGGGCAGGGCACCGCGTAGCTCTTGCACGTCTGCAGGAGCCAGGTGCGCTCCCAGTGTTCGCGGAAGGCCTGCTCGTAGAAGTAGCAGGCCAGGACGATGGTGGCCGGCACGGTGTAGAGCACGCTGAAGACGCCGATGCGCACCATGAGCTTCTCCAGCTTCTCGGTCTTGGTGCCGTCGTGCTTCATGATGGTGCGGATGCGGAAGAGCGACACGAAGCCGGCCAGCAGGAAGGACGTGCCGATGAAGAGGTAGACGAACAGAGGCGCCAGCACGAAGCCCCGCAGCGCGTCCACGCTGGACAGGCCCACGTAGCACACCCCGCTGAGCAGGTCCCCGTCCACCTGGCCCATGGCCAGGATGGTGATGGTCTTGACGGCGGGCACCGCCCACGCGGCCAGGTGGAAGTACTGCGAGTTGGCCTCGATGGCCTCGTGGCCCCACTTCATGCCGGCCGCCAGGAACCAAGTGAGCGACAGGATGACCCACCAGATGGAACTGGCCATGCCGAAGAAGTAGAGCACCATGAAGAGGATGGTGCAGCCCTCCTTCTTGGTGCCCTGCGCCACCGTGCGGTAGCCGTCGTCCGAGAAGCGCTCCACGCACACGGCGCGGTCCTCCAGCAGGAAGCCGGCCACGTGCGCCACGGCCACCATGAAGTAGCAGCCCGACAGGAAGATGATGGGCCGCTCGGGGTAGCTGAAGCGCCGCATGTCCACCAGGTAGGTGAGCACGGTGAAGAGGGTCGAGGCGCAGCACAGCACCGACCACACGCCCACCCAGAGGCGGGCGAAGCGCCTCTCCTCCTCCTTGAAGTACATGAGGCCGTTGGCGCGGCCCGGCTCGCACGGGGCGCCGCAGTCGCGCTCGCCCAGGAAGCGGTAGCCCAGGTAGGGGGGCACCTTGAGCTGGCGGGGGCACGAGAAGGGGAAGGCGGGGCGGCCCCTGCCGTCGGGGGCCCCCGGGGGCAGCGCGGTGAAGGGCAGGTCGGGCAGGTAGGGCGCGGTGGGGTAGGCGGTGGGGCCGCCGCCCGCGCCCCCGGAGCCGTCGGACGTGTTCTGGCCCACGCAGATCTCGCCGGCGCCGTGCACCGGGAAGTTCTCGCAGCGCAGCCGCTCGGGCCACTGGAAGCCGAACTTGTTCATGAGCGCCTCGCAGCCCTGGCGGGCCCGCTCGCACAGAGAGCGGCACGGCGGGATGGCCTTATCGAGCACGGTGCACACGGGCGCGTACATGGAGCACAGGAAGAAGCGCAGCTCTGGAGAACACTGCACCTTCACCAGCGGGTAGAACTGGTGCACCTCGAGGCCCGCGTCCTCTTGGTTCGTGTGGCCGAGCAGGTTGGGCAGGATGGTCTGGTTGTAGGCGATGTCCGTGCACAGCGGGATGGAGATGGGCTGGCAGAAGCCGTGGTCCGGCACCGAGATGCCCTTCTCGCCGTGGTACGGCTGCGCCCTGGCGCCCGCGGGCAGCGCGCCCAGCAGCGCCAGCACCAGGGTGCACAGGCCCAGGGGCAAGCGCGACGCGACCGAGCCGGGACCCCGCATCGCCGGCCGCGGGTGCAGCGACGCTCTCAGCCCGAGGAGCGCGGCCAGACAGCCGGGAGAGGCTGGGATCCGGGGAGGCGCCGCCGCGCCCGGCGCATGAGAGTCTCCCCGGCGCCGGGGCCGGGCCGTGGGCGGCGCGGGGCCGAGGGCGCCGCAGCTGGGGTGCCCGCGCTGCGGGGGCGCCGGGCCGTCTCCGCCCAGCACTCGCGCGCCCGCCGGGGGCCCGAACTCGTCTGGCTGGGCCGGGGGCGCCGAGGGGGCTGCCCTCTTCCGCCGCGACCTAACGGTGCGGCTCCGTCTGCGGCGAGGAGCAACAAGCGTCTCCGGTTACCCTTCAAAGTTTGCCCAAGTCTCCCGAGCCGCAGCGCACGGCGCCGCGCGCGCCCCCCGCCCCGAGTCCGCCCCCGGCCGCCGGGGCCCGGCGCCGCCGCCCGGAGCCGAGGACGCCGCCGCGGCGGGGCTGCTCCGCCTCCTCGCCTCGAGGCTCCGCGCGCCGCCGCCGCCTCCTTCGCCTCCCTCTCCACTCCGCTCCTTCTTCAGCCCCGCGAGCCCGGCCCAAGTTCCAGCCCAACGGCTGGTGCTCGCTCGCAGTCCGATCGGCGCCTTGGAGCCAAGAGCTCAGCGAGTTCTCTCTCGAAATCCAGCCGCACCGCGTCCTAAGCAGCGAGGGCCCGCGCCGCGGCCTGGGCCGGGCCTCTCAGCCGCGCGCAGCCCCGGCCCGCGGGTCCCGGCGCCGCCGCCGCCAGCCGAGGAGCGCAGAGTAACGCCGGCGAGCCGCGCCGCTCGCCAGATGAAGCGCCGGGCGCGGAGGTTCCGGCCGCCCCGCCCCCTCCCCACCCCACTCGCGGCCGCCCCGGGGGCGGGCCCTCGGCGCCGCGGCGGCCCAATGGCGGCCTTTGTTTTCCGAGCGGCCGCCTCCGGATTGGGCAGGAGTCGGAAGGGGCAGGCTCGGGGCCCGGGGAGGCGGGGCCTGCGGCGCTCTGGGCGGATTCCTGAGGGGAGGGGCTGGGGGCTGGGAGGGAAAAGTTGAGAAAACTTTTACCCTGAACGGGCTGCGGGGTGGGGAGTGGGGGGAAGCGCCCCAGAAAGGGGGTCTGCCTGAGAGACGTGCTCCTCTTCCGGTACCCGAGCGACACTGTCCTGGCGGGAGGGCTCCTGCGCCGGGGAGCCGAGGGGAGCGCAGCGCCGCGGCCGCGGAGGCGCGACCCCGAGGCACGTGGCCCGCCGGCCCGGGAACGCCGGGCGCTCAGCGCGGGCTCGGTACCGGCCGGGAGGGGTGCGCCTGGCGGATCGCCCTCCTCTCCCCAGACCCAAGGCGACCACGTGAGGCCACGACCCCCGTCCCGCCGGTAGAGGAGCCTCAGACTCCGGGAGGGGAGGGGGACCCCGGCTCGGGCCACCCGCCCGCGCCCTCGGCCCGCGGCCTCGCGGTCTGCTGCGGCTTTAGTGAAGCTGCAGGAAAACCAAGACGCTGCTGGGGGAAGGTTGTAAAAGCAACCCGAGACCCCGTGCCCGGAATGCGGCGCGGTTCGGGGCGCGTCGTCGGGGGCCGTGTGCTCCTGGTTCCGCGGCGGGTGGCGTGGGAGCCCGAGGGCACTGCAGAAGCCACGGTGCGATCCTCTACCTGGAACCTGCGTAGGAAAGTTTGAATGCGTGTTGCAAACCTGGGCATTTGCTAATTAAAGAGTTTTCAAAACACAAAGAGGTTATCCTGGTTCTCGGGGAGCGTCTTCTGATTGGCGAGCGTTCTTTTGTTCGGGAGCCGATCTTCGTCCTGTTCGGGGCGCTGGGCGCGCGAGGTCCAAGTTACCGCGGCCTCTCCCCTCCCTGGGCGCCGAGGAGTGTCCTGAATCCCCGTGCAGGAAGGGGACAGTGGAGAAGGGAGAAACGTCTCGCACACACCACGCACACACGCACAGAGCAATCCTTTGCTTTAAAAAACGTTACTCTTGGCCGAGCCCTTGCCGGCGCTGGAGCCCTGACGGATTTCTGATCAGGTTGCGTGTTTGCAGAAGTTGCTGCTTCTGCTGCCCTGGTGAGCCTCTTCTCCAGCAAGAAAACACTGATTCTGAAATCTAAGGCAATTGATTGGGCTCCCTTCCATGGGAGGCTTCGGCTTCCTCTATTTTTCTTTTATTTATTTCCTATTACTCGAGTTTCCCAGGCATCTTTCCTTCCTCTTCGCAGTACTTTGTCTTCCCCTCTCCTGTTAATGGGTCTGGAGGGCTGACTCATTTGGGCCAAGGTAGGGTGTCAGACTGCTCGCATTCTCCATCCGGCCCTCAGCAGGAATCCCCATCTTTTCCCTCCACACCATGTCTCCCCCTCACACCTGGAACCATATTTTTTTTTCTTTTAGGGTCTCTGCCTCAAGATAGTAAGAAGGATCAATGGTATTTGCTTTAGAAGTGTGTCACTCCTTCCTCGTATTTTTTAAAGGGCTCCTCTTTCTCTTTCTAAATTATTATTCCTATTACCTAACACTGGAGATCACTGATAGCGCTTTGAAAGATGCTGCTTAAAGACAATGCTGCTGCTTTGCTTTGTCATTTAAAGCGTCTGTGGTGGGGGGTTGGAAATCCTTTTTTCTTTCTGTGAGCTTCAGGATATCCTCCTTTTCTAAGTCAAATTTTCATGCTTCTTCATCAGGCCACTGATCTAAGTCATCCTTGCTTATTGAAGAAGAAATAGCAAGCACTGTCATCAAATAAAATGAAAACCAACAGGATAAAATGCTGTGTCTCAAATGCAATGAAAACCAGTTCAGTTGCTGAGCTTTTCTACTCCTCATCTTATAGCTCCAGACAGCTCCCTGATGTTAGGTAATAGGGATAATTATTTAGAAAGAAAAAAAGCCTGTAAAAAGATACAAGGGACGAGTGAAATATTTTTAAAACGGTCTAGGCATAAGATGCAGACAACCCATCCCAGATGGAAAGAATCACAGATGGGAGTCCTCTTGCTCTGTCCCAGGCAGACAAGTACAAAATGCAGAGAAGCAAGGACCAATGTTTTGATGAGTATTTTGTTTTTTAAGATGATTTTTAAAAAGCCCACTCCAAAGTGATTCTGAAAAATAAGAATTTGCTGTTTGTGAGAGGGTGTGGTAGCTTTCCATGCCTGGTCTGATGTAGAATGCTGTGATTTCAGTGAGCTAAGTAATAAAAGGGAATAGATCAGAGAAGTAAGTTCACAATGTCGGGGGCCAAATAGTCTGTTTTAGGCTCTATGATAAATGTAGTAACATTGGTTCACATTTTGTGCAGGATGAATTTAATTTTCTTTTCCAAGCAACATCTTCCACACCCAACTCCCAAAGCCACTAACTGGTATCTTCTGTGGAGAGCTAAGGGTGAAAAATTTTGTCACTGTCTGCTGCAAATCTTCCAATCGTCTCTGCCCTCTAAAACAACAAAGGCTTTTATTTCTTTGCATGTAGTCATATGGCCCCACAGAGAAGTGATGCTATTCATTGGCTCCTGTTATTGAAATGCTACCTATTTTGGCCAAGTCCCAGGTTAATCTAGTTGCGTTACATTCTGATGTCAGGCCAGATTTGAACATGGCCACCTTCGTGGTGCCGCAATCCCGTGGTTGTAGTGAAACTCCAGCTGCAGGAATTACTCATGCAAGACCAGAAAGGGCAGTTTTAGCATATACTTCTCTTTCTGGCCTCTCTTTTACCAGACCGTTTGTGACTATAACATTAAGCACTTGGAATTTCCAGTTGCCAGGTTGCCGTTGACTTCATTTTAGTTTGGGGTGTTGGAGCATTCCCCAGATGGGAACATGTTTATCCCTAAAGCAGACTTTGAAGTGTTAGGAAAGTTAGAAATGTCTACATTGAATGAGAGGAGGGCCATGCTGAAACCCTGTTAGGTGTGCCAGGCCCCACCCTGCAGAGGTGATTTGTAGGATAGATCAGTCACTGAATCGCTTTGACCATTTTCCTTGTGGGTTGAGGGTTGTATTAGTTACCTATTGTGTCTGGCAGGCTGCAGAGACCTAGGAGGAGAAGCTGCAGGAACAAGACACACAGGGGTAATGAAAGACCCTAAGGAACGTTCTAGAAGAGTGAAGATGGGAGCTAGAGCAGTGGATCCCAAATCTGGCTAGTTATCAGAATCACCTGAGGAATTGAAAAAAAAATTTTTCCGAGTCCCAGGCCCCACCTCAGACATCTTGAGTCAGAATCTCTGGCATTGGACTTGGGGACTTAATTTTTAAAAGCTCACTGGGTGATTCTTTTGAATTTGTCAGGTTTGAGAACTACTGACCCAGACTCCGAATCCAAAGCATTTTGTGTGTCACTGATGCCTTATAGAATGTCTTTTGTCGTCAGTTCCCTGGAGTGGGTGCTGACTCCTGGTGACCCTGTGGGCAGCAGAGCGGAACCCTGCCAGATCTTCTTTTGTGCCATCCTCTCCCCTTCCGGTGCTGTGTCGGGCAATGCTTGGCTGCTACTCATAGGGTTTCGCATGAAGTCCTCACTCTACTTGATTACATTTTGAACTGAAGGATGGAATAATGAGAACCATAAGAGAGGATGAAGTGTGTGTGTGTGTGTGTGTGTGCCTGTGTGTAATTACAGAGAGAATAAGGGAGAGGGAGAGAGGTGATGGGATAAACGTCTGGTTGCAGGCTGTGATGTTGGGTCTGGGACCTTATTTATGGGTCTCAACAAGTTCACAGTGGCTACTCTAAAATGTAACAGCTGCCGCTCCCACAGTTCATTCACAGCTTTTCCTCAGACTGACATTGCCATCCCTGTGCCTTGTACCACGTGACCCCTCGCCCCAGACAACTGAGCAGGAAGAGGGAAGCATCTGAGCAAGGCAGGAGGCTGTCTGGATGTTGAGTGGCCACGCGATCAGATCCTGTTGTTCAGGGAGTCCGAGTGCAAAATACACTGGCAGAGGCGGAGGGACATTCAGTAAGATGGGAACAAGCGGGAACCAGGAAGCAGGAGAAGCTTGGAGGAAACAAGAGCCACGAGGCTGTGAGCTGAGTAGAGAGAGCAATTACATGGTGGTAGCAGGAGCTGTAGATAGAGAGATGGGAGAGCAGAATCCTTCAGAGTGGAGCTACAGGAGGAAGGATAGAGGGAGGGAGGAAGGAATGGAGGGAGGGAGGAAGGAATGCAGGGAGGAAAGAAGAAAAGGAGAAAGGAAGGAAGGAGAGAAGAAAAACCTGATTCAAAAGGTGATGTAAGAAGACCAGGACACAAGAGGGTTTCCTAGCTCCTTCCCAGGAATCCTACCTGGCCTGTTAATGAAGTCCCCTGACCGCCTGTGTGTTCCTGACAACTGGGGGCAACCTCATTAAGCAGAATGCCAGCGCCCGGACAAAGGGGGAAAACACGGGTCTCTTCTGACTTCCTCCTGGGGACAGGCCCATAGCTGTGGAGGGCTGACCTCCGAGGACCAGCACCAGCCCAGGAGAGGCATCCACTCAGAGCTGACTAACAAGGGTCAATCTTGCGGCCACCTTCGTCTTGCTCAATGGTTTGGATAAGAATTTGAGGAGATACTTCCTAGGACTGCAGCTGACATTGAGTTGACTCCGTTGAGTGACTGAGTGATTGTAAAAGTGTTGCAGTAAAGACCCAGAAGACCTCTTTCTCCTGAGTTGTGCAATGTAAATGCTGTAGAGCATATTAAGTCCTTAGCATGGCGTGGAAGCTGCTAGTTGTCCACCAATATCTGTTCCTTCCTCCTTCCATAGTAATAGAGTCCCCAGTCTTTAGCTGGACATGTGGCCACTTGGAATAAAGACTCCATGTAAAAACCTCCCTTGCATCCATCCACTAAGCTCTGGCCAGTGGAATGTCAGCAGTCAGGTGCAACAGAAAGGGAGTGGATGTACCATCCTTCCCGCTCCTCATGGCTGGAACTCCAGAGCCTGTTGTGGAACATTCAGGGGGTTAGAAGGAGCCTGGGTCCCTTATGGTCCCTCATGGCACCCCACCAGCCTGGGATGGACTCCCTCTGGATGTCTCACATATGAGATCAAAACCAACCTGTCTTGTTTAAGCCAATATGACTCTACGTTTTCTCGTGCCCTCAGCCAAGCCTAATCCTCTTTTATCTTGTGGTGCCCAGCACAGAGTGGGCACTCATCAAATGTCAGCTTCCTTCTTGGCTTTCTTTAAAGGCTCCCTGGCTCCTGGGCTGTCACTGGTACTGGCTCCCGTGTTTTAGTGCTGCCCGTACCCGCCCGTTCATCTGGCAGGCCCCTGAGGGTAGAAACTGTGTCTTATTTTTCTCCTTTGTCTCTCACAAGGTAGATGTTTGATTTGTTGAATCAAATTGTGCAATTCATCGGTCAGATGAAGTTCAGTGAAAATAGAAACTATAAATTGCAGAAATGCAGGATGGAGAAAGACTAGCCAGGATCAAAAGACCTGGGAGTCCTGAGAGACCAGAGGCTAAGGGGTCAACAATGACTGCTGTGATTTTTAAGTCGAATGTAAACTTGGGAGGCATGAACTAAATGAAGTGGCGTGAAGGAACCTACTGGTAGGAAGAGTAACCCAAATAGGGTAAAAAGGTGATTCTCAAAGAGGGGGTGGGGATGGTGGTAGAGAGGTTTAATTTTTAAAAAATCTACTAAAAAAAACCTACTTTCTGGGCCCCACCCCTGGAGAATCTGCTTAAAAGCTCCCCCAGGGCATCTACTAAGCAGCCAGGATAAAAAATAGCTGATGAGATGACAAGGTGAAAGTATTTGGTTGTTTCACTCAGAAAAATATATGAAGTCATTTAACTGTCTTCCCAAGTATATGAAAATTTGTTTGAGGTGGATGTGGTGCATTTCTCTCTCCTGAGGATCAAACAGAGGAAAGGCTTCAGTTACAGCCAGGGAAATGAGAAGAATTCTTGGGGTCTGAGTCCAGCCACTGACTCCTTGGCCTCAGGCAGGGCGGTTCACCTCCCTGGGCCTGGTGCTTCCTCCGTGAAGGCGGGGAGCCGGGCCTTGTGATCTGGCTCAGCCCTGAGAGCTTGGGCTCTGTTTGGGGGTGCTCACCTGGGCCAGGACTTCCCACAGTAGGGGCTTTATCGTGTGTTCCGTGGAAGTTATCCACAGGGCGAGCCAGTCTCCTCCCAGTTCCTGATGACCGGCATGGCTGAGGCTCGGCAGCTCACCGTCTGTGCCCGACATGTGCAGAAAAGGCGGCACGCGGTGCCCTGAGTGTGGCTTTAAGGGCCACTTGCCCATCGCTTTTCTTCTCTTTCTCATTTCCACTTACTCCCCTTTCTCTCCCCCTCTCCCTGCCTCCTCCCTATTATTGTAAAATAGTACTTTAAACTCTAGAGCCAGGCTCTTCAATTAAGGTGTAGACAAAGTAGCTTGACTCCACTTGATTAAAAACTCTGTGAATGGGAGAGAACACAAACCTCAAAACATTTGCCTTTCAAAGCCAGAAGAGAGGGGAGAGAGAAACTGTTATGCGATCTCGAATTTGCCAGAGAATTTGCCAGATGTCAGTTTAAAGCGCCTAAAGAATTCTTAAGCCTTTGTTTACCAAATCCTCCCTCCGCTCAGTCAGAACCTCGCGGGAGCCCGGCCGGTGGCTACCTGACCTCAGAGGCCACCGAAAGGCCAAAACAGGAGGGGAAGGGGCGGAATGGGGGATGGGGGAGGTATTTGAATTTGAGTTTTTCTCTTAATTATCTGGGGCTGCCCTCTGAGAAACCTGCTCTCTTTGCATTGGGAAATTAACTCTTAATCTCCACAAATGAGGGCAATCAACCCATTTACTAAATAAACACAGATCATTGCAGACTGTCTGCCCCTCTTTGTGATTTAATTGGAGAATGGCTTCACCTGAGGGAGGAGCCGAGGCGTGGCTGAGCCCAAGCAACCTGGCGGGGTCCCCAAAGGGAGGTGGGTGTTGAAGAGGTGGTTAAGAGATGGCGGAGGGAGCTGGGTTGTGATGAGGCCTTTCAGGGCTTTGAGATTTCCTTTTCCTTAGTAAATTGGAGTCCCTCCCTGGCTCAGGTCTTATCTGAATTTATTTGGGGCCTCCTGTTGTATGGTGTTAATTTTGGCTTTGAAAGTGTGAAGCTGGTTAAAGCAACTTTGTGTGTGTGTGTGTGTGTGTGTGTGTGTGTGTGTGTGTGTGTGAGGAAGATTGGCCCTGAGCTAATCTGTTGCCAATCTTCCTCTTTTTACTTGAGGAAGATTGTCCCTGAGCTAACATCTGTGTCAATCTTCCTCTATTTTATGTGGGATGCCATCACGGCGTGGCTTGATGAGTGGTGCTACGTCCACGCCTGGGATCCGAACCTGCGAACCCTGGGGTGCCAAAGCAGAGTGTGCAAACCCAACCACTACACCACCAGGCCAGCCCTGAAGCAACTCTTATTCGAATGCTGGCTATCAGAAGTCTCTGGGAGGGGAACAGGGAAGCCCTGTATTTCTTAGCTAACTCTCTTATTAATATGCTGAGCAATCTCCCCTTGCTTTAGTCACCAGGTACTTTGGCTTTAAGTAGTCACAGAAGGTTATTCCAACCCTGGGTAGTTACACTGCAGCAGGATGCAGTGCCTGGCATATAGAGGGTGCGCAGTAAATGACTGAATGAATGCATGCATGAATAAGGTACATCTTCAGCTGAAAATGGGGAAATAAAGCCACATAGCCTTCATTTATTTAAAAAAATGTGCTTAGAGATTACCATGCGCCAGGCACTGTGCGAAGTGCTGGGAATATAACGGGTCCCTGCTGCCATCCTGGAACTCAGGGTCCTGATGAACAAACGAAGCTGTGATGACCGTGGGTTTGTCTCAGATTTACCCTAGGAGTTTGGCCCTGAGCTAGGAACTAGCCCTGCTGTGATGTAAAAAGGGGGCTGATTGGAGAATGGTTTGGGGATTTATTTTTCGGAAAGGACATCGGAGTTCAGTAATTCTTCCCCTTCGTTTTACAGATGAGAAAACTGAAGCCCAAGATGGTGGAGCGAGTTGTCCAAGGGTTCACAGAAAGAACTGGAACTAGAATCCACATTTTTGGGTTCTTAGGCTTCTGCTTGATCCAAGAGCTTTGCACATAATGGCCCAACTTTATTTGTGGGTCTGTTTATCTTTGCTTCCTGCTAACCTCACACCGGAAGTGCTTGTGCGAGCTCCAGAGTGAAAAGATCCGAGGGACTGGCCTGGCAGGGACCCTGGGTGGGCTTGTGCCCGGGAGAGTCATGGGACACCGGCGAGTGTGGCTGCTCTGCTCAGGGGCCACAGCAGCGGTGCTTGGTCAGGAAGGAACTGGAAGGGGGGTACAGAAATTGCTGTCAGTGGGACCCCAGAGGCCGGGGGAGGGGTCTGGGGCTGTTCTGGGCCGTTTGAGCTGGGCAATGAGCTGCTGATCTGTGCTGTGGTCTCCAGCAGACTTGTGAAGAGCTGCTACCGATGGGGAGGCGTTTTGAAAACAGCCCAAGAGGCGAGAGAGGAAACATTTAAAGAAGAGATAAACAAAAGAGGTGACAGACTTCTCACGTTAGCAAAAGGGGCCTCAGTTTTGCTGTGAAACTCCACTCCTCCTCTTCCCCTAGTCTGCCACTGAGGGGGCTCGTCCGCAGCTCCCGGAGGTGACCACTGTGTTAAGGCCTTAGTTCTGAGGACCATGTTGGTCTTGCTGTGTCTGAGCCCTGGGGTTGATGATATCCTGATTTAAATTCCAGCCAAACAGTAAGAGCCAGCCAGCCAATGGACTCCAATGTCTGGATTAGTCGGATCTTCACTATTTTTATGAACTGTAACATTCATTGAGTGCTTCCCACAGCCAGGCTTTGTGCTGAGCCCCTAACCTGCTCTATCTCCTGGAATCTTCATCACAGCAGCCCTTTGAGGTGGCCGCTGTTTATTGGACCCATTTTATAGGTGGGGAAACGAAGGTCTGGAGATGTCCCTGATCACATAGGGAGGGAGGAAAAGAACAGGACTTTGAAGCCAGGACTTGCTTTGCAGAAAACACGTGTGGAAGGGGAGCAAAGAAGGAAGAAGTAGAGCCCCTTCCTGGGTGTGGGAGCCACCTGATTCCCCCAGTGTGTCTGGCCCCCAGTCCCCAAGGGCAGGCCGACCGGGAGAGTGTGTGTTTCCTGTGGAAGCCTCTAGGAGGACGCGTTTCCATCTACTGCCTCTGTCGCCAGCTGTCCGAGAGGACATCACAGGGGCAGGACATTTCTGGGATGCTGGAGCACTGAGGGGTGGCCAGGATGCTGGGCCTTCCCTAGTAGCCACCTCACATTTCTCACTCTGCTAGGAGGAGCGATAAAGTCGTTTTTCCATTAACTATTTTGAAAGCTCTTACTTTCGGTATAGTGGGGGCTCCCCCCCACTTTCTTTGGAGATGTGGTTTGAGAGTAATGGTTGAGAGCACTTGTTTTGTGGATTTGAATCCACAGCAGCTTGTTAGTTATGTGGCTTTGGACAAGCTACTTAACTTCTCTGGGCCTCAGTTTCCTCATCTGTTAAATGGTGATAATATCAGCACCCGCCTCGTAGGATTGTGACGATCAAGTGAGATAATGCAATGAACTTAGTACCTGGCCTGCTGTAAATGTTCAAGAAAGGGTCATTATTATTGTTCTTTAATGGTGTAAAGAGACAATTTGGTCTAGGCAGATGGGGGCTCAAGTTTCTGGTTTCCCAGAAGGCCGCCAGCATCCTCGGTGCCCAGGTGAGATTGAAAGTGCTGTAGAAATGGCAGGGCCAGGGCAAAGTCATGCTTCAATCTGAATGTTTCCAGCGAGTTGAAAAGCTGAAGAGATGGCCATTTGAAAGTTGCTACAGACCACAGGAGCAACCGAAGAGAAAACTTTCCTTTCCAAATCTGGATGCCTACAACCCATACAAAAAAGATATTTTGGGCATCCCATGTTTATTTCTACCCATGTCCTTTTTAGGCATAGGGCTTCCAGAACCAAGAACTGTGCTAAGGACAAATGAAGAGGAAAGGTTATTTTTCATTCCTAGGCAATATGCATATAGAGTTTATCAACACGATCACAACCTTTTGCGAAGCTGAACTTCTAATGGGAAACAGGGAAAAAATGTAAGTGGTACATTTCTCACCATGCTTTACATTACTGCTTTATATTGTCCTGCCCGTTTCATTTGGGATGCAAACCAACTCAAACTGCCCTGCGGAGCACTTTAGATTTACAGAGCCTGTGGAACCCTGCCCAGTTTTGCAAATGGAAGGGCCCGAAGCAGTTACTTGCTGCACGGCAAGCCCCAGGCAGGCAGCATCCGCAAGGAAGGCCTAGTTGTGTTTCCCAAGTAGCCCTGCCCTCGGTGGGCGCCTAATAAATATTTGTGGAATAAATGAGTTGTTGTTTTCTACCTTGCCCTATGCAGCTCAATTTGTTGGTTTAAAAGAATTTTCCTCATCACAATTTCCGAAAGCTTAAACAGTAACGTTTGTGTTTATGTATGTATGTAAAATAACAATTAATTAGAAAGTGCTGTTTTATGTTGTCGCTAGTGAAAAGCAGTGGCCTCTCTTTTATGACTTCTATAATCTAGTAAGAGCTTTGAGCACCCAAAGGCTTAGAATACTATCTTACTGTTTAAAAACCACAGATTCTTTTGATAAACATTAAAAAAAAAAAACGTTCACAATTGCCCAGAAAGTCTAATGAGTTTTTATCTGCATTTTTTAGAGCGGCTAAATAACTTGCCTGAGATCACAGAGCTGGTGAGTTATAACGGCTGGGGTTTGAACCCAGGCGGTCTGGCTCGAGAACGGGAGGCACCACTTGATCATGCTGATAATATGAGGTGTGTGTGTCACTGGCCATTGGGCAGTTCTGGCTGGAGAGATCTCACCTCTGTCTGAACTCCAGGGAGAGAGCGGTCTCTTTAAAGGGTTTTCATTCCATTTTGGACAGCTTTAATTGTTAGCAAGTCCTTCATTATATTGAACTGAAATCTGTGTCTGCGAGGTTTCCATTGATCTTCACAGCGCAAATGTAGTCCCTCTTCCACGTAACCACCCGCAGATATGTGAGTGCCACCCTCCCCCACACCTCCTCCTCCTCTAAACTGTTTTTGGGAACAGTGGAAAGAGGTCCTCTCAAGACTCCAGGCCCCCAAAGCAGCCGAGGCTGAGAGGAGGCTGGACGGGGCTTATGCAGGAGGCGGAATGTTAAATCAGGCATTGTAAACAGCTGCTAGGCAGTGTTTAGAATGGTGGGCAAGGAATTCCCTAGGAACCAGCTAAGGATGGCTCACCATCCCTGAATTATACACTTCCCTGGAACACAGACGTTGCCATAAGATGTAATTGGTCCTGAAAGTGGTGAGCACAGTGGAATAGCAATGACTCCAGCCCTCTGATTTGTAGCTGAGTCTTTATGCCCACATAGATGGGGTTCAGTGGTAAAGGGAACCAGACGTGCAAAATTAGTGAGGATGAGACCAGAAAAAGACATCATAACAGGGAGGGGCCTGGATGGGGATGAAAAGTAGGTTCCGCAGCTGGAGTGATTACGTGGTGCCCGGTGGGTTTGAAATGGCAGCAAACCCTTGCTAAGTGAGAGGAGACAAATAGATGCTCTGGCAAGAGAGCCAGAAATGCCGATTTAAACCCTTGCTGTCCTCTCCATCAATTACATCGTAGAAATGAAAATGCATGGGTATGTTGCAGGGTGGGTATGGCCGCAAAGCAAATGGAGCCAGCTCCCTGGGGAAAGCTCAGGCAAGAGGACTGAAGGAGAAACACATTTTGGCAGCCATTTTTAGCTGTCTCTGCCCCCACTCCCACCCCAGCCTTCAGGACCTGATGAATGGGTGGCTTATCCTCGTGTAACCACGTGGCTGAGTGTCTCTAAATGGTCAGCAAAGATGTGACAGCCCCAGAGTTCAGCAGAGCCCCAATCCTTATTGGGACCGAGATGCTCTGGAGAGGCAGCAAAGATGGCCAACAGGAGACCCTTTCATTGTGTCCAGATGCTTGTGTTCCTTCATCCGTCTGAAGCCATGTGCACTAGGCCCTGTGCTTGGCGCTGCACATACAGGGGTAAACAAGACCAGTGTGGCTCCTGCATCGTGCCTTCCAGGCTTCCTGGGTGCCCACGCCATGCAAGGCTTTGTGCTAGCCTGAATGGGTATGCAGGCTCTGACTGTCCCATCCTCTTTTAGGGCTTCTGGAAAGAGATGTGGAGGGTGAAAATCTTCTG
Organism: Equus asinus; assembly: GCF_041296235.1. Taxonomy (NCBI): domain Eukaryota; kingdom Metazoa; phylum Chordata; class Mammalia; order Perissodactyla; family Equidae; genus Equus; species Equus asinus. Next base: position 137,003,150 of record NC_091793.1, on the reverse strand, counting down.
TGCTGTTGGAATAGTGATGGCTCTGGGTACAGGAATGCTGGATGTTGGGACTGCCCATGCTGACTGTCTTCTTGGAGATGTGAGGTCTGCGGCCCCAGAGGGCTTCTTGGAGGAATACTCACAGGACACCCACCCCCACCCCCGACCCGTCAGCTTTTATGTCTGTCTTACTCTTGGAGACAAACTCCCCTTTGTCTAAATTTGGATATTGTTCTCTCTAATGGAGCCGAGCAAAAGTCTAGCAACGCCAGCTTCCCTTGGAATCTCAAGCCAAGCATTTGAGCAGACAGGCATTGCTCATCCTGAGTCTCTCAGCATCTCCCAGCGATTAACATAACATGACACCAGGCCCATCAAGATAAGGATCCTAATGGCCACAATGGCTTCCCTTTCTTCCCTCAGCCGTCTTTATTGCTCTGCACGTTACGCTAGCTTCCAGCAGAGAAGAGTTTATAAGCGTGGGGCTAGGCGAGCCCGTTCTGCAGGCAGCTCCCCGCAAGGCTCGTGCAAGGGCTCCGGGGACAGAGATGCATTTCCCTTTAATAAGCTTCTCACACTACATTAAAGATAAAAGGGGAAGGGAAATATTTATATTCTGACAAAGCAGCTCTTCCCTTCAGGCTCTTGTTTTATTTATTAACTTGCTCTGTCCCTCTCTCAGTCTCTCTCTCTCTTTCAGGGGTGGGCATTTCCTCTCCTTCTCCCCTTTAGTCATTAATTTTGCAGGTGAGTGACAGTGACAGGGGGACTTTAGAATCATTGTCAAAGAGATGTGATTTGTATGTGGGTCCCATTCCCAGGTGACACAAACAGCTGTTCCTCTGCCCTCCCGGGAGCTGCTCCCCATCACCAGCCTGACAGGTGGCACTCGGATGGCAGAAGGCAGCATACTGGTTAAGTTGTGTCATTTAAAACGAAGCTGTGTCAGTCCAGCAGGTTGTTCAGAGGTGCAGTAACCTGGATGCGTGACTGCACACCTGGGCTGCCTTCGACCTTTTGTTTGTTACACGTTTTCTTCTCTCACAGAGGTGAGCCCTTAAAGATGCCTATTTCCTCCAGCTAACCTGCCCAAAACCAATAAAACACAGGTATGCTGTTCTGAATTTCTAGTCACCCCTTTTGCAATGATTTTCATTAAAGTTTCAGACCACCTATTGTTCCAAAGCCTGTGCGAGTTTGTTAAGGGTTAATCCTCTGAACAGCCCCCTCCCCTACAAGGAGTTGCCTAGATTAGCAGTCAGGAGACAGACGGGGATGTGTGTGTGGGGGGGGATTAGGATCTGCTCAGTTTGCCTGTGTAATACCTGGGAGTATTCATCCTCTTTTCCAAGTAGAAGCTCTCTATAGTTTGGTAGTGACTTCTTTTTTAATGATACATAATCATCAATTAAAAATTCAAAGTAGAGGCGCCCCCCCCAACATGGTCGAGTGGTTAAGTTCGTGGACTCCGCTTCGGTGGCCCAGGGATTCCCGGGTTCGGATCCTGGGCATGGACGTGGCACCTCTCACCAAGCCATGCTGAGGCGGCATCCCACATGCCACAACTAGAAGGGCCCACAACTAAAAATACACAACTATGTACCCAGGGGCTTTGGAGAGAAGAAGAAGAAAAAAAAAAGAAGATTGGCAACATATGTTAACTCAGGTGCCAATCTCTAAAAAAAAATTCAGAGTACAAGGAAAGCAACAAATGCCCTACCACCCACTTGTGGAGAAGCAGCTAGGGTGCTGCTTCAGAGCTCGGGATCTGGAGGTGGAAGCCTTGGGTTTGAAGCTCTGCCACTTGCCGCCTGTGTCCCCATAGGAAGCATCCCAGGTCTGTTTCCCTACCTGTAAACTCGGGGTGATAATAGTCTCTATCACTGCTTAGGAATCTTAGGAGGATTAAATACAGACGTACCTGTAACGTCTTTAAGATAGCACTGGACACACAGTATAGTCCATAATAAGAATTAGCTATTGTTACTATTACCATCCCAAATAACCAATGAATAACAGTAAGTAATATTCTGGACTTCACCTTATGTATATACAGAGAGAGAGGACAGAAATAATTTTATAGCAACAGGATCATATTATGCATGCTTTCAAAAATAAAATATTGGGTTTGGTTTTACCTGAACTTAACAGAAGAAAGGCACTCAGGTGAAATTGATGACCTTTACATATTAGTTCCTGAATGACAAGGTATATTAGTTTCCAAAAGATCACTCCCAGGTTAAGAAAAAACATAATAGATGATGAAAGTCAAAGGAAAGGTTGGGTGGATGCTTTTGACTGACTTTCTGCCTGGTGATTGGCCGTTTCAATGCTCTCCTGCTTCTTCCGGTTCCCCATCTTTGATGCTTCCGTTATCTGTAATTTGTTTGGGTTTATGGCACCTGCATTCTGATTTGCATCCATTTATTTCTCCAGGGTTTAGTCCTCTGGATTCAATGTTTACTGCTAGTCCTTTTACCAAACTTTCCGGTTGCTCATGCTCTGATTTGAGCCGTTTCTTGACAGGCTGTATCATTGTCACATGGGTTTTCTCCCCCTCCCCCTGCAGAAGGACTCATTGGGGCTACATGGCCTGAATTCCTTCACATTTGAGGATGTCTGAACGTTACCATTCTGTATGGGGATGACTGCTTGCTGAGGGTAACATTCCTGGGTCACCTTTTCTTTCCCTCAGAACCTTCTGGCATTGAATGTTGCTATTTAGAAGGAGGAAGGCAGCTTTATCATTTCCCCCTTGTAGGGCCCTAGATTTTCTGCTTGGATGCTTGAAGGATTCTTTATTCTTGAAGTCGTGATGGTTCTATATCAGGTTTTCCTTGTTTAGAGGGAGCCCCCCCCCCCACCTTCCATCTGCAGATTCAAATATTCCTTGATTTTGGAGAAATTTTTCTGTATTATGTCCTCAAATATTTTTTTGGTTCTATTTTTGGGGTGGGGAAGAGGTTTCTCTTTCCGGTATGGACACCAATTTATTTTCTATTTATACTCCTTCCTTTCTAGTTTCTTTAATCTTTGTCTTGTCCCTCTGTTTTAACTTTTATTACCTTAAGTATTTCCTGGATGTGTTTGTTTCATTTTTTCTTGGGAGGGGGATGTTGCCTTTATTTTTTCTCATAGAAGATGATGATGTTCTGGTTCTTAATTGTTTCCTTAGCTGCCGGATCTCTCCTTTTACCTCACTCTTTTGCTAGGTTTTTGAGCTTGTCCTGAGTGTTTCCCAAGAGGCAGAGGGAAATTCCCACCCCCGACACCGATAGTATCACTTGGGGAGAGACAGGAAACACAGATAAAGCTAAACGACAATCAGAACCCTCTATAAGCTGAAGATGCGTCATCTTGACAGCAGGTGCTAGAGGTGTTTGGAAGAAGGACTGGTTACTAAGGGTTGATGGTTGAGATCTTCAGAGAACTGGGACAGGGAGCTGAGCAACATTGCAGTTTTGGAAAGCTGCCCAGGACAGGTGTGGGCATCGTGAGTCCCCCAGGCTGTGAGGACAGGAGAGGAAAGGACAGACGGTGGAGAGTGGGAACCACAGTGTGGGCTGGAGCCACACTATGGCGGGTTCCCCCGGCACGTGGCTAGATCCTCAGGCTTCAAAGTCACACAACCTGGGTTCAGGTCTTTCCTGCCTGCTCGCTTGGTGACCTTGGGCAAGGTACTTGATCTCTCTGAGCCTCACTTTCCTCATCTGTCAAATGGGAATGATAGTATAAGCCATCTAGTAGAATTGTTAATGAAGATTAAATGCGATAACTCATCTAAAGGGAAAGGTGATTAACACATTGTAATAGGTAGCAATAAATGGTGGCTATTATTGTGGACGGTCTTGAGTCCCTAACTAGATTCTGAGGTCCCCGGGGGAAGGATTGTACGTTTTTCCTCATTTTATGCCCAGCACATGGTAGATGATCAGTAAATGTGTGGATGACTTTATTGTATCAGTTAGGTTGTCGGTCGTTGCAGGCAGCAGAAACCCTAACTCAAACTGGCTCAAGCCAGGGATTGCTGGCCTGCTGCCTGTGGATCCGCTACCTGTTTTCGTACAGTCCATGAGCTAAGAATGGGTTTTACATTTTTAAATGTTTGAAAAAAAATCAAAAGGAGAATATTTGGAGAAACTTGAAAATTATATGAAATTCAAATTTCAGTGTCCATAAAAAAGTTGTATTGAAACACACCCGTACTCATTCATTTACATATGCGTAGGGCAGATATTGGCAAACTTTCTGTAAAGGGGGACAGATAGTAAATATTTTAGGCTTTGCAGACTCTGCGTCCTCTGTCCTAACTACTCTGCCATTGTAGCAGGAAAGTGGCCCTAGGCAATAACCTTCAAAGAGAAGACAAGACCTGAGGACAGGAAACAGCAAAAAGTGGAAAGGCGCGTGGACGGGAAGGCAGCTCTCCGGAGTTCTGGGTTTGACTCTCACCAGCTGACGTTAGGGTTTTGGTCAAGTCACTGAACTTCTCTGGCTCAGATTATCTGCAAAACAAAATGGTTGGACTAGATTTTGAAAGCTTCTTTTAGCTCTGAAAGTTCTCTTTTTCTATTTGGTGTCCTAGTTTAAGTCCCTGGACCTTTTCTGAAGATGTGTACAGCAGGTAGAATAGTGCTCCGATGGCAAGCAACAGAAACCAGCTCTAGTTGATTTAAATGCAAAAAATATTTATTGTAAGGCTGCCATGGTAGGTCACAGAACTAAAGGGAAAGCAGAAAAGACAAGCTTGGAGAGGACAGGAGCCAGGGCAGGTCAAGGCAGCAGGAGCTAAAGAAGAGTTTCTTCAGAACACCGCAGTCTCAGCTGAACTCTGACTATTCTCAAGATCATTCAAGATTAAAATTCTCATGTTATGTTGCTGGTCTAGCTTAGGGTTGTATAAAGGAACCCCCATGATTGTATCCAACAGGGAAGGATAGATCCCAAAGCCAAATGAGGGACTACGACCAGAAAAAGGAGGAATGGATCCTGAGCAGATATCCATGCTAAAGGGTGTGGTTGTCTGAGTGCTAGACATTGTAGCATGAGGAGCCAACAAATGATTCAAAGAAATCAAAATGTTTCTTGAGTCATTTGCTCATTTTCTCAGCAAATACTTACTGAATTTGCGAATGGCATTTTGGAGGACGCCAAAGAAATAGAATAATGACCTGTAAGACTGGTGGGAAAAGGTGCTCAGATCTCACTCAGGATGACCTGGGAACAGAATTATATTCCCTTTTAATTTGAGTCATTAAAATATATCTGAGCATATGCAACTGCAGCTCATTATAGGAGAGATGTTAGGTAATTCTCTAATTGTATGTATTACACCGTAGGCAGAGGAGCCTGAGACACGTGACTTACGTGTCAAGGGACAGAGCTAGAAGCAGGACTTGGCTTCCTGACTTGAATAACTGTTCTAAGGCAGCTGCCTAGCAACCACGGCCCGTTCAGGAGCAGCTATCATGTGAGGAGCCTGGTGCCTGGCTCCCCCACTACGCCACGAACTTCTCCAGGGCAGGACCTGGCTCCTGGTCCTCTGTTTCACCCCAAGGCCTCGCGTGGCACTGGGCCTGCAGAAGACAGATGCTCAATAAGGAGCCTGCGTTACAGCTTCCACGGATGAAGCCGAGCCTGTCTATGGCTGCTTCCGATGCAGACTCTGAAGCTGAAGAGGATTGCAAACATCCTGGCATCTGTCCGAAAAGCCTAGTCTAGGGGCACAGAAGGACTTAACTCAGGGCAGAAGAATTTCAGAGTCTTTGCTAACAGGAGATTGAGCTGTGAGCTCAGGGCGTTCACCTTAGACGGCTTCTCCCTCTCAGTGTGTACGTTATTACTTCTGGCAAATCATGAAAAACATGACCTCACAAAGAAACCAGTGAGAGCCATCATCTCGATTCATCTCTCTCCTTTTCAATGGGAAAAAAACTGGCCTGTGCCTCGAACTTTGCTCAGCAGGAAATGTTTATAGAAATTAGTCGTCAATCGAGGACTTGTGCATGTGTGTGCTCTTTGTTTAGAGAAACTCACCAACGCCCTGGACTCACCTCTGGAGGCTCCCGGCCAGGCCTTCAGCAGCACCCCTGGTCCCACGGCCGAGGCTCAGGCAGGCCACGGCTCCACGGGCCGGGGCTTCGCGGCTGGATCCCGGGGCGTGCATCTCAGAGGCCATGAAATCACTGACCAAATAAAATTGCTTCTTCTTTTCATTGTTATTTGCCCTTACCTGAAAAGGGGGTTTGTGTTATTACCTTTTTTCCCCTGAGGCCATCAGTCTGCCCCTCCAGCTCTAGATTTGTGGGATGGCAGTGACTTCCAGCTTCAGTTTCACAACAGCTTAAAGTGTCTCCAGTTATCTGAAGCCTGTTGAGAAATCCTCAAAACTAAATTCGTCTCGGTTCACTTAGGCTTCCTAAGTCAGCGTCACCGTGTGCTGCAAGGAGCAGCAGGGGGGATGTGAGGAAATTGGAGGCCTCACAGACGGCCGTGTCTCCAAAAAGATTGGCGCCCTTGGACGTTATTCTGGGCTGGTTCATCACCGCTTTTCTCATCTCCGTGGCAGGAATATGGTGTTCATTTGTTTAAAGAAAGATTTTGTTTTTCTGAATCTCAGCATCAACCAGCCCGTCTACACTTGCTCTTTCATCGTCTCCTGGTATCCACATAACTGTGGTTCCTTCACTTTCCCCCTCGGCCCTCACCATTTTCCACATCCATTGCCGTGTCACATCAATCCCCCGCCCTTGTGTGCGACAGTGAATCTGAGGAGTTTATTACTAAAGTCCATTTGGGCTGACTTCCTCCATGTCAGTTTCCCTGGCCACTCCAGTGGGCACTCAAGATCTTGCCCTTTGCTTTGGAGACCTTCCTGGTGGGCCACCCTTACCTACACCTCCCTTATAAGCCAAGAGATTCTCCAGGGAGCCCAGCTGACCTCCTCAACTTCCTTGTTTTCCAATACTCGCTTAAAAGCAAAACTACAAGAAAATAATTTTCCTTCTGCTTCAGCCGGACTTCATTTTTCTCCATGTAGCCACAGAGATTAGAACCACACGAATCTAGAGCGATGTTGAAGGATTTGACAAGAAAAGTCCAAAGAGAAGCGTGGCAGCAATATTAGCAGGCATGGTCTCGGATGAGGCTGTCCAAAGGCAGCTGACACCACGTCTGCTCTCCAGAGCCCAGCGCATGGCTTGCTGTGCGGGTCTGCTCTGAGCTAACGCAGGACCACCTACTTTTTGGACAGTTCCCCTCTTTTCCCTCCCCTTTTGCCCTTTCTCTTAAAAAGTTTCCAAACTTTTTAATGTCACACCCGTTTAGACGGTGATTCAAATACCAGGAGCATCCAAAGAATGTTTAAAGTTTCCATTCATCAAGCGGCTTTGCTAGAGTTCAGGCGGGACACACCCAGGGCTGTGGGTGGGATTGACAGCCAGACCAGCGGTTCGTCTACTCTCCAGCTGGGTGCTCTGGAGCGGGTTAGAGACACAGGCCTGAGGTTCAGCAGGGGAAGAGGTATGAAGGGGCGTGTGTGCAGCGGATTCCAGCACAGGCCGATCTCCCTTTCTCTCTGCCTGGATCTTTCTTTCTCTGAAGCTGACCCACTGACACTCCCTCGCCTGATAATTAACACTCTGCGCAGTGGGAGCTTCTGTTTAGGGCTTTTTCCTCTAGGGAAGTTGTGGGGAGGGTTGGAGCAAAGGGAAGGTTTTTAGCAGGGAGGAACCTGCAGAAGAGAGAGCTGTGTGGAAAGCAGGGAAATGGGCAGGGTTTTGTTGAGCAAATCAAAACCCTTGCCAGAGCCTAGTTCCAGTTTATCTTTGTTACGTCACCAGACAATCAGCTGCTATGTTAGGAGAGAAGGGAAAAACCACACAGACCCAAATCTTGTCCCAAAGCTTGTCAATGACCGTGTTCCTGTAGTCCCCCCGGAGTTGGTGGCCACCACATATCTCTGTGAAAACTCTTAACTGTAGTGTCCGGAACCCTGCTTGTATCCAGCCCAGTGAGATCATTAAAACTCACCCAAGGGCTGCAGACAATTACAATAATGATGTACAGCTTCACAAATTGGCATGAGTAACTTGGGTGATACCAAAGAGGAAAGGAGGATTTTGAGCCTCTCCAGTAAATGAGCTTTAATGAGGACGTCTATTGCTTTTCCTGCCATCATTTCTTGTTCTAAAATAAAGCTACCAAGTTCTGTTGACATAATCCCTACAATGATGCTGTCCCCAGATGGGATGGCCCTCTGTCCAAAAGTCACATTCCCTATCTGATCACTTTTGTTTCTCTTGAACTGAAAAGGTCAGCTTGAGTGAGGTATTGCATGTAACCTTTGCAATTTTCATTTGATCCTATAAGAAGAGAGGGAAGGATTAGGTTTGAGTTGTGAGAAAATTCAGTGCTTACTTCACAGCTCTCTCCTCCTGATCATGGGGTGGTACGTTTTCCAGCCTCTTGGGGAGTCCAGTTGATTAGACAAGGCTCATTCTGAGCTTGAATCAAACATGAGTTGAGGGCCGGGGAGGCCCCCAGCTGTTTGAAGGACCACCTGTTTGCAAAGAAGCCTCAAAATAGTAGAGTAAAAAGATTTTTTGGATAGAGCCAGCTCAGGCAGGGTCACGTCTTAAGGGAATAAGCTGTAACTGAATTAGAAACAGGTGGATTAGTTTTTCTTGAAAATACTCTTTTTTAAAAAAATTAGGGGGAAATTCTTAGCATGATGCATTTCAGATTTGATGCAACTAAGACTGGGGACAGGGGTGATTCACTGAATCCAGCGTGTGTGTATCAGCTAATGGCTGATGTTATGGCACATGAGTATACAATGTATACATATCATACATGTTACCCATGAAAGCCTTCCATTGGCTAATGGAGCTCATGACCAGCACATAAATAAATTCTCTGTGTCTACACTTCTGTTTTTAAATCACTAGCTTGTTCTAAAAAACCACCATCACCACCACCAACAACAAAATTGCCAACGCCATCAATAGTTAATTCTAAAAACAGAAATGTAAAAACAAATATGTCTTATCTCATCTTTTAAATTTATATCATTTGATGTGCTCACAGTTCCTAATAAGGAAAGTAAAGATTAGTTAAACAAACTATTAGCTTAGAAAAAGACTTGTCAAGATTGGCCCACTCGACAAAAATGTGACTCATTCTCAAGTTATATGTGTGTATGTATACGTATGCATGTATGAATAATCTTGTTGTCATGCCCCTGAAATGCCCACTAGGTGATCCAGGAATTTCCCCCTATAATTTCAGCACAAAGCTTTGTATACAGCAGGTGCATCTTACTTGACTGCATTGTATTAAGCATCTACCACAAGGGGTAGGGCAAATAAACCTTGGAGTCAAGATTATCCTTGAAAAATCTCTTCAATGGCTTATGAATTACAATATAGGGACAGCTCTCACTAGGTCCAACACAGCCAGATTTGTCTCTGATAATGGATCAGACTTTTTTGTTTTGTCTGTTTTTGGTTGGGAACCAGATGAATCAGCTGGCTTTTATTTGGAGGCCCTGATATACCCCAAACTCTTATCTTATCTTTCAAACTCTAGCCTTACATTCAGCCTCACCCTTGAGAGGTACAAGAAAAGTAAAACGAGCAGAGTGGACAGCAGATCCATGCCCCTCACCTCGCTGACTCTGGGGTCTGTCCTTGAGTGAGTGGGGGGGTGGAAGGTACACACTATTGAAAGTGTTCTTTTTCTTTTTTCTTTGTGCCATGTGCACAGAGTTGAATTTGTATCATATATTATGAATCTACCATAAATATTTATTGAATTAACAAATGTTTAAGATGATATTAGATATTATTTGGTTCAATTGGTCTACTGACTTGTAGGAATATAAGCTATTTTTCCTCACTGGAAAAAATCAATAGTTTAAATGGCTTTTAGTTATAGCAAAGCATGTGAAAGAGTCTAAAAGAAGAAATTACCAATTACTTTAAAAAGGAAAAAAAAAAAAACCAGCCAGACTACTTTGATGAAGGCCTTCCCATAAATATTCTGAATTTCTTAGGGGTACAATATATAGCAATACTGGCAATTTTAATACCATCACTAATCATTTGGAATACTCTGACATCCTTTCACTATAATATTTGTATATTTAGTGGAAGCTTTTTGAAAAGTCATTCCACTAGCCAACAAAAGTCAATTTATAGTTATGATGTAATTTTAAGGTAGTATTTCAGAGCTGTCAAGATCAAAGACTTGAAATATGACTTACAAAAAAAAAGTTCTCAGGAGAGGCCACTCCAAACAACCTTCTAAAGGAACTAACCAATCACATCTCATCTTCTGTTTTCCTTTGGTTTTTGGAAATAGAATCATACAAAAGATACATTCTCCAGAGGCACATGAATTAAAATGAAAGAGTGAAAATAAATAATCCTAGATGAAACTTTCCCTCTGATTTAAACAGTGAGAAATATATGCACTCAATGTATTGGCCATAAAAATAGGAAAACTGTTCTCAAATTTTGAATTGGGCTCAATACCAAAATCTGAAAATGGATATCATGAAAGCCACTTTATGGTTATTGCGTTAATTGGAGGAAATTTTTTTAATGCACGGGGGGTGTCTATCTAGTTTATCTTCTTGGGCCTTATAAGCCAAAACTAGAGATTATCTTTAAAAGTGAAAATCCTTTCAGTACAATAAAACCCAAATTGACGTATTAAGTTTTTCTATATTTTTGCTTGCTGACTACCGTAAACTCAGCTGTCAACTACTGATCTGGCCTGAAGGGACTGTCCTGGGTGGATTCACAAAAGTATTTACTTTCTCTGCTTGTCCAAGGTGATGAAGAAGGGAGACATCAAGTTATAGCTCTCCACGGTGGCCCCCTCTGACTTCCTCAGGCTAAAGAGAGGAAAAACAAAAAGCCAAACAATGCTCGTTCACTTATAAAGCATTTTTAGATGGTGACGATTTTTTTGATCATGATCTACCAACCCTTTAAAAGAAAAATAAGGAAAAAGAAGTGTTTGTGGTGCCTCCCCCCATCCCCCCAGTGACTCAGAGCAGGACTCCAACACAGTATCTTTCTTTTGAGCTTCTTGATGGATTTGGCTGAGACAGCTCAATTGTTCTGAAGAAGACTGGCCCTACAGGTGGAAGAAGCAACTGAAGATCACAAGTAAGTAAAAAAAAAAACCCAAAAAACTCAATTTAGACTTTTCCTCCAGAACGAGAGGACATTTGCTTTTGTCTTTGGAAGACGTCACTTCCAGTGAAAAATCCAAATTGTACAATGTGATGTACCCACTTGAGACTTGAGATAGGCTACTGCCTCGAAGGGCTGCTCTCCCAAGTTGTCCACACATCACTGCTTGTCTCTGAAGGCTATGCTCCCTCGCAAAGCACACACTTGTCTCCGACGCAGTCATAGCCGTAGTCATAAGAGTGTGTAACCACCACCACGATGGCAGCTACCCCTCCACAGGGCCCACCGCTGTGTGTCTGACCCAGACTGGCCATGTGCACTTGTTGGCTCGTTCATCTTCACAGCTCTCCCTTAAAGAAGGGTTTATTATCACCATTTTACAAATGAGGAAACTGAGTTCAGAGATGTTCTGTGGGCTAGCGTCTCATGATGAGGAAGTAGTAAACTGCAACTCGGACCCATGTCTGACTTTAAACACATTCTTTTATACTCTCCATTTCTAATACTCTAGCCAACTGTTACGGCTATTTCTCTTTTGAGGGGGATTTTAGGGGAGATGAGGAGCCAAATAAACTGGGAGAGGGCGTCCGGGAATTTTTCAGGAAGATTGGACAATAAGTGACTAGTACTATCCTGGATATTCCTTCAATGAACTTGGAAGGCCAGGTTCATTCACTGTTGTCTCCCATTGGTGGGCATATAAGAGATCAATAAATGTGAAATGAATGGAGATAATAGATGCTCATTAAATTTGTTCTGAATTGAATTTTAAAACCACTGCCATACCAACAGTTGGGAATCCACAATTTCTACACAGGAAGAGTTTAAGGAATGGTGATCTGGTTGAAAGGGAGCCTAGGTGGACTGTCTTGGAGCATATCAAGGGCTGGCTGGTTTGGTAACAGTGGCAATGAGTGGTAATGACGGCAACTCAGGACACAGCAAAGTCCTCTCTAACCTACTCAGCATGGCGCCTGAGTACCTGCTCCAGCCCAGTGAGGGGTCACTGGTCTCAGGGCCAGTGAAGAACCCACCACCTAACACAGACATTACAGGGAGTCTGTGAAGGACAGGACGGACTGGCTGGTCCTTCCCTCCGTGGTCAACTCTCTGCTGCCAGCAGTGCTGCAGCTCGACTGCTCAGGATGTTTTCTGCAATGCGATGACAGCGTGATGGAAGAGCCATCGCCTCAGCACCACGCAGCCCTGCCAAGCCTTGGGAATGCTTATGTTCACGCTGGCCTCAGCTGCTCTCCTGAGAACCCACCCCGCTTGGTGAGGCCCACAGATGGAAAGGAGGGAGGGGTGCCTTCCCTAATATAACATCTTAGCACATTAATCAAAAGCAAAATAAAAGCAAATTTCCCCCAAATATAAACCATGCCGATGACATCTCTCTCTTTAGAACAGGGCTGTGGCAGGGTCCAGCTGGGCTCGCCAGCCCGTATCCATGGATGTAAGCGAGAAGAGTGCAGAGGATGTAGGAGATAAAGTTTCTCTGTTAGGGAGGAGATTTGAAACTGGATTCAAACGAAAAGAGAGGGGCCTTATTGTTGAGGTTTGCGTCTCGGAGGAAGACATCTTTCCAGCTGAAACACTTAACAAACCAAACCCACAGAATTGGAAATTCTAGACTCTTGGTTGAGAGCACCTGGGGGCCCGGTCGTCCGCTCTCTCTTCTCTGGGAGGCCGTACTTTTGACATGTCTGGATTAAGGGAGGCCTTGTGCCATTCTCCGGAGGTTTCCTCTCTGCAATCTGACCTCCCTCCACAGTCTCCAAGTGTTTTAGATCCAGAGGCCATTTTCCCTCTCGCCTGGCATCCGTCTGAGAGGGTGAAAGCATCTGTGAATGAGAATGTACCTTACAGACAGGAGTTCCCTTGAAGACTCCTGGACTCCTCTCAGAGCCTAGAGTAGTGGCGGCCAAAGCAGAGACTCAGCAAAGACCCATCAAATAAATAAAACAATGGACTGGAACGCTCTCTTGTTGGCCGATCTGAAAAACAAAATCCTTACAAGCTGCTTCCTGTTTCGCAATATTGGCCTCGTTTCTGGGAGCAAGGAGAGCGAGGAGAAAGTCTGATGAGAACTGTCCATGAAGGCAGGGTGTTAAATGCAGTCTTTCCCCTGGAAAGAGTGGCCACGGCACAAGACAAGTTTCCACCTTGTCCTTCTCTCCAGGGCGGCCTGGTTATCGTGTTTCTAGGGAGAAAAAGAGATATTTCCAAGAGCAGAGAAGAAGAGAGAGCTCAGGAAAACCTGGGCCTCCAGGTGCTTTTTCAACCGAAGAGTCGATTGGACTTTTGACCCTTCGAATACTACACACAAAAAGGTTTTTTGTACCTTCTCATTTATGAAGTCTATCAAAGTGGGACAAACATGAAATAAAATTAAGCCCATAAATTTAACAATCACTCTCGCTTGCTGTTAGAAACCTCTTAAGAATTTATGCCCAAGTTTCTATTTTATCTGTAACTATAACTTTGTTTTCACTGGAAGGGGAAGTTCCTTCAGCGGAGGGTAATTTAATTTTGTCAGTAACCAGACACATTCTGTTTAGATTTGGAATCCTTTTAAAATGGGAGCTTTCTATCAATCACCCTCCCAAGCGTGTTTGGACTGTGGGTTCTTGGAGAAAGGGGCCCTCTGCCTATTGATGACGTGGGGACCGGACCTCCTTCTCAGAGGCAGCTTCCAGGAGAGAAATATTATCAATATCCACGTGTTAATTAGCAGGAAATGGCCTGGCCGCGTGGCCTCCCCGGTCCCCCATCCGGCCCAAGCCTTCCTTCTCCGAAAGCGGCGGCCGGACGCTGCAGAAGGGAGGAGAATTCTAGCAACAGTGAAAATGTAACTTTCCACTCCATCACAAGAAGCCAGACACAGAAACCATATTCAAAGAGTTCTTTGTCCACAAGATAACGTTTGAATCGGAAACTTGTTTAGCCAGATTCTCCTGTTACAATTTACTGCTTCATCAGGTGGGGGCAGGGAATGGCACAATCCAGCCTTTAAATAATAGGAGGATTCCCACAGGAAGGTTGGCAACTCCAAATGCGTGTTTTTAAAAATCGCTCGTCTCCCCGCACCTCAGCCTCGGGCGTGGAAAATGCGCCTGTGGCTGCGGGAGGGTGCCTGCTTGGGAGGAGGGACTGCGCAAATACCCACACACGAGAGTGTGCGGCTTTCAAGTCGGAGAGGAAAAAGCAGCCAAGAGCGGTCGAGTTTAGAATACCTTCCCTCCCAGGGATTAGAGGCGGGAGCAGAGACTGGAGGAATGGGAGAAGGGAAAGGATGGACAGACATCTCCCTGCGGTGAACTCCTGGGAGAACAATCGCCTTTGTTCAAAGCAGGCTGAGAGAGCAGCTTGGGAAGCACCGGATCTGGGCTCGGGGCAGGTTAGGGCCTGCGTGCACGCGTGAGGTCTCCTGGTGACCAAGGGCCCAGGTGGGTGGGCCTGGAATGCTGATACTAGAGAAGGGCTGAGGGGGTGTTTTGGCCCATTCTCTGCCCACCTCCACCCAGAGTTGCGACTGCTTCCCTCCTGAAGCCCCCTCCAGCGTTCCTAGTGGGGGATGGGAGAGAGCAGACTTCCTGCCTCCCTGGGGAGAGCCAGGTTGGCTGCGGGCGTGGTCTGGGATTCCACTGCCCAGTGCTGGGGCCCTGGTCCTGACTGGGCCACAATCCCCTGGGGAGTTAAAACAAAACAAAAGCATTCCTGGGCCCCCTAATATCTTTTGAATCCAAATCTTCATGGAGATTAGGCTTGAGAATTTGTGTTTTCCAAAACTCTCCAGATATTCTCGTGCTACTGGTGAGGAAACTGATGACTTGTTAGGAACCTTCTAGCATGAATTCACTCTTTGTTTAGTTTTAAACCTGCTCATACATGTGAACCAGTTGGGAATTCCAAACTCCCAAATTGGCCAAAGCTCTAAGGGGCCTGCGTGGACCCCAGGGCAGACTTGTCCAGCTAACACCTTTCCTAAAATGGGTTTGGGGAGAGCCATTCACCTGGAATCCTTCAGACTTCTGGTCTCCCAGGACAAGGACTCAGTGTCATCAGGCTTATGTTTTCCAGATCTGATGTCTTGGAAAAGTCGGGCATGGCTGCCCACAGGTCCAGGCCAGCCACTGGGAGGTGGGAGAGAATGGAACTAAGAGGACACCGACCTGTGTCTCAGTCTAGGACATTCTGCGCAGCGTGGTCCCTCAGGCCTCCATCTCGTCCCTCACACCCCTCCTGGCCGAGCTCTTGTGCTTAAAAGCACTATTCTCATCTTTTGGTTTGTATGAGTTCTTGCAAAACGTGTATCGTTGTCCTGTTCATTGATTCATTCAACAATATTTGCTGCCTGTCTCCTATAGCTCAGGCATTTGGGACACATTAGTGAACAAAACCATCGGGGATCCTGCACTCGTGGGATGTATATACTAACAGGGGGTGAAAGACAGCAATCTATAAGCATAAAAATAAGAACATTGTCAATGTGTTAGAAGGCGCTAAGTGCTATAGGGAAAATAATCCAGAAAAGGGGATCAGGAGTGCTGGCAGGGAGGGGGTGGGGAAGCTACAATGTTGCATTTTCTCAGCATCTACTTTTTATTTATAAAAATGGAACTGCTACATAGCTTATTTTGTCTTTTGCTTAGCACCAAGTTTTTAACTGTTGCATAATATTCCATGGTGCGTGTTTTTCTCTTTCCGGGTGTGGACCCTCCATTGCTTCCAGTTTTCCCCTGCCATGAATAACACTGCACTCAGCATTGTTGTAGGTTAGAAACGTGTTTGAGATTTATGCCCAGGAGTGGAATAGCTGAGTTGTTAGGTCTACCTATACTTGATTTCGCCAATGTGCCAGATTGCTCCCCAGAATTGGTGCAAAAGCCCACCCTCCCATCAGCATGTACAAGGGTCCCCATGTCTCCAGACCCCTGCCAACACTTGGCATTATCCAGCTTCCTGGAGTTTTTGCCCGAGCAGTGTGGCTTCTGTTACCAGCTCTCCTGCTAAAACAACCTTCTGCCTTTGCTCTCCATGGCGCTTCCTTCCCAGGCTCCCCTCGGCTCTCATCCTCACTTCACTCACCCTCCACTTTCTTCTACCCACGAGCACTACTTGTCTGCATCACTGGGCTGTCTTTCTAAACTCAACTTCCTTCCACTTGGACTTGATATCCTGAGGTCAGAAATCCCACCTCCTAGTTGTCAAGATAGTGTCCCAAATTCTGTCCTACTCTTACCTGGTGTAGCAATTTTGCTTCTACACTATTTTCGGGATGTCTGACCCTGCGTAGGGCCTGTGGTGGCTTTCCATATCCTGTCTCATCGAGTCTAAATTCTCCCATCTGGCTTCAAGACCTCCCACCAACTTGCCCTGCTCTTCTGGCCCTCTTGGGGCTTTGCCTGTGTTCTTCCCTCAGCCGGAACCACCCGCTCCTGCACTTTGCTGGGCTCACCGTGGCTCAGCTCACTTTCACGTTCTCCTTCCCCGGGTCTGGGTGAGGTGTCCCCACAGCACTCGGGGCTTTCCTCTGTTGTGACACTTGCCCAGACTCTGCTGTGGACACGCTTGGCTTCCGGCTCTTTGAGGGAGAGACTGGGACTGTGTCCTGTTCACCGTCCCAGCACAGCACCTGCTGCTGTGTGCAGCACAAGCAGGCGTTCAATCGATGTTCATCGACGGAGTGAAGGAAAGAAGCAGTGAGCGAGTGGGTGAAGGCTCTCCACCTTCACACACACGATTGTTCCAGCCCGCTTGAAATACTTCTCTCTTCTATCCGTTCATCTGCTTCCCTTTTTTTCAAAATTTGATTCAAAATCCAGCAAGTCCATAAATCTTACCCATACCCCTGAGCCGATCACTGCTCCTGCTTTTTTTGAACTCCTGTGTTCTTTGTTTTTCCATTGGATTTAGGGTTTGCAAATGCCATAGGCCCACATTATAAAGGAAGCTGTCTTGGATGGGGTCCTCCTGCTCTTTCCGGCCCACGGCCAAGGTCTGTCCTAAAGGATCTCCCTGCAGTCCCTCCTCCCGTGTGTCCAGCATCCACTCACCCCTCTTCTGGGTAGGCTGCCTGTGGGGGAACACCCCTCCTTCACTTTCAACCCAGGTGTGGAGATGGGGGTAGGGAGGGACCTAACCCTCAGCCAATCGGTTCTTCTATTCCCTAGGCCACACACACACACACACGCGCGCACACACACGCACGCGTGTGAAAGAGACAGAGAGAGAGAAACTTTTTTCCTGGACTTAACCTGAGGGGGTGATGTTAGGTCTAGAAGTTTTGGCAGTTACCTTGTCACCATGAGGCAAGGGACCATCTGAGAAAAAAGCCAATCCCGCAGAAGCTGACCCAAGAGACAAGGAGAGAGAAACCAGTCCTTTTCTCGAGCTGCACCTGAAGTCAGTCCTACTCCTGGGATTTTAGGACATGAGCCAAAGTTATTTCGAGACCATGATAATTCATTATTTGGTATTTGATGTCTAACATTAAATAAGGGATAGAATATTGTGGTAGAAAAAGCACTGGTTTTCAGGCAAGCTCACCCATTAGCTAGTCATGTGATCCTGGTCAGGTCTTCACACCTCCCTGGGCGTCAAGCTCTTCTCCTGGAAATGAGGGAGCTGGACGAGATCAGGGCAGCTACTGAGCCAGTGTGCACTAGCCCAGGGTTCCAGTTGCCTCCTGGCCTGACATTCCAGTTGTCAGATACCTTAAATCTGGACCAGATAATCTCAGTGTTCTTGTATAGCTGTCATTCGATGATTCTAGGCAGGGAAAGTCTGACCTTTTTATAATCCCTGATATTCCCATCCAAGCACACTTTGTATAAAGTGCAAGATGAAGCATGTGTAATAAAACCAGCAAATAGCATAGTTGTGCTCCCATATTATTTTTATCCTCATCAAGTTTCCTTTAGATCTGTCTTGCCTCAGTAGAGTCTAATTCAGGAAAAAAGGGAAAAGGGTCTAGGCCTCAGCCTGGAGTGTGACCTCAGGCACGTAATTTGTCTGTCATTACGCTGTGGGTGGAAATGACAAAGAGGATAATTCACAGTGACATCAGTAATCAAGTTACAAGGAGTTTTTGGTTTTGTTTTATTTTGGCTTATTTTGCTAGATTCTGAAACGTTATGGATTTTTCCCTTCATGTGTCTAGACTTTAAAATGTTTTCTTTTTAAAAACAAGTGTTTTCCCGTAGTTTTTATTGCTAGAAAAATCACACAGCCTTTGCCCCACAATTCCCATTGATACTTTTCATTGTTGTCTTCAACTTTCACAATATGTTTTTCTAGACAGGTTAGTATTTCCAGGCCTACTTATCTCGAGGTAGCATACAGAATAGGCAAATCAGTAACAGAATTTCTAAAGAACAAATTCTTGTGGTCCTAACCCCCTGGGCCTGGTGTCTGAGAAACACGGTCAAGGAGAGTTTGATTTGGGAATAGAGCTAACCTCCACTTATCGTCATGGTAAATCTAATAGCCCAAGACTGAAGAGCTGGGTAAAATTAAGAAAAAAGAATATATAAATGAAAGCCCCTGCAGAAATTTCTCTCAGCTCAAAGAGACCTGATTGACTTATTTGTTGAGGGATTTTTTTTTTAAGTAGTTTTAATTCATCCATTCCAACCTATTGGCAAACGCTGCTGGCTCTCCGTAAAGAGCACGTCCCACGCATAAGCGCTCTCATCGTCCACGGCACCAGTACCGTTCTGTGCCCAGACTCCACCAGGGTCTCCCATCCTCCATTCTTGCTCCCCTGCAGCTTAGCCTCCACAGTGCTGCTGTCTGCCACATCCCTGCTCAAAATCCTGCCATGGTCAGTATAAAACCCCACAGCCTCACAAGGGCCTTCAAGACCTAGCCTGTTCTGACCTCTGGCAGCGTCTCCAAGGTCATCTCCTCTTATCTTCACTCCCTCCCTTTGCTCCAGCCACTGGCCTCCTTGCTGTTCCTCAGCTATGCCAAGCCCATTCCGGCCTCACCCCTTGGCCCCGAATGCTCCTTCCCAGCTTCCTCCCTCACAGCTCTCAGATCTTCACTCAGGTTTCCGGGTTTCCCTCGTGACTCTAAGATACTGGTCACCATTTCGCTCTAGTTACCTTGTCTAATTTATCTTCATAGCACATATTCCAACCTCACATTATATTTTTATTTGTTTCCTGCTCTCCGACATCAGGAATTTTGTCTGTGTTATTCACAATAGTGTCCCCCAAAGCTCAGAATAATGCCTGTACATAGTAGGTGTGCAATAAATATCTGTTGAATGAATGAATGAGTTTATTTTTAAAATAAGTATTTATTGCACATCTGCTCACGTGCTGGACATTGGTCTTGGGTTTTTAATGTATACAAGCCAAAATTTTTTTAGATTGTAAAAGAAAAAAATCCTGAAAACACATTTATGGAGAGATGCCAAAATTTGTAAAAAAGAAAAAAAATGTAAAGAGCTGTAGTCCCTGATCTGGGCGGCAAGTGGCCTTATCTAACAGCTTAAGTGGTGGTTAAGGGTGTCTTCAGACTTGTAAGTCTTAACCCCGGGGAATGGCTGCAAAAGTGGCCTGCTGATTACAGCCCAGCCGCGCCAGAGGTCACAGGTTCCTGCCCCACGTGAATCCTTCGGCTTTGTTCTTGCCACAACCCCAGAGCTGTGGCTCTCGCCCTGACCAGCCTCCCCGGGCCAAACCTGACTGTCTCCTCCAAGGAGACCACTTGAGAAGAGATGAAGGGGTTTGCACAGAACAGTCACTGGGCCTGGAAACCCAGCTTGAAGCCATTTCAAAGCCAGCTGCTCTATCTGAAGACCACACAGTCACGGTGGAGGGGAAGCGTAACTGCATAGAGATGGGGGGCAGGGGTTGGCCTCGTGGTGGCAGAGTTTAGTCTGTGAAGCCCCTTTGGCCCCAGGGATGCCATCTGGTAAAGGAAAGCAACTCAACATTTTACCAAATCCATATAAAGGTCAGTTGTTGATCAGGCAAATTTGGGCACAAACCATAATTTTCTCTCCCTCATTCGTCAGAGGAAAACAGCTTTGAAATATCCCCCAGTCCTCCAGTATGGTTTCATCTTTATTGCCCAAATGCTCGCCCTGCTATGCCACGTGCTTCTGTATCACCCCAAAGAGCTTAGGAGGCACAACCCCCTTTTCACAGGTGGAGGAAACTGAGGCAGAGACAGTCGCCTGACTCACTTGCTTATCCCTGCGTATCCGCCCCAGCTGTCCCCATGCCACAGAGATGCTCCAACGAACAAGCAGGGCCTTCAGATGCGTGCACCCTGCCGACAGTACACTTTCCCTGCCATCTGCCGATGGAGGAAACAGGATTGCCTAGAAGCAAGAAGCTGTGATTGGGAGGAACCTGAAGAAACATTCTAGGCCCTCTGTTTTTTTCTTTGTCTTTAGAGAAAAGATTCTGCTTCTCGTAGAAGGAAGAGGGAAGTAATAAGGAGCCCTGACTCTACCTGTGGCCGACCAACTGACTGCTCACCCAGGTTGTCAGTGAAGGCTCGGCGTTTCCCTGACACTGTCTAACTGGGTTTCGGGGGCCCTTAGGGGTCAGCATTTTTCACACACAGTCCTTTTACCAGTTGTTGAAGGGAACAGGTTCTTCTGTTGAGGTTAAAACAAAAAAATCAATTCCTCTACGTTGGATCAGACCTGGGAAAAGGCTAACTACGGCCTCCTCGATTCCGAATCTCAGGGACTCAGGCCAGGTGCTCAGTGGTCATGAGATCAGCATCAGACAAGAGTTGCTAAATGGAAAAAATTTTATCTTATAAAAATTCAGGTCTGGAAGGAAATCCTGGCATTTGCAATAACTAGGATGGACCCTGAGGGCATTATGCTAAGTGAAATAAGTCAGACAGAGAAAGACAAACACTGTGTGATCACACTTATATGTGGGATGTGCAAAACAAACTCGGAAACAGAGAGAAGAGCCGTGGTCATCAGCGTTTGGGCGTCGTGGAAAGGGAGAGATGTTGGTCAACGGGTACAAACTTCCAGTTACAAGATGAACAAGTTTGGGAATCTGACGTACAGCATGGTGATTATAGCTAATAATACTGTATCATATACTTGAATGTTGCTAAGATCCTAAATGTTCTCACCACAAAAAAGAAATGGTAACTATGTGGTAGGATGTGGGTGGTAGCTGATACTATGGTGGTAATCCTCTAGTAACTTATAAACATATCAATCAACTTGTTGTACACCTTAAGCTTGCACAGCGTTGTGTGTCAATTATGTCTGGCTAAAGCTGGAAGGAAAGATTCGTGTCTGCGTGACCCTGGTCGTGTCGTACCTGGTTATACGTATCCAAGTCTGCGAGATGCTCCTACAGTCAAGCTGGCCACAAGGTGGACTGGGCTTCACTTTACCCTGGGGGAAACCGAGGCGGAGTTGTGGAGGCTTCCACCAAAGGTTGTGCCAAGGGAGTCAGCAGATGGCCAAGCTGCCTTCCTCTAACTGCAGCGCGACTCTCCCGCCGGTATGTTTACGACTGCTCACATGCCAGCAGGAGCTTCCGGAATGTGTGCATCTCATGTTTTGGGAAGAGCAGGCTGCGGGGGTGAAGGTGAGACAGGAAGTCTCTCTGGAGGCTCCGAAGCCATTCTGGGTTTGGAGCGTCCCCAGCACCTCCCACGGAGTCGAGCCTTTGAAACGGCCGTGTGGAGAGGCTGCACTGCGGGCAGCTGCCACAGTCTGCTCTGGGCCCGCTGCCCTTCTGTGGGACCCGGGAGAGAAAGATGCGAGGAGAACGAGCCCACTGAGGGATGCGGGCCTGGCTGGCAGGCTGCCACCCCAGCGCCTGTCAGCAGGCTGTGGTGGCTCTTTTGGGTTTGCTCCCAGAGCAGGGCGGCGGGGGCCAGGGAGAGTACTTCTTCTGTTTGGGAAAAGGTACATCCATCTGGCCTGCTCTATAGCCTGCGGCCTCTCCACCATGGAGCTTTCCTGTCACTGGGCACAGACGCCATAGGCCAGGTCTCTGCTGTGACCCACAGGAGATGCTGCCCTGGAAGAGGCAGCCAGGGAGGGCCATGCAGGGCGTGTGTGCGGCTGGACCAACCGAGCCGCCAGTTCATCCACCCCACAGACACTTGTTAAGGGTCTCCCGGACTGGAACATGGACTCAGCCTGGTAATGCGGTCTCGGTCTCGGGCAGAATTGTCAAGACGGGCAGTCCAGTACTCTTAGGCCTGAGGGGTCTTGTAGATCATCCTGTGCAGCCTGTTTGTTTTCTCCAGATGAGGAAATGAAGGCTTAGAGATCTGAAATTGCTTGCCCAAGGTCACACAGGAAACCCAAGTTCAGGGCCCAGCTCCACCACTGCCTTGTCATGTGGCCTTGAGCCAGTTACTCAGCCTTGCTGGGCCTGTTTCCTCACCATGTCAAGGGGGACTGAGAAAAGTAGCTAATCCACAGGGCCATGTGGGAGTTAAATGAGATAATCCAGGGGAGGGGCTCATGGGGTCCCTGCTGCCCACCCATCTCAGAATCTGCATCATCATCATTTCATTATCGCCGTGCTGTGCTGTGGGCAACAACCTCTGCCGCCGCCTGAGACTTAGCAAGGGGGCGACGCAGCCCAGGCACTCAGCGACTGTCCGCCGAGGGCCTCCAGAATCGCGGTCGCCTTCTGTCCTCCTCAACTGCCTGTGAGGTACAGAAGGGAAATCTCCTCGCTTCCATTTTTCTGATGAGAAAACTTCACTCAAGGATGGGCCTCAAAACGGAGTCCTCGACTTCCCAGCTCCCTCTGCTCTTTCTGCCTCCACCTGCTGCCAGTTGGGATATTCCTGCTGAGAGAATATTCCAGCTATGTTGGGTCAGACTATGAGAAAGAAGGGATACTCCCCCACCTCTCATGAATGGAAATCACCTCAGCCTTCTTCCCCTTTTCTTTGTTCTTGAGTTCATCCTGAGGGCCTGGGGCTTCCTCATCCGACTGCAGGGGCTGCATCTGAAGGAAGGATGGAACCAGGACTGTGGCCAGAGGCAAGTTCAACAGCAAAGACAGAATTACCCTCAGTTGTGTTATAGCGGCCGAAGGGATTTACGGATGTTTTCTGGGAATCTGTGGACACTGACCCGAAGTGAACAGAGCTCAGAGGAGACGCAGGGGCCCTTGTTAGACAGGAAGAAATGAGCTGAATGTACAGGGTGAGGGTAGGGATTGGTGGGGAGAAAAGAGAAGGAAAGGGGGTTCCCCCTGTTAAATATTTACACTCTGAGCCCTGAATTTCCAAAGGTAGTGGTAGGAGGCTCATTTCTCTAACACGTTCCTCCCCGTAACCCACCTTTCACGAGAACATGCAGCAGCCACAAAACACCGCTCCTGACTATTCGTCAGTAAACTCCCCCAGCTGCCGGGATGCAGGGGCTGGTGCTAACCACGCCCCCCCCCCCCCCCCCCCCCCCCCCCCGCCCCCCAGGCAAACAGCTCCTGAGGAAAGCCCTGAAGGCTGAGAGAGCACAGATCTTCCAGGCCCGGGGTCAGAGGGCAAGGTCAGGGGAGGGGCCAGCTTTGTTTCCACTCTTTGCTGGTGAAAGCCAAACCTTTATGGAACTTTTCTAGCTGCATTTTGGGCTAGTTAGCTTCAAAAACAAAAGATGTATTTTCCCCCTTCTCCTTTTGGGTTTTGTCCTCTGCTGACAGCGGTGACATATGCAGGTCTGGAGGCTGTAAAGACCGGGCCGGGCTCTCCCCCATCCTGAGGAAAAGAAAAGATAGGATCTTAATTAAAAGAGAACCCAACGTGCAGAAAGCCAGCACAAACATTCCCAACAGCCACCCTTGCTTCTCTGATCTTCTCAATAGAGAAGGGAACGAGATCGTGTGATGGGGCGTGCCTTTTTAACACTCTGTGTTTGCACAACCTGTTACATTTTGTAAAGCACTTCCACATGCTACAGTATCCTGTGTAATCCTTGCATCCGTTCTGTGAGATGGGGCTTACGATCCCCTTTACGGACGAGAAATTGAGGCTTGTAAGTAACTTCACCAAGGTCAAAGAGACACTGAAGAGGCAGAACTAGCACTCCAGCCGGGTCTCTGTCTCCAAACACAGGGACCTTCCCAAGAGATGTAGCAAGCGATGCGCTTTACCATCTCTGGGTCTCACTTCCACATCTGTGGAAGAAGGCGAGTGGCTGGCTTCCATCTGAATCTTCGAAAACTGTTCTCCCACTTTGGTCCTCCACAAGAACAAGTCAACAGAGGAGCGTTGGGAGCTTGGCAATACTGCGGGAAGAAATCGAGTTGTGCATCTCAGTAGCTTCTGGAGTTTGACATCAAGTCCCCAGCCTGGCGACAAAGATTGTTTGTGTTTCCATGCTGTTCTCCAAAACTGATCAGAATGGTTATAAAATCAATCTGGAGTATTTCTGGCCCTCTGGCATTTTGGATGTAGAAGCTGTTGCTAGCATTGTCAGATGTCTAAAAGTATGTGATTTTGGTCAAAAATATAGTCCTGTTTTCAATCCCATGCCATTGCTGGTAGAGATGTGACTGCGGGCTAAGCTGTGGGGCTTCTGTGCATAGCCTGGACTCTAGAGAGTGCTCATGGCAGGGACTTGAGGCAGGAATTTGTAAGGAGGTCCTTTGCGGGGATCAAGTGGCTTAGGACACAGTATTGCTGAGGATCAAAGCAACTTATTTTTTAGTTCTTGAGTGGAAAGCTGTATCTCACTTTTCATAACTCAGATGAAAGTGTTCTGGTGACATTTTGGTGGCCACCAGGGTTTGTGTTTAGAGTCTTGATCCAGCTACCGTTATCCTGGCTATTGTGGATGTAGTGAAGGGATTGGCCTGCAGCCGTGACAAGGCATTTCCCTAAGGAGCGGGTCTGGGTGGAGGAATCACGGGAGTCTGGAAAGCCTGGGTGCCCTCGTTCCATAGAGAAGGGAGCACTCTGGTGTTGAGCTCAGCAGCCATCCCTCCCTCGTGCCTTTTGTTCCTGGGCATCTGAAATTCCCGGGCGGGAGAGAGCAGAGGGCGCGAGGGAGCCTACCCTGGTCCACGGTTACTTCATTCCTCTAGATTCAAATCTAGAGTGTGACGTCATTGGAGAGGATGCCAGAGGTGAGCGCTGTGGGAAAGTTTATTTTCTCCTGTTTTCCCCTTGCCACATCTATAATAACAGCGATGAGGCAAAGGCGGGCAGAGGTGGTGTGTGTGGAGGTTAGCAGGTTGGGCTCAGAGTTAGACTCGCTGGGACAGATCCCAGCTCCTCCACGCTGGGGTCTTGGCAGGTTGCTTCCCCTCAGTGTTCCTGTTTCTTTATCTGTAAAATGAGGATGATAGTTCTCACCACATGGGCTGTTGAGGGGCTTTAGCTAAATGACCGCCCTGGCTCACAGAGGGGGCGCCCGGGCCACGCTGGTTATTACTGCTGAGCGCCCCTCGCCTGTGGCACAGGGGAGGGCTCCCCATCTCCCCAGCACCCAGCCAGGACTGCCTGCTCCTCTCTGGCTGTAGAATATCGGGGAATTGACCCATGCTTTGTTTTTTTCAGTTTCCTTCAGAAATGTGGGACAGTTTAGCAAATCTGAAAATTGTGTGGACACACGCACAAGCTCCTGCTGCTGGAGAAGAGAGGGGATGCATGCGTCCGCCTGGCCTGGCCCTCTGGGCCCACGGCCAGAACCCGGAGCTCTAAGCAGACCGCACGGTGCACACTGGGCCGCTGGCTTTCACAAGCTGGCTCTGCACGGGCCGCCAGGTGGAAGAACTCTCTGATCCTCAGGGAAGCCAAAGTCCAGTCGACTCTGCAGGGAACAGCCAAGACAGGCAGCAGGTGCCGGTGTCCCCCATCTCCTGGAATAGGGATTTTAAGGGGCCTGGAAGCTGGTCAGAACAAGATGCAAGGAAGCGCTGGTTCTTTTACCAGTTCTCGAAGGCGTCTGGGACTCATGAAAGGGCAAGGGCCACTGTCAGAGCGGAAGACAGGACAGCCAGAGCGAGCACCCGGGTGAATGTCCCAACACGGGATGGTCAGCAGGGAACGAATCCGGGTCCTGCCCAGGGCTCAGGTGTCGGGGGCTGGTGACAGGTGAGAACACGCCTTGGGCTGGTGCTCTCTCTGTGAAACACAACCACACTGTCTCCTGCTGACAGGCAGTTGGGACAATAAACCAAGGATTCTTCTGGTCAGATAAGTGGTTTAGACTGATAAGATGATGCTATACATTTGCCAATGGCTGTCCCCTTTAAGGACTCAAGGTGGAGATCATGACAGATGTGAGTGTCCGGGGATGCTGTGGAACCTCACCGAGAACACAAAGGGTGCTGACTTCTTTCCATGGGGAGAGGTCTCCTTCCTCCGATGCTTCACCTCGAGCCTCTTCAGCATCCCCTTCCTTCCCTTTGCCTGCTGTGTTCTCAGCGATGGTGACAGGCTTGAACCATGACAACCACGGCCTTTTCCATGCACAAGGCAAGGCCGCACACCAGGCCCCTGTGCTGAATGTGTTCTTGTCGTTGTCGCTGAGTCCCAGCAGTACTCTTCTAATTGGGCGTCATTCTCGTTTTGCGGAGGAGGAGACTGAAGCTCAGAGAGATGAGCCCCCTTGCCAAGTCCCACAGCTAGGACACAGAGGAACCCAGATACACACGGTTGCCCTAACGCCAATGTCTGTTAGCGTCCTGCCACCTTCCTTCACCTGCCACCCCAGTGCTCCATCACAGGCTGGAGCTAAGAGTCCTCCCTATCAGGGTCTGTCCCAGAGAAAAAGGCAAGAGGGAGAGCAGAGAGAACAGGACAGCTCTGTCAGTGTCTGTGTGTGTTGAACGTGTGTTGGCGTATTATGTAGTGTTGGGGTATTATATGTGTTGGGGTGTCGTGTAGTGTTGGGGTGTTGTAGGTGTGTTGGGGGGATGTTGTGGTTTTATGCAGTGTTGGAGTGTTGTGCATATGATGATGTATTGTGTAGTATTGGGGGTGTTGTGTGTGTTGTGGTGCGGTGTAGTGTTGCGGGGTGTTGTGTAATGTTGTAATGTTGTGTTTGTCAGGGGTGTTGTGTGTGTGTGTGTTGATGCACTGTGTAGTATTTGGGGTGTTGTGTGTGTGTTGACCTATTGTGTACTGCCAGAGGGTGTTGTGGTGGTGTGTGTGTCCGGGATGGTGTATGAGTTTATTGGGGAGTTGTGTAGTGTTGAGAGTGTTGTGTGTGTGTTGGGGTGTTGTGAGGGTGTGTGTTGGCAGTTGTCTGTGACAGGAGGAGAGCAAGACTGTCTCATGCTTGGTTGGTCGCTCCTTGGCTGAGGACTTCACTCCTCCTGCCAAAGTCCCAACTGTTGCTGCTTCCTGGCCCCCCGACTGAAGAGAAGGAGCAGCTGGCTCTCCATCTCTTTCCTCTCTGACCTTGATGTAGGGCTGGGACTGGCTGCCAACTCAGTGCCAGGAAGCAAGAGGACCTGCTTGCAGCGAGGGCATAGGGTCCACGCATCTTGGCATGGGCTGAGGGATGCATGCAAGCTCTGCACTCGGGGCCACACTTGGGGATATAAGTATTGGAAGAAATGAAGCATTTGCCCAAACCTTGCTTTGTACAGCCTATCAGAGAGACAGGTGCTTTTCATGTATTATCAGACATCACTGCAATGATAATACTAACAAATAGCTAATGCTTATCTAATGCTTACGATGCATCAGGTGCTGTTTTGATTGCTCTACATAGGTTATCTAATTTAATCCTTGCAACAACCCTAAAACATAGCTACGTTTATTATCCCCACTTTATGAGGCACAGAGATGTCAAGTAACCTACCCAAGCTAGCACAGGTAGAGAGAGGTTGAGGCAGTGCTGTACAAACCCTGCACCGTGCCCTTCACCATAGACAACCTGGCCCCATCGTACCAGCCATAGCGAGGGGTAACTCTGACCCTGTCCCCAGGAACACGGTGGCACCTCTACTTCTTATAGGGCTTGAGACCCTTGGGACTAAGTTTTAAAGACTTCGGCTGGGCTTTGTTTAGACCAGAGCTTCCA
Organism: Equus asinus; assembly: GCF_041296235.1. NCBI lineage: Eukaryota > Metazoa > Chordata > Mammalia > Perissodactyla > Equidae > Equus > Equus asinus. The sequence continues at coordinate 136,974,962 of NC_091793.1, read as the reverse complement.
TCGCAGGGTTGAACGATCCAGTTCTCAGCCTGCTGGTCTCTGGTCTTGGCAACAAGAGCCTTTTCTATCGAAAGATGAAGGGAGGATGGTCCAGTTGAGCCCTGGACAGAAGACAAAGGAGGTAAAAGGCGACATCTCTCCCAGCTGGCTTGGGAATAGTCATCTTTCTCCCTAAGAATTTCTTTGCATCCCGAAAGTTGAAAGAAAAAACTTATTAAAAATAAAGTTTTTTAGAGAGGAAAAAGCTATCTTTGTCTCTTTGTGCAGATCCACCCCTCCTAGACCTGTCTTCAGAAAACCTCAGTTAAATGAATGCATTTCCTGAGTGTTAAGAAATAATAGAGCAGTGAGTGGACTGGCAGCTTGGTTATGTGACAGTTCTCTGTGGGGGAATAACTTTGGACAATGCCCTGCAAGGATCTCAGAGATGCAAAAAGGGAGGGTGTCAAAAGGTAAAGGGATTCTTAGCTGGGGGCAGCAAGGGAGGAGTGAAGGGAGCGTCTCTAATGAAATTACGCCAGCCTGCAAGGAGCAGGAGAAAACAAACCAACATTTCTAACCGCTGAGGAATTCACGCTGAGCTCAGACAAGACAATGGATTTATTTACAGGTGCCCCGTGGTGCGCGTTGGGGCCGGTGGCGGAGGGTGCTTTTGGTTCCAAGAATTTTCCTTGACTAGAGAGTGGATTTCTCGGCAGAACTGGAAGCTGGCTAGTTTCAGACTCCTTAAGGAAGAAGAAATTCCCTGGGACTCACACAAAAGAGTTTGTTTCCGTTGCATAGTCACGAGGAGCTGTCACTGTATTTGTCTCATGACGAGGTCCTTGAGGAACACCTCGCCTTTAAGCTGGCCCATGTTCTTGGGCCCTCTGCTACATCCTCAGGGTGACGGGAGACAGGAGGAGCCTGAGGGAGGCCATTAGGAATCCAAGGGGTCTAAGTAGCAGCTCCATACCCAGGTTGAGGCCATTACTGATCTATTTAAGGCAAAAGAGCTAAACTCAGAAACAGAAGTAGAAGAAAATAAAAACAAATCCCCAAAAGAAAAAACCTGGAAGGCATGGACAGAGTCAACTAGATTCAGGAGTAGGGATGAGAGTCAAGTCCATCCCAGAGTGGTCTTGAAGCTTTCCTCCGACCCCAAATCCTCCCCAGCCAAGAACTGATGGCTGAGGGTATCGTCAGGGTCTTTCTAGAGCAAGCTGGACCTGAGCCTACCTCTCAGTATATTCTTATCACCTGGAACCAGGGGAGTCTTACAGAATACCAAGAATTTGAAAAAAACCTTTGAAACTTTCCTGCATGATTTCCGAATCCAACTGTCCCATGGAATGTCTCCCACTTTCTAAGAGCTAGGGAGCTTTCAGAGTGGGGAGTGTCGTGTAACCCAGGCCATCTCGTGTTGCAGAGAGCTGTCCACTAGTTCATACTCTCCAGTCTGGGATCTGACGAAGAGCCTCTCCCGGGCTTTCCCCAATGCCACTCTCTCTCTCCTTGGACGACTGCCTAGTGCAGAGACAAGCCTGGTTGACAGTCACAGTGGGTGGTGGTGGGCACAGATGGCGCTCTTTGTTACAGAACCTCAAAATCATAGAGCTTTGAAGGGCTCTGGATGGAATCTAGATGCTCGAGGCCTGAGACAGCAAACTTCGGGGTAAAGCCAAAGTGAGATTTCTTGACCCCTCCCTGCCATCCCTGCATCACCTTCAGACATCATCTCCCACTTCTCATGTCCCTTATTCTGCTCTAGCCACACTGACCTCCTAGCTGTTCCTAGAACACACCAACAAGCTTCCGGGCTCAGGGCCTTGGCACTGCCTGTCCCTTGGCCTGGAACTTTTTTTTTTTTTTAAAGATCGGCACCTGAGCTAACAACCATTGCCAATCTTCTCGGTTTTTTTTTTTCTGCTTTATCTCCCCAAATCCCCCTGTACATAGTTGTATATCTTAGTTGCAGGTCCTTCATAGTTGTGGGATGTGGGATGCCACCTCAAGGTGGCCTGATGAGCAGCGCCATGTCCATGCCCAGGATCCATCCAAACCCTGGGCCGCCACAGCGGAGCACGGCCAACTTAACCACTCGGCCACGGAACCGGCCCCCTGGAACTCTTTTGCAAAATACTCACCTAGCTGACTCCCTCGTCTCCTTTGATTCTGTTCCAGTGCCTCTTCCTCAGTGAGGTTTACCCTGACCACCCATCTAAAGATTCCACCCCTCCCCGGAGGGTAGAGGGAGCTTTGTTTGGTTCGCTGTCCCAAGCACTTTTTGTTTATTGTCCCAAGCACCTAGAACAGTCCCGGCGCGTAGTAGGCCCTCACCACATATTTTTAAAATGAATAAGATTCACCAGATGTGCTTCTTGATGGAAAAAAGAGAGAACCCATAATTAGTGTATGAAGACTCTGAGATGAGGTCCCCAGCCAAGGTTACATAGTAAACAAACACCAGAGGCATGGTTTGAACCCAGAGGAGTTGAAATCCTGGCTCTCTGCCACCTGTCAGCTCTGTGACCTTGGGCAACTTACATAACCTTGCTGAATCTCCATTTTCTCACTTGTAAAATGAGCATCAGTTAATCCCTGCTGGCAGATAATTGCAAGGTTTCTATCACCCCATAAACCTGGTCTTGTAGTGCAGGTCTGAGCTCAAATGCGCCCTCCTCAGACAACCTTTTGTGGCTGTTCCGTCTAGGGCAGCCCCCCGGAGGCTCTACCAGATGCACCCCTACGTGTGGAAGCACGCCGGTGCACTGGAAGGGTCAGTCCATGTTTGTTGCGTGAATACATGGCATTTAAGCGTCCTTGTTTGCAGTGAAGAGATACGATGCTCAACTGTGCAGCCCAGGACAAGGCCCAAGTGGCGGGAGCAGCGAGGGGAGGCCTGGAGGCCCTGGAACAACCCAGTGGAAGTCAGATGCCCTCGCCTCCAGCTGCAGGTTTGGGAGCTGCGGGATTTGGACTGGGAGGTGAGGAGTCCACGCGGACGAGGGGCGCTCAGAGCTGGGAATGAACAGGGTGAAATAAAGGCCCAGCAAAGAGAGAGCCATCGTGAAGTCTAGCTGACCGCTCGCCAGTCTGGAGGGTGGCAGGAGCTGGCCGTTTATTCTCGTTCTGAATTACCTCACCCTCAAGCACAAAGCAACAACCCGGGGGCTGTCACTGCCCTCTGTCCTACTCACAGGGCATTTCACCATGAAAATTACCTCCAAAAGGGCTCAGGGAGGATTTTCTTGCCTTCCCGTTTCCTTTTGCGAAGAGACCGTCATTGTTCTGAGAAAATCAGCTGGGCCACTTAATGTCACTCTGAGACATATCCTGAGAAGTTCCATATGAAACCTCAGCCACAGGCAGTGGTCTCCGGGCTGAGCCGGGAAAGGCCTGTCATTATCCCAAACTCAGATGGAGCAATTGATAAAGGCAGTCTAATTCACCAAAAAACTACAACAATCGCGCAGAAGGCATGGTCCGGCGTCTAAGCTGGAGTCACCGTGCCAAGACCTGACAGCCGAGGATGGACAGTCTCTCCATGTGGAGAGTTCTTTCTCTGAGTCCAGATAACACCTGTTCTCAAGAAGGAGCTTAGAGGACACCAAGGTCACAAGATGTGCCCGGGAACACAGAAGAGGAAAGGCAAGGCAGTGGGCGCTGCAGAGTAACACCCCCGCCCCGCGCACATGCACCGGCCACCGCGAGCCTGGGCTCTGATTTTCACACTCCTTGGATGCTGCGGGCTGGCTGCTGCTCCTGACTCCAGCAGCGGTGTTGTGGTAAACAGTTAACAACTGGCTGGGGAGAAGGTGGAGCTGGTTTGTAACATTTGCCGACTAACGTGGTTTAAATACTCCCACCATGGCTGATTTCAAGCCACCAATGTGACATAAACTGTATGAAAAAATTGCTGAAAACCTAACAGTCAGCTCCCGGAGCCAGTATGAGCTGGTTCCAGAGCCACTTCTAGGACACTCGGTGGCGGGGGTGGTGTGGGGCTGGGGTGTCAGGATTTGGGACCCTCAAAGTGTGTGTTTGCCCAGGACCACCGCCCCAGCCTTCATTCCAAAGGCCAGTTTCCTATGGGCTGAACCCCTGTCACAAATGTGAGGCCCTGATGTTGGGGGGCAGGCCTGAGGAGGCTCCAGCATCAGGCTCCTGGAGTGGGTCTCCGAGGGCTGGCTGGATCCCTGGAATTTGCAAAACCTACCCCATTGCCTTGACGGGGGATATGCACAGAGGGTCCACTCCCAGGTCTGGTGGAAAACCCCTGACCAGCCTGCTTTGTGCCTGATCTTCATCTCCTTGTGCATGAGAATGGGTCCGTGGCAGGTGGCCTCGGGGTGGGTATGAATAGGGGTAATTGTCCCCGTGTCAAAAGGATGAGCCAGGAAACAGGAATGGGACTGGAGGAGGGGTGGGGGTGGGCTGTGGCTCTCAGGGAATTAGGCCTTTTCTGTTGTTCCAATAAGGCGGCCTCCTGTGCGCCCTGCGGCAGCTCTGACCCACCCCCCCCCCCCCCCCCCCCGCCCCGCCCCGCCCTGCCCCCGAGAACGCTTAATGTGCTCTGCCTTTGTTTACCTATTAGTGCTCCGGGAAGGACACCTGATTTGGGAGCAGGCTGTTAGGGATGTGCTGGGAGGAGAAGAGAAAGGTGTGAGCCGTGCTGCCTCTGACACCTTCGGCCAGGAGCTGCCCCTCTCTGAGCTCAGTCTCCCGTCTGTGAAGTGCACCGTGATAATCCCAGCCTCACGAGGCCGTCGCCGGGACCGAGGGAAACCGTGCCCATGGCTGCCTGGCGTGGTCTCGCTGAAACCCTCAGTGGAGGGCAACCATTATTATTATTCTCTGACTTCTGGCCAAGGCCCCAGCACAGGCTACACCTAAACCGTGGGACTAAGTGTGTGACCCTGGGCCAGCACCTTCTCCCTCCTTCTCCCCTCCTCTCCCCTCCCTCCTCTCTCAGTGAAATTCGGTAATCGTGCTGGGCCCTCCCTGCCTCCCAGGGATGGGAGGATTAATGAGATAATGGGAGAAGCCGGCTGCTCTGGGGAAGAAAGGTGTTCTGAACACGGAAGGTGTAATTATGATCCTGTAACTACATGAATGTTTATGCTGTGTCTACCTCGGCAGTTCCGAGGGGCTTTGACAAGCGTATTGTCGAGCTGGAACCGGTTCAAGGGGTGGGGACAGCAGAAAGCTGCTTTCTGCTTCTGACTCCAGGCATCCCGGAGCCTCCAGAGGAGGCTGCGTCCACACTCCAGGCGGCAGGAGTTCCGTGGGAGTGAAGGTAGCCCAAGTCACCTTATGGCTCCAAACCCGGGATCTTGGAAGGCCCCAGGATGCTGCTCAGAGCATTCCAGTTGCAATAGAAGTCCAGGCATAAGCATAGCAATTTTGTGGCTGGCAAAGATTTTGGTGTAGGGTTTAGCAAATTATAGTCTTACTCAGTTTGTCCTGCCCTGTCCCTAACGTTTCAGCCTCCTGCTTCCCTCCAGCTGTCATCACCACCAACACTATCTTCATCATCATTTAGGAAGTCCTCTAGTGGGCAGGGCCTAGGGCTGAGTGCTGACTTTGGCTGCTTTAGAGTTAAAAACAGCCACTCCTGTGCTCTTCCCCAGCTTCTTCCCTCTAGAAATAGCATGCAAGGAGGGGTTGGAGGGGGTTGGGCAAAGAAATGGATGTGAGTGTGTGTCTCCCCCCAGCCCCGCAGTTTAGTGATGTCAGGCAGGGGAAAATTTCCCCCTACTCCTCTGGGCTCTTTTGGCTAGTTCTAATAATTAAGTCGACACAAGACAGATTAACAGGAAGAAAAAAACAAATTTAATTTCATATGTATGGAGGTCTCATAGATATGAGACCCCAGAAGTTGGCAAAGCAGGTTGTTTATATACCTTTTAGACAAAGAAACAATAAACTTGTTAAGAACTGACAAGACAAAGAAACTTAGGCTTGGGTAGGAATTAGTGAAGAAACCAAGCAGTTTGATTACACTGCTTTCTGGGCCCTGAAGTCCTGGTCTCTGGCTCTAAGGATCTCTCTCGACCTCTTGGTACAAGGCGGGTAACTTTCACATGGGAGATTTCTTTCCTGCTTTCAGGGAGACAGAGAGGAGGGTCAGAGTGTCCTTCTTACACTGGCTGTTTCTCAAGTAATTTTAATTCAAAATTATCAAAATGCCACTTTGGCATATTTTGGAGCTGCCTGCCCTAAGCCCCATCAGTGGGGAAGGAAAGATTGGGATGAGAGAGACAAACGGGAAGGGATGGGAAAACGGGCTCCCAGAATGTTCTGCACTCAGTGGGAAATGCAGACAGGGATTAGGGGTCTGACGCCAGGTTTGTGTTCTGAAGCTGCCACTTCCCAGGCTCTTGCCAGGCTCTTGGCCTTGGTAAGGTCACATTACTTATCCTCTGTGCACCTCAGGTTCCTCCTCCGCAAAACTGGGGTGAGTGTAAAGGGTCAGTGTGAACATCAAGTGGAATAGCACCTGCGAGGCGCCAGGTATGGATGCAGCGAGTGCCCTTTACGTGTTAGTGATGAGTTAAAGCTGCCTGGCAGACCCCCACGCCTGCAGCATTTCCCACGTTGGTCTGTAGTCATAACCCTACTCCAACTGACTTCTTGAGTATCCAGCCTCCCCTTCCCATCCCTTTGCAGTCAGAGGAGCTGGAGGCTAGTACATGCCCATGGTGGCCCTGCCCGAGAGTAAGCTCTCAGCATCTCGTGGACACTCCTGAACCTGAGGCTGCCCCCCTTCTCCCTCTAACAGCCAGAAGAGTTGATAGGGACCCCACATAAGTGGTGGTGAGAAAACCCAATCTCCTAGAAAAGATCCCAAACGAAATGACTCATCCGTGGACAGCGGAATCCAGGTTCCCAAACTATGGCGATGATGATGATGATGAAGACGACAACAGCAATAATTATATACGACCTTTAACTTTCCAAACAATGTTCATAGTTTCCTCCTTTGTAAAATCATGGGGTTGGATTAGATGAACTTTGAGGTCCCTCTTCCAGCTTTCCATTCTGTAGTTCTATCTCGAAACGCACTAGAAAAGTTCTCAACTGGGGACAAGTTGGACCTCTTCTCCGCACTCCCATTCTCCCATCTTCCCCTCCACCGACACTAAAGGCTGGTGGCTCCTCCAGACACCTGTGGATAGATAAAGCTTCAGCACGTACCTTGCATAAAAGGATGTGGTCCTTGGGTGCCTGTTCTGAGGTATTTTGACAGGGTAGGAGGGGAAAAAAGGACAAATTTGGGGTCTTCCTGGAGCTGTGAGGATGGGAGAGTGTGTCTGTGTGAGGCACTTATTTAAAACACTCAGTGGGAAACTCTGAGGCCACCTAACAAGAATACTTGGATGCTGGGAAAATGTGAGTCATCAAGCTTCCATGATTTGATGGAAATATACCCTCCAGACAACTGAAGTTCTGTGCTCACTTCAGCTCACTTCACCTTCTGGCTCCTTACTGGGAAAGAGGGGTTCTGGCGTGCGTGGCCAGTCTGCCCTGAATCTGAGATTAGCAAGCCGACATTTGGGTGGGTTTGAGTCTCCCAGGAATCAATTGCTTCAGATGATGGGACCATCATGGTCACATGGTTGTGAAATGGAACCCTTAACCTGGTGTGACGTCCTCCTTGTGAAGTGTAAGAACCAGGGGAAGTAGCCTGACCTTCTTAGCCATCCGTGTCAGCCATCTGTTCCCATGGCCAGTCCTGAATCTGGACAACACACGTCACGGGGACAGGCATCCTGGAGGCAGTGCCCAGTGGGTGCAGGAAGATGCCTCAGGGTCTGCAGACGCTATTTCTATGCTTGGGTGGGCTGAGCTATAGGGTTTATTATGAAGGGGACGTGAGGCAGGAGACGGCGGAGGAGGACGGGACAGCGAGGGGAATAAATTTTAGAGTTCCTTGTTCTCCCTGGGAAGTGAGTAAATGAAGGCGTGTGGTAGGTAGAAAAAGGCCTCCCAATGATGTCCAGGTCCTAGTTCCCAGAACCCAGGAATATGTCCTGTTACGTGGCATGGGGAAATGAAGTTTGCTGATCAGCTGTCTTTCAGATGAAGAGATAATCCTGGATTAACTGGGGAAGACCACTGTCGTCACAAGGGTCCTTGTAAGTGAAAGAGGGAAACAGGAGAGTCAGAGTCAGTGACGCAATGTGGGAAAGACCGGCCATTGCCGGCTTTGAAGATGGAGGGTGGGGCCACCAGCCAAGGAATGCGGGCAGCTGGAAAAGTCAAGGACGCGGATCCTCCCTTGCAGGCCCCAGAAAGGAATATAGCCTTGCCCTCACTTCAGTTTTAGGCCAGTGAGCCCCGTGTCATGCTTCTGACCTATAGAACAGGAAGATAATAAATGTGGGTTGTTTTAAGGCACTAAATCTTTGGTAATTTGTTGCAGGAATAGGAAACTTATACAAAGGACCTGGGATAGGGTCTCAGGAGTGAAAGGAGAGAAAAGTCTTGGAATTTTTGTCTACATTGCTATGGACCGAGGAAGGATACAGTGCAGATTCTTGACCTGGCTGGATTGGGTTAAATGTTGCTGAGGTCCCGGGCCTTGGGCTAATGCCTGAAAGTGGGCCGGGGGAAGGAGAAAGCCAGGGAGGCTGAAGAGGCAGAAAAGGGGCCCCATGGGCAGCTCTGAAGCCTGTTCCTGTTCAGATCCACCCACATGGGCCTCGGGTAGCTTCTCTTGTCTCTGCCCTTCCAGAGCCTCTCCAGCATCCACAGCAGCCTTGCCAGACACAGTCTTTCTTCTTCACCTTCCGTTCCAGGACTTCCCACCACTGCTCTGCCTTGAGGATTGCTTATCTCATTGCTTGTTTTCAAGTGGCCATATGCACCTGCGGTCATGTTGGCTAGAAGGAGGTGGGAGTCTTCTTCCATCAGGGCAAGTCAGGGGCTCAGAGGAGACTCCACTCTTGAGCAGGGATGCGAAAAGCAGATGGTGTGCCCCAGGGACACCCAGGTGGAAAATGGCTCAGGACGGTCAGAGTGGGCCCAGGGCTGGATGACGGCATTGGCTCCCTTCCTCCATTCCTCCTGTCCTTCCCCAGATTTCTCCATGGCTCCTCTGAGCACTGGTCAGTCTGTGGGGACAGCTGGCGCAGTGTCCAAGGTTTGGGCCATTCTCAAAGGAGGGTAGGAGGCCATGTGTTAGTTTGCTAGAGCTGTCCTAACAAAATACCGCAGACTCGGGGGCTTAAACAACAGAAATGTGTTTTCTCGCAGTTTTGGAGACTGGAAGTCCAGGATCCTGGTGTCTGCAGGTCTGGTTTCTTCTGAGGCCTCCCTCTCTGGCTTGCAGAGGGCCGCCTTCTCTTTGTGTTCTTGCACGGCCTTTCCTCTGTGCGTGCACCCCTGGTACCTCATCCACTTCTCATGCAGACACCAGTCAGGTCGGATTAGGGCCTAACGGCCTCATTTGAGGTAGTTACCTCTCTAAAGCCCTATCTCCAAACACGGCCACATTCAGAGGTGCTGGGAGTTAGGGAGCCAACACAAGAGTTTTGGGGGGACACACGTTAGCCCATAATAGCAGCATAACGTGGTGATTTAAAAGAGTCACCCTCAAGTTAAATCTTGGCTCCTCTGGTCCCTATTTGTGTATTTGATCTTGGGCAAGTTGCTTAGCCTCTCTGGGCCTCAGTTTCCTCGTAGATGCAATGGGATTAAGAATACCTACCTCAGGGGCTGGCCCCGTGGCCGAGTGGTTAAGTTCGCGCGCTCTGCTGCAGGTGGCCCAGTGTTTCGTTAGTTCGAATCCTGGGCGCGGACATGGCACTGCTCATCAGACCACGCTGAGGCAGCGTCCCACATGCCACAACTAGAAGAACCCACAACGAAGAATACACAACTATGTACCGGGGGGCTTTGGGGAGAAAAAGGAAAAAAATAAAAAAATCTTTAAAAAAAAAAAAAAAAAGAATACCTACCTCAGGGGCCGGCCCAGTGGCATAGTGAAGTTCAAGGGCTCTGCTTTGGGAGCCTGGGGTTCACAGGTTCAGATCCCAGGCCTGGACCTATACACCGCTCATCAAGCCATGCTGTGGCAGTGTCCCACATACAAAATAGAGGAAGATTGGCACAAATGTTAGCTCAGGGACAGTCTTCCTCATCAAAAAAAAAAAAAAAAAACAGAATGCCTACCTCAAAGAATTTTCATGAGGATTAAATGAGATGAGGCTGTAACTGCTTGGCACACAGTAACTGCCTGACGCCTGGGAGCTTGACTATTATTCCTGGACTGTCAGGGTGTGTCCTTTATGCCCAAAGCCCCAGTGAAGGAGGGAATCAGCAGGCAGAAGCTCCCTGGACCCAGGGTAGAAAAAAGCAGCCATTGAGATTGGCACAGATTCACCCCCCATGCATCCCAACCCCTTGTGGCTGGGGTTGTTTGAATTGTTTTCAACAAACATGTATCACTCTCTCGGAGAAACACTTCTATAGAGGAGGCCGGGAGAGTATTGACAGCCCCATTTTTAAGATGGAGAAACAGAGGCTCAGCACAGGGACGGAGCCCAGGGTCGCACGGGAGGAAGCGCTGGAGTCAGGACAGGCTCTGGTCCTACGATTCCAAGGGCAGGGAGCTGTCCACACTCCACCATTCTTGAGTTCACATGTGAGTCACCAGCAGCAGCTTCCCTTCTGAATAAATGGAAAGGTTGAGGTCAAGGGTAAAGCTTCGGCCTTACGCGCAAAGTGTGTGGAGGGGCATGCTGGGTGGAGAATGGAAGGAGAGAAGCTTGGAGGCCGGGCCTGGGGTCAGACTCAGTGCATGGCAATGACCAGGGAGCCAGGCTGATAACCTGGTGTTAGGTGGGGGTTTGGGTGGAGGGTGGCCATTCAGGACCCTTAGGTTTGGAGTGGAAAAGGGCAGGTAGAGTAGGTGGCTGAGGGTGGCCATGGGCAGCTCTGTCGCCTTGGCACGCAGCCCCTTTCACAGTTTTGGAAGCTCCCTTCTGTCCTCCTGGAGGCCAGGACTCACTGAGAAAGTGGGATCCCAGAGTGAGGCTCTCTCCTCCCGTAGCGGCTGTGCCAGGCCCCCTGCACGGGATGCTTCCTCGGTCTTCAGACCTGCAAGGTGCTGGGCGTGAACACCAGCTCCCGGCACTTGTCTGTGGAAACGGGAGGAAGGATGCTGAGATGTTCTGAGGCCACAGCAGGTGGTGGGGCACTTCTCAAAGTAGCGGCAGGCCTGCAGAACAGCGAGCAGGAGGACAGCGGTGGAGCGGCTGACCCGGGCTGTGGGAAGCCCAGGCTGGCCGGCTTTGTGCGGGCACCGCCTGGGCTCTGTAGCTGTGGTCGCCCGCAGTCCTGTTAAAATGAAGGATTGTGATTAGGAGGGAAAAGTGGAGAGGAGCTGAGAGAGCACCCGCCCACCACCCACGGGAAACAGGAGAAATAGAAACAGATGCCTGGGGCTGGCACTAGGTGTTAATGGGCAGACTGTGGTCATGCTCGACTGGTTTGGCTAGTCAGCCAGAGGGAAATAAATAAAACTAAGGGCCTCTCCGAACGCTGGTTTGTGGAGCAGCCTCTGGTGCCCTGGGTTCCCCTCCATCCTTGGGGAGCTGGCTTTTGGGGAGGGGGTGATGGTCTAGGAGCAGTTGGCTGTTGCTGGGGGCTGGGAGAGGGGCAGATGGGGCCGGAACTTTCCTTCCCTGCTCAGCAGGAGTGCCCGGGACAAATGGCCCAAGACAGCCAGGCTGGCTCCCCGCTTCCATCCTGAGGACTCATAGCTAGTCTTCTTTCATTTCCTCTTCCCCATGCCTGGATCCTGGCCTCCATCTCCAGGTTGCCAAGAAGCTCCAAGTCCATGCAGGTCTCTCCCACTTGTGTCAGAAGGGACAAAAGTAGAGTAAAGATTTTCGTACGACAGAAGACAACTCACTGATGAAAAAGACCGAGTTACCCCTCCATTCAACCGTGAGCCAGTGTCACAGGTAAAATGTGCCAAAGAACCCAGACACAAAAAAGCATGTACCGATTCCACTCACGCGGAGTCCCAGAACAGGCAACACTATCTAGGGTGGCCGAAGCCAGGAGTGTAGTTACTTCTGGAGCTTGATGTTACCTCAGAAGGGCATGAGGGAGCCTCCCGGAAGTGTTCTAGAGCTTGATGTTGATGGAGGGTACATGCCTGTATGTATCTGTACAATCCGTCAAGCTTTCTACTTAAGATTTGTGGGCTTTAATGTATATATTCTACCTCAATAAAAAAAGTAAAAAGCATAAAGTAAACAAATAATGAGCCATCAAACAGGGTAAGCGTCGCCCTCCACCAGCATCCTGGATCACTCGTCTTGATGCTGCTCCCTGTGTGATTTCACTTCTTGACTTCAGGACACATGAGAGCGTATCTCAGAGGTTATCCTGTTGGCAATCTGTTTCAATTCACTCTTCTGAAGGGTTCTGACTTTCCAGGGCATTACTCTGGAGAGTGTGGGGCCTCGTACTCTTCAAAGAAGTCCCTTTGTACTACTGGATGTACGAGGGGGACTGACAGCAGTGAATCCATGTACGGAACACAAAAATCATGTCTTCCACATAGCCACTCCCTTCTCTAGACTGGGCAGGAAATTGTGGTACAAGGAAAGGAGTCATGGACACCTCTTGTGAGGGGGGAAGTTGTGGGGTGTAGTTACAAGAACAGCTGCTTGTTGGGGGATGCTTGGGTATCCTCAAATACCTGGCCCACTGATAATTCACAGATTGTCTCTCCTCACTCACTGAGGTTTTCCTTTGGAGCTGCTGAGCAGGTGCAAGCCATATTGATGCATGGGGTCTACATCTGGCTTCCCCCCTCCTTGCCCAGCCTTTGGTGGGACCAACAAGAGGGAAACAGACAGGAAGGTATTGGAGTGGGGATGGTCATAGAGAAGGCACAAGAGAGGCCCAAGTAGTTTGTTCCTGGGCGTCATTTCTCCTGAACAGTGGGGAGTGCTGTGATTAGCAGGGAGGGAGCGAGCTCTGTCATTAGCTTCTGTTTCTTAATAATTGACCCTCTCAGGTTGCTTCAGTGGTATTGGGAGGGCAGCTGAGTTTCAGGTAAGTTTCTGCCAACTGTTTCCTTGGCTGATAGTGTGGGATGGAAGAAGAGTGTAACAACCTTTTCTTCAAAGCTAGAATCCAACTAACTCTCCTCAGAAAAGTGCTGACACACAGCCCGGATGCGATCAGACACATTTCTCCCATTTTCTGCTGCTCTTGGTGAAAGCTACTGGTGTTTGATGAGCGGAAACAAGCCGCCCTGCTGAGATTTTCTGCCAGTGCCAAGCGTTTCTGCCAAGAGTGCTGAGTCTCCGCCATGTTGAAGCGGTAGCTTTGTGCAGCCTGGCTCGACGAGACAGCCTCCCTACAGATCAGCGGGGCCCGTGGCCTCTCCTGAGCGCTGCATAGTCACTGGGCTGGGGTGGAGGTGTGTGTGCGCATGTGTGTGCACACACATCTACACATCAGAAGGCCCAAAGCTTGTGTGGAGGGTGGAGTGTCTGACCCTTTCTATGCTACCCTATAGCTTTGCTTGGAAATGCTTCACTTACCTGTAACATACTTCTCTTGGAAAACCCAAGGGTTAAGAAGAGAATAATTCCCCTTTGAGCTGTATCTTTCCTTTATTTCCTGGGTTTATTTTCTTTTATTCCTGAAGAACCAACCCTTAAGATTCTTATAACCACTTCTTCAGCAGCATTTCTCCTGTCGATAATTCTGTGCAAGTTTCTGTTGAAGACGAGAGATGCTATTAGTCCTCTTCACAATTCTGTGAGGCCTCCTGCTCTGTGGGGAAATGAAAACCTGAAGGAAAAGAGCCCACGGATGGGGCTGGACATGCCCTCCGCTCCCACAGTCGGTGCCATATTAATAACTGGGATAATTGCCCCCATAATGATCCCAGCAACAGTAATTTCTCTGGGGCACCCAGAGCGAAGCTTGCTAGTGCACTGACAAAATGCCATACAATTAGGGCCCTTTCTGGCACTTCCAGGCCAGGGCTTTGCAACCCCTCTTCTTGGCACCCTCTGCCCCTCTCACATACAGGCCTGCCTGGGCCCGAACTGCCCCGAACCTTATTGACTTTTCCTCTGATCCACTTCTCTCAAACACCCACCCCTCTGTCCACAGGGTGGTGGAAAGACAGCCCGTTGCCTCTCCCCTTCATTCTCTCAATACAGTATAGTTTTACAATGCCTTTCCAATGCCCCAGGATGGCAGAGAGGAACAGGGACGAGCTCTGCCTGTTGTCTTGGCATGATGGGAATTTCCCCCAGATTTCCCCGTGGAACTTGGCTTATAATGAAGCCCAAATGAGGACAAGAGGACAAAGGCCATGCCTAGCTGTAGCAGCACAGCTCCCAGACTTCCCAGAAGTTACCATGGCTAGAAACTGGAATCCCCATTGGTTTTTCTTTTTAAAGCACAACTTTCACTAAATACCGCAAGTTGGCCGCTGTTAAGACAATGGACCTGTCCAGGCATCTTGTCTAGGAATCAAGGGGAGAAAGACATTGCGAGGCCCAAGAGCAGATGAATTGCTCCCAAGAATGGAGAACAAATGAGCCGAGGTACAAATGGCCAGAAAAACAAAAGGAAGAGGTTCCCTGAACAATGCTGACTATTGAGGGGAAGGGGGCCGTGGACAGAGGCCTGGGTCGTGGGACCAGCTGAGGAGTGGTGGGACAGGGTAGTTTAGCTGTCAGCACACGACGGAGGAACGGGGCCTTCTCCCTCTGCCTCGTGAGCCATGAAAATGCTGTGCTCCGTGCGTTTTCTTGCCGTAACCAGTCTCTGCCTTGCTGCTAGAAGTTTTGTGGCTCTAATAGAGAGGGTGGCGCCGCGGTCTACCTCCCGGCCGACCTGCTCCCATGCCCAGCCCGGCTTGCGTTGTGTGTTCATGACGGGTGCGGGCTGTTACTCTCGTTCTGAGACTGGGCTGCCGTGAGGCCTGTGGGGCATTTCAGGGGAACATAGGGACTCCCATGCAACTTGACCTCTTTGTCTCTGTGGCCCCGTTTATAATGGAACACAATGGTCCTGGCCGCCCCCATCCCCAGGAAGTGTGGCTGAGGGTATATCCTTCTCTCTAGAATACATGATCACCTTGCCCCCAGGGCACATTCACAAAAGCTGTTCTGAGGGGACATGTCTGAAGACAACGAGGAACCAGGTGCCCAGGGAGGAGCCTCTTCCACCTGGAAGCCGCCGAGACTCAGTCCTCTTGTGGAGAAGTGGAGGAGACCAGAAGAGGCAAGGTTTGGGTGGGGAGAGGTGGCCTCTCCCTCCCACCACCACAGGACTGGCCTTGCCACCCACTGGCAGAGCCTCTGGAAAGTTAGCCCTGCCCCTAGTGTCTTCCTCTTGTGGTGGCTGTAGCCTTGGGACTCTCATTCTTCAGAACGCCTCGCAGTTAACTCAGACACCTCGGGAGAAGCCAGCCTAGGAGAGGAGTTCAGTATTGGGAGGTAAGGTCAAGGCTTACCATTTAGGGCCAGCGTCATCGGAGGTCTGAGTTGGAAGAAACTGTAGACAGCTCCTGATTCCAACATCTTGCTTCACGTGAACAGAGAAGGCCCAAAGAAGAGGGGAAGCGACCGGTCCGCGGTCACACAGCTAGTGTCAGGATCTGGATTCGGGCCCAGGTCCCCCTCCACAGGCGCAGTGGAAATCCTCAGGTAACACAGGGTAGTTGTTGAGGACGCTGGCAGCAGGCTGGGCCCGTCCTCATCTAATGAGGATGGAGATAAATTGTTCACTGTTGCTTATGTGCAGACACAGTGACAGACGCCTTTTTAAAAAAGAAATAACTGCCCATCCGGGAAAAATTGCAGATGGAGCTCAGAGGGTTAGGCTAGAGCCTGACAAAAGCAGAGCAAATTGTTGGGGGCAGAGTGTGCCATGGCTAGTTCTGACAAAACTAGGCAGGGCTTGCGGGCTTTTTCCCTTCAGGGGATTGATTTTCTCCCTGAGGGCAGATGGGCGTCTCTAGTCCTCTTATCTTCTCTAGGCCCACACCTGGAGCAGGGGCTGCCATATGCATTTTTTGTCTCACTATCATTCCCTCTTTTCAGAGGAGGCCGCTGGGGCCCAGAGAGGTGACTTTCCCAAGGTCATAGCAGGGGCCAGTGTCAAAATTCAAATTCAGGTCTGTCTGACTCCACCACCAGGTGCTCTTTGTGACATTTCTTTGTGGGTTCTCAGCCTTGGGCTACGGAGGGACTGTAAAGCCAGGCAGGGCTGGGGCCCTTTGGGAAGGAGTCCTAGAGGTCTCACATTCCGGTGGCCAGATGACAACCTGGGGGCTCCCTGCTACACCACCCAGCTTCCCTTTAACCCTGGGCCACCCTCGTGTTTCTTCCAGGTCCCCTGCACTCTCTTCTCACCTCTACTTGTTCCCCCATGTGTTGTTCCTTTGCCCAGGCCTCAAAACCACTCTCAGGAGAAAACAATTTCTGTTGTAACCAAATGGGTTAAGTTTGTTTCTGCAAACTCATTATACCAGCTCATCCCCAAGAGACCCAGCCCCTGGGTCTTTAAAAATACACACATGCATGTGCACACGTCTACACACACACCAGAATGGCATCTCTGTTTGGAAAAAAGAAAAAATGAAACAGCAGCTTTGGGAGCAAATTTTGCTAATTCCTACCCATTGGAGAGGAAGCAAGAAGTTTTCTACACACACAGAATAGGACACTGCATTTCAGAAGGCCTGGGTGTTCAGAGAAAACCAAGGAAGCACAGGATGGTGTGGGCAAGAGTTAGTGTCAAGAAAAGGAGAGAATCACAGAGGTGTGAGGGGAGGAGGATGGCGATGGAAGGGGGAATAAATGGAGAAAAGCCAGCGAATATTTGTCTCCTCCAATTAGATCAGCACCTGTGGCCGTAAGTGCGGAGAAGATGACTGGGATCTGGAAAGCAAATAGTAACCATTCCTCTTTGGAAAGATGATAGATACGGGCGGAATAGCTTAGAAATGAGTCATGAGCAAGAAAACCCAAGAGAAATCCCTTCTAAGGCAAGAGCAGCTGGGTCCCATAGCCATCATCGTCTTTTGGTTAGAAGTTAATCGAAGTCTTGGCTGGAGCCCCATGTGGAAAAAGACCAGGGGTGAACTGGCATAGCTCAGGGACCCGGCTGGCTGCTCCTGAGTTTGTCTGTGGGAACACCGTGGGGGTGAGGAGAGGCGGGCATGACTGTGGGCCTGGAGGTAAATGAAGAGGCACACTTTCACATGCACACACAGAAGCTGACTTTTCCAAAATCTGTAGTCCTTTAAACTGGTAGAATGCTTAGAAGTTTGCAAAATGCTTCTATATCATCTCACTTAAAAACTTTACCATGTAGGCAGGGAAAGTATTGGAGTGAGCTTTTTGCACATCACATAGCTTGAAAGTGGCGGGACCAGGGTGGAACTGTACGTTTCAAGTCTACTTCACTTTAGACTAATACGAGTTTTCGCCTGGAGCTGGGGCCACAGGTCTCTTTTCCCGGGGAATGGATACCTAAAGGAAATCAAGTTTCTGTTTGCAAAGGAGAAGGGGACAGATGGTGATGAATTGGCAGCCACCAGATGCCCATCACACATGCAATCTGTCCTGCGCTGAGAGACCTTTGGGCTGTTTCCAGCATTTTGCTTGTGCACACAACACTGCAATAGATAGCCTTGCACACAAAGTATCACCCTTGGGTGCTTTCATTTCTGTAGGTTAGACTTCCCAAAACGGGACTGCTGGTACCACGGGCATGTGCATTTTAAGTTTTAATACGTACTGCCTGATTCTTGCTGGAAACGTTGTGGCATCCACATCCCCTGCAGTGAGTGGAAAGCCAGTCTCCACACAACCTCTCCAGCTTCCAGCTTGTTTTCCATCGTACTCTGCCTCCACCCCTTTGGGAAGCATTTGCTGATGGCCAAGCTGACGTGCTTCTTGTGGCCCACCGAGTTAGCATTGGGTAATTGCCTGCAGATACTCGACTCCTAAAAGACTCCTGTTCTTTTTTTTTTTTTTTTTTAAAGATTTTATTTTTTCCTTTTTCTCCCCAAAGCCACCCCCGGTACATAGTTGTACATTCTTCGCTGTGGGTCCTTCCAGTTGTGGTATGTGGGACGCCACCTCAGCGTGGTTTGATGAGCAGTGCCATGTCCGCGCCCAGGATTCGAACCAACGAAACACTGGGCCGCCTGCAGCGGAGCGCGCGAACTTAACCACTCGGCCACGGGGCCAGCCCCAAGACTCCTGTTCTTTAAGGACAAATGAAGCTGGTCTCGGGTTGACAGGTTTTGCCGAAGCTGCCACTGCCCGCCTCTGGAACTTGAGTGGTGATTCTTGATCCGCCACGTGGGTGGTTTTTACTCTTCATTTCCTGGTGCACACATTATGATGTGCCTTTTCCTTCCTTTCCTTTCCTGAGCCACTTCTTAAAACATCCCTCACATTTCTTGTGCTTACCCTTAGAATATCTTGGAAGGTTTTTGTTTGTTTTCTTTTTGGGTTTTGGCTTTGACCAATTCAGAGAGACGCACCGGGAATCTGCCCCGCTGCTCAGCTGTCCGGCCCAGAGCAGCTGCTAATAGGAATTGCCTCGATGCTAGAGGAGTTGGCTTGAGCGAGAAGGCTGTGGTTCAGATGCGTGTCCACTCTGCCACTTCAAAGCCTATCTTCAGGCAGCAGCCGAGGGAGTTTCTGAGTGTGATGGTACAGCTTCTGAGTCATTATGCCATTGTTCCACATGGCGAGTGAGAATGACGGCTGTCTAGTATCCCACAAGCCATTCAAGATCCCAACCCTGTTCTCAGATAGCCTTTGCCTCAGCACCAAAGCCTGTATTGTTTGCTTATGGTGACATGGGTTTCTTTATCACTGGCTAGCTTGTTCCAGTCATCAGTCCCTAGATACAGAAAACACCGTATTCTCTGGGATCACATTAAAAATCCGAGTTTAAGAAATTTATGATAATATTTGCAAAGCTGTTTATTCCAATCGTTGATTTTTCTTTTAATGGATGTAAATGCATCAACCATTGGAGACTTGTATCTGAATGAGCGTGGATTACAGTGCCATTAACATTTTGAAGTTTGATGGTTTAAATAGAACAAAAACATTTTTCCCCCCAAATACGCATGCTTGTGACTTTCATCCAAGCTTCCTTCTTTTCAGCAACGTCACTTTTGGAGCTCACTTCATAAACTTGAATGTCTTAAGTTTTATGCACAAATCAGATTTTTGTAATTTAAATACTTTCAACATCTCTTTATTGAGATCCCCCCACCGTATGAAGCACTAAACAGGTTAGAATGAATCACAAGAACTTTCTAAGTACAAGAATACTGCCATTAAAATCATAGTAAAGCTAACACCTGTTCTATGTAACTTGGGGAGTGAAAGTTGGTTGATGACAGTAAAACAGAGTGGATTCTGGGTCTGAATCCTGCCTCTAACTGCATGAACCTGGGCAAGTTTCTTTCCTTTTCTGTGCTTTGGGATGACTATATGTAAAGTGGGGGTAATAATTGTGCTTACCTCGTGGGTTATTGTGAGGATTGAATGAGATGATACACACGAAGTGCTTAGAATAGAATAGTACTCAGCTGGTAGTCAGTGCACAATACATATAGTCATCATTTTTGAAGAGAATCTAGTTTTGCATACAGATTATTTCCTTCCTCAGGTTCCGCAGTGCTAGTTGGTGGGGAGGAAGGAGACCAGGAGAGAAGGCAGGGTAGAGCCGAGAGAAGTGTGCATCCGTGTGTGTGTGTTGAAAATGTAGCCCAAAAGGGGATATTAGACTGTGAGTTATAAAGGGTCAAGAGATGAGAGGACCCAATGAGGACAAAGAACTGTTCCAGGAGGGGCAAGGAAGTGGGGATGTCAGCAGGTGAGGAGGCTGTGGTTGACGAGAGACTGTGCCATGCTCCAGGTCTTGCGGGGAGGAGGAACCGTGAAATGTGGTCCAGCTGTGGCCACTGTACTATGGAACAAAGGTCACCAGGGCGGGGGGGGCATAGAAGAGAGTGGTCAGGGTACTGGACAGGTCATTGACATGAAAGTCGAGGTCACTGAGGATGATAACAGGGAAAAGGGGGAAAATGTGAAGCAGGAAGCGGCAGAGACCTGGGAAGGTGGCATGAGCGGAGGATAAGGACTTGACATGCTCTTCCTTCCCCTTTGTGTTGGAGACCCTGCCGGGAGGCGAGGCAGCCAGAGGCAGGAGGTCGACTGGTGGGAGCAGGTTTGGGTTAAGTTGAGGGAAAAATTCAGAGTAAATGCACAATGGAGTGGGTTTCTATAGAGTACTGTGGAAAGGTGGGGAATTGAGAGGCCCCCTAAGAAAGAGCAAGTGGGAGCTTGGGCCCATCTGCTTAGGAATGGGGATGTGCGTGGGTGGGGGCAGGGGTTCGCACACCAGCGGTTAGTATGGGTGGAGGAGCTGAGACAGAAAAGGAGGAGGCAGTTTAAAAGAATCTCTCTTTGGAGAGTCTCTGGCCCTGCCATAGCAAGCAGGAATAGTAAAAGAGGAAAAGGAAATGAATCTACTGGGTTATTTTCCTCCACAGAGGAGAGGAACATTTTGCTCCCTGGTGGTCCGAACAGCCAACATGGCCTCTCCTTCCTAGTGGCTGAGACCCTCATGCCCCACCCGCTTGCTTGGCCATCAGAGCTGGTGTGGTGGTTGTTGGTTCCTGGAGGGCCGGGACCACATGTGTGTGGTGTTGTCACTGGCCTCCCCAGACACTCAGCTGAGGCCTACCTGATGCAGCACACTCCCGCTCCGGGGTGTCGTCTGGTGCTGAAGTGAGCTGAATGGCTAATTCACTCCTGGCACCTCTGAGACCATGAGCTCATTGTATCATTAAAGGAAGAAGCATGAACAGGAACAGGGGAGTTGAGCAAACCTCTGGCACTCGCCGCCTCCCATGCATCTTTGCAGAGACAAAGGGGCCAGAACAGCCCACGCTTCTGGCTGCCACCCTTTCCAGCCTTCCCACCTCCACAGCCAGCTCTGCGCCAGCGCGTCTCCACAGCCCTCCTGCCCGTCTTTCTCATGCATCTGTGGATCCCACACCGCACGTGAGATCTGCGGTGGTGTCCAAGGGCCTCTCGCCGAGGATGAAACTGTCCATCCTGACCTTGGATTTCACATTTTCCTTCCTGAGTCCTTTTTCTCTGGCTCAACTTCACTGTTGCTCTTCTAAGCCCCAGCCAAGAAAACGTATCCTCTGAAAACACGTTGCTTTCTCTCACCTCTGAGTCATCTCGGGTCTTGTTCTACCAGTCAGGAACGTCCCCTTCCTTCTCTCTCTGAAGGGATGCCAGACAGTACACATCAGTGGCTAGAGGATCTGCTTCTGGTCCCTTCAACACCGAACCCTTGACTCCCTTTGCTGCTGTCTCTTCAGAGACACTCCCTCCCCTCTCTCTTATTTTTGGCCGCTCCCAACTCCTTGGTGCTTCTGGGTCTCTCTGTCATGTCAGTGGGCAGTTATGCCCCCACCCCCAGGTTACTTTCTTAGTGAGGCATTCTACTTATTATATAAATCAAGCTATTTAACATTTTAACTCCCCCGCCTGCCTTGCTTTATTATTATTTTCTAGCATTTTCTTCTCACGTTATTTAATATATGGTGAGGCGTTTCACAGCACATCCACTTTGCTTAAACTTGAGTGGAGAGAAGATTTGATTGGTGACTGGTCCTGTCCTTGGTAGCAGGTTCATCCATGACGTTTCATTACTCTCACAATAACCCACATTTTACACAGTTTCATTGTTTGGACTGAAATATAGCGTTATATTAGGTCTTATTTTACTCTATATTTTTACTTATTTGTTTATTGTCTGTCTCTTCCACTGGAATGTAACTTCCACAAGGACAAAGATTCTGTCCATTTGGTTCCCTGTGGTGCCCCCGTGTCTAGGAGAGTCCTCAGTCCTGGTAGGCTCTCTGTGAATGTTTATTGGATGGACGAATGGACGGATGGATGGATGCGCCCCCTCATCCCCTCTCCCCGGGTGAGGCCCTCACACCTGCTTTCCTGGTCTTTGTCCACAGGACCTCCTCTGGGGGTTAATGGAGTTAATATATTTGTCTCACTAACTAGCTGGGCAACTGGGGATTTGGTGAAGAAAGGGATCCGAGCACTGAGAGTGGCCCCTCTGAGAGCTGGGGAACCCAGGCCCAGCATCAATTACTTCAGAGCAGCAGTGGCTCTCAGGAACAAGCACAGTGCTGCAGCTGGGGGGCCGTGTCCTGGGGCTGGTCCCCTGATCTGAGCAGAGCCATCATGCCTGCCTGGGAGGGTCCATCTTTTTTATGGACCCACACATGTGGCTTTCATGTCAATAACCTCTGGGGTTTAGATCCTGACTGTACTTACATGTCGGGAGCAAACACAACGGAGACAGCTTGGGTCAGGTCCTTCTCTATAGCCAGGCAGGGGATGGGGCTGCAGTTTCTCAGGAAGCCCACCTGGCCCAGCCTGGGCTTGACTAGAACCAGGGCTGGGCAGCCCCAGTGTGGGGTAGGCAGGGAAGGAACCAGTTGGAAAGCACGTGCACAGCAGGCTCAGGCAAGGGTTGGGGCTGGGAGGGACCAGGGCTGAGCACGGCTGGGGGCGGGAGCCAGATGGGACTCATTAGTCAACGGTCCTGACTGAATCCAGGAATCAGGGTGGAGGAGGCAGTTGACAGGGAACCATACGAGGGCCTGGCACAGCACCTTTGTGCTGATGAGAAGAGGGCACCTCTCTGGGTGGACAGCAGGAAGGGATGTCCCCTCACAACTGCTGGAGGTGCGCTGGTAGAGACAGGAGAAAGTCAGCCAAGCCCTGGGACAAGTCAGGGACCTCGTGGAAGGTCACCCGAAGAGGAGACTGAGATTGAAGGGTGAGATTCTGGTTCCTCAGGGGATGGAACATCAGGCAGGGAACCCTGTCATGTCAGAGCAAGGCCAGGCCCCAGGTACTGGGCAACAAGGTGGCAGAAACTCAGTGGGAACCGGTATCTCGAGGCCCAAGTGCGTCAGCAGTGAGAACAGCTCTAGGGTAGTGGAGAGACTGCTCATCCCTCCTGCCCACGGGGCTGTCAGCGTGAGGGGCCGCTGAAACCACTGGGAGCAGCGCAGGCTCTAGATTTTTCCAGCAAGGACCCATTTGTGTGGTTTCCTGGAGTTTGGTGACTCTCCAAGTGTGGTTCCTGGACTAGCAGAATCCTCATCATCTGGGAACTTGTTAGCAATGCATTCTCAGGCCTGCCCCAGAACTACTGAATTGGAAACTTGGGGTGGGGCCCAGAATCTGTATTTCAACAAACCTTCCGGATGATTCTGCTACACTCGATAGTGTGAGAACACTCCTATAGCTGAAAAGCCCAAGCTCTTGTTTTAGAGGATGCTTTCAGGGCTGGCCGATGGAAGAATACCCGTGTCTGTCCAAGACCCAAGAGGTGAATGTTTGTGGAAAGTGTCTACAAAACCAAGGCAAAGATTGTGACTTGAGGCTTGGAGAGAGAACTCGTGGCTAGTATTTCTTCCCCTCAAACAGCACTGGGGGCTTCTTCCTAGCCCTGTTTCTAACTGTGAGGTGTTGTTTCTTATAGTCAGAGGGAGGGGCTTACTATCAGAGGACACGAAGTAATTATTGTTCATTTTGTTGGTCCTGGTTGTGTGAGAAATGTCGTGATTTGCTTTTGGACATGCATAGTGCAGTGTGCAGGGCTGAAGTGACGTGCTCTCTTGGATTTGCTTGAAATAAAACATTTCAGCAAAGGTGACAAAGGAAAGAGGGATGGAGCAAAGGTGACGACATCGTGAAAGCTGTTGACTCTGGGCGAGGTGTGTGAGCTGGGTGGGTGCAGGGTTCATTGTATTATTCTCGCTACTATTTTGTATGTTTGATATTTTTCACTTTAAAAAGTTAGCATGAGGCTCTAAAGTAAAACACGGTGACTATGGTTGATAACACTGTCTTGTATAATTAAAAGTTGCTGATGTTCTCATTAAAAAATGATAGCTACGTGAGGTGATGGATGTGTTAATTAAGCAGATAGGGGAATCCTTTCACAATGTCTATGTGTATGTATCAAATCACCACAACATACGCTTTAAATATCTTCCAGGTTTATTTGATAATTATACCTCAATAAAGCTGAAATAAACAAAAAGTCAGCTTGAGACAAGCTGAGGAGCAAACTGTTAAGTGCTCAGCCAAAACCCACCTCATTTTGTTCAGTTGGTACTGCCTTGGGTGAGCCGAAGAGGGCTTCTCTGCTGGGGCAGTGTGGAAACACCCCTTGCCTTCTGTGCCCACCCCGAGGGGCGCCCGCCCTGCTCTGGTGCCTGATCCCCACCTGATGCCTTCCCAGCAGCCAGAGGGGCGCAGACCTGCACACACCTGTGGGAACCAGAAATGGCCCAGCTGGAGCTCAACTGGAGGGCAAAGGGAAGTTCTGCCTCATTAAATAATGCAGACCCCAGGGAGAGGAAGGGGCACCTGCTCCCACCCAGCTCCTCGTTCAGCTGCCGTAGCTGGGCTGCCCCCTCCCTGGGGAACGCTGGCCCCTCAGCCTGGCTTTCCAGACCTTTCTGAGGGCTGCTGGGTCGTTCCCTTTCAGCCCGTTTGGTACTTTTAAGTGTCGGGCTTTGTGGCTGTTTAACACACCAACCAGCCTCCATGATTGTCCTCATTCTCTAACTTCTCCCTAGGGGTTTTTTTGGAGGACAGTTCAGAGGCCTGAGGGAGCTCCAGAAACTGAGCTCAGTGCCAGCTCTTCACAGGAGAATTTCTGGAGCCGACTGGAAGAGTCCGTTTTGTTAGTGTTGATGGGAGAGTTCATTTTCTTTTGTTCACTGTCTATGCTACAAGGTTTATTATGGTTGTTATTTATTTTTTTAATGTTAAGTGTCTCTTCTCTTTCTTCTTCGTTGGGAGGGGGCAGCGGGGTGGTGAGGTCTACCCCAGCTCTCTGAGTCTCACATGGGCGCAGGAACAACTCTCACAGCGCATTATCTTTATAGATTGACCTTAGACCTCCAGGCTTCAAGTTCATTCTCAGCCTTCATCTCCTGGGCCAGCGCAGCACTTGCTCGTGGAGTGTGACAAATAAAAATGGCAAGCAATAGGATATATTGGAGAATATGAGGAAGCCATGTGGTATAAACCTAACTCGGCCTGACCTTGCCTTTCCAAAAGGGCCTGACCGAGGCCATTGAGCATGCATTGTATATCTGCTTTAGAGATTCCCTATGGCAAGAGCAAAGGCCCTTGAGGTAAAGGTGCAACCTCCCTCCCCCTCCCAACGTTGGCATCTCCTTAAGGATTAAGCATCTTTCCTTAGGCTAGAAACTGATTGCTGCACTCACCTGTGACCGCCCAGCTCGAGACAATAGACTTGTCTCCTGCTACGCCCACCAAGATAGCAGACCCACTACCTGCTGTGTCCATCAAGCACTGTGCCAACAGGGCAATCTTGTGACTATGGTGGGAGGGACATTTCAATCATATGTAAAACATCCTCTTTGGGGGTATATAACCACTCTGTACACCTCATTTCTTTGGTGCCCTTTCTTCCTTCGGGAAGAAAGGCCCCGGACCATGGTCCTCAGATTTCAGCTCAGAATAAACTCACCCAAATTTTCATTTACAGATTGGTTATGGATTATTTTCGTCAACAAGTGGAACCTCCATGCTGGCTTGAAGGGGAAAGCTCTTTTCCCATAAAAAAGAAAAAAAAAAAAAATGAAAGATCTTCCATTACAGAGATCAGGGAACAAACCACAATTAATTATGTTGGCTGCGTTTTTGCATTCTCTGAGCATTTTAGAGTTCCGGTTGCTGATTGTCCACGATGTTTTGGTAAAATAGGCCACAGGTTCACCCTTTTGTCCCAGAAGAGGAAACAGGAGCATGAGATTAGTCAACAGAACAAGGTCGCAAGGAGTTCTTAGGCAGGAATGCCTGGGATTCATGACCCTTAGTGTTTTTATTTAACACACTTTTTATTGAGTATCCACACAAGCTGGTCTCTGTGCTGGCCCATCAAGGTGCACGGATGAGAAGATGTGGACTCTGCCCTTAGATTGCTCCCAGTCTAGAGGGAAGAGAGACGCCAGCAGCCACACCGCATGCGGGCTCTGCTGTGATGGAGCTGTGCAGAGTGGGTTGGGAGGTAGGACCGCCACCACACCTCTCTGGGAGAAGAGAAGGTGTCCATACCACCTGGGCTCAGAGCTCTGCGCTTTCTAGTTTCTTAATCTCTGTTCCTCATCTGTAAATTGGAGATAAAATAATGGCTACCAGATATCCTTGCTTTGAGCATGAAATGACATTGCGCAGGTAATGTGACTTTGCTTAACTGTTAGATACTAACCATATCCACTACTTTATGTCTTGTTATGTGTGCATGACTTAAGACTTCACTAGTTTGTAAGCTCTCTGAGGACCACCACCCTGCTCCAACCAGGTCATCCTCCTAACTAGCCCCCCCCACCCCCCACCAAGGCTCCCCATTGTCTTCCAAATTAGGTATGAATGTCTCTGATAGGCCTCTTAAACATAGTAACAATAACTAACGTCTATGGAATCCTTACTGAGGGTCAGGTGATTTTCTAAGCACCTTTCAAAGTCTTGTTTTATCCTCTTCTCCCCTTTTCTGTGTTAAAATCTTAAATTCCCAACATGCACCAAATCTTCCACGGAAAAGGGTTAGGGAAAAGTTCCAAACAAGGAAGTTTGCGAATCACCTTGAGGGCCCCCAACATTAAAGGGACGGGCTCAATTATTCTCCCGGATCCATTTGAATGGCAGTTAATACTGGAAAGAATTCGGCTTCAGTGGCCCCCTCGCCTCCAGGCGGGTTCAGATAAGAGATTATAATTGTTGTGGAGCCAGCCCAGTCCCCAAGATTGAAACAGACATAGTTCTGTGCTCCTTAACACCAAGCTGGAGTCCTTTGGAGACAAATTGGAAAAGAGGAGGGAGGCAGCAGGGGAGAAGGGAGACCTGTTTAATCTCTTTATTTTCAGGAAAACAATCATTTTATGATTCGCCCTTTAATTTATAAAACAAACACAGCTGTGGATTGATGCCCTCTATCTGATTTCAAAGGTGCTAACCTTTCAGCACTGGGCTCCTGAGGGGCAGCCCAAGGTGGACTGATGGAGCTCACATCGTGGGCTCAAATGCTGCCCGGAGTTGGGGGGGCGGGAGCTGGGAAATCCAACCACTGCCAGCGCTGCCCCTCCAGTTGCTGACCCGGGGGTGTGTACTAGAGCTGGCGTACCCGTTTGCAAATGGTTTCAGATCCAAACACACAGTCCTCGGTAAAAAAGACTCTTCATGTCATTGTAGTACAGAGCAGACAACAAGCCACTTTCCCCACGCTGTCCTTTATATGCTCGTAAACCCAGGACTCTTGGTTTCATGGGCTCCCCAAGATGTAGGGTGATGCCTGGCACTTAGTAGGCCTCGTGAAAGGTTCTTTCAGTCAATCAAAAGCCATTTTGTCAAGTGCAACGTGGAATCATGGATTTGATACTGCAACAGTAAGAGGACATTCGAGGAAAAACTGGTGGAATTTAAATCAATTCTGTAGTTTAGTTAATAGTAATGGCCAATGTTAATCTTATTAGTTTTGCAATGCACCATGGTCAAGATGTTGCCGTTAGCAGAAACTGGGGATATAGGTAAAGGGCACACACGAACTCTCTGTACCATCCTTGCAATGTTTCTGTAATATTCCAAAATAAAAAGTGAGTCATTAACAAATTCTGAGGTTAGAAAAAAGACAGTTATGGAGGCACATGAAGAAACAAACATGACATAAAAGGTAACATCATCTCCACGAAGCTTTGATAAAAAACGTTTATTACCGAACAGTTGTTGTGAGAATTCAAAAGGAGAATAAATGACCAGTGCTTCTCAAACTTTCCTGCAGAGGAACCCCAAATGGTTTAGAGAGAGGGTCCTGCTTCAAGGATGAAATCGCTTTGAAGATTTTACCTTTAAAATCATAAATAGGTTCATTCCTTTCTTTAGGTGTTTGTTTTATATGAAATAATGACGCTGCCCCTATAATAGTTTGTGGCTTTAGGTGCACTTTGGTTATACATTTGTACATCACAGAATTATGTGGCCCCTGTAACCAATATTGAACTTTCCCTGAGCCCTGTGTTCCTGGAAAACAGTGACAGCCAAGAAATTTCCCCTTTTGTGTCCTGGAAATGGGTAACTGCAAAGGACACCCTGTCTGCCATCGAATAATCTGAGCTGACCCTTTCACACGACTCCCCTAAGACTCGGGATGACTTCCTTGTCTGTCTGCCTCTACAAAACTTCAGGCCTCTTCCTTTTCTTCGATACATTCCTCCTTAGTGAATGTTCCCCCTATTGCAATAGCCTGAATAAAATCATCTCTTAGTTGTTGGCTGCACTTTGTCTTTGGTGACTGTTTGAAAAATTGGAGATGTGTGGACTATCTCCAGGGCTGGTCCAGATGTTTGCAAATGTTAGTTTAGAGTGAGAACTGTACAGCTAGAAGCACTCCAGATACTGTCCAGAAACACCCCTCGCTTTACACTTGTGGAAACCGAGTTCCGGAGAGCTTAAAGGAGGTCACATGGCGGGTTAATAGCAGATGGGAACCCCTGCTCGGGCCCTCCCTTACCCGGGGGGCACCCGGCCCCTCTGCCCCATTATGTCATGTCCCCGGACCGGCAGTATCCTGAGAGGAGGGACCACTCCAGAGCCCAGCAGAGTGCGTGGCATGCAGTAGGCCCCTAATAAATGTGTTTTGAATGAATGATCTAAATTCTCACCTTCTAGAAGTTTGAAGAGTGATGTTTCTGAAATTCTTCAAAAGAGGCTTCTAAGTAAACTCGAAGTCGGCACGCTTTGTGTCATCTCTGGGCCACGGGTAAGAAAACGGGCTGACACAGTTCTAATAAAGAAGTCTTTTCTGGCTTTCTCAGGGGCTTGAGACCCGTTAGACCCTACCTGGGACTCAGGGGGTCTGTCTGTCTGTTTCCTGTGGCTTGCATGGGAGAGGGGCCGTTGTGTGCTGGCCGCTGGCTGTGACTGGCAGAGGGGTAGGAAATACAAGCTCAGAAGCCAGACTTCTGGGGTACGAGAGCCACCTCTGCCCCCTTACTAGTTGTGTAACCTTTGCAAGTTGTTTACCGTCTCTGAGCCTCAGTTTCCTCCTCTGTAAAATGGGATAACGATACTATACCTATCTCATGGATGACGTGCATGTGTGTAAGAGCTTGGAGCCGTGCCTGGCACTTGGATAGTCTGTACAGGTGTTGGCTATTATTATTATTATTTTTATGGTGGAGACAGGGCAAAATGACTCCACTCACATAATTATTTTATAACTTCTCTGGTTCCTCTTAGAAACATGCAGGAAGCCAGTGTACTCATCTCCGGAACAACCACCAGAGAAAGCTTCTTCCCTGCCTTGGGATGTTTCCAACGTCAGAGGAAAACTCCTTGGAAGTTCCTCAGAGACCTGTCTGTCCTGGGTTCTTGGTCCCACTCCTTAGGCTCAAGTCAATAATGAATTAGGAGTCCACATGGTTACAGAGAATGGTCCCCTGTGAGGACACCCTGCACTCCGACCCTCTCTCCTTCCTATTGTGGCTGGGGGAGCATCAGCCTCCTCAAGGCCAGGCTTTCTCTCCTTCTCTACAAAAGTCAGCTTGGGAAGGTTGTGCCCCTCTCGACCAGCATTCCCTTTGGCTTCTGTCAGCATCAGACTTGAATTCCCCAGCAGAAATTAAATAAACACAAGATTCAGCATGGAATCCAAGGAGAGAAGTTTCTATTTTAACTAAGAGCTCTTGCCCCAAATCAAACTTTCTCTGTGGCCATTTATAGTTGGGATGGAAGAGGTAGTTAACAGGCACGAGAGAAAATGTCTTGGGTTTACTTTTATAAGGGGAAAGGGTAGGATAAGTGGCCAGAATGAGACAAGTGTCCTGTGAGGAACTAATATTTACAAGACATAACCCATTTCATTCCAAAAATGATTTTAGGATGTTTAATGTTAAAGACACATGTACGATAAAACCATATGTAGATAGTTATACACAGAGACCCACAGAGATATAGTAAACGGAGATATACACATATATATGTAAATAGAAGAAAAATCAAACATATACGGTAAATGGAGATATAAATACAAGAGAAATCTTTGCTAATGTATTTGTTGTAACTGAGTACTAAATGTGGCTCTGGGATTTCTGGCAGCCAATGCACAGTAGGAAATACAGTGGGATATATAACATTCATCTGGTAAAAAGAAGAATGCAGTGTGAGATGCTGGGATCGCCAAGATCCACAAAGAAAGGTATAAAGGGAAGCAAATTTCTGTGTTGCCAAATAACCCTACTAAAAGTATTCGGGGCAGAAACACCCCTGTCTGTGCCTCCTTCTCAGATTGAGTTTTGTGTTTATAGTTGATAAAGTACCAGGTAATTCCGTCTCAGAGTTGGAAATAGCCAATTCAGGACGTAAACAGTACGCATCCCTTACGGGCCAGACTGAGAGGAAGTGAGGAGAAACACACCGTCTCCCTAGAAAGGCTTCAGCGGAGGCTCATTCAGGCAGATAACAAAGTCCTCGAGAAGGCCTTGGATTCCACGAAGGATCCATTTTCATTGACGTGGATGCATTAACCTAGGCTCAGAAATGCATTCTTTGCCCGGAGAGAATAGGCGGCTAATGTAAAAGACTGTTTACTCTGCTGAACAAGCCTTAGAAGATTGACAAATGTTTTTTCTTTTGAAAAACTAAGAAGGGAAATATAAAGGAATTCTTCTGATACACAGGCCAGGAGCTTAGCAGACACGGAGGTCAGCCTGACGGACCTCTACACAATTATGCTTTTGACCTCTACTCACCTCCCAGGTACACCCGTTCTCAGGAACTAGGGCCATTGGCAACTGATATATGGTTTAAGTGGCTGCCAATGGAGGAGACCACCCCTATCAACCCAGACACCACCCAGCCCCAGGGGCTACAGCTGCTGAGAGTCCAGGAAGAAAGGCCAGCTCATACTCTCACCCCAGTTTGAGGAGGAAATGCTACGAAGAACATTATTGGGTCAAGTGAAAAAAGGATTGTCTCAACGTCAAATTTACTGAAGTTGATAATATATGGCGGTTATGTAAGAGAATATTTTCGTTCTTAGTAAATACACACTGAGGTATTTAGGGGTAAAGGGCCATGGTGTATGTATTTACTCTCAAAAGATTCAGAAAAATATTTTACATAGATATACTTGTATATCTATGTAAACTTTATTTTACATATATGCATACGTATGTATATAAAAGACAGAGAGAGCAAATGATGAGACAGGCAAAATGTTAACAATAAGTGAATCCAAGTAAAAAGGAGATAGATAGTCTATGTCCAATTTATATTTTTGCAACTTTTCTACACGTTTGAAATTATTTCAAAGAAAAAGTTTTAAAATTTCTCTCTTAGATTAACAATCTCTGGGCCTTGTTGTTACAGAAACTCAGACTGCCTTCTCTCCTTTTGTCCTTCAACAAACGTCTTCAAAGAGGGGTCGGTCCTCTCAGGGTCATTTCCCTGCCTACAGTTCATGCCTCAACCCAGCAAGAACGCCCATCCTCTGCCTGCGGCTCTCTGCCTTCACTGCTCTCTCTAAGGCCAACACCTGCCTCCGCTCCCTACTCCCACTGCTCTCCACTTGACAGTCTCTCTGTGGTCCTCATCCTTATCCGTCGTGATGTGACCTCTCTATAGCACTGACATTGTTGACCAACCCCTTCCGCTGGGAACTCTTCCCAGAGCTTCTGCCCCACAGCGCTCTAATGGCGTCATCTCAATCACTCCCTGGACCCACGCTCCAGTAAGTGGAGGCAGTCCCGAGGTTTGGTCTTGGGTTCTCTTCCCTTTTCCCTCTCTCTCTTTTTCAGCACCTGAACCAGAAGCGTGAAGGTCACGGTGGGAATGAGTTCCAGAATTGTATCTTTAACCTGATCATTCTCCCAGTCTCCAGAACTCCAAGTCCGACTGCTTTCATCTCAGCCTCAGCATGTCTCTGCCCATACTCTTCCTCTCTGAGTCAATCAATTCTGTACTAAGGTCATTTTGTAGTTCATTCAGACTCATGACCCCAGCATCTTCTCTTCATCCCCTTGCCCCACATCTAATCTCATTGGTCATTCTCCTCTGCACTAAATCTCCAATCTTATCCCTCTTTACCATGGCCGCTTCTGTCCTAGTCAGGCCCTCATCGTTCTGGCTTTCACTATTAGAATAGACTTTAACTGTTCTACCCACCTCCCATCCCTACGTTTTCATCCTGCCACGAACCTATATTTCTAAAACAGTGATCTGCTCACATCACTCCTATAGTGGCGTCTCTTCATGGCTCCCAGCTACCAGGAGAATAAAACCCGAATACCTGAGCGTTCAAAGTCCTGTATTATTTAAATACACCCTGTCATTCTAATCTTATCTTCCAAACACCATACACTCCATGCTCCTGGGCTGGTCACTGCCCTGAATCATCCTGAATTTTCCTGACCCCAAATCTCTGCCTCTCCCTCTCCTCTAATGCCCTACCCTTCCTGTCATCCAAGGCTGGACCCAAATGCTGCCTGAATTGAGAAGTCCTCCAAGGTCCTCCCAGCTGAATTATTCCCTCCCTCCTCTGGGTTCCCCTGTCTGCTGGATGTCTGGTGCTTCATACTCTCATGCGTCTGCACCACCTAACCCCGCCCCTAACAGACTTTCTGCTCCCAAGGCGGGCTCCACACCTCTTACCTCTGACACCTTATTCGTTGTGGAGGTGCTCAGTCAATGTCTATGCTTTGTCAGAAGACTCTATAGATGCAGAAGCTCGGATTTGAGAGGTAAAAACACTTTCTCCAGCCTGTGGCATTTTCCCCCTTGTTGACTAAACATCCCAAGTTTGGGGATCCTATCTGCTTTTCTGGGAGTCTGGGATCTGGAATCTGGGAGAAGACATTGTAGGTCCTGGTTGGCAGAGCCCCAGGCAACACTTTGCCTGTCCTGTGGGGCTAGGACAGGGCAAGCAGGGAGGGGGCATCTGTTGGGGAAGATGAGTAGGGCTGGGAGGCAGTGGGGAGAAAGGAATAGTCCTGTGGGTGTGGGCCGTGCCCCTTGGTAGAACACTGTTGGTTGGGTCTTCTGGGAAGTGGGTGGTAAGAGAGAGTCAGGAGTGTGAAAAGTTTACCGCGGGGTGCTATAGGCTGAATTGTGTGTCCCTCAGATTCCTGTGTTGAAGCCCTAGACCCCAATGTGACTATTTTTGCAGATGGGGACTTTAAGGAAGTAATTAAGGTTAAATAAGATCATAAAGGTGGGGCTCTGATGCAATAGGACTAGTGTCTTTATAAGAAGAGAAAGAGACTCTCCACGTGCACAGAGGAAAGGCCATGGGAGCGCAAAATAAGAAGGGGGCCAGCTACCAGCCAGGAAGAGGGCGCCCACGAGAAACCAACCCTGATGGCACCTTGACCTTGATTGCTACCTTGCAGGTCTGTAAGAAAATAAATGTGTGTTGTTTGAGCCACCCAGTCTGGCGTCGAGTCATGAGAGCTGGGCACCCTAACACAGGGGCGATGCCCGTGAAAGACAGAGGGCGGGGAAGCAGAATCCGGTGGGCCCAGCCTCAGTGCAGCCCTGACAGTCGCAGCCGCCCCAGCGGGGAGCTCTGTCAGCGGAGCCCCCACATGCAGGGCCGCTGGGCCCTCAGCCTCCATGCTCTGTCACCAGCTGGCGGCCCCAGGAAGACATGGCCTCCAAGCTGAGGGGGCCTGAGGCTCTAAAGGCGGAGGCTGCCGGCTCGCTCACGCCTTGCAGCTGAATGGCAAGTTGTTTCTCAACGGCAGGTCCAGCTGGTGGCCTCCATGGCTGCCACAGAGGCCCTGGGTAGCAGTCAGGCCGGCTGGTCCCAACTAGGTGTGGAGACGTTGGCTCCCTCTCCCTCTGAGCCCCCAACCCTACCGTTCTCCAGGCTCACATGTGTTCTGAACACGGTGCTCCAGGTTCTTCACTGAGAAAGTGTGGAGCAGATGGAGGGGCTCCCTAGTCACCAAGCTGGTGGCATGAATGGAGAGGAAAGAGATGTTCTCAAGTTGTGTGTGAGATCTGTAGGAAGCGTAGCCCAGGCTCCAGCCCCTAACCTTGTCCCCTAGCCTCTGTCAGAGATGTGGCCCCCAGGCAGCCTCTTTGGAATTGTTTCATTCAACTGTCAAGGCCTTGTCCCTTTGTCATCTGCCTGCTGCTCCTGGGCTGCAGGCGAGAAGCTGGCCACCCCTCCCCAGCTTTCCTGTGCTGGAAGTCACTGAATCCCTGAGGCTACTGTCCCCTTAAGAAAGACACAGGAGTCTTGGGCAGACATGTCCCTACCTACAGGACCCTCCTCTTGCCGCTCACCCTCCCCTCACGGCCCCATTCTTCCGCCCAAACCCAGACGGGTGAGAAACTGCTGAGAAACTGCTGAGAAACAGCATCCACAATTCAGTACGAGTTTAGTTCAGCCCCATTGGCTGCTTAATTGGCTGCGTCTATTGCTGCTCTCCTCATCTGCCAACACAGCCTCTAACAAGCTGCTCGCAGGGCAATTAGTCCTCGGCTTCCTGAAACCCACTGGTGTAGGATCTGTGCCCTCCCTGGGCATCCACTCATCTGAGAACCTGTTGGGTGAGGGCAGGGGAGCAGGTTCTCACCCAGAGGTCCTGCACAAAACTCAGTGTGGCTCAGAGGACAAGCCATCCTAAGGAAGAGGCACCAGGATCCGGAAGGAAGCTCCAGCCTTTCTTCAGGGCCTAGGAAAGGCAGGCCTGACTGTCCCTCTTGGGCCTCCTGGGGCCCCTCCCTGCAGCCTGGGTGAAGGGCACGGAGAGGTAGAATCTCAATGGTTAGAGGATGTGCAGAGTCAGGCAGGCCCTGGTGGTTTTGAAGCCTGGCTCTGTCTCCTAACGGCCATGTGACCTTGGGAAATTTGCAGCTACTACCGTTTTCTGGGCCCCAGATTCTTCCCAGGTAAAAATGGGATAACAACAACTATCATTATACTGTCACCTGCAGATAAGGATACATAATGTCACCTGTGTGAAGTGCTAAGCCCCGCGCCCGGGGCCAATCATCAGGGTGCTGAACATTAGGACAACAATAAGACTGGAGAAGCCAAGGAAATCACGCAGCCAAAGGCAGATGTTTCCACTCTCTGCTGGCAGAGGGACCGTAAGCGATGGACAATGGGGAGATGGCTTATCCCTCAGTGGGAATGGGAGACAGCTGTGAAGTCAACCAAGTTTGAGCAGAGTTGAGACTTGAATTTCTATGGGGTCAGTCATGCTCATGAGGGAAGGCACCTGTGGGCGCTCCACTGTGGGACACGCCCTCCTCCCAAGCTTATTCTCTTCCCATATGAGGCCATTAGAAGGCAGGCACATATCCGGGCATCGAGATTGTCATCATTATTCAGACTTGGGTGCGGTTTGCACACATCTGTGTACGTTAGTGCATTTGATCCTCAGAATAGCCCTGAGAGGTTCGCTGAGGTTCGCGTTTCCAGATGAGAAAACTGAGGCTGAGAGAGATTGTTACTTGCCTCGGTGACCACAGGGCTGGGTATAAAGGCAGACCTGGAGTCCAGCCTTTTCTGTTTCTGGGTCCAGCACTTTATTATGCAGCCATGATAACAGTCCCCACTAACGTAGCCGAGGGTGTGGGTTGCTTCTAAACCTTGCTGGGAGAGGTTGTCAATGTGCGCCTTAACTCTCTGCCTAGAAATCTGCAGGTCACTTGGACCAAGCCACATTGCCGGTAAAAGTAATTGCCAGTGCTGTTATAGATTCAATATGTGCCTCCCAACAAAATTCATATGCTGAAACCTAATCTCCAGTGTGAGAGTATCAGGAGGTGGGGCCTTTGGAAGGTGATTAGGTCATGAGGGTGGAGCCCTCATGATGGGATTAGTGCCCTTGTGAAAGAGGCCAGAGAGAGCCCCCTTCTGCTTCCACCACCGAGCACATAGTGAAGAGACCAACAGTTGTCTACGAACCGGGACGTGGGCCCTCGCCAGACAACAGACCCAAGACATCAGCTGCATTGATCTTGGACTTCCCAACCTCCAGAATTATGAGAAATAAATTTCTGTTGTTTCTTGGCCACCTAGCCTGTTTTGTTACAGCAGTCAAATGGACTAAGACAAAATCCTGACCCCCTGCCTTCTACCAAGACTTACGGGCTGAGTGTGGGACTAGTGGCTTGCATTTGAAAACATTTGCCCCAGTTCCACTACTGAACCGAGAGCCTCTGGACACCCTCAGGTTATGGCATAAAGGAGCTGGATCTCTCTAAGACCTGCTCTCACTGCTGTTGTCTAGTAGCCGAATTGGAAGTCTCTGTTCCACCAGGTGTTGACAAATCCCAAAGGGAAATCACTTGTTTTTAGATGTTGGGAAAAAATGTTCTTTAAAAAGTAGAAAAGATATCCTTTTCCTTTCTGTTTGAATTCTGCTAAGGAGACTGAAAGCCTGGAGGTCATACCAATTCCTGTCCAGCCTAGCAGAGGCAGGGGGAATCAGCTAGCCGTGGGTGGTGGGTAGAAACAGGGATCAGATGCTCCGGGAAGATGATGAAGCCCTTTGGCTTGCTGGGAGGGGCACCCGCAGGCCCACCGCCCCTTTACTTTGTTCACCCCATTTAGCAAGGGCAGTTGTGTTCATTTGCTCCCTGTTCACCAGGAAACTGAGGCATAAGATCTGAGTTCTCAGCCTGGGCAGTGGGGTTGATCTGATCCCTTCAATAGGTCTTGAAAACAATTGTCTTGATTAAAAAAAAAAGTTTATTTAAAAAAGTTATCGAGATACCTAG
This sequence comes from Equus asinus, assembly GCF_041296235.1. NCBI lineage: Eukaryota > Metazoa > Chordata > Mammalia > Perissodactyla > Equidae > Equus > Equus asinus. Next base: position 136,938,072 of record NC_091793.1, on the reverse strand, counting down.
GAAATGAGAGAAGAAGAATGGAGTCATTAGAAATATCTGAGTGTCTAAGGAATGTGGCTTTTCTGGAGAATTTAGCTGTTTTCGGTCTCCAAGGAAGATGGGGTTGCGGTGGCAGGTGTCTGGGGAAGGAGCACACAGTTATTACAGATCTTCATGGAAGCTCCAGACGGCCTCTTGCCATCATTTCTCCTCAATGGCCTTCTCAAAATCGCACCAGGTTTGGTAAGGAGCTAAACTGGCTGATTTGAAGTTCTATTTCCCTTTTTCACCCTATCTTTTCAGGCAGGCTTGTTAATGAGCAGGGGGATGGCTAAAAGGTGGCAGGATGTGGGAAGAAAAAGGAGGAGCCCTGATAATGCACAGACTAGATAATTGGCCTGTGATTAATCAAGGACAATATTCAGCACCGCTTCTCTTAGGGGAAGCACAGAGAGGGAACCGGGGGAAGAGCTGGCCTCGAAAAGCCCTGTGGCCTTAATGAAGAAGAAATCTGTTCATCGGACTGTTAAGGAGTATGTGATATCATAAGTACCCAATTAAGGAAGCCCTTGCAGGGCTATTCACTTCAAGGAAGTATTAAGAAGGGTAGAAAATTTCTTCATTAAAGATCAAAACACAATAAAACACTATCAGTGTTGTAGACATTTCACAGACATATTTTGGTTGGCTCCCCAGCATCTATCCGTTCTCGCCTTCCCCTCTTAATAGCATCCCCACTTTCCTGAGGGAAATCACTTCCTCCCCTCTCAGCCCTGTGCCCCGCGCTGACTGCACCCCTTGTGCTGTGTAGGGGGGTGTGATCTGCTCTAGACCATCGGTGCATTTCACTTCTCCTGGCCTTCTCGATCGGCTCCCAGTTGGGAACATCTTTAGTCTGCCCGTCAAGGCCAACAAGACTCAGCTTGGGTACTGGCAGCCCTCTTGGGGGTCATGAGAAGGGCACCTCATGTGGGTAGAGTCTGATGAGGAAATGATGCTGAGAAATGGACAGAAAAAAAGGTCTGCTTGCGTTGTTCGAGGCACCAGAACAAGCCTCGCTCGAAGTCAGCCCTACTTCTAGACGTTTCGGTTAGATAGAGCCAATAACATCCCTCCATTATTTGAGCCAGTTTGGATTGGATTTTCTGTTATTTGCAACTGAAAGCATCCTATCGGAAACAACTACGTTAGAAGACCAAATGGGACACGTTGTTGCTGGGAGAGGATGTAAAGAGAGGGACACCCAGTCAAAACCCCACTGTGCCATCCCCGGTGCAAGGCAGCCAACGCAGCTGCCAGCCTTAGGCCCCATTCTTGCCTCTCCTGGATCCTACGTGATGGATCTATCTGGTCAAGGTTAGCAGAACTGTTCCGGGCCATTGTCTCTACCCCTAATCTGACCGGACAGTAACCAACACCCTGCATGTGCAGGGAGCCTTGGGGCCCACGCCGACCATGCACAGCTCCAGGAAACTCTGACTGCAAGCCTGTGGCATCCTCCTCAGCATGAAGAACCCCAGTTCCTCTTCCCTCTGTTCTGAAAAGTCAACCACAAGATCAAGCTTCAGCTCCTCCTTGGTAAAATAAAATAATTCTCACTGTGGGCCGTGCGTGACCTTCTGTGCCAGCTGTCCTTACCTCAGGTGGGGGCACTTTTTAGAGGGCAATACCAACATAGTTTGCCTTGTGAAAGTCTGCTTCTTGCTTGTAAGCCACCTGAGGCACAGGGTCACTTCTTCTCCCACAGGAAGGGACCTAAGACTTGGGAGGGCTGGCTAAGCGTTTGGTGAATAAATGAATGAATAAATGAATGGGCAAATGAATGAATGAGCTCCTTGGAACTGTGCCACAGCAACTGCTCCCCCAGTCTCTCACTTTTGAGGATGCCTAAGGAAGGGTTACACAGGGCAGGGGAGGGGGAAGCCACAAGTGAATGTCCCTGGGGAATTGCTGCTGACCAACTGTGTGACCTTGGGCAATGACCTGACGTCTCTGACCTCAATATCCTCATCAGCAAGTGGAGTGCTCCAAGCTCTCCCTCCCAAGGTTGCTGAGAGGGTTCAGTGAGAGAATCTGCGATGAGGGAAGCACACGGTAGGTGCTCCATACATGCCCTTCCATCGCCCTGCCCTGAGCGTCCCAGCCAAGGATGCTGGGCCTGCCTGGTGGGCCCAGCATGCACAGAGTCTGGGCTGTGGGAACGTGTATGCAGAGGTACACAGCTGCTCCTTTCCGTCTTTCAGGAGTCTCTCTGCCACGAGGGGAGGCCATGCCACTGGGTATCCCCAACTCTTGGGAACTTTTTGAGTTCCCAAGGCCAGAAGTCTGACATCCGTTTCACTGGGCTAAGTCAAGGTGTAGCCGGGCTGGTTCCTTCTGGCGGCTCTCGAGGAGAATCGTTGCTTTGCCTTTTCCGGTTTCTAGTGTCTGCCTTACTCCTTGGCCTGTGACCCCTTCCTCCGTTTTCGAAGAGCATCACTCCAGTCTCTGCTCAGTCCTCATATCTCCTTCTCCTCCTCTGTAGTCAGATCTCCCTCTGCCTCCCTCTTACAAGGAGACTTGTGATTACATTTAGGGCCCACCACAGTCTTCCCATCTTGGGATCCTCACTTCAATCACAGCGCCAAGTCCCTTTTGCCATGTGAGGAAACATGCACAGGTTCCAGGGACCAGGACCTGAGTGTCTTTGGGAGTCATTATTCGGTCTGCCACAGAAACCTAGCCGTGAGAAAGCCCGGTCGGTTCACGCCACGGGGCTGCTTCTCTCTGCCTTGGCACTGGCTGTGCCACTGGGGGAGATGAAACGAACTTTTCAAAGGGTTCTGTGGCTGCCTGTGAGTCGTGTTTTCTTTGCTGGTGAACTCATTCTGCTAACCATCGTCATTTGTCAAAGGCGGCAGGCAATAAAAGTCCTGGCCACATTCATCTTGCTCCCCACTCCCTCCAGGATGTGAGTCCATGAAGGCCACCACTGCTGGCCCTGGGGCCCCGCACGGTCCCCCACGAAGCCTCTGAGGATGCCCAATTTTTGGACCTGGCTCTGCTCCAGGCTCCCAGCCCATCCCGAGAGGCGGTCAGAGCTCTCTCCAAGACTTGGAAAACTTCCTTCTACTTGCTGGACGGAACAGCAGTGTTCCCAGCCTGCGGTAGATGTCCAAACTCCCGGAAAGTCTTTCTCACACAGGCCTGGGCTGGGCTTCACGGAGGAAGGGCATTTGTGTCAGTGAAAGTAAAGTGAAACCACAGGGCCTGCCTGGTGGGGCTGCGTTCTGCCAATTCCTTAGGCCACATGGTCTGCCCTAGCTCCCTCTGCTAGGACATTTCGGTGTGGCTTTGCAGGAGCAGTACAGCTGATTTTCAGGAGCTGCGAGAAATCGCTTCAGAGGACCATCCTCTCCAAAGGATAGGGAAAAGAGAAAGGGAGAGAAAATTCTCCCCAAACCCTGAAGGTGGAGGATGGTTCTTGTCAGGATCAGGATTAAAGTGAGATGGTGCTCTGGCTGTTATTTCTGAGTGACTATTTGGGCTAAAATAGTAATTTTTAATAGCAAGAAGGAGGTACATGTTATAAGCACCTCTATATAAAGCAGAGCTAGGAAAGTCTAACCCCGGATGCTGGGAAGCGGCATTTATTATGCATTTCTCATGGATAAATGTGAGTCTGTGTGTATTTATCCAATGTCCTCATCTGAGCAGCAATGAACACGCTTTACTTACTCAGATGAGTTGGGTGGGAGGCCTAAGGGAGACATCTGAATTACTGACCGTTTTTAAAAGGAAATGCAGTTTTATTGTTTTCAAGAGGTTTGAGTAACAAAGCCAACAAGGTGTTATCCAGGAGGCATATTTACAGATTTATTCTCGAGGTGGGAAAGTCTCCTATTCAGAGCTCGGCTATCAGGAGGGCAACAGTGACAAATGGAAGGTATGTTCGTACTGCAGGTGGGAAGGTGTTGGGGTGTTTTGATTTGGAGAATACTCTAAGTTGTTTTGTGTTAATTGTCCTGGTCATCTGTGACGCGTGTCTAGGCGCCAGCTGCCACGCACACACACACCGTACTCAGTAACCCTGCAACCACAGAACAGCCAGGGACACATTGGAACAGACAGAGACCTTCCCAGTCATCTGGTCAACCGCTGCCTCTCAATCCACAGGAGCTTGAGTGCCAGAGAGGTGAGGTGCCTCATCCAGCAGGAGCCCACCACAGGTGGGAGGAAGAGCCAGGGTCGAATTTCCTGCTCCCCAGAATTCTCTTTCCTCTTTCACTGCTGCCTCTTAGGCATCCACGGCCACATTAGAGAAGGGGAGGAAGGAAGCAGGTGAGAGAAGAAGAGAAGAGGCACAGATTCGGAGAAAGCAGTGGATCACCTGACTACACTTTCTAGCTGCCTTTGGAGCATGATGCTGTTCACACTGCTCTTCTCTGCTGGGAGGCGGGCCTGGACTCTGGAGCTGGCACAGGCACGAACGGGGCGGTTGCTGTTTATCCAGGGCTTGCTCTGTGCCAGACACGCTTCTGAGCACTTCACGTGGATTAATCCATTTAAAGCTGAGAATAGCCCCATGAAGGGGGTACTGTGATTAACTCCATCACATCTGTGAGGAACTCGGGCAAGGAGAGACTCAAGAACTCACCCAAGATGGTAATCAGTGACCGAGCCAGGACTCAACTCCAAGCCAGCTAACTCCAGAGTCCTCTCCCGCCTGGGCCACTGCCCTCAGCACTTGGCTCTACTCAGAGCTTCCCAGTAGGTGGCCCTTCAGCCACTGGGTGTCCAGGCAAGGCCTGGAGTGGCTGGAGCCCCCTGGTTGCTTGCAAACAACCTTATCTGTTTATCCTGGATTATTATTATTGTGTGATGGTTATATCATACTATGGTCTCTGTGTGCCACCGTGTGAGAAGTGTTGACAGCCACTGCTCTACTCTATCCTCGAGTCTCGAGGGATGGCTCTATCTGTTTTGATTATTGTTAATGCTGTCTGGCTACCTTAGGATAAAATAAGGCCACAGGTTGAGCCCTACCCGCTGGTGATTTCATCCTCCAGACTCCTCTCGCTCCCCTGGGAGCAATCTCCTGACGCAAGGGAGAGAGGGCGAGAGTGCGTCGGGACCTGTGTAAACCATCCTCTCCCAGGAAGGCTGCTGAGCTCCTGCCCTCTGGGTACAGGCCGGCACCGTCATCTGCATGTTTGAAGAACAGGGCCTTCCAGCCCAAGGAGGAGAAAGCCTCAATATCAGGTCACAGAGTGTCCTTTATTTCTCTGTTTCCTGGGTGTCATTTTCATTTTTTAAAAACTTCTCTACCTGTCATGCAGGGGCACCTGAATTTTGTGCTGGTGTTACCAGGACATGTTCTTGGAGGGAGACTACTTGTTCCTGAGATGGCAGGGTTAGAGGAGTCAGCAATTATGAGCTTATGAGATAATGACATGTGTGTTTAGAGTGACGGCCAATTATACCATAGGAAAAAAATTTAAGATTCAGAGTGAACTATTTTCCCATATAAACTTACTGCCTCAGGAAAACTGTGGTTAAAATTATAAATTACCAGGAAACTTCAAATTTCCCCTAGAGAACCAAAATAGAAATACAAGAAGAAGCATTGTTGAAATCACCCCAAATTGGAAGCAATGATTATTCAATTAAAATTAAGTATAGTTACACTTTCTGTTTATGCGGTGTCTTCTAGCAGTTTTTAGCCACGAGGCTCGAAGGGAAATCTAGTAATCGCAGACTTCAGCCTCCCCATCTCCACCTACCCAGCCGCTGACCTATTTCCTATACTTCTCCAGAGAAGCAGCTTCCTCTCCTCTCTCACGTGAATCTGCTCCAGCTTCTCGTGGTCTTCACGGTCGGGAAGTTCCTTCTAATGTCTATCCTGAATCTATCTGCTATGATTCAAACCCGTAATTTCTTGCCTTGTCCCAGGGGAAATGACAGACACAGTTAACCCTTCACATTCTTAGAGAGTTTGACTGGGTCGACCCCTGACCTCCCCCTCCCTGTACAAAGACACCTAGAGCTTCCTTGTTGCTTCCCTTTGGGGAGGGAGCTGTCTCTGTGCCCTCTCCAAGCCCACATCATAGTGGAGTTCCAGGGTCCGTACCCAAAGGTCACGTGGCAGTGGGCAGGGTGGTCTCGTGGGTTCTACCAGTCTCCTTGATTCACTGTTTCATCTGCAGAGTCAAGGGTTGGCCAGCGCCCAGTCTTGTGGGAGGATGAACTTGTGGTTGCTTTGTGTGTAAACACCCAGGAAGTGTGGGGTCTGAGGCAGATGTAGAAGAGGCATCGTTTCCGAAGGGCGAGATTGGTCTGGAGACCGCCGCATGCTGGCCTGGGGGCTTGAGCACACTGGGCCTTCAGTGTCCGCGTCTATGGCAGGAAAAAAGGCTTCAACCTCACACAAACTCACAGGGTCTTGTTAAGATCAAGTGACATGTGGGTGTCATTGAGAAGCTCACGGTTCCCTCAGCTCAGCCCAGAAAGCTTGAACCGGCCCCCTCTGGCCCGAGCCCCGTGGCTGAGTCTAGTTGGCGAGAAGATGGAGCTAAGTCTAGGAGACAGTACCCAACCACTGGCTACGCCTACTGGATCAAAGATCGCTGACGGCTTTGCAATTGTGCGGTCTCCCTTTTATTTTGTGTGCTCTTAGCCTCAATATGTGTGACAGGTCTTTCCAGAGAAGGAGAAGGCAGTCGCTCTGGGGGTTAATGTAATTCCCCTCCGAAGACCTGAACGTCCGTCGCAGTAAACCCTTTGGGCGAAGGCCTAGTCAACAGAAGACTCCCATCCAAATACAAACATTCCACCGGGGCAGGGTGCCGCCATGCAGCGGTCTCCACTTTGTCACAGGTGAGTAGTTACCCCCCCTTGCAGTTCCCCTGGGGGCACGGTGAGCGGTTGTGTGGGGCAATGAGGGCGTTTGCCTCCCTGTGTGGACAGGGTACCGGCCAACGGGGAATTTGGGGTGGGAGAAAGAACAGTGAACTTCAGTCTCAGATCTGCCATTTGTACACTGTGTGACTGTGGCTACCTCGCTTAACCCCTCTGAGCCTTAGCTTTCTCTTCTGAAAAAACCAGGGATACATATGCACCCCACGAGGCAGTTCCGAGGATTAAACAGCAAGGTGTGTGAGCCTGTGCTTTGTAACCTGGGAAGAGAAATGCGAATGATGGCTGTTGTCATTACTGTGAGCTGCATCTGCTTTCCCAGGACCCAGAGGCAGTGGGGAGAGGAGGGTAAACCGTAAGCTGGTTACTTTGCTGGGGACAGTGTGTGTGTGTGTGTGTGTGTCTGTGTGTATGTTGGGGGTGAGGGTCTGTGAAGGGCATCAGACACCAACATCAACATAGCCATTTGCTTTCATTATAAAGCCCCTACTGTGTGCCAGGTATGGTGCTAACCACCTATCGACGTTACTCTGAGCCCTCATAGCAACCCCAATGTTATTAGTATTTCTGTTTTTATGATGAGAAAATGAGCTCAGAGAGGGCAAGTAGCAGTCCCAGGTCATAGAGCTACCAAGGGGTGAAGAAAGACTTGAACTCAGGCTGGGTGACTCTGAGGCCCATGCTTTTTGCACTCACTCCTCCCAAACTCTTCTTGTTTTTTTTTTTTTTTCAGATTCTGCACCCCAGGACCCTCATCAGGGAAGCCCTGGTTTAAACAGGATACAGGCAGATCCCAGCACTGTTGCAACTCTGCTATCAGAGGCAGCAACCTGGCCCTGCCGTTGAATGGTTCCCGGATGTTCACGGGGCAGGGAGGGAGATCCCAGAGGAGAAGTGACCATCCCGTGGTTGACGTTACTCAAAGCACCTGTTCCTCATTTGAGTCACTCGTGGTGGTAACAGCGGCGGTAATATTTCAACAACAGCGGTGATTAGTTACAGAAGGAGCCTGGTGGCAGCTCATCTCCATGTGAAAAGCACTCGGGTCCTGGGGCCACCCTGGCTGAGCTGTGCCCTGTCAACAGGATGCATATTCCCTGCCTGGTGCCCAGCTGGCAGAGACAGAGCTGTTGTGACACAATCCCCTTCAAACTCAAAGAGCTTTTAATGAGCTTGCAAGAGAGAAGAAAGTGGAAGAGAAGCAACAGGAACAGAGCAGCGAGCAAGCAAGCAAGGGTTGGGGGGTGGCATCCCCCCAAGGGGGCTGACCCTTTGTGCACATAGGGGCTGGCCAGCCCACCACCTTCCCCACTGAGAAGGTCCCAGCAGGGAGTGAGGGTGGAGATGGAGCCGGAAGGAGACAAACAAGCATCTGGAGGTCTAAACACCTATTTTTAAATTCTAGGGTCTCAGCCCAACCTTGATTTAATGTCGCTTACTCCTTAACTCTGCGCCGCTGGGCTGGGTGTGTGTGACTTGGGAAGAGGAACGAGAGTGCGATTCGTTTGGATCACACAGTCTTTCACCCACAGGAAATGGAGGGAATGGTGGTGGTTTCCTCTTGAGGCCTCCGAACCAGGAGGCCAACTTTGTAGGTGTGCAGTTTCACACCCTGGCGTCTGCCATCAGGGGACCAATGGGACAGACGGGAAGGAAAACATCCTGTGATCGGCTGGGGTCCCTCCTGCCCTGTGGGAGGATTGGGGACCAGCCAGGGCAGAGGCCTGCGCCAGGAGAGGGAGGGGCGTTACCGTGAAGCAGGAGCCAAGAACAAATGTGGGTGAAGTGGATGAGGTTTAATTTAGCAAGGGCAGTGTCATAACTGTCTCTTCAGTAACCACAAGGTACAGACTCTGCAGACTCTGGGAATGATGACCGTCTGCACACACTCATTTGAAGATCCATATATACCCATGAGTGTTAATAATGCAACAGGACCTTTTTTTTTTTCGCTTTGGTGCTAAGATTTTTGGTCTACAAATCACTGTTCATGTTAAAGATTTTTCTGAAGCTACCCAGTTACACTCAAGATTAAAACCAACAACAATATTCTGACCTTATTTTCCCAGTTTCTAAGCTCCCTTTCTCTTCTCCTAAACCTTGGGTCATGCACATGCCAGTTTCTGTCCATCTGCCCCGTGGAGAAAGATCTCAGTCACTCACAGGCTTTATTGATCCAACAGACATGACCAGGACCACTGCCTGTCCGAGCAGAGGGTGCCTGCGGAAAGTGAGGGCGGTCCCTGTGCTCCCAGTGACAGGTAACAACCGGGTCCAGGTGGGAAATGCTGGGATGACCGGAAGTCTGGGAAGGGCTGAGTGTCCTTCTCTCACGCCAGGACGCTTTCTCAGTGCCATTCTTGGTGACTTCCCACATTTAACCTCATTTATGTTCTTCTATCTTGGGTCACTAATGCTAATCACTGACATTCGTGAGTGTTCCCTGTGAGCGAGCGCCTTCACTGGACCGGCTGCTTTCATCCCTCTTTGTGTCTTCATGCTAGGATGCTATTTCTCCCCCATTTTTCAGTTGAGGAAATAGAGGCTCAGGGGCACTGACTGGCTTGAGGTCACAGGGCTCACAGTTGGTGAGGCCTGCGCGTGAGCCTCCGTGGCGCCTCGTCTCCAAGTCCTAAGCACTTTTTACTGCACAAACTCCCCTCTACAGCAACCCCGTGAAGCAGGAATGGCTCATCCGGTTAGCCAATAGGGAAACTGAGGCTGAGAGAGTCCGAGGGATTGATTGCCCAAAGTTTGCCACCAGGGCCTGGCAAAGCTACAGCTGGAACTTGGGGGTGTTGAGTCCAAAGTCAGTGCTCATCCTCTGACCCCCGCAGCAGCCCTGGTCACCGGCAAACTAAGAAAGGAGAGAAAGTTCATAGTCCCTCCAGGGCCCCTGTCTTGGCCTGTCATTACTGAAACCCTGAACTCAGGTGCTTGGGCCTTCTTGGCCCTTGGGCTGAGCAAGTGCAGTCACATGACCCTCCAAGCCTTCTGTCATCAAAAACCACTTTCCAGTGCAATTTAACCACAAGTGTCCTCACCTTGGTGTGGCTACATTATTCATTTCTCAGGGTCCCTCTTGGGTCCTTTTCCATTAAGATCCCCCTTCAAAGTCCGCCTCTCCAGGAGGCCTTCCTGCTCTTTGGCTCAGGTTACTTTACTTAAAAGCTTCCTGTCAGTTGACTGTTTCCCCTTCCCTTTTCTGCCCTGGGTCGTGCACGACAGTCCTGCTGTATCACAGATGCAGCCTCCCTAGAATACGAGAGAACTCCCAGTGTCCCCTTGAAGGCCCCCCACGTCTATGGTAAGGCAGGTAACCCAACGGGCTCATGTTCTCTCTCTCTCTCTGTCTCTCATACGTTCTCTAGGTCCACGCGCGACTCCTGTTGCTATCACGTTGGGTTCACCATCTTCTTGGAAGAGGTCTGAGGTGGCGATAGAGTTAACGCAATCCAATCCTTGCCTGTGAGGGAGAGCTTGGCACTGGTTATACAGCTCCTCATTGCCAGGGCGGCCCTGTTCTCCAACATCTTCCGCTCCCTCCCCCCAATAAAATGACCCATTTAAACCAGATTTTTCTTAATAACAAGCTTCCTACTAAATGGCCTCAGCTGTGCTTGTTGATTTATGGGGCTTAGAAAGCACTGCTCAGCCGTGCCCCTCCTGGTTTGTCCAAGGGCCTGGGGACATCGTAGGAGGGCAGAAGCCCCCTTCCAAACAGCAGATCCAGGGGGTGCTTCTTTTTTCCTTCTTAATATTTTAATTATGAAAATGTTCAAACACATAAAATTAGAGAAATAATATAACGGAACCCCTTAAACCATCACCTTGCGAGTCTTGTTTTATCTGCTTCTCCCCGTTTCCCAAACTGTCCCTACCAGCTACATTATTTTAAATTAAATCTAAAACATTTTATCATTTCACTCATTTCGGCGTATTTTCTAAGAGATAAAGACTATCTGGTCTTTTAACATAACCGCAGTAACATGGTCATATCTAAAAATGATAACAGGAATTCCTTAATACTGTGTAATATCCACTCAGTGTTCAAATTTTCTTGATTGCCCATAAGTTTTTAATATTTGTCTCATTTAAGTTGGGATTTAGTCAGTGTTCTCAGTTGCATTTGATTAATACGACTTCTGTTTCTTTTTAACCTATAACAGCTCCTCTCCTCTCTTTTTTTCAGGGGCATCTTGGCGGAGACAAGTGCCCAGAACATCCAGGAAATCCTGAAGGCCCCTTGTCAGTGGAGACTGGCCTTTAGCAAGGGTCAAGTTATTTATTCCCTTGGGTGTGGCCCTAACCCACAGGTCCTCAGAACATCTTAAGAAGGTTAAATCATCTTATCCCAGCTCTGTGTGCAATAATGGAGCCTACAGTGCGGAGCAGTTACCAACCCACTCACCCCAATAATGTTTCATACTTGTTAGCCCACAGTATTTACCACCACCCACTAGGATGGGTCCTTTACCTCCCTACTTTTCAGAGGAGGAGATGAGGAGATGGAAGAATCTGTTCTATTCTTTCTGATCAGCGGTGTTGGCTTTGAAATCAGGTTGTCTGATGGACGCACCCACTTCTTAACTGCGGAGAGACCCTGCCTCAGGTGCAAGGCCTCCTGTGCCACCAGGGCCTTGCTGGGTGCCAGGCTCCTCTCTGGCAGGCCCGGCAAGGAAAGGTGAGAAATCTTGATCAGCAGGATGTGTCTGCAGCCCTGGGGGAGGGGAGCGCCAGGAGGCAGCCGGGAGGCAGAGAACACAGGGCTCCGGGGCTTGTGCGGACCCCCTTTGTCCGGGCTGGGCTCCTGCCCATCCCCAGAGTTCCCCCAGGGAGGCTGCACACAGGCCTCCCCGCCTCCTCTCTTTCACAAGTCCACACAAACCATCATTACCACACTCTCTCAAGCCCACACAAATACCACATCCACATGCCCTCAGACCCACACTGCTCAGCTTGCAGGCCAGCCCCCACACGGCTCTTTCCTACAAGCACGTGCTTGCCTACACACACCTCACTGTGCTGAATAAACACAGAGCTGGAGGCCATGGGGAGGCGAGAAGGGTGGTGTTTTCCCCGTGGCAGCCAGAAGTAAAGGCTACCTGACCTCAGATAGAAAGGTGTCTGCCTGTCTCTCTCTAGCTATCTAGCTATCTCTATCTATCTATCTATCTATCTATCTATCTATCTATCTTCATCTTTAACAGGTCTTCTCTGGTTCTGGAAAAGGCAAAGGCTTTGGAGCTCCTGGTTTCTGTAGGCCCAGGGAGTCTGGAAGGAGCTGGAGGGTGAGTGAGTGAGGCCAGCGTGGGGAGGCTGGAGTTGGGTGAGAAGCCGGCTGGTTAAACAGGGCTAATCAAATTCCCTTCATCTGAAGGAGGGGAGCTCTCATGTGTGGTTCCAAGAGATAGGAAAACACCAACTGCTAGCAAGATAATCCAATTTCCTTTCCCCCTTGCTCAGAAGGGGACAGCCCTGGCCCTCCCGCTCCAACTTCCCGCTGCGCCTCAGTCTGGCTAGAACTCTTTACCCCTCCAGCAGAATTCATATCAAAGCCTCAGCCCCCCAGGGTTCATTAGGAGGCATTTATTTTTGCATATTCTTGGCGAGCAGGGGGGGAGGATAACTTGATTCGCAATGCAAATTGCTTGGCCCTAATTTCAACTCTCCCTCCCTTCTCACGGGGAGAGTTTGCAGGTCATTAAAAATATATGATTGCCTCCAAAATAGCACCGACAGCTGCTCTGCTGGGCAGGGCCAGGCGCTGGTGCTGCAGGGCCACCAAATGGTGTGGGGTGGCCACCGCAAATGGGGCCAGGCCTTCGCTCCTGTTCCAGCCCCTAGGCTCCAGATCACAGCAATGGTGGCTGATTCTGAGGCCAATCTGGGGACTCAGACCTACTCTGTCTTCTCCTGCTGTGGGGCGTCCGAGCTCTTGGCTTCCTCCTCTACAAAACTGAGATAAGTAAGGAGCTGGACCCGGAGCACCCGGCACATGGACGGTGAGCAATCACCTCTGCAGGGCAGGTCATTCTGCACCCCAGTCAATGACAGCCTTCCTCATCCCTCAGCCTTCCCCAGTCTGGGCTACAGGGACCCAACCAGACCAGGAGCATCACCCAGCTCTTCTGGGCATGACGAGGGTCTCACTTGGTGTGTTTCCTTCCCTTTGTTGCTATGGGAATTCAGGAGCCCCAGAACTATCCAGGCCTTTGCTTTCAACCTAACTGATCCCATGGACACTGGTCAATGTGCAAGGGAGGGAGGATCTAAGGATGTGAGCGTTGATCAAAACCAATGCCTCTACATAAAACTAAGAAAAGATTCTAGGCCAGGCAGGAAGGAAACTGTCCCTCTGTGAGTCTGAGGCACTGACCTGGGATCCCCCACGAGGATGGAGATCCCTTTAGGCTTTGTCCGCCTGAGTCCCAGGATGCTCCAGCCGTGAACTGCAGGAATAAAGGATGTCCTTTTTATACAATAATCACATAACCCTGGAGGAGCACGGATTGGTGTGCACGATTGTTAGAGGGAGGCCGTATCTTTTGAAAGTTTAAAGTTACTTTTTAACTCAGATTTTCAAAGGTATATGGGAAAACAGTTTGGCAGTTCCTCAAAATGTCAAACAGTTACCATATGACCTAGCAATTCCACTCCTGTTTCTATACCCTAAAGAAATTAAAACATAGGGCCACATGAAAACTTGTACATAAATGTTCATGGCATCATTGTTCATAACAGCCAAAAAGTGAAAACGATCCAAATGTCCATCAAAGAATGAATGGACCATTAAAATGTTCTCTCTCTCTCTCTCTCTCTCTCTCTCTCTCTCTCTCTCTCACACACACACACACACACACACACACACACACACACACTGATCCCTGCCTGCATTCCTGGTTTAGTTTCTTGAGGTTGACGAAAAAACCAGGAGTCTTCTGCACAGAAGGGGTCTGGGGCCAGGCTCACCCCAGGAGCGTGGGAAGAGAGGTCGCTTCTCCTGCTTCACCTCCTGCAGCTCCTCTCAGGTCCCCCTCCACACCCACCTTACCATCAGCATCTTCAGCTTTGCGCAGTTTGGGGCCCCTCCGTGAGTTCGTGCATCTGGGAAGTGCTCTTCTCCTGCTTCTCTGCCCGTTGACCACCTGCTTGTCTTCCAGAGCCTTCCCTGACCTTCCCTTCCCCTGGAGGCAGTTGGTCTCTGCCTCTCCCTCAGGCTGTGGTCAGCCCATGGCTGTCCCCGGGGCAGGGGACAGGCACAGGCCCTCCTGGACCGAGCTCCTCAGGCGCAGGGATGACGGCTCCCTCGCTTGGATCCTGGCACAATGCGGGACGGATAGAAGGTGCTCAGGTGACGATGGAGGGAAAAGGAAGGAGAAGGGAGAGGGACAGGGGCAAAGGGAAGTCATTTTTGTATTGTTTCCACTTTTATACAACATTTAAAAAGGAAGAAAAGGAATTCATTACAAAAGGTCTCTGAGTTCTATGTAGTTTTTTGTTGGTATGTACTTTAATTCATTAATAAAGTGGAAAAAAGAGAAACTCAGGCATATTTTACTTTCTAATGAAATACAAATAGATCTGAGGATTTTAAAAATGGCTCTTTTATAGTCAATATTCATTTCTCCCCTACAGAAAAATCATTTTTCTCCCCTAGAATGACCTTGGTCCTTACTATTTCCCAGAAGATGAGATTTGATTGATCTGGGGGCTGAACATGGAGCTTCTTTTCTCTTTGTTCAGGTGGAAAGCACACACACAGTCACTCCCTTTCAAATCAGAAGGGGCTTGACTTCATTTCTTTGGTCCAAACCCATCCCTCTCAAAGCGCCCTGTGTACAAATGCATTGTTTGTGGACGTCAAAGGGCGCTCCACGTGAGTGCTGGACATATGGGGGTTCAGGAGGCAACAGCCCCTCTTCATTAGTTAGCATTTACCAAGACTTGATAATCCTTAACTAGTCACACTGATGAGGTAATTCCCACAGGCATTGATGAGAATTGTCTGAACATAGCAGGACAGAGACTGACTTGGTAACCTCGTCCTGTCCCTGGACAGGTGTCTTTACGAGGCACTTTTTAGAACCAGGGCAGTCTGGTGCAGAGGAAGAAACAGTGACCTGATTCGTGTTCCAACTCTGTCATTAACCAGCTGTGTGACCTTGGCTGCAGCCTCAGCTGTACTATGGCTGGCTTCAATCAGGGAAAGCAAATTGATAGCACATGTGCCACCACTGATGCCCTCTGTCACCAGGGCAGACATTGCTAATCAATCCCAGGCCTTTTCCAGGGCCTGGATGGAGCTCCATGATCCCTGTGATCAACCTCCAGTTGGAGGACCAGACTGCCTTCTGAGCTGCACCTTGTTTGCCTTGCTGGGGCTGTGTGGTCTCGGTACTGTCCTGTCCAGGGCGAACGTTCAATAATTTCAAGCATTACAGCTATTTGTTTTGTTGTGGCAACCACCACCAACAGACTCCATAAAATTGTGCTATTCCATTCCAAGGATCACAAAGAATTTCTCTCCTCAAAACACTCCTAAGAAACAGGAAAATAAGTGTTCCGTTCCAACCGTCCCAGAGGTTGAGGCTGCCTGAAAGAAAGGGGCAGCCTAGATACTCTAAAACAAGTTCTGAGCTGGGCTGAAAACAAAGGCAGCCCTGCAAACACTTTCTCCCTCCTCCCTCGGCATTCGGGGCCAGGAGCCAGTCCTTCTGTCCGAAGGGGAATTCCTATAGGAGCTAATGAGAACTTGGCATTACAATGAATAGGTTCCTCTCATACACTGCTGGTGAGAACGTGAAACGGTGCCACTGCTTTGGAAAACAGTCTGGCAGTTCTTCAAATTATTCAACATAGAGATACCACATGACCCAGCAAAGCCGCTCCTAGGTATATACCCAAGAGAAACAAAAACATACGTCCACATAAAAACTTGTATATGAATGTTCTTAGTAGCATTGTTCATAATAACTCAAAAGTAGAAAGAACCAAAATGTCCACCAACTGTTGGATGGATGAGTAAAACGTGCTATATCCACAAAATGGGATATTCTTCAGCCTTAATAAGGAGGGAAGTACTGATGTACACATAGATGAAACTTGAAACCATTATACCAAGTGAAAGAAGCCAGTCACAAAAGACCACAAATTGCATGATTTCATTTATATGAAATGTCCAGAATAGGCAAATCTATAAAGGCAGAAAGTAGATCAGTGCTTGCCTGAGGGGGCTGTGCAGCTGGGGGTGACGGCTAAGGGCCATGAGGTTTCTTTTTTGGGTGACGAAAATGTTCTGAAATGGATTGTGGTGTTGGTTGCACAACGCTGTGAATATAACAAAAGCCATCGAACTGTTCACTTTAAATGAGTGAATTATTTCTCAAGAAATCTGTTAAAAAACAAAGCAGTTATATTAAATTTTTTTTAAAAAATAAAATGAATAGGTTCCAGTTTTGAGGAAATCTTAACGTGGCAAGCTAAAGGTGGTTTTGTGTTTGTGTGTGTCTGTGGGTGTGTGCCCTAATAGTGACAATAAAATAACATCCTACAAAGTGTCCGACGATCTTCTGGTGATTAACACGACTAAACACTGATTTGACTGTTTAAAGTTTGACTAATGTGTCCCAATCCATCCCTAACCCCTTTAACTTGCTGATTAAAAAATGGAAAAATATATATTTAGCCCTCAGTGGGGACCCTGCGGCACGATCACGCCTGTCTCCTCCTTACAAACCTTCAATCCCTCTCGTTTGCCCACGAAAGACAGTCAGAACACACACACAACTCTTTTGAAGTGCTCCGACTTAACGTGCCACATCCGTCATCTCTTGGCAGTTTCCCGAATGCTGTCTCTTCTCTAGCCCTTCAGAGCGGTGCTCCCCTGCAGTCGGGTCTTCCCATGCAGTTCCACACCCCGTGCCTTCACAGACGTGCTTCCCTCCGTCCTGTACGCCTCGCTCCATCCGCTCTTCTCTGACTCATCTGGCAAAATTCAGCTCACGCCTCAGGAAGCTAAGGCCTCTGGGCAGCCTCGTCTGGAAGCCCAGGCAGGTTGCTTGGGCCCATAAGTCTGTACAAATGTCATTGCTTGACTCATGCCCTGTGATTCTCCATTGACTTGTCCATCTCCCCCACGCCGCTGTGAGCGCCTCGGGGGCAGGGACGAGGTCGCAGAGATTCATGAATTCCCAGGGCCCAGCAGCATGCTGGATGCGAGGTGGGCCCTCAGAACATACGTGAATGGGTAAATATGCAGTGGCCCTCGGCTTGGGACAGTAAAACTGCGTTATTTTAGTAGGTTATATGTTTTTTTTTTTTCTTTTGTAATGGAGGAGAGGCAACCAGGTTCATGAATAAACAGAACCTTCAAGAATTTGGTTCCATTCCAATAATTGCTTTTTCTCCAAAAATCCAGTTGTTGTATGGAATGTAGACACATCACCCACCTCATTAGGGATGGCTCCTCCCTCCTCAGGGTGACCTTTTCCGGTGCTGAGGAAAACTCTTGCTCATCTCAGTTTGTAGAAGGTAGAGAAAACAGTGGAAAGTACAGTGTCTGGATCTAATCCTGACTAATGAGGAGGAAGTGGTTGGAGCAGTGATGGAAACTTCGAGAGAAAACCACCACACGGCTATTTGTTCACCACCGACAGCGTGAGTCTACAGCTGGGCCCACGCATGCAGTGGCCCCGACAGCTCACCCCAATAAACGTGTAGTTAGAAATCACGTGTGTACTGCTGCGTTAATTGTACATGTGCAAAATCATGCAAGGGTTTATACATACATGTATATACACACACATACATACACAATGTATATAATCCTGTGTGAATTTGAAGTTGTATATTTAATAAGTACTTATATTTATTAACATGTATATAATGATATTATAATATAATATTATACAAGTGCAATAATATTCGCATATATTCTAATTTTTTTCCAGCGGCTTAAAGAGTTCTGCTCCGTGTTGCCACTCCCCTCTCACGCTGCCTCCCTTGGGGGCGACGGATCTAACTCCGCACAGCCCCAGGAAGCGGAGCGTACTCTTCCTGCTGAAGGATGAGAAAAACGGGCTCCGTGAGTCATGGGAGAGCCCCAAGCCCCACAGCCAGCAGATGACAGAGCCAGGCCCCCAGCCGCCCTGGCTAAAGTCGCATGCTTGTTCCTCCTGCCCCGGCTGCAGGGGAGGATGCCGGGAGTGGCGGTGGGAGGCGCATGGGAAGAGGCTGGAAGAAACTGGAAGGGCAGTGACAAGTTGTGCAGAGCCAGAAATGGTGTGTAAATCATTTAGAAACAAGTGGGAACTGATCCTCATTCCCCTTCGAAAATATTGGAGCATGCGAGAATAAGAGTCTCAGGCTAGCATCTCGGCTCCGTACAATCCCAGGGCCTGAAACCTTAGACGCGGCAAGCGGGTCTGACAGAGAAGCAGCCTTCTGTGGTGTATATACAGAGTAAATGATGGCCCCATAAACACGGATTTCTTTAATCTACTGCGGGAGCACCACTGACAAGACACCACGAGGCACAGCTGTGTTTACGCCAGGGTCACCCCGCGTCTTTGTAACAAATGCTCTTGCTTTTGCACTCTGTGACCACCTTCTCCTTTCTAGGAGATGAAGGATGTTACCGCAGAGCCAGACGCTGTTAATGGGCCCATGCGGCTGCAAACGCCCCAGCCGGCCCGCGATTTTATAGCATCCATCACGGGACACCGGGACCCTTATTAAAGAAGAGAGTTTTACAGTGTTTCTCAGAGCACCATATTTTCTAGACCAACCCACAGGGAGAGTGCAAAGTGAATGATACTGGGTTACAGGCTGTTCGACAGGGTCTGGGCCATGACTGTGAGGGAAGAAAATCATCAAGTGGTATTTATTACGTGTTGTCGTGCGTTGACACGGTGCTGGGGGCCGTGCGAGGAAAGGGAGACTGTCTCGATGCTTTTCCCTTAGGAGCTTCCATTTGGAAAGAGAGCATCAGGGCATATCTAAAAGTTATGACCCAATTCACAGAGTACAATGTGGAGCAGAAATGTAATTAACTGACACAGGTCGCAGTACAAACCTTGAGCTGTCAACCCTCTGGGCCTCCAGAAGTTCTTTTTCATTTCAACCCTTGTTTAATATCTTATCAGTTGGTCTCGGGCCCCTTTTCCTATTTAGGAAGCAGAGTTTGCAAATATAATCTTATCTTTCTTTGATGGCTGAGAACCTTTCGGTGTCAGATTGATGTTTGTACTGTTAACTCGCTTCCTGAGGGTGAGGACGGACTCCGTGTGTTCTTATATGGACTGGGGATTGAGTGGGCGGGGTTTGACATCGAAACCCAGCTCAGCCGATTAACAAACTGGGTGGCCTGGGACAAGTTGCTTCACCAGGCTGAGCTTCTGAGCCTTAGTGTTCTCACCTGTAAAATGGAACTAACAGTAGTTACTTTGTTAGGATTAGAGATGCCGGGAGTAAAGTCCTTAGCACATTATCTGCTACAGAAGAAGCACCAAACAAATAATAGTCCTTATCTGTTGTATCAAGACCAGATGGGGCATCAATAGATCTCACACACCCTGGAAATACTGAGTGAATGCCATAGCGCCTGCCCACCTGCCAGGCCCCCTCGTCAGTGCCGGCCCACCTGTGCCCGGCAGCTGGGACTCAGAGGAGTCAGCTGCGCTCCTAGCTGGGCACCGCCCTCAGCCGCCAGGAACCGCCTGGCCCCAGCTGATCCCGCCTCCCAGACCGCATGATGTGAATACAAGGGTGCAGCCCCACGGCCTCAATTTGGGGCAATTTTGAAGGGCTGTGCACTCCAGGCCTGCAGGGTTGGCTAAGGCCTTGGATGTGGTGGCACTGCAGCCCAGTGCCTCCCCTCCCGGGTCCTCGCCCTGCACAGGGCAACTCTAGAGAGCTCTCCCCAGGGGCCCCGCCAGAGTCCAGGCCAGAGTCTGTCTCAGGGGAGCTCAATCTAAGATCTTGCTTAAAAGTAAGTTGTGGATTTAAACTTTTTTTGAGATCAGAATGTTTCTCTTGAAAGTGATAAGTAGGAAAAGTGTCAGTGAGTTGCATTTTCTGGTTGTTTAGGTCCCAGCAAACAGTATTTGTTTCCTATTGCTGCTGTGACAAATTACATAATCATAAATCCAGTGGCTTAAAATGACACAAATTTATTGTCTTAAATTCTGTAGTTCGTAAGTCTAAAATGGGTCTCACAAGCTAAACTCAAGGTTTCAGCAGGACTGAGTTCCATTTTGGAGGGTCCAGGTCAGAATCTGTTTCCTTGCCCTTTCCAGCTTCTAGAAGCTGCCCACACTCCTTGGTTCACGGCCTTCCTCCTCCATCTTCAAAGCCAGCAAGACTGGGTCCAGGTCCGCATTGCACCACTGTGATGCCCTCTGCTGCCTCTGTCCTGAACTTTTAAGGACCTTGTGATGGCATTAGGCCTGCCTGGAGAATCCAGGGTAACCTCCCTATTTTAAGGTCAGCCGATTAGCAACCTTAATTCCATCTGCAACTTTAAATCCCCTCTGCCGTGTAATGTAACATATTCACAGGTTCCTGGATCAAGGTGTGGACATCTCTGGGGAAGCATTATTCTGCCTACCCGACCAGTCAAAGCTTTACTATTCAACTGATAAGACAAACAAGACCCAGACCAAAGTAAGTGAAGATGGACAGACTTGGACGATTACAACGTGTGCACATTTTGTCATCTGGGATATTTCAGGGTTGTGAACATCTGGGAAGCACAGTATGGTGAGGGGGGATCTTTTGGAGGAACTGGGCAGCAGTGTAGGCAAAACTAAAAGTGACAAGCACTTGAAGAAACCAAAGTTATGCTACTGCAAAAAGTAGAAGAGCTGTGCTTCGAGTAAATTCGAAAGGAGGGCTTTCAGTAGGGTCTGATGTAATGGCTAAATCCACTTAGAATGTCTTTGGGCCGGGTCAGCTGCCCTCACTCATGGAGTGCTGGAGACTGAGAAAGGCTGCGGAGGGCCCCGCCCAGGCGTCTGACGTTGAACTGATCATCAAATGGCCGGCCGCATAACAATCACGTGGGGAAATTTTGTCAAAAGTTATCCAGCACTGTCTGGGATCAGATGCAACATCAGGTTTCTAGCAACTGGGAGGCATTTAAGTTCAAGGTAGCGCAATGAGTGGGAGAATCACTCGCTTCTGATCAAAAAAGCTGCACCCAATGTTCTCATTTGTCTCTTCAGAGCCCAAGACTGGCGAGCTGCTAACTGCCATTTTTGGTTTAGGGCTGGGCACTGCAGAGCAGAGAGCTGGTTCCAGGGGCGTGTGGGAGGTGTCTCTGCTTAGGCGGGGGCTCTTTCCTCAGGGAGCCCTTTCGCTCATGTTTATAATCCACTGAATAAAAGTTTCAAAGTCCAGGTAAGACACCCTTGAAAAGGACTCAGTGAGATGATCAATTCCGCCCCAGCCCCCACCCCCATCCCCTGGAGCAGAGCACAGTGTCTGGGCTTCCTGGTGAATATATATAAGGACATTTAAGGTATGTTTTAAATAAACATGCCAGAGCTTATGCATCCCACATGAGCCTCGCCTTCAAAGAGGTCTCCTCGGATGACGAATGACTTATTCCAAAGATACTGTTAAAAACACTCTGGATCATTTCTTTTTAGACACAAGTCTAAATTTTTTGGAGTATCTTGATGTGGGTAAATATTTATCCTCTAAAGGTGGATTTGATTTTCAACAACAGCCAAAGTTCATTTAGATCAAAGTCTGGGGAGTAAGGTGAAAATTCAGGTTAAGTAATACCATTTTAGATTAAAAGATGAGGCTGGTTTAACTGAACGAGACTGGTTTCCTCCTGGGGGCTGTGGAGGGGTCTGAGCTGAAGAGGAAGAGCAATGGCAGCACCGAGGCGATGGGTTGGCGCATTTCAAAGCGATTTCTTTAAAAGGTTATACACAGTTGAAGGCAGCAACTTTTGGTTTTTTTTTTGTCTGTGACTTCAGGGAGACATCGTATCTTAGTGATTAAAAGCACAGGTTCTGGAGTCAGTCCTGGAACCAAAGTTCAGCGCCATCGTATTTTAGATCTGTGACCTCAAGCAAGTCACTTAACCTCTCTGAGTTTCATTTTCTTCATCTGAATAGGAGGATTATAACATTAACTACCTCTGAGGATGGTTATGAGGAATAAATAAGGTCATATATGCAAAACACAAGGTCACTTACATAAGGCACCTGGTCTACCGTGTGGCACACAGCAGGTGCTCAATACATAATGGCTGTTGGTTTTCATCATGGACACACTGTGTGACACAAACACACACACCTCTTCACCCTAGGTGGGAGCAAATCTGTAGTACTGATCGCGTGTGTGACGCGATAGGACTAGTAACTATCATTTACTGAGCACCTTGGTTTCCAGCCTGTCTATGACCCGTAGAGTTGGTCCTGTTATTGGACCCATTTGTACAGATGAGGAAATAGAGGCCTAACGAGGTTCAATAACGTGCCCCAAAGTGTTCAGCTGCAAAGCTCTGGAGTCAGGATTCGAACCCAGGCATTCCGACTCCTCCCCAGTCCTTTTAGCCCTTTCTCGCATGGCTGCTTCTGAGGGCTTGCTGGTCTCTCTGCAGGGACACAAGGACAGCACGAGGAGGGGTTCGGACACGGACACTGCAACCCCATGGGCTGGATTGGAGTTTGAAACCCAGCTCTCCCACTTCTCTGCCATAGGGTACCCCCGGGTCTCCTCAGCTGTGATGAGGACCAATGAAGAGATGCTATGGGAGTCACGTCTGGCACAGAGTCCTGCTCAGGAAACAGCATTGTAGTGAAATGTGCATGAAAACCTCAATTAACAGAATATTGTGCACAGAGTGGCTTTTGGTTCCACATCCCCTGACCCTTGAGATCCACACGCCTCCAGGGGGAGAGCAGTGGGCTGCTCCGAAAGCCTTTGGTGATAGCCTAAGTATGAAAGACAGCCCGGCTGATAGTGGAAAATTCTCCTGGAAGTGGGCAAAGTGTTTCCATCAGATTATGGCCGGATTCCAGCGGGGGAGGAGGGAGTGACAGACAAAACCACTTAGTGTTCCTCCTCGGCCCACAAGTTGACACTCTGATCAAGCAATTTTCCCAGCATGGGTTCCTGGAGAGCAGCTTGTTATCTGGGGCTGGGGCTGCCGGCTGGCCCCCACCCCAGCCTGGGGCTCCCCCGTCCAGAGTGCCTTCTCACATGGTGACGTTAGGGAAAACCCGGAGCCGCCAGAGGAAAACACGGCGTTGTTTGCAGCTTAGTGTCTGGCTAAGCATCCATCTACCCATCCACCCATTCATCCATTCATTTATTCATTCATCCATCTTTCTTCCGCATGAGAGAAGTCAGCAGCCAGTCTTGTAACTGAGAGGCCTGTTATGAGCTGAATTGTATCCCCCCAAATCCATACTTAAAGTTCTATCCCCCAGCTCTAACCCGCAGACTGCATTTGGAGACAGGGCCTTTACAGAGGTAATTAAGGTACAGTGAGGTCATGGGGGTGGACCCTAATCCACTAGGACTGGGGTTCTTATAAGAAAAGGGCATTAGGACAGAGATAACACAGAGGGATGATCACGTGAGGACACAGTGAGAAGGTGTCTTCTGCAAGCCAAGGAGAGGCCTCAGAAGAAACCAACCTTGATCTTGGACTAGTGGCCTCCGGAACAATGAGGAAATAAATTTCTGTTGTTGAAGCCCCCAGCCTGGGGTATTTTGTATGACAGCCCTAGGAAACTAATACAAGACCTAAATTTCATTTTGGGGTTTGCACACAGGTATTAGGGGAGGGTGTGGGTGCCTCCTGGGGAGGGCCCTGCATCCAGACGCTTCCCGGGGGTCAGGGCACCGAGGCGGAATGTGCTGGACATTTGGCACAAAGATCCTCTGGATTTTCCTCCCCCACATCTGTGACCAGCACTCCGGGCTGTCCCCTCGGCTCCAGCAGGAGCCTTCCCGACTTCCCGCCCAGCACTCCGGCTCCCTTGCAGGGCACTCCACTAGACCCGAAAGCTGAAGGCGGGCCTAGACCTCCTGGGAGTGACGCAGATCTCGGGCACACGCCCACTGAGGTGATTCATTTTTAAAAACAGGCTTATTTATGTGATTCTATCTGCTAAATGCCTTTATCTGTTGTTTGTTGTGGCTTGAATAACACCTGTTAAATTACCCAAATTGGGCCTTCTTCCTGCCTTTTTCATTTTTATAAAGATTGGCACCTGGGCTAACAACTGTTGCCAATTTTTTTTTTTTAAGGATTGTCACCTGGGCTAACAACTGTTGCCAATCTTTTTTTTTTTTTTTCTGTTTTATCTCCCCAAACCCCCGCTGTACACAGTTGTATATCTTAGTTGCAGGTCCTTCTAGTTGTGGGATGTGGGACACTGCCTCAACGTAGCCTGATGAGCGGTGCCATGTCCGTGCCCAGGATCCCAACCCTGGGCCGCCGCAGCGGAGTGCACGAACTTAACCACTCGGCCACGAAGCCGGCCCCTCTTCCTGCCTTTTGAGGGGAGAGAGTAGCATAAATCTAAATGCATGTTGGGTAAAAGGTATTCTGTTTTCCAAGACAGGAACTGTATAATCTGGATCTGACAATACTCAAAGCTGCCGCCGGTGATTTTTTTCCCTAAAATTCATTCCCACCGCCCAGTTCCTCCCCGCGTGTAAAGCCAGTGCTGCCCTAGCGGCGGCTCCCTCAGCACGTCACCGTCACCCTCGGGCCACATCGCCCAACACGGCTTTGTATTCCTGCTGGTCAGCATCAGCTCATAACCCAGAAATTCCTTATTAAATATGGAAATTAAAATGGCTTTCCTGCTCCGTTATCTCCGTTTCCTGTCACGTAAATCAGGCGCTTTAAGGATGCTCTCTACGACGCCTTCCAGCTGCCAAGACTGCTGGCCTCTGTTTTGTCAGATGGGCCGGGCTGTGACTGCAGCTATGCCCCCAAACAGCAAGCCATCCTTCTAACACAAACGTTATCCATTTCATTCATTAGCTTAATAAATGCTGTGGCGAGAGTGACTGAATTAATTAATGAGCGCCTCCTGGGTTCTGACCCCCGGGAACACGCAGATAAATAAGACAGCTTCTGCCTGTGGAGCCCACACTCTGAAAGGGGACGCTGACGCATAAACAGATGTGCTGCTCAGTTTCACTTTGTTTTCAGTTAGTTTTACTTATTAGGATCATAAAAACTTTAATTTATTCAGTGCCTACCCTGTGTCAAGTACGCTGTGGGGTGTTACAGAGCGAATCCTCATACTGGCTCTACAAAGAAGGTATTATTGACGCTATTTTAAAGGTGTGTAAATGAAGGCCAGCGAGTGACAGCACCTGGGTTTGGTTGACTCCTCGTCACCTGTGTGATACAACTTTCATGAGCGTTGCTGTTCCCGGAGAGCAGAGCTGGCTGGCACCTCGACCTGACCTCAGTGAAAGGCTGCGAGTGTGCTTGATTATGTTTTCAATCCGCTCACTTAACCAACGGTTATTGGGCAACTTCTCAACATCCAACCCACACCGGACACTGGGGATAAAATTTAAAAGCTAAGCACTCTTCCAACCTGCTCCTGACGCAGGCAGTTTTAGTGAAGGAGAAAGAAGTGTCACTAATAATTACCATGAAATGTGACCAATACTACGATGTAATAGCAGCAGAGTGCCCCAGGATTCCAGAGGACAGAGCGTCACCTCTGGGCTGGAGCAGGCAGCGAAGGCGGCCATTGAGCTGAGTCTCGAAGGATGGATAGGAGTTTACCAGGCGGAAGGAAGGAGAAGGACGTCCCAAGCGGAGGGAACACAAAGCGCGCCAGTCTAAGGATGTGGAGAGAATGCTGCATTGGGGAACGAAGAGAATCGGTGTGCTGAGAGCAGGGGGGGCGAGCGAGACTCGAGGACGATGGAGCTGGCTGGAGAGGTCGGCGGGTGGTGATGCTGTTAACTGAAGTGGGAAGAGGACCTCTTTGCTCATGACGGGCAGAGAAGGTGTCTGGACAGGAGGACTTGGCGTATTTGTCGGAAACGTCCAGGTGAAGTCTCGTTCAGAACTATCCTATGACTGAGGGAGATTTTTCTGGGGGGATAGTGACATCATCTGATTCGTCTTTTAACCGGGGAGCCCTGGCTGTACATCAGAACAGCACGGGGAGCTGTAAAAAATCCTGATGCCTAACGCTGCACACCAGATCAATTACACAAGAATTCCTGGGAGTGGGACCCAGGCGTTGGCATTTTTAAAAACTCTCCAACTGATTCCAAGGTGCAGCCAAGGTTGAGACCCACTGGTGCGGAGAATACTTCCAGAGAAGAAAGAATTGGCGGCTGGGAGGCCAGTTGGCGGACTGACTACTGGGAAGGCCTGCAGGACACTGCCAGGGCGGTGGTCCTGGAACTTCAGTGTCAGGGTCACCAGGAGGGCTTGTTAAAACACAGACTCTCGGGGCCCCCGCCCCCAGCTTCAGGCTCGGCAGGTCTGGGGTGGGCCCAAGAATGTGCATTTTGAACCTTTTCCCGAGTGAGGCTGTGCTGCCGGCACAGGGCCTACACGCTGAGATGCAAAGGTCTGTGGGCTGGCAGTGGAGACGGAGAGGAGGACACACACCGCAAGGTGTTTTGGCGGCAGGGAGAGGGGGTCAGGCAACTGGGCGGGTGGTGATGCTGTTAACTGAAGTGGGAAGAGGACCTCTTTGCTCGTGACGGGCAGAGAAGGTGTCTGGACAGGAGGACGACGTATTTGTCGGAAACGTCCAGGTGAAGGCACCTCGGCGGCAGCTGGGAATACTTTTCCAGCCATCAGGAAGAAGTAGGCAAACTTGGGGACAAATCAGGACCTCAGATTTAGTCTAAATTCAAGGTAAATATGGACCGATGACTGTATATAGCTTGAGAATATATATTGCTTCTATTGGAGCCATTTTTTTCTGGTGACAATGCGTTTAATCCATAAGAGACTATGATGATTTTTTTTTAGCCACTCTGTGAAAAAAAGACCCACATTATACACGAGATATTAAAGCTGGTTGTTAAGTATACGTAGGTCAGATGTTTGAATTGCCTCCACCAGGGTTTTTCCATTTATCTTCACACGTGAATTTGAAAAGCAAATGTCACCTTATTTCTTTATTATATTGATGGTTATCATGTTTTCCGCTTATTCGTGAGGAGAGTCCACGGCGTCTGGCTGAGCCTCAGTTTCCCCAGTGGTAAACAAAGGGATTGGATTAGTGACGGCCAAGGACCTTTCTAACCCCAGTGTTCTGTGAGTTTGCCTTCGATTCTGTGTCAGTTTTGCCAGAAAGATCTCCAGGAGCTGGTAACACCCGGAAAGTTTTTTTGCCTGTTTTAATTTAACTTTTTTAGAGTACATTTCTATCAAAAAATAGTAAGGCCCTATTGTCAGAGCTGTGTCTTAAAGGCATTTCTAAACTTGTTTCTTTTTCCTCACTTGACAAGTGCTGTCTCGGGGCTCCATCACTCCTGGACTAACAGCTACCAATAAACAGAAGATGATTTCCAACCAGCTAACACGCTGTTTACTTTCCAGAGAAATTGGACTTTCCACTCTGACAGGTGATCAAGGGCACCCTGCTGCTGTCAGCAGGAAGAAGGGTTTAAACACAGAGACGGGAGTTTAAACATTTTCTCATTATCACAGAATAAGGGGGAAAAACACAAATAAATAAATAAGTAAAAACCGCACCCAGACTCTCCGGCCCCCCGCTGGGCGCGTAATGAAGCTGCGTCATGTGACCAGAAGGAGCGGCTTTCATCTCCCGCCCCAGTATGTTGCTCAAGTGACACCTGTCACATGACCCAGCTTCCGTCTTTCATCTGCCTTCCCCAGCCACCCTTTGGGAGAATCGTCTTTGCCAGAGATGTGTGGCCCCGATGTGGCCGTTGTCGCGGGCTCTGGTGGTGCGACCAGCCTGGCCTTTCATGGCTCCTGCCTCGAATGCCCTAGATCTTTCCTCAAACATCGTTTAAATATAGTAAATTACAAAACTGAAAAAGAGACCAAAAAATCTTAGGACAGAAAAATCAGCGCCATTATTATATTTCATACAAATTTGCAGGAACTAGAATTTGGGAGAAAAATATCTGTATTTTAAAACATAAATCTTCATTTTTGAATGTTTATTAGAGCAGGAGGTTAATAAACCCCAAGTTCACTTTGTTATAAAAGTGGCTGCAACTTTGACCAGCCAGGCTCGCCACGGTGAACCGCAGTCTCACAGTCAGAAACGAATGTGGTCAGCTGTCCTACCCCAACTTCACCTAAACCCCAATCTACTTCTTTCATTCTTTAACTCGGTTTCTTATTGTCCTCCTGGACTCCTGCCTTACCTTGCTGGCTAAAACCCCATGGCTTTGACACCTTTCATTTCCATGGTTCCTTTTTGTTCCACCTTACTATGACTACTACCACCATCACGGCCACCACCTCCAGGAAGACCACCACTACTAATACTGCTCATTTTTATAGTGCTTACTATCTGCCAGGCACTATTTACAATACTTTAAATGTATTAACTCATTTAATCCTCACATGCAACTCTATGAAATAGATACTTTATGATTTCCATTTTACAAAGGGAGAAATGAAAGCACAGAGAAGGAAGTAACTTGCCCAAGGTCACACAGCTAGTTAGTGCAGACCTAAACACAAGCAGTCTGACTCTCAGTTCTGCACACCTGCTCAATGGCAGAGCAATCTTCAGAAATTTTCTAAATCCTTACCCACGTACTTTTCTTTTTCCTGCCTCAGAGGATACTTATCTGTTATCCTCTCTCAGGCAAACATAGGCTCTTAATCTCATTTCCTTCAATCTCTGAATCTTCCTTGATTCATTCACTTCCACATTCCACAAGTGGTTATTAAACACCGACTGTGTGTCATGCACAATTCTAGGTGCTTGGGATACATCAGAGAACAGAACATATTACAGCTCCTGTGGGGCTCACTGCTTGGTGGGGCTGAAACAAAATAGACGATAAATGTAAGACATCAGTGTGTCACACACGAAGAAACCCAGCACAGGTCCGGGGGATAGAGGGGGGTCGGGCTGCAACTGAATACGTGGTGGAGGAGTTCCTTTATTCAAAAGACACTTATCAAGGACCTACTATGTGCAAGAGACTGTTCAAGGTGCTTGAGATACGTCATTGAATAAAACAAAGCTCCCTGTCCTCAGGGAGCGTACATTTTAGTGGGGGCGAGAGAAATGGTAAAGATTGTAAATGAGTGAACCGTAAATTACAGAGCACGTGTCTTGTGATAATGCACTTTAGGAAAATCAAGCAGGGTAGGGGGGTTGGTGCGCGGGAGGCTTGGTGTTCGGTGGGGTGGCTGGGGTGGGCTTCACTGATGGGCAGCATTGGGCAAAGGCTGCAAGTAGCCAAGGGAGTCGGCTGTGAGGGTATTTGAGAGAAAGGGTCCGGGCAGAGGGAAGTGCCTGGTGGAAGCCCAAGGAGGGAGCACACCTGGTGAGTTTAGACTATCTGTTGATTCTTCCAACTTCTTTCTTCCTTTTCCCTTCAGTCCACAGAAACGCATAGATCTCTCAGTGCTGAACGAAACAGGAACCCTCTCCCTCTGTCTTTTCCATCCTTTTGTGACAGTTTCTGGTAGTCCCTGCTTGTCCTTTCTTATCACGCACTTTCTCTTTAATTCATTGTGTTTCTCTGTGACCACCACTCCACGGAAGTGACTCGCTTATAGGTCACTGACGGCCAGCAGCCACCAAAGTCCATAGCCTGGCGTACTTTACACCCTCCTGACATTTTTCTCTGTAGGCTGCTCAGTCTTGGAAGCCTCTTAGCTTCTGTCACCCAGAACGATTCTGGTCCTCTGCCCCACCCTCCAACCCGCCAATTTCTAGCCCCTAACGCCTTGTCTCGTTTGCTGCTTCCTCCTTCTCTCACCCTGTGTATGTTCCCTTGGACAGCCACACCTTTGTGACTTCGAGGACATCGGTATGTAGGTGATGCCAACATACAGCCAGTCCTCACTTCCTGGTCCTAGGTCAGCAGTTCCAATTGTCTGACGCACACTTCAAACTCAGGATGTCTAGAAGTGAGCCCAGAACATTCTCTTCCAAATGAATTACCTGACTATAAATCAAGTAACAAGTCATCCAGGCCCCTGGACTGGAAACCTTATATCCACTCTTCATCCCCCCCTGCTCTCCACACCCCTAGGCCCCACGGTCAATTAGTTGTGGAGGCAGATTCTATTGCTTGTCTGTCTAACGGTCATTCTCTGCTTCTTCCTCAGTTAAAAGAAAACTGTGATGATTCAGGAATTTGCCCCTCGGGACAGGTGATCCCAACCTTGGGTCAGGAGTGTAGGCTGACGTTCCACAGCATCATCTCACTTCCCTGGCTAGTGGTTTAAGAGTGGACGTGTGACAGTCTCATGGTGAGATGTGAAGACAATGGTGCTGTCTTCTAAAAAGAAGCCCACAGGAAGAGATATCTCTTCTTCAACTGGATCTTATTGGACCTCAAGCGATGCCTGGAACAGGGGCAGCATCTTGTGACCACGATAGGAACCTGGAAACTGAGGTGATGAAGGTCACTGAAGATGCAGTGAAGAAAGATGGAAGGAACCTGGGTTGTTGATGCTGTCGCTGACCCATCAGGTTAATCAATGTTGGAACGCCTACTTCTAGACTTCTGAAGTGAAATAATATCCTCGTGGATTAAGCCATTGAATTGGGGTTTTCAATTTCTTACAGCCCAAAACATCCTGTCCCTTCTGTCTTTCTCTCACATGAGGCTGTCTTCTTTTCACCCCCATGACTGCCTGCCTGGCAGATTAACTGTCACCTCTTCTATGATAGGGCAGACTGGTATGTCATCACTGGATCTTGCATTTATTTCCATCTAACTCTCCATTAGACGATAAGATCCTTGGGGGAACTTTAATTTTTGTATTTCTAGTGTCTAGATGTTTGCTGAATGAATTAATGAATACATGGGAAGGATTACTTCATATCTTGGTTCAGTTTTGGGCTCCAACAAGATTTTCTTGTAATATCCAACGACAATTCTTATAATAGAAACAATTGTTTACAAAGACGTTAACAAACTTAAATGAATTCATTAAGAGAGAGAGCACCTCAGATCTTTACTAGGTGCCCATTAATCTACACACGGATAGAGAGGAGTGAGAAGGAGAAAATGTGGGCAGACTCACAGAGGATGGACTGAGAGAAACCACTCTGGGAATTCATTTATGAAAAGTGTCAAGAGTAACAAAAAGATGTCAATCCTCTGCTTCAATGTAACCTTCAGGAAAAGACCTTCTGAGCGTCGGGTCTAAGAAATGTAACTGCTCAGCACTATTTATTTTCTTCCGGAAGGCAACCTCCACTATTTATTTTCTTCCGGAAGGCAACCTCCACTGGATGCTCCCAGAGATTTCTTTTTAAAAAGGCAAAACCTTTTGAGAATAACTCCAAGGTGGTATTAGAGGTGCACTAAAACCTCAAGAAATGTTAGATATCATGACCAACTCTCATAAAAATCCCACCCCCTCTGTCAGCCCTGTTCAACAACACTTTCTGCAATGATGGAAATTTCTACATCTGCATCGTGCATCGTGGCAGCCACGAGCCCCACGTGGCTATTGAGCCCTTAAAATGTGGTTAGTGTGACTGGGGAACTGAATTTTTAACTTAATTAAATTTAAATTTAAATATAAATCGTAACATGAAGCTAGTAACTACCATGTCGGACAGTGCGGGGCTGTGTTTTGTGTGGCCCAGTACTAGTCAGGATAGGCTTGGCTATATACTGCAGTAATAAATAACCCCCAAATATTAGTGGCTTGAAATAAAGTTTTATTTCTCCTTCCCACTCTACATTCATCACATGTCATCGAGGGGTTCTGCTCCACATCTTCTCCTTTTGGGACCATCTTGAATGTTGCTGCTCACTATAACAGAGGGAAAAACAAAAAGAAATCTGGACGGGCTTGTACTGGCAATCAAAGGAATGCTTGGCTCAGAAGTGACACATATCACTTCCACTCATTGGCCAGCTCATCGTGCAGCCTTGTCCTCCCACCAGAGGGCCAGGAAATGCCACCCAATTATGGAGCCCGGGAGGCAAAAATACTAGGTGAGTAGCACTAGTGATGGAATAAATAAGCATCACTAAAATAACTAATACATCAAATTGAACAGAAAGAAATTAGGTCTTTAAAAGTCAGGTGCACGTCTATACAAGAGAACCAACAGAAAAACGTGGGAGGAAAAAAATATGCACAAACACCAGGAATGCTCCTTTTACAAAAGCAAGGAAGGAAGGAAGATTGGAATGATGGTTTGATGTTTTATATATAATTTTTATTAAGCTTTTGAATAGGTAAATCCATTAACTAAAGGAGAAAAAGAAGGAAGCCCAAGCATCCTTTATCTTCCATTATAATTAAAGAGGGTAGTTTTGTCAATTTATATTTTTAAAAAAATCCTTGAAAAAACAAGTCTACCCACTCTTGCCACAATAGAATCTTACTGAAATTCCAAGTATAGTCTAGCCACAGCTGTTCAAAAGTCTTTATTAGACAATCTCGGAATGAGACGGGACCTTAGAGGTCAGCTGTTCCAATCTCCAAAACGGGCCTCCCTCCTACAGCTTTCCATATATTCGGGGTGCAGAGGAAGTCCACTACTGCGTGGGAGCTCATTCCACGGGTGGGCGGGTGAAACTGTTTGAGAACTCTTCCCGAGGCATCAAAAGTAGCACCTCTGAGTTTTCAATGTACTTGTCCTGGCTCCGCAGCCACCCGGCAGAGGGCCAGCCCCTTTGCTCTCTAGAACCCTCAGCCCTCTGGAGGGAATTCCTCTGCCCCCTGAGCTTCTCTTCCCGTGCCTTGGTCTCCAGGCCCTCTATTCTCCCAGAAGCCCTCCTTAGAGCATGCAACACAGAGTTGGGGTTGGGGGCGGGCACAGCACGGACTTTGAGGACAGAGTCGAAGCATCAAATCCTAGCTACTTAAACCGACCCTGTGTTCTTCTCTGCAGAGGGGAGCAGCTATACCTACCTCTTAGTCTTGTTAAGAGGAGTAAATAGGATTAGATCTGTAAACCAGCAGATGCACAATAAATACTTCAGTATGATGTTTCTCTTAAAGTGTGGTGCGCAGAGGAAACTTAACAATGATTTAGATGTGATCTGATCAGTGGAGAGTAAACCATTTCCCTCCTCTGAGACGCTCTCTTATTCCTTCCTGTATATCACCTAAAAGTATTAGCATTATCTTTTGTGGGCAGCCAGACATACCATACTTAAAAAGTGCTGATTTCCACTAAGTTACAGCCTTACTTAACTTGTTGACATTTTAAGCCTAAAGTCTAAAAGATCAAATCAGATGAAATTTGATAAGAATAAATGTTATGTTGGCTTGTTGCTCTTTAGCTATTTTATTTGTTTTTAATAGACTTTATTTTTTAGAGCAATTTTAGGTTCACAGCAATATTCAGCAGAAGTTACAGAGATTTCCCATATACCTCGTGCCCCCACACATGAGCAACCTCCCCTATTATCAACATCCCCCACCAGAGCACTACATTCAATAGGACTGAGGAGTTTACACTGACACGTCAGTACCATCCAAAGTCCATAGTTTACCTTAGGATTCATTCTTGGTGGTGTGCATTCCATGGGTTTGGACAAATGTATAATGACGTGTATCCATCATTACAGCATCATACAGAGTGTGTTCATTGCCCTAAAAAGCCTCTGTACTCCGTCCAGTCCTCATTGCCTCCCTCCTAACCCCCGGCAACCACTGATCTTTCTGCAGTCTCCGCGGTGTTGCCTCCTCCAGAACGTCATGTCGTTGGAATCATACAGTATGCAGCCTTTTCAGGCTTTGGGCTTCTTTTACTTAGTAACATGCATTTAAATTTCCTCTGTGTCTTTTCACGGCTTGATAGCTCCTTTATTTTTAGCGCTGACTAATATTCCATTGTCTGGATGTAGTACAGTTTATCTATCCACTCACCTACTCAAAGACATCGTGGTCATTTCCCAGTTTTGGCAATTATGAATAAAGCTGCTATAAACATCTGTGTGCAGGTTTTTTGTGTGCACATAAGCTTTCGGGTCCTTTGGGTAAATGCCAAAGGGTACGATCGCTAGATCTATGGTAACAGTGTGTTTAGTTTTATAAGAAACCACTAAACTCTTCCAAAGTGGCTGCTCCATTTTCCATTCCCACCAACGAGTGAGAGGTTCTGTTGTTCCACACCCCTGCCAGCATTTGGAGTTGTCAGTGTTCTAGAATTTGGCCCTTCTAATAGATGTGTAGTGGCACACGTTAGCTTTTAGCAAGGTCTTTTGAATCATGGTCCAATGCTAAATATCAGCTGCCTCTTCAAGAGTTGAGTATCCTACAGATTTGACAGGTATGTGATTACCGGAAAGATCGTGGATATTGGAGACAGCCAGACCTGCCAGCTGTACCTTAAGTCTGGTGTACTATCACGGAGGAGTTATTTAACTTCTCTGAGCCTCAGTTTCCTCTTTAGTAAAATGGAAATAATAAATTAGTAATAACAGTACTTACTGCAATGGGTTGTGTAAATAAATTTGCACACCTTCTCTGATTATATTCAAGTGATTAATAAAAATATGTGACCAGAATGGGACTCAAGACCGAACCTTGTGCCACACCACTACTGGCCTGTCTCTAGGATGCATAACCACCGTTCTTTGAGCACATATATCTGCCCCACCATCCAGCCCACAGCGCTTCATCTTTCAGGTATACCTGGACAAGCTTTGTCAAATGCCTTACTAACGTCAAATACTCACTAAGGTAGACTTCTTTGGACTGTTTGTGTGCTTTTTTCCCTCTTTCATCTCAGACTTTGGGGGGATAGGTACTATTGTTTAATTCTCTCTTAATTAGTTCCTCCTTGTTCTTCTAAAGGATGTATGGAGGTCTCTGGTTTCTAGGCTACTAAATTTCCTGAGTACATGATCCCCAGACAAAGCAATTTGAGTTTCCCTGGCTTCTTTTAGAAGGAGTCATTGTAGAAAATGAGACGCGTGCTAGCTGAGACAGATTGCTCATTTGATTTGAGGGTTGTGTGTGTGCACACGCGTGTGTGTCTGATGCTGCAACAGGGCTTGAATTACATCTTTGGAACTCTTTGCCCCTATCTATCTGTCCAGTATCTCCACCATCAAATCAGAGCTTAGATTCCTCATCACTTTTGCTATCATCACAGACAATTAGAATTCAGCAGAAGGAGGAGATAGCCTGAAATTTAATTCTAACCAGCAGCTCAATCCAAACTCCTGAAATCTGGCTGGGCTGGGGTAGTAATGTGTGTATAATCCAGTTGGTGAAGCAGGAAGCGCCCCCTAGGAAATCATAACAAAGAGTCTTAAGCAAGTTTTTCTGTCAACAACTTCATCCAAGAAACCATCTTCCCTGGAGACTTTCCTAAACTTTAGAATCCTCTCCTTGCCACAGAGTCCTTTTGTAGGGGAAAACTGTAAGTGAACACAGGAGTGACAGGCCTCTGTAAGCACCAGCTCTGGCTCCAAATTCTTTCAGCTGTCAGTCTCCATCTGTCCTGTGGTCCTTCTGGCTCAGGGATCTCTCGATCGGATCATGAAACGGATGAAGTTATTCAGAAGTCCTCTTCTTAGACTATTTCAGTTTAAGTCTAATTTTTGAGCCAATCACTGTTAAATTCTAGGCAAATGACAATAGCAATAACCTTCCATTGCTTTTTCTTCAAGTACTATGTACTGTTGCCTTGGACAACATATTTTAAATATTCCAGGGCTAGCCCCGGTGGCCTAGTGGTTAAGTTCTGCACACTCTGCTTTGGCAGCCTAGGTCCAGTTCCTGGGCATGGACCACTCATCTCTCAGTGGCTATGCTGTGGTGCTGGCTCACATACAAAAAGAGGAAGATTGGCAGAGGATGTTATCTCAGGGTGAGTCTTCCTTAGCAAAAAAAAAAAAACCAAAAACATTCTAGGTCACAGGTGATGGTACAAATCCCTGGTCCAATGTGGAGTTAGATTTGAAGCTTCCTAGTAAACTCAAGCAAATTAAAACCGAAACAGCAGTAATGTAGCCCTGGAAGAGAATGAAGAATAAACAAAATTAAAATAATGAATAAGATTGTACAGATTGAGTAAGGAAAACCCGTTAAACATTATTGCGAAGTTATCGATAGAATTATATATATTGATAGGAAAGGTGATCATCAATTATAACAGAAGCAGCGTCTTACCCCTGGTAATAAGAACAAGGAAAGCTTTAAAAATAATCAAAATCTATCTCCGGCTAGACAAACTACAGCCGTACCTCACCACACCCCACTGTTCAAACCATGCCAAGCCTTGAAATAATATGTGTAAAGTGCCTGGGACGTGGCATGTACCCAGGAAATTTATTTCCCTTCTATTTCTCTACTGTAGACATCAGAATACATTTTTTCCATACCTGAAACTGACATTTTGAGATCTTTTAAGAGTCTTAATTTTCAGGCATTGCTGACAGTTACAAGTCCTAATATCCTAATTTGCATTTTGAATCTCCTGAAAAGTGAATATTTTAACATAAATTCAATTTAGTGGAAAAGATTTACAGGCCCCAAGTGTCTGTGTGATTACCACTTTTAGTCTCTTTAACTCCAGCACTCCTGATTTTGCTGATCCCAAGCCATTTATTAAACAGTTTAATTGCTCTAGCTTTTTTCCCTATTGTGGTTCATCTCCTACGGGTTTTATCTCCTAACATTAGTACCAAAGGCCTGGGGACACCAGGAGATTACCCCAATAGTGGCTGACTCTGCCTCCTCCTTTCTTCCATTGCTGGCACGGGCAGCAGGTTTGACACGCAGCATTTAATTGATTTTCTATTGTGACCAATTTACATCTACAGGTGACAACTCTTTGTGGAAAGTCATCGTAGATCAGAGAGGCAAGGTTATCTTTCTACTTTCTGGTTGCTTAGTAAAACAAAATAATAACAATAGAAATAATAATAATGCTAATGGAACACCACCATCTGAGACCATCCTCATTCAATGTCTTTGATAATTTTAGGAAGGCAAATCCTTCACTTTATAGAATGTAGCTAAAGTACATCCTACTCTCATAACTAGTGGGTTTAGATGGCATAATTACATAGTAAAATCTCTGCCCTAGACAATACTTTGCTCGGGAAGTACTGTGTTATTGTATTGCCTGTGTAATTCCAATTGTATTTTGGCAAAATAAAAACGTAGGTATTTCATAAAATGCTCTGAGGAAACACCTATAATTCTAAACTTCCATGATCTTTCCAAATTTCTAAATACAATGTCTTAAAAGATTCAGAAGGGAGACATCCTTGATGTGTACAAGCCCTTAGATATCAGCGGGCAAAGAGAGATCCAAGAGAAAGTGGCAAAGAGATGAATCCTGCCATGTGGATGACGTGGGGGCGCAAGTGGTGGTGTAGGGAGTATGCCAGAGGTCACCCTCTAGGCTCCCAAAGCTCTGTGAGGAAGCACAGCCAAGCTGTGGTGGCCAGATCATAGTCTGATGCTTGTGGCTTGGGACACAGCCATGGTCGCCTACAGGGCTGGCTGGCTGGCTGCTCTGGGCATGGGAACCCCTTTGCTTCCTCCATCTAAATTGCTGTCCCCTCCACCCACCATGGAAGGCCCGGGTGGAAAGTGCTCTTGTAACATAGGGCTGTCTGTGCTATGGCGGCTTTTGGAGTCGTCCCACCTGGCTTCCTGTGCCCACCAGCAGAACTCCTCTCAGGGTACGGGTACGGTGTGGGAAAACCCTCCACAGCTCCCCTGCCTCCTCAAGATTACCTTGGAAGGCTGGGCTGCCCTGGGCTGACTGAGGAGACTCCTGAGAGCAGCTGTGTCTGTGACAGTTGTGGATGGCCCCTGCCTCCCCATTGGGCCCTTGTGGTTCCCAGAACTCACCCTGAATGAGAAGACTCTTTGTGACCCCTGTGCAGAAGGTGTAGCCTAAGAAGCCTGGAGCAGTGGTGACCGAATTCTCTAAACCATCTCCTGGGTGGGCCAGACCCTGAACCAGGTCTTCTCTGGCACCTGGGGACAGGCCAGGTGGTAATCTGCACCATAAGGTGACCAAACATCCTGGTTTACCTGGACTGTGTGAGTTTTAGCACTGAATGTCCCACATGGAAGGGCACCCTCAATCTTGAGCAAATGGGGGCAGCCGGTCACCCTGACCTCTGGCTTCACCCTATCAGCTGACAGAGAGAACTGTGTAGTTAAGGGAATAGTTAAGGCAGGCCTCTACTCCACACGTGTCAGCCGCAGGCCTCATGATGGCTCGAAAGTTCTGTCTTGGGTTGGGGGGCGGCGGGGTCTGCCCGCTCCCCTGGGAGTGGGAGAGACAAGAGATGCACATTGTTATCCTCCTTTCTCAGCCTGAAGACGCTGAGCCCCCTGTCCCCAGAGGGGGAAGGAAGAGTCAGACACAGAACAGAGGTGCTCTGACTCCGTGAGCAATGTCCTCCCACCTGGCACGACTGATTTTCAATTCCATCCATAAGGAGCCTCACTGTGGGGACCTCTTACCTGGAAGGATCGTGGTGATGTCGCCTTTCTTTTCACCAGCATTTGCTCAACCCAGCTGGGTGACGACCTTTCCGGTAGGAGGTCAAAAGGTCACACATTTCTGGCTTTAGCCTCACTCCTGAAACCGTAAACAGAGACTCTTCTGTAGGGAGGAAAAGAGAAAAGCGCCAATGTTTTATTTCCTGGGATCTTTCATGGTGTATTTTTTATGTCTGTTGTAATATTTGTCACCCAAAGAGACATCAAAACACGAGCCAGACTTATCCGCCAATAATTTCCACTGACTCATGGGTAACTCACTTTACTGACTCCGCTCAGAGTTGTCCAGTGCCTCCTATTCAATTCAGTTCGATGCGTATTCACCAAATGAACACTTGGGTAAGGCATCGCACGGTGTGGAGGATGGTAACAACAGGAATGGGACTGGGCGAGACACACACACTAGCAGACAAGGGCCACGAGTGGGGTGGAAACAAAGAACGACCACAGCCCTCTCCTGGGTCTCCTGAGGAGAGGGAAAAGCGTGGACAAGTGCTCTTTCAGCCGTGAAGGATGACTGTGCCCTCAACAGTCGAGGACTTCTAGGGAGGCTGTTCCTTGGTGGGGGACCAGCATGAGCTCAGGCCTGGAGGAAGGAAAGCGTTTGAGAGAAATGCAAGTAATCGTGCACGGTTAGAGCAAGACAGACCAGAGATAAAGCTGGAAAAGTGGGTTGAAACCAGATGGTGACGGGAGTTAATATCAAGCCAAGGAGTCTGGACATTGCTCCCGGTGATGACTGGCAATGAGGGTCATGCTGGCCTACAGATTTGGAAAGTTTCAAATCCTGTTACAGGAGATATATAGGCAATCTATTTAAACAGACTCTAAGGTAAAATTTTTGAAAATTAAAAAAAAAAGGAAGTGTATATATATACACACACTACATTTGTCCTCTGATTCATGCATTTAGTTAGTTGGGAATGCTGGTACTTTGCATTTTCATAATGCCTGCGTTTGTTAAGTGTGTGTTGTTCCTGGGTGCTTACTACGATAAAGTTAGGGGCCAAGTCCTCCGAAAGCTAACATCGCAAAATGGGGAGAATAAAACTTCCTGGCAGATTCCTCTAAGTGTAAAGAAGATAATATATGCAAAACATCTCGGGTTGCTCCTGACACACAATGTATTTCTAATAGCTAGTTAGCCGTTGTTAAAAGCGTCAGCATAGATACCATCCAAGAAAAACAGCAAAGAGCCACATTGTCACCAAAGCACGTCCATGAAACCTGCCCGGGGCGTCCTTCCACTTAGGCATTGTTTTTCTAAGGGTCACAATCTGCACAAGCCTGGGTTGCTCTAAATATCTCACCAATGTAACAGAAAGAGAAGCTTCTGGTTTTGGCATACTGAAAGCGTAAAATGCCTTAATAATATTATTTGCTGGAAGCTGCCCACACCCAAAGGGAAGAAATAAACCTGCAGCGCTGGCTCTGCCTCGCTGGGCCCGCACTTCTGCCTCGGGTGCTGTGGGCCATCTGTGGCCCTGACTCCTGGGTTTGGAATTACAGATTTGCTAGGCTGCAAAGAGGAGACATCAGGTTTTGTTGATATGCGTCATCTATTCTCACAGGCACTTTATACTGTGCAATTTTGTATTCTACTTTC
Organism: Equus asinus; assembly: GCF_041296235.1. Lineage (NCBI taxonomy): Eukaryota > Metazoa > Chordata > Mammalia > Perissodactyla > Equidae > Equus > Equus asinus. Next base: position 136,897,945 of record NC_091793.1, on the reverse strand, counting down.
TTTCAGCTCATGTGTAGCAGAAACACTCAGCTAAAACAAACAGTATGTAAACTTTATAGCTTACTCTCAGATCAACTCAAGTCCAAACCATCTTGGGAACTTTCCTCGGGGAGAAGTATCCTCTTGCCTTGGGGACAATGGCAGGAAGATGTCCCTCAGTCTTCCTTGTCCCTCAAAAGCAGTAGCTCCCCAAAGTAAGGAGGGAGGAGGAGGGAAAGAGTAAGGGGAAGAGGGAAGAAAAGGGAGGGGCGGAGGAAGAGAGGGACTGAGGGAGAGAGAGGAAGAGGAGGGGAAGTCGGGGGAGAGCAAAAGAGGACGAAGAAGAAAGAGAGGAGAGAGAAAGAGAAACATTATCTGGCAGAACAGTGCCGGGAAAGCAACCAAGGGGAGTTAATCAAAGGATGGCAATTTGGCAGCGGACTGCCCGATTCAGCTTCCCAACTCCTAGGAAAAGAAAAAGGAAACAAGGGGAGAAAAAGAAAGACGGAAAAAAGCAGCAGAGCGGCTCTGCTGCCGCAGTCTCGCAGACGCGACCCTCCCGTTCGGCTGACTCCTCATTAGCTCAGTGAGTCTGACAGCATAATTACCACAGCTGCTGCGCGCTTCGAATAAATAAATACGAAAGCGGGTGTTTAAAAATGTTTTGAGAAGGGAAATTCAGTCATCTAGACAGTCAGTAGGACAAGTTTATTTAAAACTTTTAGATTCTTATGTATTTAGATCATTTGGGAATGAGATAATGAGATAGTTGTCTTTCAGGCTAATTGAGTTCCTAAGCTCCCGGCTGCTGGCTGTCACCCTTTCAAACTTAGCTGTAACTTTCCTTCCTTTAGAAATCTGATCCTGGTGTCTCCATTTACTCTTCCCGGGCTGATAACCTGGTGAAGGCTGGGTGCACTGGAGTGCAGAAAGTGACTTAATGGGATTGAGGGGCTAAATAACCTTTCACAGGAAACAAGATAATCAAATCTCTTTACTCGCCAGTAACGGCTAAAAGAGAAAGCACAAGTTGCAAAGAAAGCTTGGAAATTAAACCATCATTTCAGAATGTCTTGTAATTTCCCTTGTCATGTGGTTTTTGCGCTCCTCTGCTCTCACGCATCATCAATCCATCAGCTGAAGCTGCTTAGTGCATTTAATTATTCAGAGCGCTCGCTGCCCCGTGACTCCACGGCAATTCCAGCTCATGTGTATGTATATAGGCTTCATATCTTCAAAGCCCAAAGGATCACACAGTGCTTTAAATCGAAGCTGCTAACTAACACGGAGTGAGTGCTCTTAAGATTCTGACTAGGGGCACAGTACATATGCATTTCCGATTAAAGTGGATGATCTTTCCTTTTAAAATTAATTAGTGCCTGTTTATCTTTTCCTCTCCCTCCTGCCTCTCATTCTCCCAGGACTGCATTCATGTGAACGGTCTTGCATTCAGTGAGTTAAAAGCTTTATAAAGTAAACATTCTGTCAATCCAGGGTAAAGGAAACTAGTGTTAACCCATTGTGTAGACTGATAAACTGAGGTTTATGAAGGCCAATAACACCTGTTATGCAGGAAAAAAAGAAGAAAATTCAGATCCTTTGACTGTCAGTCCAGAGCTTAGAATCCCTGTACCATTTGTCTTGCCTCATTCTTTTAAACAGTAAAGACAATGTAACATGAACATTACAGAAAACTCTGAAAAAGGAAAAAAACTACCCACAATCCCCCTAAACTAGAGAAGCAGTTTTATTTTTGTACACAACCTTTCAGTTTTGCTGATACGCATGGTACCTTTTCACAGGTACACTACAACATGCAATTTTATATCCTACTTCCTTTCAGCTCCTATCATAGCATAAACATTTCCACATTACGATCCACTCCTGTGAATTATCATTTTAAATGGTTACATAGTACTATAGGCTGAGTCATTATACCAACATTTGTCCAACCGGTTGTCTAGTGTTGAATATGTAGAATTTCTTTTATTTTTATTTTATAATTTCAAAAAATTATAGACAACACTGCAATGAAAGTTTTTATGGATGTAGGGTTTTTTTTCTTTCTTTCTCTTCAATTGTTTCTTTGGATAATTCCAGGAACCAAAGTGTAGGATTGGAGGTTGTGACCATTTTTGTGGCTCTGATAGGCTCACTATAATGCTTTGTAAAGCTTGCCCCAACTTATAACACCACGAGCAGAGAATCATTTCACCACCACCTCACCAGCACCGGGAGTCATTAGTTTGAGGGGAAAAATAACTACTTTAGCAGTTATTTGTATCTATTTAATCACTAGTAAGGCTGTCTATTTATTCCATGTGTTGATATGCTCTTTTTCTTTCCTTTGTATAAATTGCTATTTTGTGCCTTTGGCCAATTTTCTATTGGATTCTTGATATTTTTCTTATGCAATTGAATGAGTTATAGTGAAGTGAAAAATAACCACTATTGATGAAGAAATCTCAAAACTCAAGAGTGATTGTGTATTTCAAAAAAACAAGAAAAGGAACAGAAACTAAGACAAGATGACAGTGAGGACTGAGGAAGAGGTCAGGGGCAAGAGTCTCTATTAAACATAAAATTGAGCCCCTTTAATTGTGAGATAGTCAACGTGTAAGCTGGGGACACGTGGAATCTTTCTTGGGGAGGCTTTAAAATCAACAGATAGAGCATAAGACGGTGAAAAGGCCTGTGAGTCAGGATCTTGGTTCTAATCCTGGTTTTGCTACCAAATTCCCATGTGATCCTTAACAAGCAGCAATGAGGAGTGGGAGGAGAGTGGCTTGGGAGTCTGACCGGAAGTCAAATCTTGGCCCTCCCACTTACTAGCTGTATGACTTTGAGCAATTAGCCTCTGTCAGTCCCAATTTTCTAATATGTAACACGAGGATAATAACTCCAGCTTCACCAGTTAGTATACAGATTGAATGGGAATTTATGTAAAGCACATAGATGCCCAATCAATGGCAGCTGTCATTATTCTTCCCTGGTGTCAGGGACTCATCTGACAACGAAGATTTGGAATAGTGAGTCTCTAAGATCCTTTCTCACTCAAAGGTCTCTAACTCTTTCCTGAATGGTTTCTCTTTACTTGGAGACTCTTTCAGCCCATGATGCTAACAAATTTAACTAACGTAAGGGCTTGGTGGCGCTGAGGGACTTGGTTTACCCAGATTTCTCCAAGCAACACAACTCTATGCAGCACCATAACCTGAGTCTCAACCCAACGTCTTACCTAACGTGTTGAAACGGGTTAAGGACAACTTTGTGCATAGAAGGTGAAGAAGTGTGTTACAGAGGACACTTCCTAACTTGCTTCTTAATGTATTCCTTCTTAAGCACTGGGTAATGGAGGATCTAAAAGGTAGAGAGAGAGGTCTGAATTAGGTTAGAAACCTCTAGAAGCAGAACGGGGTTGAGAGACCTGGCTCAGACTCTGCCTTCCCTTGTCCCCACCATCCCAACCCCTGAAACCCCGCCTCTAGAAAGACAAGTATTCTGGTTAAATTTTGAATAGACTAGACAACAAAAGCAAACGGAACAGATTTGCAATCATCAGCATACAAAGAGCTAAACTAAATTTCACTAGTACACGTTAAAGAATGTTCGAATTGTTGCAAGAAGGCATGCAATGATAAAGAGTAAAAACTAGGATGGAATATGAGTCAGGATTGTGCCACCATTACTAAAAAGAAGAAACCTTCAGAATGACGTTAGACCATATTACGAGGAGGATGACATTCCTCTCTCTGGATGTCCTTCCGCCCCAACCATCCGGACCCCATCATCTTTCAAGACCCACTCACAAAGCCTGGATCCCCACAGCTGGAGTTAATCTCACCTGCTTTGAACACCCAGAGCACCTCCCATTTGAGCTGTGGCTGTTTATGTCCTTGTCTCATTTCCCTGAGGACCATAAGCTCCTTGAGGACAGTGTCCGTGACTCACTCATTTTTGTATCCCTCAATATCATACCTAACAGACCCTCAGTAAGTCTTCAGTGAATGAACTGGAACATAATTCTCCCACCATGTTAGAAACCTGAGTCTACATGGGGTCCCTAGTCTCAGAGCTAAGCAAAATAATGCGGACAGGTTCAGAATAGAATAATGAAACAAAATGATTAAAGAGTGAGAGAAACAGGGGTCGGCCGGTGGCTTAATGGTCAAGTTCACATGCTCCGCTTCAGTGGCCCTGGGTTCACCGGTTCGGATCCCGGGTGCGGACCTGTGCAGCACTTATCAAGCCATGCTGTGGCAGGCATCCCACATACAAAACAGAGGAAGATGGGCATGGATGTTAGCTAAGGGCCAGTCTTCCTCAGCAAAGAGAGGAGGATTGGCGGCGGATGTTAGCTCAGGGCTAATCTTCCTCAAAAAAAAAAAAAAAGTGAGAGAAACAGAATCTATATGGGGTGGCAGTCAAAGGAACTGACTCTAGAAAAGTGAGCTTTGGAGAGTGATATCAAGGGATCTTCAGATGTATTAAAGAGATAATATTAAAAGAAGGCCTGAAGTTCTTTTATTGAAGAAAAACAAAAAATTATTCAGATTTCGATAGGGCGACGTGAATAAGGCCCCTGAATAACTCCCAGCGTAGAGACGCCAGGCGGTGTGACGAAGGCTGGAGCTGCTGCCGTGTCGTCTTCCAGCCCTAGGAGTGCAGAAGGGTGTGCGGGCAAGAAGGACTCTGGCAAATTGTTTTCGCAAAATTACTAGTGAAACAATTGCAAGCGTTTAAGTTTTAGGATTTTCTTTTTTCCTAAGATGCTGGAACCAGTTTTAAAGGAGAAGACAGATTTAGTCCAGGAAGAAATGGGAGAGACTCAAGCCTGGGATGCGGAAAGCAAAATGGGACCAACCCACAGGGAGAGACAGCCTTTGATGTGATGACGATCAAGGACGGGGCTTAAGGACCAGACTCTTAAATTATGTGGCATTTACGGCCCCAGATAAAAAATACTTTTGTGGATCAGTGTCTGTAGTTCAAAATGGCTAGGTTCCAAAAGCAGTCCCAACTTTTCAAGCGTAACATTTGGAAGGCTCCCTGCAAGAACGGAGTGGAGCCAGTTTCTAGAAGGGGCAGCTTAATGATTTTCTACTCCCTCCACCCCCAAATCATTACACAGTGCTCCTTGCTCAGAGCCCAAGTTCATGCTGAGGGCAGAGGGAATCAAACGAAGAAGCTGAACCTGCAGCTAAGATTAGAGAGCTGCCACAGGCCTAATTTTAGGTCCTGGTCACCCCAGCTGACGTCCTGCACTGCTGGCTCAGCCTCGAGGACCACAAGTGTGGCCGAAAGCCGGTGACTGAGTGGGAAGAGCGTCCCCTTAGCCATCTGCAAAAGCAATTAGCTTGCTGTTGGGTGTGTTTTGAGAGAGACTACCAATAATTTCTCCTTCAACAAATGTTTCTTCAGGTGTTCAAGAGCTGTCCAGGGAAGATGTCAGTGCTTGGCAGAAGTTCCCACAGGCCTGCCATTCCAACACTCACGCTTCTCCACTCCAGAGTGCTCTCCCAAAGGGGACCAATCCCGGGTTCCCTGGATTCTCATGGCAAGTAAGCCCCCATTTCCTCTGGCCATCAGCTTACTGCCGCGACCTAGAGACAGCATCCTTCAGGACCCCTTGGCCTGGTGAAAACACACGGGCGGATGGGAGCACTTCTGGCATGTGGTAGGCAGTTTCCCTGCCACTCCTCCCCTGGGATTTAGACTGTCTTTCCACTCTTCACGTATTTCCCAGCCACAGGTTTCATGCTTAAATTGTCCTCGTCAGAGGGCAGACAATAAGAGCTGGCATCTCCCAGATCAAAGAGGAAACAGAATATATTTTAAAGTGACAACTTTGTTATGCTGCAGCCAGAATACTGAAATGATATAAATATAAACTCCTAAATGATTCCATACTGAAATGCCAGCAGAGAGCAAAATTTTTCGCATAATTATGGCAGGGAAACTTTCTTTACCAACACTCACAAGAGCATGTCTTATTTTTGCACAATTCTTCTGCGTGGGGCAGCCCATCCCGGGGACAGAGATTCTGTGTCCCTGCAGGTTGGGAACTGTGATGATTGGCTGGTGCTCCTTGTCTGCAAAGGAGGCTCTTAACAAAGGCTCATTGCCGTGGGCAGTGAAAAAGTAGGCTGGCCCTGCCCGGCCAGGAGAGTACATCCCTCGGTAGATGTGTCTGTGGTGTGGGCCACTGGTGTCAAGGTGCACAAGCTGGCCCCCGCTGCCTCTCTCTCTTCTATTTTTCTTTCCAATTTTCCTGGGAGCTTTGCTGTCCCTGTCTACTTGTCCCACGTCCTATCTGTCGGTCTGTCTCTAAACCTATTTCTGTACCCCCTCCCACAAGCACACACACACACCCCCGTCCCCCTCCCCATCTCCTGGCACCGGCCCTTTCATCTTCTCCCTCGGGGATTCGAGATGTCGCTGCAGGAAGTGCTTGTCGGCCAGGCAGCAGCAGCAGAGCCCTGTGGCTTTGACAAACCTCATTTAATTGGGAGGAAGCCAGGAGAATTTGAAAGAACTGAAGCATCCACGAAACTCCTTTTATCAGGCATAATTTAAACTCTGCATGGAAAAACCCCTATATGTATAAAGAAAAGTCAACTTCCCTCCTGCTGTGAGCACCCTGTCTCCCCCCAGCGCAGGCAGGCGCCTGCAAGCTCCCATCTTTTCATTTTTCTAAAAGTGTCAAAGTAGATTTGGGCTCTGTGGCTGGGTGAACAGAGAAGGAATACAGATCGGTCTCTCTCTCTCACACCCGCATGCGCCCGTGTGTGCACACGCAGATGGACAGACACACACAGACACACAGACATACGTGCGCAGAGCCCTTCTGTTGGTGGCTTTGCTTCGGTGGCCAGGAAGAATCAACCCCAAGTTTCTACCCTCCCATCAGGTCTGACAGTGATTGTTTCTTCCTAATTATTCTCCTCAGCAGAAGCCGGTGCCCAGACAACTTAGAAGGTCCCCAGCGGTTCCCAGTGTGTAGCATAATAGATCCCAGAGGAGGGCCAGTGGGGGAAGTCTCTTTAAGTGGAGAGAGGGGGAGTGTGAGTGTGTGTCTGTGTGTACGCCCGTGTGTGTCTGCTTGCCTGAAGTGGTAGTTAGCCAGCCCCAGCCTGAGAGAAGAAAGCGAGGAAGGAGAGATCCAGGGGCTCAGACTGGGAAAAGGGTGCTGGGGTGGGAGTGGGGGCTGTGGGGATGCGGTGGGGGGAGGTAGCAGGAAGGGGGAAAAATGTTCGTGGCCTGGAATGTCTCTTACTCCACCCACATGCCTCCTTCCAGATTCCAGTCCAGATTCACCTCCGGTCTAATCCCTCTCCCTGAGTTATTCTAGTTCCTCCAAAGCGCTGCCTTCAGCGCAGTATTCTCCGGCCATCTGCAGCTGATTACGCCCAGGCTCGAGCTGTTGCGACAGGATTTGTGCTAACACGTGTAGGACGTTCCCTGTTTCCTCTTCCCACTCCGCAGGGTCCTCGAGGTCAAGGACAAATCTCTTCTTTTTCCTCAATTTTTATAGCACTTAATATGTTCTTGACACTTAATGGCAATTTAATAAATACTGATGAATCACTCTTCTTACAGGGTTAAGTAAGAGTTAACCCCAGTTGTACGATTATGGCTATTTTTGGAGATCCTAAATGACTCACTGTAACAATAAAATACCTCAAGGAATCCCAAACTAAGAGCCTTGGCCTGTCGCGGGACACCGTCCTAGGTCCAGGGGGCTGCGCGTCCCGACGCTGGGAACCATGGCCAGCGCGCCCGCCTGAGCCTCCCTGGGCCGCAGCTCGCCCGGCCCCATGCTCGCCCCGCCGCGCCCCATGCCTGCACCCTCTTGCCCGCCTGAGCCCCTAGCCCTTCCTTCTTGGCTTTCTTCTTTCCGGCTTAGGACTTCTAAAAACTGTTTTCTGTTGAATGGTGGATGTTTTCAGGGAAACTCCGCCTAAGATTAGTCCCCGCAAACAGCCGGGCCGTGACCGCACCTCCCACATCCTCCGCACGGCCCTTCCTGGCCACATTCTGAGAAACTCGAGCAAAGCTCCCGCCACATGATCCCTCAGCAGATTCCACATTTGGAAAATGACTTCAGGCCCAGTCAGCAAAGCTGATTTCAGGGTGACTTGTGTTCCCGTGGGTGTCCGGGCCGGGAGGACCCCGCCCCCAGCGCCCCACCCCGCACTTCCTTCGGCAGCATCCGATTACCAGTCAAGAAAGGCCCTGCTCTCCGCGCCTGACATATCCATGTCACCTATCATCTTACTCCCGATGGAAAGAGGGGGGTTGTTAGAAACTTTTCTTTGGCTTCTCCTGGCAGATGCTAGCGAAAGCAACGCAGAGGCAGCTTTCATCTCGGCTGATTTCTGAGTGTGCGTGTGTATATGGGAAATGTTTGGATCATTACAAGGAGGTCTGTGTCGCCTCAACCCACCGGCGCTTTTGAGTTTGAGAGACTCTCATGCAAAACTCAGGCAAGATTGGCCCCATCTTGCTTCTCCCAGGCAAACTGACCTCTGAGCTCGCTTGTGGTTGCAAATGCTATGATTCTCCAGCTCTCAGAGAAAACACTTAGACACCGAACTTACATGTGCACATGTGCACACGCACACGCTCACCGTCAGGAAGCTGGTGCAGCTGGGCGGGCAGGGCGCTGAAATAGTCGTGAACCAGCGCCTGCCGGGCGGAGACGCGGTCTCTGGGACAGCCTTTGAGCATCTGCGAAGCCAGGTCTTCAGCTGCAGGAACCTTGCCCAACCTGGAAAAGTGGAAGAGAAAAATGGTTTCTGTAGAGGCCTCCCTTCTGAAAATAAAGGGGAAAAAAGTAAAGTAAAGGAGAAGGCTAGGAGAGTGTTTCAAACAGAACGTTCCTGGGATAAGTAACCTTGATGGCAAGCGGGAAAATAATCCCACGCAGAAACTCTCCCCTGTCCTGTTACCGAGATGAAGGGAAAACGCGCAGCGTTCTAGCACCCGGCTCCCTCCGCCTCCATCGCATCTTAGGCACTGAGTATACATAAAGGACTTGGAATTACAATTATAGAGGCAGAAATATATAATGAAGGATTCTTCTTTGAGGCCCGCAGCAGCTCCCACCAAGCAGAAAAGCCCTATTGGAAATAGGCCGCAGGCTCTGGACTCCAAAGTCTGCAAGCAGGGAATCCTGCAGGGGGAAGGGTGGAGGCGATTCTGGGGGGGGGGGGGGAAGTTTGAGCAGAAAATTCTCTTATTTACAGTGTTTCTGAAGCTCGGCTCCCAGGGTTATTACCTAAGACACTCTCTTGATTCCTGCTGATAAGAGCACAGGAAGAGAGATAATTAAGTACCCAAATTACAGTAAGGACAAATCCTCAAGTTGACCTTATGTTGAATTATAAATCTGGAGATGAGCGAATCCATTAATTGAGCAACTACTATGTGCTAGTAGGTAGTTGGCTCTGGGAGACACAGGCAAGACTGCATCCATCGGGCAGCTTAGTCTAGTAGAGCTGTCAGATGCTAATGAAATGATCATACAAATGCCTAAGTACCACTGTGAAAAAAAAGGCCCAGATACCTGACTTAGAGTGGGAGAAGGTAATCAGAGAAGGCTTCCCTGAGAAAGCAGCATTTGAGCTGAGAGCTCAGGAATTGGGGCAAGGGAGGGGCAGGCGCAGCAGACAGAGATCTGTGGTGTTCTTACAGACACCAGGGTGGGAGGGAAGAGAGGGAGTTTAAAGAATGGAAGAAAGGCCGGTTAGCTTGCCCGGCACAAAGAGGGTAGAGGGCCATATATGAAGCTAGTGAAGGGCAGGCCTTGTGGGGCTCCACGTTTCCTGCTTACTTATAATGTTTGAAAGTCTTTGCTAATCTAGTGCCAATCATTTAAGTGCACCCATCTCTAGAGCCCACAGCCAGGTTTACGAGTAGAAAACCACAAGACGGAAAACTACAGATCCCAGGAGGCAGTTGACTGCAGGACCGATGTCTGACATTCAGAATTATGGTGCATGGCCATGCAAATCCCCAATTAAGCAAAAATATCAATGAGCTTATATAATGTCGCATATACATACCAAGCAAAGCAACAAGGAATTGATGCCTTTCCCCTTCCCTGGGGCCGTGATGCAGTGGCGCTGGAAGGCCTGGCCCACAGTTGTAATTTGCCTAATTTTTGCATGAGATTTACATGAGAGACTGTCAGCTATCTGATTCCCATGACATAAAACTGTTTCTACAAACAGATAATTTTATCCTCAAGCTCAGGAGTAATTGCTTCATAGACTTAAGATAGAGAAGAAATTTGCAAATCCCCAGTCCTTGCAAATTTCCAGGCCAGTTAGGAGAGAAGGGACCCTGGGGTGGTGGCCTACTCATTAGCTTGTGGGTCAAGAGGCGCTGGCGGGTATTTTCTCCATCCAGGGTGCCCTGCCCAGGTACACATTTTCAGCACCAATAAAATGGCATTTGGAGTGGGGAAGCTGGTACAAATCACTAGGGCCTGGTATCCATCTGGAAGGAGATTCGGTGACAAACTCATGAAAAAAATTCTAGCTGGTCCACCCACACCATAGGGTGGTGGGGTGGGATATGTGCCAAAATTGGGGCCTGCACCCACTCTATGAATTTCCAGGGGGTGGGTGGGTAGGTAGGTGGTGATGGATAGTGGGGGGCAGTGCCTCTATCAGCTTCCATCTCCACAGCCCCACCCCAATCAGCGATTTGTTCTCTCCGAACACTCCCACCTATTGGCCCATAACAATTGAATTGCTACAGAATTGCTCATTGGAAGGAGCTGAGGAGCTACAATCTGATTGGATAAGGGACCTTTTTTGAACTTGCGTTAGCAGGACATGCATACTGTTTTTATCTAGACTGTTTTTATCTAGGCTAGGCTGTGGAGCTTATGGGCTTAGCAAGGACACACAGAAGAGCAGGCCATTTTATCAGGCAAATGAAGGAAAGGAGTGTAGGTACTGACAGTGATGGATGTGAAGACTTCTTTTTAAGGACTTTCCTCTTCAGCTAACCAACCCTGCCCCCACCTTCCCACAAGGTTGTAGCAAGGCTTTTGGTGGAGTCGGGATTTGTTCCAGTCCCATGGCCTCCAAACTGTCACCGTCACCACCCACTTCTCCAGCTCCCCAGCAGGCAGTGACAAGGGCAAAGTACACAAATGAAGGCTTTCCTCCCATGAGCCAAGTTCATGTTGGTCCTCCCTGTGTAAGCCAAATCCGTGGCCCCCGAATATAAGCCGTTACCAGCAGCACTTGGAGCAGGACCACCCGACCGGACCGAGCGTCCCGACAGTCCCCACCTTGCCATTGGTGTATCGCACTCTCATTTGGGAGCAGAGAAAAGAGCCCCAGGAATACAGATGTTGCTTCTTTGGGCACAAATGTTAATTTACCTCCACGTTTGTATCATTCTACCTCTTTCTGCATTGATAGTCTTCCTTGCTATCCACAGCCTTCACTGTCACATTTCTCCAATTTGCCACCTTCTCTAACTCCTGCTAGAACAATTCTTCACTGGTTACCACTCCTACTTTGGAAATGAAAGTTGGCATGAAAAGTGAACATCACAAACGTTGATTTGCCTGCCAGCACCCTTCCATATAGACCATATGTTAATAAGTGTCATTTGTCAGGCTGGTGATAGTAACTACCGACATGCCAGAAGGGTCTCGTAGAGTTAGAAACATCCACCCAGCCAATTCATGAGTCTGTCAACAAAGACAAAGACCCCCTCCGATGAACCTCTCCTTCTAGTAACATTTCAAGAAGCCAGAAGTGTTCCATTGCCAAAGCAACACATCCTTATCGTAGAACACTTAGAAAATGCAGAGAAGGAAAATCAAAACTATCCCATCCCTCTGAGATAACCCCCTTCACTCAAAGATAATCATCATTGCTCTGGGATTCCATTTTTCTTCTTTAGTCCTTTATTTTTATGCAGATATGTTTTTTGTTTTATGAAAAAATGGGATCGTCCTCTACATGCTGTTATACTTTTTCCATTTGACGATCTTGATCATCTTCCCAGGACTTTGACTAGCCTCCTAGGACATAACTGTCATGGCTGCACAGCATTTCATCATGTGGGCACCATAATCTTCACAGCCAGACCCTTATCGAAGTTGTTTCCTTTTTGGTTAGGGTGTGCGAGGGGCCACTATTAAAATCGTGCTGTGACAAATATCCTCAATGAGAAATCTTTGTGTACTTGTGCAATGATTTCCTTAGTATAAATTCTGAGACTGGAAACTCCCAGGTTGAAGGATAGATGACATGTTAAAGTTTTTGATTAAGAATATTATCTAGTGAAGCTGAACCGGTTTCCATGTCCACAGCAGCCCCAGAGGGCTCCTGTCCCTGTGTGCAAGGATAACAAATTCATTCCAGCAGATTTGAATCGCCACAGGCCCCACTGCTTATGAAAGTTGTAAAACGGATTAAAATTGTAAATCGATCCTAAAAGATGTGCTGGGTGTGAGGACATCCACGTTTAATTTTAGAAGTCCAGAATAAAAACATAGACGATAATAAAAAATGAAAGTCAGGCTCTTAATTCGGCCGTTGTATAAAGCGTCATCAACCAGCCCATCCCTCAAGACGTCTAAAATCTGGTGCTTCTCAGGGACCTGAGGCAACAGCCTTGATTTCTGAGCTCAGCCTGACCCTAAGTGTAAAAACCGCCCACTGCCATTGCTGCCATCGACCTGGCGGTGGAAGGGCTGTATCTGTTTGCAGGACAAGGCTGGTCACTGTGAGTTCGACTGGGTTTTTTGTTGTTTTCTCCTAGATCCACGGAAAGAGCAGAAGGGCAGGGATAGAGTGGGCATTTTTTTTCCAATTTTTCAATTTGTTTTTATTTTGAAGTAATTTTAGGTTTACAGAAGAGTTGCAGGAATAATACAGTTTCCTCACATGTTTCACCAGCTTCCCCTAATGTCACATCTTATATAAGCATAGTAAAATTGTCCAGCCTAAGCAGTTAATATTGGCACAATACCATCAACTGAGCTGCAAACTTTATTCATCATTTTTTTCAATAGTGACCTTTTTGTTGCTATTGTTCCAGGAGAGTGGGCAGTTTTTTAATGCTGTCAGTTTAGGATGAGGTAAAGCAGACACCTCCTAATAAGAAATATATCCAACACTAGAAAGAGACAAGCTCAGAGAAGCTGTGCTATAATTTTCTAATCAATCTAACAAGTGAGTATGCACTTAGTGGCCCACATTAACCAGGTCGCCATCAAACTCCAGGCTTGGCCCTGAGGGGCATTTACAGCCCTGTGCACAGTTCCTCTGCTCCTCTGCAGAAATCTTGTAAAAAAGCCGGTGACACCTTGGCTCCCTTTACTCACAACACTTGCAATCTGACTCGACTGACAAAGGCACAGAGACCTGTGATCGGGTGAATCCCGGCTCCACCACTTACTTAGCTTGACAACTTTGGCTAAGTTACTTAACTTCCTTGAGCCTCAGTTTCCTCCTCTTTGAAATGGAAATGAGATTTGTGAGGAATAAATGAAATAATATAGGAAAAGCACAAACATCTCACCAAACATCCTTCTTTCAATGATGAAGCCCTTCCCCCAGCCTAGAACTTTCTCCCGTGATCATCTAGGCCAGTGCTGCCAATAGAAGTTTCCCTGATAGACGTTTCTCCAGAGAAGATATCTGGATGGCCAACAGACACATGAAAAGATGCTCAGCATCATTAACTATCAGGGAAATGCAAGTCAAAACTACAATGAGATATCACCTTACCCCCGTCAGAATGCCTATACTTAACAAGACAGGAAACAAAAAGTGTTGGAGAGGATGTGGGGAGAAGGGAACACTTGTACACTGCTGGTGGGAGTGCAAACTGGTGCAGCCACTGTGGAAAACAGTATGGATATTCCTCAATAAATTAAGAATAGATCTACCATATGATCCAGCTATTCCACTGTTGGGTATCTATCCAAAGAACTTGAAAACACAAATGTATAAAGATACATGCACCCGCATGTTCATTGCAGCATTATACACAACAGCCAAGACTTGGAAGCAACCTAGGTGCCCATCAAGGGACGAATGGATGAAGAAGATGTGGTATATATACACAATGGAATACTACTCAGCCATAAGAAATGATGAAATCTGGCCATTTGTGACAACATGGATGGACCTTGAGGGTATTACGCTAAGTGAAATAAACCAGAGGGGGAAAGTCAAATACCATATGATCTCACTCATAAGTAGAAGATAAAAACAACGACAAGCAAGCACAGAGAAACAGAGACTGGATTGGTGATCACCAGAGGGGAAGCGGGGAGGGAGGAGGATGAAAGGCGTGATTAGGCGCATGTGTGTGGTGATGGATTGTAATTAGTCTGTGGACAGTGAACATTATGTAATCTACACAGAAAATGAAACATATAATAATGTACACCTAAAATTTATCTAATGTTATAAAGCAATGTCACCTCAATAAAAAATAAAAATAAAACAAAAAGCAAAAAAAAAGAAGTTTCCCTGTTGATGGAAATATTCTACTTCTGCCCCAGCTGATACGGTAGCCACTACTCACATGTGGCTATTGAGCCCTTGAAATGTGGCCAGTGCAATTGAATTTTAAATTTAATTTTAATTGATTTAAATTTAAATAGCCACCTGTGGCTAGTGGCCACTGTATTAGACAGCACATCTCTAGGCGTTACTCCTTGCCTTGAGGATCTGAGCGCAGAGAAGCCGGAAGTAGGCTGAGCTAAGGCAAAGGCATTGCTGGGAGCAAGGCCATGGGCAGAGGTGGTGGGTGTTGTGTGTGTCAGAAAAGCCAGAGGGACATTCATCGAACCCAAGTGCTGCTCAGTCCAGAAAGAAGGGCTGGTGGAGCCATAGTAGGGGGCTTGTGGCACTTTCTTCCGCTGTGTGACAGCGCCAAACAGCAGCAGCATAGAGTGTTAACATGGTTTTCAGGTTTGGAGTACCATTTATTTTGGAAGCCAATAGTGTAATGAAAGAAAGCCACAGGGCAGAGCTAGGATCCATGTATCTCTGGCCAGGAGTAGGGAGCCTGCCTATGCTGGCAAGAGAGAGTCTGCACACCTTGAGTGACATGAGGAACAGCTGTTCCCTGGAACCGTCTCCAAACCGGGTGACGGGTGCGCTTGAAAGTAAGAGTGGAGTGTGCGGGCATACTGAGGGAGACCGTCCCTCGAGTCAGAGACCCTTTGGCAGTCCCTCGTTCTGTGTTCCCACCTATTTCACTTTGTGCTCTGATAGTCACTCTGCACGGAGACTTCTTAAAGCACAAGAGCAGCAAGTATGGGCAAAAATCAAACAAGATTTGGTTGGGTTAAGTTCGCCTGTATTTCAGGGAAGAACGAGGCTCAGGGTCCAGCGAGGCTCTCTCCCTTCTCCCCACCTGCGATCGTGTTTTTCTTTGACATTTGAGCTCGCTTCCCCTGCCTCTGATGTCTTCCTCACTGCCCTTTTTGCCTCCTCACTGAAGCAAAAAGAACAGAGCCCCAGCTAATTACTCTCAGATCAAATAATACTGCTTATTGTAATTGGTCATTGTCCGAAAACACGGAGTTCTTCTTAGCCCTGAGGTTGCCTGGCACAGCTTCGTTAGCTAGCTATTCCGGGAATGTCTCTATTATCTGTTTTACTTTGCAAAAGAAACTCAGGATTTGTTGAAAGCTGGTAATAAAAGTCTGCCCTGGTCTGAGCCGAGACTGCGCAGCGAGGGCCTGGGAAAGGATGACCTCCATGAATCAAGCCGCCCCCCCTCCCCCAGCCGCTCAATGATGTTATTTGGTTTCTCTGTGTCGGAGAATAATAAACCCACTAGGTTTTCTCGCAGGCCAACACTCCCTCGCTCTCAAGGCCTCAGGCATGGTTGAGGGGCACAAAACGATTTTAATGACCAAACTCCCTGAAAGTAAAATGGTGCATAGAGAAAAACTAACAGACTCACAGGTGGCTGGCTTTCCCAGAGGCATCTTCCTGGGGCTTAGGGCCCCAGACGGAGGTGTGCAGGGGCTGGGTGTTCAGTGGACTGAGGCCCAGGGAAATACCCCTCAAGCCTGCTCGTGGATCAGCTCGCCAAGGGAGTGCTTACCTGCTCCAGACGTTCTGAAGGCTCTGAGGCTCCGGCAGGGGGAACCAGTCTGGAAAGCACACACAGACACGTTGAAAAACAAAAACAACCCTAAAATCCTGTTGCCAAAAATATTATTAAAATTCTCAATGTTCTTCTTGGTTTGGGGTAAGAGAGAATTCAGCTATCAGGCAAACTAAACGATGCTGAAGGCCTTTTCTTGCTCTGAATTTGTATGACTCTGTGGAAGGCCACTATTATGGGTTGAAGTGTGTCCCCTCCTGAAATTCATAGGTCGAAGTCTTAACCCCAAGCACCTCAGAATTCGACCTTGTATGGAAATAGGGTTCTTGCAGATATAACTAGTTAAGATGAGGTCATTAGGACGGGGCCTAATCCTATATGACTGTGTCCTCATAAAGAGGGGAAATTTAGACACAGAGACAGACATGTACAAGGAAGACGAGGTGAAGAGACACAAGGAGAAGACAGCCATCCACAGGCGGAGGAGAGAGGCCTGGAACAGATCCTTCTCTCAGAGCCTCGGAAGGAGCCAGTCCTGCCAACACCTCGATTTCGGATCTGGCCTCCAGAACTGGGAGACAATAAATTTCGGTGGTTTAAGCCATCCGCTTTGTGGTACTTTGTTGCTGATGCCCTAGCAAACTAATACAGTCACAATACTCAGTAAAATCAAGAAATATTTACCTAACAGTGACTGCGTGCAGAGCATGTCCCAAGTGCTGAGGAAAATACATGAGAAATCGCCCCATCCTCACAGAGGGTACAATTCATTTGAGAGAATAAAGCATGTGCGTATGAAAAGTCATGTGACGAATGACAGGACAAAGGCTCAAAGTCTGGAAAGTGGTAAAGAGTAACAGGGCTGATTTTCTGTGTCACTTGCAGTAAAAATGGAAGTGAATCCTGGCTTGAATGATCCAAAATGGATGATGATAAAATTTGTAATTTTTCTTTGGAGCACTCTTTATAACATTTATATGTGGAAACATGTGCTTCTGTTATCCTTGGTATTGACACTACTTAACCCAAAATAAAAGCACCATGAAAGGGGACAATTTCTCATTCATTCAAGAAGCGCCAATTGAATGCGCACTCTATGTCAGGGCCTTGAGAGTTGCTACAAGGGTTTAAGCTGATGCTCCTTATGAATCCTGTTTCCCTCTGCAGATTGAGAAAAGAGTATTCAACTCTCATTTAAAATGGCGTTTCCGCCCTATACTTTCCTTTGGGCCTGAAAGGTAATTGTTGGGTTTTAAAAGGTCTCTTCTTCCAGCTCCCGTAGGAATGGAATACACCAAGATGTTTATTACAACAAAGAATCTGATCATAGTGGGACAAAAGTTTATTCTGATAACACTGACATACTCATGTCTGTCTGTGCATGGCAAAGACCCGGAAGAGCACTCGCCAGCTGTGAGAGTGCTTACAGGGGCTCGCCCTTTTCTCTTCTATGCTCATCTTCTTAAGTTCACTTTTTAAATAAAAGGCATATATTATTTTGTAACTTCGAAAGTAAGTTCAATGAAAAACAGAATTTGTAGTGCTAAGAGATGTAGAGTGAGAGGAGCGATCAAAGAAAAGGGTTTAAGCTGAGTTTCCAAGGTCAGAAGCGATCAACCGGCACTTGTGTCCCAGGTGGGCACCAAGGGAAGCGTTCGGATACACGGGTCATCTACTCTCTGTTCGCATGGCTGTGCCTAAACTCAAAAACCCAGGAAAGATGAGAGGATCTGGCATCCGCTTAGTATGTTTACTTCCAGTCCGCTTTCTGCTGCCTGTTTTCAGTTCTTCCCTGGCCCAGCAAAATTAAAATTCTTCCTCATTCAGTCATATCCCAATTTCCAATCAACATAACGCATCCACTTCAATCCTCTCCCATGCGGTTTTTCCCTTCTTAGAGTCCCACACTCTGTGTTTTTTTTGGCCGTTAGTATTTTAACACTATTTCTCACTTGAGGGTTGTCCTTGTGGAACGCGGCTTTGGAATGAGCTGAATTAAAGTTTGAACGCCGAACACAGGGTCTGAAACTGCTGCCTCAGATTCGCTGAGACCTTAAGCAAGATATTTAAACCTCGGCCAGCCGGTTTCCTTCACTCAAGTTGGAGGTCGCATTCGCCTCTCAAGGACGAAGTGATTCACTGATTCATTGAGATGATGAGTGTACAGTGCCTGCCTCGGAGCATTGGATAAAATGAATCCTGTTTGCTTCTCCTTCTTCTTTCTCTGCCTTTGAGAAGTGACAGGCAATGTAAGCCATGTGTGGTTAGGACCCTGGACCCGGAGTTTGAATCCTACGCCACTTACCAGTTGTGTCACCCGGGGGCGTTGCTTATCCTCCCTGGCCTCAGTTTCCACATCTGCAGAACAGGGATAATTGTAATTCCACCGTACAGGACGGCTGTGAGAATTAGGGGAGTTAGTGTAATACAAGTATTCCCTCACCCTCTGCCTCTTCTTTCCGGCTCCTTCCTTGTCCGACGCACCAGGCTTCTTCCTTTCCTCTCCCCTTTCAGATATTTCTGCCTTATTGTTCTCCTTGGAAACCCTCTATTCTTGTTGTTTCATTCTACTGAAATTCTAACTTGTTCCGGCTCGAGTTCTTACAAGCCTGGCCGGATCTCTTTTGAGTCCTTGTTGTGGGCCAGAGGTGGGTTTCTTAGCTGTGTGGTGCAGTGATGTGAGCACAAGCCAGGGCTCAAATCTCCTTTCTACCCCTTCTGAGCTCTGGGACTCTGGGGAACTTACTTAACCTCTCTGGTTAAGTAACTCAGAAGGTTCCAAATGTGTAAAATGGGGATATTTTTCCAGTTGCTTGGGAGGATTAGAAAAGATTAAGTACTCGGCATTTAGGGGCTCAATAAATGTTAGCCTCATTCTTTTTTCTTTTTTGTTCTGCTTGGTTCTGCCTCTCATTTGGAGCGGTAGCATGGTCTAACAGAGTGGTTCTCCAGCCCAGCTGCATATGAGCATCACCTGGGAGAGTTTGGAAACGCAAGGAAGCCCAGCCTCCACCCCCAGAAAGTCTGACTGACCAGCCTGGGGAGGACCCAGCATTGGTCCATGTTGTGTGGTTACTATTATCTTTCATGGTCTCCAAATGTTTCTAGTGTGGCACTTCGTGAGGCAGAGGATGCTGGGCTAGCAAGGAGGGCTGGGTTGACCTCTCGCCAGCGACTCCCACACACTTCGCTGAGGCTCGCTTCCTCAAGTGAGCCTGTTGTGAGAATTCAATTAATCTGTCTACACAAACCGCAGAACATAGTGTCTGCCACACACTTGATATATCACACATCACAAGGATGTGAAAGAGGAAGCATGACAAGGGAAAAATGAGTTCTCATAAATTTTACCAGGGAAGAGCGACCTGTGAGAGTTGCCCCAGGAAGCAGTGTAACAATATTGAACTTGAGGTTCCACGTCTTGCATAGACTGTGCCTGACTCTCTTCCCACATCTATTTTGCAGCTCCATGAGCCGAGGTAGAGGGATTGATGTGTCCAGGGCCAGTCAGGTCGCTATTATG